>NC_092176.1:14679042-16017375 GCF_045791955.1 Oncorhynchus clarkii lewisi
CGCTCTTCTCTCTCTCTCTGTCCCGCTCTCCTCTCTCTCTGTCCCGCTCTCTCTCTCTCTGTCCCGCTCTCCTCTCTCTCTCTGTCCCGCTCTCCTCTCTCTCTCTGTCCCGCTCTTCTCTCTCTCTCTCTGTCCCGCTCTTCTCTCTCTGTCTCGCTCTCCTCTCTCTCTCTGTCCCGCTCTTCTCTCTCTCTCTCTCTCTCTCTCTCTGTCCCGCTCTTCTCTCTCTCTCTCTTTCTCTGTTCCGCTCTCTCTCTCTCTCTCTCTCTGTCCCGCTCACCTCTCTCTCTCTCTCTCTCTCTCTCTGTCCCGCTCTTCTCTCTCTCTCTCTCTGTTCCACTCTTCTCTCTCTCTCTCTCTCTCTCTGTCCCGCTCTCCTCTCTCTCTCTCTCTCTGTCCCGCTCTTCTCTCTCTCTCTCTCTCTGTTCCGCTCTTCTCTCTCTCTCTCTCTCTCTCTCTCTCTCTCTCTCTCTGTCCTGCTCTCCTCTCTCTCTGTCCCACTCTCCTCTCGCTCTCTCTCTCTCTGTCCCACTCTTCTCTCTCTCTCTGTCCCGCTCTTCTCTCTCTCTCTCTCTCTCTCTCTCTCTCTGTTCCGCTCTTCTCTCTCTCTCTCTCTCTCTCTCTCTCTCTCTCTCTCTCTCTCCCTCTCTCTCTGTCCCGCTCTTCTCTCTCTCTCTCTCTCTCTCTCTCTGTCCCGCTCTTCTCTCTCTCTCTCTCTCTCTCTTGTCCCGCTCTTCTCTCTCTCTCTCTCTGTTCCGCTCTTCTCTCTCTCTCTCTCTCTCTCTCTCTCTCTCTCTCTCTCTCTCTGTCCCGCTCTTCTCTCTCTCTCAATTTTTCAATTTGCTTTATTGGCATGACGTAACAATGTACATATTGCCAAAGCTTATTTTGGATATTTACAATATAAAAATGAGAATCAAAGTTGTCAACGGGACAACAGTAACAACAATAACCAAGTGTCAAAATAACCATACATTCAACAATAACAATAAGCATACAGTAGAGTACATGTGCAGGTTGATTGGTCTGTCAGACACTGTCCCTCAACTTATGGCAGGCAGCAATGTAGTGTGCTGCCAACCCACAGCACTCTGCGTCCTCCCCCAACAGGACGGGTAGCCTACTCTCATCAGAGATGTCTTTGAAACCTTGAATAAGGGTTTCAAATTTGGGGAAATGACACTCTCTAATTGCAGCTCCGTCTCAGGTTCTGCTGTGGTGCAGTGGTTGCACACCCTTTCCTCTACAGGGAGCCAGGTTTTCCTGTGTCTACCCTTCTCAATGGCAAGGCTGTGCTCACTGAGCCTGTACTTTGTCAAGGTTTTTCTAAGGTTTTGATCAGTAACCATGGTCAAAGATTTAATATTTGTACTGTCGATTTACGGCCAGATAGCACTGCATTTTGCTTTGTGTTTGTGCTTGTGTTTCCCAATAAGCAATATAGTTTTGTTTTGACTGTGTTGTAATTTGGTTTATCCTGATCGATTGGATGTTCTGGTCCTGAGGCTTCAGTGTGTAAGTAGAACAGGTTTGTGAAGTCAGCCCCAGGACCAGCTGGATGAGGGGACTCTTTTCTTTGCTCAGCTCTTGGCATTGTAGGGCTTCGTAATGATATGAGTGGGAGTCACTGTATTTTAGATGTTTCCAAAACTTAATTGCTCTTTTTTGAGTTTTTATTATTAGTGGATATTGGCCTAATTCTGCCCTGCATGCATTGTTTGTAGTTTCCCTCTGGATATGTAGGATACTCTTACAGAACTCTGCATGTAGGGTTTCAGTGGGGTGTTTGTCCCATTTGATTAAATCTTGTTTTGCAAGTGGACCCCACACCTCGCTGCTATAAAGTGCAATTGGTTCATTGACATATTCAATTCGTTTTAGCCAAATTGTAATAGGTAATTCAATTTGAATTAGCTTTTTAATGGCGTAGAATGCCCTGCGTGCTTTCTCTCTCAGTTCACTGCCTCATTAAGGTGTCCAGTTGAGCTTATTTTTAAACCTAAGTAATTGTAGTCTGTGCAGTACTCTATATATTTTGTACCAATTGAGAACTTTGGTCTAATTTCCTGAGAATAGTGGCCAATTCGTTGATGTAAATATTGAAGTGCAAGGCTCAGATTCCTGACGAAGGCCCTGCCCCTGGTTAAAGAATTCTGTTCTTTTCTTGCCAGTATAAATTGATTTAATTATGTCATATGTTTTACCCCCTACACCACTTTCAATAACAGTCCTGTATGCCAAATAGAATCAAATGCTTTTTGGAAGTCGATAAAGCAAGCGTATATTTCGGTATTATTTTGGTGGACATGTTTATCTATCAGGGTGTGTAGTGTGTAAATATGATCACTTGTGCAATGTTTTGGTATAAATCCAATTAGGCTTTTACTTAAGACATTGTGCTTATTAAGGACGTTTAGAACTGTTACATTGATAATACTACAGAATACCTTCCCCAGGTTATTATTCACACAAATGCCTCTGTAATTGTTAGGGTCAAATTTGTCTCCGTTTTTAAATATTGGGGCTACGAGTCCTTGATTCCAGATGTCAGGGAAATAACCTACACTCAGGATCAAATTAAACAGTTTTAATATAGCCAATTGAAATTTTGCACTAGTGAGTTTGAGCATCTCATTTAGGATGCCATCAGGTCCACATGCTTTTTTTTTACATTTCAGAGCCTGACGTTTCTTATAGAGCTCCTGGTCAGTAATTGGGGAGTCCATTGGATTTTGATTGTCCTTTATAGCTTCCTCTAATCCATTCAACTTCTCATGAATTTGGCGTTGTTCTGCGTTTGTGTCAGTTTGAACGTTGTTGTAGAGTGTTTTAAAATGGGTTGTCCATATGTCACCATTTTGTATCGCTAATTCCTCTTGTTTAGATTTTTAAACCTTTCTTCCAATTTTGCCAGAAGTTGTTTGTGTTTATAAACTCCTCAATTAGTGTCAGCTACTTGCTGTTGTACTATGCTTTTTTGGTTCTGAGTGTACGTTTATAGAGTTTTAAAGTCTCACATTAATGAAGGCGTAATTCACCATTATTTGGGCCTCTGTGCTTTTGGTTGGATAGTGTTCTAAGTTTTTTCCTTATAATTTTACAATCTGCATCAAACCAGTTGTCATCTGTGGTCTTTTTTGTTTTGTTTTTTATCCATTTCAATTGTGCTTCTTTTGCTTTTTGCCTGAATATATAGGTGATGTTTTTTACTGCTAGATTGATGCCTTCTTTACTGTGAGTGAATGTGGTATCCAGAAAGTTATCTAAGAGTGTCTGGATATTTTGGTTACAGGTTGCTTTCTGGTTTTCTTCTGTGCTGTTTTGGGCCCATCTGTATGAATTTATGATGTTGTACAGCTCACTGGGCTGTGAATGTGTGGTTGTTTCCATGTCTGTTCTTTTGAGGAACGTAATTTGACTGTGATCAGACAGGTGTTAGTGGCTTGACAGTGAATGAGCTGAGAGAGAAGGGGTCAATGTCTGTGATCATATAGTCTACTGTACTGTGACCAAGAGGTGAGCAGTAGGTGAATCTCCCCAAAGAGTCCCCCCCCCCCCCCCCGTAACCTACCATTGACAAAGTACAGACCCAGGCTTCTACAGAGCTGCAACAGATCCCTTCCGTTGTTGACGGTGATGTCACTGTTGTTTCTATGGGGGAGATTAAGACAGTTAGAGACACTATGGCCTGTAATAAAGCTGTCCCCTCGTGTGCTCCTTAGATCAGGTAGTGTTTCTGTGCGCACATTTGTGTCCCCACAGATGAGCACATTTCCCTGGGCCTGGAAATGGCACGTCTCTTCCTCAAGGGTGGGGAAGATCTCCTCTGAGTAATATGGGGATTCTGAGGGGGGGATATATATTGCGCAAAGGATCACATCTTTTTCTGTCAGTACGAGTTATTTTTTCAGTTTGAACCAAATATGATATTTACCAATTTTGTAGTTCAGATTTGTACCAAATGAGCAGTCCTCCAGAATCTCTGCCTCTATTGACAGAGCTGTGTTTCTGTGATGGCACAATGACCTCTCTGTAGCCTGTGGGACAGTGAGTGACAACGTCAGCCTTACACCATGTCTCCTGCAGAATGATGACGTCAACATTTTTAAGATTTGTGTTGAACTCCAGTGCTAAACTCTTCAGTCCAAAGGTTGATGAGTTTAGTCCCTGAATGTTCCACATGCTGACTGATAGGTTGATGAGTTTAGGCCCTGAATGTTCCACATGCTAACTGATAGGTTGATGAGTTTAGTCCCTGAATGTTCCACATGCTAACTGATAGGTTGAGGAGTTTAGTCCCTGAATGTTCCACATGCTGACTGATAGGTTGATGAGTTTAGGCCCTGAATGTTCCACATGCTAACTGATAGGTTGATGAGTTTAGGCCCTGAATGTTCCACATGCTAACTTATAGGTTGATGAGTTTAGGCCCTGAATGTTCCACATGCTGACTGATAGGTTGATGAGTTTAGGCCCTGAATGTTCCACATGCTGACTGATAGGTTGATGAGTTTAGGCCCTGAATGTTCCACATGCTAACTGATAGGTTGATGAGTTTAGGCCCTGAATGTTCCACATGCTGACTGATAGTGATTTCATGTTCCAAAAGAAATAATAGCAGTCAGAAATACAGTAACTACTAACTAATAAGTTGTTAAGAGTGTGATAAACAGGATAACAGCTAACATTATTTCTGTTGTATATATAAATATTATATATATATATATAAGTACATTCTAGTACAATTGTGTGTGTGTGTGTCCGCGTGTGTGTCTGTGTGTCCGTGTGTGTCCGTGTGTGTGTTTAGTGCAGATGTATTGGAGGAGCTGTTTAATCTCACTTAATCCTACAGGGTTCTCCTGTCCTCTGACGACCTCTGCGTAGCTGCGCTGGTCCTGCTGTTGGGCCCTGTGGAGTGGAGGAGTGCCAGTTCTGGGCCGTGGGGCTTCCTCTCTGGTCTGGTAGGGGTGGTGGTCTGGTGCGGGGTAGTAGGCTGGGCCCGGTCCGGCTAAGCCGATGGAAGGGGTGATGCTCTGGTGGTGGGCGGGGCCTGTGGGGTGCGCTGGGTCTGGTGTGGTGTTGAGGGGGCCTGGGGCTCCTTGTTGGTGCACTGGTCTGGTAGGTGTCTCTGGGTGGTCCTCTGTCCAGTGTGGCATGGGGTGTTTGTCTACCAAGTGCCACGTCCTTTAGAGACTTGGCAAACATCCCTACTGTCTGCTTCCTCAGGTGGGAGTGGTCCTGCAGATGCTCTGGGGTGATTGTTGGGTGGTGAGCAACGTGTACGTTCGGGAGTAGGCCACACCCTCTGGTGATGTCAGCGTTGACTGAGGTGAGGGGAGAGGATAGTCCTACCGTTGGGGTGCCTGAGGTGAGGGGAGAGGATGGTCCTACTGTTGGGGTGCCTGAGGTGAGGGGAGAGGATAGTCCTACTGTTGGGGTGCCTGAGGTGAGGGGAGAGATAGTCCTACTGTTGGTGTGCCTGAGGTGAGGGGAGAGGATAGTCCTACTGTTGGGGTGCCTGAGGTGAGGGGAGGGGATAGTCCTACTGTTGGGGTGCCTGAGGTGAGGGGAGGGGATAGTCCTACTGTTGGGGTGCCTGAGGTGAGGGGAGAGGATAGTCCTACTGTTGGGGTGCCTGAGGTGAGGGGAGAGGATAGTCCTACTGTTGGGGTGCCTGAGGTGAGGGGAGAGGATAGTCCTACTGTTGGGGTGCCTGAGGTGAGGGGAGAGGATAGTCCTACTGTTGGGGTGCCTGAGGTGAGGGGAGAGGATAGTCCTACTGTTGGGGTGCCTGAGGTGAGGGGAGAGGATAGTCCTACTGTTGGGGTGCCTGAGGTGAGGGGAGCGGATAGTCCTACTGTTGGGGTGCCTGAGGTGAGGGGAAGGGTTAGTCCTACTGTTGGGGTGCCTGAGGTGAGGGGAGAGGATAGCCCTGCTGTAGGGGTGCCTGAGGTGAGGGGAGGGGATAGTCCTACTGTTGGGGTGCCTGAGGTGAGGGGAGAGGATAGTCCTACTGTTGGGGTGCCTGAGGTGAGGGGAGGGGATAGTCCTACTGTTGGGGTGCCTGAGGTGAGGGGAGGGGAAAGTCCTACTGTTGGGGTGCCTGAGGTGAGGGGAGGGGATAGTCCTACTGTTGGGGTGCCTGAGGTGAGGGGAGAGGATAGTCCTACTGTTGGGGTGCCTGAGGTGAGGGGAGAGGATAGTCCTACTGTTGGGGTGCCTGAGGTGAGGGGAGTGGATAGTCCTACTGTTGGGGTGCCTGAGGTGAGGGGAGGGGATAGTCCTACTGTTGTTGTGCCTGAGGTGAGGGGAGGGGATAGTCCTACTGTAGGGGTGCCTGAGGTGAGGGGAGAGGATAGTCCTACTGTTGGGGTGCCTGAGGTGAGGGGAGGGGATAGTCCTACTGTTGGGGTGCCTGAGGTGAGGGGAGAGGATAGTCCTACTGTTGGGGTGCCTGAGGTGAGGGGAGTGGATAGTCCTACTGTTGGGGTGCCTGAGGTGAGGGGAGGGGATAGTCCTACTGTTGTTGTGCCTGAGGTGAGGGGAGGGGATAGTCCTACTGTAGGGGTGCCTGAGGTGAGGGGAGAGGATAGTCCTACTGTTGGGGTGCCTGAGGTGAGGGGAGGGGATAGTCCTACTGTTGTTGTGCCTGAGGTGAGGGGAGGGGATAGTCCTACTGTTGGGGTGCCTGAGGTGAGGGGAGGGGATAGTCCTACTGTTGGGGTGCCTGAGGTGAGGGGAGGGGATAGTCCTACTGTTGGGGTGCCTGAGATGAGGGGAGGGGATAGTCCTACTGTTGGGGTGCCTGAGGTGAGGGGAGGGGATAGTCCTACTGTTGGGGTGCCTGAGGTGAGGGGAGGGGATAGTCCTACTGTTGGGGTGCCTGAGGTGAGGGGAGAGGATAGTCCTACTGTTGGGGTGCCTGAGGTGAGGGGAGAGGATAGTCCTACTGTTGGGGTGCCTGAGGTGAGGGGAGAGGATAGTCCTACTGTTGGGGTGCCTAAGGTGAGGGGAGAGGAGAGGTCGGGGTGCTGTCCTTTTCTTTTTTGCTTTCCTCTATCTTCGTTATGGTGGGGAAGTCCTGCACAACAGAGCTGAGTGCAGCCTCACTGCCCTGGACCATGACAGTGCCGTTCTGATACATGTTTACCGTCAGAAACCTGTTTTCCTGGTCCTTATCGCTGTCCTCA
The DNA here is from genome assembly GCF_045791955.1 of Oncorhynchus clarkii lewisi. Lineage (NCBI taxonomy): Eukaryota > Metazoa > Chordata > Actinopteri > Salmoniformes > Salmonidae > Oncorhynchus > Oncorhynchus clarkii. Next base: position 14,686,233 of record NC_092176.1, read on the forward strand.
AAAAATTTGGATTTGCCTTCCCTTGCAGATAACTTTCTTTGTGGTATAGCTGAAATGCCTGGCTCCAGCTGTATTCCAGGCAGTAGTGTGTAAAATAACAGGTTTGTAACAGTCCTGTTGTGTGAGCAGTCGGCAAACAAAGTTTCTGGGTTCTCCCTCAGAAACCTGTGTTTAAAATTGATTCTTCCCTTCTCTGATTTGATTTCTGCTTTGTATTAAAAAAGGGGGGGGGGTCTCTCTGTCTCTTTTGCTGCTGGCGATGCTGGTGATGTTGCTATGGCCACGTTGCTATGGTTACCACCTGTAAACATTTGGCGCTAGACGGTAAGCTAGCTGACAGATTTGAATTTGGCTAGCTACCACAATGAAGATTGCTATTTTAACTCACTCAATTCAAACTCAAGAGGCTTTATTGGCATGGGAAACATTAGTTAACATTGCCAAAGCAAGTGAGGTAGATAATATACAAAGTGAAATAAACAATAAAAATTAACAGTAAACATTACACATACAGAAGTTTCAAAACAATAAAGACATTACAAATGTCATATATATATATATATATATATATATACAGTGTTGTAACAATGTACAAATGGTTAAAGTACACAAGGGAAAATAAATAAGCATAAATATGGGTTGTATTTACAATGGTGTTTGTTCTTCACTGGTTGTCCTTTTCTTGTGGCATCAGGTCACAAATCTTGCTGCTGTGATGGCACACTGTGGAATTTCACCCAGTAGATATGGGAGTTTATCAAAATTGAATTTGTTTTCAAATTCTTTGTGGATCTGTGTTATCTGAGGGAAATATGTCTCTCTAATATAGTCATATATTGGGAAGGAGGTTAGGAAGTGCAGTTCAGTTTCCACCTCATTTTGTTGGGCAGTGAGCACATAGCCTGTCTTCTCGTGAGAGCCATGTCTGCTTACGGCGGCCTTTCTCAATAGCAAGACTATGCTCACTGAGTCGGTACATAGTCAAAGCTTTCCTTAAGTTTGGGTCAGTCACAGTGGTCAGGTATTCTGCCACTGTGTACTCTCTGTTTAGGGCCAAATAGCCTTCTAGTTTGCTCTGTTTTTTTGTTAATTCTTTCCAATGTGTCAAGTAGTTATATTTTTGTTTTCTCATGATTTGGTTGGGTCTAATTGTGCTTCTGTCCTGGGGTGTGTTGTGTTTGTGAACAGAGCCCCAGGACCAGCTTGCTTAGGGGACTCTTCTCCAAGTTCATCTCTCTGTAGGTGATGGCTTTGTTATGGAAGGTTTGGGAATCTCTTCCTTTTAGGTGGTTGTAGAATTTAACGGCTCTTTTCTGGATTTTGATAATTAGTGGGGGTATCGGCCTAATTCTGCACTGCATGCATTATTTGGTGTTCTACGTTGTACACGGAGGATATATTCACTCTCTGTCAATCTTTTCCTCCTGTGTCGATCGTCAGTTGTACAATTTGATTACCTATAAATTTTTTGCTAATTTAATTGTGTCAATCTCGCTCTTAACAACCAAAAAGTTATAACAAGTCAGGAGCCGCTCTTCTGCATGACTTCTCTCTTGCTCTCCTTCTCTCTCTAACTCTCCTTCTCTCTCTCTCTCTCTCTCTCTCTCTCTCTCTCTCTCTCTCTCTCTCTCTCTCTCTCCTTCTCTCTCTCTCTCTCTCTCTCTCTCTCTAACTCTCCTTCTCTCTCTCTAACTCTCCTTCTCTCTCTCTCTCTCTCTAACTCTCCTCTCTCTCTCTAACTCTCCTTCTCTCTCTCTCTCTCTCTCTAACTCTCTCTCTCTCTAACTCTCCTCTCCTTCTCTCTCTCTCTCTCTCTCTCTCTCTCTAACTCTCCTGCTCTCCTTCTCTCTCTAACTCTCCTGCTCTCCTTCTCTCTCTCTAACTCTCTCTAACTCTCCTGCTCTCCTTCTCTCTCTAACTCTCCTGCTCTCTCTCTCTAACTCTCTCTAACTCTCCTGCTCTCTCTCTCTCTAACTGTCCTGCTCTCTCCTGCTCTCTCCTGCTCTCTCTCTCCTCTCCTCTCCTCTCCTCTCTTGCTCTCTCCCCCGCTCTCTCTCAAACCGCTCTCCTCTCAAACCGCTCTCCTCTCAAACCGCTCTCCTCTCTCTCTCTCTCGCTCTCCTCTCTCTCCCGCTCTCGCTCTCTCCTCTCGCTCTTTCTCTCCCGCTCTCTCTCCCCCGCTCTCTCTCAATCCGCTCTCCTCTCTCTCTCTCTCTCTCCTGCTCTCTCTCCCGCTCTCGCTCCCGCTCTCTTCTGTCTCTCTCCCGCTCTCTCTCTCTCTCTCGCTCTCCTCTCTCTCTCTCTCTCCCCCTCTCCTCTCTCTCTCTTGTTCTCTCTCGCGGGAGAGAGGAAAGCGGGAGAGAGAGCGAAAGAGAGGAGAGAGTAGGAGAGGTAGAGGAGAGCAGGAGGGCGAGAGAGAGAGAGGAGAGCGGTTTGAGAGAGAGCGGGGGAGAGAAAGCGGGAGAGAAAAAGAGCGAGAGGAGAGCGAGGGAGAGAGAGCAAGAGCTCTCTCTCCCGCCCTCCTCTCTCTCCCGCCCTCCTCTCTCTCCCGCTTTCCGCTCTCTCTCCCGCTCTTCTCTCTCCTCTCTCTTCCGCTCTCCTCTCTCTCCCGCTTTCCTCTCTCTCTCCCGCTCTTCTCTGTCTCCTCTCTCTCCCTCTCTCCTCTCATCTCTTGCTCTCTCTCCCGCTCTCCTCTCTTGCTCTCACTCTCTCCTCTTATTGGCATGGGAAACATATGTTTACATTGCCAAAGCAAGTCAAAAAAGATAATAAACAAAAGTTAAATGAACAATTGAAATGAACAGTAAACATTACACTCACAAAAGTTTCAAAAGAATAGAGACATTTCAAATGTCATATTATGGTTATGTACAGTGTTATAACAATGTGCAAATAGTTAACGTACAAATGGGAAAATAAATAAACATAAATATGGCTTGTATTTACAATGGTGTTTGTTATTTTACTGGTTGCCCTTTTCTTGTGGCAACAGATCACAAATCTTGCTGCTGTGGTGGCACACTGTGGTATTTCATGTAACTTATGGTCCAGTTCCTTCTGCATATTTCACATGTAATTACATAGTAGGTTTTTGTGCTTTTGAAGAAGCTGTGAAATGGAGATGTAGTGCATGGACATTTTGTTTTGATTTAGCTATGGCTCATTGCGTTGTATTGCAGTGTTGTATTGTTTTACATTGCTTGAGTCTAACACACAATATCTTAGATTTAAAGGAAGCCATGATGAGCTGTCAGTACGTCCCCGCACCCATTCTGGCTTATCACTGCATGAGAAAAGGGGAGCAGTGAGTCATAGCACAGCTAACTGGATGTGTGCGGTGGTGGGGTTTCCCCATCAGAACCGCAGGGGGGCCTGGATGGTCTACAGTAGGTAATCACTCCATAAGTACTGAGCTGAGTCCCCTTTCATCCCTAATATCCGACACAGAAGAATTGAAAAGAACAGTGCCAGCTCTGAAGGGACTTTTATGTGGAGGGCCACATGTGTTATGAGTATTGGATATTCTGTTTTCACTCTGCTATGGGATTGTATTTGAGTAGGGATGTTGCGGTGACTGTATTACTGCCACACCGGCGGTTACTGTCACGGATTCCCCCCGGTACTGCTGCTCATTCTGTTCACCAGTTCCGGAGGTCTACGTCACCGGCTTTCTAGGCTTCACTGAACGGGATTCATTATCATCATCCCCGGTCTTGTCTGATTACACACACCTGGTTCCCATTTCCCCTGATTAGTATGTTATATATGTGCCCTCTGTTCCCTCTGTCGGTTATTGTTCCCATGTCCGTTGGTGGTGTGAGTACCTATGCGTTGGTGCAGCTGTTATGCGGCGTGCTTTATATATTGTTTATTACGGGTATCGTCCCGTGTCGTTCAACAAGGTTTACCCCCGCTCTTTTGTTTGTGTACAACCCAGTGTTTTTGTATATGTGTTTGTTTTGGGTATATTAAAACCCCCTATTGTGCACCTGTCTCCAAAATCCTTTATACCAGCGTGACAGTTACGAGTCATGAAGGCAGTGAAATTCCACGTGACCGTTTAGTCGCGGTAAGGTCTCCAAGGTCTGATGCTGCTGATGGTCATTAGTAGCCTACCAAACATGATAACTGCATGGTACTCAGCACTCTGTTGTCCCTCTAATCACTCTGACATCAATGCAAATGTTTTTGAAAATCTAATCAAACACTTCATGATGGCCCATGAGCTCATGTTGCACAACATTTCTATAGGCTATGCTATTGTGAGAAAACAGTGATGGCCTCTACTAAAAAGTGGATCCCATCAGCTTTCTATAGGCTAGGCCTACTATATTTATTAACTTCACTAATAATCACATTGCTTGTCTTTACAACAGGAGTATAGCCTACCTGGCTGGAATGAAAATAAACCACGGGAAAAGAGTCTTCCATTCAGTATTTAACTGCATAGATAACATGTGAGAAAGACCCGGTCAAGTGATGGAGCGTGCAGCACTCAGGGAGAAGGGTGCAACGCAGCACTCAGGGAGAAGGGCGCAACGCAGCACTCAGGGAGAAGGGCGCAACGCAGCACTCAGGGAGAAGGGCGCAACGCAGCACTCAGGGAGAAGGGCGCAACGCAGCACTCAGGGAGAAGGGCGCAGCGCAGCACTCAGGGAGAAGGGCGCAACGCAGCACTCAGGGAGAAGGGCGCAACGCAGCACTCAGGGAGAAGGGCGCAACGCAGCACTCAGGGAGAAGGGCACAACGCAGCACTCAGGGAGAAGGGCACAACGCAGCACTCAGGGAGAAGGGCACAAAGGCCACTGGCCGCAAAAGGCATAGATTGTTTTTAGGGTGCATTACGTGAAATTCCATGTATTATCAAGTGCTTGTCAAATTGTGAGTGAGGGACTGATGTAGTGTGTACAGCTTACGTAAAAAAAACTAAGCAGAGCTCATGCCTTTCAAGCGTCTTTTTTCAAATCATCTGTCAGCGTCAGTGGTGTTTAGGTGAGGACGGAGTCAAGCGCAGGAAACAGAACTGAGTAAAAAATAACGTACTTTACTCTGGAAAAAGAAACAGTACAATAAATCCACGTAGGGACAACAAACCCTAACACACAAGACTAACACAAAACAGGAACAATCACACACAAACCATAATAAGAACCAGAGGGTGAAACAGGGAAATAATAATAACACAATGGGAACCAGGTGTGTACAATCAAGACATAACAAATGGAAAAAGACATGTGGATCGGTGGCAGCTAGAAAGCCGGTGACGACGACCGCCGAACGCCGCTTGAACAAGGAGAGGCACCAACTTCGGGCGGAAGTCGTGACATCATCATTTAGAGTCGCATCACGCAGTCTTACAATGTGTTAAAAATCAAAACATATAGCTCAACGTTTGTGGAACAACTAAAGATAGATTAATAACTCTAAATGAAGCATATGAAGCTGTATCTTTGTTAACTGCTCAACACAGAATAGCCGCATGTGGGCACTCCCTCAAATCGCTGGGGGAAAATATCCTTTCTATTTTATTCAGCTTTGTTCAGTTGTATTCTTCATACTATAAATTAATGCCACGGAATTCTAAGCAAATAGTGTCTGCAAAATGAGCTAGTGTAGCCAACAGCCATTTGGCATAGCCAGGTCAGGACCTAACATAAGGACAAGAGTATGGTATTCTGTTCTTCTGAAATAGACCACATTTTCTTAATATCCAGCTTCTTTAGACCTGTCTTAAATAAATAATAGATTTATTGTGAAGGTGTAGGCTATATTACATGGATTTATTAGACCTTTTAAATGTAGATGTTCCAAAGGTCAGAGTGACTGGCTTGTAGGCGATGTGTGGAAGCCAGGAGATGCTAAATGTGTTTGTTAATTAACTGTCAATTACCCGTGAGACCGACAGTTATTTGCTTGACAATCACCAGCTGACGACAAATATGTGACCTCCACATCCCTAGTGCTGAGGCATTGTTACCAAGAGAACGCTCACAGTTAGACTTGCAGTATTTCAGCAGTTGTCACGTGCAACTGAGTGGATGTCTGACTACAGCGCATGTCTCATCGTATCAGTTTAAACATCATTCCTTAGTCCAGAACCAAATGTTGCATGCGCAAGCTACTCAATTTGATAACATTTGTTTACATTTATGCTAAGTCTGTCACAAGGGACTAGTTTAAGCATGACATTTGTTCTGACATTGTATTTGCTATTCATATTATATCGCAATTGTTATAATTTTGTCATTGTCAGATGTATTATTCATTCCAAAATGTTTAGATAGTAATCCTAGAATAATGTAGATAGACTGATTCAAGCAACACTTTGTGTGCATTGTTTTCTTGTGGAAGTCTGCAGAGTGCTGCAAGGGTAAGGTTTCACCAGTAAGCTAAATGGCGCTGCCTTTGCAGCTGGACCATTAGAATTCACAATTCGTTGCCCCAAGGGCCTCCTCCTCCTCTGTTTAGAGGGGCTGACTTTGTGTGTGGTGCTCTGCCCCAAATAATCACTCCATTAAGGCTGTGTGCTTTCTGTACTTCTCTCATGTTCCATCCCCACAGCACAGCAGCACACCACTCCACTGCGCTGCTCCCCTGTCCTGTTCTGTCCTGTCTGTCCCCATTGTCAACCTCCTGAGTCCCCAGGAATTACCCAGAGGAGAAACTGTCCCCAAATAACTTTGAGTGGCAGGCAGGCTAGCCTCTACAGAGACTGCAGCGCTGCTCTTATCTCCATATAGACTGAGCTCAGAGAGAAACAGAAGCACAGCCAGGCAGACACGGAGACAGGACCAGAGGCAAGTAGTGAGAAACACTGTGTCCATGTGAGAGGAGTGAGGATAGGGGGAAGGCATTAGTGTCCGTCTGTTTGGTCTATACTGGCTGACCTCTCTGTGTTTCTCTCCAGGTGAATGTAAATGCTGAGCCAGGGTCATGTCAGTGCACTAGCCAGACCACGCCAGCCTCGCTTGTCTTTGTTTTTTTGTGTCGGTTTGATAAGGTATGTCTCTGATTCGTGTTTTTTTTTTCTATTTTGGGAAGGTGCCATATGAAAGACTGCATAAACACATTTCAGTAAAAACAAAACACTTGATGTTAGAGTGTGTAGTGAGTGGCAGGACCATCTGGCACCTCATCCTACCCAGTAGTACCCAGAGACAAAGTGTGTATTTTGCTGCTGCCCTGATCACTGATGTGGAATAAAGCATGGCAAAGCTCATGAGGACAGTCACCGTGGTGATGGCGTTAGCCATACTAACACCACTACAATACTCTTCTCTTCACACATAGTACAGTAGGCTGTTAAAACAACATTATCTATGAGGCAGCTTGTCTTATCAACTACTGGATAACTGAGAAGTAAAAACACAAGACTGCATTTAGTTCAACAGAGATAAACAATAACATTGTCATTTGCTCAGTAAAGGGTCATTCCATATGATTTCAATAATTTTCTGACCGCACTCCTTTTAGATTTGAACGAAACCTTCCATACATGTTTGGCCATGGTAGAAGTGATCAGAATGTTTTTGGACCTAAATGCTAAAACATTCAGGAGATAGAGGTACAGTACTCAAAGTTGACACATGTTGCATACCCCACCCCACAATGAGACATCCATGTCTTTATCATTGATATCATTTGAAAGCTTTAATGTCAATTATCTAAAAATGTCTAAACTCAGATTTTTTAAAATCTTCATAGAATTTTTTCATGTTCATATATGTTGTATCTAAGACCCTGTTTTATGTCTTCTGAGGTGTTTGTGTTGTGTGTGCCATTGGTTGAGACATACTCGTGGATTTCAACTTTTAAATGCGATCACAAAGATGGTTGGAGGTCCACACATTAGAGAATGTTGACATAAGTGGGAATATCCATTGTTTTAAATGACATGGTCAGTTATCCATAGGAAACCTATTGCAATAATAGACATATAGATAATAGAGTAGACATTCCCATTCAATTTTAATATCCGTGAACACTACCATTTTAAGTAATTGTATGTTCGTTTCGATTCAATTTATATTTCAGTGGTGTTCCAGCATAATTGCAGTGACCTGAAGGGATAGGTCGATTCTATGAATTCTATTTCTATGATTAAAATGACACCCACCCTGTATTTAAGAGTTTACTATGTCTCAATCAATGACGGGCCCAACACAAATACATCAGATGATGTAAAAAAAAAAAGTCAAAAGTACAACATTTGTGAAAATTAGAAAAATATGAGTTTAAGTGTTTTAAGATCATTGACGTTAAAGGTCAAATAAAATTATGTAATTATTTTCAAGAAATCATTGAATAGTTTGACAACAATGTTTGTAAGCGTTGAAATTATATCAAACTCAACTGTTGATCTTTTTCAGTGATGAAGACATGGATATCTCATGGTAGGGTGGGGTATGCAAAATGTGTCAACTTTGATCACCTCTATCTCCTGAATGATTTGGCATTTAGGTCCCAAAAGTCCCTTTGTGACCACTTCTACATTGGGCAAACATGTGTGGAAGGTTTCGCTCAAATCAAAAGAGATACATTCCAGTGGCGATTTTAGCATGTAAATCTCATTGGGGCAAACAAAACCAAAATATTGGGGAAGCATGCCAGCAAAGCCACTACACCACACAATACTAAACAATACATTAATTGCACTATAGCAGTGAAAAACGGTGCCCACAAACTGTTAGGGCCTACATAAAGCTGTCCCAATAGCAGAGTCCCAACAGCAGTCCCAACACCTTACTACTCCTACACCTGGCTATCAGCGTAGCCTTGTCTGGCAGTGAAAGAGTTCATTCAGCCTCATTAACAAATGTGGTTTCTACTTACAATTGAGATGTATAAACTATGGCATAAGGGGACGACGAGCGGATAAGAGGCAATCTGTAATTTTGATTAAGACGTTAATGAGTGAGCTAGGACGAATGTAGTCAATATAACTATTTGTTCAGCACAGTGACACAATTCAGAACATGGGCCGTTCTTCGTGTTCTCCCTGCACACCAAGTCAGAACCATAGGATATATAAAGGGGGCATATAAGCAGACAATGAACGCTCTTACAATATTCAATATTCAATATATTCAAAAGTCAGAACAGTGGGCAAAATTAAGAGAGGAAAATAGACCAAATGTTTAGGGTGAGGCAAATGGGCTACTAATAGCTTACTACACAACATACACTTAGTATTTCTTAGCTACAGTATACATATCTCTCTGGCATATTACATAATTTAGGCAGCAGCATATAATATATTTTTGGACTCACCTTGATATGCTGTGCTCACTTGAACAGGAAGGTTGCGTGGCGGTCCTTGGTGGCAAATTTTGTCATCAAAGTCTGGCATTCTCTGGATTTACCACAGGTGGACTCCAATCAAGTTGTAGAAACATGCACCTGAGCTCAACTTTGAGTTCCATACCAAAGGGTCTGAATACTTACTTATACATTTGCTAAAATTCCCCCAAAACGTTTTTCTTTGGCATTATGGGGTATTGTGTGTAAATTGGTGAAGGAAAAAATATATTTATAAAATCTATTTATCTATTTATAAAATCCATTTTAGAATAATTCTGTAACATAACAAAATGTGGAAAAAGTCAAGGGGTCAGAATACTTTCCAAATGCACTGTAATTGTTTCGACACATATTCTGTATGTACATACAACCATTGCAATCACATTTCAAGCCAGTCACAGATGCTCTCTTGTAATGCCTCATTATTGCCTTGTTCTATTCATATATTGGAATTGCACAATATCAGTTTCAGTTTCTCCCAGCTGATGCATAAAGTTTTCTACATAAGGTAGGTGCTGAAGAGTAAACAGTCATCTGAATGAGAACACAGGAGGAGAACACTGTGCCCCTCTTAAAAAGGTCAGTGGTGCCTGCTTGGCTGCTTGGAGGAGATTGGGAGAGAATCCATTCCTCAGCCCTGGTCTAATTAGCCACCCAGCAGTGTCCAGCCCCAGACCCATACCAAGCCCCCGCACCAGCCCAGCTGGACTCAGGAACCAGACTCTGTCTCTCTCTGTCTGGTCAAACATGACCGGCTGGCTGGCTCCTCTCTGATAGTCTTTTAACAGGAGAGCAGATTCAGGTATTCTGCACATGTACCTAATTACCCACTGGCCACAGTCCAAATACATTATTCACAAGGCTTCCCTGGATCCATCCTGAATAATTAATAGAATACATTTCAATGACCTCCCCATTGGCAAAGCATCAAATACCTTATTTATTTTTCCTCAGACTTTTGTGTTGCAGAGTAGGAGTTTTCACATTTTCTTGCCCAGGGACCCCAGCCCAGGAAAAGCAGTGACCCATGGACACCCATCACACAGTGCATTTGGTATGTATTTAGACCCCTTGACTTTTTCCACATTTTGTTAGGTAACAGCCTTATTCTAAAATAGATTTAACAAAAAAATAGTCCATCAATTTACACACAATACCCCATAATTAAAAACTTCCCCACAGCATGATGCTGCCACCACCATGCTTCACTGTAGGGATGGTATTGGCCTGGTGTTGAGCAGTGCCTGGTGTCCTTTAGACGTAACTCTTGGCATTCAGGCCAAAGAATTCAATCTTGGTTTCATCAGACCAGAGAATCTTGTTTCTCATGGTCTGAGAATCCTTTAGTTGCCTTTTGTCAAACTCCAAGTGGGCTGTTGTGCCTTTTACTTAGGAGTGGCTTCAATCTGGCCACTCAACCGTAAAGGCTTGATTGGTGGAGTGCTGCAGAGATGGTTGTCCTTCTGGAAGGTTCTTCCATCTCCACAGAGGAACTCTGGAGCTCTGTCAGAGTGACCGTCAGGTTCTTGGTCACCTCCTTGACCAAGGCCCTTTTCCCCCGATTGCTCAGTTTGACCAGGTGGCCAGCTCTAGGAAGAGTCTTAGTGTTTCCAAACTTCTTCCATTTTAAGAATGGAGGCCACTGGGTTCTTGGGGACCTTCAATTCTGCAGACATTTTTTGGTACCCTTCCGCAGATCTGTGCTTCAACACAATCCTGTCTTGGAGCTCTCCGGACAATTCCTTCAACCTCATAATGTGGTTTTTGCTCTGACATACACTTTCAACTGTGGGACCTTATATAGAGAGGTGCGTGCCTTTCTATATCATGTCCAATCAATTGAATGTACCACAGGACTCCGTTCAAGTTGTAGAAACATCTCAAGGAGGTCAATGGAAACAGTTTGCACCTGAGCTCAATTTCGAGTCTAATGCCAAATGGTCTGAATACCTATGTTAAAATATGTGAATATTTCTAAAAACCTGTTTTCGCTTTTTCATTATGGGGTATTGTGTGTAGATTGATGAGGAAATGTGTTTTATTTATTGCATTTTAGAATAAGGTAACAAAATGTGGAAAAAGTCAAAGGCTCTGAATACTTTCGAATGCACTGTACATCAGATAGGTGCAGTGGAATGTGTTGTTTTACAGGGTCAGCCATAGTATTTTTTTTAACTAGGCAAGTCAGTTAAACTTCTTGATACTACCCATCCCGGATCTGGGAGCGTAATCATTGCCTGAAACTAATTAGCATAACGCAGCGGACATAAATATCCCTAGAAAATGTTCCTATTCATGAAAATCACAAATGAAATATATTGAGACACAGCTTAGCCTTTTGTTAATCACACTGTCATGTCAGATTTTCAAAATATGCTTTACAGCCAACGCTAGACAAGCATTTGTGTAAGTTTATCATAGCCTAGCATAGCATTATGCCCTGCTAGCAGTAGGCAACATTTTCACGAAAATAAGAAAAGCAATCAAATTAAATAATTTACCTTCGGATGTTTTCACTCACGAGACTCCCAGTTAGATAGCAAATGTTCCTTTTTTCCAAAAATATTATTTTTGTAGGCGAAATAGCTCCGTTTGTTCTTCACGTTTGGCTGAGAAATCGACCGGAAAATGCGATTTTTTGCGAACTTTTTTCCGAATTAGCTCCATAATATCGACAGAAACATGGCAAACGTTGTTTAGAATCAATCCTCAAGGTGTTTTTCACATATCTATTCGATGATATAGCCACCGGGACAATTGGTTTCTCATTAGAAGCGATTGGAATAATGGCTTCTTCTGTATTTTACGCAATGTGGTCCCTTACGGCTATTCTTCAACATAAATGCGTAAAAAGACGTCACAATGCTGTAGACACCTTGGGGAATACGTAGAAAGCGTAAGCTCATTCGTAGCCCATTCACAGCCATTGGCATGCAGCACTTTCAAAATATGGGGCACTTCCTGATTGGATTTTTATCTGGGTTTCGCCTGTACCATCAGTTCTGTTGCACTCACAGACAATATCTTTGCAGTTTGGAAACGTTAGAGTGTTTTCTATCCAAAGCTGTCAATTATATGCATAGTCGAGCATCTTGTCGTGACAAAATATCCCGTTTAAAACGGGAACGTTTTTTATTCAAAAATGAAAATACTGTCCCCTAGTTACAAAAGGTTAAGAACAAATTCTTATTTTCAATGACGGTGTCTTGGCAATTTCCTGTTTTACCAAATGAGGAGAGAGCAAACCACACACCAGTCACCAGTTATACTTAAACTTCACCTTTAATAATAATTAAGCTTTTGCAATAGCATTTGGCTTTCAACATTTCAGTATCTCTAATGAAAAGTTGAGAGTGGTCAACATAATGGCAACTGAGATCTTTTATAGCAAAGATCCACCCCCTAGTCGACATGACAAACCACAGATAATAGGAACTGTTCACAAGTAAAGACTTTTACCTGAGAGAGGAGTATCCTATAGCCAGATAGCATTCGCTATAAATTATCGTTCAGTTTGGTCTCTTAGACGAGGTTCTAATCTCGTTCCTGGTACTTAATAGTACAAAAACACCAACTCATCCAATGGCATATATCAATTGTCAATTCTAGATACTCCCATCTCAAGAACAATCCACTCCTGGACAAGCTCACTGAGGGGAGTGAGCCTCTAGGTCATATACTATCTCAAGATATGTGCAACATCAGAGGGGACATACAATGGTTCTAGACACTGCCATAGGAGGGAGTGACTGGAGTACAGACATTGTGGAGACACTTAATTGGTTCCCCATTAATCACGCCATCCCTTCATATGGTTTAGGAATAGGTAAAGACACATTCCCATAAGAAAACAGATGGTTTAACAGATACATTCACATATGAAGACAAGCCTGACCTCTCCCCTCTCTGGGCCCCAAGTGACTGAGCCCTAGCTGGGAAGGGATAAGTGCAACTGCCAACCCTATAGTCCAAAGGGAAACATTCTAATGACAAGTATCTCACATAAGCATATTATGCAAATAAAACATCTTATCTATGTTACCCAACTAATTCTGATTCCGCTGCCACAATGGCCTACCCCGGGCCAATTGTGCTCCGCACTATGGGACTCCCAATCACGGCCAGTTGTGATACAGCCTTGAATCGAACCAGGGTCTGTAGTGATGCCTCTAGCACTGAGCTGCAGTACCTTAGACCGCTGCACCACTCAGGTAGTATTCCAACACCCCTGGAGCAAATTAGGTTGAAGAGCATTGCCCAACAACAGCTTTTTTCAGCTTGTTGGCTCGGGTATTCGAACCAGCGACCTTTCGGTTACTGGCACAACACTCTAAATGATTGACTACCTTCCACCCAGACCTGGGTTATTGGGGCCAGCAGATGATGATGATGGGAGGGGAGGAATGCATTTATCTGAGTAAAATTGTTTGGATATCAATGTATGCATCGATTTGAGTAGTTTCTATGTTGTAGAAACATCTCAAGGATGATCAATGGAAACAGGATGCACCTGAACTCAATTTTGAGTCTCATAGCAAAGGGTCTGAATACTTATGTAAATAAGGAATGAGTTTTATTTTTAATGCATTCGCAAACATTTCTAAAAACCGGTTTTCACTTTGTCATTATGGGGTACTCTGTGTAGATTGAAGAGAAAAACAAAGATTTAATCCATTTTTGAATAAGGCTGTAATGTAACAAAATGTGGAAAAAGTGAAGGGGTCTGAATACTGCACTGTATGTTAGCACTAGGTATGTTAGCAAAAAAACATTTTAAAAATATTAGATTTGCTAGACAGTTTCATTATTTTGACAGTTCATTGGAAGAGGAAACTCTAACAGAGTCCATTAGCTAGAAAGGTAAAGGTATGGAGAGGCAGAGAGAGAGACACATCTGCATGTGAGCTCTCACATTTTTCAAAGTTTTTTTTACTAAAGGATATATTTGGAGTTAGATAAACTTGGATTTTTCGTCAGGGACATATGCAGAATGATACCTTCTACAGCATGGCCTTCACTCCGATTAAAAACTCCAAACCTACAACCTAATTTTGGCCAAAATTAACCAGATAGATTACTGCTACCAAGGTTTCCTGCCTTTTACGCAGAGTTGCAAAGAAAAAGCCATATCTCAGACTGGCCAATAAAAATAAAATATTAAGATGGCAAAAGAGCACAGACGTTGGACAGAAGAACTCTTTCTAGATTCCATGCATCCCAGAGTCGCATCTTCACTGTTGACGTTGAGACTGGTGTTTTGTGGGTACTATTTAATGAAGCTGCCAGTTGAGGACTTGTGAGGCGTCTGTTTCTCAAACTAGACACTCTAATGTACTTGTCCTCTTGCTCAGTTGTGCACCGGTGTCACGCCCTGACCATAGAGAGCTGTTTATTATCTATGTTGGTTGGAGCATGATAGTGACTAGGGTGGGTCATCTAGGTGATTAGTGGTTTATGTTGGCCTGGTATGGTTCCCAATCAGAGACAGCTGTTTATCGTTGTCTCTGATTGGGGATCATATTTAGGCAGCCATTTACCCATTGTGCTTTGTGGGATCTTGACTATGGATAGTTGCCTGTTAGCACTATTATTTAGCTTCACGTTTCATTTGGTATTTTGTTGTTTTTGTTCGGTGTTCATTTAATCAAGGAAATGTACGCCTACCACGCTGCACCTTGGTCCACTCATTCTAACGATCGTGACAACCGGAGCCTCCCACTCCTCTTTCTATTCTGGCTAGAGCCAGTTTGCAGGGAGTAGTACACAGGGGTGTACGAGATCTAAAGTTTCTTGACAATTTCTCGCATGGAATAGCATTCATTTCTCAGAACAAGAATAGACTGACGAGTTTCAGAAGAAAGTTATTTGTTTCAGGCCATTTTGAGCCTGTAATTGAACCCACAGATGCTGATGCTCCAGATACTCAACTAGTCTAAAGAAGGACAGTTTTATTGCTTTAATCAGAACAAAAGTTTTCAGCTGTGCTAACATATACAGTGGGGCAAAGAAGTATTTAGTCAGCCACCAATTGTGCAAGTTCTCCCACTTAAAAAGATGAGAGGCCTGTAATTTTCATCATAGGTACACTTCAACTATGACAGACAAAATGAGGGAAAAAAATCCAGAAAATCACATTGTAGGATTTTTAATGAATTTATTTGCAAATTATGGTGGAAAATAAGTATTTGGTCAATAACAAAAGTTTATCTCAATACTTTGTTATATACCCATTGTTGGCAATGACAGAGGTCAAACATTTTCTATAAGTCTTTTCACACACTGTTGCTGGTATTTTGGCCCATTCCTCCATGCAGATCTCCTCTAGAGCAGTGATGTTATGGGGCTGTTGCTGGGCAACACGGACTTTCAGCTCCCTCCAAAGATTTTCTATGGGGTTGAGATCTGGAGACTGGCTAGGCCACTCCAGGACCTTGAAATGCTATGACAGGCCTCTCTCATCTTTTTAAGTGGGAGAACTTGCACAATTGGTGGCTGACTAATTACTTTTTTGCCCCACTGTAGTTGAAGTCGGAAGTTTACATACAGTTAGGTTGGAGTCATTAAAACTAGTTTTTCAACCACTCCACACATTTCTTGTTAACAAACTAAATCAAATCAAATGTATTTATATAGCCCTTCGTACATCAGCTGATATCTCAAAGTGCTGTACAGAAACCCAGCCTAAAACCCCAAACAGCAAGCAATGCAGGTGTAGAAGCACGGTGGCTAGGAAAAACTCCCTAGAAAGGCCAAAACCTAGGAAGAAACCTAGAGAGGAACCAGGCTATGTGGGGTGGCCAGTCCTCGTCTGGCTGTGCCGGGTGGAGATTATAACAGAACATGGCCAAGATGTTCAAATGTTCATAAATGACCAGCATGGTCGAATAATAATAAGGCAGAACAGTTGAAACTGGAGCAGCAGCACGGCCAGGTGGACTGGGGACAGCAAGGAGTCATCATGTCAGGTAGTCCTGAGGCATGGTCCTAGGGCTCAGGTCCTCAGAGAGAGAGAAAGAGAGAATTAGAGAGAGCACACTTAAATTCACACAGGACACCGAATATAGTTTTGGCAAGTCGGTTAGGACATCTACTTTGTGCATGACACAAGTCATTTTTCCAACAATTGTTTACAGACAGATTATTTCACTTATAATTCACTGTATCACAATTCCAGTGGGTCAGAAGTTTACATACACTAAGTTGACGGTGCCTTTAAACAGCTTGGAAAATTCCAGAAAATTATGTAATGGCTTTAGAAGCTTCTGATGGGCTAATTGACATCATTTGTGTCAATTGGAGGTGTACCTGTGGATGTATTTCAAGGCTTACCTTCAAACTCAGTGCCTCTTTGCTTGACATCATGGGAAAATCAAAATAAATCAGCCAAGACCTCTGAAAAAAAATTGGAGACCTCCACAAGTCTGGTTCATCCTTGGGAGCAACTTCCAAATGCCTGAAGGTACGCAAGTATAAACACCATGAGACCATGCAGCCGTCATCCCTCTCAGGAAGGAGACTCGTTCTGTCTCCTAGAGATGAACGTACTTTGGTGCGAAAAGTGCAAATCAATCACAGAACAACAGCAAAGGACCTTGTGAAAATGCTGGAGGAAACCGGTACAAAAGTATCTATATCCACAGTAAAACGAGTCCTATATCGACATAACCTGAAAGCCGCTCAGCAAGAAGAAGCCACTGCTCCAAAACTCTAGCAACTGCCCTAATGACGGACACTAATAGCTAATTGAATCCCATTGTGACGCGGGGGTGGACACATTTTGGCAAGTGGACACTATTTGGCATGACATGCCCACCAAGAATTTTCGCTCTAATGACTTTGTTTTCTTCCATATTGAGGGGATAGTTTGAGATTTTGGCAATGAAGCCATTTTGTCTTCTTCCTTAGAGTCGGATGAACAGGAACAGCTAGCATAGTGAGCATTGGCTCGTGAAACTACCTCGAACTTCCTTCATACTGTACACAGAGACATAATAATGTGATCCATGGTGGTATTCTGTTGCAGTTAGCGATGTTCATAAAATGTATAATTGTTCACACAAATCCCAAAAATAATTTGTCCAAAAACATTTTAGAAAATGTGCGAACCCCCTGGCTTAGTGGACCCCAGTTCGAAAATCCCTGTTCTAAAGTAATTACTTGTTGCACAGATATTCCCGGCCTCATTATCTTCATACTTTATATCTGTCCTTGTAGTTTTACACAGTTATTAGTCAAGCCAAAGATTATGGAAGATTGACAACTGTTCGGCTTTCCCATCTCAAAGGTTGCTTGCAAATGACATCTAAGCATTGTGAGAGACGACAGGGTATTCTAGCTATTGTCTGGTTTGCACATTCAGTATGGTATTTTTCAAACAAACTACAAACATTACAAATCGTTCGGTGAAATGAATTGTCAGAGTATGGGGAGTAGCGTCTCACTCTGCCTTTCTCTCTCTGGGTTGGCTAGCCTCAGCTTGGCAGAGATAAAGTTTGTGCATTTTGTGCATTCAGAGCATATAGTATGTCTTATTGTTATAATGACTCCCCTCAGCAGTCTGATGTAGCAGCATCTCTGTTTTGTTTTTTTAGTTGGTCTCTGTTGGTCTCACTTCAAATACATGTACACCTGGACCTGTGTCCTTTTAGAAAGGCAACCTACGTCAGCTCTGAGTTGAAGGGATGCCAATGCGATCATGTGCTTATCCATGAGGGATTGCCTGATTGACTCAAGTGAATTGATGCGGTTTGAAGCGCCAATGGGTTTTTGACAGGGAATGTAAATGAATGGACGTACTGTACAGCCAGCCCTCCCTGTCTTTTGAGACTGTTTCATATGTCTCTTTGATGTGTGGCCCCTCTGCACTGAGAGAACCATTTCTGCTGTCTGATATGTTATGACATGTTCTAGGAGTGATATCTCTCTGTTAGGCTGTGTGTCGCTGCGTGCGTGCCTGTGTGCGTTTGTGCCTCAGTGCTGGTATGTGTGTGTGTCTTCACACTTATCCTCTATACCAACATGTCTGACCTTCATAAGTAAAACATCTGAGAATACCAGGGCAACACAGTGCACTGTCAGTTAGCCAATAAAAGACACATTTGTACTTACAGTAAATGTATCATGCATGAGCGGCGAAGGCTTCTTAGATCCTTGCAGAACAACACTGCCGTTGCTTTGCCTGCCGCCGTAGCAGAGAGAAGCTCTGCAGTTGACACTCCAGATTGCATCTGCTGCATGCCTTGTGGCTGTTGATTGAATGTAATTAAGTTTTCCTCCTCTGCAATGAAGGGATGTTTTTTTGTTCATCTCCCACTGACTGACATGGTGGGAAGAATGGCGGAGGAGGATGCCATGGGTGCGTTGAGGGGGTCTAAAAATGCAACACCTATTTACATTCAGTGTAAATGGAAGCATTAAGCTGTCGTATACTGTACAGTCCCTTCGGTAAGTATTTTCAGACCCCCTTGACTTTCCCACATTTTGTTATGTTGCAGTCTTATTCTAAAAATTGATTACATAAAAACAAATGGCACATTGCAGCCCGCATGTAGTTTGCCAAAAGGTACCCAAAGACTCTCAGACCATGAGGAACAAGATTCTCTCGTCTGATGAAACCAAGATTGAACTCTGTCCTGAATGCCAAGCATCACGTCCGGAAGAAACCTGGCACCATCCCTATGGTGAATGGTGATGGAAGCATCGTGTTGTGGGGATGTTTTTCAGCTGCAGGGTCTGGGAGACTTGTCAGGATCGAGGCAAAGATGAACGGAGCAAAGTACAGAGAGATCCTTGATGAAAACCTTCTGCAGAGCGCTCAGGACCTGACTGGGACGAAGGTTCACCTTCCAACAGGACAACGACCCTAAGCACACAGCCAAGACAACGCAGGAGTGGCTTCTCGACAAGTCTCTGAATGTCCTTGAGTGGCCCAGCCAGAGCCTGGACTTGAACCCAATCGAACATCTCTGGAGAGACCACCTGAAAATGACTGTGCAGCGACGCTCCCCATCCAACCTGACAGAGCTTGATGGGATCTCCAGAGAAGAATGGGAGAAACTCCCCACATACAGGTGCGCCAAGCTTGTAGCATCATACCCAATCGCTGCCAAAGGTGCTTCAACAAAGTACTGAGTAAAGGGTCTAAATTCATATGTAAGTGTGTTATTTCAGTTTTTATTTTGTATAAATTTGCTAAAAACTTGTTTTTGCTTTGTCATTACAGGGTATTAATGAGGAAAAAATAACGAGTTAAACAATTTTAGAACAAGGCTGTAACGTAACAAAAAGTTGAAAAACTTCCCGAGTACTGAATACTTCCCGAATGCACCATATAAATGTTGCTTTTTGATGCCAGCATCGTGTTACTTTAGTCATGCTTTCTATCACAGATGAGCAACCCACATTTGGATGAGTAATGCAGCACCTATGGCTGCAACATGTCTGCTCTGTTGAGCGCAGCATTACCTTACTCAGGAGCTCCTCTCCTCTGAGGTCTTAACACTGTTCACTATCTGTTCAATGTCGTCCCTCTCTCTCCAGGAGAATGAGCTTCAAGATGTTCTCCAGGAGAAGAAGCACTTGAGTCTCCACTTGTTCAACAATAGCCAGAACACAGTCCAATATGAACAGGTAGGTAGTGTGGAAGAGAGAGCCACACTGAGCTGCTGTGGATTATGTCTGCACAATTAAACCCTTCCCTTATCTGCACACACCGTCTTAGGGGTTCACTCCATTTTCACTCTCCATTTTCACTCTGCCCTTCCTCTCTCTCTCCTGTTATATATACTGAACAAAAATAGAAACGCAACATGTAAAGTGTTGGTCCCATGTTCTGTGAGCTGAAATCAAATGTTCCATTCGCACAAAAATATTATTTAGTCAAATTTTGTGCACAAATTTGTTTACATCCATGTTAGTGAGTGTTTCACCTTTGTCAACATAATCCATCCACCTGACAGGTGTGGCACATCAGGAAGCTGATTAAACAGCATGATCATTATACAGGTGCACCTTGTGCTGGAGACAAAGGCCACTCTAAAATGTGCAGCTTTGTGACACAACAGTGCCACAGATGTTTCAAGTTGAGGTGACGTGCAATTGGCATGCTTACTGCAGGATCGTCCACCAGAGCTGTTGTCAGAGAATTGCATGTTCATTTCTTTACCATAAGCCGCCTCCAACGTCATTTTAGCAAATTTGGCAGTACGTCCAATCAGCCTCACAACCGCAGACCAGCCTAGGACCTCCACATCCGGCTTCTTCACCTGCAGGCCCAGCCACCCGGAAAGCTGATGAAAATGAGTAGTATATATGTCTGTAGTAAAGACATTTTGTGGTGAAAAACTCATTATTTTTGGCTGGACCTGGCTCCCCAGTGGGTGAGCCTGGCTCCCAAGCTAGTGGGGCTATGCCCTCCCAGGCCCATCCATGGCTGTGCCCCTGCCCAGTCATGTGAAATCCATAGATTAGGGCCTAATTCATTAATTTAAATTGACTGATTTCCTCATATGAACTGTAACTCAGAAAAATCATTGAAATTGTTGTATGTTGCGTTAATATTTTTGTTCAGTACAGATGAAGGTGTATATTTTTTATATTTTTTATTTTATTTCACCTTTATTTAACCAGGTAGGCCAGTTGAAATTTACCATTTCTCAAATACAACTGCGACCTGGCCAAGATAAAGCAAAGCAGTGCGACACAAACAACAACACAGAGTTAGACATAGAATATATACAAACATACAGTCAATAACACCATATAAAAAAATATATATACAGTGTGTGCAAATGAGGTAAGATTAGGGAGGTAATAAATAGGCCATAGTAGCGAAGTAATTACAATTTAGCAATTAACACTGGAGTGATAGGTGTGCAGAAGTTGAATGTGCAAGTCGAGATACTGGGGTGCAAAGGAGAAGAAAAAAAATGAGCTGCTCTGGCAGCTGATGCTTAAAGTTAGTGAGGGAGATTTGAGTCTCCAGCTTCAGTGATTTTTGCAATTCGTTCCAGTCATTGGCAGCAGAGAACTGGAAGGAAAGGCGGCCAAAGGAGGAGTTGGCTTTGGGGGTGACCAGTGAAATATACCTGCTGGAGCGCGTGCTATGAGTGGGTGCTGCTATGGTGACCAGTGAAATATACCTGCTGGAGCGCGTGCTATGGGTGGGTGCTGCTATGGTGACCAGTGAGCTGAGATAAGGCGGGGCTTTTAAAGGAAAAATCCACTCGAACTATATATTTTTTTTAATACAGTACAAAAATGCACGTCAGCAGTCAAGTTTTCAAGATATTAGACTTTCAAGAAGCATAGTGACATATGCAAAATGCGTCATCATCATCATGATGTGGCAAGTACAACTTCCTATATCTTGAAAACAAGACCTCTGACATGCAAAACATTTTGGGACTGTATCAACATTGGACTAATGAAAAATATTTTTTGAGTGGATTTTTCCTTTAAGCACAGTGCTGATGTTGAAGCTGTCTCCAGCCTCATCTGGATCATGGGGCGGCCTAGTGGTTAGAGTGTAACCCAAAGGTTGCAAGATCGAATCCCTGAGCTGACAAGGTAAAACATCTGTTGTTCTGCCCCTGAACAAGGCAGTTAACCCACTGTTCCTAGGCTGTCATTGAAAATAAGAATTTGTTCTTAACTGACTTGCTTAGTTAAATAAAGGGTAAAAAGAGACTCTAAGCCTCTGATTGTATTATCATCTTCCTGTTGGCCCCTCACATCTCACAGGCCTTCCTTCCTGCCCAGCTGATAACACAGACAAGGGAGATCATCAGATCATGCTAAACCTGATTGGCAGGTAGCTGCTGGGAGTCAAGGGAGTTCAGTAGGGGCAGGATGTGGTTATTAATGTCTTATCAGGACACTGGGCTCTCAAACAAGGCTGATATGAGAGCAGCACTTTGCTAGCTGCATGGGCGGATATTAGACCCCTTGCCACACCTGTACCTCTGTGTTCTGATCCCTATCATCATCTCCGAGTGGACTAATGAGGAGGGGCGGAGCAACTCATCAGCCTGAGTTGGCTCCCCTTCTACACCATACTGTTCAGTCCTCTATCTGCCCACACTAGCTGAGACACAACAATCCACTCCAAAACTATTTTTCTTCCTACTACAGACAGACTACAGACAGACCCTCCACCCCACGGTGTGGAGGTGGACCACTCTGAATGTAGCTCTGTGTGTTGCTGCTGTAACAGCTTTTTTATTCATTATTCAGTTATGGATGCAGTGAGGAAAGGAGATCGGCTCCACTAACTTTCTTTGAGAAAATGCACATTATCAGGGGAGGAGGCAGCTGCTGTCTGTGTGAGTCACAGTATAAATGGTGTGATTGCAGCCATCCCTTTTCTTTTTTTTGTGTGTGTTTTTTAAATACATTTTTTATCCCTTTTTCTCCCCAATTTCATGGTATCCAATTGTTTTTAGCTACTATCTTGTCTCATCGCTGCAACTCCCGTACGGGCTCGGGAGAGACGAAGGTTGAAAGTCATGCGTCCTCCGATACACAACCCAACCAAGCTGCACTGCTTCATAACACAGCGCGCATCCAACCCGGAAGCCAGCCGTACCAATGTGTCGGAGGAAAAACCGTGCACCTGGCGACCTTGGTTAGCGTGCACTGCGCTCAGCCCGCTCAGCCAGTTTTGATTTATACAGTGCCTTGCGAAAGTATTCGGCCCCCTTGAACTTTGCGACCTTTTGCCACATTTCAGGCTTCAAACATAAAGATATAAAACTGTATTTTTTTGTGAAGAATCAACAACAAGTGGGACACAATCATGAAGTGGAACGACATTTATTGGATATTTCAAACTTTTTTAACATATCAAAAACTGAAAAATTGGGCGTGCAAAATTATTCAGCCCCTTTACTTTCAGTGCAGCAAACTCTCTCCAGAAGTTCAGTGAGGATCTCTGAATGATCCAATGTTGACCTAAATGACTAATGATGATAAATACAATCCACCTGTGTGTAATCAAGTCTCCGTATAAATGCACCTGCACTGTGATAGTCTCAGAGGTCCGTTAAAAGCGCAGAGAGCATCATGAAGAACAAGGAACACACCAGGCAGGTCCGAGATACTGTTGTGAAGAAGTTTAAAGCCGGATTTGGATACAAAAAGATTTCCCAAGATTTAAACATCCCAAGGAGCACTGTGCAAGCGATAATATTGAAATGGAAGGAGTATCAGACCACTGCAAATCTACCAAGACCTGGCCGTCCCTCTAAACTTTCAGCTCATACAAGGAGAAGACTGATCAGAGATGCAGCCAAGAGGCCCATGATCACTCTGGATGAACTGCAGAGATCTACAGCTGAGGTGGGAGACTCTGTCCATAGGACAACAATCAGTCGTATATTGCACAAATCTGGCCTTTATGGAAGAGTGGCAAGAAGAAAGCCATTTCTTAAAGATATCCATAAAAAGTGTCATTTAAAGTTTGCCACAAGCCACCTGGGAGACACACCAAACATGTGGAAGAAGGTGCTCTGGTCAGATGAAACCAAAATTGAACTTTTTGGCAACAATGAAAAACGTTATGTTTGGCGTGAAAGCAACACAGCTGAACACACCATCCCCACTGTCAAACATGGTGGTGGCAGCATCATGGTTTGGGCCTGCTTTTCTTCAGCAGGGATAGGGAAGATGGTTAAAATTGATGGGAAGATGGATGGAGCCAAATACAGGATCATTCTGGAAGAAAACCTGATGGAGTCTGCAAAAGACCTGAGACTGGGACAGAGATTTGTCTTCCAACAAGACAATGATCCAAAACATAAAGCAAAATCTACAATGGAATGGTTCAAAAATAAACATATCCAGGTGTTAGAATGGCCAAGTCAAAGTCCAGACCTGAATCCAATCGAGAATCTGTGGAAAGAACTGAAAACTGCTGTTCACAAATGCTCTCCATCCAACCTCACTGAGCTCAAGCTGTTTTGCAAGGAGGAATGGGAAAAAATGTCAGTCTCTCGATGTGCAAAACTGATAGAGACATACCCCAAGCGACTTACAGCTGTAATCGCAGCAAAAGGTGGCGCTACAAAGTATTAACTTAAGGGGGCTGAATAATTTTGCACGCCCAATTTTTCAGTTTTTGATATGTTAAAAAAGTTTGAAATATAAAATAAATAAATAAAAATACAGTTTTATATCTTTATGTTTGAAGCCTGAAATGTGGCAAAAGGTCGCAAAGTTCAAGGGGGCCGAATACTTTCGCAAGGCACTGTATTTGGTTGTCAACAAGAAATA
This sequence comes from Oncorhynchus clarkii lewisi, assembly GCF_045791955.1. Lineage (NCBI taxonomy): Eukaryota > Metazoa > Chordata > Actinopteri > Salmoniformes > Salmonidae > Oncorhynchus > Oncorhynchus clarkii. Next base: position 14,710,803 of record NC_092176.1, read on the forward strand.
TCACAATCTCATTGGATTTAGGTTAAAAGTTGGGTGAAATAAATATGGAATTCCTTGACGTTGATTCATTTTTTTCAAATACAATCAGTTTTCCACATTGATTCAACGTCACCACGTTTAATTAATTGGTTAAAATGACATGGAAGCAACCATTTTTGCCCAGTGGGTTGATTCATTCAACTCTGTTTCGTTGTTGGACAACAACTGAGCAAATGCATAAATACAGTAGTTGATCCCAGACCCAGTTCAATGCTACAGTACACATCTATGACAGTGAGAACATGTTGTTCTGTTACTCCCCCATTATTATACTGTAGCTGTCAACCAGCCAGCCAGCCCTCCTGTCCGCCCATTAAGCACTCTGATATCTCCTCCCATAGAGCAGAGGTGTACGTGTGTGTGTTCTGTTCGTCTCACTGTGGTTCCCCGTGTTGTGTTCTGTGTGATCAGGTGAAGTCAGAGTATGCGCAGCTCAAAGAGACCCTTGGTGCTGTGACTCAGGAGAGAGATTCAGCCCTGCGGGAGAAGACCCAGCTCCAAGGCAAACTGGAGAACCTAGAGCAGGTGCTAAAGGTGAGAGTCTGGAGACACATTGTAGATAACCTTACATTTTGTCTACTGTATGTTTACTGTGTGTCTGTGTACTCCTGTGAATGATGAGAAGCCGAGCCCAAGCTCAGGTTCCTTTACAGAGCCTGATTCTCTGCCAGCCTCTACCCTTTCACCCCCATCACCTCTCTACCTTCCTTTCCTCTCTCTCTCTCTCTAATATCCCTGACCTGTCTGTTGCCTTCCAGTGCCGATGTGGGAGGAAGCTTAACCAGAAGCTGTGAAAGACTAGGAAGCTTGGAGCAGTCGGTCCTCCCCTCTCTTACCCTGGCCCCACCCCTTCCATCCCGTCTCTCCCTCCCCTCCATCCCCTCTCTTCCTCCCCACCATCCCCTCTCTTCCTCCCCTCCATCCCCTCTCTTCCTCCCCTCCATCCCCTCTCTTCCTCCCCTCCATCCCCTCTCTCCCTCCCCTCCATCCCCTCTCTCCCTCCCCTCCATCCCCTCTCTTCCTCCCCTCCATCCCCTCTCTTCCTCCCCTCCATCCCCTCTCTCCCTCCCCTCCATCCACTCTCTTCCTCCCCTCCATCCCCTCTCTCCCTCCCCTCCATTCCCTCTCTCCCTCCCCTCCATCCCCTCTTCCTCCCCTCCATCCCCTCACCCTCCCTCCATCCCCTCTCTTCCTCCCCTCCATCCCCTCTCTCCCTCCCCTCCATCCCCTCTTCCTCCCCTCCATCCCCTCTCTCCCTCCCCTCCATCCCCTCTCTTCCTCCCCTCCATCCCCTCTCTCCCTCCCTTCCATCCCCTCTCTCCCCTGCTAGATTGATCAGGTATCACTGCTATGCCCATCTGTATGGGGAGCAGCCCACTGTAGCCCCATTTTGAATGCTTTTCTCTACCGCAGTAGCCATGCTAGCTCTCCTTATTTATCTGGGCTGCTTTACTATGACACGAATGGGCACCTGGCTAGGACCAGTCCAGCGCACTGTGGAATGTGGATGTGCATGAGGCGAGTCTATTGGTTCAGTGGGTATGTGGGACCAGGGGGGTTAGAGAGCTGGGGTAGAGATCACTATTCATGATGACAATGAAATGAAAGTAAACTAGGGGATAGATGGGTTGTTCCACGAAATAAGTGCCTTTTGCATCCCTTTGATATTTTAAGTAGAAATTGTGCAGCCATATTGAATTTTAAAAGCCTGTTAAAATAAGTGAAGTGCCCTTTAATATAGACTACATGGAGAATTTAATAAAGCAGATGTTTTATATGAATAAAGACAAAGTGCCAAAATGCATCATTTTGACATGTCCCTCTGTGCACTCTGACTTCCAGGATGATTTGAACCCACTTAACCCCAAAATGCATCATTTATAACACGTCAACACTGTTACCCATAGATAGACAGGCTAGCATAACACGTCAACACTGTTACCCATAGATAGACAGGCTAGCATAACACGTCAACCCTGTTACCCATAGATAGACAGGCTAGCATAACACGTCAACACTGTTACCCATAGATAGACAGGCTAGAATAACACATCAACCCTGTTACCCATAGATAGACAGGCTAGCATAACACGTCAACACTGTTACCCATAGAAAGACAGGCTAGAATAACACGTCAACCCTGTTACCCATAGATAGACAGGCTAGCATAACACGTCAACACTGTTACCCATAGATAGACAGGCTAGAATAACACGTCAACCTTGTTACCCATAGATAGACAGGCTAGAATAACACATCAACACTGTTACCCATAGATAGACAGGCTAGAATAACACATCAACCCTGTTACCCATAGATAGACAGGCTAGCATAACACATCAACCCTGTTACCCATAGATAGACAGGCTAGAATAACACATCAACCCTGTTACCCATAGATAGACAGGCTAGCATAACACGTCAACCCTGTTACCCATAGATAGACAGGCTAGAATAACACATCAACCCTGTTACCCATAGATAGACAGGCTAGCATAACACGTCAACCCTGTTACCCATAGATAGACAGGCTAGAATAACACATCAACCTTGTTACCCATAGATAGACAGGCTAGAATAACACGTCAACACTGTTACCCATAGATAGACAGGCTAGAATAACACATCAACCCTGTTACCCATAGATAGACAGGCTAGAATAACACATCAACACTGTTACCCATAGATAGACAGGCTAGAATAACACGTCAACCTTGTTACCCATAGATATACAGGCTAGAATAACACGTCAACCCTGTTACCCATAGATAGACAGGCTAGAATAACACGTCAACCCTGTTACCCATAGATAGACAGGCTAGAATAACACATCAACCCTGTTACCCATAGATAGACAGGCTAGCATAACACGTCAACCCTGTTACCCATAGATAGACAGGCTAGAATAACACATCAACCCTGTTACCCATAGATAGACAGGCTAGAATAACACATCAACCTTGTTACCCATAGATAGACAGGCTAGAATAACACGTCAACACTGTTACCCATAGATAGACAGGCTAGAATAACACATCAATGTACTGACAACACACGTTACACTGATAGACAGGCTCTTACTCTGCTATGGGGAGCAGATTAGCACAGTGAAAACTTAGATCAGACTTGACGTTTTTTGGTGGCTTGCTAAAAGGCTGGCCCAGATGATTTGATGTTTTGCCTGCCTCCTCTGAGCAGAGGAGCTGACGTCAAGCAAGCGCAGCGATTACATGAGAGTGTGAACGTGATAGGAAGTGTCACATAAACACCTCATCTGGAATCATCAGCCCCGTTCTCTCTGTCTCTCGCTCTCTCTCTCTCGCTCTCTCTCACGCTCTCTCTCTCTCGCTCTCTCTCACGTTCTCTCTCGCTCTCTCTCTCACGCTCTCTCTCGCTCTCTCTCACGCTCTCTCTCTCGCTCTCTCTCACGTTCTCTCTCGCTCTCTCTCACGCTCTCTCTCGCTCTCTCTCAGGCTCTCTCTCTATCTCGCTCTCTTGCGCTCTCTCACGCTCTCTCTCTCTTGCTCTCTCTCACGCTCTCTTTCATGCTCTCTCTCACGCTCTCTCTCACGCTCTCTCTTGCTCTCTCATGCTCTCTCTCGGTCTCTTGCTCTCTCTCACGCTCTCTCTCACGCTCTCTTGCTCTCTCTCTTGCTTTCTCTCGCTCTCTCTAGCTCTCTCTCTCGCTCTCTCACGCTCTCTCTCACGCTCGCTCTCACGCTCTCTCTCTTGCTCTTGCTCTCTCACGCTCTCTCTCACACTCTTGCTCTCTTTCTTGCTCTTTCTCTTGCTCTCTCTCGCTCTCTCTCGCTCTCTCTCTTGCTCTCTCTCGCGCTCTCTCTCACGCTCTCTCTCACGCTCTCTCTCACGCTCTCTGTCTTGCTCTCTCTCACGCTCTCTCTTACGCTCTCTCTTACGCTCTCTCTCACGCTCTCTCTCATGCTCTCTCTCTCTCTCTCTCACGCTCTCTTGCTCTCTCTCTTGCTTTCTCTCGCTCTCTCTAGCTCTCTCTCTCGCTCTCTCACGCTCTCTCTCACGCTCGCTCTCACGCTCTCTCTCTTGCTCTTGCTCTTGCTCTCTCACGCTCTCTCTCACACTCTTGCTCTCTTTCTTGCTCTTTCTCTTGCTCTCTCTCGCTCTCTCTCGCTCTCTCTCTTGCTCTCTCTCGCGCTCTCTCTCACGCTCTCTCTCACGCTCTCTCTCACGCTCTCTGTCTTGCTCTCTCTCACGCTCTCTCTTACGCTCTCTCTTACGCTCTCTCTCACGCTCTCTCTCATGCTCTCTCTCACGCTCTCTCTCTTGCTCTCTCTCTTGCTCTCTCTCTTGCTCTCTCTCTTGCTCTCTCTCTCGCTCTCTCTCTCGCTCTCTCTCACGCTCTCTCTCACGCTCTCTCTCTCGCTCTTGCTCTCTCTTGCTCTCTCTTGCTCTTTCTCTTGCTCTCTCTCGCTCTCTCACGCTCTCTCTCACGCTCTCTCTCACGCTCTCTCTCACGCTCTCTCTCATGCTCTCTCTCACGCTCTCTCTCTTGCTCTCTCTCTTGCTCTCTCTCTTGCTCTCTCTCTTGCTCTCTCTCTTGCTCTCTCTCTTGCTCTCTCTCACGCTCTCTCTCACGCTCTCTCTCACGCTCTCTCTCACGCTCTCTTGCTCTCTCTCTTGCTTTCTCTCGCTCTCTCTAGCTCTCTCTCTCGCTCTCTCACGCTCTCTCTCACGCTCGCTCTCACGCTCTCTCTCTTGCTCTTGCTCTTGCTCTCTCACGCTCTCTCTCACACTCTTGCTCTCTTTCTTGCTCTTTCTCTTGCTCTCTCTCGCTCTCTCTCGCTCTCTCTCTTGCTCTCTCTCGCGCTCTCTCTCACGCTCTCTCTCACGCTCTCTCTCACGCTCTCTGTCTTGCTCTCTCTCACGCTCTCTCTTACGCTCTCTCTTACGCTCTCTCTCACGCTCTCTCTCATGCTCTCTCTCACGCTCTCTCTCTTGCTCTCTCTCTTGCTCTCTCTCTTGCTCTCTCTCTTGCTCTCTCTCACGCTCTCTCTCACGCTCTCTCTCACGCTCTCTCTCACGCTCTCTCTCTCGCTCTTGCTCTCTCTTGCTCTCTCTTGCTCTTTCTCTTGCTCTCTCTCGCTCTCTCACGCTCTCTCTCACGCTCTCTCTCACGCTCTCTCTCACGCTCTCTCTCTTGCTCTCTCTCACGCTCTCTCTCTTGCTCTCTCTCATGCTCTCTCTCTTGCTCTCTTTCATGCTCTCTCTCATGCTCTCTCTCTTGCTCTCTTGCTCTCTCTCTTGCTCTCTTTCACGCTCTCTTGCTCTCTCTAACGCTCTCTCGCGCTCTCTCTCGCTCTCTCTCACGCTCTCTCTCATGCTCTCTCTCACGCTCTCTCACACGCCCATACCCATAGATAGACAGGCTAGAATAACACATCAACCCTGTTACCCATAGATAGACAGGATAGCATAACACATCAACCCTGTTACCCATAGATAGACAGGCTAGAATAACACATCAACCCTGTTACCCATAGATAGACAGGCTAGCATAACACGTCAACCATGTTACCCATAGATAGACAGGCTAGAATAACACATCAACCCTGTTACCCATAGATAGACAGGCTAGAATAACACATCAACCTTGTTACCCATAGATAGACAGGCTAGAATAACACGTCAACACTGTTACCCATAGATAGACAGGCTAGAATAACACATCAACCCTGTAACCCATAGATAGACAGGCTAGAATAACACGTCAACCTTGTTACCCATAGATAGACAGGCTAGCATAACACGTCAACACTGTTACCCATAGAAAGACAGGCTAGAATAACACGTCAACCCTGTTACCCATAGATAGACAGGCTAGCATAACACGTCAACACTGTTACCCATAGATAGACAGGCTAGAATAACACTTCAACCTTGTTACCCATAGATAGACAGGCTAGAATAACACATAAACACTGTTACCCATAGATAGACAGGCTAGAATAACACATCAACCCTGTTACCCATAGATAGACAGGCTAGCATAACACATCAACGCTGTTACCCATAGATAGACAGGCTAGCATAACACGTCAACCCTGTTACCCATAGATAGACAGGCTAGAATAACACATCAACCCTGTTACCCATAGATAGACAGGCTAGAATAACACGTCAACCCTGTTACCCATAGATAGACAGGCTAGAATAACACATCAACCCTGTTACCCATAGATAGACAGGCTAGAATAACACGTCAACCCTGTTACCCATAGATAGACAGGCTAGAATAACACATCAACCCTGTTACCTATAGATAGACAGGCTAGAATAACATGTCAACCCTGTTACCCATAGATAGACAGGCTAGAATAACACGTCAACCCTGTTACCTATAGATAGACAGGCTAGAATAACACGTCAACCCTGTTACCCATAGATAAACAGGCTAGAATAACACACCAACACTGTTACCCATAGATAGACAGGCTAGAATAACACGTCAACCCTGTTACCCATAGATAGACAGGCTAGCATGACACGTCAACACTGTTACCCATAGATAGACAGGCTAGAATAACACATCAACCCTTTTACCCATAGATAGACAGGCTAGCATAACACATCAACCCTGTTACCCATAGATAGACAGGCTAGAATAACACATCAACCCTGTTACCCATAGATAGACAGTCTAGCATAACACGTCAACCCTGTTACCCATAGATAGACAGGCTAGAATAACACATCAACCCTGTTACCCATAGATAGACAGGCTAGAATAACACGTCAACCTTGTTACCCATAGATAGACAGGCTAGAATAACACGTCAACCTTGTTACCCATAGATAGACAGGCTAGAATAACACGTCAACCTTGTTACCCATAGATAGACAGGCTAGAATAACATGTCAACACTGTTACCCATAGATAGACAGGCTAGAATAACACGTCAACCCTGTTACCCATAGATAGACAGGCTAGAATAACACGTCAACCCTGTTACCCAAAGATAGACAGGCTAGAATAACATGTCAACCCTGTTACCCATAGATAGACAGGCTAGAATAACACGTCAACCCTGTTACCCAAAGATAGACAGGCTAGAATAACACGTCAACCCTGTTACCCATAGATAGACAGGCTAGAATAACACATCAACCCTGTTACCCATAGATAGACAGGCTAGAATAACACGTCAACCCTGTTACCCATAGATAGACAGGCTAGAATAACACATCAACCCTGTTACCTATAGATAGACAGGCTAGAATAATATGTCAACCCTGTTACCTATAGATAGACAGGCTAGAATAACATGTCAACCCTGTTACCCATAGATAGACAGGCTAGAATAACACATCAACCTTGTTACCCATAGATAGACAGACTAGAATAACACGTCAACACTGTTACCCATAGATAGACAGGCTAGCATAACACGTCAACCCTGTTACCCATAGATAGACAGGCTAGCATAACACGTCAACACTGTTACCCATAGATAGACAGGCTAGAATAACACTTCAACCTTGTTACCCATAGATAGACAGGCTAGAATAACACATAAACACTGTTACCCATAGATAGACAGGCTAGAATAACACATCAACCCTGTTACCCATAGATAGACAGGCTAGCATAACACATCAACCCTGTTACCCATAGATAGACATGCTAGCATAACACGTCAACCCTGTTACCCATAGATAGACAGGCTAGCATAACACGTCAACCCTGTTACCCATAGATAGACAGGCTAGAATAACACATCAACCCTGTTACCCATAGATAGACACGCTAGAATAACACGTCAACCCTGTTACCCATAGATAGACAGGCTAGAATAACACATCAACCCTGTTACCCATAGATAGACAGGCTAGAATAACACGTCAACCCTGTTACCTATAGATAGACAGGCTAGAATAACATGTCAACCCTGTTACCCATAGATAGACAGGCTAGAATAACACGTCAACCCTGTTACCTATAGATAGACAGGCTAGAATAACACGTCAACCCTGTTACCCATAGATAGACAGGCTAGAATAACACACCAACACTGTTACCCATAGATAGACAGGCTAGAATAACACGTCAACCCTGTTACCCATAGATAGACAGGCTAGCATGACACGTCAACACTGTTACCCATAGATAGACAGGCTAGAATAACACATCAACCCTGTTACCCATAGATAGACAGGCTAGCATAACACATCAACCCTGTTACCCATAGATAGACAGGCTAGAATAACACATCAACCCTGTTACCCATAGATAGACAGGCTAGCATAACACATCAACGCTGTTACCCATAGATAGACAGGCTAGCATAACACGTCAACCCTGTTACCCATAGATAGACAGGCTAGAATAACACATCAACCCTGTTACCCATAGATAGACAGGCTAGAATAACACGTCAACCCTGTTACCCATAGATAGACAGGCTAGAATAACACATCAACCCTGTTACCCATAGATAGACAGGCTAGAATAACACGTCAACCCTGTTACCCATAGATAGACAGGCTAGAATAACACATCAACCCTGTTACCTATAGATAGACAGGCTAGAATAACATGTCAACCCTGTTACCCATAGATAGACAGGCTAGAATAACACGTCAACCCTGTTACCTATAGATAGACAGGCTAGAATAACACGTCAACCCTGTTACCCATAGATAAACAGGCTAGAATAACACACCAACACTGTTACCCATAGATAGACAGGCTAGAATAACACGTCAACCCTGTTACCCATAGATAGACAGGCTAGCATGACACGTCAACACTGTTACCCATAGATAGACAGGCTAGAATAACACATCAACCCTGTTACCCATAGATAGACAGGCTAGAATAACACGTCAACCTTGTTACCCATAGATAGACAGGCTAGAATAACACGTCAACCTTGTTACCCATAGATAGACAGGCTAGAATAACACGTCAACCTTGTTACCCATAGATAGACAGGCTAGAATAACATGTCAACACTGTTACCCATAGATAGACAGGCTAGAATAACACGTCAACCCTGTTACCCATAGATAGACAGGCTAGAATAACACGTCAACCCTGTTACCCAAAGATAGACAGGCTAGAATAACATGTCAACCCTGTTACCCATAGATAGACAGGCTAGAATAACACGTCAACCCTGTTACCCAAAGATAGACAGGCTAGAATAACACGTCAACCCTGTTACCCATAGATAGACAGGCTAGAATAACACATCAACCCTGTTACCCATAGATAGACAGGCTAGAATAACACGTCAACCCTGTTACCCATAGATAGACAGGCTAGAATAACACATCAACCCTGTTACCTATAGATAGACAGGCTAGAATAATATGTCAACCCTGTTACCTATAGATAGACAGGCTAGAATAACATGTCAACCCTGTTACCCATAGATAGACAGGCTAGAATAACACATCAACCTTGTTACCCATAGATAGACAGACTAGAATAACACGTCAACACTGTTACCCATTGATAGACAGGCTAGCATAACACGTCAACCCTGTTACCCATAGATAGACAGGCTAGAATAACACGTCAACCCTGTTACCCATAGATAGACAGGCTAGCATAACACGTCAACACTGTTACCCATAGATAGACAGGCTAGAATAACACTTCAACCTTGTTACCCATAGATAGACAGGCTAGAATAACACATAAACACTGTTACCCATAGATAGACAGGCTAGAATAACACATCAACCCTGTTACCCATAGATAGACAGGCTAGCATAACACATCAACCCTGTTACCCATAGATAGACAGGCTAGCATAACACGTCAACCCTGTTACCCATAGATAGACAGGCTAGAATAACACATCAACCCTGTTACCCATAGATAGACAGGCTAGAATAACACGTCAACCCTGTTACCCATAGATAGACAGGCTAGAATAACACATCAACCCTGTTACCCATAGATAGACAGGCTAGAATAACACGTCAACCCTGTTACCCATAGATAGACAGGCTAGAATAACACATCAACCCTGTTACCTATAGATAGACAGGCTAGAATAACATGTCAACCCTGTTACCCATAGATAGACAGGCTAGAATAACACGTCAACCCTGTTACCTATAGATAGACAGGCTAGAATAACACGTCAACCCTGTTACCCATAGATAGACAGGCTAGAATAACACACCAACACTGTTACCCATAGATAGACAGGCTAGAGTAACACGTCAACCCTGTTACCCATAGATAGACAGGCTAGAATAACACATCAACCCTGTTACCCATAGATAGACAGGCTAGCATAACACATCAACCCTGTTACCCATAGATAGACAGGCTAGAATAACACATCAACCCTGTTACCCATAGATAGACAGGCTAGCATAACACGTAACACTGTTACCCATAGATAGACAGGCTAGCATAACACGTCAACCCTGTTACCCATAGATAGACAGGCTAGAATAACACGTCAACCCTGTTAACCCTGTTACCCATAGATAGACAGGCTACACACCAACACTGTTACCCATAGATAGACAGGCTAGAAACACGTAACATAGATAGACAGGCTAGAATAACACATCAACCCTGTTACCCATAGATAGACAGGCTAGCATAACACATCAACCCTGTTACCCATAGATAGACAGGCTAGAATAACACATCAACCCTGTTACCCATAGATAGACAGGCTAGCATAACACGTCAACACTGTTACCCATAGATAGACAGGCTAGCATAACACGTCAACCCTGTTACCCATAGATAGACAGGCTAGAATAACACGTCAACCCTGTTACCCATAGATAGACAGGCTAGAATAACCCATAGATAGACAGGCTAGAATAACACGTCAACCCTGTTACCCATAGATAGACAGGCTAGAATAACACGTCAACCCTGTTACCCATAGATAGACAGGCTAGAATAACACATCAACCCTGTTACCCATAGATAGACAGGCTAGAATAACACGTCAACCCTGTTACCCATAGATAGACAGGCTAGTAACACATCAACCCTGTTACCTATAGATAGACAGGCTAGAATAACATGTCAACCCTGTTACCCATAGATAGACAGGCTAGAATAACACGTCAACCCTGTTACCTATAGATAGACAGGCTAGAATAACACGTCAACCCTGTTACCCATAGATAAACAGGCTAGAATAACACACCAACACTGTTACCCATAGATAGACAGGCTAGAATAACACGTCAACCCTGTTACCCATAGATAGACAGGCTAGCATGACACGTCAACACTGTTACCCATAGATAGACAGGCTAGAATAACACATCAACCCTGTTACCCATAGATAGACAGGCTAGAATAACACGTCAACCTTGTTACCCATAGATAGACAGGCTAGAATAACACGTCAACCTTGTTACCCATAGATAGACAGGCTAGAATCAACCCTGTTACCCAAAGTCAACCTTGTTACCCATAGATAGACAGGCTAGAATAACATGTCAACACTGTTACCCATAGATAGACAGGCTAGAATAACACGTCAACCCTGTTACCCATAGATAGACAGGCTAGAATAACACGTCAACCCTGTTACCCAAAGATAGACAGGCTAGAATAACATGTCAACCCTGTTACCCATAGATAGACAGGCTAGAATAACACGTCAACCCTGTTACCCAAAGATAGACAGGCTAGAATAACACGTCAACCCTGTTACCCATAGATAGACAGGCTAGAATAACACATCAACCCTGTTACCCATAGATAGACAGGCTAGAATAACACGTCAACCCTGTTACCCATAGATAGATAGACAGGCTAGAATAACACATCAACCCTGTTACCTATAGATAGACAGGCTAGAATAATATGTCAACCCTGTTACCTATAGATAGACAGGCTAGAATAACATGTCAACCCTGTTACCCATAGATAGACAGGCTAGAATAACACATCAACCTTGTTACCCATAGATAGACAGACTAGAATAACAATAGATAGACCTTGTTACCCATAGATAGACAGACTAGAATAACACGTCAACACTGTTACCCATAGATAGACAGGCTAGCATAACACGTCAACCCTGTTACCCATAGATAGACAGGCTAGAATAACACGTCAACCCTGTTACCCATAGATAGACAGGCTAGCATAACACGTCAACACTGTTACCCATAGATAGACAGGCTAGAATAACACTTCAACCTTGTTACCCATAGATAGACAGGCTAGAATAACACATAAACACTGTTACCCATAGATAGACAGGCTAGAATAACACATCAACCCTGTTACCCATAGATAGACAGGCTAGCATAACACATCAACCCTGTTACCCATAGATAGACAGGCTAGCATAACACGTCAACCCTGTTACCCATAGATAGACAGGCTAGAATAACACATCAACCCTGTTACCCATAGATAGACAGGCTAGAATAACACGTCAACCCTGTTACCCATAGATAGACAGGCTAGAATAACACATCAACCCTGTTACCCATAGATAGACAGGCTAGAATAACACGTCAACCCTGTTACCCATAGATAGACAGGCTAGAATAACACATCAACCCTGTTACCTATAGATAGACAGGCTAGAATAACATGTCAACCCTGTTACCCATAGATAGACAGGCTAGAATAACACGTCAACCCTGTTACCTATAGATAGACAGGCTAGAATAACACGTCAACCCTGTTACCCATAGATAGACAGGCTAGAATAACACACCAACACTGTTACCCATAGATAGACAGGCTAGAGTAACATGTCAACCCTGTTACCCATAGATAGACAGGCTAGAATAACACATCAACCCTGTTACCCATAGATAGACAGGCTAGCATAACACATCAACCCTGTTACCCATAGATAGACAGGCTAGAATAACACATCAACCCTGTTACCCATAGATAGACAGGCTAGCATAACACGTCAACACTGTTACCCATAGATAGACAGGCTAGCATAACACGTCAACCCTGTTACCCATAGATAGACAGGCTAGAATAACACGTCAACCCTGTTACCCATAGATAGACAGGCTAGCATAACACGTCAACACTGTTACCCATAGATAGACAGGCTAGAATAACACTTCAACCTTGTTACCCATAGATAGACAGGCTAGAATAACACATAAACACTGTTACCCATAGATAGACAGGCTAGAATAACACATCAACCCTGTTACCCATAGATAGACAGGCTAGCATAACACATCAACCCTGTTACCCATAGATAGACAGGCTAGCATAACACGTCAACCCTGTTACCCATAGATAGACAGGCTAGAATAACACATCAACCCTGTTACCCATAGATAAACAGGCTAGAATAACACGTCAACACTGTTACCCATAGATAGACAGGCTAGAATAACACATCAACCCTGTTACCCATAGATAGACAGGCTAGAATAACACGTCAACCCTGTTACCCATAGATAGACAGGCTAGAATAACACATCAACCCTGTTACCTATAGATAGACAGGCTAGAATAACATGTCAACCCTGTTACCCATAGATAGACAGGCTAGAATAACACGTCAACCCTGTTACCTATAGATAGACAGGCTAGAATAACACGTCAACCCTGTTACCCATAGATAGACAGGCTAGAATAACACACCAACACTGTTACCCATAGATAGACAGGCTAGAATAACACGTCCCATAGATAGACAGGCTAGAATAACTGTTACCCATAGATAGACAGGCTAGAATAACACATCAACCCTGTTACCTATAGATAGACAGGCTAGAATAACATGTCAACCCTGTTACCCATAGATAGACAGGCTAGAATAACACGTCAACCCTGTTACCTATAGATAGACAGGCTAGAATAACACGTCAACCCTGTTACCCATAGATAGACAGGCTAGAATAACACACCAACACTGTTACCCATAGATAGACAGGCTAGCATAACACGTCAACCCTGTTACCCATAGATAGACAGGCTAGAATAACACATCAACCCTGTTACCCATAGATAGACAGGCTAGAATAACACATCAACCCTGTTACCTATAGATAGACAGGCTAGAATAACATGTCAACCCTGTTACCCATAGATAGACAGGCTAGAATAACACGTCAACCCTGTTACCTATAGATAGACAGGCTAGAATAACACGTCAACCCTGTTACCCATAGATAGACAGGCTAGAATAACACACCAACACTGTTACCCATAGATAGACAGGCTAGAATAACACGTCAACCCTGTTACCCATAGATAGACAGGCTAGCATGACACGTCAACACTGTTACCCATAGATAGACAGGCTAGAATAACACATCAACCCTGTTACCCATAGATAGACAGGCTAGCATAACACATCAACCCTGTTACCCATAGATAGACAGGCTAGCATAACACGTCAACACTGTTACCCATAGATAGACAGGCTAGCATAACACGTCAACCCTGTTACCCATAGATAGACAGGCTAGAATAACACGTCAACCCTGTTACCCATAGATAGACAGGCTAGAATAACACGTCAACCCTGTTACCCATAGATAGACAGGCTAGAATAACACACCAACACTGTTACCCATAGATAGACAGGCTAGCATAACACGTCAACCCTGTTACCCATAGATAGACAGGCTAGAATAACACATCAACCCTGTTACCCATAGATAGACAGGCTAGAATAACACGTCAACCCTGTTACCCATAGATAGACAGGCTAGAATAACACATCAACCCTGTTACCCATAGATAGACAGGCTAGAATAACACGTCAACCCTGTTACCCATAGATAGACAGGCTAGAATAACACATCAACCCTGTTACCTATAGATAGACAGGCTAGAATAACATGTCAACCCTGTTACCCATAGATAGACAGGCTAGAATAACACGTCAACCCTGTTACCTATAGATAGACAGGCTAGAATAACACGTCAACCCTGTTACCCATAGATAGACAGGCTAGAATAACACACCAACACTGTTACCCATAGATAGACAGGCTAGAATAACACGTCAACCCTGTTACCCATAGATAGACAGGCTAGCATGACACGTCAACACTGTTACCCATAGATAGACAGGCTAGAATAACACATCAACCCTGTTACCCATAGATAGACAGACTAGCATAACACATCAACCCTGTTACCCATAGATAGACAGGCTAGAATAACACATCAACCCTGTTACCCATAGATAGACAGGCTAGCATAACACGTCAACACTGTTACCCATAGATAGACAGGCTAGCATAACACGTCAACCCTGTTACCCATAGATAGACAGGCTAGAATAACACGTCAACCCTGTTACCCATAGATAGACAGGCTAGCATAACACGTCAACACTGTTACCCATAGATAGACAGGCTAGAATAACACTTCAACCTTGTTACCCATAGATAGACAGGCTAGAATAACACATAAACACTGTTACCCATAGATAGACAGGCTAGAATAACACATCAACCCTGTTACCCATAGATAGACAGGCTAGCATAACACATCAACCCTGTTACCCATAGATAGACAGGCTAGCATAACACGTCAACCCTGTTACCCATAGATAGACAGGCTAGAATAACACATTAACCCTGTTACCCATAGATAGACAGGCTAGAATAACACGTCAACCCTGTTACCCATAGATAGACAGGCTAGAATAACACATCAACCCTGTTACCCATAGATAGACAGGCTAGAATAACACGTCAACCCTGTTACCCATAGATAGACAGGCTAGAATAACACATCAACCCTGTTACCTATA
Source organism: Oncorhynchus clarkii lewisi (assembly GCF_045791955.1). Classification (NCBI taxonomy): domain Eukaryota; kingdom Metazoa; phylum Chordata; class Actinopteri; order Salmoniformes; family Salmonidae; genus Oncorhynchus; species Oncorhynchus clarkii. Next base: position 14,726,576 of record NC_092176.1, read on the forward strand.
GATAGACAGGCTAGAATAACATGTCAACCCTGTTACCCATAGATAGACAGGCTAGAATAACACGTCAACCCTGTTACCCATAGATAGACAGGCTAGAATAACACGTCAACCCTGTTACCCATAGATAGACAGGCTAGCATGACACGTCAACACTGTTACCCATAGATAGACAGGCTAGAATAACACATCAACCCTGTTACCCATAGATAGACAGGCTAGCATAACACATCAACCCTGTTACCCATAGATAGACAGGCTAGAATAACACATCAACCCTGTTACCCATAGATAGACAGGCTAGAATAACACGTCAACCCTGTTACCCATAGATAGACAGGCTAGCATGACACGTCAACACTGTTACCCATAGATAGACAGGCTAGAATAACACATCAACCCTGTTACCCATAGATAGACAGGCTAGCATAACACATCAACCCTGTTACCCATAGATAGACAGGCTAGAATAACACATCAACCCTGTTACCCATAGATAGACAGGCTAGCATAACACGTCAACCCTGTTACCCATAGATAGACAGGCTAGAATAACACATCAACCCTGTTACCCATAGATAGACAGGCTAGAATAACACGTCAACCTTGTTACCCATAGATAGACAGGCTAGAATAACACGTCAACCTTGTTACCCATAGATAGACAGGCTAGAATAACATGTCAACACTGTTACCCATAGATAGACAGGCTAGAATAACACGTCAACCCTGTTACCCATAGATAGACAGGCTAGAATAACACGTCAACCCTGTTACCCAAAGATAGACAGGCTAGAATAACACGTCAACCCTGTTACCCATAGATAGACAGGCTAGAATAACACGTCAACCCTGTTACCCAAAGATAGACAGGCTAGAATAACACGTCAACCCTGTTACCCATAGATAGACAGGCTAGAATAACACATCAACCCTGTTACCCATAGATAGACAGGCTAGAATAACACTTCAACCCTGTTACCCATAGATAGACAGGCTAGAATAACACATCAACCCTGTTACCTATAGATAGACAGGCTAGAATAACATGTCAACCCTGTTACCTATAGATAGACAGGCTAGAATAACATGTCAACCCTGTTACCCATAGATAGACAGGCTAGAATAACACGTCAACCTTGTTACCCATAGATAGACAGGCTAGAATAACACGTCAACCCTGTTACCCATAGATAGACAGGCTAGAATAACACGTCAACCCTGTTACCCATAGATAGACAGGCTAGAATAACACATCAACCCTGTTACCCATAGATAGACAGGCTAGAATAACACGTCAACCCTGTTACCCATAGATAGACAGGCTAGAATAACACGTCAACCCTGTTACCTATAGATAGACAGGCTAGAATAACACGTCAACCCTGTTACCCATAGATAGACAGGCTAGAATAACACATCAACCCTGTTACCCATAGATAGACAGGCTAGAATAACACGTCAACCCTGTTACCCATAGATAGACAGGCTAGAATAACACGTCAACCCTGTTACCCATAGATAGACAGGCTAGAATAACACATCAACACTGTTACCCATAGATAGACAGGCTAGAATAACACGTCAACCCTGTTACCCATAGATAGACAGGCTAGAATAACACATCAACACTGTTACCCATAGATAGACAGGCTAGAATAACACGTCAACCCTGTTACCCATAGATAGACAGGCTAGAATAACACGTCAACCCTGTTCAATTGCTCCTCCCTGAGGTACACAACAAGCTTCCATTTCCCCTGTCACAAGAGGATTTATGGCTGATTTAATCATCAACCCTGATGCTTTATTTGGCATTTAATAGGCACTAAGTCTTTTACTCTTTTCAATTGAACCTCTTTAGATGAGAACATGTTTTTATTAAGTTAAACATGTGCCCTTTGTGACAGAATGTTAAAATGAAGTGAAATCAAACTTTTATTTACACATCTCAAAAGGCACCGAATTGGTGGAATGACCCAGATGTATGTCGGACGGCATGAAAATGTCCTTTGCTTTCTCCCCTCTAACAACTCTGGAACTCTGATTCTTTACATTTAAATGAAAGCAATAAGATGATTGGATGGCACTTTGACATAAGGAAGGCCTTACATTAAGCCTTGGTTTTGTTTGGCTTCTTTAGTTGTTATGGACGACCACGGACAAGTGAGCATGCCTTGGAGTTTGCTAACCCTTTTCATGTAACTAAAAACCATGTATTGATCATGCGAACACAACATTGATGAGGACAGCTCTTCTGTAATGAGACTTCAAACTCAGGTATTGTGTTACCCAAAGGGGACAGCAAACTGAAAATGGTTGATTGATGATTGGTTGATCATGCACAGCAAAGCTTCTCCAGTTCTCGTCCTTAAACTCTGTTCCAACACACTGTACATTCTAGTATGGATTTGGAAGTTAATATCCAGGATTTGGGAGGTAACACCTTAACTTGATCTCTCTGATTTAGATAATTTGATACAAACTGTAAATTGACATTTGTTATTGACATTGGTCACATTGGTGTTTTGACAGGCTAACATCTGCCTGAAGTGTGTAAGACTTGAGGTCCAGTAAAATGTCAACAAGCTCATTATTTGTAAAGTGTGAGCCAGGAGCTTGTTGAGGACAGAGGACTGGAGACTTGTGGCATGTAATCCTGATGTCATGGGTTTTTAGTTCTACTAACAGCAGCCCTCTCTATGCCCTTCCCCCCCACGCCCTCTTCGTAACAGCATATGCGCGAGGCTGCAGAGCGGAGGCAGCAGCTAGAGTTGGAGCATGAGCAAGCCTTGGCTGTACTCAATGCAAAGCAGCAGGAAATTGACCTTCTGCAGAAGGTAAGGCACACCAGGTCACCATGCCATTGCTAGCTGCATGGGGAGGGGGGTGACCCATCTTGTTAGCCCAGTGCTGGGTCAGAGGTCAAAGAGCTTTGTGTTGAGCACTACTACAGTTACAGAGTATCCTCTTAAATCCCCTCCTTCAGATGTCTGTCTGCCTGTCTGTCAGCCCCCCAGGCAATGGCAAGATAGTCCTGGAACCAAGTAACTCAGTAACAGGCTCTTACTCTGCTATGGGGAGCAGATTAGCACAGTGAAAACTTAGATCAGACTTGACGTTTTTTGGTGGCTTGCTAAAAGGCTGGCCCAGATGATTTGATGTTTTGCCTGCCTCCTCTGAGCTGACGTCAAGCTAGCGCAGCGATTACATGAGAGTGTGAACGTGATAGGAAGTGTCACATAAACACCTCATCTGGAATCATCAGCCCTGTTCGCTCTGTCTCTCGCTCACTCTCTCTCGCTCTCTCTCACGCTCTCTCTCTCTCGCTCTCTCTCACGTTCTCTCTCGCTCTCTCTCTCACGCTCTCTCTCGCTCTCTCTCTCACGCTCTCTCTCTCTCGCTCTCTCTCACGTTCTCTCTCGCTCTCTCTCTCACGCTCTCTCTCGCTCTCTCTCACGCTCTCTCTCTCTCTCTCTCTCGCTCTCTTGCGCACTCTCACGCTCTCTCTCTTGCTCTCTCTCACGCTCTCTTTCATGCTCTCTCTCACGCTCTCTCTCACGCTCTCTCTCACGCTCTCTCTTGCTCTCTCATGCTCTCTCTCAGTCTCTTGCTCTCTCTCACGCTCTCTCTCACGCTCTCTCTCACGCTCGCTCTCACGCTCTCTCTCTCTTGCTCTCGCTCTTGCTCTCTCACGCTCTCTCTCACTCTTGCTCTCTTTCTTGCTCTTTCTCTTGCTCTCTCTCGCTCTCTCTCGCTCTCTCTCACGCTCTCTCTCTTGCTCTCTCTCGCGCTCTCTCTCACGCTCTCTCTCTCGCTCTCTCTAACGCTCTCTCGCGCTCTCTCACGCTCTCTCTCACGCTCTCTTTCATGCTCTCTCTCACGCTCTCTCACGCTCTCTCTTGCTCTCTCTCACGCTCTCTCATGTTCTCTCGCTTTCTTGCTCTCTCTCACGCTCTCTCTCACGCTCTCTCTCACGCTCTCTCTCACGCTCTCTTTCATGCTCTCTCTCACGCTCTCTCACGCTCTCTCTTGCTCTCTCTCACGCTCTCTCATGTTCTCTCGCTTTCTTGCTCTCTCTCACGCTCTCTCTCACGCTCTCTCTCACGCTCTCTCACGCTCTCTTGCTCTTTCTCACGCTCTCTCTCGCCCTCTTGCTCTCTCACGCTCTCTCTTGCTCTCTCACGCTCTCTCTCATGCTCTCTCTCATGCTCTCTCTCACGCTCTCTCTTGCTCTCTCACGCTCTCTTGCTCTCTCTCTTGCTTTCTCTCGCGCTCTCTCTAGCTCTCTCTCGCGCTCTCTCTCTCACGCTTTCTCTCACACTCTCTCTCTTGCTCTCTCTCTTGCTCTTTCTCTTGCTCTCTCTCGCTCGCTCTCTCTCACGCTCTCTCTCACGCTCTCTTGCTCTCTCTCTCTTGCTCTCTCTCGCTCTCTCTCACGCTCTCTTTCACGCTCTCTCTCACGCTCTCTCTCACACTCTCTCTCTTGCTCTCTCTCAGCTCTCTCTCACGCTCTCTCTCAATCTCTCTCTCTTGATATCTCTCTTGCACTCTCTCTCGCGTTCTCTCTCATGCTCTCTTTCTCTCTCTCTCACGCTCTCTGTCTTGCTCTCTCTCTCACGCTCTCTCTCACGCTCTCTCTCTTGCTCTCTCTCTTGCTCTCTCTCTCTCGCGTTCTCTCTCACGCTCTCTTGCTCTCTCTCTCACGCTCTCTCTCTTGCTCTCTCTCTCATGCTCTCTCTCACGCTCTCTCTCAATCTCTCTCTTTTGCTATCTCTCTTGCACTCTCTCTCGCGTTCTCTCTCACGCTCTCTTGCTCTCTCTCTCACGCTCTCTGTCTTGCTCTCTCTCTCACGCTCTCTCTCACGCTCTCTCTCTTGCTCTCTCTCTTGCTCTCTCTCTCGCGTTCTTTCTCACGCTCTCTTGCTCTCTCTCTCACGCTCTCTCTCTTGCTCTCTCTCTCGCGCTCTCTCTCACGCTCTCTCTCACGCTCTCTCTCTTGCTCTCTCTCTTGCTCTCTCTCACGCACTCTCTCACGCTCTCTCTCTTGCTCTCTCTCTTGCTCTCTCTCTTGCTCTCTCTCACGCTCTCTCTCTTGCTCTCTCTCACGCTCTCTCTCTTGCTCTCTCTCACGCTCTCTCTCTTGCTCTCTCTCACGCTCTCTCTCTTGCTCTCTCTCACGCTCTCTCTCTTGCTCTCTTTCATGCTCTCTCTCATGCTCTCTCTCACACTCTCTCTCTTGCTCTCTCTCTTGCTCTCTTTCATGCTCTCTCTCATGCTCTCTCTCACGCTCTCTCTCTTGCTCTCTCTCTTGCTCTCTTTCACGCTCTCTTGCTCTCTCTAACGCCCTCTCTCGCTCTCTCGCTCTCTCTCACGCTCTCTCTCACGCTCTCTCTCTCACGCTCTCTCTCACGCTCTCTCACACGCTCTCTCACGCTCTCTCTCACGCTCTCTCTCGCTCTCTCACGCTCTCTCTCACGCTCTCTCTCGCTCTCTCACGCTCTCTCTCACGCTCTCTCTCATGCTCTCTCTCATGCTCTCTTTCACGCTCTCTCTCTTGCTCTCTCTCTTGCTCTCTCTCACGCTCTCTCTCACGCTCTCTCTCGCTCTCTCTCTCTTGCTCTCTCTCTTGCTCTTTCTCTTGCTCTCTCTCGCTCTCTCACGCTCTCTCTCACGCTCTCTCTCATGCTCTCTCTCACGATCTCTCTCTTGCTCTCTCTCTTGCTCTCTCTCTTGCTCTCTCTCTTGCTCTCTCTCTTGCTCTCTCTCACGCTCTCTCTCCTGCTCTCTCTCTTGCTCTCTCACACTCTCTCTCTTGCTCTCTCTCATGCTCTCTCTTGCTCTCTCTCATACTCTCTCTCTTGCTCTCTCTCATGCTCTCTCTCATGCTCTCTCTCTTGCTCTCTCTCATGCTCTCTCTCTTGCTCTCTCTCTTGCTCTCTCTCACGCTCTCTCTCACGCTCTCTCTTGCGCTCTCTCTCTTGCTCTCTCTCACACTCTCTCTCACGTTCTCTCTCTTGCTCTCTCTCTTGCTCTCTCTCTCATGCTCTCTCTTGCTCTCTCTCTTGCTCTCTCTCTTGCTCTCTCTCTTGCTCTCTCTCTTGCTCTCTCTCGCGCTCTCTCTCTTGCTCTCTCTCGCGCTCTCTCTCGCGCTCTCTCTCGCGTTCTCTGTCGCGCTCTCTCTCGCGCTCTCTCTCGCGCTCTCTCTCGCGTTCTCTCTCGCGCTCTCTCTCGCGCTCTCTCTCGCGTTCTCTCTCGCGCTCTCTCTCGCGCTCTCTCTCGCGTTCTCTCTCGCGCTCTCTCTCGCGCTCTCTCTGTGTATGTGTCTTGCCGTTTGCGCTGCTTATTTTCCAGTTGGCCATAAATATGCAAAATGAGCTCATTACAGCGTTCTCTTTCTATAGACCCTGGCTACTTTCTGCGTTCGCTATACAGTGAATTGCCTGCGAAGTGGATTCGTGAAATTGTAAAGTGTGCAGATGTTCTCCCATTCATGTGGAACGTTAGTTTCTCAACAGATGTTCCCAGTCACATTAAGTAAACTAGCATGCATTATTTTATGTTGTATTGTACAGTACAATGGGTTTATATCACACAAAGATGAATCATTTAGAATAGCCCTGCAGTCGAGTTTCAGGAGAGCACTACAGATGTATATTGAAGATACATGGTGAATAGTTTGTTATAATTGTTTGAATGTTTACACACCATTGTTGTCATAAATGGCCTTTGTAACAGCTCAAGCAGTGTCTTCCAACTTGAGTGTTTTTCAGTGCTGTCCAGCCAGGTCCCAGTTGTCCGGTTGTAGAGGTCATTTGTTGTGTGTGTGCTGAATGGAACACAGCCTCCCCATTTTATGTTTTACAGGCTCAGGTTGAGGCTAAGAAGGAGCATGAGGGCGCCGTTCATCTGTTAGAGGTGAGTGTCAGGGCATTGGGGGGTGACTGGCCGTGTTGTTGTGTGTGTGTGTTTGTGTGTTTGTGTGTTTGTGTGTGTGTGTGTGTGTGTGTGTGTGTGTGTGTGTGTGTGTGTGTGTGTGTGTGTGTGTGTCTGACATGTTCTACTCCTCTCAACTCTACTAGCTCAGTGTGTGAGACCATGTGCACTCTGTTGAAGGTTGTGAATGTGGCATGCATGAAGACTAAGGGCCAGATGGAGTAACAGATTTTTGCCCATTTTCACGTGATAACTTTATTGTGATGATTTGAAGTCTATAACGTATACCCATGTAACTAGCGAGTGCAAAATAAGAACATAACAGTGCTTTTGATATGACAAATTAGCTATTGTGTTTTGTAAATGTATTTGCAGCATATTCAAACAGTATATCCACATGCTGTATATCGTTATTGATCATTGTATTATTTGATATTTGTGGTTTATTGTTAACAATAAATGATTTTGCATGAGTGCTACTGAAAATCTTCTGTTTTGATTTCAAGGTGTGTGTGAGTGTTCATGTGGAACTGTGCCTAATTTCTTTTCACTGTGTTATTGGTGTGTGTTTTATGCATATACAGAACCACTTGGACAGCATGCAGGTATTTCAGAATAGTTTTTATTTACTTGGTATTTTAATCTGCCTGTACACTAATCAGGGGTATATCCCCCCTTTTCTTTGGCTCTCTGGAAGTAAATGTTCATGGAATGACAGTTCAGAATTGAAAGTGGTAATGATTTGGGAGTAAATTGCTTGTGATATTTTATGCATAAGTCAAACCAAGGTGGCAGTCCCTCAAGAGGTCATGCTGATTTTGATGGGAGATATTTGCTTTAGATTTATTCTCATTTTAAAACGTGAAGATTCAAGAGCTGAACAATGTCATATACTGGACGTGAAACAATGGCCAGTCGTTTATTCATTGATGAGGTTTTTCTGTTGTAGCTAGCTGCAATGTTGTTGTATCAGTGCAGACAGATTTTTTTTCCAGTTCTTGAATGTTTCCTTTTCAAAGGCAAGGCTGTCCTTTCCATACAGTGATGACTCATACTCTCCACCTCCATTCAGCTTGACATCAAAGCATGTGCAAGCATCCACACTCCACTTGGCTCGTAGCCCGCACTGCTTATCGGACAGACACTGGGGATATGGGTTGTCACAGGACAGAGCAGGACAGAAGGTCTGACTGGGACGCAGGAGAGGCTCTTATCATCCCTAACTTTAGTTATGGCTTCATTCTAATGTCTGAGGGGATTCTGCTTAGATGCTGGCATAATGGAAACCATGTATATTATGAGGACGTTCTAACATTCTGATTTGACAAAAAATAAGCAGACTTCCAGACGTAAAGAGGGAAAGACCCATTTGATCCTATCATCCTGCTCTGACGAATTCATTCTGGTTGGCGTTGCATGCAGTGTGTTTCACTAGGCTGCTACAGTACTGGTCATACCCACCCAGGGGAGGGCTTTGAGATGGTGATAGGCTAACCACCCTCTGTGCTAATGCACAAACCCATTGAATCATATGCAGCGATTGCAAAGGTCATTCCTCTAATAGCATGTTCACGCGCTGGCAAACAATAACTTGTTCGTATGAAAGTCAGAGCTGAACAAAACGCCACAGACATTGTGCATTAGGCATCACTTTGCTTTGGGGAGTGCATGCAGGAAATGACATGGTAACTTTAGCAACACTCTCAGGGTGGTCTGATGAAGGGGCTGATTTGGGTTTATTTGATAAGGGGTTGTCTGTCGACATTTGATGGTTAACACTCAACACTTACCCCTGCCCAAGAGAAGATCATGAGCTGGGCACATCTGGGGTTTCTGCTAGGCCTGCCCATGCTCCCACTGCACTGTGGTCTCCTTTCAATGGGCCGGTGTGTGGTTACAGACAGTATTTCACTGTAGACAGCCAAGGATTTGACTGCATGGTTCTATGATGTTTTGAATTGCTCTTGCCCCTCTTTTGTCAGCTTCGTAACTCATGATGACTCTTGCCTTTATTTTACTATCTCTGTTCAATGAAGTTGAGGAGCATTCCCCGCGCTTTGAACACAGTGCAGTTTTTGGTATGCATACTTCCTCTTAGCAAGAGGCTGCTCTATAGAATAATGTGCATTAACTGTAGTCCTGCATGTGATCTGCTTACTGTCACTAGTTTAGGTGTTTATGACTGACCTGTATTTTGCCTGGTAGGAACTTTAAGACGTCAACTCCCTTTTCTCTGTAAGGAATGAAACCCACGTTTTTAAAGTCCAATATCTCATCCTACCTCATGTTGTGTGTGTGTGTGTGTGTGTGTGTGTGTGTGTGTGTGTGTGTGTGTGTGTGTGTGTGTGTGTGTGTGTGTGTGTGTGTGTGTGTGTGTGTGTGTGTGTGTGTGTGTGTGTATTTAGACAAGTATACCGATTCTTCTCCTTCTCTCACTTTCTTTCTTTCCTTCTGTTACTTTCTCTTTTGTCTCTTTCTCCCTCTCTTTCTCTCTAACTCGCTCTCTGTCGCCAGGCAAAAGTCCGAGAGCTGGAGGAGAAATGTCGGACACAGAGTGAGCAGTTCAACCTCCTGTCCAAAGAGCTGGAGAAGTTCCGGCTACAGACTGGAAAGTTTGATATCCTTGGCAGTGGCGCCAATCCCTTAACAGCGGGTGAAACCCCCGGATCTCCCAACAAATCCCTCTCCCAGCTCCTCAACGGGCTGGCTACCCCCACAGTGAAAGGTTAGAGGAATCCCAGAAGAACGTTGTTTCAGCTTGCCTGTGTACTCTACGTCATAGACCACAGCCCATAGACGACAATATAACCGTTATTTCAGTTATCTGTGAGCTGTATGTGAGAGGTTTGAACAGTCGAATTAGACAGTGGGAGGAGTAGAGCAAAACAACTCCAGAGTACATTTGAAATAAACAACCCAGTATTATGAAGATGGAAAGAGAAACGTGCAGCTGCTACTGAAATTGGAGATCTGTAAGGCAACGCTTGTGACGTACATGGAAGAACATCGAGCAAGTCATGAAATAATCAATCATGATACTGTGTGACATAGCCTTTACCACAGCTTGGCAAATGCTCGTTGTTAACTTAAATAAGTAAATACATGCCAATAATACTGACCTTTACGTTGGGCCGGTGCCTGGGATCTGACTCTCCTGATTACATAAGGATCTGTATTGTAGACCATGTTTTTTAGAACACTAATGCAATTATGATTCTTATTTCTCTAATTGTTAATGGGTTGTAATCCTGTGGTTTCTTGTAATGTTATACGGTATCATGTATTTCGGTATCTTAGCAAATGAAGTATGGATGATGATGACAAATTACCATCACATGATGAAAAGGAGAACTAATAGTGATATATAGCACTCCATTTTGGACATTACTATTACTATTCACAGATAGAAGTATGTGCGGTAGGCGCGGTCATGTGTCAGATCGGAGCTGTTCCTTTGTTTTGCCCCCAGGCAATGAGAGTCCGCTGAGCAGATCTGTGATCTCTGAGTTCATCCGACCGCTCCAGATCAGTGGGGACAAGCCGGAGCTCCTGTCTGTAAAGCCAACATTCCTCACCCGCAGCAGCAGCCAAGCTGAGAGCTCCCAACGGGCCCTCCTCACCGAGGTGGGCCCTACTAGGTCCCCTACTAACAGCGTCCATCTGCATGTCCCTCCCTCCGCTCATTCGAACTCAAACTAACCACTCATTCAGTGTCATTCCATGTTAAGCCTCTGACATGAAATATGCTGTTCTTGAAATAGGAGAGTGCGTGGATGGCCCTGCTTGAATGGGCCTAATGAGGATGGACTAAATAGTTTGCTTGCTCTTTCAAACGACCCCTCTGAAGATGGTAAAGAATGTATTACACTAATGTTACAGAATTACAGCATCTATTACATGTTTGCAAAATTTCTTCCTGTTATGAAAGTGTAAGCTGAAGTCCCGCTCCGGTCGAGAGGCAGGACTGAGGAAACAGTGAGGCAGAGAGGATGGGGTGTGAAATGGCCGATCTGTTGACTTTTTACTCTCCTCTGCTGGGAGGACTGGCAGGTTTACACAGTGTTTAAAGGAGAAGATTATAGTCTCAGCGATCATGAAAGGCCAAATCAGTCTCACTGATTTCCACAATAGAGAGCATAACATGTATTTAAATTGCATAAGGAAAACCTAGGGTCGTACTAAGAAAATAATATGATAAGTGAGAAAAGAAATCTTATTATATTTGGCTGTTACATCTCTCAAGGTTTGCTCTCTCACCAGATGGACAAAGAACTAAGCTCAACGACTAGGACCAAGAAGAGGTTCACAGGCAAGGTCCGTCTGTGCGTCGCCCGGTACAGGTGAGAGGAGGGAGCTGCTTTGAGATGCCTTACACTACAGTGTCATATAAAAATGCATCCCTGCACAGCCCATTTCAACAGTGTATCCCACTGAGGTTTGAACTCACCTCTTAATAATGATGCCGTGCTCTGCTCTCACCAAAGATAACTGTCAGCAGAACAAATTGGAATCCCCCAGAACAAAGGCAAATACATGAATGAAACCCAGTGCTGTCCACCCACACTGCTTCTCTCTTTTAGTATGTTGGAAAATGTTATATTTTGCTTTAGTTTTTTAATGCAGCTTTCAGTAATTCCCCTTACACAGAGTCACATACAGGTACTGCAGGGTTTGTGGCAAAAATTAAGACTGTGCTTGGATTTGAACCTGAATTCATCATCTAGCTTGAGATAATTCGCCTGAGATATTTCCACTTGTGTTGGGTTCAGAGGAGCAACACAGTGAGTTCATCAGTTTGACTCTATTGCCCTCTACTCTTTATTTCCCCTAGTTATAACCCCTGTAATGGGCCCAATGAGCATCCTGAGGCAGAGCTCCCCCTGGTGGCAGGGAAGTACCTCTACGTGTACGGCACCATGGATGATGACGGCTTCTATGAAGGTCTGATATCTCACTGTATTTTACCCTCTCTTGGTTAGAAACCGATCCACATGATTTAAAAATAATAATAATAATTTCAGAACAGAAGGATGTTGCTAAGAGACGGCATGGATTATGGTATGTATTTACTGTAAGGGCATTAGATGAGACAAGGATTAGGCAGTTGTGGATCAATCAGTGCTAATATGGCTTTTACGATTGTTATCTCCTCTTCACTGTACTGTGAGTGTTGTTGTCAATACTACTTACTGCTCTTCACAGTGAGTGTTGTTGTCAATACTACTTACTGCTCTGTCTCTCTCTGTTCCTCAGGAGAGCTGCTGGATGGACAGCAGGGCCTCGTCCCTTCCAACTTTGTGGACTTTGTTAAGGATGAGGAGATGCCCTCTGCTCAGCACAGGGACGGGGCCAAAGAGTCAGGCTACCTCAGTAGTAACCACAGCAGCCTGGGCTCCACAGGGCTGGGCAGCATGTGCCTGAGCAGCATCAGCAGCCTGCTGTCTGACAGTAAGCTGGACCTGGAGACCAGCCTGGAGAGAAACCTGGGGAGCAACCTCAGTTCCACTTTGGGTTCAACTCACTGTTCCACTCTTGGCAGCCACATGGGTTCCACTCACGGTTCCACTCTGGGCAGCCACATGGGTTCCACTCACGGTTCCACTCTGGGCAGCCACATGGGTTCCACTCTGGGCACCCACATGGATTCCACTCTGGGCAGCCACATGAGTTCCACCCACGGTTCCACTCTGGGTTCCACTCACTGTTCCACTCTGGGTTCCACTCACGGTTCCACTCTAGGCAGCCACATGGGTTCCACTCTGGGTTCCACTCACTGTTCCACTCTGGGTTCCACTCTAGGCAACCACATGGGTTCCACTCTGGGTTCCAGTCACGGTTCCACTCTAGGCAACCACATGGGTTCCACTCTGGGTTCCAGTCACGGTTCCAGTCACGGTTCCACTCTAGGCAACGACATGGGTTCCACTCTGGGTTCCAGTCACGGTTCCAGTCACGGTTCCACTGGCCTGGGTTCCAGTCTGAGCAGCACTCTGACTAGCCTTGGCAGCAGGATCCTGGGCATGGACTTTCTGGGCTCCATGGGTTCCTGCAGTAACGGGACAGGGACCCTGGATGTCAGCATTGACGAGATTGGTGAAAACATTGTGCCTTACCCTCGCCGCATCAATCTGATCAAACAGCTGGCCAAGAGTGTGATCGTGTGCTGGGACCCTCCGGTGGTGCCGCCCGGCTGGGGCTCCATCAGTGGCTACAACGTCCTGGTGGACAAGGAGGTGAGGATGAGTGTGCCTTTTGGAGGCAGGACAAAGTCGCTCGTTGAAAAGCTGAACCTGGCCACCAACACCTACCGCATCTCGGTGCAGAGCATCACGGAGCAAGGCCCGTCTGACGAGCTACGCTGCACACTGCTGGTGGGGAGGGACGTGGTGGTGGCTCCTTACTACCTGAGGGTGGACAACATCACACAGACCTCTGCTGAGCTCTCCTGGCAGCCTAGCAACAGCAACTACAGCCACACCATCTTCCTGAACGACGCTGAGTATGACATGGTGAAGGCAGGGGCCTACAAGTACCAGTTCTTCCAACTGAAGCCCATGACCGTTTACAAGGTGAAGGCTGTGGCGCGGACACACCAGATGCCTTGGCAGCTGCCCTTGGAGCACAGGGACAAGAGGGAGATCTCTGTGGAGTTCTGCACCCAGCCTGCAGGTCAGCCCTCCTACTACCTCTCCCCCATCATTAAAACCCAAACTTAGTCATCAGGTGACATTTTGCATAATTGTAAGAATTGCTTGGTGTAATGGATAGGTGTGTTTATGGATCGGTCTGCTTACATGTCTCCAAAAGAGGTGTACTCAGCATAACTGGCCTGGTTGTTTGTCTCTTCATGGGGTATTGAGGAGGCTGTGCAAGTGTAGCTAGTTCCTGCTTCTTCTGCTGCCTTTTGTATATCCAGCCTGAGTTCTCCTGCTCCCAAAACCATTTTTGTCTGGAAAGCATCTGGCAATTTAGGGTAAACACAGCAATCTATTTACTGTAGCTCTGACAAGCTTTGAGGCCATTATATTTACAGCCTTGTACCTGACAGACATCAAAAGGCTCACTTTCATTTTTCTGTCACTTTTTTGGGATTGCCCTCAAGGATTTGTGTGCGCTGGCTTTGAGAATGATGAGATGCACATGCTAAAGATGGAGGGAGAAACAGTGTGATGTATAGACGTCCAGGAAGCGTTTGCCGCAGGAGGCTGCATATCATCAGTGGACTAGAGAGAGAACCGATTCGGGAGGGAAACTCTAGATGCCTAATCGGTGTAAATAGTGTGTTCTGTAGCTCTATGGGATTGGTCCCCTGAGACCACCCTCTTGCTGAGAGAGAGAAGGACTCTTCCTGCTAGGCTTTCAATTTATAAGAGAATCACTTTACAACCACCTAAGAAGAACACTACCAATGATTTCCCTCTGTCTGGACTTTAGTAATCAATCCTACTAAAAAAAGACTGAGTGTGTCTAAAATACTGATCAATTGAAGAACAAGCTTGCTAAGTCCAACTGTACATTTTTGCAATCCTGAAATGAATTGAGCTGACTTATTGTACTGTCTAGCCGTGCTGAGTGTGTTGTAGGTTGGTTATTAGGAAGAGGAGGATAAGGTGTGAGGGAGGGGACAGGACAGGAGGGACAGCTTTACTAGGAGCTGTGTGTGTGTGTGTGTGTGTGTGTGTGTGTGTGTGTGTGTGTGAAGACAGCTGCAGCATGGGAGGGGGCTTATTGCCTGTGAACACAGTGGGCCTTCACCTCACAATGTGATGGTGGTGCTTGATAAGATAAAGACAGCATTTGAGAGGCTTTCAATTACTGGGGATTGATCTTGTTCCTGAGGATAAAGTCACCAGTTACATGATCCACTTTGTGCTCTCTGCCGTGACATAAGGTACCACAGTCCTCTCTCCGTGGATGTATTTGATGCCATTTCCATTGCAATACTGGAGCTTGGAACATGTTGGAATCAATAATAATGTCTGTCCACAGTGTGACTGGGTGTGAGCGCATCACATGGTCCGTTAAACTTATTGAACTCAGAGAGTCACCTGGAGCAGACTGTCTCAGCATCAGCCTCTAACACTAGTGTCTAGGAGGTTGGTTCTATACATGGAGTTGTTCTCTTCAAAAGTACTCTGTGTGTTGACTTTTGTTACGCTGTTGTATTTGAGTATAATGCATGTTGAGGTCTAACTAGCACCACTGCTTAACCAGAGATGGTTAGAAATAAGTGGGTGTATCATGCAATCTAAATGTCATACAAGGGTTATTCATCTTAGTTGTTTTTTCTCTGCATGAATGTACATAGATGGATGGGCTACACTGACAGGATGTAAATGCACATTTGAGCTCTCACCGACACTCATGATTTATAATAGTCACAGTTTAATGACTAGAATAGCTGAACGCTCAGAATGTCTACTGCTGAGTCCTCTTCAGAAAGGGGTGTACAAGGTAGGTATATATCTTATGACACTCATCTAGTGGAGAGATGTGATTTAGGATGTATTGACGCACATTATCAGACTGTGCTCTTCACTGCTCTGCGCTTCACTGCTCTGCTCTTCACTGCTCTGCTCTTCACTGCTCTGCCCTTCACTGCTTTGCTCTTCACTGCTCTGTCTTCACTGCTCTGCTCTTCACTGCTCTGCTCTTCACTGCTCTGCTCTTCACTGCTCTGCTCTTCACTGCTCTGCCTTTCACTGCTCTGCTCTTCACTGCTCTGCTCTGCCTTTCACTGCTCTGCCCTTCACTGCTCTGCTCTTCACTGCTCTGCCCTTCACTGCTCTGCACTTCACTGCTCTGCTCTTCACTGCTCTGCTCTTCACTGCTCTTCACTGCTCTGCTCTTCACTGCTCTGCCTTTCACTGCTCTGCTCTTCACTGCTCTGCTCTGCCTTTCACTGCTCTGCTCTTCACTGCTCTGCTCTTCATTGCTCTGCTCTTCACTGCTCTGCACTTCACTGCTCTGCTCTTCACTGCTCTGCTCTGCTCTTCACTGCTCTGCCTTTCACTGCTCTGCCTTTCACTGCTCTGCTCTGCCTTTCACTGCTCTGCCCTTCACTGCTCTGCTCTTCACTGCTCTTCACTGCTCTGCTCTTCACTGCTCTGCTCTTCACTGCTCTGCTCTTCACTGCTCTGCCTTTCACTGCTCTGCTCTTCACTGCTCTGCTCTGCCTTTCACTGCTCTGCTCTTCACTGCTCTGCTCTTCGCTGCTCTGCTCTTCACTGCTCTTCACTGCTCTGCTCTTCACTGCTCTGCCTTTCACTGCTCTGCTCTTCACTGATCTGCTCTGCCTTTCACTGCTCTGCTCTTCACTGCTCTGCTCTTCACTGCTCTGCACTTCACTGCTCTGCACTTCACTGCTCTGCACTTCACTGCTCTGCCTTTCACTGCTCTGCTCTTCACTGCTCTGCACTTCACTGCTCTGCACTTCACTGCTCTGCTTTTCACTGCTCTGCTCTTCACTGCTCTGCACTACTCATCGCTGCCGTGCACTGCTCATCGCTGCTCTTCACTGCTCTGCACTGCTCTGCACTGCTCTTCACTGCTCTGCCCTTTACTGCTCTGCCCTTTACTGCTCTGCCCTTTACTGCTCTGCTCTTCACTGCTCTACTAGTCACTGCTCTGCTCTTCACTGCTCCACTATTCACTGCTCTGCTCTTCACTGCTCTGCTCTTCACTGCTCTTCACTGCTCTGCCCTTTACTGCTCTGCTCTTCACTGCTCTACTATTCACTGCTTTGCTCTTCACTGCTCTGCTTTTCACTGCACTTCACTGCTCTGCCCTTTACTGCTCTGCTCTTCACTGCTCTACTATTCACAGCTCTACTATTCACAGCTCTACTATTCATTGCTCTGCTCTTCACTGCTCTGCTTTTCACTGCACTTCACTGCTCTGCTCTGCCCTTTACTGCTCTGCTTTTCACTGCTCTACTATTCATTGCTCTGCTCTTCAGTGCTCTGATTTTCACTGCTTTTCACTGCTCTGCTCTGCACTTCACTGCTCCACTGTGCACCTCACTGCTTTTCTCTGCCTTTCACTGCCCTTCACTGCTCTGCCCTTCAAGGGTCTGCTCTGCACTTCACTGCTCTGCCCTTCAAGGCTCTGTTCTGCCCTTCACTGCTCTGCCCTTCAAGGCTCTGCTCTGCCCTTCACTACTCTGCCCTTCAAGGCTCTGCTCTGCCCTTCAAGGCTCTGTTCTGCTCTTCACTGCTCTGCACTTCACTGCTCTGCTCTGCCCTTCACTGCTCTGCTCTTCACTGCTCTACTATTCACAGCTCAACTATTCATTGCTCTGCTCTTCACTGCTCTTCACTGCTCTGCGCTGCACTTCACTGCTCTACTGTGCACTGCTCTTCCCTTCAAGGCTCTGCTCTGCCCTTCAAGGCTCTGTTCTGCCCTTCACTGCTCTGCTCTTCACTGCTCTGCTCTTCACTGCTCTGCCTTTCACTGCTCTGCCTTTCACTGCTCTGCTTTGCCTTTCACTGCTCTGCCCTTCACTGCTCTGCTCTTCACTGCTCTGCTCTTCACTGCTCTGCTCTTCACTGCTCTGCTCTTCACTGCTCTGCTCTTCACTGCTCTGCCCTTTACTGCTCTGCTCTTCACTGCTGTACTATTCAAAGCTCTGCTATTCATTGCTCTGCTCTTCACTGCTCTGCTTTTCACTGCACTTCACTGCTCTGATTTTCATTGCTCTACTATTCACAGCTCTACTATTCATTGCTCTGCTCTTCACTGCTCTGCTTTTCACTGCTCTGCTCTGCCCTTTACTGCTCTGCCCTTCAAGGCTCTGCTCTGCCCTTCACTGCTCTGCCCTTCAAGGCTCTGCTCTGCCCTTTACTGCTCTGCCCTTCACTGCTCTACTATGCATTGCTCTGCACTTCACTGCTCTGATTTTCACTGCTCTTCACTGCTCTGCGCTGCACTTCACTGCTCTACTGTGCACTTCACTGCTCTGCTCTGTCCTTCACTGCTCTGCCCTTCAATGCTCTGCTCTGCCCTTCAAGCTCTGCTCTACCCTTCACTGCTCTGCATTTCACTGCTCTGCTCTCCTCTGCACTTCACTGATCTGCCCTTCACTGCTCTGCACTTCTTTGCTCTGCTCTCCTCTGCACTTCACTGCTCTGCCCTTCACTGCTCTGCGCTTCACTGCTCTGTTCTGCCCTTCACTGCTCTGCACTGCCCTTCACTGCTCTGCCCTTCACTGCTCTGCCCTTCACTGCTCTGCGCTTCACTGCTCTGCTCTGCCCTTCACTGCTCTGTCCTTCACTGCTCTGCTCTGCTCTGCGCTTCACTGCTCTGCTCTGCACTGCACTGCTCTGCTCTGCACTTCACTGCTCTGCCCTACACTGCACTGCCCTTCACTGCTCTGCTCTGCGCTTCACTGCTCTGCTCTCCTCTGCACTTCACTGCTCTGCTCTGCGCTTCACTGCTCTGCGCTTCACTGCTCTGCTCTCCTCTGCACTTCACTGCTCTGCTCTGCGCTTCACTGCTCTGCTCTCCTCTGCACTTCACTGCTCTGCTCTGCACTTCACTGCTCTGCCCTTCACTGCTCTGCACTTCACTGCTCTGCTCTGCATTTCACTGCTCTACTATTCACTTCACTGCCCCTGCTCTGCATTTCACTGCTCTACTATTCACTTCACTGCCCCTGCTCTGCTCTGCCATGCCCTTCACTGCTCTGCACTTCACTGCTCTGCTCTGCCCTTCACTGCTCTGCACTTCACTGCTCTGGGATATATGGTACTGAATGGGCAGCTGACTACATCTGCTGCCTCTGTAGGAGTGTGCGCATGTGTGTGCATGCGTGTGCCCACACGCATGTGTGTGTCAATGTCTGCGGGGCACTGTCAGCTCAGTACAGATGGGTCATGTTGGTTAGCACACAGCAGAGGTAGACGGACTGGGAAAACCAACTTGACTGCTCTGAGGAATAAACTATCAAATGTATGTGGACATCCCTTCAAATTAGTGGATTCGGCTACTTCAGCCACACCCGTTGCTGACAGAGTTATACAATCGAGCACACAGCCATGCAATCTCCATAGACAAATATTGACAGTAGAATGTCCGTACTGAAGCGCTCAGTGACTTATAAAGTGACACCTTCCAACAAGTCAGTTCGTAAAATGTCTGCACAGCTAGAGCTACATCGGTCAACTGTGCTGTCAATTGTGCTGTTGTCAAGTGGAAACGTCTAGAAGCAACAACGGCTCAGCCGCGAAGTGGTAGACGACACAAGCTCACAGAGCGGGACTGCCGAGTGCTGAAGCTTGTGGCGCCTAAAAATCATCTTTCCTCGGTTGCAACTCTCACTACCGAGTAGTGGAGCAGTAGAAACTCGTTCTCTGGACTGATGAATCAGGCGTCATCGTCTGGTAGTCCGACGGACAAATATGGGTTTGGCGCATGCCAGGAGAACGCTACCGCCCCAATGCATAGTGTCAACTGTAAAGTTTGGTGGAGGAGGAATAATGGTCTGGGGCTGTTTTTCATGGTTCGAGCTAGGCTTCTTAATTCCAGTGAAGGGATATCTTAACGCTACAGCATACAATGACATTCTAGACGATTCTGTGCTTCCAACTTTGTGGCAAAAATGTGGGGAAGGCCTCTTCCTGTGTCATTATGACAATGCCCCTGTGCACAAAGCGAGGTCCATAAAGAAATGGTTTGTTGAGATCAGTGTGGAAGAACTTGACTGGCCTGCACAGAGCCCTGACCTCAACCCCATCGGACACCTTTGGGATTAATTGAAACGCAGACTGTGAGCCTGGCCAAATTGCCCAACAGTCCCTGCAGCAATGTTCCAACATCTAGTGCAAAGCCTTCCTAGAAAAGTGGAGGATGTTATAGCAGCAAACAGAAATACAATGGTTAATTTGATCAGTCTAAAACTTTGCACATACACTGCTGCCATCTAGTAGCCAAAATCTAAATTGCACCTTATCTGGAATAATACATTATGACCTTTCTCTTGCATTTCAAAGATTATGGTCCAAAAGAAATACAAAATAATGTTTTTTTTTTCCTTTGTATTATTTTTTGATCTTTTACCAGATCTATTGTGTTATATTCTCCTACATTCCTTTCACATTTCCACAAACTTCAAAGTGTTTCCTTTCAAATAGAACCAAGAATATGCATATCCTTGCTTCAGGGCCTGAGCTACGGGCAGTTAGATTTGGGTATGTAATTTAAGGCGAAAATTGGAAAAAAAGGGTCTTAAGAGGTTTTAATTGCTTTTTTAACTAACAACCCACACAGGTGTGGTTCCTAAGATGGCGCCAATAGATATGGCAGCTCTGCTTCTAGCTCCTAATCAACTTTGCAGTATTTAGGTTTTTGTGTTATTTCTGTATTGCCGTATTACCTCCCAAGAGAATTCTCTTTGGTTATAGTCACAGTCATGTATATTCCCCCTCAAGCCGATACCACAACGACCCTCAAAGAACTACACTGGACTTTATGCAAACTGGAAACCACACGTCCTGAGGCCACATTTATTGTAGCTGGGGATTTTAACAAAGCAAATTTGAGGAAAACGCTACCAAAGTTCTACTAACTCATTTTACTGTAGTACTCGGTCTGGGAAAACATTGGACCACTGCTACTCAACCTTTCGAAATGCCTACCCCTCCCCCGCCCTCCCTTCGGCAAATCTGATCACGACTCCATTTTTCTTCTCCCTTCCTATAGGCAGAAACTCAAACAGAAAGTACCTGTGCTCAGGTCTATTCAACGGTGGTCTGACGAATCGGAATCCATGCTTCAAAATTGTTTTGGTCATGCGGACTGGGATATGTTCTGGGTAGCCTCTGAGAATAACATTGACGAATACACTGACACAGTGACTGAGTTCATCAGAAAGTGTATAGAGGATGTTGTACCCACTGTGTCTATTAAAACCTACCCAAACGAGAAACCATGGATAAGTGGCATCAGTCACACAAAACTGAAAGCACAAACCACTGCATTTAAAGATGGCAAGGTGACTGGGAATATAGCTGAATTCAAACTGTGTAGTTATTCTCTCCATAAGGCAATCAAACAGTTAAAACGCCAGTACAGTGACAAAGTGGAGTCGCAAATCAACGGCTCAGACACGAGAGGTATGTGGCAGGGTCACAGACGGACTAGAAAGGGAAAACCAGCCACGTCGTGGACACCGACATCTTGCTTCCAGACAAGCTAAACACCTTCTTTGCCTGCTTTGAGGATGACACAGTGCCACCGATGCGGCCCGCTACCAAGGACTGTTGGCTCTCCTTCTCCGTGGCTGACGTGAGTAAGACATTTAAGCATGTTAACCCTCACAAGGCTGACGGCCCAGACGGCATCCCTATCCGCGTCCTCAAAGCATGCACAGACCAGCTGGCTGGTCAATCTCTCCCTATCTCAGTCTGCTGTCCCCACTTGCTTCAAGATGTCCACCATTGTTCCTGTACCCAAGAAAGCAAAGGTAACTGAATTAAATGACTATCGCCCCTTAGCACTCTCTTCTTTCATCATGAAGAGCTTTGAGAGGCTAATTAAGAATCATATCACTTCGACCTTACCTGACACCCTAGACCCACTTCAATTTGCTTACCGCCCTAATAGATATACAGACGATGCAATCGCCATTGCACTGCACCCTGGCCTATTCATAGGGCTGCGCACAATTGGCCCAGCGTCCTCTGGGTTTGGCCGGGGTAGGCCGTCATTGTAAATAAGAATTTGTTCTTAACTGACATGCCTAGTTAAATAAAGGTATCCCATCTGGACAAGAGGAATACCTATGTAAGAATGCTGTTCATTGACTATAGCTCAGCATTCAACACCTTAGTTCTCTCTAAGCTCATCATTAAGCTCGGGGCCCTGGGTCTGAACCTTGCCCTGTGCAACTTCCTGACGGGCCGTGCCCAGGTGGTGAAGGTAGGAAACAACACCTCAA
Source organism: Oncorhynchus clarkii lewisi (assembly GCF_045791955.1). Classification (NCBI taxonomy): domain Eukaryota; kingdom Metazoa; phylum Chordata; class Actinopteri; order Salmoniformes; family Salmonidae; genus Oncorhynchus; species Oncorhynchus clarkii. The sequence goes on from NC_092176.1 coordinate 14,748,444, forward strand.
CTTCGGTGATCCTCAACACTGGGGCCCCACAAGGGTGCATTCTCAGCTCCGTACTGTACTCCCTGTTCACCCATGATTGCGTGGCCACACACGCCTCTAATTCAATAATCAAGATTGCAGTAGTAAGCCTGATTACCAACAATGACGAGACACCCTACGGGGAGGAGGTGAGAGCCCTGGGAGAGTGGAGGCAGGAAATTAACCTCTGAGGGAGGTTAAACAGCTGAGGGAGCACGCCCCTATGCACATCGACGGGACCGCAGTGGAGAAGGTGGAAAGCTTTAAGTTCCTCTGTGTACACATCATTGACGATCTGAAATGGTCCACCCACACAGACAGTGTGGTGAAGAAGGCGCAACAGCCCCTCTTCAACCTCAGGAGGCTGAAGAAATTTGGCTTGGCCCCTAAAACCCACACAAACCTTTACAGATGCACAATTGAGAGCATCCTGTCGGACTGTATCACCGCCTGGTACGGCAACTGCACTGCCCGCAACCGCTGGGCTATCTAGAGGATGGTGTGGTCTGCCCAACGAATCACTAGGGGCAAACTAGCTGCCCTCAGGACACCTACAGCACCCGATGTCACAGGAAGTTCAAAAAGATCATCAAGGATGTTCACCCCGCTATCATCCAGAAGGCGAGATCAGTACAGGTGCATCAAAGCTGGGACCGAGAGACTGAAAAACAGCTTGTTTACATAATGCTTTTCTCATCTCATATGTATATACTGTATTTTATTCTACTGTATTTTAGTCAATGCCACCCCGACATTGCTCAACCTAATATTTATATATTTCTTAATTCCATTATTTTACTTATAGATTTGTGTGTATTGTTGTGAATTGTTAGATATTACTGCACAGTTGGAGCTAGGAACATAAGCATTTCGCTACACCCGTAACAACAACTGCTAAATATGTGTGTGTGACCAATAAAATGTGATTTTATTTGTGGAAGCACCTGCTTTAATTAAATATACAGTGCTTTGTATCCCTCATTTACTCGTGTTTCCATTTACCTGTACATACAATACACATCATATTGTTTCCTAATTGCCTCATTGCTTAAATAATCAAATTTAACATGAACTATTGAGTGCCTCTCATGCATTGTATGGAATCAGGTCAAGACAATATTCTCCTATAATGGAATATACTGACATATCAGCTGATATTGTATTGTTTTTGTAGTGTTATAATGCATCGTGCTAAATCCTTACACACCTGTTTTTCTGCTGTCCTCCCTAGGTCCTCCCTTCCCTCCCCAGGAGGTGCAGGTTCAGTTGGGCCAGAACCCTGGGGTGCTGCAGGTACGATGGAAGCCCCCCCTCCTCACCCCCACTGGAACCTCCAACGGAGCCAACGTGATTGGCTATGCCGTGTGCACAAAGGGACAAAAGGTGCGTTTGAATGATGTATTATGCAGAACCTCATGTTCAACCCTGTGAAAGGGAGTGAATGTTGTAACCTCTAACCTTCAATGCTGTGAGTTGTGTGTAACACTCTACCTCCATCTGGTGGATGAAACAGTGATGTTCAGTCTATGGTTTCTGCAGGGCTTTTGTCATGCAGTGATTTGCAAACAGATGTAACCAGGCTCCATTTTGCCTGAAATAATATATTATGTTTGTTACATAAGATATGTGTATTGAAGAGGTGTGTATGTGTGTGTGGTCCCTGTCCTGTGTGTGTCCAGATAGCGGAGGTGATGTACCCTACGGCAGACTATGTGACAGTGGAGCTGAACAGGATCCAGTGTCTGGAGGCCAGGGAGGTCATTGTCAGGACGTTATCAGCAGAAGGAGAGTCTCAGGACTCTCCCGTGGCCACCATACCGCACAGTATCCTGGGGCCTCCCCATCACTCACCCCACCATCGCCCCCCTGCACACCCCCATTCTTTGCCCCAGCACCATCCGCCACACACACAAACACACCCGCCCTACCCCCAGACCTACCCCTTGTCACACCCCCAACCTCAGGTCCACCCTCAATCCCAGCCCTACACCTTGCCCCATGGTCAGCCGCTGCGCCACCCACCCCCTCACCCCCATCACCAGCCTTACCCCATGTCTAAGCCCAAACTAGTAAGTGCCAGAGAGTCAGAAACCAAAGAGCATGAGGTAGGCCTGCGGCCTGGCCCGCCCTGGGAACGCTCCCTCTCGCCCCTCCCTCCTCCCATGTGTGGACACACTCTGGAGCCGCCCCACTTCCAGGGGCGCCGTTCGCCCTCTCCTCAGAGGATCCTGCCCCAGCCTCAGGGAGCCCCCATCCCTAACACCATCGCCAAGGCCATGGCCCGGGAAGCTGCACAGAGAGTGTTCGCTGAGAGTAACCGGGTAAGCAGCCACAGAGCCACTATACATACAGTATACTTAAGTAATAAGGCCCAAGGGGGTGTGGTATATAGCCAATATACAACGGATAAGGGCTGTTCTTAGGCACGACGCAACGCGGAGCAGTAAATTAGAGCAGTAAAAATACATGTTTTGTCATACCTGTGGTATACGGCCGTCAGCCAATCAGCATTCAGGGCTCGAACCACCAAGTTTATAATTCAGATTGACCTATGGCATGATGATGTACAGCGCAACCAGAGCTTGATTTGTGTGCCAAGTGCTTTCGAGACTCTCAACACCACATGGTACTACTGAGTCAACACTATAGAGAACTAATATCATTGTGATGGTGTGATGCATCTGCAGCAGAGAAGGCTGGTGGGAGGAGCTATATGAGGATGGGCTCATTGTAATGGCTGGAATTGAATAAATGGAATGTCGAACGTGGTTTCCATATGTTTGATGTGTTTGGTACGTTCCATTTATCCCATTCCAGCCATTACAATGAGCCCGTCCTCCTATAGCACCTCAAACCAGCCTCCTCTGACCTGCAGCTATATGTAAGGTTTTCTTGTCTCTGTTTTCCTGTGTCAGATTGAGAAGAGGAACATCTTCAGTGAGCGGAGCATAAACTCTGATGAGGAGGAGGATGGTTATGACTCTCCCCACACCAGGAGGAGAGGGGCCTCTGTGGACGAGTTCCTCAGAGGCTCTGAACTAGGGAGACATGTACGGGTAATACAAATCAACAACCCTGTCGCATGTTAAATACAGAATTACACACCCACTGGGCACATTCAACGTGTATTCCACGTTGGTTCATTGTCATTTCATTGGAATGGTTTGGAAACAATGTTTATTCAACCAGTGTGTGCCCAGTGGGCAGTTTGTTTCTCTCCCAGCATCACTCTGGAGACGTTCCTCCCTGCAAAAATGCATTCTATTCTATTCTGTGTAGAGTTAAAGTGATGTGGGACAAAGAAAAATGAATAAAGACCTTATACGTTTTAAAATAAGGTGTTACTTTAACCTGTGGCTCCATGTTAAAGCTGGTCCCCCCCCCTTTCTCCCAGCACCACTACAGCCACAGTGAAGAGTACCAGACAGAGAGCAGCCGCGGCTCAGACCTGTCTGACATCATGGAGGAGGACGAGGATGACCTGTACTCTGAGATGCAGCTGGAGGAGGGCCGTCGACGCAGCATCAACTCTCACAACACTCTCAAGGTACAGCACACACACATAACCCATCTAGTGGGGGTCTGACCTGGAGAGGAGAGTAGGTGGGGGGGGGGGGGGGGGGAGTTGGGTGAAAGGGAGGGTCATCCCATCTACCGTGGCCCAGACTGCCCTGTCTCTCACTGTCAGGCTTTACATGCAGCCCCGCTGTGGGCTTTGCCTGCTGAGGTCTCCAGCCTTGTCTGAGCTGAACAGAACAATGCATCAGCTTTATCTTCCAAGTCTTAACTTACCCATGTGAATGGCTGTAATACACACCCAGCATGTACTGTATGAAGAGGTGAACACGATGTGCCTTGTCTTTCTGAGCTTGGTATTGATCGAAACATGGAATGTTGCTTTGTCTCAATATGTATTGCATTTTAGTGTACAGTTTAAAGAATGTCCACATCATTATTGTTCATGAATACCCTGTTAATACTCTGTGTTTTAACAGAGTATGTCAGTGGCCAAACATTTACCTTATAAAATGTACTGTACCATCAGCCAGAAGGGTCGTCATGGTACATCAAATGCATAGGGGAATCTCATTTAAGTGAGTTTAGGCTACTTAAATGGAATAATTCACTTTTGGTTGTGTTCATCTCATGTTCTACCTTTTGTGGTCAAGTTTTTTGTTGTTGTGGTGTGTAGATGGTTACCTTTGTGGATGTGTGTACCTGTCTCCATTGAATATGTTGAATTGACACGTGGATGTGTAGCCAGCAGTCATTGTGTAACAAGATCTACAGAGGGACATTTTTAGTATTGAAACAGGCCATTTCTACTGTGTTGATCATAAATACAAAGTAATGTGTTCAGATGTATTCATTTGCAGTGTCAATGTATGAAAGGCTTCCAAAGAAACATGTTTATATTTCAGCTGTGAGTAGACTTTCAGTTGATACGTCAGCCAGATATGATGCCTTACAGTGTATGAATCCAACCCTGTATCCAACCCACTCAACAGAACAGTGTTTTTAGGTCTCGTATCAATATGCCGATACTGAATCTGCCTATGTTTCATATAACAGTAGCTCATCATGTCATCCATCAGTGTGTCTCATGTCTGTGCATCAAATGAATGTCCTGTATGTATTTGTGTATTATGTTCTTCAAATGTGTTCTGTGCAGTAGTGCATGCAATAAGGGTCAAAAAGCAGAAGAAAGCACAGCTGAGATTTAGCAAATAGTCATTATTGGAAAATCTAAATCTGTCATAAGAACAGACCTCGGGTCATGTCTGAAAATGTTAGAACAGACGGAGATACTTTTAACATGTCTTATTTTGCTTATGCAAGTGCTTTGCTCAGTTTGCTGCCTTATTCCTCTTGGTTAGTATATATATTTCTTATTCACTAGCCCAGGCTGTGCTTGGTGCAATGTGTTTTAAGACTTTTCTTAATTAGTTCATTCACTTATATGTTTCGTGAGTTTGTCACCTGTTTCATTTCTCTGTGAGGATTTCTCATATGGCAGATTTTTTGCACCCTTTACTAATCTGTCCTGGCTACCGAAATCCTCTCCCAGACCCATCCTCAGTGTGGCTGTCTATCACTGCCTTTGGTTCCTCCCACAGATTCCCGTTCAGAGCATGCCATTTCCCCCAGCTCACGGAATGACACTGCATGCCTTGCATCTGGCCATTCTGCCACAAATAACTAATTCTGTTCTTATTTTGTCTTTTTTCCCCATTTTATTTTTTATTCACACACTGTGTTGTTTCCTGCCTGTTCTAACACCTTCAAAAACTAAACCAACCTCCTGAAATTTAAACAAAACTCTTCGTTCAAATGCCAATCCAAACCAATCAACTCTGCGCTCCGCTCTGTGGCTGGACCGTTCTGGTCATACAGAAGTATTACAGGCGTCAGGACCTGGGAGAGGAGAGGGACTGCTGGGACCTACAGAGGGAGGTGGTGAGACAGAAGTCCCTGCGTCGTAAACGGCTCCACAGCATCCCTGAGGTGGCCGAGGACGAGCCCGACGGAGTCAATGGGATGGGTCATCATCATCAGCGCCTGCGATTTGATGACGGAGGCAGGCCTGGTACACCCCGCATGCATCGCAGGGGCCCCCGTATCTCCCAGCAGGACCCCCATCAGCACAACCACCTCTCCCTCAGCAAGAACCACCGCCGCCTGCTGCAGCGTCAGCACTCCTCTCCCCGCTATGCCTACGCTTTCGAGGAGCGCAGCCTGCGCCGGCTCACCAAGAGTCCTGACAGTGGCCTGGACTGTGGCAGCGAGGAGGAGGGCTCTTTGGGGTACAGGGGTTACCCCCACGGCAGCCCCATGAGGGGCCATATCCGCTACATCCACTGTGAGGGGCCGGTAGAACGAAGGGCTCTGGCTGCAGGCAGGAAGAAGCAGCTGACACGGCAGTGCAGCATGGATGAGGACTACTGTGACAGCCCTAAGACGGGCCACCTGTCTGACCTGAGGAACAGGGAGGTGCACTACGGGCCAACGCGGGAGCCAGGGCAAAGCCCCAGACACGGAGCCCTGAGCGAGGGCAGGCTCCACGAGCTGGACAGGGCCTATCACAGGGACCTTAGGGCCAGCTATGTGAACAGGCTCAACAGGGTCTCGGACCAGCCGCTGGTGTGTGTGACTCAGACTCTTATCTGCTGTATATTCCATCAGCAAGCAGTAAAACCATACCTTTATTCTTGGTGTTTTTTCTCTCTATGGGTCTCCCTCCTTTACTTTGATTTATTTTTGTTTTGTGCAGTATTCTGGCAAGTTATTCGTACATGTTCATGGTGATTCTTATTTGTAGTTTTTCATGTGTGTAGTTTGCTCGTTTTTAGAACGTTCAGTGAGTTTTTAATTGAAGCATTTTTGATTACCTAAAGGCCATTTCAAAACGTTTTTTGTGTCTGATGTCTCTGAGGAGAAAGATTCATTTTAAAACAAAATGGCAGCTCAACCGTAATAGTTTGCATGGGGATGCGCTATCCCTATTCTGCTCCGCCCTCCTCTCTCAACAAGCCAGTGGGGTTGATATGCAGCTCTGACAGACATCTTGCCCATCTTATCCCACCTCTGACTTTACCCTGATTGCTCCACCTTCCACAGGGGATCTCAATTCCAGCATGTCCTGGCTCTCATTGCTCGTAAAGGCTGGAGTCCTATGACAAATCCAGTCTTTCCTAGTGGGATTACATCGAGGGTAGTCTCTCATAGCCTTTAGCTGATTTAGCCATCAGTCCATCTGCATCATGTTAGTGCTTGGCAGTCAATGAACACTCCCCTCTTCATGTTTTCCCCCCCAAAAAATTCTGCAGAATGTCCTCTCCTACTCCCATACCACACACAGCAGTGGTCAGCTTGTTGCTCGATTCCCCTGCCCCCATCTCTGTCCCATATATCCTGTATGACTAACTGGATGAGAAGCCGTTGGGCCTCAGTCTCTCTCTCTGGTTTGAGCCCCAGGCTGAAGTCATTCTGGTTGTGCTCAGCTAACTATGCCTTTCTCCATTCTATTCTCTTTCCTCTACTCACTCACTCCCTCTTCTCATCAAGGAGCAGACATGAGCAGAACAAAAAAAAACAAATGGTCTTTAGCTAAACATCTGATCCTGTTGTGGTGTCTGGGGTTGATTTACTTTGGTTCTGTTGATGGTTTATTTATTTGTTTGTTCTCTTTATTTTATGGGTTTATTTATTACTCTTATTTTGCCTCCTTAAGGACAAATGGAAGTGACGTCATTTGCTCTTATAGTTTTGCGATCCTTTTGAATGGCTGGTTCGTTCTGTGAGGAAGGCAGTTTATTTGAACCTAAGCTGTATTTTCTCTCCCTCTAAAGATTATAGGGAACTCCCCCTCCCATGGATGCTCCCATGGCGACCGGCTGGACCATTCAGGGAGGAGGCCGTTCCACGGCGGCAACCCCCCACAGCGACGGCCCATGATGGTTCCTTCCATTGGTTAGTGCGGTCACCACATGACGAGATGCCCTGTCCTCCTCTGCAGGGACTGTTGTTGTGTATTTATTTTCCCCATGTGTTGCCTTACTCATGTGAGCTGAGCTGAACATCTCTCCCATAGACATATGACCTTAAACAACCATGTAGTTCTCTGTAGTGGTGTTCCCCTACACCTGGAGTTCAGTCCATCTTCATACCTCTTTATGGTGTTTCTGACTTGGCATAAGCAGTTCGGGGGAGGGGCTGCTACCGTTTACTTGGTGCTTCTAACAGAAAAAATGAAGAGATGTGTGGTTGTCGGTCTATAGCCTCTATATACTGTGATCCTAGAGGGCTCGCCCGCTTTAATCCTTCCCTCTATCTCACACAGTGCAAAGCATTGCTGTTTTACGTTGAAGAACTCCAGAGTACAACCTGTTTCCTTATCCCACCACCTGACCCCCCCCCCCCCCCCCCCAACCCGGCAGCATGTCCAGCCAAGCCGTGGGCCAGAGCAGTGTGGGGTGGGGGGGGGGGGTCCCTAACAGTAACACTGTGATCTGATTGGTATCGTCTGTAGAGATCACCATGATGGAGAGTAACAGTGAGGGGAGTGAGGGGAACTTCTCACCTGGCAAGGAGAATGCTTACTATCACGGCAGTTTAGCTCGGCACAGGATATGGCATCATAATGGTATGTGGCCCAGCTTCTCTCTCGAACAAAATTAATAAACCTTGCAAGTGACAGAACAGACAGTGTTAAGAACCCTAATTGATATTAGAGGTGAATGGTAGTCTAAAGCTTGAGTGTGAATTTTACACTAGGCTGACAGGGAAGACCAGATGTTCACTTTTTCTGTAGCTGAAGAATGAGTGTCCCCTCCCCTTCCTGTATGTCTGCCTGCAGCCTCCCTTTGAGACCCCCCTCCTTCCTTCTCTACACCCTCCCTCTGCTCCTCTCTGGCCCTCCTCCCAGGGCGTATAGCCTCCCCCTGTTGACTCTGTGATTTTGCATGACTGATTGTTTACAGTCCAGTGAGAAGGAAAACTATTGGATGTGTAAGTGGACTGGTGTCTTGTTGGTATCACTCCATTGCACAGTGATGAACCTGCTGTCATCTAAACCAAACATTAGTATTGTATCATTAAAACATCATTTAACAGAAATGTTCACAGAATTGTGCTATTGAAACATTTGGTTCGTTTGTGCCAGGAAATCCATGAGTGAATGAATATCAGGGGGATTCATTCCCCCGCACTGTCCCTGATATGCTCCTGATGAGTCAGGTTTCTGCTATGGCATTTGATGTTCTAATTTCTTTCGGGAATGTTAATTTGCCCTTTACCTTAATACTTTATTTCTAATGTGAGCATGGTTTTACCCCTCTTGTATTGATAATGAAGTATACTTCCTCATTTTGAAGAGTGGAACGCATGCATCTGTTGAGCTCTGTGAGACGGTAAAACAGCAATGAACAGTCAGTCTGTTTCCCTCCATTATTGTGCATTGTCATCTAGTTACCTCTGCATCCCATAGCTTGGCATGACATGTGCTGGCGTCTCTCCTACTTGACCTCTGTCTAACTGTACCTGCGAGTGTTATAAAGGTACTCTGTTTGTTGTTTTGGTGTCTGTCATACCAGCATTCAGAGATGTGTGGAAAAAACTGCCAATCTGTGCTATCTGTCAATTTTTAGACAGCATAGACTTTGTAAAATAAGTATCTTGCTAACATATTCTCATTTAATTCAAAGTTGTAGATTTTGCTCTGTAAAAAAAACTTGAGCCAGGTGCTCCTTGAGAGGATGATAAACTTCGCAATGGACACAATAGTGTAGAATTACCATTCTTTAAACCCCTTTAAAGCTGTTTTTCACACATACATTTCATGGCCCTCTCCCCTGTCTATCAGCTCTGACAAAGTGACATCTTCTCGTCCCCCTACCCCCCACTCTACTCTGCTCCCCAGCCTGTCCTGGGCTGGCAGTAGCAGGGCTGGCAGTAGCAGCAGTGCCCTCTCCTATGTTTCAGATGGGTACGGCGGGCAGGGCCGCGGGCGCCGGTCGCCAGAATACTACGAAGAGTCAGAGCCAGAGGACTTGGCACGTATATTTGTGGCCCTGTTTGACTACGACCCCCTGTCCATGTCCCCCAACCCTGATGCTGCTGACGAGGAGCTGCCCTTCAAAGAGGGGCAGATCATCAAGGTGTTTCCCTGATCCACACAGTGCTTTAGTCCTATATGCTTCACTCAGACTAACAACAACAGGGACTAGTGATGACTTACAGCAGGGTTCACCAACTGGTGGCCCACGGGCCAAATTCGTGTGGTTTTATTTGGCCCCCAAATATAATTTATAATATATTTTTACATAGAAGACTGTAAAAACACCAGGGAATCAGCTCCAAGTGATTCTAATTTAGGAAATCTGTTCCCACATATTCCCATGCATAATATGTGATCTTATACAAAAGCAAGCAAGGTTTGAAATTATTATATTTTAGTCAAATATATCTGTTTGGGGGCCTCCCGGGTGGCGCAGTGGTTAAGGGCGCTGTACTGCAGCGCCAGCTGTGCCATCAGAGTCCTGGGTTCGCGCCCAGGCTCTGTCGTAACCGGCCGCGACCGGGAGGTCCGTGGGGCGACGCACAATTGGCCTAGCGTCGAACGGGTTAGGGAGGGCTTGGTCGGTAGGGGTGTCCTTGTCTCATCGCGCACCAGCGACTCCTGTGGCGGGCTGGGCGCAGTGTACGCTAGCCAAGGTGGCCAGGTGTTTCCTCCGGCGCATTGGTGCGGCTGGCTTCCGGGTTGGATGTGCGCTGTGTTAAAGAAGCAGCGGCTTGGTTGGTTGTGTATCGGAGGACGCATGACTTTCAACCTTCGTCTCTCCCGAGCCCGTACGGGAGTTGTAGCGATGAGACAAGATAGTAGCTACTAAACAATTGGATACTACGAAATTGGGGAGAGAAAGGGGTAAAAATTCAACAACAAAAAATATAAATATATATCTGTTTGGGCTTCTTACATTCAATTTGTCTACAATTCAAACAGTCTACAAATTATTATGTTCCGACCCCCCAACCATCTGCTGAAGAGAAATGGCTGAATCTAAGTTGATGATCCCTGACTTACAGCATTATGGTCATTACATTTCTCTGAAATGGACAGGCCCAGAATTTGATATAATTCTGCATCTAAACTTTGAATTTGCTATTAAAACAGTAATGGTGGTGGCAGTCTCTTTCTCTCCCCCCTGCTAACATTGTTCTCTGTGCTGGTCAGGTGTTTGGGGATAAGGACACGGATGGTTTTTACAGGGCAGAGATCCGTGACCGTCCAGGTCTGATCCCCTGTAACATGGTGTCAGAGATCCAGACTGAGGATGATGAGATGATGGACCAGCTACTCAAACAGGGCTTCCTCCCACTCAACACTCCTGTAGAGAAATTAGGTAGTGCAGCACCTGGACTCCTACTTTCTGTTTTTTTTTCTCTGGCACTCTTTCGCTCTCTACTTTGCAGTTGATTGTCTCTTCCCTTTCTCTTCTCTTCTTTCTCTAACTTTCTTCTTCTACACTTATGTCGTTTTTGCTGATGGTACTCTAATTTCTCTGTCTCTACAATCGTTTCCCTCGTTCTTTTTTTCTCTCTCTGCTTTCCTGTGAAGTGAACTGCGACCGCTTCAAAGATGGCCGCTCAATAAACCGCAGGTCCCGAAAATCCAAGCGAGGTCTGTGTTCTCTTTAGATGCACTCTTCCTTCATCTTCACGCTTTTCTTCTTCCACCCTTTCTTCACTTTTCTTATGAGTGTTTGAGTAGGGAATTATGGGTATTTTCTGTCAGTCTCCAACATGCTCGTCTCCAGTAAAGTGGTGGGGGTGTTCATTATGGCTTTCACCATCATGTACCATGTATCATTGAAACGGAATCATTCATTCAGCCTTTGCCATGGTAATAGACAGTCATTCATGCCTAATCATAAGGCATTACATTCTGTCATTTTAGTGTGGGAATTTACAACTCAGTAGTAAGGTGAGTATTTCTAGTGTGTTACTTATCATTCTTATTGATTGTCCAGAGAGGAACAGGCGGAGTGGGCGTCAGCACCCCTCGTCCACACGTAGAATGGTGGCCCTGTATGACTACGACCCCAGGGAGAGCTCCCCCAACGTGGATGTGGAGGTACAGCACTGCTAGACCTCTAGCTTTATATCCTCTTCTCCACGGCTCCACCCCCATTTACAGACCAGATACCATCAGGATGCATGTGACTCAATACCTCTGTCCCTGCCCTTGATTGTATAACATGTTATAAACAGAAATAGACAGTCGATTCTTTATAAACTGAGAAAAAGGAATATGATCGGGAGTACATTTTATCCAGTTCACAGTGTTTCTGTATACACACCTCAGTTTTTCCTATATTAGACGTCTCACAGCTCATCAGAATAATTCAACTGTATGCTGTACTGTGTGTATGATGCTTTTGGAGGACCATCCTTGTTGAAGACTATTCCTGCTGTTATGGAGTCAGGTGTAGAGGTAGTTCTACCCTGTTACTAACGACTTACCTGCTTGCCTTGCCAACATTGCACAAATACACCAGCCATACTTACTCCCTAGATTTACTCCCAGTCTGTACCATTAATTTAGTCCCCATTTATTAGTAGCTTAACCTTTTCCTGTTGTACTTATGGCCCTTCCCCCTGGTGTCACTCACTCTCGCCTTTCTATTGGCACGGCCACACAGTACGGGAGAGACGGGCTGAATGAGGTGAGTGAGAGGAGCGTCCGCTCTGTGTTTTCTCTGTAACTGTTGGTGGAGTGTTCAGAAGAGGTGGTCTTCACATGGTGGATTAGGCTACAGTTATACCCCTCTCATGAACACAGCCCCTCACTCATAGCCTGCACTGGCATCCTTCCTCGGGTTGGTCTGTGTGTTGAGCAGTCTCCTATGTTTGGTTTGTGTGTTTTGGAGAGACCTGTAGGAGTGGATAGTAGATAGTAGTGTGGTATGCCTATTGTCTGTGTTGCAATCCTGTTTTCAACCATCCAACACTTGATGCATTTGATAGTTGCAACAGTCTGCCAAGACTTCATTGACACTTCTAGATTTGCAATGCTTCTCAGTGATTGGAATAGGAAGTACAGCATTTCACACAAATTCAACCCTAACAATATCCAATGTGGTCGGGTTGTAGAGATAATCTTCAACAGATTCAAGCTGCTTTGTTGTAGAGAAAGCAGGTCAAACTTAACTCGAACATCTCACTGTTTTGACAGGCTGAACTGACATTCTGCGCTGGTGACGTCATAACAGTTTTTGGTGAAATTGATGAAGATGGGTTTCATTATGTAAGTATGTGAGATGTGACTTACACATAATGATATTGAAGGAGCACATTGTCTTCAACCAGCTTTGTGCAAATAAACACCAGTGGAAATGACAGTGATAGTAATAGTCGTCGTAGGATAAACAATTACAAATGATAATTTTGTATCCCTTTTGTCTAGTCCACTATATTGTGGAATCCGATGTACATTCTCTGCGAGTCACCCTGTGTGTTTGTGATCCCTCAGGGCGAGCTCAATGGACACAAAGGTCTTGTTCCCTCCAACTTTCTAGAAGAAGTGCCTGATGATGTTGAGGTTTTTCTCACTGACACTCCATGTGGAGATTCTCGATACCCGCAGGACGCTGCAGCGCGGATAAAGACCAAAAGGGTACATGCTCTCTCGCAGTACTAGCCCTCTGTCATCCATTCTCTCCTTTCCGTTCCCTTAACCTCCTTACTCCTTTAGTTCTCCGTCTGTGCTTGTGAGTGTTTCATTCCTGAACGTATGATGGGAAGTCAGACTTCGGAGCATTATGCTGTAAACGTTGTTGATGTCTCAGAAATATAACGAAAACTATTAATACTTGACAGAGGTACTTGTTATTTTTTAATGTTGACTGCTGTGAAGGATTTTAAAATGTGGACATGTTCATATAGCGTTCTCAAAGAGAATAAACAGAAACAAAAGAAATTTTTTACTTTTAAATGTTTTTGCACATGCACATTTAGCATTGCAATACATGCTTTATGGGTATTACCTGTGTTTAATCTAAAATAGGCTCTAATAGAGGAAATAGTTTTGATGTACTGGAGGATGAAACATCTAGACTGTAGCACCGTATGTTTTCTCTTTATGATGCATGAATTCCCCTTGAACCTTTTTATAGTGAACAATAAGTCTAGTACAGTATGACTTTTGTATTTGCTTCCGAAGCCTTGTTTTTGTATATTGCTTACTTGTAAAATAGCATGCAAGATATCAAGAAGGTTACGTTGCTCTTTGAGAGTATAATTTCGAAAGTAATCATAATACTAGCTGTAAAATAATGTGACTATAATTCTTTGTTTAACAAATAATTGCAAGTTAATGTTTGAATAACAGCAGGCTTCATCTGAAGTTTCTCGGCTGGTGTTCTAGTTTGTCATTCTCATAGTGCAGACTATTGAAATGCCATCACTGCATTTTTCTTTTCCTCACCCGCTTGGCAAAACAGAAGAAGAGTGTTCATTTCACACCTTAGAGGCTCTGTTTCCATCACGTAAGTGAGCAACTGAGGATACCAAGGTTACGCTCCCCTCGTCTAATGCAGATGACATGGGTTCCCCTTAGTTTCCGGTATGCAACACACACACACACACACACACATTTTTTATGACCTTTATTATGCCAGTTTATGTTTCAGTTCATTCATTTTGAATATTTCTCTTTTTTTAAATTAACCAGAACATTAGTGATAGAATAGTGTGGAACACACCAAGATGACACATTTGATCCCAGTTTACATATTTTACCGTTTTTGTTTACATTTGAGTAATTTAGCAGATGCTCTTATCCAGAGCAAATTACAATTAGTGCATTCATCTTAAGATAGATAGCTGAGACAACCACATATCACACTCGTAGTAAGTACATTTTCCCTCAGTAAAGTAGTTATCAGCGATGTCCGTGCTAATATTTGACGTGAGTTTATTGTAGAAGCGTTCAGGTTGTTGTGTTAACTTATAAATAATATATGCCATTTAGCAGACTCTTTGAGCCAAAGCAACTTAGTCACGGGTGCATACATTTTACGTATGTGTGGTCCGGGAATCAAACCCACTATCCTGGTGTTGCAATGCCATGCTCTACCAACTGAGCTACTGAGCAAGTTAAGGACGACCACCCTAGCCAATGCATTAGACAAGAAGCATGGTATATTCAGTTGTTTCTCTGGGTGTTGTACATTACAATGTCAGTCTCTCAAGATAAGCCTCCTGCTGTAAATCATGGTAAGCTAAAAGGCCATTTTTGCACGTCTAGGTTGCCTCCCCGTAGTACTAGTGGTAACATTCAATCAGACTCTATAGCTAACATTCTGATAGAACCTCCTCTCTCCTTGAAGCAGTGCACCCTGCCACACTTAATCTAATCAAACTGCTCGAAACAAGTCAATGGTAATCAAATGTCTGCCAGACAGGCAATCCAATCAATCAGATAAAAATATAATTGGCATTTCTTTACCCATAGATGCCTGAGATAGTGGTCCGCTCCACAATGCCCTTGTTAAGTTGTTGGTGGGGTGCACTTTTTCTTTCACATAAGGAATGATGCAAAATGGCAAAAAGAGCTATTAACATGTTTTTCTCATAGAAAGTGGCATCAATTAGATTTTCTAACCATATTTTTAACGTCTAATATGTAGTTATATACTACAGCCATATACTACTGTGCTAGAGACTACAGTCTCATGTTAATGGGATCTTAAGGATAGAGACTACAGTTTCATGTTAATGGAATCTTAAGGTTACATCTTTCCTAAGTGCAATTGAAAAGAAGCCTTTTAGCTCATGATTACAATTAAGGAATATGTAGATATTAGATGTTTACTGTAACCTAATTGTATATGAATGCCCTTTATATTTAAAAAGAAAATCTGCTGTCATATGTTGTCCCATAATGTTAATACAATATTGCATCTCTTGTTTTTGTGTGAAAGGCATGGCCTTTGCCATTGATAGCCATTCTGGAGAATCTCAGTGCTATTGGTAAAGAGAGCAGTAGTATGTGGACATATTCTTTGGCATTGAAGTCTTTATCTTTTAAACCAGCTTGATGACAGACTGTGTCTACATGGCAGTGGGGGGGGGGGGGGGGTATACAGCACCTCAGTACACTAAAGAGACGACATCCGAGCATTGACAAGTTGAACTGGGCTGCACTATAAGGGAGATAGACTGATGAAGCCAAAGGTATGGTGGCCCTGCTGAGACAGAATGGACTGAGTGGAAGGGAGTAGTGACTGGGGTGCAAGAGGGCTGGCTTTTTAACCCCCCTGAACTGTCCCTTACGGGTCTTCCATTAGGTTCCGTTGGAAAAATCGAGTCCGCCCAGAAGAGCTGCCTACCCCAAAGTGCACCAACACATCCCCGGCACTGGCCCTGCTACCGTGGGGCCTGGCAGTCCCATCAGGGGCCCCCGCGACTTGTCCTCCAAAAAGAAAAAGGGACTGCTCTCCAAAGGGAAGAAACTATTGAAAAGACTTGGCGCTGTAAAATAACCCCTTCATATACTTGAAGTATATTACCAACCACATCATAGAGGGCTCTATTCAATCTGTAGTGCTGAAGCGGTACCGATTCCGTGATAGAAATGTAAAGGTCATTTCCGATTGAGCTGTGTTTACCATGAATGAAGTCTCCACTAAAGCGGGTACATTGCCTTTATATTTCAATCACGCTGAAAAGCTGAATTTCCTCGATGCGGATTGAATAGAGCCCTAAATCTCAAACACTTCCATTACTGTAAGTTCAGTCCTGTGAGACGAAAAAATCCACTGGTTGAAGATTTTGATGGCATTTAATAACCAGTCAGATGCTGTACTCTTACACATCTGTTGTTGTCTACTAGAAACCATTTATTTTTTAATTGCAGTGTGTATTTTGAATAAGGTCCAGGGACCCCATTTGACATTTAATGTCATAAGCCAACCTCTCTGGTCATGTATATTTTGCTATCTGAAGCACAGGACTGCAATGCGATGGGATAAAATATTCTCCATCTTGAAATGGCCAATGTGTAGGTGTGTGTTTGACTGAAGACTACAATGTCCCCCAGAATAGGAGGTGTTTAAACCAGTCTCTTTAGGGCTGAGATCAAACGATAGAGCTCAGAATGGCCAGTCAACATCATACTTGATGAGACTACTACTGGTGGCCCTAAAGAGGCAAGGAAAAGAGCAGTTTTATGGCCAGGCAGCTGAGGTCCTTGTATGGGAACTGTATGGGAGGTTTGCATGTTTTACCTGAAAGCACATCCAGAATGATCATTCCCACCCAACATTTGAAGCACATGCTAACTGATGGCCTTTTCTATCAGAACATGTTAGCAAGGCACATGTGCATGCTATGTCGGTGCATTTGATGACAGAATCTACACTGAGCAAAATGTACTAAATTAATTTTAGTAGTAAAAAGCATGTCCTCGTTTTCTTTACCTCCATACAGAATATTCCATACAAACCTAATTGTCAGATTGGTTCTCAGTTCAACTCAAGCCCAGGTACACATTTGACTAGTCATGACCTAGCACCTGAAGTCAAGATCTGTGCACTGGTAAAATATGCTACATCTCCAGAAAGACCGAAGTCAGATAAGCAAGTATCAATTCCTAACAGCAAGTATTAGTTCTTCAAACACACCAAAAGACCTCTGGACAAGCACATTAGATAGGAAAGGGTTTCAAGATTCAGTTTCTTTATTTTTTAAGTAGTTGAATGGTCATGAAATGCCTAGTTGAAACCAACCTCCATGTATTTGCCTTATAAATGCACAATTGTTTGTGTCCAGTCAGTGGAGATTTTTTATGTCTTGTATGCATTCATGTCATTGCAATACATACTTCTAAACATGAAATATTTTTGCAAAAGATGTTTATCAAAGCTCGTGATGTGCATTTTATTACTTGTAAGAGTGTCATGTTTTCTGGAGGACCTGGGCATTATTAGCTTGTTTGAAACTTCAGAAGGCCCGACTTTACACTCTTCATGTTCTGTCCACATTAAAATGACAAAAAGAGAAAAAAAGAAAGAAGTGTGGTGAAAATGTAAAGGTGTATTTCATGTTTTTTTTTTGTCAGTACATTGTCACTATTTTGGCACAAAAAATTCAAGGCACTTTTATTTTGTTCTTCGTGTTATATACAGTACTTGCAATGTGTTCATTCTGCATTCACAATCCCATTTTGACATAGGTTTGTGTACAAGACAATGGACAAGAAGGAAATGCAATTGAAGGCCGGTTCAATCAACTGTTTCCAGGATAAGTTTAAATCAGCATTCTTCCTGTGCAACAACAAAGCATGGTGTGAATTAATGTGCAGTTGGTTACCATTTTGTTTAAAACAAAACATTTTTGTAGAGTACACTCCAAACTTGCATTATGCAGTAGGAGAATGTTATGTTTGACTTATCCCAGACACAAGGTTTGATAGAATAACCTTCATTGGATGTAAGTCATATTAAGTTATTTCTGTTACATAGAAATTGTGATTTCAACAAGACAAGTCTACCTCCATAATGACCCTTAGAATTCCAACTAATTTGACTCCATGCTCACAGAAGCCAACTCCATTTCATTTATGAAACTGAGCTCTTTCTGTTTGCCCAGAAGTATTGTATTTGTGTCAGCCCCCAACTAGCACATATAGTAGTGAATGTATGATTAATTGAAAGCCAATGTATTATATTTATCAAAACTATCCATGATGAGTATGCAGATGTCCAGCCGTTTTCTGGTCCAGTTTGTATGTGAAATGAAACCTTTTTCCATCTGTTAAGAACCTCTTACACTATTTTGTTAATCATTTCATCTTTCCATTCAATTTACATCACTGTTTTGTTTTTGAACTACTACTTACATGAGATTTGAACTGAGACTGCCAAAAAAGAATGTATCAAAAGCATTCTGTATAACGTTCTGTACAATTCTCAGCCAAATAGGCATTTCAATCTACAGTTAATAGATGTACATCTTTTCCATAATAACTTGTCTGTCATTGCTTCTATACATATTGTTTGAGTGACTTGCTCTTTTTGTACTTTGTCCATTTGTAAATTGTTTTTAAATGTTTATACTTGATTTTCAGACTGCCTTTTTTGTACATAAAAATTTATAATCAAACTGTGCAAAGCTTTCCCCATGGTGTCTTCAAAACCATGTTTTAAAAGTCTGCAATTGTGTGCTAGCTTTATGAAAAGAAATAGCCTATATTGGGGGTTACAAAATATTGTGTGGGTGTGCATGTGCAATTTTTTTTATAAAACAAATTTGATATTTTGTAATGCTGGTTGTGCCGTGTTTTATTTCCCAGATGCCATGGTGCAACAGCATACGTTTGAGTGGGACTAGAAAACAATGACTTGAATGTAACGTTATTAACTGGTTCTCAATAGCGGTTCTGTTCCGGAACAGTATGTATCACTTTCGCTCCTGGTTCTGTTTCTATTCCTTGAAAACGTTTGTTATTTTCTGGTTTTGTTCCCTGAACCGGTTCCAACCTGTGCACTACATGCCTAAAAGCATGTGGACACCTGCTCGTTGAACATCTCATTCCAAAATCATGGGCATTAATATGGAGTTGGTCCCCCCTTTGCTGCTATAACCTCCAGTCTTCTGGGAAGGCTTTACACTAGATGTTGGAACATTGCTGTGGGGACTTGCTTCCATTCAGCCACAAGAGCATGAGTGAGGTCAGGCATTGATTTTGGGTGATAAGGCCTGGCTCGCAGTTGGTGTTCCATTGGTGTTCGATGGGGTTGAGGTCAGTGCTTTGTGCAGGCCAGTCAAGTTATTTCACACAGATCTCTACAAACCATTTCAGTATGGGCCTTGCTTTGTGCATGAGGGCATCGTCATGCTGAAAGAGGAAAGGACCTTCCTCAAACTGTTGCCACAAAGTTGGAAGCACAGAATTGTCTAGAATGTCATTTATTTGATAGTTTTAAGATTTCCCTTCACTGGAACTAAGGGGCCTAGCCCGAATCATGAAAAACAGCTCCAGACCATTATTCCTCCTCCGCCAAACTTTACAGTTGGCACTATGCATTGGGGCAGGTAGCGTTCTCCCGGCATCCACCAAACCCAGATTTGTCTGTCGGACTGCCAGATGGTGAAGCGTGAGTCATCACTCCAGAGAACACTTTTCCACTACTCTAGAGTCCAATATCGGCAAGCTTTACACCACTCCAACCGATGCTTGGCATTGTGCATGGTGAGCTTGGTCTTCTGTGCGGCTGCTCGGCCATGGAAACCCATTTTATGAAACTCCTGAGGAACAATTATTGTGCTGATGTTGCTTCCAGAGGAAATTTGGAACTTGTTAGTGAGTGTTGCTACCGAGGACAAACGATTTTTACACACTTTGTACTTCAGCACTTGGCGGTCCCGTTCTGTGAGCTTGTGTGGCCTACCATTTCGTGGCTGAGCTGTTGTTGCTCCTAGATGTTTCCACTTCTGTAACGGCTGTTGGAAGGAGAGGACCAAGGTGCAGCGTGGTACGTGTCCATACTTTTATTCACTGAACACTAAATACAAAAATAACAAAGGGAATAACCGAAACAGTTCTGTCTGGTGCAGACACAAAAACAGAAAACAACTATCCACAAAAACCCAGTGGGAAAAAGCTACCTAAGTATGGTTCTCAATCAGAGACAACGATAGACAGCTGCCTCTGATTGAGAAACACACCGCCAAACAACAAAGAAATACAAAACATAAAAAATGAACATAGAATGCCACCCTAGTCACACCCTGGCCTAACCAAAATAGAGAATAAAAGCCTTTCTATGGCCAGGGCGTGACAACTTCCCAATATCAGCACTTAAAGTTGACCGGGGCTGCTCTAGCAGGGCAGAAATTTGACAAATCTTTATAGACTTCAAACCAGGTGCTTTCCAATGGACGAGCTAAGAGGAAAGTCATCCAACAGCAACCAGGAAGCAGGTTCCTGATAATGATGATGCTCCTGTTTAATAAGGAAGAGGAAGGACTTCTAAGGATAAAAAATACATGTTTGTTCTAAAGTACGGCATGTTTATAGAGCACATTTCTTACAAGTTTATGCATTTCAAAGTTCTTAAAACAAAAATTCAAATAATAAATAAATAAAATTGACAAATATAAGATGGATATTAAAATGAAACTAAACATTAAAATAATAATATGGCAATAAAAAACAGTGAAACCAGTGAGACTGATGGAAGTCAAATAAATAAGATAAACACAATTTTATAAAGCAAATAAATTATATCTGATTGATAAAATAGCACAATAACATCACTCCATGTAAAAGCCTGGCTATAAAGTTGTCTTGAGCTCTCTCTTAAAAATGTCTATGGTCTCTGACGCCTTCAGCTGCACCAGCAGGCTGTTCCAGCCTGGTCTCATCTCCTAACATAGTCAATGTAAATCCGGGACACTCAAATTAGTATGATATGGTTACATAAGACATGTGTTTACTACATGATTTAATATGTGTTATTTCATAGTTTTGATGTCTTCACTATTATTCTACAATGTAAAAATAAAGAAAATCCCTGGAATGAGTAGGTGTGGCCAAACCTTTGCCTGGTACTGTATGTAAAAAAAATAATAATAATAATAAAGAAAAACCCTTGATAATAGTGAAGGCATCAAAACTATGAAATAACACATGGAATCATGTAGTGACCAAAAAAGTGTTCAACAAATGAAAATATATTTTAGATTCTTCAAAGTGGTCACGCTTTGCCTTGATGACAGCTTTGCACACTTGTTTGGTTACTACATGATTCCATATGTGTTATTTCATAGTTTTGATGTCTTGACTATTATTCTACAATGTAGAAAAAGGTAGAAAATAAAGAAATACCCTGGAATGAGTAGGTGTGGCCAAACCTTTGCCTGGTACTGTATGTATAGAATAATATGAAATGATCTGAGACCAGGTTGGTTCCAAAGGCCAGGACCATAAAGACAATGCAGCCACACCAAATGTTTTAAAACAAATGTTTAAAAAGTTGTATCCTGCTGAACTCGCCCGAGAACAGCAGAGTGGAGGAGAAGAGTCGGAATGTTACAAGAGGTCAAGTCAAATCTCAAAACAAACACACTCCAGAACACATGGAGGTAGAATAATGTAATGTTGCTATTTTATCTGAAAATGTTTTATGTAAGAGAAATGTACATTAAAAAAATGTACAGTAAATATGATGAAATGTACAAAAAGAACACCCTGCTGTTGCTTTTAGTGTGATTTAAAATGTTAAAAAATTGCAAACATATTGTATTGCTGACTGATTGTAATTCTTGAATTAGGATAATTCCATTGAGATGAATGCATTGTACACTTGTAGGCAGAGTGACAACAGATACAGAACTTTATAAATACAGCTGAAGTTTACATACACCTTTACCAAATACATGTCAACTTAGTTTTTCACAATTCCCGACATTTAATCCTAGTGTAAATTCCCTGTCTTAGGTCAGTTAGGATCACCATTTTATTTTAAGAATGTGAAATGTCAGAATAATAGTGAAGAGAATTATTTATTTCAGCTTTTCTTTCTTTCATCACATTCCCAGTGGTTCAGAAGTTTACATACACTCAATTAGTATTTGGTAGCATTGCCTTTAAATTGTTTAACTTGGGTCAAACATTTCAGGTAGCATTCCACAAGCTTCCCACAATAAGTTGGGTGAATTTTGGCCTATTCCTCCTGACAGAGCTGGTGTAACTGTGTCAGGTTTGTAGGCCTCCTTGCTCGCACAAGCTTTTTCAGTTCTGCCCACAAATGCTCTATAGGATTGAGGTCAGGGCTTTGTGATGACCACTCCAATACCTTGACTTTGTTGTCCTTAAGCCATTTTGCCACAACTTTGGAAGTACGTTTGTTGTCATTGTCCATTTGGGAGACCCATTTGCGACCAAGCTTTAACTTCCTTACTGATGTCTTGAGATGTTGCTTCAATATATCCACATAATTTTCCTGACTCATGGTGCCATCTATTTTGTTAAGTGCACCAGTCCCTCCTGCAGCAAAGCACCCCCACCACATGATGCTGCCACCCCCATGCTTCACGGTTGGGATGGTGTTCTTCGGCTTCAAGCATCCCCCTTTTTCCTCCAAACATAACGGTGGTCATTATGGCCAAACAGTTTGTTTGTTTCGTCAGACCAGAGGACATTTCTCCAAAAATTACGATATTTTTCCCCATGTGCAGTTGCAAACCGTAGTCTGGCATTTTTATGGCGTTTTTGGAGCAGTGGCTTCTTCCTTGCTGAGCGGCCTTTCAGGTTATGTCGATATAGGACTTTTACTGTGGATATAGATACTATTGTACCTGTTTCCTCCAGGATCTTCACAAGGTCCTTTGCTGTTGTTTTGGGATTGATTTGCACTTTTCACACCAAAGTACGTTCATCTCTAGGAGACAGACCGCGTCTCCTTCCTGAGCGGTATGATGACTGCGTGGTCCCATGGTGTTTATACTTGCGCACTATTGTTTGTACAGATGAACGTGGTGCCTTCAGGTGTTTGGAAATTGCTCCCAAGGATGAACCAGACTTGTGGAGGTCTACAATGGCAATTGTCTGATTTATTTTGATTTTCCCGTGATGTCAAGCAAAGAGGCACTGAGTTTGAAGGTAGGCCTTGAAATACATCCCCAGGTACACATCCAATTGACTCAAATGATGTTAATTAGCTTATCAGAAGCATCTAAAGCCAGGACATACTTTTCTGGAATTTTCCAAGCTGTTTAAAGGCACAGTTAACTTAGTGTATGTAAACTTCTGACCCACTGGAATTGTGATACAGTGAATTATAAGTGAAATAATCTGTCTGTAAACAATTGTTGGAAAAATGACTTGTGTCATGCACAAAGTAGATGTCCTAACCGACTTGCCAAAACTATAGTTTATTATCAAGACATTTGTGGAGTGGTTGAAAAACGAGTTTTAATGACTCCAACCTAAGTGTATGTAAACTTCCGACTACAACTGTATGTATATTTAAAACCAAATACTTTTACTCAAGTAGTACTTCACCGGGTGACTTTCACTTTTACTTGAATAATTTTATATTAAGGTATCTTTACTTTTACTCAGTATGACAATTTAGTACTTTTCCCACCACTGCATGATAGGCACGTATTTGACAACAATAGTCTTAGATTTACACTGAACAAAAATAGAAATGCAACATGTAAAGTGTTGGTCCCATGTTTCATGAGATTAAATAAAATATCCCAGAAATGTCCATATACACAAAAAGCTTATTTCTCTAAAATGTTGTGCACCAATTTCCTTACATCCCCGTTAGTGAGCATTTCTCCTTTGCCAAGATAATCCATCCACCTGACAGGTATGGCATATCAAGAAGCCGATTAAACAGCATGATCATTACACATGTGCAACTTGTGCTGGGGACAACAAAAGGCCACTCTAAATTTGTGCAGTTTTTTCACACAACACAGATGTCTCAAGTTGTGAGGGAGCATGCAATCTGTCTGCAATAAAGCTATTTCATTGGGAAGAACTGATTGGATGGACATGGCTCCCAAGTGGGTTGGCCTATGCCCCTGCCCAGTCATGTAAAATCCATAGATTTTACTTCAATTGACAGATATTATATGAACTGTATCTCAGTAAAATCATTGAAATTGTTGCATGTTGCGTTTATATTTTTGTTCAGTATACATGATATCTGTATGCACCATTGTTTGTCATACTTTTCAGCTTATTTATATTGATAATTTTACTGAAATTATTGATTATATATAAGACATACTATTTTCTGCACTGTTTAGGGCCAAATAGAGGGTTCTGCTGTAGTTGAGGGGTAAATCACCAAAGAGATATTTCTATATAAATCACAAGCTATACTGAGCAATTAGATGAAATGCAGAATGACTGTTTTACTATGTCTACTTTAAATAGATTAATGTTATTTCTCTGCTCAAGTTCCATGGTCTGTGCTGGTTAAATGAGATAAAAATACAACTTTTTCCACAGAATGCACTGTACCTTTTGAAATGGTCCAATCTCCTGTTAATGCAATCTATGTTTTCAGAACCATAAAATGTTGTAATAATAAATGTACACGGTCATGTAATCAAACAGCATTTTGTGTGGTACACTTGCAATAAGATCAATAGGAAAGCTGTAATAGTCAACAAATTGATTACAGAAAGGAAACACCGCGTGTACGTTTAACCATTTATTACAGAATACAACAATGCATAGTCTTGGCGTTAGGGCTCTGCTCCTTCAGGGTAGCTCACTGCCAGAGCCAAACATCTTATGAAGATGATACTATAACGACAGGCAATGAGCATGATATGCTATATCAAATCCCCTATTGGAAGAAACACAGAACCCAGACAGATGGAGGCTGGGGTGGTGGTGGGATATCAGAAACAGTGAGCTGGCACTATCATGATCATATTAGCAATACTGCAGGAACTCATGTAGGCTCCACACTATCAGAATTCCAATAGAGTGAAACTCATCACTGCTCTGGTTTCTTCGTCAGCGCTGTGGGCTAGCTCCGAGCTATGTTCCGCCTACTCCTGCGTCGGAGCTGCTACTGCTTCTCAATCTGTCAACAGAGGTAGGGCAATAGGGGGGTGAAGCCGTAATCGATTGAGAAGCAGTCGCAGCTCCAATGAGGCCCTTTACCAGATTGAACTGGTCGGCCAGCCAGATAGTACGAGTCGGCCGAACTAGATGGGACCAGTTGGCCGGCCAGATGTGACCAGTTTCAACTTCCTGTGTATTTGTCTGCTCACAGCGAACCACAAAGTCCAGCATTCATAGTGAATGCAGATATCGCCCCGCTAGGGCGTGATATCGCCCCGCTAGGCTTGGTTCATGGTGTTGTTTAATTCAAACGACCGACAAATGACTGATCATTGGTTGAGAGAAATTGATGATAAAAAGATTGTGTGGGCTGTTTTGTTAGACTTCAGTGCGGCTTTTGACATTGTCGATCATAATCTGTCGCTGGAAAAGCGTATGTGTTAAGGCTTTACACCCCCTGCTATATTGTGGATAAAGAGTTAATTGTCTAATATAACACAGAGGGTGTTCTTTAATGGAAGAATCAGGAATTCCCCAGGGCAGCTGTCTAGGGCCCTTACTTTTTAAAATCTTTGGGTTAAGCCAGTGTGTCTACATATGCGGATGACTCAATACGATACATGTCAGCAACCATAGCAACTGAAATGATAGCAACACTTAACAAAGAGCTGCAGTTAGTTTCAGAATGGGTGGCAAGGAATAAGTTGGTCCTAAATATTTCAAAAACTAAAAGCATTGTATTTGGGACAAATCATTCACTAAACCCTAAACCTCAACTAAATCTTGTAATGAATAATGTGGAAATTTAGCAAGTTGAGGAGACTAAACTGCTTAGAGTAACTCTGTCATGGTCAAAACATAGTGATACAACAGTAGCTAGAATGGGGAGAAGTCTGTCTATAATAAAGCACTGATCTGCATTCTTAACAGCACTATCAACAAGGCAGATCATACAGGCCCTAGTTTTGTCGCACCTGGACTACTGTTCAGTCGTGTGGTTAGGTGCCACAAAGAGGGACTTAAGAAAATTGCAATTGGCTCAGAACAAGGCAGCACAGCTGGCCCTTGGATGCACAGCTGGCCCAGAAATTAGGAATGTGTATAAATTGTCTATGGTTGGTTAGTTGGTTCTCAGCTGGCTAGCAATCTTGCTGCCAATTTAGTGATGCTAACTAGCTAACAGCAAGCGGATAATATTGAAATGTCCATGCTAGGTGTGCTAAGCTTGCCAGTCTAACAGAGATCGATGCAATTAGTTGGGTGGTTAAATTGTGTATTGTTATGTGTTTTGTTGAAGGTGGTACACAATCTGATTCCACCAGCATCTTTTTCCAACCCCAAGCTTTGCACAAGGTGAAGGTAAGTTGGCAAAAATATTTACAAGCTGATGGCTAAAATAGCTAAATTAACAGAAAGCTTGGCATAAATATGAATTTGGTAGTGTTTGTATGGGTTTGTGTTTGTGTTATGGGGTTACAGGTGGTTAGGCGTAGCCTGAGGACCACAGAGTAGCTTCCAGGCCATGTGATCAATTTAGTCTACCCTTTTTCTCTTTTGACCTTTTCTCTTTTTAAAACTCAGGTTATCTGGAGTCATTCCACAGGCCTTGCTGAAAAATACCTCAAAGTGGCAGCATGAGGGAGGGGACACACCGTGCGGTTATAGAGCACAACACGATTATGGGGGAAAAAAACAAGCAAGGGACACTGAAAGGTATAAAATTGAGACAACCTTAATGACACAACCACCTCATTCTTCTCTCTACAGATTCTCAAAAAACAATACAAGGACAGGGCGACAAAAATCCCCTGCTACTATTGACAAGAATGATCTGTCAAGGTCAATGGGCTGGGGAGGTTTACAGATAGGTCTTTGAGGAAGGGGGTTGTGCTTAGAGACAGTAAATATATTGTTGTGTATGAGAACGATTGAAAGGTGCCATTTCTCTTCAATCTCCTATACACAGCTATATCTACAGTGCCTTTGGAAAGTATTGAGACCCTGAGACTTGTTGCATATTTTGTTACATTATAGCCTTATTTTAAAATGTATAAAATATATTTTTTACCTCATCAATCTACACACAATCCCTCATATTGACAAAGCAAAAACAGGTTTTTTGAATTTTTTCTAATTAATTACAAATAAAAAACAGATATGACATTTACATAAGTATTCAGACCCTTTACTCAGTACTTTGTTGAAGCACATTTGGCAGTGATTAAAGTCTTCTTGGGTATGACGCTACAAGCTTGGCACACCTGTATTTGGGGAGTATTTCCCATTCTTCTCTGCAGATCCTCTCAAGCTCTGTCAGGTTGGATGGGGAGCATTGCTGCACAGCTATTTTCATGTCTCTCCAGAGATGTTAGATCGTATTCAAGTCCGGGCTCTGGTTGGGCCACTCAAGGACATTCAGAAACGTGTCCCGAAGCCACTCCTGCGTTGTCTTGGCTGTGTGCTTAGGGTCGTTGTCCTGTTGGAAGGGGAACCTTAGCCCCAGTCTGAGGTCCTGAGCACTCTGGAGCAGGTTTTCATCAAGGATCTCTCAGTACTTTGCTCTGTTCATCTTTCTCTCAATCCTGACTAGTCTCCCAGTCCCTGCCACTGAAAAACATCCACACAGCATGATGCTGCCACCACCATGCTTCATCGTAGTGATGGTGCCAGGTTTCCTCCAGACGTGACACTTGGCATACAGGCCAAAGAGTTCAATCTTAGTTTCTTCAGACCAGACATCCTTGTTTCTCTTGTTCTGAGAGTCTTTAGGTGCCCTTTGGAAAACTCCAAGCGGGTTGTCATGTGCCTTTTACTGAGGAGTGGCTTCCCTCTGGCCATTAAGGCCTGATTGGTGGAGAGTTGCCGAGATGGTTGTTCTTCTGGAAGGTTCTCCCATCTCCACAGAGGAACTAGAGCTCTGTCAGAGTGACCATCGCGTTCTTGGTCACCTCCCAGACCATGGCCCTTCTCCCCCGATTGCTCAGCTCTAGGAAGTCTTGGTAGTTCCAAACATCTTCCATTTAAGAATGATCTGTGCCTCGACACAAACCTGTCTCGGAGCTCTATGGACAATTCCTTCGACTTCATCGCTTGGGTTTTGCTATGACATACACTGTTAACTGTGGGACCTTATATAGACAGGTGTGTGCCTTACCAATTCATGTCCAATCAATTGAATGTACCACAGGTGGACTCCAATCAACTTGTAGAAACAAGGATGATAAATGAAAACCAGATGCATCTGAGCTCAATTTCAAGTCTCATAACAAAGGGGCTGAATACTTATGTAAATAAGGTATTTAAAAAACTTTTTTTTAATACATTTGCAAAAAAAAATAGAAACCTTTTTATTCGCTTTGTCATAATAGGGTATTGTGTATAGATTGTTGAGGATTTGTATTTATTTAATCCATTATAGAATAAGGCTGTAACTTAACAAAATGTGGAAAAAGTCAAGGGGTCTGAATATTTTCATTAGGCACTGTACTGTGTAAAAACTGCCCCGTAAGACTTTTCACACCTTCTGCAGCCCTCCAGATGTTCACTGATCTTTCCTTAAAAAAGTAGCTCCCAATGTCGCTCATTCTCCCTAAACAAAACACTAGTCTATTTCTAAATACTTAAGTCCCAATCGGTTGACACCTTTACCAACAGCGACATGTTGCCCTACATCCCTTCCACAAAAAGTGTAAATTGGTAGCCCCACAACCAAGTCTTTCCAGGTGACGTTATGTACCAGCAAATCTTCTGCAAGAGGTCCAAACAATTGGTGGTTAAGGTCTACAAGCCCTACACCACTTCTGGCAGTCTTATCCAGCCGGCCACACACCGCAAACAGGACAAGACCAGCACTCTGCTTCCACAGCCCACCATTGCCAGGGTACCTATACTGGACCAAAACATTTACATAGATCTTTATGATCAATCCTCAAAATCTGTCTACCTTTATGAATTCACAGAAGATATTTATAAAAGCCGTACAGGGCTCTGTAGCATCAAACAGAAGTTTGACATTCAGATATATCCAAATAATGTTTATTTGTCAAAATCTAAAATACAGGGGAGCGTACAATATTTAATGCTAACACAAAAATAACTGGGTATTCAGCAAGAATGTTATATGGTAAAAGTACAGTGTAGTACAGTTCAGTGTGTCTCGGGTGTAGTAAAGTGCAGAGAACTGTAGCTACAGATTGTTACAACATATAATGTGACTTACCATAAGATTTTTGGTGTCTGTTACTGGGAGTTACAGGATAGGTACTTTTTTTGTAGCACAGAGAATTTTCAACCAACCGTAGCTTGGCGATGCTGTCTTCATTCTCGATTTGTGGAAACAGGAGTCTCAAGATGTCTGTGTCCAGTTGCAGGGGGTTTTGAATTTAGAAAATGCTACGTTTGTTGCTTCATGAAGTAATCCAACAATGTGAACACCGCCATATTGTCTACTTCAATTTCTCTCTCATTGATCGAGACGTATATCTGTCATCATGACATGAGGCACTTTTGTGTGGACACTCACCTGTCTCAATCAATTAGAGAAGACTTGAAGTAGATAAGATGACGGGGTACACTGTTGGATTACCTCATGGAGCAAAAAAAAATATTATTTTAAAAACTGATTATTTTTGGCCTCCTGGGTGGCGCAGTGCCACCAGAGATTCTGGGATCGAGCCCAGGCTCTGTCGCAGCTGGCCGCGACCGGGAGGCCCAAGAGTCAGCGCACAATTGGCCCAGCGTCGTCCGGGTTAGGCCGGCAGGGATATCCTTGTCTCATCGCGCACTAGCGACTCCTGTGGCAGGCCGGGCGCAGTGCACGCTGACCAGGTCGCCAGGTGTACGGTGTTTCCTCCAACACATTTGTTGACTGGATTCCGGGTTGGATGTGCATTGTGTCAAGAAGCAGTGCGGCTTGGTTGGATTGTGTTTCGGAGGACGCATGTCTCTCGACCTTCGCCTCTCCCGAGTCTGTACGGGAGTTGCCGCGATGAGACAAGACTGTAACTACTACCAATTGGATACAACGAAATTGGGGAGAAAAAAGGGGTCATTTTTAAATTAAATTCAAACGGCTCTACCCCAAATAGTATCTATCCTGTAACTGCCAGTAATAGATACCATAAATTGGTTAAATCACATTATCTGGTTAACAATCTGTAACTAAGATAACTGGTGATCAGCAGATGATGGATAGGTGGTCGTGATGAAATTGACATTCCAAAGAAACATACAGTAAGTTCAAGGAACACTTGTACAGCAGTGGGAGGAGTGTTGTCATGATCAAACTGCCATTCAGCACCACCGTTCTTCTGCTTGAAATCCAGGATAAGGTCCAATCTATCGAGAGGGGTACAGTTCACATGATACAGTTATGCTACAATGACACACGTACACATTTGTTGTTAAATGAATTGGAGGCAAAAGATTTACAGCTCCTCCCGGTGTCAAGGCACAAGGCGAGACCCAGATGTAGACACAGGAGGCAGATGGTTGGAGTCTTACATTGTTTATTAATCCAAAAGGAGTAGGCAAGAGAATGGTCGTGGACAGGCAAAAGTTCAAAACAGATCAGAGTCCAGGAGGTACAGAGTGGCAGACAGGCTCGTGGTCAAGACAGGCAGAATGGTCAGTTAGGCAGGTACAGAATCCAGAAACAGGCAAGGGTCAAAACCGGGAAGAGTAGGAAAAAGAGATTAGCAAAAAGCAGGAGAACGGGAAAAACCCTGGTTGACTTGGAACATACAAGACGAACCGGTACAGAGAGACAGGAAACACAGGGATAAATACACGGGGGAAAACAAGCGACACCTGGAGGGGGTGGAGACAATAACAAGTTGGGTGAAACAGATCAGGGTGTGACACCCGGACCAGGCCCAAATCCCCGTCATTCACATGAAGAGGAGACGCCGATACAGGGGCCGCAGATCCAGGTGCTTGGTGAAAATTTGTTGGCGAGTGGATAATCCGCCGTTACCATCCGTCCTACTGGCGAACGTGCAATCATTAGAGAATGAACTGGATGAGGTCCGTTCAAGACTATCCTACCAACTGGACATTAAAAACTATAATAACTTATATTTCTCAGAGTCGTGGCTGAATTAGGACATGGATAAGTGCATCGGCAAGACAGAACAGCAACCTCCGGTAAGACAAGGGGTGGTGGTCTGTGTCTTTTTGTCAATAATAGCTGATGAGCAATTTATAATATTAAGGAAGTCTCAAGGTTTTGCTTGCCTGAGGTAGAGTACCTCATGATAAGCTGTAGACCACACTATTTACCAAGAGTTTTCATCTATATTTTTCGTAGCTGTCCATTTACCACCACAAACCGATGCAGGCACTAAGGCCGCACTCATCAATCTGTATAAGGCCATAAGCAAACAAGAGAATGCTCACCCAGAAGCGGGACTCCTAGTGGCCGGGGACTTTAATGCAGGAAAACTTAAATCTGTTTTATCTCATTTCTCCCATCATGTCACATGTGCAACCACGGGACAAAAACTCTAGACCACATTTACAACACACACAGAGACTAGTACAACACTCTCCCTCACCCTCCAATTGACAAGTCTGATGATAATTCCATCTTTGGAAGTACCAGTTACTCGCTCAATACGGAAGTGGTCAGATGATGCAGATGCTAAGCTACAGGACTGTTTTGCTAGCACAGACTGGAATATGCTCTGGGATTCATCAGATGGCATTGAGGAGTATACCACATCAGTCATCGGCTTCCTCAATAAGTGCATCTACGACGTCGTCCCCACAGTGACAGTACGTACATATCTCAACTAGAAGCCATGGATAACAGGCAACATCAGCACTGAGGTAAAGGCGTGCGCCATCGTGCATAAATGTATTTTGTCCCCCTACACCAAACGCGATCACGACACGCAGGTTAAAATATCAAAACAAACTCTGAACCAAAGACATTAATTTGGGGACAGGTCGAAAAACATTAAACATGTATGGCAATTTAGCTAGTTAGCTTGCACTTGCTAGCTAATTTGTCATATTTAGCTAGCTTGCTGTTTCTAGATAATTTGTCCTGGGATATAAACATTGAGTTGTTATTTTATCTGAAATGCACAAGGTCCTCTACGCCGACAATTAATCCACACATAAAACGGCCAACCGAATCGTTTCTAGTCATCTCTCCTCCTTCCAGGCTTTTTCATCTTTGAACTTATATGGTGATCGCATCTACACTTTCATAGCATTACCACGACAACTGGCAAAACAGTTCGTCTTTCAATCACCCACGTGGGTATAACCAATGAGGAGATGGCACGTGGGTACCTGCTTCTATAAACCAAGGAGGAGATGGGAGAGGCAGGACTTCCAGCGCGATCTGCGTCAGAAATAGAAAGTTCTATTTTAGCCCTTGGCATTGCAGACGCTCGTTTGCGCGCGCGAGCAGTGTGGGTGCAATAATTGAATAACATGGATTTCAAAATGTATTTTGCGACGCTCGTGCACGCGAGGTGTCCGGTCTGGTCAGCATGTAATAAGAAATCTCGCTATGCCCTCCGACGAACCATCAAACAGCCAAGCGTCAATACAGGACTAAGCTTGAATCCTACTACACTGGCTCTGACGCTCGTTGGATGTGGCAGGGTTTGAAAACTACACTGAACAAAAATATAAATGCAACATGTAAAGTATTGGTCCCATGTTTCATGAGCTGAAATAAAAGAAAATAAATGAAAATCCCAGAAATGTTCCATACGCACAAAAAACATATTTCTCTCAACATTTTGGCACAAATTTGTTTACATCCCTGTAAGTGAGCATTTTATGTTTGCCAAGATAATCCATCCACGTGACAGGTGTGACGTATCAAGAAGCTCATTAAACAGCCTAATCATTACACAGGTGCACCTTGTGGTGAGGGCAATAAATGGCACTCTAAAATGTGCATTTGTGCCACCCAGCACAATGCCACAGATGTCTCAAGTCGAGGCAGCACGCAATTGACATGCTGACTGCAGGAATACCCACCAGAATGTAATGTTTATTTCTCTACAATAAGCCGCCTCCAACGTCATTTTAGAGAATTTGGCAGTATGTCCAACGGACCTCACAACCACAGACCCCGTGTATCACGGTTTACTGATGTCAACGTTGTGGCGGTGGGGTTATGGTATGGGCAGGTATAAGTTAAGGACAATGAACACAATTGCATTTTATTGATGGCAATTAGAATGTACAAGAAATACCGTGACAAGATCCTGAAGCCCATTGTGCAGCCCATTATTTCAAAGGTATCTTTGAAATCAATAGATTAGGGCGTAATGAATTTATTTCAAATGACAGATAAACTCTAATTCAGTAAAATCAATTAAATTGTTAGGTATAAATGTTGCATTTATACTCAGCCACGAGTTGTCCAGTGACTTGAGCCTACCAGACGAGCTAAATGCCTTCTATGCTTGCTTCGAGGCAAGCAAATCTGAACCATGCATGAGAGCACTAGCTGTCAACATTCACAAGGCCGCAGGGCCAGACAGATTACCAGGATGTGTACTCAGAGCATGCGCTGACAAACGGGCAAG
Organism: Oncorhynchus clarkii lewisi; assembly: GCF_045791955.1. Classification (NCBI taxonomy): domain Eukaryota; kingdom Metazoa; phylum Chordata; class Actinopteri; order Salmoniformes; family Salmonidae; genus Oncorhynchus; species Oncorhynchus clarkii. Next base: position 14,782,119 of record NC_092176.1, read on the forward strand.
TGTCTTCACTGACATGTTCAACCTCTACCTGACTGAGTCTGTAATACCTACATGTTTCAAGCCCAAGAATGCCAAGGTAACCTGCTTAAATGACTACCACCCAGTAGCACTCACGTCTGTAGCCATGAAGTGCTTTGAAAGGCTGGTCATGGTTCACATCAACACCATCATCCCAGAAATTCTAGACCCACTACAATTGGGATCCACATATGATCCACATATGATGCAATCTCTATTGGACTCCACATTGCCCACCTGAACAAAAGGAACACCTACGTGAGATTGCTGTTTGTTGACTACAGCTCAGCGTTCAACACCATAGTGCCCTCAAAGCTCATCAGTAAGCTAAGGACACTGGGACTAAACACCTCCCTCTGCAACTGGATGCTGGACTTCCTGCAGGCTGCCCCCAGGTGGTAATCGTAAGAAACAATACATCTGCCATGTTGATCCTCAACACTGGGGCCCCTTAGGGGTGCATGCATAGTCCCCTCCTGTACTCTCTGTTCACGCACAACTAAGACACCATCATTAAGTTTTCCGACGACACAACGGTGGTAGGCCCTGATCATCGAGAATGATGAGATAGCCTATAGGGAGGTCAGAGACCTGGCAGTGTGGTTCCAGGACAACAATCTCTCCCTCAACTCGAGTAAGACAAAGGAGCTGATCGTGGACTACAAGAAAATGAGTGCACATCGAAAAGGGCTGTAGTGGAGCGGGTTGAGAGCTTCAAGTTCCTTGGAGTCCACATCACTAACAAACTATCATGATCCAAACACACCAAGATAGTCGTGAAAAGGGTATGACAATGCTTATCCCCCTCAGGAGACTGAAAAGGTTCAGATCCCCAAAAAGTTATCCATTTGCAGTTTTGTTCTTACTTACTTAAAAAAAACTGCGTTGTTGGTTAAGGGCTTGTAAGCACGTTTTTCACTGTAAGGCCTACTACACCTGTTGTGTTCGGGGCATGTGACAAATAACATTTGATTTGATTATATTTAGAACAATATCTAGCCTAATAGAAAGAAATATAGCACAATAGCACAACCCTCAACCTTTGCACAGTGACCAGACCGTACAAATGTACCTAGGTAGGTAGGCAGACAATATCCAGCTACAGCCATGTCTAACAGGCATGCTTAGGCACATATTTTTAAAGTAAAACCAGCTTATTAGTTTTAGAGATTTACAACAGTTAAATTGTTCTATTATTGTTTCTCCTCACCGCTAGGTAACTTACTAGCTTGCTGGAATGCCAATAATTGTTATTTACATCTCTTTGGAATGCTATCTTGCGTCATGCATTTAAATGGATCCATGGTCATAATCATAACCAATGTCAACCCTTGTCACTTATGTTACATACCTATTTAGTATTCAAAAGGCACTCGCACATCTGAGCTATCTTATTTGCAGGTGCATGGTAGCAATTGAATAAGATGAGAAAAAAGAAGGAACCCGCACACTGCTCTTGATAGTATCACTGCTCTTTAATAAGCTTTATGTATAGGCCTCACAGCCTTCATCAGAGAAGTGTGGGGGTTCCTTCTTTTTTTTCACATAGCTATTTAGTAAAACTATTTATTGTTGTTGATGTTACGCGTTTGCTAAGAAGTCACAAACGGGAGGCCTGGCACATAGTAACAAGTTACCCAACAGCTAACGTTTGCTGGTAAACCTAGCTTTAGGTGGCTAGTTGTAACATGATAACTTGCTGTTTAGTAGCCATATCTATGACTAAAAAGATAATAGGTGTTATAATTGATATGCAATAGATCTTTGATTGTAAAACATCTTCTATTTTTAGTTATAGATATGGCTAACTGGAGTTGTTTAGCTAATGGTAAGCAAACAGAAAAATTATTTGATTTACCCCCACTGTATGTTAGCTAGCAAAACACAATATGGGTTTCAGTAGATAAACTAAAGTGAGCTAGCTAACGCAAACTCGTATATCGCCTTGGTCTGTACAATTGCCCTTATTTTAGCGCCCCAAAAACGTAATACTTCCAGATCAACTGTAATGTCAATACCATTGTAAAGCACATTTTCTCTCCTTTCCAACAGAATCAATTACATGACCTAAACGCTGCCCTTTTCTGCATAATTCAAGCAGGCAATGAGCCCCATCAGGTATTTTTTTAAATGGCGGGTGGGGAAGCGAAACTAATGCGTGATAGTGAGATGTCGTGTGGGAAAATTGTTTTTTTTCATTCGATCTGTCCAACTTATCACCTTATTGCCTGTAAAATGTATATAAAACACTATAAAGAGTATATAATGTGTCATTACATACCTATTTGAAAGTTTGTGTCGAATTTGAATCGGGTTTTTAGGGCGGTGCTAAAGTGATCTTAGAAGTAAACAGCGGCTTTGAGAATGATGATCTCATGCAATGATGAAGAAAAAATGACTAGGTATCCCCCTTACCCCGTCACTGTCTATTTTTTGTTTCTAAAGGATGAGAGAAGTGTTACACCTGGTGGAGAGAGATTGTAAGACAGAAATAGTTGCTTTATGCTGCTGTACGTTACGACATGACACATCAAGATGTAACGGAGGGTCAGTTTTTTCAACTTTTCTCCAATACTATAGAGCCATTACCATGTCGATCAACGCTTGAATAAAAACCTAGTTCACACCCCCGATTTTGACGTCAACACAGTCGCTTCTTTGTAGCCTAGTTTGAATTTTGCGGTTGTGCACATTTGTAGGAATGGGGTGAGTTTATGTTAGATACATTTTTGACTCACTTAGCCACCATATTTGGCATCTGCACTCTTGTTAGGTTGCCCAAAGTACCTGTTTGTACTGGTCATGAGAATGGTGTGTGTCTTTCAGGTCACAGTTGTTGATAGAGATCTGAAAATAAATGTAGGGCTTTTTTAAATGTTTTCAGTAGACCTCATGCACCTAGTGCCAGCTGAAATCTTACAAATATCCACCAGATGGTGATAAAGTACAGGCCTGGCAGCTACATAAATCCATGCCTATAGATTTATCGGCCTTGCATGTTTAGGCTACTTGATTATAATCTAGACATAATGTTATAATCTCTCTTATCTTGATGATGTCATTAAATACTTTCAATTTTTTTCATATACAAAATAGTTTAATTCAAAAGCCCAAAGAATACACATCATCTTAAATTATATCAGGCCTGCAGGTCCTATTAATAACATCAGAATTGTCTTGCTTGGTCTCTCATTTTTGGTAAGCGAAGAATAATGAGGAAGTGTATGATTCAACTATTAAGAGAGTCTGATGTGTTTTTCCTTGCAGGCCAGCCACTCAAATCATCTAGCTGTGATACCTAACATTTGCCTCTGTCATTACACCTAATGTTGTATGCCCATTGTTCTTTTCAAAGGAGAAATCTGTCTTGCTTCTGTCAAAACTTAATGTGGAGTATTTGTTTAGACTAGCTTCTTACATTAGTTTTTACATGCACTTAGGTGGCACACAGATCATCACGGACTAAGCAGTCACCCATAGTTTTTGGAGGCCAGAAGTTTCCTAAAGGCTGGATTGGACCAATCCCTTTCTTGTTGACTTTGATGAAAGATGAATGATTCAGATGTTAATGATTCTGTGACAAAGTCACTTTCTTCTCTTTCACATTCTTTTAAGAGGGCTAAACTAAGATTCACCATTTCTTCTTCCTCCCCCCCTCCATCTCACCCTTCATCCGTTCGAAAATAAGTTGGCACCTTGGAGGGCATTTTGAGGAAGATGTAAGCAAGTCTTTCATGTCTGAGATCTAAGAGTGATTACTGATTCAGACCTGAGGGACCAGTCTGAGAGGAATCGCTCCAGTCACTGTTTACCTGCCTGAGAAAGGGAGCGAGAGACGAGGGAGAGGGGGCATCAGTGTCGTCAACATGAATGTTACATCCTACAATGCAATAGTATGTTTGTATGTTTGTACACAAACGTAACCCTGTACAGTGTTTTTCTGCAAAAAGACTGCAAGTAATGTGTAAATGTTTATGACGGGCCAGTTAAATGCAAATGAAAGGTAAATACTCCATATAAAGTGCTAATTGAACACCTGGACATATAAAGCTGGCTATCTTGGAAGATGCCATACATCTCCCTTGAGCAACAAAATACTTTTATAGGGCAGTTGAGGTGTCAAGTGGTCTCTTGTCTTTAGGACTTTTTCACTTGGAGTAACAAAGTAAATTATTACAAGATCATAATCACATCCTACATCTGAGACCAAGGAGGAATGCTCTTCTTCGCAATGAGCATCATACCAGTAAATACAGCGTTTCCTCAAATTCTATTTGATATTCGGGGTAGCTAGGTTGGGAGCCAACCATGAGACAGACAACAATACTTCAATGAGAAGCTGGAATCTATTTCAATCGGTAGCTCCAAGTGATAAAACAGTGGTGTGGCTTCTGAAAATATTTGTATCTATCATACCACCTTTCACTCCAATAAAAAGACATTGGACACATACTATAAAGGCCTTCTTTGGGGAGAAAAAGTTTCCTTCAAACACCACCCCTTCCCTTAAAAAAAAATACAACAAAGGCCAAAGCCAAGAAGAGAAAGGAAAATGAAAGGGAAAAGAAGAAAAGCGAGGCAGAGAGCGAGCTGCAAGCTGAGCAGTGCAAGGCAGAGAAAGGTGCCCCCTGCCAGGGACGTTGATGAATGCGCTTCAGGCTTTAAGCTCGCCCAGCAGCCCCCAGCAGTGTGGATCCCACACTTACACTAATCAACCACTGCGAGACATCCAGGCCCAACAGAAATGAGTGGGTGCCTTCCTCCAAAAGAAAAACAGAATGTACTTTAGGACTGCATATGCAATTGGTTATGTTGTTTAAAAATGTATGATCATCGGGATCATTATCGTCATTATGATCGTCATTTTGGGTATTTCTGACCCAAAACATGCAAAAACGGTGTATGTCTGTCCAATACGTCATGGTCACCACTATTACACCCCAACTCACTGTCCCATTTTAACAACGAAATGCTAACAAACAAAGCAGGATCAAAGCCTTCATAGGAATAGCAGTGGACCTATTACGCTCCGACACTTGATTGGAAAAGTAGAACATGAGGGGATTCTAAATAATAGGGATACCGTGGCATGATATCAGTAAGCGGGTTAGGGAAATTAGATTACTTTATTGCCTGCTGTGGAACTTAATCTGCTCAGCATCAACGCAACCCCATAGTAAAATGGTGCACAAACACACACCACTGTGTTTTTCACGTTATGGAGATTGTGCAGGATGAGCAAAATACATTTTCTTTTATCTGACTTGACCTCACTTCCCTTGCCTACACACCCATGTCCTCTAAACCCTTGGATTCACAATATATCACCATATAGTATAGTATACCTTTAATGTACCTCACCACAAAAAGTACTACAGTGATTTATATAAGGCTTTACATTCACTGAGTGTACACAACAGCTCTTGCCATTACATAGACTGACCAGGTGAAGCTATGATCCCTTATTGATGTCACAGGTTAAAAAGGGGTGTTTAAGCCTTGAGACAATTGAGATAAGGATGCTGTATTTTTGTGTGCCATTCAAAGGGTGAATGGGAAAGACAAAATATTTAAGTGCCTTTGAACAGGGTATGAAAATGGAAGTAGGCACCTGGCGCACCGGTTTGAGAACTGCAATGATGCCGCTTTTTCACGCTCAACAGTTTCTCTTGTGTATCAAGAATATTCCACCACCCAAAGGAAATAAGGCCAACTTGACACAACTGTGGGAAGCATTGGAGTCAACATGGGCCAGCATCCCTGTGGAATGCTTTTGACACCGTGCAGAGTCCATAACCCAACGAATTGAGGCTGTTCTGGGAGCAAAAGGGGGTGCAACTCAATATTAGGAGGTGTTCCTAATGTTTTGTACACTCAGGGTATGTCTTGAATCCTCCATCCTTACTTATCTCAGTTCTTCTACAAAGCCACAGTCAAACTGAGTCATCACGTACAACGATGCTGAAAGATGGCTTCTTCCCCCAAAAGAGTAAAGTCCATGGAAATGGTTCTCACACTGATAGATTAAAAGGTTTTTGCCTTTAAACTTTAATAAGCACTACATTGTACCATTATCTCCATTAAATGCAGCCTTGACCAAAAAGTAGGAACTTCTTTGAATTACAGTAAGTGGAAACAAATGGAAAGCGAGATAAAGATCCCCCTAGAGGATGATACTGCGATGGACATTCTTTCCACATTTCCCCCTGAAAACATTTAGTTTGAAGTTGTCCCATTCAGCAACCCTGCCACACATCTAAACCAATGGAAGAGTACATGAAAGCATCAAAACAATGAGAACAAATATGAGGGAATCAAAGACAAATGGGAAGGAACAGACTTTCTGTTCCCTGGCAGTCGGAGTTAAACAGAATCAGCACCACTATTACTAGTCACTTGCTGTAATCTTATCATATTCATCATCTTGTGATGATAAACACCTCTGCATTTGTTCTCATCAAGATACTCAAAGGGATCGTAAATTAATTCTAACACTGTTTCTGACACATGTGATCATTATGACGGAGGGCCATAGAGATACCCTCGAGTATCGCCGGAGTAGATTGCTGACATTTTACGTGCTCCTAACCAACTTTGTTTTTTTGTTATTTGTTTTGCATTATTTGTAACTTCTTTTTAAACTTATTTTGTATATAATGCTGCTGTCTCTTATGACTGAAAATAACTTCTGGAAATCAAAACAGCGAGAACGGCCCTCCTAGTGGCCGGAGACTTTAATGCAGGGAAACTTAAATCCGTTTTACCAAATTTTTATCAGCATGTTAAATATGCAACCAGAGGTTAAAAAAAACTCTAGACCACCTTTACTCCACACACAGAGACACGTACAAAGCTCTCCCTCGCCCTCCATTTGGCAAATCTGACCATAATTCTATCCTCCTGATTCCAGCTTTCAAGCAAAAATTTAAGCAGGAAGCACTAGTGACCAGGTCAATAAAAAAGTGGTCAAAGGAAGAAGATGCTAAGCTACAGAATTGCTTTGCGAGCACAGATTGGAATATGTTCTGGGATTCTTCCGATGGCATTGAAGAGTACACCACATCAGTCATAGGCTTCATCAATAAGTGCATCGATGATGTCGTCCCCAAAGCTCATCAATAAGCTAAGGATCCTGGGACTAAACACGTCCCTCTGCAACTGGATCCTGTACTTCCTGACGGGCCGCCCCAGGTGGTAAGAGTAGGTAACTACACATCTGTCACGCTGATCCTCAACAGAGAGGCCCATCAGGGGTGCATGCTCAGTCCCCTCCTGTATTCCCTGTTCACTCATGACTGAACGTCAGGCATGACTCCATCAACATCATTAAGTTTGTCGATGACACAACAGTGGTAGGCCTGATCACCGACAAGACGAGACAGCCTATAGGGAGGAGGTCAGACACCTGACCATGTGGTGCCAGGACAGCAACCTTTCCCTCAACGTGATCAAGACAAAGGAGATGATTGTGTACTACAGGAAAAGGATGACCAAGCAAGTTGAGAACTTCAAGTTCCCTGGTGTCCACATCACCAAACTAACATGGTCCAAGGATACCAAGACAGTCGTGAAGAGGGCACGACAATACCTAATCCCCCTCAGGAGACTGAAAAGATTTGGCATGGTTCCTCAGAAGGTTCTACAGCTGCACCATCGAGAGCATGGTTGCATGGTTGCATCACTGCCTGGTATGACAACTGCTCGTCCTCCGACCTCAAGGCACTACAGAGTGTAGTGCGTACGGCCCAGTACATCACTGGGGTTAAGCTTCCTGCTATCCAGAACTTCTATACCAGGCGGTGTCAGAGGAAGGCCCTAAAAATTGGAAGGCCCTAAAATTGTCAAAGACATTTTATATAAAATGGTATTGTGTAGAATGCAAACCCATTTTATATAAAATGGTATTGTGTAGAATGCAAACCCATACATCTCAACACAGCCAGCATGCTTCCTCCAATCAGTCTACATTAGAGGGAGCATCAAGGAGCTTGCTGGCTATAGCACAGCACCACTGCACCAAGCCCTATCCCTTCTGCTCCTGCCACAAGTGTTCATCTGCCCAAATATATTTGTGCAGGCATGGATGTGCCAAAGGGCCAAAAGTATATATATATATATATATATATATATATACACACACACACACACACAGACATATGCTATGGTCGTTCTCATACAAACAAACAGACCCTCACTCACAATGACTAGCTAACGTGTACTTTACCCATTTCATTTTATATAAAATGGTATTGTGTAGAATGCAAACCCATACATCTCAACACAGCCAGCATGCTTCCTCCAATCAGTCTACATTAGAGGGAGCATCAAGGAGCTTTCTGGCTACAGCACCACTGCAACAAGCCCTGTCCCTTCTGCTCCTGCCACAAGTGTTCATCTGCCCAAATATATTTGTGCAGGCATGGATGTGCCTAAGGGCCAAAAGGGCACAGCATGGAGGCGTTGCTGTGCTTGCAAGATTAAGTCTCCCATCACATGCACCACATGCTCAGTGACCGTCTGCTTTACATCAGAAAGAGACTGCTATGGCATCTGGCATCAGCAGCAGAATATTGTCTAGAGTTTTGGCAAAGTTGGTGGGGTTATATGGCAAAGTGGGTGGGGGCTAGGGTCAGTATGTTATATCTGGAGTACTTTTCCTGTCTTATCCAGTGTCTTGTGTGAATTTAAGTCTGCTCTCTCTTTCTCTCCTTCTTTCTCTCGGAGGACCTGAGCCCTTAGACCATGATTCAGGACTACCTGCCATGATGACTCCTTGCTGTCCCCAGTCCACCCGGCCTTGCTGCTGTTCCAGTTTCAACTGTTCTGCCTGCGGCTATGGAACCCTAAACTGTTCATTTTTACTCTTGAGTTGCTGTCCTGTTGCACCCTCTACAACCACTGTGATCTCCACCCGGCACAGCCAGAAGAGGACTGGTCACCCCTCATAGCCTGGTTCCTCTCTAGGTTTCTTCCTAGGTTTTTGCCTCTCTAGGGAGTTTTTCCTAGCCACAGTGCTTCTACACCTGCATTGCTTGCTGTTTGGGGTTCTAGGCTGGGGCTATATAAATAGATTTGATTTGATAGAGGACTGAGGGTCTTCCAAATATTGAAAGTGTGTAAATAGGTACCCATGTTATTTTGTAAATGTATATATATTTATTCATATTTTTTAATCAATAATTTTTTTACAATTTTTTTTTTGGGGGGGGGGGGTGTTAGAATACCATTTTGGTATTTTGTATATAGTTATTTGTTTCAAAATGTATACCTTCACCAATTTGGCCACTTGGGTACATTTGGGCTACTTGTGTGGGACACCTGGGTGACTTCATGATAAATGTCATGTAGCACACTCATTTTGGAAGTTATCATTCTGAAACTTTGCACAAGTACTGTTGCCCTCTTATATTTTTCACTGAAATTGTCCGCATCATCCTATCTGAATGTTTGTTTTATCTTGTTCATTTTAAAGATACAAAAATGAAAAACATATTTTTTTTCATTGTTTTATCTAAACCAGATCTATTGTGTTATATACTCCTACATTCAATTTACATGTACACAAACTTCAGAGTGTTTTCTTTCAAATGGTACCAAGAATATGCATATCCTTGGTTCTGTGCCTGAGCTACAGGCTGTTAGATTTGGATATGTCTTCAGGCGGAAATTGATGTAGGGTGGAGCTGTAAGAGGTTTTAACAAACTATAATTTTGGCAAGTCAGTTAGGACATCTACTTTGTGCATGACACAGGTAATTTTTCCAACAATTGTTTACAGACAGATTATTTCACTTATAATTCGCTGTATCACAATTCCAGTGGGTCAGAGGTTTATAAACATTAAGTTGACTGTGCCTTTTAACAAACCAGAAAATTATGTTATGGCTTTAGTGTCACGGCCGTCGAAAGAAGTGGACGAAAGTGCAGCGTGGTGAGTGTACATTTTCCTTTTTATTTAAGATGAATGTCGCCAACAAAACAACAAACGAAAGAAACAACCGTGAATCTTACAGGGCTAAGTGCCACAAATAAAGTTAACTACCAACACTGAAAGGAGGGAAAAAGGGCTACCTAAGTATGATGCCCAATCAGAGACAATGATAGACAGCTGTCCCTGATTGAGAACCATACCGGTCAACACATAGAAACACAAATCACAGAAATAAAGGACATAGAATGCCAACCCAAATCACACCCTGACCAATCCAAAAAGAGACATAAAAAGGCTCTCTTAGGTCAGGGCGTGACATTCAGAAGCTTCTGATAGGCTAATTGACATCATCTGAGTCAATTGGAGGTGTACCTGTGAATGTATTTCAAGGCCTACCTTCAATCTCAGTGCCTCTTTGCTTGACATCATGGGAAAATCAAAAGAAATCAGACAAGATCAATCAAAAAATTGTAGACCTCCACAAGTCTGGTTCATCCTTGGGAGCAATTTCCAAGCGCCGGAAAGGTACCACGTTCATCTAAACAAACAACAGTATAAACACCATGGGACCACGCAGCCGTAATACCGCTCAGGAAGGAGACGCGGTCTGTCTCCTAGAGATGAACATACTTTGGTGCAAAAAGTGCAAATCAATCCCAGAATAACAGCAAAGGGCCTTGTGAAGATGCCAGAAGAAACAGGTACAAAAGTATCTATATCCATAGTAAAACGAGTCCTATATCAACAAACCTGAAAGGCTGCTCAGCAAGGAAGAAGCCACTGCTCCATATCTGCCAAAAAAAGCCAGACTACAGTTTGCAACTGCACATGGGGACAAAGATCATACTTTTTGGAGAAATGTCCTCTGGTCTGATGAAACAAAAATAGAACTGTTTGGCTATAATGACCATTGTTATGTTTGGAGGAAAAAGGGGGAGGCTTGCTAGCCAGAGAACACCATCCCAACCGTGATGCACAGGGGTGGCAGCAGCATCATGTTGTGGGGGTGCTTTGCATCAGGAGGGACTGGTGCACTTCACAAAATAGATGGCATCATGAGGGAGGGAAATTATGAGGATATATTGAAGCAACATCTCAAGACATCAGTAAGGAAGTTAAAGCTTGGTTGCAAATGGGTCTTCCAAATGGACAATGACCCAAGCATACTTCCAAAGTTGTGGCAAATGGCTTAAGGACAACAAAATCAAGGTATTGGAGTGGCCACCACAAAGCCCTGACCTCAATCCCATGGAAAATGTATGGGCAGAACTGAAAAAGCGTGTGCGAGCAAGGAGGCCTACAAACCTGATTCAGTTACACCAGCTCTGTCATGAGGAATGGGCCAAAATTCACCCAACTTATTGTGGGAAGGTTGTGGAATGCTACCTTGAAACGTTTGACCCAAGTTAAACAGTTTAACGGCAATGCTACCAAATACTAATTGAGTGTATGTAAACTTCTGAATCACTGGGAATGTGATGATAGAAATGAAAGCTGAAATAAATAATTCTCTCTACTATTATTCTGACATTTCACATTCTTAAAATAAAGTGGTGATCCTAACTGACCTAAAACAGAGTATTTTTACTAGGATTAGATGTCAGGAATTGTGAAAAACTGAGTTTAAATGTTTTTGGCTGAGGTGTATGTAAACTTCCGACTTCAACTGCATCTATGCATGGTCACTTTAATAACTCTACCTACATGTACAAATTACCTCAATTACCTCGGTGCCCCCGCACACTAACCGGTGCCCCCGCACATTGACTCTGAACCGGTACCCCCTGTACAGTGTATAGTCTCGCTACTGTTATTTTACTGCTGCTCTTTAATTACTTGTTCCTTTTATTTCTTATTCATATTTTATAAACTGCATTGTTGGTTAGGGGCTTATAAGTAAGCATTTCACTGTAAGGTCTGCTGTATTCGGCGCATGTGACAAATAAAATTGTATTTCATTTTATTTGTGTTACATTTAATTATAGGAGGCCATTTTGAAATACAGTATAACACACTTACAGAGTCCAATTCTATTAACTTTTTTCTAGATGAATAGGGGCTTTGAAGTGATTTATTGAATGTGTAAATAGGGCTAATTCCCCACTTTTGACATGGTGCTGCTGTTAATTATACTTAACATGGCTCATGAGCAACAAGGGCAAGACTCAGGTCTAATAACAGGGCTGTTGATGAGGGTCTGAAGCTGAGCTCATATGTAAAAATAAAAGGACTTACAGCATGTGAAGTTTAAGCCTGAGTTTGCCATGCAAGTTGGCAGACCAGACCCACTTGGCACAAACTGGTTGATAATTTGTCAACATATTGTGATATGGAATCTACGTGTAAAATATATTGGATTTGCAAAAGGTCATCAACAGTTGTTTTGAGGGTAATTTTCAACCACAGGATTATGTCATCATGGTAACCAACTTTCAACATAGACAAACCTTGTATATAATATGTTGAATTTGCCCCTTTGAAACAACGTCAGATTTCCAACATATCCACTGTCAGAAGAAAAAAAAGAAGCTGGGCAGCACTTCCTACTGATGAGTTGATCTATCTACATCCAAGGTTTTAAGTAAGGTCAGCCCTGCTTAACATTTATATTTGTCACTGACTACAGTACTACCAATGTGCTATAGTGAGAATGCTTATTAAGAGATCTCTTAATAACTAAATAGGTTCACTGTTGCTATTGAAGTCGTTCAAATGTTAGATTTAACAGAGCAAGTCAGAAAGTATATCATCAATGATACTATGTCTACATAGCATTTGTGAAGTCATAAATGGCTATTGTTTAAATTCAACCCAGGATTAAACTAAAAATATAAACTGGGTGGTTCGAGCCCTGAATGTTGATTTGCTGACAGACGTGGTATATCAGACTGTATACCACAGTTATAACAAAACATTAATTTGTACTGCTCTAATTACGTTGGTAACCAGTTTATGACTGCAATAAGGCACCTCTGGGGTTTGTGGTATATAGCCAATATACCATGGCTAAAGGCTGTATCCAGGCACGCCGCGTTGTGTCGTGCATAAGAACAGCCCTTAGCCGTGGTATATTGGCCATATATCACACCCCCTCGGGCCTTATTGCTTACATAGACAATACATATAGAACTAGGGTTTCAAGGTTTGCTTGATATCAAATTTAATCTTCAAGTTAATAATTAATATGTTGTGTTCACTTCTCCATCTCAACCAAAAATGTGTTCAACAATAGGACTAAATTAAATCAAACTTTATCTCAAATGCATTTAAAGTTTTATTTAATATGATTTAGTCCTATTCTTTAACTTCGACCTTTGGTTGAGATGGATCCACAAATCCAACACATCAATTATTAATTTGTATACAAATTGACTACAAAACCCACAATGCAATGCCTCATCTATGAGCTGGATAGCTAGCTAGAAAACATAGCAACACACAATAATACCAAAGTCAATATCAGTTAGCTGTAAAATCGCCTAAACAAATTGAACTATCAATTTAGGAGTCTACAATTTCACCATGTTCAACCTGCAGATCGATGTGCCTCGCAGAGTGGATTCTGTCATTCACAACGCCCATGCAACGGCATCATGCAATGGACTGTGGACTGAAGAAACAGATAAATAGGAAAAATATAGTGGACCCTCTGTTAAATTACACATGTCTCGAAGCAGGAATATTACAAAAATATGATCATTGGAGAGAAGACTCTCTATGGAAGTGCCACAGGGTTCAATTCTCGGGCCAACTCTTTTCTCTGTATATATCAATGATGTCGCTCTTGCTGGGGTGATTCTTTGATCCACCTCTACGCAGACGACACCATTCTGTACAAATCTGGCCCTTCTTTTAACTAACCTCCAAATGAGCTTCAACACCATGCAACACTCCTTCCGTGGCCTCCAACTGCTCTTAAATGTTAGCAAAAACTAAATGCATGCTCTTCAACCGATCACTGCCCAAACCCGCCCACCCGACTAGCATCACTACTCTGGACGGTTCTGAATTAGAATATGTAGACAACTATAAATACCTAGGTGTCTGGCTAGACTGTAAACTATCCTTCCAGACTCACATTGAGCATCTCCAATCCAAAATTACATCTAGAATTGGCTTCCTATTTCGCAACAAAATCTCCTTCACTCATGCTGCCAAACACACCCTCGTAAAACTGACTATCCTATCGATCCTTGACTTCGGCGATGTCATTTACAAAATTGCCTTCAACACTCAGCAAATTGGATGCAGTCTATCACAGTGCCATCCGTTTTGTCACCAGCAGGTATGTTTCACTGGTCATCCCCAAAGCCAACACCTCCTTTGGCCGCCTCTCCTTCCAGTTCTCCGCTGCCAATGACTGGAACGAATTGCAAAAATCACTGAAGTTGGAGACATATCTCCATCACTAACTTTAAGCGTCAGCTGTCAGAGCAGCTTACTGTTCGCTGCTGCTGTACACAGACCATCTGTAAATAGCCCATCCAACCACCTACCTACCTCATACCTGTCACGCCCTGGCCATAGAGAGGCTTTTATTCTCTATTTTGGTTAGGCCAGGGTGTGACTAGGGTGGGCATTCTATGTTCATTTTCTATGTTTTGTATTTCTATGTTGTTTGGCCGTGTGGTTTGGCAGTTGTCTCTGATTGAGAACCATACTTAGGAAGCTTTTTCCCCACATGGGTTTTGTGGGTAGTTGATTTCTGTTTAGGGTTTTTCATCTTTCAGGACTGTTTCGGTTATTCCCTTTGTTATTTTTGTATTTAGTGTTTAGTGTCAATAAACAAACATGAACCCGAACAAGTACCACGCTGCACCTTGGTCCTCACCTTCTTCCACCAACAGCTGTTACAACAGCTGTCCCCATATTTGTTTTATTTTTTTTTGCACACCAGTATTTCTACTTGCACATCCTCATCTGCATGTCTATCACTCCAGTGTAAGTTGCTAAATTGTAATTACTTTCGCCACTATGGCCTATTTATTGCCTTACGTCCTTACTTCATTTGCACACACTGTATACATTTTTTTATTTTGTGTTACTGACTGTAGGTTTGTTTATCGCATGTGTAACTCTGTGTTGTTTTTGTCCCTTTGCTTTATCTTGGCCAGGTCGCAGTTGTAAATGAGAACTTGTTCTCAACTGGCTTACCTGGTTAAATAAAGGTGAAAAAAAAAAAAAAAAAAAAAAAAAGATGAACCTCCCATGTTATGACATCATCCAGTATTGAAATCTGACATGTATGATAGACCTTTTTACGATCTACAAGTCATATTCCTATTAACTTCCAGTGTAATGAGAGCGACTTTATCACAATGCTACGTCATACTGGCCAAATTTCTGCCTGCTTGAACGGCAATAGCTCAGATGCATATGAACACATGAAATGTTTGCTTGCTCAATGGTGTTTCATCTTGCTCGACAGCGCCATCTCGTGCACAATGAACTTCAGAGGCTGATTTGATGCCATAAATGACCCCAGGAATCAATAGAACATCGCTCAGAGATGCACAAAAACAATATAGCATTCAAATTGAGTGAATCTTTAAGGCTATCTTGCAAACTAATGTAACAGTGTTTATTCAACCTTAAAATGAATAACACATCCATGATCACATTTTGAGGTTACTGTAAAAAAGCGGCATGTTCAAAATAGCATGCAAAGGTGGTAGGTCTGTATAGATCTTCATAATTGCTATAATAACATATGTGCACAATCTCAAACAGCATTGATCACTTGCACAATGTACTTTTAATGTAATCTCAACTGCAATCCAGGCCATTTTGGTTGTGGTATTAGATGAAGTATATTGATAACACATTAAGTTGTTGTATACATACAAAATATCTGACATTATATTCCCATTTGAATCTTGGGCTCGATTCTAACAGATCTGAGCTAGCCGATACCTGCACAGCGGTTGTTTTGGTGGTGTCTGAGGTGGAACTGCATTAGAGCTGTAAAATCCACAAGCTGCTCCCGGCATTATACCTAAAGTGGACATTGCCAATGGGTGCAGGGAGTTACATTAAGAGAAATCCAATGCAGCCTTGTTTACAAGTTCGAACACTGGAATGTGAGATGTAATCGAATCTACACCTCGATAGAAATCCTCATTACTGATATTCAATTTGAGTGTTATTATTTCTATATAACCTACACTTTTACATTTTGAACTTCTAACACGAGTGGGACAGGTGTGGCTTTGTGACAATGATCACCCGAGCAGCCGCTCTGGTTAGACAGCTCTAACGCAGTTACACATTCCATACCGCCAAAGCACCAGCTTTGTGGGTGTCTACTATTGCCGGTTAACGCTTGATCCGATCTATACCTTTCTTGTGCTTTTAGATGGTTGAACGCATAATGATAACACATTGGGAATTCAACAAACTTCTGGCTATCTTTTTGAGTGGGTGAATAAAGGTTGAAATCTCATTGATCAACGTCTCAACCAAATAATTCTGCTATTAGCACACACTCAGGGTGACATGCTGATTGGCTATGCACTGAGCAGAAAGTTTGGTTGGAGGTCACATGCATCCTCATATTATCCTTTATTTTGAAATGGTTCAGGAAGAAGGAAACAGAAGGAAATAGATCATGATTGTTCAATTGACTGGGAGATTGTGTGTCACTGTCTTATGTTGTAAACAGGTTGCAGTAAGCACACATACTGTAGCTAAAGCCTTTAAAAGATGTGTGTACTATCTTGGTGTGAGAGCCAGGTCCGGAAGAGGTTGTCAGCTACCTGACTTCAATTCATTTGCCCCTCCCTGAACATCATTGTAGCTAAAAGACCTTGAATTGCACAAATTATAGTGATTAAAACTATTAGAGACCGACTGGTCTTGGACGTGGCAAGCCTAGGCAAGTAAAGGCATAATGGATAAACAGTGTGTTGGTGTATTTCTAAAAATGGAAGGGCAGCATTTTATACCATTGTCTACAGACATTTGTATGGAAAGTATAGTACTGAAATTGGGGTGTATGTGTAAGGCAAGACACTATACCAAACCTGATAATTCCTTATTTTCTGTTTTCTCTTCTCTTGTTGAAATAAAGACTGGCCCTTACCCACACTTCCCCTTACCCAGATAAGTGCCAAGGACACTCTCCCCTTCAAGTTCAAGTTCCTTATTATTTGGCAAATGCTGTTTCCTCTGGGTTTGATAACAAAGATATCACTCAACCAAGAGGCATGACTCACTTCAGGACTGAACAACATGTTTTGGAGGTTATTTTTGAATGGAGAGACCCAGTTCAGCAAATGAAATAACACTTGGAAACTCATGGAAAAAAATTGTGCTCTATCTAGAACCTAAAAGGGTTCTTCGGCTGTCCCCATAGGAGAACCCTTTGAAGAGCTGTTTTTGGTTCCAGGTAGAAACCTTTTGAGTTCCATGTAGAATCTTTTACACAGAGGGTTCTACCTGGAACCCAAAAGAGTTCTACCTGGAACCCAAAAAGGGTTCTCCAAGGGGCACAGCCGAAGAACCCTTTTGGAACCCTTTTTTCTAAGAGTGTATCATCAGATAATTGTCATGTGTCTGCGAAAATGTCAAATGTTAACATCACACACTTCTGTCATTATTTAGTTTGTTCCACCTGTCATGCTACTAGTCAGACACCGAAGCCAAGGAAGTGTCTGACTGATTTCATAGATACCAAACAACTGTTAGTAACAGGAGCTAAAGGCTTTAGTAAGTCTTTTTATCTTGGCTCCACATGTGTCAACATTAGCCAGCTCGGCTGTTGTCTTTTGTGTGTAGGAGGAGGGGTGCATGCTGACCAGAGTAGTGTCCTAGAGAGGCTTTGTCCCTCGGTGCGAGCCTCAGAGAGGATGCCATTTGATATTTCAAAAGTCAACAAAGGGTTGGGCCACAGCTGGGGAACAGAGAGCAGACGCGTAGCAACACCCTCCTGCTGGGCTCCTGGAGAGGAGAGGGTTGGTGGATTCACATGGCCTGCCTGCCTTTGCATGTACAGTATGCTACTATCTTATAGGTGTGTCTCGA
Organism: Oncorhynchus clarkii lewisi; assembly: GCF_045791955.1. NCBI lineage: Eukaryota > Metazoa > Chordata > Actinopteri > Salmoniformes > Salmonidae > Oncorhynchus > Oncorhynchus clarkii. The sequence goes on from NC_092176.1 coordinate 14,800,090, forward strand.
ATATATCAACCACATGGAAAAAGTAGTAAGCAAGTTAGTTCCAAAAAACGGATTCTCACCAAGTCAAATTAATGTATTGTGCTAGAGGTTTCATGATGCTTGTATCTAAACCAAAGTAGATCATTGTAAGATTGTTCTATATATCAGTTGGGGTCTCTATAAGCTTCAATATGAGGTCCTAAACCTAGCATGAAAGTGCATCTTTGTAACTGTGTGGGCTAATATAGGCAAAGCATTTGCCATGGGGTAAGTTGAGCCAATGGCCAAGGGGTAAGGTAGAGCCAGTGGTTGTGCCAATGGCAACTTGAGCAAATTCAAGTGTTTTCTTCCCAGGTGAAATGCAAGGTATTATCGCTGGGATTTGAGGTAACAACGGCCGGGCCTACGTTAAAAAGTGTTTTAAAAAAGTGCAAAGTGTTTGTTAGTTTTTAGAAGAATAGACATGATTTTAAAAAGGTAGCGGTAATATTTCATTCAAAACAGAAATTTGTTGGCATCTTGACTTACCCTGTCCCTGGGCTCAACTTACCTTACCCTGTCCCTGGGCTCAACTTACCTTACCCTGTCCCTGGGCTCAAATTAACTTACCCTGTCCCTGGGCTCAAATGACCTTACCCTGTCCCTGGGCTCAAATGACCTTACCCTGTCCCTGGGCTCAAATGACCTTACCCTGTCCCTGGGCTCAACCTACCTTACCATGTCCCTGGGCTCAACTTACCCCAAGTTGTGCCAAGAGACCACTTTTTTTGGAAAAGCTATCCCACTGGACAAAAACGGGTTGAATCAACGTTGTTTCTAAGTAATTTCAACCAAAACATTCAAAGTGATGACAATGAATCAACATGAAAAATTGATTGGATTGCAAAAAGTCATCAGCATAAGGGCATTTTGTATTTTTTTTTCACCTCTAACTTTTTACCTAAAGACAATGACATGCCAATTGTTTTGGTTGATTTCACATTGAATTTATGTTTGTTAATTAACAACTCAACAAAATGTAAATTAAAACTAGACGTTGAACTGACGTCTGTGCCCAGTCGGATGTTTTCAGAGCTGTAATGTTTACATGAATTCAAATTATTTCCAGGGATACACAACATCCTGAAATATATGTCGATATCTTTGTTAGAAAGAATACTATATTTCCCTTGACAGAGTGATGCTGGATGTAACAAATTGCTCAACTTACCCCACTCTCCCCTACCCAAACATACACACAATTAATCTCATCTCCCCTCCTCGGGAGTCAGCCATAAACCGTCACACAATGGGAGTGCCACTGATTTCATTTCCACAAAAGATTAAGTTGCTATCCGCACTGCTGAAACTGTCTGGGGGTTTGAAGTTGAAATTTCAGTCGTTATGCCTCTCTTTGTCCAAAGCATTGGCTTGAACAAAGGTGCACTGAAGCATCGTGCTGCAAGAATCTAATAAGCAGGAGGGGGGAAGAAAAGCCCAGTGAAGTGAGCATCAAAGGGGGGAAGCCACAGCATGACTGGCATGGGTCTGAACTCCCAACCTAAGACACACAGCATGCTCTTCAGCAATCTCCCCTTTGGATGATTCCTGGGCAGTAATTAAAAGCATCATTCCCACTACCTCAGAATCTCATTAGCCACAGGACCCTGGGCTTTTATCCCTGTTTGTCCCGAAACATCACAACTACTCCACATTAACAAAGAGGAGTTGTACAGTACAAACTACCAAAACATATGGTTGGTTGTAGCATCGCTAAGCCAATTAAGGTATTATTATCCATATCGAAGATAGACACACTTGTAGCTTCTCCTTCCCACTCCTGTTGTGAAAAAAGAAACAAATGATCAAGCAATCCCTGTTGGACCAACCTTCTCTCAAACATCTAGTCTTGCTTCAATGCCTCCATCATCCATGTTCAGAGAGTGTGGGCTGTATGATATCATGTTTTGATATGGTGTTGATTAGGCAGCTCTGGAAAACTCAGTTGCCTTCATTATTGATAAACATTGCTGTTGCATGCAGACATTTTCACTCCACAAGACTCAACAAGATGACATTTTTCTTCAGAAAGCATGTTAACAGGATCATATTGCATACAGTCTGAGAAAGTAAGCCTATAGCCAATTAGTTACATAATACGTGCATCAGTGAATGTTTGCTACAGGAGCCCTTAGAAAATGAGGGCAAATTGATACATTTGAAGCTCATAGGCCTGCAGTATCAAAGGAAACATTTGAAACGGGCAAGTATCAAGAGCAGTGGTCAGATTTAGCACATTGGCTGTAGATAAAAAGAAACTCATCTTGCCATATTTAATTCAGTAAGAGGCATGACTAACTCATGTATCACACTGGGCCTGTGAAGTATATTGGGAGCCACTTCCCTGACAGAATGAATATGACCCCATATGCTGATTCTGTTTCCCACTTGAGATGCAGGTCACCATGTGTGTTGTTGGGATAGGTTTTACTTGCTATTTTACCCCTTAGTAAATCAGTTCCACTCCAATTGAGCAGAGAGAAGCCATACTGAAACCTTAATCCACTGCATGTTATTAACCTACTTGACACCACTGCCAAGCTTTTCAATGCTTTTAAAAGACAACAAGAAAACAAAGCGAGTATCAAAGCCATCATCGTGGTTGCTTCTCTACATAGATCCAGGTCAAAGCAAGCTTCATAAGAAAACTACAGACAGAATGAAATCAACATGATTATAAGGAATATTCGGTCATTCCAGTACCACAGTTTCACAGCCACTATGCTGCCTGCCTGCCTGCCCACCTGCCTACATCTACCTATATCTGCACGTCTAAATGGCACAGCAGCAAAGAGAGTACTAGAAGAGTCTATGACTTACACTAGCGCATATGACTTATACTAAAGCTGTTATCTTCTGTCAATTAGACTAATCTGTTTTCTGATAACTAGTAGCACAGGGTGTTTGATTCACATATTTCATGGTGTTAATTTGAAAAAGGTTTGCCCGTATAGGGCAAAATGAATCTGTTCCTAAATTGTCCTCTTACATACCCCTCACAAATATCACAAACCCTCCTCCCCATCCATATGTGGAATGCCTGTGTGTCTGTGCAGGTCCAGGGAGGGCATAAGGAATGCAGTTAAGCCTGTCTCTGGCCATAGGGATCCTATTCTCTTGCTGATCATGATGGCTTACTGTATTAGGACTCATCCCTGGCCAGTACTCAGAGTCTATAACCACGTAACCTTCGGAGCAGCAATGCGTGGTTTACGAGTGTGTTTGTTTGGAAAGGCTTGCTGCCTTGATGCCACTCCTAAAAACTATCATAGCCCCCATTTCCTCTTCGATGTCGTTATGAGTCAGGCGAAATTAAAACTGAACCACAAGCTGGTTCTCAGCCAAATTCTCTCTCCCTCTCTGTTTCTTTGATAAGCCTTTGATGTTCGCAGGGGGGCTTCTTCACTCGCGGTGATGGTAACGAATGATACTTTAAGCGATTCTTTTTTATCCGGCTAGCTTAATGAAAGATTAATGGGTTTGATATTTTCTCTTGTTTATGTTTTATTTAAAAAGTAAGCCATGGTCCTTGGAACCTGTTAAAAGCTCCTCTGCAGATTCTGTAATGATTGTATGTATCAGTGGAGCCTGGATATTCTCCCTGGCTCTAGATGAGGACAAAATACAATCACAAGAGCTGATTGTCTTCTTAGCCACACTGTCTTTACTATGGGGGATGTTGAACTTGAGAGCACTGCCACTTTATCTCAGTCTTAGTAGGACATTTTAGTAGAAACCGCTATGGCAGCTACAGTAATGTGCATTTCTGTATGTCCTATTTCAACTGTCATTAGCTTCACTGTATTTTCTCAATTTGTATGCATCATCTCAAAGGATAAAGATGAACTCTGCCCATGTAAAGTTGGTGTGTATAGCTCTGCACGACAAGCTGGGACCAGAAATCAGCCCTGGCATTTCTAACACACATCAGCCCATTTTTTCCCTAGAGGCGCCCACACGGCAAATGTTTTATAAAGCCCCCCATTATCAGCCAGATAAGGAGAGTTTTCCACACAAAAAAAAAACAAGTTACACAAGCTAATTTCCCTGAAATGCCAGATGGCCAGTCCGCCCCTGTAGCTGTGTGTAAAGTATAGCTTGTCTAGTCGAGATGATCTCAGGATTCACCACCACCCATTGTCCAAAGCATGCTCTATGTGTACATTGATTGAGAGAAGCATATGCAGGTGTGCATGGTCAAAACAGGTTTAAAACACTGTCTTTGTGTGCATCTGTGCTAGAGAGTTAACAAAGGTAAAGGTGTGGAAAGTAATTGGAGAAAAGTTCAAAGGAGGAGAGTGTTGGTGCTCAATATGTATATATCCTATGTGCTGTCCATAGCCTTTAAAGTAAGCCTCCAACACATCAATGATTCTGACTAAAATTCAATATGAAGAGAAAATATATAATTTATTTAAGTGATAATGCCCTAGAAGCCAGTGTTTGGAGGATATATTGTCACGGGTGTTGTTAGGCCTGAGGGCATTATCACTTTTATACAACGGGTTACCAACATATTCAAATAATGATTGACATATTTTCATTAAAGACATTATTTGATTTGATTTATTCATACTATTTCATCCTTCCACAAGGTATAGTCCCAACTCCCGACACGTTCATTACTATGGTGGGACAGCTGGAGATCTAATTTGAATATTTAAACAATGTTGCAAATGTCGAAGAGACAGACAGGAAGGTTTATACAAATATCTGCTGTTGAAAACTAAATGTTAGTCTAAAAGACGTGAGACAATGTCTAGAAGCTTTTAATAGTGGAGATCAAGTTTATAAATTGTTTGGCTGGGCTGATGAGACAGTGGATTGCGCAGTCAGATGGAACAGAGTAAATAGACATTTTAACGTCATAGATTTAGCCTGGTAGTAACTTGTGGAATAGACACTGGCTGGAATGCAGTTTTAACCAATATTACATGAAATCTTACACCATTGTCACCCGGAGATGAACTTTTACACTAAAGTTTGTCATTGGCGACTGCTCCACTCTATAATCTATTTGATGGGTCATCCTGTCAGGTTTGCCATATCAAGTGTCTCAGATCATCTCCTCCATGGGGCTGCGAGCCAACAGAGAGAAGAATGGTGTTATTTCACATCAGCAGTCGCCACCATTGTTTCCTGTTGGCAGGTGCTATAACTCCTTTATAACTCCTCCTTTAGTGCTCAGAATGTAGGAGTGCAGGATGCACATGTGATATGCGCTGTCTGCCAGAGATAGAGAGCTGAACTCGTTGGACCGGACCGGTGCGGTGCGGGCCCCTCTATGGCCGGCTCCCATGGCCAGGGGAGGTTGTGAAGTGAAGAGAGTGCTGGCTGGGTGTCAGTGCAGGAGGGAACAGTTTATCTTTCTCTGATGGTGATTGCCTCCTGTCAGGCGGGGCCTCCTAAGGCCCATGGGCCCTGATGTCTCTCTCCCTCTCTGATTTATGTCTGACTAGTATAATAATAGTGCCATGAGGCAGCCGCAGCAGGCCGGTACAGCTACAGGTTGAGTCAGGGTGAGGCACAGACATGCCCCATCACCTGAGAGAGAGAGGAGCTACTCCCTCCTGCTCTCCTGTTCCTTTTTCCTCAGCCTAATTTCCCTGACATTTGTTCTTGAAATATATTTGTATGACAAGACAGCGCAGAGGCTTATTTCTAAACATCACTCATTTGTTTTTTGATTTATTGAATTGAACTGTCATAGGAGCTCATGTTTGTAAGTGTGCTATAATAAAATATGTGTGTGATTACATTCAGTGGTCTGTTTGGCACAGGACATAATCAGCACAGATAGTATCCACTCCTCAGGTAATCTAAGGCATTTAACTGGCTGGTATATTTTTATTTAACCTTTATTTAACTAGGCAAGTCAGTTAAGAAAAAAGTATTATTTACAATGACGGCCTAACCCAGCCAAACCCTAATCCGGACGACACTGGGCCAATTGTGCACCGCCCTATGGGACTCCCAATCACGGCCGGTTGTGATACAGCCTGGAATCGAACCAGGGTCTGTAGTGATGCCTCTAGCACTGAGATGCATTGCCTTAGACCGCTGCTCCCCTCTTGGAACCCTACTGCTTGTCTTCTCATGCAACCCCTATTCTGCTGTGGACCCCCACAAATATATCTCATCCACACACATCCTGTCCCTCTCCTGAAATATATATTATGTTTAAGTTGGTGTTTCAGATAAATAGTTTTGTGTTACTGTGTTCTTTTGGTTGAGGGTAATCTAGGAACCCTACAGCTTGTGCGTCTGTGTAAATACAGGGATGTCTATGACTCACTAAGCATTGTCAGTGGACATAAACCTCCCTTTTCCAGGGCCTTGGTAAGGCAGATGGAAAGAAAGACAGACGGAAAAGGAAGAAAAATATGAAGAAAGGGAGAATGTGCTCACATGACTGTGACAAAGTGCTGCAGGCTTGATTTGCTCACTATGACAACCTTGTGGAGGAGGGTGGGGGGGGGGGGGGTGACTTGGAGACCCCTCTGCTTTTAGCCAAGGCACAATAAGCAGAGGCAAGGCTGTCTTAACCTTAATGACATCCCTGTTGTCACTGGGTCAAATCCTTGAATATCAATGAACTGACTTAGTGCCCCCTGCGAAAGTCCTCAAAAGTGGCCCGTTCTCATGAGAGCCCCTGCCTTTCCTCTACTGACCGACTCAGCCACTTAGTTAATTCAGCTCCGAGGCGAATATCCTTAATTAACCTTTTAAGAATCCCCCCTTTTTTCAATTTACGCCTAAAATGACATATCCAAACCTCTGCTTCCATCATCTCAATTCCCAACTTCAGACGAAAAATTGAAAGGAGCTTGATATGCTGTAGTTTCTCTGAACTCTATTCTATTCTTTAAAAACTAAATTAGAGGCTGCTTGTCATGTCAGCCCATGCCCTGATATAACGATCAAATGCTAAGTGCTATGTTTTGCCATTGTTGCATGTATTTGCGAATCCACAAACACTAACATGCAAATGGCATAATGGTTAGAGCATTGGGCCAGTAACAGAAAGGTTGCTGGATTGAATCCCTGAGCTGTTCTGCCCCTGAGCAAGGCAGTTAACCCACTGTTCTCTGGGCGCTGAAGATGTGGATGTTGATTAAGGCAGCCCCCCACACCTCTCTGATTCAGAGGTTGGGTTAAATGCAGAAGACACGTTGAATGTGTTCAGTTGTGCATCTGACTAGGTATCCCCCTTCCATATGCTGTAGACATTGAGATTTTAGTTGAGTGCACTACATATCTTCACAGTGTATACAGTACATACCTTCACAGAGTGTATTCAGTACATACCTTCACAGAGTGTATACAGTACATACCTTCATAGAGTGTATACAGTTTCACAGAGTGTATACAGTACATACCTTCATAGAGTGTATACAGTACATACCTTCACAGAGTCTATACAGTACATACCTTCATAGAGTGTATACAGTACATACCTTCACAGAGTGTATACAGTACAGTGGTGTTGTAGAAGCCAGTGGGCATGCCTATTGGCCTCTCTCACTCATTCATGACTGCTGTTATCCAGACAGACTTTAAATGGGCTTGGATTTTCCACTCAGGGCAGATAAATGGGTCCGGACCCCCTCTCTCTGTAGATTACCCACTCCTGCCATCACAGTCATTACCACTATCAGGATCAAGCAATCTGGACCAACCTCAGTGTCCGGGAAGCTGAGATCCCTTTCCCAAGCTTTAGCTTGATTATTCAAAAGAACAGATGCACTATCTGGTAGAGACACAGTAAGAAACAAAACAATACAGCCATTTATCAACTCCTCAGCTGTTTTTCTGTGTTTGACTTAAATTGCTTCCAGTCCTGTCACTGCCTGGAGTAAACTACGGAGCGAAACGGGACATTGTTGTCGACCACTGAGGGGTAACACATGTTATGTGTTGTACATGCCAGTTTGAATGAACTACTTTCCTGAGAGAAAAAAAGGATCTCTCCAGGGATACAGGCAGGTTCTGATTGCACCACTTAATACAATCCCTGTGGACAGAAACACATATGTTGTACCAGACCTGGAAGGTGAAAATTAGAACAGACCAATTACAGTAGGCTATACATTTGTAATGGAGTAAAAATACAGATACTTCACATGGAACTAAACAGGATTTGGCACACTTATGGTTGTAATCAAAATACAAAGACGAGATGTTATATACAATGACAAGAACATGTTTATTCCTTTGTTTGCTTCTGTTGCTATTCTCCGGATGTCTTCCTGTTCAATTTCAAAAGTATATAGCCTCTTTAACGTGTTTTATATGCTGTGCAATACATAATGTTGTTTTGGAACTGATACAGAATCTAGTTTTGTAAAATGTTGTAGAATGTCTGTATATTTTCTGGTAGTGAGGCCGAGAGCATTTCCCGAAGTTTAAGTGACAATTGATTGCGTAGATTCCTTTTATATACTCCCCCTCTGAGCCATCTTTCTCTCTTAAGTTTGTTTAGAGCATCTTTGATCCACAGGCATTTTCTCTCAGTGGTGTTCGTGAGCCTTGTCAGTTCATCCCTCTCGCTATTTTCTGTCCCTATATCTTTCTCATACACGAACACTCACAAATGTACACTCGCATACGAACACAAATGCGCAAACATACTGACAGTCTCCTGGTGTGCTTGCTCTCTCCACCCCTGCACCTCTTTCCATCAGTCCTGTCACTGCCTTACCAACATCACACACATGCACACACACAAACACACACACACACACACACAAATGGTATCATAACATTGACAACATTCCAATGCACCAATGCTCTAAAGAAAAGGGAGATCCAAAATAGCACCTCCACCACATTCAATATGACTGTGTGTGTGTGTGTGTATGTGCATACGTGTCTGTTTGTGTGTGTGAGAGGGAATGCGTTCAAAGACAGGGAACACATCCCCTCCACTGGGCAACAATGGGATTCTTGGCGCTGAAATTCTGATGGGTTTTATTATCTGAACACTTTGCTGTGAGGATTAGGAAGGTGGCAGATTAGAGCGTCACAATCTGGCGCTGCTAAATCACCATGGCAAAAACCCTGCTTGTAGCTGACACCAGACTATTCACCCCCTCACCCCCCTCCATGCACAATCTCCTCTCAACCGTCTTTGTAGATTCAGCCTCGTTTCAGCCATGAGTATTAGTTATACTTCCTTATTTTTGATGCGGCATTTCAGTTTAATGTTTAATATCCCTGTGCCTATGTGATCATATGAAACAAGCGTGGTGCCATGCCGAGTTAGCCCAGGCCTCATAATGTGGATTGATCTTCCTGTTCAGGCCGGTGAGTCTTGTTATGCTTTAGTAACGGGGAATTATATGATAGTTAAGTCCCTGTTCTGATGTCTGTTACGACAGGAATCCAAATAAATGACAAAGAAGTGGAGGTTGCAGTGTAACATGAAGGCATGAAAAAGGCTAGTGTTTGTGTATTAGAGTAACGTGACGGTATTTGCTGTTGTACTACAAATGGTACGTAAACTTTTTTCTGCTAGTGTTTGCTTTTGCTCAGGTGCATGCCCATTTAATTAACAAACTAAACAAAGACACAGAAAACAAAGGAAGCTGTTTGCACTTTGCAGTGGCTGCTTTTAACAGAGGTCTGTCTCAATTAATACTAATCTGCCTGATCTCTAGCTCAGTCATTCGCTCCTAAACATGCAAATAAACATATTCCGCTCTCTTTCTAACCAAAGCTCCTATCAAACACTTGTCTGATCAGGAGAGGGCCTGAAAGGCACAACATTATGCATTTGAAAAAGGTGCCCTTCCCCTGCCTTACAGGGAAGGCTTTCAGTGTTGCCAGATTTGTATTAATTACTCTCACCTTCAATAGTCAAGGGGAACATTGCCTCTCCTGCAGCCCAAATGCAAACAGATGTGTGTGTGTGTGTGTGTTTACTATTGATGTGGAGAATGGTAATGTGATATTGTGCAAAACTATCCTTATTCTACGACCGGCCATTGTACATACGTCTAGATGTTTATTGATACTATTCTTGCCCTATAGAATGATTTAATACCTGTGGCCTTCCAATGCTTCCTTATACAGTAATCTTTTGATCTCAAGGATTTGAGCCGTGAGGGATGAGAAGGTACTTTCATTATATGCCAAAATACTTTTTTATTTTTTATAGTTTGCTATTCACTGTACTGAATGCTAAATATGATGATGATGTCAAAGTTTTAATTAAATAATTATCTGAAAAAATATAAATAAGTGTACTTTATTCCATAGGTAAATTGTCAAATTCAGAACTATTACAAATTCGGACAATTTTGACCTTTCACTTTTATTCTGTAAACTGTTCCCCTTCTTTCCCACCAAAACCAATGGAAGTGCAAGTGTGTGTGTGTGTGTGTGTGTGTGTGTGTGTGTGTGTGTGTGTGTGTGTGTGTGTGTGTGATGGGTCTGAGAGAGAGCGAGGGAGAGAGAGAGGGCCATCACCTACAGAGAGATTAACCTGGAGAATAGTCCCCTAAGCAAGCTGAGCCTGGACAGCAACACAATTAGACCGAAACAAATCATGAGAAAACAAAAAGATAATTACTTGACACATTGGAAAGAATTAACAAAATAAAGAGCAAACTATAATGTGATTTGGCCTTAAACAGAGAGTACACAGTGGCAGAATACCTGACCACTATGACTGACCCAAACTCAAGGACTATGTACAGACTCAGTGAGCAAAGTTCTTGCTATTGAGACAGGTCGCCGTAGGCAGACCTGGCTTTCAAGAGAAGACAGGCTATGTGCTCACTGCCCACAAAATGAGGTGGAAATTGAGCTGCACTTCCTGACCTCCTGCCAAATATATGACAGTATTAGAGACATTTTTTTCCCTCAGATTACAGAGACCCACAAAGAATTCAAAAACAAACCCAATTTTGATAAACTCCCATATCTATAGGGTGAAATACCACAGTGTACCATCACAGCAGCAAGATTTGTGACCTGTTGCCACAAGAAAAGGGCAACCAGTGAAGAACAAACACCATTGTAATTACAGTATATACAATAATACCCATATTTATATTTATTTATTTTCCCTTTTGTACTTCAACTATTTGCACATAATATGACATTGAAATGTCATTTACTCTTTTGGAGCTTTTGTGAGTGTAATATTTACTGTTAATTTGTATTGTTTATACTTGCTTTGGCAATGTTAACATATGTTTCATTGCGAGAGTGAGAGTGAGAGAGAGAGTAAGAGAGAGAGAGGGGGGGGGGGGCTGAGTACTGCACTCCAAACAGACAGGCCTGGACTGGTAAACAGGTGGTGCTGGGGCAGCTGAGGATGAGTACATGGGGCGTCTTCAGAAAGCCTGATCAAAGGGACACTGCCTTAGCCGCCAGTCAACCAGACAGCCTGATTTATGTCACTGTGTCAGAGCACTTTATGACTGCAAGCAACAGCAGCAGCCAATGCACAGGTAGCAAGGCAGGATTCTAGTTCCACCACACCTTCATACACAATGGGAGAAAAGCTATGCAAGAAGAGTAGGGGCAAGGAAATAGGAATTGGGTCATTGTTTTTATAGGTGTATGACTATATCTTAACTTGATGTCCTGGTTTTAAGGGATCAGCTGAAGTGATGATGTTACCCTGCTGGTTTTCCCCTCCCTGAATGTGAGTCAGAGACTGTCAGAGACTGACTTCCAGAAGGCCTGTTCTGTCACATTAACTGTATGTTTACAGCACCCGGCCACACAGACTCTTCCCACTGTGCAAAAACTGGTTAAATCAACGTTTTTTACGAATCATTTCAACAGAAAAGTTCAATGTGATGACATTGAATCAATGTGGGAAACTGATTGGATTTGCAAAAAGTCATCAGGTAAGTCCCCCAAAAGACTGTTGCTACATTAACTGCTGTAGAGAACTATGCAAGTGTCGTATTAGCAGGACATTTGTTGAGAGGGGGAGTTGCAAGGAAGGGAAGGGTGAGAGAATGAGAGTGTGTGTGAGAGGGGCTGTGGGGGATGAGTTGGTCCTTTCAAATCGGGGCCATGGTTGGCTTTAAGATATGGTGATCTGAAGACCCTCAGCCCCAGTCACATACCGGCTGCCAGATTCCCCACTGGGACAAACAAAACATGGCGTCTACCACACCATCGCTAGGGACAACAACTGGGCAATGAGAGGGGCTATGTGACACACACATTATATAATGAGACACTCGGCTGATTGGAATGAGACACTTGGCTGATTAGATCATAGCAGTTCCAGACCCAGTTAATAATAAAGCCTTTGCACTGGCAGTGACGCGGAATAACAGGTCTAATCATTTGTGATATAGTGGCTGCAAAACACAAACCTTACCTCAGAAAAACAGTTTTATATCAAAATTCAGAAGCATGTGTAGTTTGTTCCAAAACATTTTTGGGCTGACACTACTGTGCCCTTGCTTGCATACTTCAGAGTGTTTCCCTTTGAAAAGAGCAACTGAAGCGTACTTGGAAGAATAAGCCCCAGAGGAGAGGGTGGTAACTGTCATTTATGTTTACAGCCTTGGGGGGGCTGTTATCCAGGTGGCCTCTGTTGAAGCCTTCGAAAACACTCACCTTTTTTTTGCAACACAGAGTATCAATAGACACTGCTTGACTTTGATTCAGCTGTGAGTCATGTGCTTTTCACTGTTAAAACAGGTTGGGCTGATGCTGGAACTTGAATGCCCTCGGGGGAGAGCACATAGTTTACACTCAACCTGCAACATTATTAGGGTCTGGGAGTTCTCATGCATAAGCCATAAAACCTTAAAGTTTAGATAAAGGTGCACAATGTCCCTTGTTTTTGGTGGTTTCCAAAAGGGTCCATTCTGCTATAAACTAATGGAATTGGGGTTAGATGAGCTATATTAGTGTTGCTTCCACTCAAGACTTGACTTGTAGTTGGAAGGGGATGTTCAATTAATTGTTTACAATGCGAGAGCATTGAACTCCCAACCAAATGAGTACGCTACCAGATATATTAGTTTCAGTCAATAGCCTACCATGCTATTGAAAACTAGTCTTAGTCAATATGACAGCCGCCTGAAATCCAGGCCAGATGTGTCTTTAGAAATATCACTATGCCAGGGTGATAAGAGGAGGGTAGATGACAGATATTGTGTATTTTGTTTGCAGTTATAAATCTCTTCTCAAAGCCAAACCCTTCAAACAACCTAATCCTGTCCTGAATAACTGTAGGATTATTGCATAACCAACATCCCTGAAATATACACACATGAAAACACATGTGATTGAATCAGTGGCCTGACAAAAAAAAGCACAAAAACTAAATGATTATCTTTGTGTTATCTCAACTTAACCGCATTGACGTTCATCTATAGGCCTACAAAAGTCTGAGCGGAACAGAAATTAGAGGGAAAAAAATGAAAGCTGTGGACTGATCATCTCAGTAACATAATCAAAGCCTGACTTGAGTGAGTTCTTAGAGTGAGAGGATCATACCAGACGCTTATTTTGCACATTTGCGCTCTGAACTTAATCACAAGAAAAAAAAGGTACTAAAATCAAAGGCTCTAGATTTTAAAAATGACCTGATTAGATGTTGCAAATGGGATGAAAACTGGGAAACAAAAACAAAACAAAAGTAAAAGCCTTTGTTGCTGTATGGAACATGGAAGTGAATACATTTTAATAGGAGTGGAATATAAAAGCCTCACTTTTAGAAATGGTTGACACTACAATAATACAAAAGTGCTTTGTTCGTAATCTCTTTGATGTCATCAAACTTTTTTTCTATTAGTCATCTCTAATAAATGGCCATGGAGGGAGTGGGCTCTGGATTACCCATGATGCCTTCCTTCTCAACAATTACAACAGAAGTGTACAGATGCCATTGTTCTTCCTCCTGTAGGTACTTCACTGAGAGCTCACTCCATTGTAATCAGGTATCAACAGAAGTCAGAGTATTCACAAGGCTAACTTCAAACACCAACTTGTCTTTCTGTAATTAAATGCATACATCTCTCAAAAGAGAGAGATAAGTCAAGTGTCAAGCACACACTCGGTGGATGATTGAAATATACCATAACGTTACATCAATGGTTAGTGAGGACTATCTTCAAATGTCCAATGTAATAATTTGTCATACAAATTGAGAAATGTGCTTTTTGTAAAGCCAATGGTGAACTCATTCACACTACAGATAAACCCCATACAGTTATAATATACAATTCCAGTTTTTAGGACATTAAAACTGGAATGTTTCATTTTGTTTTAATAAAATATGAACTTTAAGAAATATATGCTATAAAACAGCAAAGCAAAAACAACAGGAAAACTGTCTGTACAAATTATTACTTTTGCGATGTCTAGTGCTTGTTGATTTATGGAATGAATTTGCTTCACAATAGGCAGTCAATGCGGTCCTGAGCCCTTTTCAACAGCTGCTTTCTCACTTCAGTTCAGTCCAAACATGTATGGCACTGCTTTGACTTCCATTTCAAAGCCACACAACGCAACACTAAAGGGTCATGATCTCCCAGACCATTCACTCCCTTTGTCAGTGGATTCACTTTCATTGTCTTTACTCTGTTTCTACAATACTCGTGTATTTTTTGCCATTAAGAAAAACATATATTGCACATTATTCAAGCAACCCAATGACATCCAAATAGTTACTTCCACTTTCTTTATCTTGGAAAGACAAATATTTTTTCTCTCTATCATGTTCTTAAACAGATAAGTGGTTCCAGGAGTAGCAGATATTTTAAACAAAGGCAGTTATTTCTTGTAGCTTGAGATGGATCAAAATAATACTTAAAATAAATATGAACATTGATGTCTCTTTTGTTGGCACTCTGATTATAAAGTCTGTTTTAGGTAAGGGCTTTAGAATGGTTTTGGTTTCGCACACTGTCTGTGAGAGCGCCAGCTCATACGCATGTTGGAGGGGGCCTGGTAGGCTCATACTTCGTGTTGTGCCCTTTAAGTGCTGGGTGAGGCTTGATGTAAGGCCCACTGCTTGTGAACACACTGGCAGGCTTCCTCCTCGTCCTCTTCTTCAACTTCCTGCTAAACACATTCTGCCACGACTGCAGTGTCTTTGAGGTCCATATCCACATACCACTTGTGATGCCCACAACTAACAGCATGAAGATCTTAACCATGAAGATCTCCACGGCCGGGATGGAGCTCTTCATACCACACTCCTCAGACTCTGCATTGTTCCTGCTGCTGTCAACACACTTCTGCTCCACGGCCAGGCTCCTCCAGTAGTCCATGTTGAGCCTCTCGTAGAAGTAGCAGGCGATAACGCAGGTGGCCGGTACAGTGTAGAGGACTGAGAACACGCCGATCCGCACCATCAGCTTCTCCAGTTTATCCGTGTTCTCCCCCTCCGTCTTCATGACCTTGCGGATGTGGAACAGGGCCACGAAGCCCGACAGCAGGAAGGAGGTGCCGATGATGAGGTAGCAGGAGAGTGGGATGAGCACAAAGCATGTGAGAGCTTTCACGTCCATGCTGCCCACGTAGCACACCCCCGTCAGCTCGTCCCCCGCCACCTTCCTCATCACCAGGATCATGATGGTCTTGACGGCCGGGATGGCCCAGGCTGCCAGGTGGAAGTAGCTGCTGTTGGCCTCAATGGCCTCGTGACCCCACTTCTTCCCTGCAGCCAGGAACCAGGTGAGTGTGAGGATGACCCACCAGAGGGAGCTGGCCATGCCAAAGTAGTAGAGGATGAGGAAGACGATGGTGCAGCCGGTGCTTTCCAGACCCTCCTGAATGATGTACTGGATCCCACTGTCCCGGTCACAGGCGATGTTGTCTGCGCCCACAAACAGACGGATCAGGTAGCCCACAGAGTAAACACAGTAGGACATAGAGAGGAAGATAATGGGCCTCTCAGGGTATTTGAAGCGCTGCGGGTCGATAAGGAAGGTGAGGACAGTGAATGAGCTGGAGACGAAGCAAAGGATGGACCAGATGGCCATCCACACCAGAGAGAACTGCTTATCTCCCTGACTCCAGTACACATCCACTTTGGGGTAGCACTTGGGAGCACAGGACTCACTCTTCTGTACATAGTGGAACTTGCCTGGGTTACTACAGGTCTCCTTGCTCTCCTTGTCCTTCACATGCAGGTCCTGGCCTTTTATGGGCCTCTGAAGCCTGAAGTCAGGAGGCTGAGTGTGGGAGCCTTTTGGGGACTCATCTGAGCCGTTGTTGGGGGCCTCCATGCATAGGTTGTTTGGGTCATTTTTGTTGGGTAGTCTGGAGCAGTCCAGGGAGTCAGGCCAGTGGAAGTTGAATTGCTCCATGATAGGGGAGCACTTTTGCCTGGCCTGCTCACACATCACTCTGCAGGCAGGTATGGGGGTGGACACCTGCTCAGTGCACATGGGTGCATACAGCGAACAGAGAAAAAACTTGAGGTGAGTATGGCATCCAAACTCTATGAGAGGAACAAACTCATGTATCTTGATGGCTGCCTCATTCTGGTCCTCGTGGCCCATCAGATTGGGCATCCTAGTCATGTTGTAACCAATGTCCTTACACAGGGAGATGACAATCTGTTGACATCTCCCCTCACCTGGCCGGTCTGGGTCTACGGAGCTAATAGCTGAGCAGCCACAACTCAGACAGACCAGCAGCACATTGACAAGGGTCAGTTTGGCAAAGGAATGCATAGTCTCTCCTCTTTGATCCTTTTAGTGGCAAACAATTGAAGATAAAATTCTTAGAATAATGTAGAAGTTGCGTCTCCTAAAGGCAAAGACTACTAAAAACCTTTCTGTAGATTATTTTTTATGAATGAGCCAAGCAGTGGATGAACTCACAATTGTCTACGAAAGACCATAGTTTCTCAGTTTTTACTTGTAATTCCTTTGATTCGAATTTAACTCGAGAGAGAATTCCTAACAAGTGTGAATCATTTTCTCGCAAAATAATTGTCGCTTACCATAATGTCCATGCTTGGAAGTGTATACATTTGTTTCAGAATAATCCAACATGTTCAGAGAATAAACGGGTTTGCACTAGTTGTTGTGTCTAGTCCGTCGCACAGTTAATTTTTTCTGTTCGCCTCGATGTTTTTTTTTTATTGGATAAAAGTGTTCCGATCCAGACAAACGTTCCAGCGGTCATCAAAGCGCGTTCAGGGACGGTATTCAACCACGTTCAGGACGGATTCCTTCTACCTCTGTCCTGCAGCACGAGTGGAACCAGTCTGTTAAAACTTCAATGTTTAGGCTACCAACTTAACTAAATTGTTATTCCTTTTGCTCCGCGTTGGGGTTTCGTTGGGGGTATGTGCATACTCACGACAAATCCACGCAAACTGTGTAATAACCTAATAATAACTCAAACAGAGCAGAGATCTATTCCTAACTGCACTCCAGAGACAGAGCAAATCAGTTTGGAGTGGTTGGTGGCACCGCTCGTTTGAGTTGGTCTTCGCCACAGTCCTGGGCTAACCTGCCAAAAGATCCGCCTTCAAAGACAGCTACTTTGCATAAGAAAGATGAAAATGACACGGTGATTATTTTCAAATCGTGCGTAACAGCGTGCATGTTATTTTTTTTAGAGCTTGTTCGCAGCAATCTACTCATTGGTCATTTGTTCTATTTCCGACTGAAACTTTAGATCCAAAAGTGTCCGAATTTAGCACGTTCCAGCGCAGGTAGTATGCAGACACCAAACGCAGCCAAAGACAACCCAACTGGCTCTCTGGTTCTCTTCAATCGAGATATGTTAGTTTCTTTGCCACAACGGACAATTTTCACGGTCCTTGTATTGTGGGAAAATAGGAATTAGTTAAGAGAACAGTTTTTCTCTCCCAAATTCCCCTTATGTATTCTGTGAGTCGGGTAGTGCATTAAATTGTTGTCAAAAAGTAGGCTAGTGACTAGGCCTATCAATGCCACTCAGAAGCAACAAGTTAAAACACCACTATAAAGGAAACACTCACAATGCAAATAATGCTTTTCTCTCTATTTCCAACATAATTGTAGGCTATTGTAGGCTATTTAATCACATATCAGCCTATTCATATTTGCTTCAGGAATAGGGTACATTGTACAGTAAAATCCATATTCATTTTCACAAGGGAATTATGCTCAGAAGGTACTTAGAATGACCTGCATCATTTAGCATAAAGTAGGTTATTAGCACTGACTCAGACATCACATCTATTTATACTTTTCTCCATATAGCCACCACCAGGCATAATATTCACATTAGTCCTCAGGGATCTCCTCTGCCTTTAATGTCTGCACATGTATGGCCATCACGAAGTGCAGTAATATTTCCTCTTAACCAGGTAAAGTCTAAAAGCTGCTCACTACCTTCCACTGAATACACATGCTCCATTCTAACCAAATAGGAACATTTTCACAATCTACCACTAAATAATTTACAACTCTTGTTAATTTACCACTCTAATACATTTTACCAGACACTTTTCACAATCCACCAATAAAACATTTTATAAGATACTTTCAAACTAATTATCACACTTATTTAGACCTAGAGTGTTTTTTCTTTTAAAAAAACGGTTGAATGTTTCAAGCTTTCCCCCCATGATCAGAATCAACAAATAGGCCTACAGCTTTGACATCATGATTGACTTGAAATCAATCTTCTTTCTGTAAGAACGTACTATCATAACAAATGTCTGATTATTTGCACATTTATTTCACAAACGGACGCTGTTTTATTCTTTAAATAAAATATATCTGAAAATCTGTTATATAATAAGCTTCACCACTACCTTTATTAATAAACGCACAATGTTTCAATCCTGATGTTCGCAACCCTTTTATAACCTATGAGAACATTACATTTTAATCTTTCAATTGTGTGTGGGGAGATTATGATGAAAGTAAAACACCTGAAGGAGGAACACTGAGACAAATACATTTCAGTTTTGTTGGAGATGACTAATCATCTGCATCTGATGCAGGCCTAGCCACGCCAGTAATCCTCTGGTAGTGTCATAGTGGCACTGAGTGGCCTGAGGCAGGCCTACCACGGCAGTAATCCTCTGGTAGTGTCATAGTGTAGCCTTAGTGTAATTAGCCTGGAGCTAGCCTTGCTAGGCCCATCTGTTAGGCACATCTCTCCCGGCTAGCCAAAGAGGTCCATCAGCCACTCCTTGGGCTACAATACCTATTTTGTCAACTGGCCTGGACCCCCGCCAACCCATCACGATTGGACAACTGACGTGATTCGCCCGATGGGGTTTTCTCAACTGGCTCCGCCATCGCGTCGTCCCCTGAATGCCCATCCGCTAGCCTGCTAGCCGCGGCCCGCTAGCTGTCCAGAGCACCTCGGACTGTTAGCTTAAGAGGCCCATCGGACAAATTCTTTGGCCACTATACCTATTTTGCCAATTGGCCTGGTTTACCACACGGAGCCCTGCTGATCCGTCTGCCGACGCAATAGCACGAGGGGGCCACAACAGACTTTCTTCCGTCGTGACGTCCCTCCAAGGCCCTTCTGCTAGCTTGCTAGCCCCGGCCTGCTAGCTGCCTGAAGCCACTCACGGGACTCCTATGATCACTCGGCTACGCATGCCTCTCGCTAACGTCAATATGCCTTGTCCATTGCTGTTTTGGTTAGTAATTATTGCCTTATTTCACTGTAGAGTCTCTAGCCTTGCTCAATACGCCTTATTTAACACTTTAGTTCCACCTATCACACATGCGGTGACATCACCTGATTTAAATGATATTTCTAGAGACAATATCTCTTTCATCGTCATTCTATGCACAGGTTTACCCTCACTGTATTCACATCCTACCATACCTTTGTCTGTACATTATGCCTTGAATCTATTCTACTGTGCCCAGAAATCTACTCCTTTTACTCTCTGTTCTGAACGTACTAGACGACAGTTATTTTAGCCTTTAGCCATACCCTTATCCTACTCCTCCTTTGTTCCTCTGGTGATGTGGAGGTTAATCCAGGCCCTGCAGTGCCTAGCTCCACTCCCATTCCCCAGGCGCTCTCATTTGTTGACTTCTGTAACCGTAAAAGCCTTGGTTTCATGCATGTTAACATTAGAAGCCTCCTCCCTAAGTTTGTTTTATTAACTGCCCTAGCACACTCTTCCAACCCGGATGTCCTAGCCGTGTCTGAATCCTGGCTCAGGAAGACCACCAAAACCCCTGAAATTTCCATCCCTAACTATAACATTTTCCAACAAGATAGAACTGCCAAAGGGGGCGGTGTTGCAATCTACTGCAGAGATAGCCTGCAGAGTTCTGTCTTACTATCCAGGTCTGTGCCCAAACAATTCAAGCTTCTACTTTAAAAAATCCATCTTTACAAAAACAAGTCTCTCACCGTTGCCGCTTGCTATAGACCACCCTCTGCCCCCAGCTGTGCCCTGGACATCATATGTGAACTGATTGCCCCCCATCTATATTCAGAGCTCGTGCTGCTAGGTGACCTAAACTGGGACATGCTTAACACACCGACCATCCTACAATCTAAGCTTGATGCCCTCAATCTCACACAAATTATCAATGAACCCACCAGGAACAACCCCAAATCCGTAAACACGGGCACCCTCATAGATATCATCCTAACTAACTTGCCCTCCAAATATACCTCTGCTGTTTTCAACCAAGATCTTAACGATCACTGCCTCATTGCCTGCATCCGTAATGGATCTGCGGTCAAACGATCACCCCTCATCTCTGTCAAACGCTCTCTAAAACACATCAGCGAGCAGGCCTTTCGAATCGACCTGGCCCGGGTATCCTGGAAGGATATTGACCTCATCCCGTCAGTAGAGGATGCCTGGTCATTCTTTAAAAGTGCCCTCCTCACTATCTTAAATAAGCATGCCCCTTTCAAAAAATGTAGAATCAGGAACCGATATAGCCCTTGGTTCTCTCCAGACCTGACTGCCCTTGACCAGCACAAAAACATCATGTGGCGTTCTGCATTAGAATGAACTTTTCAGGGAAGTTAGGAACCAATATATACAGGCAGTTAGGAAAGCAAAGGCTAGCTTTTTCAAGCAAAAATGTGCATCCTGTAGTACAAACTCAAAAAAGTTATGGGACACTGTAAAGTCCATTGAGAATAAGAGCACTTCCTCCCAGCTGCCCACTGCACTGAGGATAGGAAACACTGTCACCAACGATAAATCCACTATAATTGAGAATTTCAATAAGCATTTTTTTAAGACTGGCCATGCTTTCCACCTGGCTACCTCTACCCCGGTCAACAGCCCTGCACTCCCTACAGCAACTTGCCCAAGACTCCCCCATTTCTTCTTCACCCAAATCCCGAAAGCTGATGCTCTGAAAGAGCTGCAAAATCTGGACCCCTAAAAATCAGCCGGGCTAGACAATCTGGACCCTATCTTTTCAAAATGATATGCCAAATTTGTTTCAACCCCTATAACTAGCCTGTTCCTCTCTTTCGTATCGTCTGAGGTTCCCAAAGATTGGAAAGCTGCCACGGTCATCCCCCTCTTCAAACGAGGAGACACTCTAGACCCTAACTGCTACAGACCTATATCTATCCTACCCTGCCTTTCTAAGGTCTTTGAAAGCCAAGTTAACAAACAGATTACCGACAATTTCAAATCCCAATCTCTGGTTTCAGAGCTGGTCATGGGTGCACTTCAGCCAATCTCAAGGTCCTAAACGATATCATAACCGCCATCGATAAGAGACATTACTGTGCAGCCGTATTCATCGACCTGGCCAAGGCTTTCAACTCTGTCAATCACAACATTCTTATTGGCAGACTCAACAGCCTTGGTTTCTCAAATGACTGCCTCGCCTGGTTCATCAACCACTTCTCTGATAGAGTTCAGTGTGTCAAATTGGAGGGCCTGTTGTCCGGACATCTGGCAGTCTCTATGGGGGTGCCACAGGGTTCAATTCTCGGGCCGACTCTCTTCTCTTTATACATCAATGATGTCGCTCTTGCTGCTGGTGATTCTCTGATCCACCTCTACGCAGACGACACCATTCTGTATACTTCTGGCCCTTCTTTTGACACTGTGTTAACTAACCTCCAGATGAGCTTCAATGCCATACAACTATCCTTCTGTGGCCTCCAACTGCTCTTAAATGCAAGTAAAACTAAATGCATGTTCTTCAACCAATCACTGTCCGCACCTGCCCTCCCGTCCAGCATCACTACTTTGGACGGTTCTGACTTAGAATATGTGGACAACTACAAATACCTAGGTGTCTGGCTAACCTGTAAACTCTCCTTCCAGACTCACATTAAGCATCTCCAATCCAAAATTAAATGTAGAATCGGCTTCCTATTTCACAACAAAGCATCCTTCACTCATGCTGCCAAACATAACCTTGTAAAACTGACCATCCTACCAATCCTTGCCTACGCGGTGTTATTTACAAAATAGCTTCCAACACTCTACTCAACAAATTGGAAGCAGTCTATCACAGTGCCATCCGTTTTGTCACCAAAGCCCCATATACTACCCACCACTGCAACCTGTATGCTCTCGTCTGCTGGCCCTCGCTTCATACTCGTCGCCAAAGCCACTGGCTCCAGGTCATCTACAAGTCTCTGCTAGGTAAAGCCCTGCCTTATCTCAGCTCACTGGTCACCATAGCAGCACCCACCTGTAGTTCGCGCTCCAGCAGGTATATCTCAACCGCCAAAGCCAATTCCTCCTTTGGCCGCATTTCCTTCCAGTTCTCTGCTGCCAATGACTGGAACGAACTGCAAAAATCACTGAAGCTGGAGACTCATATCTCCCTCACTGGCTTTAAGCACCAGCTGTCAGAGCAGCTCACAGATCACTGCACCTGTACACAGCCCATCTGTAATCAGCCCATCCAACTACCTCATCCCCATACTGTATTTATTTATTTATCTTGCTCCTTTGCACCCCAGTATCTCTACTTGCACATTCATCTTCTGCACATCTACCATTCCAGTGTTTATTGCTATATTGTAATTACTTCGCCACCATGGCCTATTTATTGCATTACCTCCCTTATCTTATATAATTTGCACTCACTGTATATAGACTTTTCTTTTTTCTACTGTATTATTGACTGTAATGCTTGTTTATTCCATGTGTAACTCTGTGTTGTTGTATGTGTTGACCTGCTGTGCTTTATCTTGGCCAGGTCACAGTTGTAAATGAGAACTCGTTCTCAACTAGCCTACCTGGTTAAATAAAGGTGAAAAAAAATTAAAAAAAATACAAATAATCCTCTGGTAGTGTCATAATGGCAATGAGTGGTGTGGGTATGGTATTAGTCTCTTTCTTGAATGAGTCTGATGCGAGGGATATACTGCTTCTTCGAGACCAAGCCAAATCCCCATCATTCGCGTGAAGAAAAGATGGAAATACAGGGGGCGGAGATCGGGATGCCTTGTGAGAATTCGTTGG
Organism: Oncorhynchus clarkii lewisi; assembly: GCF_045791955.1. Classification (NCBI taxonomy): domain Eukaryota; kingdom Metazoa; phylum Chordata; class Actinopteri; order Salmoniformes; family Salmonidae; genus Oncorhynchus; species Oncorhynchus clarkii. The sequence goes on from NC_092176.1 coordinate 14,823,485, forward strand.
CAAGTGGGTAACCCGCCTCTACCATCCGTTCTATTGGTCAAAGTGCAATCACTGGAAAATAAACTGGATGATCTCCATGCGAGACTATCCTTCCAACGGGACATTAAGTGACCCAAACTGTTACAGACCTATATCCATCCTGCCCTGCCTATCTAAGGTCTTCGAAAGCCAAGTCAACAAACAGGTCACTGACCATCTCGAATCCCACCGTACCTTCTCCGCTGTGCAATCTGGTTTCCGAGCCGGTCACGGGTGCACCTCAGCCACGCTCAAGGTACTAAACGATATCATAACCGCCATCGATAAAAGACAGTACTGTGCAGCCGTCTTCATCGACCTTGCCAAGGCTTTCGACTCTGTCAATCACCATATTCTTATCAGCAGACTCAGTAGCCTCGGTTTTTCTGATGACTGCCTTGCCTGGTTCACCAACTACTTTGCAGACAGAGTTCAGTGTGTCAAATCGGAGGGCATGCTGTCCGGTTCTCTGGCAGTCTCTATGGGGGTGCCACAGGGTTCAATTCTCGGGCCGACTCTTTTCTCTGTATATATCAATGATGTTGCTCTTGCTGCGGGCAATTCCCTGATCCACCTCTACGCAGACGACACCATTCTATATACTTCCGGCCCGTCCTTGGACACTGTGCTATCTAACCTCCAAACGAGCTTCAATGCCATACAACACTCCTTCCTTGGCCTCCAACTGCTCTTAAACGCTAGTAAAACCAAATGCATTCTTTTCAACCGCTCGCTGCCTGCACCCGCACGCCTGACTAGCATCACCACCCTGGATGGTTCCGACCTTGAATATGTGGACATCTATAAGTACCTAGGTGTCTGGCTAGACTGTAAACTCTCCTTCCAGACTCATATCAAACATCTCCAATCGAAAATCAAATCTAGAGTCGGCTTTCTATTCCGCAACAAAGCCTCCTTCACTCACGCCTCCAAACTTACCCTAGTAAAACTGACTGACCCACCACTGCGACCTGTATGCTCTAGTCGGCTGGCCCTCGCTACATATTCGTCGCCAGACCCACTGGCTCCAGGTCATCTACAAGTCCATGCTAGGTAAAGCTCCGCCTTATCTCAGTTCACTGGTCACGATGGCAACACCCACCCGTAGCACGCGCTCCAGCAGGTGTATCTCACTGATCATCCTTAAAGCCAAAACCTCATTTGGCCGCCTTTCGTTCCAGTTCTCTGCTGCCTGTGACTGGAACGAATTGCAAAAATCGCTGAAGTTGGAGACTTTTATTTCCCTCACCAACTTCAAACATCTGCTATCTGAGCAGCTAACCGATCGCTGCAGCTGTATAGTCCATCGGTAAACAGCCCACCCATTTTTACCTACCTCATCCCCATACTGTTTTTATTTATTTACTTTTCTGCTCTTTTGCACACCAATATCTCTACCTGTACATGACCATCTGATCATTTATCACTCCAGTGTTAATCTGCAAAATTGTAATTATTCGCCTACCTCCTCATGCCTTTTGCACACAATGTAAATAGACTCTTTTTTTTCTACTGTGTTATTGACTTGTTAATTGTTTACTCCATGTGTAACTCTGTGTTGTCTGTTCACACTGCTATGCTTTATCTTGGCCAGGTCGCAGTTGCAAATGAGAACTTGTTCTCAACTAGCCTACCTGGTTAAATAAAGATGAAATAAAAAAATAAATAAAAAAAGAACTGTAATATCTTATGTTTCACCGAGTCGTGGCTGAACGACGACACAGATAATATAGAGTTGGCTGGGTTTTCCGTGAATCGGAGGCAAAAACATCTACATCTGTTAAGACGAGGGGTGGGGGTGTGTGTCTATTTTTCAATAACAGCTGGGGCACGATGTCTAATATTAAGGAAGTCTCGAGGTATTGCTCGCTTGAGGTAGAGTACCTTATGATAAGCTATAGACCACACTATTTACCAATAATTGTTTTATCTAACTTTTTCGTAGGCATCTATTTACCACCTCAAACCAATGCTGGCACTAAGACTGCATTCAACGAGCTGTATTAGGCCATAAGCAAACAAGAAAATGCTCATCCAGAAGCGGCGCTGCTAATGGCTGGGGACTTTCATGCAGGAAATCTTAATCTGTTTTACCAAATTTTTACCAGCATGTCACATGTGCAACCGGAGGAAAAAGATCTCTAGACCACCTTTACTCCACACATAGAAATGCATACAAATCTCTCTCGCGCCTATTTGGCAAATCTGACCATAATTCTATCCTCCTGATTCCTGCTTACAAGCAAAAATAAAGCAAGGAGTACCAGTGACTTGCTCAATACGGAAGTGGTTAGATGATGTGGATGCTACGCTGCAGGACTGTTTTTGCTAGCACAGACAGGAATATGTTCCGGGATTTTTCCAATGGCATTGAGGAGTTTACCACCTCAGTCACCGGCTTCATCAAGAAGTGTATCAAAGAAGTCGTCCCCACAGTGACCGTACCTACATATCCCAACCAGAAACCATGGATTACAGGCAACATCCTAGAGCTGCTGCTGTCAAGGAGCAAACACTAATCCCGACGCTTAAAACAAATCCCTCTATGCCCTCAGGCAAACCATCAAACAGGCAAAGCATCAATTCAGGACTAAGATTGAATCCTACTACACCAGCTCTGACGTTTGTTGTATTTGACAGGGCTTGCAAACTATTACAGACTACAAAGGGTGCGAGCTGCCCAGTGGTGCGAGACTACCAGACGAGCTAAATGCCTTTTATGCACGCTAAATTGTTCTTCCTTTGCAAGCAACACTGAAGCATGCATGAGAGTATCAACTGTTCCGGACGACTGTGTGATCATGCTCTCCATAGCCATGTGAGCAAGAACTTTAAACAGGTCAACTTTCACAAGGCTGCGAGGCCAGACGGATTACCAGGATGTGTACTCAGAGTATGCCTGGAACAACTGGCAAGTGTCTTCATTGACATGTTCTGCCTCTCCCTGACCTAGTCTGTAATACCTACATGTTTCAAGCAGACCACCATGGTCCCTGTGCCCAAGAAAGCAAAGGTACCGTCCTGTAGCACTCACGTCGGTAGCCAATAAGTGCTTTGAAAGGCTGGTCATGGCTGACATCAACACCATCATCCTGCAAACCCTAGAACCACTCCAATTCGCATACCGCCCCAACAGATCCACAGATAACACAATCTCAATCGCATTCCACACTGCCATTTCCCACCTGGACAAAAGGAACACCTATGTGAGAATGCTGTTCATTGACTACAGCTCAGCGTTCAAAACCATATTGCCCACAAAGCTCATCACTAAGCTAGGGACTAGATAAACACCTCCCTCTGCAACTGTATCCTGGACTTCCTGATGGCCGCCCCCGGGTGGTAAGGCAACAACACATCTGCCACGCTGATCCTCAACCCTCAGGAGTGCGTGCTTAGTCCCCTCCTGTACTCCCTTTTCACCCAGGACTGCGTGTCCAAGCACGACTTGACCTGATCACCGACAACAACGAAACAGCCTATAGAGAGGAGGTCAGAGACCTGGCAGTATGGTGTCAGGACAACAACCTCTACCTCAACGTGAGCAAGACATAGGAGCTGATCGTGGACTACAGGAAAAGGAGGGATGAGCACCCCCCCATTCACATCGACAGGGCTAATGGAGTGGGTTGAGAGTTTCAAGTTCCTTGGTGTCCACATCACCGACAAACTATCATCATATATAAACACCAAGTCAGTCGGGTGACTGAAAATATTTGGCATGCATCTCCAGATCCTCAAAAGGTTCTACAGCTGCACCATCGACAGCATCCTAACCAGTTGCTTCACCGCCTGGTATGGCAACTGCTCGGCATCCAACCTTAAGGCACTACAGAGGGTAGTGCGTACTGCCCAGTACATCACTGGGGCCAAGCTTCCTCCCATCCAGGACCTATATACTAGGCAGTGTCAGAGTTAGGCCCCCCAAAAATTGGCAAAGACTCCAGTCACCCAAGTCATCGACTGTTCTCTCTGCTACCGCACGGCAAGCGGTACCGGAGCACCAAGTTTCCTTAACAACTTCTACCCCTAAGCGATAAGACTGCTGAACAATTAATCAAATGGCCACTGTCAATCAAATGTTTCACTGTCAATATGTCTCTGTTTCTAGTGATTGTGAAGTTAATGTAGACTATTATACAGCAGGTGGGTCTAATCCTGATTTGCTAAAACCGCATTACAGCCGGTGCCTATAACACAAGTTAGCACCGGCTAAATCTATGACGGTAATATGCCTTTTTACTCTGTTCCATCTGACTGCGCAATCCACTGTTGTCAAGACCCGGTTACGAACTCGGGTCGCCGGTGTGGGAAACAGTCACTTAGCAAACTGAGCCACTAATAGTCGGCAGAACCCAGAAGATGAGGCAGACACAGCAGTACTTGAGACAGTGTTTTAATAAAGTAAAAAGGAAAGTTCTTCAGGCAAAAATATAAATCCACAACGTCAAAAGTAATTCCAAGAGAAAAAGGTAATCCTCCAAGTCAAAAGGTAAATCCACAAGGTCGTAGGTACAGCAGGAAAAAAGCCTCAAAAGATAATCAAAAATAAATAAACAAGAACAAAAACAGAGTACCACAAGAGAGTCCATTTGCAGCAACAAATGTTCACAGCATCGCTGGGGCTGGGTGCTAACATACAAAAACAGAGCAAAGAACTGAGGAAAACTAAGGGTTTAAATACATTCAAGGGAAACGAGGCACAGGTGCAAATAATAACTGGAAACAAGGGAAAACAAAAGGGTCAAAAAGCACAATGGGGGCATCTAGTGGCCAAAACCGGAACAATCCTGGCCAAATCCTGACAACTGTCTCATCAGCCCAGCCAAGCAATTTATAAAACTTGATCTCCACTATAAAAGCATCTGGACGTTATCTCAGATTGCTGTCTGTCTCTCCGACATTTGCAACATTGTTTCAATATTCAAATTTGATCTCCAGCTGTCCCATAGTAATGAACGAGTTGGGAGGAGACAGACAGGCAGCGTTTCTCATTCAGTCAAAATCATGAATCAGCTGGCATAATGTTTATGGATATATACAAAGAAATCTCAATTGAAAAAATGTCAAATGAAACAAAGTTTTAAGTGTATATCACTTCAGTTTGAAGTGATATGTGTTAGCTGTGTTGTTAGCTATCTCCTATGAACAATAGTGTCCTGACAAGAGAACACATTTTCTATGCCAGGTGAAGTCACGCTTCATTAGCTCATTGTTCTAGATGTATCCAAATAAATGTCACTAGAAAACAGCTTCAACAAATGCAAATGCAACTACTGTTGTTATTCTGGCTGCACTGTTTGACGTGACCGTAAGTTAGCCGTTGTTGACTACCTAGCAACCAAGGGATAAGAATAAAAAGACTGAACGAATGGGTTGCGTCTCTGGCAACCGAACCGATAGAACGAACGACCAGCCAGCTTGGGTAGCAACCCTAGATTTGTGTCGGGACTATATCTTGTGGAAGGATGAAATAGTATGAATAAAATCATCAAACTAACGTTTTAATGAAAATATGTCAATATTTGTTTTTATATATTGGTAAACTGTTGTATAGAAGTGATAATGCCCTTGAAGCCGATGTTTGAAGGATATATTGACACAGTTTGCCGGACCTCGTCTCGGGCCTAACAACACCCATGCCAATATATCCTCCAAACACTGACTTCTCAGGCATTATCACCTAATTGATCTCTGTCTGTGATAATAATGAGGGGGGAGGTTATGATGAGAATGGATGGAACAATATTAGCTTTTTATTATCTCAACACCAGTTTTCAAACCCACTGAAATGACTACATGCCATCCATTATGGCATGTAACTGTATATGACAGAAAATCCGTGCCAGTTGGATTTACCCTTGAAGACATTTTAATCCTTAGCCTCTTATGCTGATTATGACTATTCTACTATGACATTGCTGCAGGTTTGGGAGAGGGGTTTGCTACTGCGGTGATATGGACCTCAAAGTGAACCACATAGTAGCCTGGCTCCATGGCTGAGGCGAGGGCCTTTGTAGCATGGTGGATTGGGAGGTAGAGGAGCAGGATATGGAGGGCCCCTCCACAGTGTCTGTGAAACCAGATCCCTCATAGCTCAACTCACATAATCTAAAGACATTAAAGTCTTCAGTTGTGAGATGTATACCCTCGTCTGTCCATGATTTCCACCAAGGGTGAAATCACGGATCACAAGTAAACAGGGAATCTTTTAGTACATTTTTACTAGAGTCACCAAAGTGCTTTTTAAAATATTTCAGAATGTGTTTGAGCAAGATGACAAATCTGGCACCAGCGTACCTAAATGGTTTAGCATTGCACATATCTCACTGGTGCACAACGTCCAGACGGACCAGGAAGATAAATACAGGTTATGAATACACTCTGGACACAATACTCTTTCTTATATGTGCCACATACGTGCAGGTTAGCGGTTTCTACTCATCTAACTACAGTTACTACATTTGTCTGTGTCTCACATCTGAGCACTTCCTCCTCTTCTTAACACATGTAAATCTTTAAGACTTTTATTTAATACCTTCTCTGTCACAATGACTCTTGCAGGGACAACAGCTGACATGCCTGATCAGTCACTCTCATTCAGAATGACTTTTACTGTGTAACTGATGCTTAAAAAGATGACATCTTTAATGTGGAGAGATTTATTTGATAGCATTGTATAGCATTCCCAGGTCCATAGCAATTGGGTTCTCCATTTACTGATCATCTGGTGTTCAGAAAACACAGTCTGACATATTTTTTAAGCAGACATCTACCCTCATTACGTGTCTGGCTTTTTTAATGAAACATACAACAAGATAACATTGTCACATAGTCTAATAAGAATGCACAGTCTACTGGGTTGTTGTAATTCAGGCATCTTTGTTCTTGCTCTCTTCTTTCTTCTAGTTCTCCCCTTCTCTTTCATGATTGTTTTGCTGGTCATGATGATATCACTTTGAAAATGAGAAGAAAAGGGCAGGAATCAGTGTTCAATCTTTAGCATCTGTAGCTTCTGTAGCTACTACTGTCTCTTTTATGTATTTTTCCTGTCCACCTCCCCCCTCCTCTTCATATATTCACCCCTGCCCCAGTACACGCGCGCACACAGACACACACACACACACACACACACACACACACACACACACACACACACACACACACACACACACACACACACACACACACACACACACACACACACACACACACTATCTCGTCTTTCCAACCACAACAACTATAAAGCAAGCAGTGCATTGCAGTTCCATCTCTGAGAAATCAGCAACTGTGAGATAATTCTGTAACTAATAAAGTGAAAGGGGCCCTTTGATGGCTGGAGCTGAAAAGATATTTTATTTTTTGTGTGTGGGATTTGAGATGTGCGATTCTATGGAGCTGGCTCCCCTGCTGCTAGGCTCTGGCTAGAAGCTGGCCCCCCTCTGGCTAATGTTATGGAGAATCGGAGGAATTTTATGGCTGTCTTTTCCCTCAGCCCCCTTTTTTCTTTTGTTCCCCTTTGAAGAATGACTTTAGACATTTTATTTACATATTTAACCATGGATGAAAGAAACGCAGGGTGAAAAAAGAAAGCTCATTGGGTCCTTGTGGGAATTTTGATACGTTTAAATGAATGGAAATCTTATTAGCTATTTTATAAAATAATTTAAGTTAATGTTTTTGGTTTATGAAGTCTCAAATATCTGCCTTAATTACTTGTGCTTAAGTTGCAGCCCAGTCTGTTACAACATGTGAGGTTTGTCATGGGAGAGAGAGGGGGACATTTTAGACATGTTTTGTATTGTTGGCAGAGCTGAAAGGGCATGTTGATTAAACGTACGGGTGGGGTCGGGGTATAATCTTCTTAACCAAGGGCCTCCTCTCCTCATTCATGGCCCACAATAAGAAGAAACAACACTCTGTTGGAAGTGAGACTATTTATCCAGATACCCTGCACATTGTTCAGGGCTCCTGTTCTCCCTCACAATCACATGCATTTATTTACCATTAGATTTTAGTTCATTTTGCTCCTATTATCAAATTGAACCTTTATTTAACTAGGCAAGTCAGTTAACAACAAATTCTTATTTACAGTGCAGCCTACCGGGCAACAGTGGGTTTTCTGCCTTGCTCAGGGGAAGAAGACAGATGTTTACATTGTCAGCTCTGGGATTTGATCCAGCAACCTTTTGGTTACTGGGACCAACGCTCTAACCACTAGGCTATATTATGCCAATGAGGCTCAGGTGTTTGTAAACTAAATGGCCATCATTTTTTGGGGTCAGTCATAAGTAATAACGAACTTAATTCAGAAAAAGTTTATTCAGAAAATGTGGTCAAATATTGCTTCTCTCCGACCCAGAGTGTGTAATGGGAAATAGATGAAGGAATGACAACAGAAATGTAGAGGAATATAGATGGTAGAGTATTGAGTGAGACTCCATAACTGTCTGCAAGAATAATCCCCTAAAAAACACTTTCTTTCCTATTTGAAATGCAAGGGCTTTAATAAGAGCATCAGTTTTAGTAAAGGGTCAGACGTTTTGAGGAAATGCATATGAATCCGGTAATTCATTATTTAAGAGCCCTGCAAAACATCAAAGCCGACAGTATTCTTTACACATATGGTTTTAATAGTTCAATAAAAATGAATTATTAATGAGTGCTAATTTGTCCCACTTCCTCTTCACGCAGCTCCAAGAAAGTATATCTCAGTCACAAGTAGCTATCCTTATATGTAGGCTACTGTAGTGGCGCAGTGGTGTCATGGATACAGTGAGTCAAACAGCCCATAGTGGAAACCCAACCCGCCCGTGGTATGTATCCACTGTGTTAGTGGTTGATTAAATGGAGCTAATAAGGGCACCTCACTGCTAATGTTTATAGTGTGGATTAGTAGGGAGATGATGATGACGCATACGTCCACACAACAGGGAAAGTGTCACCCGCCCTGCAATAAACACAGTTGTGTAATTCATTATGTTTGTTATGCATCAGATCCAATAACATCTGAGGCTCTTTGAAAATGCCAATATTAGTTTAGTAGTTTGTTCTTACATCACCCTCCTTTCAAGTGGTCGCCATTTAACAGTCATATGAGGAGGAGGAGGAGGGGAAGACGTCCCCTTTGAGTTTGCTCACCAGCTCCAGACTGAGCACTGAACCAAAACAGTTACAGTCAACTGCTTGCAAAACACATTTTTGTTGGATAAGTCATTTTGGATCCGATGGGAATCTGTGATGCTAAAATTTGTTTGCTATTTAACAGCTTTGCTCTGAACACAGAGGTTCAACATACGCAACCATTTACATTTAAACAGGTTCCCCGGGACAAAATGCGTAGCCTATCAGCCAATTAATATAGTCGATTTACTTGCACGTGACAGAACGCTAAATTGTTTCTGGTCCCATCATATAACATGGCACACGTCAGCCCTATGCTGATGTGCACAAATTCCTCATCAGTCTATCAAATATTTTAGACTTTATGTCCTTTTAATGGCATTACTTAAAATAGGTCAACCCTTGCCACCAGAGGGATATTTTAAACCTACAAATTCAAGGTTTACTTCTATTCTGTTGGTCGGTGGACCAGTGACCCCTGTTTGGAAAGCTGTGGCTAGCGATCAATCGTTGATAAATGAACAATCAAACTACCCGGTTTGGCGGTGGTTCGGCACTGCTGTGCTGTGACTGGGTCAGAGACGGTAGGAGATAGTGATGGAGAAGAAAGTGAAGCAAGTATGGAGCACAGTGGTACAAATAAAGGAGGGCGTAAGAAAGAGAAAAAGAAAGCAGGAGAGAAAGGGAGTAGGGGTTTGAAGGGGAGAGAGAGATCTATGGAGGCAGAGAGGAGGAAGAAAAGGAAGTTTGAGGAGAGCAACATAGTGTCCAGCGGCAGTTCGGAGGTAGAAAGTGCAGAGGAAGGGCAAGATAAGACGTGAGGAGAGCATGGAGGTGAGGAGGAGCATGGAGGTGAGGAGGAGCAGAAAGTGATTCTGAAGTTTAGGGAGGAAAGGGGAGTTGGGGTGATGAGTCTGATAAACTTGGCGGCTGTGATAAAAGAGTTGATTGGGGACGTTGTCAATGCTAAGTGTTAAGAGATGTGAACTTGTTGGTGTTCTGTAAGGACATGGCGCAGAGGGAAAAAGCTCTCAGAGTGATTCTAATAGGGAAGTGTAAGGTGGTGTCGAGCAGCTGGACTGATCAAGCAGGGAAGCAGTGGATTAAAGGGGTGACAATAGGAGTGCCTGTGAGTGTTAGCACTAAAGAGGTAAGGGACAACTTGAGGAGGCGTTCTAGTGGATGTTCAAAGACTGCAAGCGACAAGGGGTGGAGTTAGGGTAGATAGTCTGTCTATTCTGTTACACTTCAAGGACAGGGTACTGTCAAATAAAGTCATTATTAGGTGAGGGCTTATGTACCAAAGCCTTTAAGATGTTATAACTGCCAGAGGTTTGGGCATGTGGCAACAGCCTGTAAAGAGAAAAAGAGGTGTGCCAGGTGTGGAGGGGAGCGTGAGTATGGGAAGTGTGAGGGTGTTGTACAACCAAAGTGCTGCAGCTGCAACAAGTGAGAGTGGAGAGAAGGGTGTCATATGCTGAGGCAGTGAGGGTGGTCCAGGTCTAGGGAGATACAGGTTCAAGAGAGAGATGGGTAGGAGCATCTAGACCAGAGATTACGGGGCAGGATTGAGGCAATATGGTATACATAGATAAAAGAAAACTGGTGACGTTCATAGCAGGAGCTATCAATAGCACTGCTAAAGTAGAGTCTAAAACAGAGAGGAATCAGCTAATAGTGAAAGCTGCTGGGAGACATCTGAGTGTGACAGGGTTGACATGGGAAGAGGTTTGAGGGTAGAGTCATGTATTACTAGATCTTAGTTATGGTGGTAGTACCACAATGGAATGCTCGAAGCCTGTTGGCTAATGGGCAGGAATTCAAGCAGTTCATTGTAGATATGCAAGCTAAGCCTGATGTGATTTGTGTGCAGGAAACATGGCTCAAACCAAACGTGGAGTTTATCATCCAGAGATATGTAGTGGTTCGTAGGGACAGAGATGTAGGTGGAGGGGGGGATGTGCCACCTTCATAAAGCAAGAACTTCCCTACAGGATGCTAGGCAGAGGTATTGAACAGTAATATGTGGTGGTGGAGGTGTGGTTGAGAGGAGGGGTGCTAGTGGTAGTGAACTACTTTAATCCTTGTCAGATATTGGACCTGGAGAGGGTGGAGGGCAGGATAGAAGTAGATAATGTGGTGTGGGGATTGTAATGCCCACAACATGCTCTGTCGACAGTAGGGAGTCATCATTACCTCATAGTATGCACAGTAAGCCGAAGGTAGAAGAATGTGCCAGTGGATGTGGATGGAGTTGGCAGGTGGGTGTTTGGAAGTGCAAAGTGGGATCAGTTTGAGGAGCTGAGTGAGCACGTGATGGCTCAGGTGGATATGAGAGGGGATGTGGATTGTATGAATAACTGGTTGAGAACAGCGTTAGTGGGGGCAGCTACTGAGGCTATACCTAAGAGTTCAGGGAGGAGGAGGAGGAAAGCAGTCCCATAGTGGACGGAGGAGTGTGGGGAAATGGTGAGGAGTAGGAACAGGGCATTTAGAGTACTGAAAAGGACACATAACTTCCAACATCTGATTCAGTATAAGCAGGCCCAGGCCCCGGTGAGGAGAGCTATCCGTTAGGCAAAGAGGTCATGTTGGCGTCGGTTCTGTGACTCCATTGGAAGGGCGACACCTGCGGGAGAAGTGTGGGGGATGATTAAGAGGATGAGTGGGGTCAGAAGGGAGTGGGATTATCGAATGTTGACGAGTGGGATGGATTTGGCAGTAACAGATGAGGAGAAGGCAGAGATGATGGCCAAAAGCGTTTGTCGAAGTGCAAAGCTCAGCAAATTTGTCAGAGCAGGGGCAGAGGGGGAGAGAGAGAACGAGAGAGGAGCATCCTGGAGTGCTGGATAGGATGGAGGATGTAAATGATGGGTTGAATATACCATTTACCATGGCAGAGGTAGAAAGGGCAATAGATAATGCTGGGTTTATCTCAACTGGGAGAGATGAGGTGTGCTATGTTATCTTGGCCCATCTTAGTGATGAGGCACTGGATAAGATGTTGGTGTTGTACAATACAGTGTGGGAGGAGGGGAAACTACCAGGCAGTTGGAAGGAAGCAGTAGTGGTACCAATCTGGAAGCCAGGGAAGGACCCAACGAGGCCAACAAGCTATAGGCCAATAGCTTTAACATCACATGTACAGTAGCAAGAAAAAGTATGTAAGATTATGGAATGCATGATTACGGAGAGGCTATCTTACTTCCTGGAGTGCAGGGGGCCAGTATCGCCGCATCAGAGTGGGTTCAGGAAGGGAAGGGGGACTATGGACCCAGTGCTCTGGTTAGAAGCAGAGGTCAGGAAGGCTCAGGTGAACAAGGAGACTGTTGTAGTTGTCTTTTTTGATGTGGAGAAGGCGTGATATGATGTGTAAGGAGGGATTGTTAATCAAGCTTGATATTATGGGGGTAGGTGGAAGAACATACAACTGGATAAAGGATTTCCTGTTTGGAACGTCTATCCAGGCGAGGGTGGCAGGCAGCAACTTGGCGGATAACGGTACACCCCAGAGGAGCTGTGTTTAGTTCTCTGTTGTTCTCAATCATGATCAATGACGTTTACTCTCAGGTACAGTCGGATATTGCCGGATATGGGGCGGCAGGTAGGCTAGTGGTTAGAGCGTTCAACTGACTGCCTAGGAACCCACTGTTCCTAGGCAGCCATTGTAAATAAGAATTTGTTCTTAATTAACTTGCCTAGTTAAAAAAAGGTTTTAAAAAATTATAATAATATTGGGAGGTTGTTATTTGCAGATCATGGGGCCTTATGGAAGAGGGGAAGAAATGTGCCAAATATAGTCAGGAAGGTACAGGAAGCAATTGATGAGGTAGAGCAGTGTGCATTAATGTGGGGATTCAGATTCTCTGTAGAAAACTCAGACAGTGTTCTTTACCAGGAGGAAGGTGGGAGGTGAAGTACGCTTGAGGTTATATGGGGAAAAACTTGGAGAGGTTGGGGGCCTTCAGGTCCCTTGGGGATTTTACAGGCATGCTGGGAACATGAGTGAGGACAGAACACAAGCTTTGGGTGGATAATACCCAGGTGAAGGAGATGGGACTGTATGGAAGGGAGTTAAGTCAAATGGTAGCTATTCCTGTAAACCCACTACCTCCAGTAGTTAATCTAGAAATGTTGGACAGACTACAGAAATATAGGGTGGATGTTGAACCATCTGATTTGTTTAAGCGACGTCTGGATACTGTGTATAATGATTTTGTGGCCATTTACACAGATGGTTCAAAGATCCAAGGACAGGACGCACTGGGTCAGTATTTGTAGTGCAGGAATGTGGGGTGGCATTCAGGAAACGTATTACAGATCATCTGGCTGTATATACGGCAGAGCTGATGGCCATACTGTTTGCATTGCAGTGGATGGAGGAAGTCAAGCCAGACAGTAGTTATTTGCTCTGATTCATGTGCAATGTTAATGAGTCTCCAGTCCTTTAGTTCACGTAGCAGACAAGACCTCCTTTATGAGGTGCTACAAACCCATGGCAGGATTAGACAGATGAGTATACAGATAAGATTAACTTGGGTCCCAGCCCATGTGGGGGTGGAGGGGAACGAGGCAGTTGATGTACTGGCTAAACAAACACTTAGAAATGGGGATGTTGATGTCGTAGTTTCAATGAGCAAGGCAGAGGGATAAAGCCTGATATGGACAGTAATGGTGCAGAGATGGCAGGAGCAGTGGAATAGAGATACTAAGGGCAGGCAAGAAGGGACAGAGGAAAGTCGAGGAGGGGAGGACGGCAAGAAGGGACAGAAGAGAGAAGGCTATTTTTACAAGATTAATTGTGGGGCACGTCCAGTTGAATAAGTCCTTAAATGTGATAGGAAAGCATCCAACAGGAAAGTGTGATTATTGCCAGGAAACATAGACTGTGGAACATGTATTGTTACAGTGTGGGCAGTATCAGAGGGAAAGAGAGAGGCTGAGATCTAATATGAGGGAGAAGGGGATACAGGAATTTAGTTTAAAGAGTTTAGTATATTGAGTAGAACCTCATTCGATATAGTCTCAAATATTTTGTTATATATTTTTAAGAGCAACGGGGCTGGCAGGTAGGATTTAGTTTCTCCCTGTCTCTGGCCCACACTCCAGTACAGTAGGTGGTGGTAATGCCGATAAACCCCACCCAAGAAGTTCCGTTGGTCTGTAACAAAATGCAGAGTGCCAATTTGCATTGATGCATTCTTCATTACGCTACTAGCAGAGAAGAAAAGGCGAAGCGAGAAGTTTTACTTTGGGACAAAATCTGTCCATGAAAAGAAGTACACGAAGAGAGGAATTTTTGTATGGGGGTCAATAACAAAATGTCAAATTTGGTCAACAAAAAATGTAATTGCTAATTTGCTACGTGAGGTTTATTTGATTGAATATAAGTTTCGTAATGATTAGGTTGTTACGAATGCACAGATATAAGTGGACACCTGTGGCATTTCGGCAACCTTGAAAAAAAAAGATTTTATATCGGAGTTGAACTTGTTGTCATAGAGATAGATGACGCATCATGGATAGGTAACCCATTTCAGAATCATCAGTATTCGCCAAGTACATTTACACATACTCAATTGTACTTGGAGATATGGTTCTGCTAGTGATAGACAATATTTAGAGACAGACAACAGAGTTTAAACAAAGTTTGCATGAATTAAATACAACTAGATAGATTGAGCATAGAGCTGTAAGAGTTTGAGCAGATACGCAAATATACAGTGTGTATACGGTTGATATACAGTGGATTTACATATTTACAGTATCATTCTGAATATATATAAATGTAGAGAGGTGGACAGAGTGCAATGCAGTTCAGTGCAGTTATTTTGTGCAGAGTTTTAGCATGGACAGTGTGATTGATGGCTTCCACCATTAATAAGTAGTCAACTGGGTGGGGATTCCTATGAGTTAGGAGCAATCAGCCAATGAAGAAGAAGAAATTGACTACTTTAAAATGTAGATAGCCTAAGTAGCGCTGCCCATGCTGTCACAGACGATACAATGGCACAGATATAAAGATGAGTCCTCCATCTATCTCTATGGCCTAATATCTGCCCTCTCATTGGCTAGAATGGTCCCACCGGCTCTCGCCTCCACCCACCTGCCTTCTATCTTTGAGGACATTTCCATTGTTAGAGTGGTCACTTTACTATCTTGTCAATATAAAAGACAATTTATGCTACTAGCTACTACTAACATTAGACAACACTTTTATGTTTTTGCATATATGACAAAATCCCACGTTTTTGTTTCTTTGTTTCACACACACCCATGTGCTTTTATGGAAAAAATATATATTATGTCCTTACAACATGCAAGTTTATTGTACATCGAAGAAAAATAACCTGAAGTGCCTCATGGATTTGTCAAATAACATTCATGTAGGCCAGTGTTTCTCTAACTCCCTCGGTGCACGTCTTCGTGTTCGCCCTATCACTACCCAGCTGATGAAAATCATCAAAGCTTGATGAGGAGTTTGTTATTTGAATCACCTTCGTAGTGCCACTGCAAAAACCAACTGGACCGAGTTTTAATAAACTACGATGTATGCTATCGTTATGAGCGGCGCTTATAGGTGGCACACACTGCTAAAGCGGTTGACTCGCAATCGATTGTGCACTTTAACTGTTGGTTTGAGCAAGGGCGCAACTGTGGTTTTATTATAAACACTCCAAACAGCCTACCCAACCCCTCAGAAGCGTCTGCATGGTCCTAAAGCACACCATTGCCATTCCAATGATAAAACTGGGGGGGGGGACAAAAATGTAATTTCTGAATGTGGGGGGGACCGTCCCCAATGAAAGTTGTACCCCTGGGTTTGAGCTTCCCTCGCATTAAGCTTTTTATTTGAGGAAAAAACAATTCACTGTCGGTCCTTGAAGCTCAATTCAAAATGCAAAAGTGGATCATTATAATGCATAGCTTATAAAACGCTGAAGCCTGCATGTAAGTGTAGCATAAATAAGAATATACTAATTACAGCCGTGTCTTCCTAAATTAAGACTGTCATTCGAGTAAACTTATTTTAAAGAACTGTAATACTGCCATCTGTAGGATGATAACGAAGGTGCAAACTACATTCCTACTGTACACTTTGTATAACTCATCCTCCTCGAGTCAAATAACGCATATGTGACAAAGCAGATGATTAGGAAAATGCATATAAAAGGTTGTAGGCTTGCATTTAGGTGTACACGTGCATGTAATATAGCCTATGCAATATGATTATTAGTCCATAGCAATAGTGTGTTGTGCAAGGCTGAAGATAGCTCCTTATTAAATTAATTAATAATCAATTTTCAAGCTGTTGTCTGTAGGCATCCCTTTTCTTTTTTTTTTTTTTTTTTAAACTCTGTTTATTAAGTTTTGAACATACACACACACACAGACAAGACAAAGCAATATAAATAATATACTCAACTAGAAAAAAAATACAAATAAAAATACAAATAAAAAAATAGCTTTAAAGATACCATACTTTAGACAAGTTAAACACACCGGGCAGAAGGCTACAGAGGTTAAAGGGCAATCTATAGTACAGGGACAGAGCAAACACCTCACCATTGTTCCTGTAAACAGTCAAGGGATAAGGGTGGAGAAATGCAACCACTCACAGAGAGTCATGGCCACAGACCGACCATCCACTGGACAAAAAAAAAAGTTTACAATGCTTTAAAATAAAAAAATAAAATGATTATTCATGTAGGCGTGAACAAAATGTAAAAATAACTGGGAAAAACAAGCTAACACTTCAGTCTCTGCCTGGGCAAGATGAACAATGCATCTGCGGACCACAATCAATAAGCACATGGACCTTAATACCCCCCCCAGCAAAAACACAGAGAGAAGCTCCTCCAACCCTTAAGTCAGACTTATTTTAGTATTAATTGGAATGCCATCAGAGGATGGACTGTTTAAAGTAAGACCGGAATGGAGCCCAAGCCTCATCAAACAGTTTGGGGTTCCCACGTGAATTGAATTGAATTTTTTCTAGTTTCAGAGAGCACAACACATCCCTCACCCAATATTTATAAGATGGGGGAGCTGCCATCTTCCAGTTCTGTAGTATTAGCCGTCTAGCTAAAAGAGTTGTATAAGCAACAGTGTCCGACTGGATTCTTGATAGGGGGGTACCCATGGGCAGTACTCCAAAAAGGGCTGTAAGGGGAGACGGATCTATAACAGTGTCATATATATCAGAGAAACATTTAAATATTAATTCCCAGAAACCTGACAGTTTATGACAGCCCCAAAACATATGCAACAGTGTGGCTGGTTCCACCTTACATCTGACACAGGTAGGATCAAAATCAGAGAATATTCTTCCAAGTTTGGCCCCCGACCAGTGGATACGGTGAACCACCTTGAATTGAATGAGGCTGTGTCTAGTGCTAAAAGAGGACGAGTGTACCCTGCGCAGCACAGATTCCCAGGCGTCTTCCCCAAGTTCCTCCCCCAAATCCTTTTCCCATCGAGTCTTTAAAGGCACCAGAGAAGGGTTCTGTAGGTCATGAATGATTGCATATACATCTGAAATTGCGCCTCTAGGAAGCTTGTTCAGCTCCAAGATGCTCTCTATAGCAGTATTCGCAGGCCTATTGGGAAATCCAGGTGTGTTAGCCCTGACAAAGTTTCTAGTCTGGAGATAGCGGAAAAAGTGGGATTGGGGGAGATTGAACTTTTCCTGCAGCTGAGAAAAAGAGGCAAATGTATCATCAAAGAATAATTGGGCTAGCGAGGAAAGGCCTAGTGAGTGCCAAATGCCAAAAGCCCCATCATTCAAAGATGGAGGAAAGAAAATGTTCTGATTGATTGGGCCTGATAGAGAAAAGCCTCGGAGGCTAAAGGCTAAACGGAACTGATTCCAAATTTTAAGAGACTGCTTTACAATTGGGTTGGCACACCTTTTGCCTAGGGACACTGGGAGAGACGAGCACAGCACAGAAGAAAGTGCTGCAGGTTTACACGATTCAGACTCCATCTGGGCCCAGAGTGGTCTAGGGCCAGTAGGATCAGTCTGCAGCCAGTACAGAACGGCTCTGAAATTTGCAGCCCAGTAGTATGTCTGAAAATTTGGTAAAGCTAAACCCCCCAATGACCTAGGCTTCTGTAAATGTTTTCTACCAATCCGTGGTACCTTGCCATTCCAAATAAAATGCATGAATGTTTGATCCAGTGAAATAAAAAAAGATTTTGGAATAAAAATGGGTAAACATTGAAATAAATATCAAAATTTGGGCAACACATTCATTTTAATGACATTAATCCTTCCGATAAGAGAAAGGGGTAGCGAATTCCAAAAAGTAAAAGATTGTTTCAATCTGTCTGCTAGAGCAACAAAGTTTTCCTGAAACAAATTTGAATATTTCCTTGTCACTTTTACTCCCAAGTAAGTGAATTGATCCCGGACAATCCTAAACTGAGAACTTGTGAAAGAGCACTTTAAAGCAGCCTTGTTAACCGGAAAGAGCTCACTCTTGCCTAGATTCAGCTTGTACCCTGAGATTGATCCAAACTTTTTAAGAACAGATAGGGCACGTGGCAATGAGGTATCGGGGTTGGAGATAAACAAAAGGAGGTCGTCAGCATATAGCGAGACTTTCTGCTCCCATCCCGCCCTGATTATGCCTTGAATGGCATCATTAGAGCGTAGTGCAATGGCGAGAGGCTCGATTGCCAAAGCAAACAGCAAGGGGGAGAGTGGGCAACCCTGTCTGGATCCGCGGTGCAAGGGAAAATAGTCAGAGGACAAGTTATTGGTCCGTACCGAAGCCATGGGTGAAAAATAAAGAATCTTTATCCACGCAATGAATTTGGGGCCAAAGCCAAATCTATAAAGGGCAGCTGTTAGGTAATCCCACTCAATGGCTAAAAGCTTAGCTAGGATTTTGTAATCACAGTTTAAAAGCGAGATTGGGCGATAGGATCCACATTCCAGGGGGTCTTTGTTTTTCTTTAGTAGTAATGACATTGAAGCCTGATAAAGACTAGGCGGCAGCTTTGAAGTATTGAGGCACTCTGCAAATAGTCGGGACAAGAATGGGCAAAGCAGACCAGAAAACGTCCTGTAAAATTTGGTTGGAAAACCGTCCGGACCCGGTGATTTACCACTTTTCATTGCGGACACTGTTGGCGCTCTTTATGCAGATCAGAGGAAGGATCCGTAGCATACTTCTCAGCCAATGTGGCTATGGACTCGCTCAGGTCCCGAAGTCGCTGGGAGCGAACTCTGTTTTGGTTGGCTGAAATAAAAGAAATAATTTGGCCACGTAGGTATGCTTTGAGAGACTCCCATATGGTAGAGCAGGACATACCTGGTGTTGAATTAATTTCTAGGAATAAGGTAATTTCAGAAGAAATGAAATTGACAAACTCCTTATCTGAGAGTAAAATGGGGTTGAGACGCCATTGATAACACCTAGGAGGTCGCTGGGGAAACTCTAGTTCAAGCACTAATGGTGAATGGTCAGAGATAACAATACTCTCGTAAGTACACTGCCGAAGGTTAGGCAGAAGTTTTTTGTCCAAAAAGAAGTAATCAATCCGGGAGTATGTTTGATGAACATGAGAATAAAAGGAATACTGTCTATCTGTAGGATGTAGGAAACGCCAGGCCTCAAACATAGCATATTTCTGAAGAAAGGATTGAATAAGTAGGGCACATTTAGATGGGCCTGTATTTGTTTGTGAGGACTTGTCAAGAACTGGGGACATTTTACAGTTGAAATCCCCCCCTAAAATCAACAAATGAGAATCTAAATTGGGAATAGCAGACAGAAAGGAAGAAATGAAACTTGTGTCATCCCAATTGGGAGCATAAACACTAGCCAAAACAAGAGGGGTAGAAAACAGTTCACCGGTTACTATGACGTATCGTCCCTTAGGATCAGCAATAACCTCAGAAGCTACAAAGGGAGGGAGCCTTATCAACCAGAATAGCAGCACCTCTTGATTTACTATGAAAGTTTGAGTGGAACACTTGACCAACCCAGTCCTTACGCATCCTAAAATGCTCACCAGTCCTCAAGTGAGTCTCTTGTAGAAATGCAATATTTGCATTCAAACCCTTTAAGTGTGTCAACACCCTCTTACGCTTCACCGGGTTGTTAACCCCTTTGGTATTCCAAGAAATGTACTTGATCGTATTATTTCGGCCCCTCTGGGCATTCCCGTTATTCAACCCTGTCATTAGAGCATAGAATGGAAAAGCAATGAGCGCCCAAAACCCCCAGAATAACTTGTCTCAGAGTAATAATGTACGGTGGTAAATGTTTGTAAAAAGTACAGAAAAAAAAACTGAAAAAAAAAACTAAAAAGACAGAATGACAACATTAGAACTGAACAATTCAACCTGCCCCCCCACCCCCTCCCCCTATCCCAGACAATACCTCCCCAAACGAGGTACAAGCCTAAATAGAACATGTTCTCTTCGCACAGTATGTCTGTGAGAGTGCGGTCTTAAACCTAAACCCACAGTCCCGCTCTTTAAAGTTGCGTTTTGTTAGTGGATCAAGCAGCAAAAAGAAAGATTTGTATGTATTTTTTTCAAATAAAAAAAAGGCAAATCCCCTGTGCAAACGGAATGACAAAAGCACCACTTGTAGATGTATATAATTGTATTCCCCGTCTTATGACAGGCATTGAGAGAAAATAAATAAAATGTATAAAGGCTCTCAGCCAAAAATCTAATTTGAAGTAAGGAAATCGTAGTAAGACAATCAAAAATAATAGTAATTATAATAGTAGTCTAATTGAAGCTGAGACAGCTTACAAACAATCCCAAAAAAACTACGTATGCGCAACGTTGAACGTTTGCTGGGCTTAAATGACGCTCAAAACCTTTAAAATTAAAGTGAGGCCCCAGAAACCGTGTAGCCTCGGGAGACATTTACTGTTTACTGGGTCAATGCAAACGGATGCAGTAAACAAATAACCAAAAATATTTTGAGTCACTGAGACAATGTGTAAACAAACTAAATAGGTGAGCGAGATAAGGCACGCACACTAGATGATCAAAACATTAGATCACATCAAATAAGCCTGAATAGTTCACCAACTATACAAGACTAGCCTGTTATATCTAAACATAATTGTACCACAAGTGGGGTACTTACTATCCACAGTTCGCAAGCAACAGTTGCTAAACTGTGAGCATATTCAAGACTTCTTGATGTGACGTTGAATGTGAGCCATAGCCTCCTCCGGAGATTCAAATGTGTGGTCTTTACCCTCATGAGATATCCATAAACGGGCCGGGAATCGCAGTCCATACTTCACACTTGGATGGTCCCGAAGTACTCGTTTGGCCTGTCCGAAAGCTGCGCGCTGCCTGGAAACAGTGGGGGAGTAGTCCTGGTATATGAAAAAGCTCTGTCCTTGAAAGCTCAGAGTGGTATTGCGGGCTCGTCGGAGGATCTCCATCTTCTCATGAAAAAAGTGCACTCGAAGAATTATGTCACGTGGCCTCTCCCCATCCCGGGGCTTTGGGCGCAGCGACCGGTGGGCTCGATCAATCAGGGGCTTTTCATCTAAGGCAAGAACATCCTTCAGCAGCCCTGAAACGAAATCCGTGGCGCGATGCATTTCCGCGGACTCTGGGACTGATACAAGCCTCAGATTATTGCGGCGAGAGAATCCCTCTAAACTCACACAGCTCTCCCTCACCTTTTTCAAATCCGCAGCTAGGCGTTTAACTTCAGCCTCCAGGGATGTAGTTAAATCGGAGACATTAGTAGCGGAGGCCTCCAGTGCTGCAATCGTTGTAGTGTGTGACGCAGTTGTTGTTTTGAGTGATGTAATTGCCGGCACAGTCTCGTTCCGCAGGATGGTTAAATCTGCTTTTAAAGTATCAGAAACCTCCTGTATTCTGGCCTCAATCGTAGCAACCACCTGTGTTTTCATTTCAACTATCTCAGAGCGTAGTAGTTTGATGGCCTCGAGAATGTTCATTTCAGCGCCGCCAGGCCAAGCCGCGCCCACGGGTAAAGTGTGCGTCCCCGGGCCCTCAGACTCAGGAGAGGGCGGTGATGAGAGCGGGTCTTGTAGGCCGGGTTTTCTCAAAGTCATGTTCTTGGCCTTATGTTTGGTCGACATGCTGACATTCGGAAGCAAAGTAGTCTTGGTTTTTACGGAAAGGGATCACCAAATTAATATTTGAAAATAAATACGGTTTTGCTGCAGAATTCACATAAACTTTAAGAATACCACGGGAGCAAACGGAAAACACGTCAGTCGCACATGGCGTCCCCTACCATCCCCGGCATCCCTTTTCAACACACTAGCACAATACATGTAAATCTACATTCATGTGAGACTCGAACCTTTGCCACAATCTGCGAAAATTACATGGATTAGGCACTTTACACACTTAGGCACTTTATAGGCACTTTACACATGACCAGTCAGTCGACTACACGTGATAGTTGCCTTGATGATCAGAACCTGCTGTTGGACTGAGATATGATAAGGATCAAATCAAAATCAAATCAAATTTTTGTGACATGCGCCGAAACAACATGACCTTACAATGAAATGCTTACTTACAAGCCCTAGCCAACAATGCAATTAAGACAAATGGCTGCAGGGGCAGTATTGAGTAGCTTGGATGAAAGGTGCCCAGAGGTGCCCAGAGTAAATGGCCTGCTCTTCAGTCTCAGTTGCTTATATATGCATATTATTTGTATTGGATAGAAAACACTCTGAAGTTTCTAAAACTGTTTGAATGATGTCTGTGAGTATAACAGAACTCATATGGCAGGCAAAAACCTGAGAAGAAATCCAAACAGGAAGTGAGAAATCTGAGGTTGGTTGATTTTCAACCCAGGCCCTATTGAATTCACATTGGGATATGGATGAAGTTGCACTTCCTAAGGCTTCCACTAGATGTCAACCGTCTTTAGAAACTTGAATGAGGATTCTACTGTGTTGTGGGCCTGAATAAGAGCTGAATGAGTCAGGTTAATGGCAGAGAGCCATTTCCTGGTAACGCGCATTCCACATGATATCGACCTGCGTTCCATTGCTTCTCTTGACAGAAAGGAATTCTTCGGTTGGAACTTTATTAAAGATTTATGATAACAACACCCTAAAGATTGATTCTATACTTAGTTTGAAATGTTTCTTCGACCTGTAATATAGCTTTTTGAAGTTTTTGTCCAAAGTTCGGCTGGACCTGCATGAGCGTTTGGATATGTGCACCTAACACGCTAACAAAAGTAGCTACTTGGACATAAATAATGGACATTATCGAACATATCAAGCATTTATTGTGGAACTAGGATTCCTGGGAGTGCATTCTAATGAAGATCATCAAAGGTAAGGGAATATTTATAATTTGATTTCTGGTTTCTGTTGACTCCAACATGGGGGAAAATTGTATTTATTTTCTGAGTGCCGTCTCAGATTATTGCCTGGTTTGCTTTTTCCTTAAAGTTCTTTTGAAATCTGACACAGCGGTTGCATTAAATTAAGGAGAGGTATATCTATAATTACATGTGTATAACTTTTTATTATCATCTACATTTATGATGAGTATTTCTGTTGAATCGATGTGGCTATGCAAAATCAATGGATGTTTTTGGAACTAGTGAACGCGCCAATATAAACTCAGATTCTTTGATGTAAATATGAACTTTATCAAACAAAACATACATGTATTGTGTAACATGAAGTCCTATGAGTGTCATCTGATGAAGATCATCAAATGTTATTGATCAATTGTATCTCTATTTGTGCTTTTTGTGACTCCTCTCTTTGGGTTGGTGGTGACCTAACATAATCATTTGTGGTGCTTTCGCTGTAAAGCCTATTTGAAATCGGACACTGTAGTGGGATTAACAACAAGATTACCTTTAAAAGGGTATAAAATACATGTATGTTTGAGGAATTTTAATTATGAGATTTCTGTTGTTTTGAATTTGGTGCCCTGCACTTTCACTGGCTGTTATCATATCATCCCGTTAACGGGATTGCAGCCCTAAGACGTTTTAAGAAAGAATTTACTAAAATAAACTGAAGCAAAAAATAAATTTATTAAAAAGAAGAAAATAGAAAAATAACAAATAATTAAAGAGCAACAATAAAAAAACAGTAGTGAGGCTATATGTAGGGGCTACCAGTACAGTGTCAATGTGCGGGGGCACAGGTTAGTCGAGATAATAGAGGCATGTACAGTTGAAGTCGGAAGTTTACATACACCTTAGCTAAATATATTTAAACTCAGTTTTTCACAATTCCTGACAATTAATTTGAGTAAGAATTCCCTGTCTTAGGTCAGTTAGGCTCCCCACTTTATTTTAAGAATGTGAAATGTCAGAATAATAGTAGAGCAAATTATTTATTTCAGCTATAATTTCTTTAATCACATTCCCAGTGGGTCAGAAGTTTACATACACTCACTTAGTATTTGGTAGCATTGCTGTTAAATTGTTTGACTTGGGTCAAACATTTCGGGTAGCCTTCCACAAGCTTCCCACAATAAGTTGGGTGAATTTCGGCCCATTCCTCCTGACAGAGCTGGTGTAACTGAGTCAGGTATGTAGGCCTCCTTGCTCGCACACGCTTTTTCAGTTCTGCCCACAAATTTTCTATAGGATTGAGGTCAGGGCTTTGTGTTGGCCACTCCAATACCTTGACTTTGTTGTACTTAAGCCATTTTGCCACAACTTTGGAAGTATGCTTGTGGTCATTGTCATTTGGAAGACCCATTTGCAACCAAGCTTTAACTTCCTGACTGATGTCTTCAGATGTTGCTTCAATATATCCACATAATTGTCCTTCTCATGATGCCATCTATTTTGTGAAGTGCACCAGTTCCTACTGCAGCAAAGTACCCCCACAACATGATGCTGCCACCCCCGTGCTTCACGGTTGGGATGGTGTTCCTCGGCCTGCAAGAATCCCCCGTTTTCCTCCGAACATAACGATGGTCATTATGGCCATTTTTGTTTCATCAGACCATAAGACATTTCTCCAAAAATAACTGTTTTACTGTGGATATAGATACCATAGTACCTGTTTCCTACACCATCTACACAAGGTCCTTTGCTGTTGTTCTGTGAATGATTTGCACTTTTCGCACCAAAGTACGTTCATCTCTAGGAGACAGAACACGTCTCCTTCCTGAGTGGTATGACGGCTGCGTGGTCCCATGGTGTTTATACTTGCGTACTATTGTTTATACAGATGAACATGGTATCTTCAGGTGTTTGGAAATTGCTCCCAAGGATGAACCAGGCTTGTTGAGGACTACAATTTTCTTTCTGAGGTCTTGGCTGATTTCTTTTGATTTTCCCACGATGTCAAGCAAAGAGGCACTGAGTTTGAAGGTAGGACTTGAAATACATCCACAGGTACACCTCCAATTGACTCAAATTATGTCAATTAGCCTATCAGAAGCTTCTAAAGCCATGACATCATTTTCTGGAATTTTCCAAGCTGTTTAAAGGCACAGTCAACATAGTGTATTTAAACTTCTGACCCACTGGAATTGTGATACAGTGAATCATAAGTGAAGTAATCTGTCTGTAAACAATAGTTGGAAAAATGACTTGTGTCATGCACAAAGTAGATGTCCTAACCAACTTGCCAAAACTACAGTTTGTTATCAAGAAATATGTGGAGTGGTTGAAAAATGAGTTTTAATGACTCCAACCTAAGTGCATGTACACTTCCGACTTCCAACTGTACATGTAGTTAGAGGTAAAGTGACTATGCATAGTTAATAAACAGAGAATAGCAGCAGTGTAAAAATGGGGGGGGGGGTCAATGCAAATAGTCTAAGGTAGTAATTTGACTAGCTGTTTAGTTGTCTTATCGCTTGGGATTAGAAGCTGTTAAGAAGCCTTTTGGACCTAGACTTGGTGCTCTGGTACCGCAAGCTGTGTGGTAGCAAAGAGAACAGTCTAGGACTAGGGTGGCTGGAGTCTTTGGCAATTTTTATGGCCTTCCTCTGACACCGCCTGGTATAGAGGTCCTGGATGTCATGAAGTTTGGCCTCAGTGATGTACTGGGCCATTTGCACTACCCTCTGTAGTACCTTGTGGTCGGAGGCCGGGCAGTTGCCATACCAGGCTGTGATGTAATCACTCATGATGCTCTCGATGGTCTAGCTGTAGAACCTTTTGAGGATCTCAGGATCCATGCCAAATCTTTTCAGTCTCGTGAGGGGGAATAGGCGTTGTCGTGCCCTCTTCATGACTGTCTTGGTGTGTTTGGACCATGATAGTTAGTTGGTGATGTGGACACCAAGAAACTTGAAGCTCTCAACTTGAAGCTGCCCCGTCGATGAGAATGGGGTCGTGCTCAGTCCTCCTTTTCCTGTAGTCCATGATCATCTCCTTTTTCTTGATCGCATTGAGGGAGAGGTTGTTACACTGGCACCACACTGCCAGGTCTCTGACCTCCTCCCTATAGGCTGTCTCATCGTTATTGGTGATCAGGCCTAACAATATTGTGTCATTGGCAACTTAATGATGGTGTTGGAGTCGTGCTTGGCCATGCAATCATGGGTGAACAGGAAGTACAGGAGGGGACTGAGCACGCACCCCTGAAGGGTGCCAGATTTTTTTTACCTACCCTTACCACCTGGGGGCGGCCCATCAGGAAGTCCAGGATCCCGTTGCAAAGGGAGGTGTTTAGCCACAGGGTCCTAAGCTTAGTGAATAGCTTTGAGGGCATTATGGTGTTGAACGCTGAGCTGTGGTCAATGAATAGCATTATCACGTAGGTGTTACTTTTGTCCAGGTGGGAAAGCGCAGTGTGGAGTGCAATAGAGATTCGGTCATCTTTGGGTCTGTTGGGGCGGTATGCAAATTAGGTTGGGTCTAGGGCTTCTGGGATAATGGTGTTGTCACACCCTGATCTGTTTCACCTGTGCTTGTGATTGTCTCCACCCTCTCCAGGTGTCTCCAGGTATTTTCTCCAGTGTATTTATCCCTTTTTTCCTGTCTCTCTGTGCCAGTTAGTCTTGTATGTTTGTCGAGTCAACCAGCGTGTTTTTTCCCATATTTTTCTCTTCTCTTTGCTAGTCCTCCGCGTTTTGACCCTTGCCTGTTTACTGGACTCCATTCCTGCCTGCCTGACCATTTTGTCTGCCCTGACCTTTAGCCTGCCTGCCCTTCGGTACCTACTGGACTATGAACTGGGTTTGACCTTTTGTTTGTACGCAACCATTCTCTTGCCTGCCTCTTTTTGGATTAATAAACATCTAATATTCCAACCATCTGCCCTCTGTGTCTGCATCTGGGTCTAGCCTTGTGCCCTTATAAGTGTTGATGTGAGCCGTGACCAGCCTTTCAAAGCACTTCATGGCTGCAGACGTGAGTGCTACGGGTCTGTTGTCATTTAGGCAGGTTACCTTGGTGTTCATGGGCACAGGGACTATGGTGGTCTGCTTGAAACATGTTGGTATTACAGACTTGGTCAGGGACAGGTTGAAAATGTCAGTGAAGACACTTGCCAGTTGGTCATGCTCGGCGTACATGTCCTGGTAATCCGTCTGGCCCTGCGGCTTTGTGAATGTTTAAGACCTGTTTAAAGGTCTTACTCACATCGGCTACGCAGAGCGTGATCACACAGTCGTCCGGTAAAGCTGGTGCTCTCATGCATGTTTCAGTGTTGCTTGCCTCGAAGCGAGTATAGAAGTCATTTAGCTCATCCGGTAGGCTCGTGTCACCGGGCAGCTCGCGTCTGTACTTCCCTTTGCTGACTGTAATAGTTTGCAAGCCCTGCCACATCCAACGAGCGTCAGAGCCTGTGTAGTAGGATTCAATCTTAGTCCTGTATTGACGTTTTGCTTGTTTGATGGTTTGTCGGAGTGCATAGCGGGATTTCTTATAAGCATCCGGGTTAGAGTCCCATTCCTTGAAAGTGGCAGCTCTACCCTTTAGCTCAGTGCAGATGTTCCCTGTAATCCATGGCTTCGTGTTGGGGTATGTATGTACAATCACTGTGGGGACGACGTCATCGATGCACTTGATGAAGCCAAGTGACTGATGTGGTGTACTCCTCAATTCCATACTCTGAATCCCGGAACCTATTCCAGTCTGTGCTAGCAAAACCGTCCTGTAGTTTAGCATCTGCGTCATCTGACCACTTCCGTGTTGAGGGAGTCATTGGTACTTCCTGCTTTAGTTTTTGCTTGTAAGCAGGAATCAGGAGGATAGAGTTATGGTCAGATTTGCCAAATGGAGGGCGTGGGCGAGCTTTGTATGTGTCTTTGTGTTTGGAGTAAAGGTGGTCTCGAGTTCTTTTCCCTCTGGTTGCACTTGTAACATGCTGGTAGAAGGTAAATGAGGTAAAACGGATTTAAGTTTCCCTGCATTAAAGTCCCCAGCCACTAGGAGAGCCACCTTTGGATGATAATTTTCTTGCTGGCTTATGGTCTTATGGCCTTATACAGCGTTGAGTGTGGTCTTAGTGCCAGCATTGGTTTGTTGTGGTAAACAGACAGCCACAAAAATATAGATGAAAACTCTCTTGGTAACTAGTGTGGTCTACAGGTTATCATGAGATACTCTACCTCAAGCGAGCAAAACCTTGAGACTTCCTTAATACTAGATTTCGTGCACCATCTGTTATTTACAAACAGACACAGACTGCACCCTTTGTCTTACCAGAGGCAGCTGTTCTATCTTGCCGATGGCACGTGTCAAACTCATTCCACGGAGGGCCGAGTGTTGGCGGGTTTTACTCCACCCTTGTCCTTGTGATTGATGAATTAAGGTCACTAATTATTAAGGAACTCTCCTCACCTGGTTGTCTAGGTCTTAGTTGAAAGTAAAAACCAAAAACCTGCAGACACTCGGCCCTCCGTGGAATGAGTTTCACACCCCTGACCAATGGTATTCACTAAATTGATGGTTTATATTTAGGATGTTTGTGATACTCTGAAGTACCCAAAAGGGCCACTAGATGTATTTTGATAGATTACATATAATCTTTGAACGATACCAAATTTCTGGTAGTTTACCGATAAACTTCTAAAATTTCCAGTAATATACCATCGCTTTGCAACACTAGCCAGGATATAATCAGTGCCACCTGGTAAGGTTAGCATAGGGCTAACGTTTGTCATGTTATCTGATGGGACCAGCAACAATTTTGCGTTCTGTCATGTGAAAGTACATTTACAATTTTAATTGGCTAATACATATTTCTGTGCCGGAGAACCTGTTTAAATTTAAATGGTTGCTTATGTTCGCAAGTATGGACCCAGAGAGGTTAACAGTTTTGATGGAGCAACGAACATGGAGAAAAATGGTTAAAAACAGAGTAAACAACTTAAGGCTCCCATTGGAGAAGATAATTGATGGAAATATTAGCCAGGGTCCTTATGGGGGCACTTGAGTGGGAATTGCTAATCAGGAAGGCCTCTTTTCTAATCCCTCTTTGAGTGGCCGGCCTGGAATCAGCGCGTTTGGGGAGACTCCCCACTGCTTCTGGCTCTGGAGGTTCCATTCAGAGCCACAGCCCTCCTGTACCATTCCCACAGTCCCCTCACACTGTGCGGCACAGCCGCGCGCACACACACACACCACACCACACACACACATCCTGCTCCAACCAAATTAGATTAGACCATTCCCTTTCTCCCCAGCAAGGCACTGGCCTTTTCTCGGGTTAGACCTTTATCTTACCCTTTTATCTCTGTTCCAAAAAAGAGAAACAAATTCCCAAACAACTCCCCCTTATGAAGGCACTGGTGTAGAAACGGGGCAGGGAAGGGCAGCCATTTTTAAACCGACCTTAGGTGATTTCATAATATCACTCCCCCATTCGTTCCACTGCTCTAATGATGTGTAGAGCAGTGAGAACAATGCCAGCTGTGCTGCATGTCAACCTGTTATTTCACAATAGCAAGGAGCCACCTTTTTTCACCAACATTGATGATCTCTTTATACCAGCCCCTCGCTAGCATTGTCTTACTTTAAATCAAATCACATGTTATTTATTAGCTTTGCTTGCTTGTAAATCCTCCCATAGATAGAATTCAGCTCATTCATTACAATCTGTCCACAACGGAGCTGTTTGTGACTGATGAACGTGTACCTCTACACACCTCTGTGATGTGTTCCTTTCCGTGTTCATCAGTTGGGGACACTCACACAAGCAAAATATACGTTTGGGCTTTAGAGAGCCTTTCATAGGAAAAGCCTGTTTGCAGCCAAAGCCATCCCAAAAGCAGCAAATTGAGATCAAAGCAAAATTAAAGCTGACTCGTTCAAAGCCAGATAAAAATGTGTGAGCCTGCAGCAATTTTTTCGCTATTGATTTCGTCCTTTGCCTGCAGTCCCTGGGACGGAGCTGACTGTATGTGAGGCTTCGAGACTCCTGTGCTGCCTGGTGCAGAGAGAGAGGAAATGAGTATCGACAGCAGAAATGATGAGGACTAGATAGATATCATGCTTGATTGAAATGCCTGTGCTATTTATAAGTGAGATGTATGGCACACATCTTTCCTTCATCTTGTTATAATTGTGTATCGGTTGCAATATGTTGGATGTGTGTCCCTATAGTTAGGGATAGCGCTGTGCCAATGATTCAGGTATTCATTGATCTTCAAACTGTTTTTTTTCTTCACATCAGCTAATTTAACCATATTATTTAACCATAGTATTCTAAAAAATAGAAATGTATGTATCTGAATGCACTGTTTTCTGTTTATTTGTTTGCCATTGAGATTTGAATAACTGTTCATATGAGTGGACAACCAAACACATTGGGATGAAGTTGTCTTTTGCTGTTATTAGTTGTGATTTTGTAAAGAAAATAAATAAGGGAACAAAGCTGTTTTCTTTCCACCGGAGGCATGGCGCTCTCTTTTAAGGAACCACATGTGGAGCCTCTCTTTCTGAAGTTCGTTTAGATTTGAGAGGCCATTATTGTGCTCTTTCCCAGACATTTTCCTTGGCAGTAATTATGACTGTGCCATGGTACTAAGAAAGAACCCAGCTTGAATGAAACCCTCCCAATGGTGTGCTGTTGCAGATAATTCAATTTTTTAGAAAGATGTCAGTTTTAATTCAAAAGAAAACTTGAACTTGATGTTCCAATAATAACACACACCAAACAAAAAAAGCCTCTGTTATGTGTGAGGCTCAAATCAGGATAATTATGGGTCACTCTGTGCGTTGCTTCGCGCTGCGGGTTGTCGGCGAGGTGTGAAGTTATGACTGGCGGTGCAGGTGAAGGAATCTAGTGTTCGTTTGAAGTCTTGGGGCGGCGGGGGGGGGGGGGGGGGGACTAGCCTTGCAGTGAAATCTGAGCAGGTATGAAGACAAGCCAGAACAATCAGCGTCTAGATTCTAATCATCATCAGCAGAGAACATCTCAGACTCTCTGTTTCCTTTTCCTCAAGCTGTGCCTTTCCACAGGCTCACAGCCAACTGTCTGTCTGTCTGTCTGTCTGTCTGTCTGTCTGTCTGTCTGTCTGTCTGTCTGTCTGTCTGTCTGTCTGTCTGTCTGTCTGTCTGTCTGCAGCACTGAGGTTTGTAAAGTTGTTTAAATACTTTACAGAGCTGAAATAAACGTTCTTATGGGTGCGAAGCATATTAGCTGTAGGCTTACCATGGCCAGTCGAAAATCCAGGAAGCACAGTGTGCCTGAATACACTACAATACAGACTCAAACACAGATACTGTAAGCACACACCCGCTACTGCACACACCCGCTACTGCACAGGCATGCATGCACGCAGGCAGGCAGGCGCGCACACACGCACAGCCTTTCTTTCTTGCGCTCTCTTGTAAGATATAGCACCTGGGCAAGCTGAAAGGAACATGAATCAAGCAGACGAAAATGCCTTTTAATCTGTTTCAGATATTGTTTCATAGCTGTGAGCAGTCCAACCTAACCTATGAAGCTTTCTCCGTACACAGAAGGATTACTGTATCTTTAGGCATTCCTCAGGCTCAAATATCAAAACAGATCTAAATAACCTGTCACTCTCCTCCCCAGAACTGACTACTTGTGCGTGATGGAGCTTGTGGTCCCAATTTTTTATTTTTTATTTTTTTGGGGTGGTGGGGGGGAATACCCTGCAACAATAGCTATTACCTCGAGACGAAACAGCATTTAAGACATTTAAACCATTTCTGAATGTTGAGCTTTGCTACAACTTGAGAACTATGATTGTTCTGGGGTTCTGGGGTGTGTCATTTGAAACAAAATCAAAGTGTTAATAAGATACTTGAAGAAACAGGGTTAGATATAAGTTATCGGGGAGGGAGGTGACAGAAATACTCCACATATTTGAACCTTTGACAATGTGACAGCTGTTGGCAATCTCGTAGAGGAATGTTCCTTTTGGCTTGTCATTATTACACTGTCAAATGAGTGCTATTATTACTTGTTTTTTGTTCTGATTATATGCTGCAAGAAGTGTTAGGTCCAAGCAAATAGCTTATGATGTTATACTTGTATTTGTTGTTCAGTTTCTGAACCAGGGCACAGGAAAAGCAGTGACATTTGACATGGTATCAAAAACAATCCTACTGAGAGCTGTTTGAAATGCACGTCTCATACATCCTGTTTGATATGCATGTTTTTATCTCTGAAGTAAGGGTATCTTAGGGGAATGGCTGTTTTCCCTCTGATTAAACAGCATAGGAAACAATATGCACTCCTCTTTCTCTTCCTGTTCTTTCATTTCTCTTCCTTCCTTTATGTTTTGCTGCAGACATGATTATTGCTGCCTCTTCTCACAAAAGTTTGAGGATGTTGATATGGTGCACACACTATACACACACACAAACATCTTTTGTTGAGGGATTTGAAAGCAATTTTAAGGGTGGTAGCGCTTGTATGAAGTCACTGACTGAGGCAAAGAAAAGAAAATGGGTGCATTGAATGTTTAAATATAATTTGTATGGAACTCTGTGGCTGTGTCTGACTCTCTGTGTCTGACTCTCTGTGTCTGACTCTCTGTGTCTGAGTGTATATCTGTGTGTAAGTCAAATCCAAAAGCATGTCTGAGCTTTGAACATCTTCAGTTTCCCACATGACCTAACTAAACTGTGAAATACTAGCTCATAGTACATGTTAGACACAGCTCATGATGAAGAAATAAAGTAGTCTTAGCTGATTATGAGCGTATGACAAAATCTAGAGGTCTTATTCCACCAGAGACGATTCATTATTGAATTAATAGTTTGCAAATATATATGTAGTAGTGTTGCCCCTTTGTGTCCTTGAAGCCACTTGGACCCCACTCTGACTGTTCTTTCTTCTTTATCTCGTTTGATGCCAAACTACAATTGTGTTCGGTTGTACATGTGCCTCACAAGAAGGACTGCAGACTTTCACATGATTGCATCCAATTACTATTCGGTTTCATCTCTGCTACAGATGTTGAGTAAATCTATGCTTTCAAGCTCCGGAGATGGAGAGAGACAAAAAGGAGTAAACACAACTTCGGTTGTCTCCTTTGGGCAGTGTGTCAAGTGCTGTTGATGGTCCAGGTATGAATAGATTGAGCAGACTGTTAGCTGTGTAAACAAGGTGACAGCGGGCGGCCCACTGCAGTTCAAACAGGCCGGCAGGAGTGAGGAGTGAAAGACAACACTAGCCTTGTTTCCTCTGCGAGATGACACAGCCTTGTTGGCAGCTCCCCTCCCCTCTAGCGAGTGACGCCACCATCCCCTATCCTCCACCCCTCACTACAAAGGACAGGCCATGTTTTCACCACAACCCTCTGCTCTCTGCTCTGTATCTGGGCAAACATCCCCTCTCCCTATGTTCCTCTCTTTCACTTCCTTTCTCCCTCCCTCCCATTCTCTTTCTCACACACACACAGAAACACACACACACACTCCTTATTCCCCTGTATTCTATCTCTCACCTCTGTTGGTGGTTTAACATGGAGGAAGGTGTCTCAGGGTCAGGAGGTTTCCATTAACACCTTTTGGTGAGGGCCTTTCATGTTGCACTGCCATCCACTGTGATCTATTGAAGGGAGGCTATTAAAGTGCCACTGTGACAATGTCAAAGCAGACAGGCCCAATAACACCAAGGGGAAGTCCCCAGGGAACAAAGATTCCCAGCTGTAATTGTTATGTTTGCTCTTTGCCTGTGTTTTTTATACAAAAAGTTGATATTTAGCTTCAGTCATGCCTTTGGCTTGGGATGCTGGCTCCAGTCTGTAGTCAAGGTGTGTAGAACCGCCTTACATTAGGCTCTGTATAATGTAAGACATATGTTGTTTACTTATTTAACCTTTACTTAACTAGGTAAGTCAGTTAAGAACAAATTCTTATTTACAATGACAGCCTCCCCCGGCCAAACCCTAATAACGCTGGGCCAATTGTGCACCACCCTATGGGACTCCCAATCAAAGCCTGTTATGATACAGCCTGGAATTGAACCAAGGTGTGTAGTGACACCTCTAGCACCTGAGATGCAGTGCCTTAGACCGCTGTGCCACTCGGGAGCTCCCCCTTGAACAATACACATTTGATTTAATACTCATACTTAGTATATCCAGCACACTACTATAAGAGGTTATCCTGTTAGTTAATGGATGGTTTATCGTACTCTGTTATGGTGTTCAATAAGCCTGTGCTCTGAAAAGTTGTATTCCTTGAAACCAGTGATTTCAGCGCTGCCAGACTATTCATCTGTCTTCATTGGCACCGATTTAGTCAAACCCACAAAACGATTAATTTAATTCTCATTGAATATCCAGGAACATATTTCAATTGATGGGGTCAACAATGAATGCCATCCTGTTTATTTGAACAGATGATATTTATTTTGTTCCCTGGTCTATCCCATGGGAGGAAGCAGAAACCCTGTTGCAGATGCTGTTTGTCAGAAGTAAGAACGGTTCTGGAGAGAGCCAACACACAGAAGAGACTCAAACAAACGGAAATAGAACAATGCCTCTCCCAAGCCTGCGTCTTATTTCATAGGGAACAATGCTCCGTTTGTGGAACTTTTCCGTGCAAATGAAAGACATGGCCTGCTCCTATAGGGCCACACACTTCACACGTTTTGTTGTGATATTTTGGAAATTATTTTGGTTGTACTGTGAAATTCTCAGGCATATGGACAAAGTTTCAGATGTTTCTCTTAGGAGGACATTGTGATGTGTACAAAACGGTAGTAAAGGCCTATCAGTTATTTCAAGATGACGTTACAATCTGAAATACATTAGTTGGTCCCTGAACTCTGGTTGTTTCCATTCAGTTCAACAAGTGAGTGGGAGTAAACACAAGCTGATGGGACTCTCATACAAAAGTAATTATCATACCCAAACTCCACGTGATACTTTAATTTCATTACGAGCATATACATTCATCTTCCAGAAGGCATGTCCTAATCGGCCAAACTAAGATGAAAATGGTGAAAATGGCACCGGGGGAGATGGCCGCCGTTTTACGGTCTCCTAACCAATTGTGCTACTATGTGGAAGTTTTTGCGATATTTGTACATAATGTTTCTGCAACCATATCTTATGGCAGAAAAGAGCTTCTGGATATTAGGACAGCGATCACTCACCTCGGATTAGACAAAGACTTTTTCAACAACAACAACAACAAGCAGGACTCACACGATACTCTCCAATCACCCCGCAGGGCAGACATCCTAATTATTCACATAAGGACGTGACGCAGAGGAAGTAGAGCCGGATGCCTCGTCCGGATCCGCAGAAGGCGAGTAGGAAAGCTGCCGTTACCGTCAATATTACTCGCCAACGTGCAATCATTGGACAATAAACTGGACGAGGTACGACCGCGAATATCCTACCAACGGGACATCAAAAACTGTAATATCCTATGTTTCACGGTATCGTGGCTGAATGACGACATGGATATTCAGCTAGCGGGATACACGCTGCACCGGCAAGATAGAACAGCACACTCCGGTAAGACGAGGGGGGGCGGTCTGTGCATATTTGTAAACAACGAAATCTAAGGAAGTCTCTAGATTTTGCTCGCCTAAAGTAGAGTATATTGTGATAAATTGCAGGCCACACTACTTGCCTGGAGAGTTCTCAGCTATACTTTTTGTGGCTGTTTATTTACCACCACAATCAGATGCGGGCACTAAGACCGCACTCAGTCAGCTGTATAAGGAAATAAGCAAACAGGAAACCACTCACCCAGAGGTGGCGCTCCTAGTGGCCGGAGACTTTAATGCAGGGAAACTTAAATCAGTTCTACCAAATCTCTATCAACATGTTAAATGTGCAACCAGAGGGAAAAAAAATTGAGATCACCTGTACTCCACGCACAGAGACGAGTACAAAGCTCTCCCTCGCCCTCCATTTGGTAAGTCCGACCACAACTCTATCCTCCTGATTCCTGCTTACAAGCCAAAATTAAAGCAGGAAGCACCACTGACTCGGTCTATAAAAAAATGGTCAGATGAAGCAGATGCTAAACTACAGGACAGTTTTGCTATCACAGACTGGAACATGTTCTGGGATTCTTCCGATGACATTGAGGAAAACACCACATCAGTCACTGGCTTTATCAATTAGTGCATTGAGGACGTCGTCCCCACAGTGACTGTATGTACAAACCCCAACTAGAAGCCATGGATTACAGGCAACATTCGCGCTGAGCTAAAGGGTGGAGCTGCTGCTTTCAGGGTGCGGGACTCTAACCCGGAAGCTTACAAGAAATCCCGCTATGACCTGCGACGAACCATCAAACAGGCAAAGTGTCAATACAGGGCTAAGATTGAATCATACTACACCGGCTCCAATGCTCGTCGGATGTGGCAGGGCTTGCAAACTATTACAGACTACAAAAGGAAGCCAGGCCGCGAGCTGCCCAGTGACACGAGCCTACCAGACGAGCTAAATCACTTCTATGCTCGCTTCGAGGCAAGCAACACTGAGGCATGCATGAGAGCATCAGCTGTTCCGGACGATTGTGTGATCACGCTCGGGGCCAGACGGATTACCAGGACATGTGCTCTGGGCATGTGCTGACCAACTGGCAGGTGTCTTCACTGACATTTTCAACATGTCCCTGATTGAGACTGTAATACCAACATGCTTCAAGCAGACCACCATAGTCCCTGTGCCCATGAACACAAAGAAAACCTGCCTAAATGACTACAGACCCATAGCACTCACGTCTGTAGCCATGAAGTGCTTTGAAAGGCTGGTAATGGCTCACATCAACACCATTATCCCTGAAACCCTAGACCTACTCCAATTTGCATACCGCACAAACAGATCCACAGATGATGCAATCTCTATTGCACTCCACACTGCCCTTTCCCACATAGACAAAAGGAACACCTATGTGTGAATGCTATTCATTGACTACAGCTCAGCGTTCAACACCATAGTACCCTCAAAGCTCATCACTAAGCTAAGGAGCCTGGGACTAAACACCTCCCTCTGCAACTGGATCCTGGACTTCCTGACATGTTGCCCCCAGGTGGTGAGGGTAGGTAGCAACACATCTGCCACACTGATCCTCAACACTGGAGCTCCCCAGGGGTGCGTGCTCAGTACCCTCCTGTACTCCTTGTTCACCCACGACTGCATGGCCATGCACGAGTCCAACACCGTCATTAAGTTTGCAGACGACACAACAGTGGTAGGCCTGATCACGGACAATGACGAGAGAGCCTATAGGGAGGAGGTCAGATACCTGGCCGGGTGGTGCCAGAATAACAACCTATCCCTCAACGTAACCAAGACTAAGGAGATGATTGTGGACTACAGGAAAAGGAGCACCGAGCACGTCCCCATTCTCATCGACGGGGCTGTAGTGGAGCAGGTTGAGAGCTTCACATTCCTTGGTGTCAGCATCAACAACAAACTAGAATGGTCCAAACACACCAAGACAGTCGTGAAGAGGGCACGACAAAGCCTATTCCCCCTCAGGAAACTAAAAAGATTTGGCATGGGTCCTGAGATCCTCAAAATGTTCTACAGCTGCAACATCGAGAGCCTGCTGACCGGTTGCATCACTGCCTGGTACGGCAATTGCTCAGCCTCTGACCGCAAGGCACTTCAGAGGGTAGTGTGTATGGCCCAATACATCACTGGGGCAAAGCTGCCACCTGCCATCCAGGACCTCTACACCAGGCGGTGTCAGAGGAAGGCCCTAAAAATGGTCAAAGACCCCAGCCACCCCAGTCATAGACTGTTCTCTCTACCACCGCATGGCAAGCGGTACCGGAGTGCCAAGTCTAGGACAAAAAGGCTTCTCAACAGTTTTTACCCCCAAGCCATAAGACTTCTGAACAGGTAACCAATGTTTACCCGGACTATTTGCTTTGTGTGCCCCCCTCCCAACCCCTCTTTTATGCTGCTGCTACTCTCTGTTTATCTTATATGCATAGTCACTTTAACCATACATCCATGTACATACTACCTCAATTGGCCCAACCAACCAGTGTTCCCGCACATTGGCTAACTGAGCTATCTGCATTGTGTCCCACCTCCCGCCAACCCCTTTTACGCTACTGCTACTCTCTGTTCATCACATATGCATAGTCACTTTAACTATATCTACATGTACATACCACCTCAATAAGCCTGACTAACCAGTGTCTGTATATAGCCTTGCTACTCTTATTTTCAAATGTATTTTTACTGTTGATTTATTTATTTACTTACCTACACACACACACACACACCTTTTTTTCGCACTATTGGTTAGAGCCTGTAAGTAAGCATTTCACTGTAAGGTCTACTACACCTGTTGTATTCGGCGCACGTGACAAATAAACTTTGATTTGATTTAAGAGTGGAGGGAACTCTTATCTACTGTCTCTTGGGGTAATTATTTGTTATCATTATTGTTCTGTATTCATTGTCACTATTTGATCTTCAATGTGTTTTATGGCCTCGGATATTGGAAGAGATGTTTTCCCTCAGTAGACCAGTGGTGGAAAAAGTACCCAATTGTCTTTTTTTTTTAAAGATACCTTAACTTCTTACGGCTGGGGGTCAGTATTGAGTAGCTTGGATGAATAAGGTGCCCAGAGTAAACTGCCTGCTACTCAGGTCCAGAAGCTAAGATATGCATATTATTAGTAGATTTGGATAGGAAACACTCTGAAGT
This sequence comes from Oncorhynchus clarkii lewisi, assembly GCF_045791955.1. Lineage (NCBI taxonomy): Eukaryota > Metazoa > Chordata > Actinopteri > Salmoniformes > Salmonidae > Oncorhynchus > Oncorhynchus clarkii. Next base: position 14,862,664 of record NC_092176.1, read on the forward strand.
TTCTAAAACTGTTTGAATGATGTCTGTGAGTATAACAATACTCATATGGCAGGCAAAAACCTGAGAAAAAAATCCAACAAGGAGATGGGAAATCTGAGGTTTGTAGGTTTTCAAGTCTTTTCCTATCCAAGATACAGTGTATATTTGGTTCGATTGCACTTCCCAAAGCTTCCACTAGATGTCAACAGTCTTTAGAACCTTGTTTCAGGCTTCTACTATGAAGGGGGAGTGAATAAGAGCTGTTTGACTAAGGGGTCTGGCAGAATGCCAGTCGCGCGCCGCCGTGAGAGCGAGCTGCGTTCCCTTTCATTTCTAAAGACAAAGGAATTGTCCGGTTGGAACATTATTGAAGATTGATGATAAAAACATCCTAAAGATATACATCGTTTGACATGTTTATACGAACTGTAGTGGAACTGTTTTGACTTTTTGTCTGGACCTAGTGCTTGCGCCTTGTGAATTTGTGAACTAAACGCGCGAACAAAAAGGAGGTATTTGGACATAAATTATGGACTTTATCGAACAAAACAAACATTTATTGTGGAACTGGGATTCCTGGGAGTGCATTCCGATGCAGATCATCAAAGGTAAGTGAATATTTATCATGCTATTTCTGACTTCTGTTGACTCCACAACATCTGTATGGCTTGTTTTGGTCTCTGAGCGCTGTACTCAGATTATTCCATGGTGTGCTTTCGCTGTAAAGCTTTTTTGAAATATGACACAGCGGTTGCATTAAGGAGAAGTATATATTTAATTCCATGCATAACACTTGCATTTTCATCAACATTTATGATGAGTATTTCTGTAAATTTATGTGGCTCTCTGCAAAATCACCAGATGTTTTGGAAGCAAAACATTACTGAACATAATGCGCCGATGTAAACTGAGAATTTTGGATATAAATATGAACTTTATCGAACAAAACATACATGTATTGTGTAACATGAAGTCCTATGAGTGCCATCTGATGAAGATCATCAAAGGTTAGTGATTAATTTAGTCTCTATTTCTGCTTTTTGTGACTCCTCTCTTCAGCTGGAAAAATGGCTGTGTTTATATGTGACTAGGCACTGACCTAACATAATCACATGGTAGGCTTTTGTTGTAAAGCCTTTTTGAAATCGGACACTGTGGTGGGATTAACAACAAGTTTATCTTTAAAATGGTGTATAATACTTGCATGTTTGAGGAATTTTAATTATGAGATTTCTGTTGTTTGAATTTGGCACCCTGCACTTTCACTGGCTGTTGTCAAATCGATCGTATTAACGGGGTTTCAGCCGTAAGAAGTTAATGGAAAATTACTGTCACCCATTAAAAAGTACTTGATTTAAAGTCTAAAAGTATTTGGTTTTAAATATACTTAAGTATCAAAAGTAAATGTAATTGCTAAACTATTGAAAGTAGATCATTTAAAATTCCCTATATTAAACAAACCAGATGGCACCATTTAATTTCTTCTTTTTTTTATGGATAACCAGGGGCACACTCCAACACTCAGACAAAATTTACAAAGAAAGTATTTGTGTTTAATGAGTCCGCCAGATCAGAGGCAGTAGGGATGACCAGAGACGTTCTCTTGATAAGTGCTTGAACTGGACCATTTTCCTGTCATGCTAGCCATTTAAAATGTAACGTGTACTCTTGAGTTTCTGGGAAAATGTATGGAGTAAAAAGTACATTATTTTCTTTAGGAATGTAGTGAAGTAAAAGTAAAATTTGTCAAAAATATAAATACTGTAGTAAAGTACGGATACCCCCAAAAACTACTTAAGTAGTAGTTTAAAGTATTTTCACTTAAGTACTTTACACCTCTGCATCAGACCCATCTCTCTGTGATGTTCCCTGTGGTTTATGGCTCTCACACAATAAACAACAAGGCCTCTGTTCTGTTTCTTACACAAACATAAGAGGACCTAGTAGCTTCTTCTTCTTCTTGTACTTTTGTGACCCCGTTGTCTGCAGATCTACCAGATCTACCTCAGCTCCCGTAGCTCCAGCCTGAGGGGCTCCAGTGGCCACCCTGTCTGTTCCTATCCTCCTCTGCCTCTGTAAAGGTTAGTCCTTGCGAATGAATCAGCTCTGTGTGTACAGAGCATAGGGAACAAGAAGCACAAAAGCCTTTTGTGGGGGGGGGGGGGTGAGATGGCCCCAGCATAGCTTCTTACCACCAATCAAGAGTGACAAAATAGAGGAGAGAAATCCAAAGGCAGCAGGGGGACCGACCAGGGCTCCTCTGTAATTACAAAATGGTCTTAAAATCCAAATACCAAGCCCTAGCAACCCCAGCCAGGGGACGGACAGAGAGAAAAGAGAAGAAGTGGAGAGAGAAAAAGTCTAGGGGAGTTAAGAAGCGCCACAGAGAGTGACCCTGCATTGACCTCGGCTCCTCAACAATCGTTCCCTGCCAGCTGGAGCCAGGGTTAGGGGGTGAGAGAGAGGGGCCGGTCAGGATCCCCTCCAATTTATGACTGACTACAAGGCCTGTGAAAGAAACCCAATCACCCAGGATTCCTGCACAGCATGGCTCTTGATGGAGATAATAGATAGCCCGAAGAGAGTGTGGGACTGAGGCTTTGGGCGGCAATGCTAACAGCTTGGACACAGAGTCTCTGGGACTGAGGGACACTTTATTGAGGGAGGGGTGGTGGGCACTGACTGACTCCATTACCTCTAGCTCTCAGTGTTGTAGTGTGATATCATTACACTACGCCAGGCCTGAGCCACAGTCCCTTTCAGCATGTCCCACACCTCTCTACTGCACTCTTTTTGTCCAACATACTTAAAAACCTAGCTTTACATGCACCAAGCTAATTACTCTCTCTATCTAATTAGTAGAAATTAAATGGTTATTACATTTCAACCTGCTATTAATGTAGAGTGTGAATGAGAGAGGGTGAGAGGGGGGGTATGAAAAGAAAGGGAGAAGGCAGCTGTCTATTTAAAGCGGGGTAAGCCATGCTCGGAGCTATCCTGCTGATACATTAGCATATCTGAATTATCCTGCTCCTGTGCCGCCACCACCACGCTGCAAGGTGGCACATCTGAAGAAGAAGGCCTTTGAATACGCTCACAAGCTGAGGAAACTCTTATTTTTCAACCCGTTTGAAAATCTGGAGACAACTTGATGTTGGAGCAGCCTACGAAAAGAAAGGAGGAGAGAAAAGGAGAGAGAGAAAGTCTGAGAGAAAGAAAAAAGTTTCACAATTCTTTGAGGAGGACAGAGTTTTACACGCTATTTGAAGCCGGATGCTTAATAATTCACTTGATTCTACAAGCTAGCAGCAAGGCAGTATGGGAACACAGTCATGAGTGATGTGATCCATTATAGCCTGCCCTCAAAGCTGCCACAAACCACCATTGTTTAAAACTTTACAGTTATCACCCTAAACATTTTTTTTATCAATAAAAAAAGATTGGAATAGATAAATCAGAACCTTTCTACATGCCTTTCAGATTGTTCAGAACCTTTCTACATGCCTTTCAGATTGTTCAGAACCTTTCTACATGCCTTTCAGACTGTTAATCATTCTACATTTCAAGTAGTGGATTATCTACTCCCTTTACGGTGTGCACATGAATACATGATCACCAGTGCATGAAGGTTAAATTGAAGGAATAGTTCAGCTTATCATGGTACTGTGGATGATGACCATTTATAATCATGCTTTTAAGAGTAATTATCTCAAACAAACAAATTATTCAAAAAAAAATAGAAATTGAACTCTATTCCCCCACAACTCTTTACTACTTCTTCACAATCTATACTGCTCAGTTGTCAGAGTATTTATTATGTTTTCAATCTGACATGAACTCTCATCCACATTTCAGGTCACTAACCCTCGTAGGAAACCACAACAAAGTACCAAATTCCCTCCTCTTACAGTAGAGCTGTTTTGATATAGTAAATGCTTTAACAATACATGTGTTCATATAACACTGTTTTATTTCTACCAGTTTCATTTCACAATATATCTATAGATGCTGATCTTATCTGGTAAATGTGTCTGTTTTTTTCTTCTTCCAGATTAGCCTTGAAGTTGGTCTCCCCTCAGCCACAAAGCGCTGTTCTATTGACTGGTTCCAGGGAGAGTATTGATGGCTCCTAAATTTGGGCAAGGGAACACAAAAAGGCTGACCCCCGCTGGGCTCAGCACGACAGCCGAGTCAGCAGGGAGGCTTGCATTTATTAGCCTGGGAGAGGAGCTCCTGCAGAATTAAAGCACATTCACCCATCCATTGATCTCTGTCAGGAAAACAATACCCGCCCCTCTCTGGCAGCGAGCTAGGCGCTGCACGGCTCTGAGGTAATGTACTGTAGCAGCCATTGAAAACAAGATGCCTCACACCCTCGGGCTCCAAGTAAACTGTCTGAAAAGTGAGAGGAATGGGATGAGAATAACTAACACATTGGATTATCAATCCACCTGTCCAATTGTGTTTTGCAGTGAATGGTGAATAAAATGTGGAGGGATGTGAATATGGGCCCTTTGTGTGCTTACTAAGGGGAGAGAACAGTCTTTGGGTTTTTGCGTTGTGACATGTTTTGTGACATGTTGTTTGAATGCTTCCATGCATACTAGTTCCCAGGTTCTGTCTATGGAAGTGGAGTGTTGAGGCGTGCCTGTGGATGATATCCTTGACATAACTGGCTGTACTGGCTGTGTCTAACCTTCTGTACGGCTTAAGGCCCGCACGGGCTGGAAGATTTTAGCCGTCTTATGCCATGATTTTGCCGTCCTAGACAACATTTCCACGTCGTGAGCAAATTCTTAGGTCGTTAACGACTGTCGGACGTCTTGGCTCGTTTAGTGTGACAGGGTCTAGGTCTGCCGATTAAGTAACACTATGTGCGATCTTAGGCGCCGACGAAGTTCTGTCAGTGTCAGAAATGTTGAGTCTTTATGTGGCTGGTGTAACGAACCTTGACTTTTTCCACATTTTGTTGTGTTATGGCCTAAATTTCAAAGGGATTCAAATTAGATTTTTTTGGTCGCTTTCAAAGTACAATTATGTTTTTAGAAATGTTAACAAATTAATTAAAAATTAAAAGCTGAAATGTCTTGAGTCAATAAGTATTCAACCTCTTTCCTATGACAAACCTAAATAAGTTCAGGAGTAGTCACAAATTAAGTTGCTTGGACTAGTGCTTAACATTATTTTTGAATTGCTACCTCATCCCTGTACCCCACACATACAATTATCTGTAAGGTCCCTCAGTCGAGCAGTGAATTTCAAACACAGGATCAACCACAAAGACCAGGGAGTTTATTTTAATTTAACCTTTATTTTACTAATCAAGTCAGTTAAGAACAAATTCTTATTTAGAATGACGGCCTACCCCGGCCAAATCCGGACAACTCTGGGCCAATTGTGCGCCACCCTACGTGACTCCCAATCACGGCCGGATGTGATACCACCTGGAATCAAACCAGGGACTGTAGCGACGCCTCTTGCACTGACATGCAGTGCCTAAGACTGCTGCGCCACTAGGGAGCCAAAGAAGTGTACCTTTAAAAAAAAAAAAACATTTATTTAACCAGGTAGGCTAGTTGAGAACAAGTTCTCATTTACAACTGCGACCTGGCCAAGATAAAGCAAAGCAGCGCGACACAAACAACAACAGAGTTACACATGGAAAAAACAAACATACAGTCAATATTACAATAGAAAAAGTCTATATAAAGCATGTGAAAATGAGGTAGGATAACGGAGGTTAGGCAATAAATAGGCCATAGAGATGAAATAATTACAATATAGCAATTAAACACTGGAGTGATAGATGTGCAGGAGATGCGTGTACAAGTAGAGATACTGGGGTGCAAAGGAGCAAAATAAATAAAATAGATAACAGTATGGGGATGAGGTAGTTGGATGGGCTAATTATAGGTGGGCTATGTACCAACAATGCAGTTTAAAGAAAATAACAAAAAAATGTAAGAGTTAAAAGTAACAAATAATTAATGAGCAGCTACCTTCAAGTTCCTTGGTGTCCACATCACCAACAAACTAACATGGTCCAAGCACACCAAGACAGTCATGAAGAGGGCACGACAAAACCTATTCCCCTCGGGAGACTGAAAAGATTTGGCATGGGTCCTCAGATCCTCAAAAGGTTCTACAGCTGCACCATCGAGAGCATCCTGACGGGTTGCATCACTGCCTGGTATGGCAACTGTTTGGCCTCCGACCGCAAAGCACTACAGAGGGTAGTGTGAATGGCCCAGAACATCACCGGGGCCAAGCTTCCTGTCTTCCAGGACCTCTATACCAGGCGGTGTCAGAGGAAGGCCCTAAAAATGATCAAAGACTCCAGCAACCCTAGTGGACTGTTCTCTTTGCTACCTCACGGCAAGCGGTACCGGAGCGCCAAGAGGCTTCAAATACAGTGCATGAGAACAAAGCAGAACTTATAGATCAAGAGGCTTCTAAAACAGCTTCTACCCCCAAGCCATAAGACTCCGGAACAACTAATCAAATGGCTACCCATGTCACGACTTCTTCCGAAGTCGATGCCTCTCCTTGTTCGGGCTGTGCTCGGCGGTCGACGTCACCGGTCTTCTAGCCATCATTGATACATTTTTCATTTTTTTTTGTCTTCCTACACACCTAGTTCCAATCCCATTCATTACATGTTGTGTATTTAACCCTCTGTTTCCCCTCATGTCCTTGTCAGAGATTGTTTGTTTTCATGCTCGTGATTTATGTATTGGTGTGCGACGGGTTCTTGTACCCATCTTTATTTTTATTATGTACTTTGGTTTTGGAGTTGTTTTTTTACTGGATTAAACTACTCCATTCATATCAAGTTCGATTCTCCTACGCCTGACTTCCCTGCCACCTACACACACGACATGACAACCCAGACTATTTCCATTGCCCACCCCCCCTTCTACGTTGCTGCTACTCTCTGTTATTATCTATGCATTGTCCCTTTAATAACTCTACTTACGTGTACATATTACCTCAATTACCTCGACACTGGTGCCCCCGCACATTGACTCTGTACTGGTACCCCCTGTATATAGCCTCACTATTGTTATTTTACTGCTGCTCTTTAAATATTTGTTACTTTTATCTCTTTCATTTTTGGGGTATTTTATTAAAACTACATAGTTGGTTAAGGGCTTGTAAGTATTTCACTTTAAGGTCTACAGTTGTATTCGGCACATGTGACAAATACGATTTGATTTGATTTAATTTATTGGTAGATTGGTTCAAATAAAAAAGCAGACATCAAATTTTTTGATTTCAAATACTTTTTTTATTAAACCTTTATTTAACTCGGCAAGTTAGTTAAGAACAAATTCTTATTTACAATGACGGCCTACACCGGCCAAACCCGGACAACGCTGGGCCAATTGTGCGCCACCCTATGGGACTCCCAATCACGGCCGGTTGTGATACAGCCTGAATATCCCATTGAGCATGGTGAAGTTATTAATTGCACTTTGGATGGTGTATCAATACACCCAGTCACTACAAAGATACAGGTGTCCTTCATACTCAGTAGCCACAGAGGAAGGAAAACGCTCAGGGATTTCACCATGAGGCCAATGGTGACTTTAAAGCAGTTACAGAGTTTAACAGCTGTCATAGGAGAAAACTGAGGATGGATCAACAACATTGTAGTTAATCCACAATACTAAGTTAATTGACAGAGTGAAAAGAATGAAGCCTGTACAGAATAAAAATACTCTAAAACAAGCATCCCTTTTGCACTAAATTAATACTGCAAAAAATGTGTCAAAGCAATTCACATTTAGTTATGTTTGGATCAAATCCAATACTACATATTACTGAGTATGACTCTCCATATTTTCAAGCATAGTGGTAGCTGCATCATGTTACAAGTATGCTTGTAATCGTTAAGGACTGGGGAGTTTTTCAGGATAAATAAGAAACGGAATTTAGCTAAGCACAGGAAAAATCTGGTTCAGTATGCTGGGAGATGAATTCACCTTTCAGCAGAACAGTAACCTAAAACACAAGGCCAAATCTACACTGGAGTTGCTAAGTAAGAAGACAGTTAACGGAAAGACAGCTGTAATCGCTTCCATATGTGCTTCTACAAAGTTTTGACTCAGGGATGTGAATACTTATGTAGATGAGATATTTCAATTTGCAAAAATTTCTAAAAACATGTTTTCACCTTGCCATTATGGGGTATTGTGTGCAGATTTTTTAAAATCCATTTTGAATTCAGGCTGTAACACAACACAACTGTGAATAATTCAAGGGGTATGAATACTTTACAGAGACTTTACAGTTTACATTCAAAACATCAACATGTAGTGTGCGTACAGTATGTGTACATCTATCTATCGGTTACACATACTGTACGTCCGTACATATACCCAAAAAGTAGGTCACATGGGGGAGAGGTGTTGCTTTATTTGTTTTTTGAAACCAGGTTTGCTGTTTAGTTGTGCTATATGAGATGAAAGGGAGTCCCATGCAATCATGGCTCTGTGGAATACTGTATTTTTCCTTGAATTTGTTCTGGACCTGGGGACTGTGAAAAGACCCCTGGTGGCATGTCCGGTGGGGTAAGTATGTGTGTCAGTGCTATGTGTAAGTTGACAATGCAAACAATTTGGAATTTCCAACACAATGTTTCTCATAAAAACAAGAAGCGATGCAGCCATTCTTCCCTCAACTTTTAGCCAAGAAAGACTGGCATGCATAGTATCGATATTAGCCCTCTGATTACAATGAAGAGCAAGACGTGCCACTCTGTTCTGGTCCAGCTGCAGCTTAACTAGGTCCTTCTTTGCAGCACATGATCATATGACAAATAAGACAAAACTAAAGCCTGAAGGACTTGCTTTGTGGAGTGTGACGTCAAATAGGCAGAGCATCTCTTTATCACGGACGGACCTCTCCCAATCTTTACAACCATTGAATCAATATGTTTTGACCATGACAGTTCACAATCTAAGGTAACATCAGGTAATTTAGTCTCCTCAACTGGATCAACAGCCACACAGTTACTGGCCACCTATTCTAAAACCAACTGTAACTCTTTGTTTAGCTGTGGTTGCTGTGGTTGCTGACGCATATAGAGTTGAATCATCAGCATACATGGACACACAGGCTTTGTTTAATGCCAGTGGCAGGTCATTGGTAAAATTTTTAAAGAGTACAGGGTCAATAAAGATGCCCTGCGGTACACCACACTTTACATGTTTAACATTAGAGAAGACCCTCTGTGCTCTGTTAGATAGCTCTGAATCCACAATATGGCGGAGGTTGAAAAGCCATTACACATACTGTAAGTTTGTTCAACATCAGGTTATGGTCAATAACATCAAAGGCTGCACTAAAATCTAACAGTACAGCTCCCACAATATTCTTATTAAAAATGTCTTTCAACCAATCATCAGTCATTTGTGTCAGCGCAGTACATGTTGATTGCCCTTCTCTATAAGCATGATGAAAGTCTGTTAATTTGTTTCCAAGGAAATAGCATTGGGCCAAACACCATTTTTTTGTTTGTTAAGATCTGGCAGCAAGCTGATAGGTGGGCTGCTAGAACCAGTAAAGCCCAGTTTATCATTGTTGGGTAGAGGAATTACTTCCCTCCAGGCCTGAGACAAACACTTTCCTCTAGTCTCAGATTAAAGATATGATAGACAGGAGTGGCTATAGAGTCATCTACCATACTCAGTAGGGTTCCATCTGTTTTCAATGCCAGGAGGTTTGTCATTATTGATAGATAACAATACTTTACAAAATTCAAACGTACAATGCTTTTCTTTCATTTTTATTTTTATGCATGAATACAATGGCTCACTGTTCATTGTTGGCCACTTTGCCAATGAAGTAATCATTAAAATAATTGGCAACATCAAATGGTTTTGTGATAAATAAGCCATCTGATTGGATAAAATATGGAGTTGAATTTGTCTTTCTGCCCATAATTTCATTTAAAGTACTCCAACATTTTTTCCATCATTGATCTTGGCTATCTTTGATCTTGGAGAGGTGGAGGAGGGCAGTACCATGTCAGCCTGGCCACACACCGACTGTGTGCTCTTATTGGTTTCCCCCTTGAAGGGTGATCTTACATGGGGTACAGGAAAGGGTGACATAGGGCAGCATGCTCCAAGGCCATTGGCATCTCACTGTTTACTAATTCTCTGATAGGGGCCCTCATTACCTCCTAAAATACACAACAGGCTACTCCCATGTTCCCCTGTCTGAGAGAGAGGGGTCTATCTTACACAGGGGAGTTGGTACTGCAGAAGTTAGTAATGCAGAGAGTGGGTGTTGTCCATGGAGCAGGGGGTTGATCAGCACTTTTGTTTCACTGTCCAGGAAGCTCCAGGCCCAGAGCTGAGCTGAGGCTGAGTGTCAAGTAAGAGACAGAGAGCCTCTCACTCCACACACAGTTGAAAGGAGCAGTGCACCTCATTATGCCAATTATAGCTCCTTTTGTCAGGAGGGTTTTGATCTGCAGAGGGCCGGGCTCAGCGAGACAGTGTGGCCCGATATGGGGGCTGCCACGTTTCAAGTGACAATGGTGATGAGGCCTTTCATATTTACAAAAACATTTAACTCATGGGATGGCCTTGATTGGCAAACTTTTTTGATTACTTAGTAAGTGGCATGAACTAATCACCGCTTGCAGCCGCCCTGTTTGTCAACCCAATCGCAGCCCCAGGAGAGTTTGAAATAAAACACTGCTTTGCATGCACTATTTGGACCTCAAACACGGAACTTCCTTTAATCTATTCTCTCTCAAAAAGCCATTCAAACATCTTAAATAAATTATGCTCTTAGCATTAAAATCAAAGGGCAACACCGTCACTCCTAGAGCTGTGTGAGAATAACTTTTTGATGATCAGATACAGATGCACTTACTGTATGGATAGCATGTACCTCAAATGTTCTGATTGTTATTAGATACATTTCTCAGTAGCCAGAAAGGCTCCCAAACCACCACAGGCACCACCACTTTATTCTCATCATCTGTAGAGAATATAGTTCAATATGTTTCAATTATTTTAAATGACAAGAGGTATAATAAAATAAACTGCTTAAGATAAATAAATGCCATGTTTGAGAGCTTCACGTGAATAGAGATTGGATAGTTTAAGGTCACCAGCGTATTGATCATGAGCAATGAGAGTCAGGTTGCAGGTTATGTCTAGTATTTTTTTCTCATCAGGAAAAACTCCCGAAGGAAATAAGTTTAAAACTGTGTCAACCTCTCGACAGACTTGCCTGACAAAGGAAGAAACATTTGAGTGAAACACTTATTGACTTGTACAGTTTAAACAGTGCTAGAAGGGTCATGGTTAAGTCAAGGGCCTTTCCTGTATAACATTTACAAGGTTTCTTTCATGGACAAAGAGAACAAGTTCTGTTGTGAGAGAGAAAGGGAGAGAAAGTGTGTGTGTGTGTGTGTGTGTGTGTGTGTGTGTGTGTGCGCGTGCGTGCGTGCGTGTGTGAGAGAGACAGAGAACAAGAGAGTGTGCTTATCTTTGTTCAAATAGTGCATGACAGGAAACACAAAGGGTAGAAAAGAGTGCAGAAACAAAACCAGGTACAGGATAATGACAAGGTCAAGTGTGTACTCAATGCCTCAATTCAGCCGGTGCTAGATAAGGCCCTACCTGCTGACAAGGTGTGTGCAACATAGGGGAACGGGAGGTCAGGTACTGCTCTGAGGATGGATTCCCTCTTTACACACCCCCTCTGGAGTCCACTGTTCTGTTAGACTGAGACCCTGCTCTGTCTATGAATAAATTGGCTCTCTCACTCCCTCTTGAGGACCAACTATAAAACATTATTTCCCTTTCAACTACAGTGCATGAGAACATAGCAGAACTTAGCCAGGAAAAGTAAATAGGAGGGGTCCAATTCCATCTGAACCACCAGAGAAGCTGCACAGTTTAAATAACAACTCCAGATTATTATCATAGCTAAATACGTAGGTGAATGAATGAATATGAAATTAACATGAAAGTTGGTAAATCTGATGCCTGCTAGTGATATCTATAACTCCCATACTGCTCTTTACTAGACCAGTGTTATATAATGGTTCTGGGAAGCTTGGGAAACTACCCAGCTAGTGACAGTGAAGTATTGTACATGGCACATTGCCAACGTGCATTCATCTACTGGTTCCTGCAGCAAGTCTTACAATGACTTCTTGATTAAAATGCATTATTGAATATCTATGTTATGTTGCAGCCCTTCCTATAGATCATTTTGGCAAAGATTGGCACATGAAAGCCAAAAACCTTATAAGAACCTCCTATTAAAGCATAAGGTGAGGGTTCATAAGGACGTGGCCGTCCCAATGTGATGAATCAGTCACGACATGAGCGAAAATGTCTAGGCTCAAAATAAGATGACACATCTTTAGAGGACTTGAGGAGGGAGATGTGAGATGAGGTGTTTGAATCCAGATAGGACTGATCCTAATCTTGACCCTGATGCTGAGCCTGGATAAAGGGATAAAAGGTTGAAGTGAGCTGGGAGGTGAACCGGAGACCTTACATGGGGAGGCCTTGTTGGGGTCTGCTGGGAGGTGGGTTGGGCTGGTTGGGGGATTTCTAAACAGGCAACACTTTGACCAGATCAAACTCAGGATTTCTGAGGGGCCGAGGCGAGGACTAGCTTGGCTTGATCTGATAGAGTTGGGCTGAGCACAATGTGTGCATGGGAAGGAGGAGCTCTGAGTGTGTGTTTTTTTAAAGCAGACAGCAGGTTTCATTTTTTAAAATTAATAATGAAGAGAGATTCAAAAGTGCAACCCTTCCACCACCGAGAACAGGGCTTTAAACTAGACAAAGGCTGTCCAATTCCCAGGAGGCATCAAAGACTGTGTTTGTGTGACTGTGACTGTGAAATATGGTTCACGATGGATATCTGTCAATGTTATTTTTTGTATTTGGTTTATTTTTATGTTCCTCTCCCCATTGTGATCCTAATCAAAGAGTAAAGTTAAATCATTAAGCCAGAATACATTTCCCCCACACATTTATTTGATGCTAAGAACCCACACCTGTCTCAAACTTATCTCCAGGTAAGTGTTATATGATGCAGCCCCTCTTTTATTTTTCTTCCACTGTTCATTGGATCTTATTGCCATCTGGTGGTGTTAATAATGTATTACACAACCCATGAAGAGCTCTGCATGAAATTCTACATTCTTATACAAAACCACTCACTACTGAATATTCTTTATTACTGCATTCCAAATATATTTATTTTAAATGTAATTAAAGCTTATTTGAATACCATCTGAAATGGCATTTTCCCCTATGAAATGTAATTTATCATATTTTATGATAGGCTGGTGGCTAAAAATGACTGCAAGCTCTCTGTGCTTACTCATGTATGCACATACAAGTGCAATGGGTAAGGGTTTAGCCCTGGATGTGTTGCTACGTGTATACATACAGTTGAAGTCGGAAGTTTACATACACCTTAGCCAAATGCATTTAATCTCAGTTTTTCACAATTCCTGACAATTAATCCTAGTAGGAATTCCCTGTTTTAGGTCAGTTAGGCTCCCCACTTTATTTTAAGAATGTGAAATGCCAGAATAATAGTAGAGCGAATTATTTATTTCAGCTATAATTTCTTTCATCACATTCCCAGTGGGTCAGAAGTTTACGTACACTCAATTAGTATTTGGAAGTATCACCTTTAAATAGTTTAACTTAGGGTTTAAAAAATATATATATTTAATACCCTACCCACACCACTCCTACCCACACCACTCATTGCCATTATGACACTACCAGAGGATTATTTGTATTTTTTTTTATTTATTTCACCTTTATTTAACCAGGTAGGCCAGTTGAGAACAAGTTCTCATTTACAACTGCGACCTGGCCAAGATAAAGCAAGGCAGTGAGACAAAAACAACAATACAGAGTTACACATAAACAAACGTACAGTCAATAACACAATCGAAAAAAATTGAAAGAAATCTATGTACAGTGTGTGCAAATGTAGAAGAGTAGGGAGGTAAGCAATAAATAGGCCATAGAGGCAAAATAATTACTATTTAGCATTAACACTGGAGTGATAGGTGTTCAGATGATGATGTGCAAGTAGAGATACTGGGGTGCAAAAGAGCAAGAGGATAAATAACAATATGGGGATGAGGTAGTTGGGTGTGCTATTTACAGATTGGCTGTGTACAGGTACAGTGATCAGTAAGCTGCTCTGACAGCTGATGCTTAAAGTTAGAGAGGGAGATATAAGACTCCAGCTTCAGTGGTTTTTGGGTAAAACGTTTCAGGTAGCCTTCCATAAGCTTCCCACAATAAGTTGGGTGAATGTTGGCCCATTCCTCCTGACAGAGCTGGTGTAACTGAGTTAGGATTGTAGGCCTCCTGGCTCGCACACACTTTTTCAGTTCTGCCCACAAATTCTCTATAGGATTGAGGTCAGGGCTTTGTGATGGCCACTCCAATACCTTGACTTTGTTGTCCTTAGGCCATTTTGCCATAACTTTGGAAGTATGCTTGGGGTCATTGTCCATTTGGAAGACCCATTTGCGACCAAGCTTTAACTTCCTGACTGATGTCTTAAGATGTTGCTTCAATATATCCACATCATTTTCTCATGATGCCATCTATTTTGTGACATGCACCAGTCCCTCCTGCAGCAAAGCACCCCACAACATGATGCTGCCACCCCCGTGCAACACAGTTGGGATGGTGTTCTCTGGCTTGCAAGCACCCCACTTTTTCCTCCAAACATAACGATGGTCATTATGGTCAAACAGCTCTATTTTTGTTTCATCAGACTAGAGGACATTTCTTCAAAAAGTACGCTCTTTGTCCCCATGTGCAGTTGCAAACCGTAGTCTGACTTTTTTATGGCAGTTTTGGAGCCGTGGCTTCTTCCTTGCTGAGCGGCCTTTCAGGTTATGTCGATAACTGTGGATATAGATACTGTTTCCTCCAGCATCTTCACAAGGTCATTTGCTGTTGTTCTGGGATTGATTTGTACTTTTCGCACCAAAGTATGTTCGTCTCTAGGAGAAAGAATGCGTCTCCTTCCTGAGCGGTATCATGGCTGCGTTGTCCCATGGTGTTTATACTTGAGTACTATTGTTTGTACAGATGAACATGGTACCTTCAGGCGTTTGGAAATTGCTCCCAAGTATGAACCAGACTTGTGGTCTATAATTTATTTTCTGAGGTCTTGGCTGATTTCTTTTGATTTTCCCATGATGTCAAGCAAAGAAGCACTGAGTTTGAAGGTAGGACTTGAAATACATTCACAGGTACACCTCCAATTGACTCAAATGATGTCAATTAGCCTATCTAAAGCCATGACATAATTTTCTGGAATTTTGCAAGCTGTTTAAAGGCACAGTCAACTTAGTGTATGTAAACTTCTGACCCACTGGAATTGTGATACAGTGAATTATAAATTAAATAATCTGTCTGTAAACAGTTGTTGGAACAATTACTTGTGTCATGCACAAAGTAGATGTCCTAACCGACTTGCCAAAACTATAGTTTGTAAACAAGACATTTGTCTAGTGGTTGAAAAAATGAGTTTTAATGACTCCAACCTAAGTGTATTAAACTTCCAACTTCAACTGTACCTGTGTATATTATTATGGTTAGGGATAGGGTTATGGCTAGGGTTACGGCTAGGGTCTAGTCGGGTTGTAGACATTAAAGCAACATTTCACTCAAAAACTATTTTGGTATTTTTTTATTAGTCCGTTTTCCATGTCAGCAGTCAAATTTTCAAGATATTGGACTTTCAAGAAGCAAAGTGTCACTTGCCACATCATCATGATAAAACAAAAGATGTGCTAGGGTTAGGGTCGAGCCGGGGTGTGGACATAAACCCATGGTTAGGGTTATGGTGTCACGTTCGTCGTAAGGATGGGACCAAGGTGCAGCGTGAGTAGAGTTCCACATCATTTTAATAAACTGAAACTCAACTAACAAAACAACAAACAACCAAACGTAACATGAAGCTAATCAAATAGCGCTGACAGGCAACTAAACATAGACAAAATACCAGAAACCCAAAAGAGGAAAAATGGCTACCTAAATATGATCCCCAATCAGAGACACCTATAAACAGCTGTCTCTGATTGGGAACCATATCAGGCCAACCTAGCAATACAAAAAACCCTAGATGATCGAAACTAGAGTACCCACTCTAGTCACACCCGGACCTAACCAAAATATATAGAAAAACAGGGATATCTAAGGTCAGGGCGTGACATATGGCTTACAGCCAGGAAACTGTCTCTATCGGTAAGATAAGGACAAAAGGTACAGTCATGGGAGAAGCCAGTAGCCTACTGGACTGCAGGATGAAATTGACCATGATGTATTACTTTTCTTGTACTTGTTTAAAACAAAAGAGGATCCTTCCTTACATGATTGCTCACACAAAGTCTCACTCCATCAGCTGATCTTCTGGCAGAGAGTGAGGCCTCTCCTGGGCTCATTGAGCAGCAGTGGCCCGGTCTCTGGCTGGCTGGTCTGACACTGCAGCAGCAAACTCAGGCTGCTCTCCCCTCAGTGCCTCTCTATGTTCAGTGGATTAATTGGCTCTTCCAGGACCAGTGATGGAGAGGGAGTGGAGCGTGGAGAACACGTAGGGCCCCAACTCTTATAAATTAGAGAGGCCGCTCTTCCTCTCTCCAAACCAAATTGACCTGCCCATGCACCGTCCACATCCAAGCTACTGTGGAAATAAATCACATCAGACATATGTACCTGTCCAGCACCAACACACCAACCCTCCTCTATCCCCCTCCCTCCGTCCCTCTCCCTCTGTCATGAGCTGTGCTTAGAGTTGTGTGAGAATACACCGGCCAGAGAGAATATGTCAGTACAGTTCACTGGTCCATGGACTTGCCCGACTGCTCATAACTGGCTCTTGCATTTACTCAGATGAGCATATTATTCATCAAAATGGAAATAGGCATTTGCCACATTTGGTATTGTTTCAAAGATATTTAAATTCTATGCTGCAGCGTGGGGGTACAATTGTATATAAAGCAGTTTCTAGCTTGCCTCACCAAAATCACCTTGGCGTTGATGGAAGGGCTGGATGGGAGCATGTCGTAGGGACCGGATGATGGAGCAGCCTTAAGGACAGTTAGTAGCAGGTGGTGTCATGTATTGTCATATTATGTCTTGTTCCTGTTCTTTCTCTTCACTTCGTCTCCCTCTGCTGGTCGTATTAGGTTACCTTCTCTTCCTCTCCTTCTCCCAGCTGTTCCTCATCTTCTCTAAACTACCTCGTTCACCCTTTTCCCACCTGTTCCTTTTTTCCCTCTGATTAGGTCTCTATTTCTCTCTCTGTTCCTGCTTCTGTCTTTGTCAGATTCTCGTTTGAGTTTCTCATGCCAGAACCAAACTATCGTCTCGTTTGCTTCACCCTTGTCCCGTCCTGTCGGAATCTGTCTGTTCATCTGATGCTACGTGTGATCAGGTACCTCTGTCCTCTACGACCCGCGCCTACCCAGAGAGACCAGCAGTCTGTCGCCGCTAACCCAG
Organism: Oncorhynchus clarkii lewisi; assembly: GCF_045791955.1. NCBI lineage: Eukaryota > Metazoa > Chordata > Actinopteri > Salmoniformes > Salmonidae > Oncorhynchus > Oncorhynchus clarkii. Next base: position 14,880,177 of record NC_092176.1, read on the forward strand.
CTATTCTCCTCTGCTGCTAAGAAGGGGACTCTACCCAGCTATTCTCCTCTGCTGCTAGAAGGGGGACTCTTCTGTAAATATCAGAAGGACTTTATGATTCATTTATCGCCCTCTCTGCGGGTTGTCTATTTTGCCATTATATACATCTGAAGAGGATCTATGTCTTCCCTGTGTTTTGACATTAAAGGACTCTGTTTTTGTTAAACCGCTTTTGGGTCCTCACTCACGTGCATAACAGGTGGCAACAAGATCAGTTGCACAATTGTGTCCAGTTTATTCACTGTGAAAAGGTGGTACATGGGAAAGATGAAAGATGATGAATATTTAATAATAATACATAATAATAACAAAATCATAGATCTACAAAAAATGTTCAATAAAATAGGCGGCAAAACATTCCAATGGAGCCGCGCACCCTCACACGCTCTCATAGCGCATGGACATAGAGCAGAGAGCTGCGAATTACAAACAAAGGAAACATGGCTATATGGAAATTAACAAAACTTCTGTCTCGTAAGTGTAGCATCCACTTGGAGGATTGCAAACGGGTGAATTACTGCATTTAAATATGAAACTGAAACGCGCCATTCATTTGACCAAACATTTCCTCAACATATGAATAGACTTGGACACAGTAAATAGGCCTAGTGATGATACTGACAAAACAGAAAAATAACAACAACCTGTAATGCATCTGAGGCACTAATGAGAACAATGGGAAGGTCACATGGTCTTGGATTATCCCGGGGGTTTGTCCTATACTGTTGTGTGCCACACTGTGTTGTTGGATCTAGCTCTACGCTGACCATAGATAGGCTGCTGCATGGCATGTTCTCATCATTCATTGTTTTTCCTTTCACAGGTTCTTAAAGTCTGTGCCCATGACTTTTAACCCAAGAGAACCTATGTGATGGTCTGGAAGGAGGTGAAGGGAGGAGAAGAGATGGGGGCTCTAAATCTCTAGCCTGCTCATCTTCTGTCCTGCTTGTCTGGTTCACCTGGGTGGCTGCCTGGCTGACGGATGGAAGACACAGTGTGTGGCTCAGCTCAGGGGCATCTCTGTTCCCTGGACATCCATTGCTCTTGCGTACAGTGATGACCAGTGGGCCATTGCCTCTCCCTGCTCCACTAGTCTCTGTTTGTGTATATACATCACAGCTACAGAACAGGGTCCATGGAGGACAGAAGAATACTGGTAAGCCCTCTAGAACAAGGTCTTATATACAGTAGAAGTCGGCAGTTTACATACACTTAGGTTGGAGTCATTAAAAGTCGTTTTTCAACCACTCCACAATTTTTTTGTTAACAAACTAGAGTTTTGGCAAGTCGGTTAGGACATCTACTTTGTGCATGACACAAGTCATTTTTCCAACAATTGTTTACAGACAGATTATTTCACTTATAATTCACTGTATCACAATTCCAGTGGGTCAGAAGTTCACATACACTAACTTGACATATGCATTTAAACAGCTTGGAAAATTCCAGAAAATTATGTCATGGCTTTAGAAGCTTCTGACAGGCTTATTGACATCATGGGAAATCAAAAGAAATCAGCCAAGACCTCAGAAAAACAATTGTAGACCTCCACAAGTCTGGTTCATACTTGGGAGCAATTTCCAAACACCTGAAGGTACCATGTTCATCTGTACAAACAATAGTACGCAAGTATAAACAACATGGGACCACATAGCTCTCATACCTCTCAGGAAGGAGATGCGTTCTGTCTCCTAGAGATGAACGTACTTTGGTGCGAAAAGTGCAAATCAATCCCAGAACAACAGCAAAGGACCTTATGAAGATGCTGGAGGAAACGGGTACAAAAGTATCTATATCCACAGTAAAACAAGTCCTATATCAACATAACCTGAAAGGCCGCTCAGCAAGGAAGCCACAGCTCCAAAACCGCCATAAATAATCCAGACTACGGTTTGCAACTGCACATGAGGACAAAGATCGTACTTTTTGGAGAAATGTCCTCTGGTCTGATGAAACAAAAACAGAACTGTTTGGGCCTCCCGGGTGGCGCAGTGGTTAAGGGCGCTGTACTGCAGCGCCAACTGTGCCATCAGAGTCCCTGGGTTCGCGCCCAGGCTCTGTCGTAACCGGCCGCGACCGGGAGGTCCGTGGGGCGACGCACAATTGGCCTAGCGTCGCCCGGGTTAGGGAGGGCTTGGTCGGTAGGGGTGTCCTTGTCTCATCGCGCACCAGCGACTCCTGTGGCGGGCTGGGCGCAGTGTACGCTAACCAAGGTGGCCAGGTGCACGGTGTTTCCTCCGGCGCATTGGTGCGGCTGGCTTCCGGGTTGGATGTGCGCTGTGTTAAAGAAGCAGCGGCTTGGCTGGTTGTGTATCGGAGGACGCATGACTTTCAACCTTCGTCTCTCCCGAGCCCGTACGGGAGTTGTAGCGATGAGACAAGATAGTAGCTACTACAACAATTGGATACTACGAAATTGGGGAGAAAAAGGGGTAAAAAAAAAAAAAAAACAGTTTGGCCATAATGACCATCGTTATGTTTGGAGGAAAAAGGGGGACGCTTGCAAGCCAAAGAACACCATCCAAACCGTGATCCACGGAGGTGGCAGCATCATGTTGTGGGGGTGTTTTGCTGCAGGAGGGACTGGTGCGCGTCACAAAATAGATGGCATCATGAGGCAGGAAAATTATATAGATATATTGAAGCAACATCTCAAGACATCAGTCTGGAAGTTAAAGCTTGGTATTAAATGGGTCTTCCAAATGGACAATGACCCCAAGCATACTTCCAAAGTTGTGGCAAAATGGCTTAAGGACAACGAAGTCAAGGTATTGGAGTGGCCATCACAAAGCCCTGACCTCAATCCTATAGACAATTTGTGGGCAGAACTGAAAAAAGTGTGTGCTATCAAGGAGGCCTACAAACTTGACTCAATTACACCAGCTCTGACAAGAGGAATGGGCGAAAATTCACACAACTTATTGTGGGAAGCTTGTGGAAGGCTACCCAAGTTTGATTGAGTTAGTTTTGACTTAGCTGCTTTTTAAATCATCAATGATTTCAAGGATCTGTGTGGAACATGTGCAACTGCACATTTGCAGGACAAGAGACAGGCCAATGTATATATTTACCACTAGATGGCAGTTTTTACTCAATACAATTATATTTCTGTGCATGTAAAAATTGAGGACAATCCTTATTTGTTTGAACACACCTATATATTTAATACTTTGGTGCTCACATGCCAAGGTCTGTCCATTAGCTCATTGCATGATTGTCATATTAAATTACCCAGAACTCCTCATGTGCCCTGCAAACACATCCATCCAGAGAAAGAAAACTAATAACATGGATGACTAACTGCCTGGCAAAAAGATCATAAATGATGGTTACGCTCTGACACCCACCCTTCGCACATTGTGTGTTGAATGTCACTGTCTGGTAATCCCTTGGACCTGGTAGCTGCTTGCCAGGTAATTCCTTCCGGTAAGTAGCTTCCTGTCTATCTGCTGTGGGCAAACTGGGTTTAAGATTAGAGACCCTATAGTCCTACAGAGTACAGTAGCTACTCCTAGTGAGATGATAAATCCAAGAGATAGTCCTGGAATTAACAAGTTTGATTCTTACAGATGAAACCTACACACTACAGAACATTCTATAAGTTGCACTGTTACATAAAAGTTTCATGAAACCCATACAGTACTACTGTAACTCTGAGTCCAGTTTATTTCAAATGAAAAACTGCAATGTTTCCATCCAGTTTGTTGCTGACAATGACAAGGAATGACAAACACATATCTACACAGCAGTACAGGAACCCAGAGAGTTAGAGTATGCTCCTACATACGGTACATTCTACAGACCCTATTTATTTTTAACATTTTATTTCACCTTTATTTAACCAGGTAGGCTAGTTGAGAACAAGTTCTCATTTACAACTGCGACCTGGCCAAGATAAAGCAAAGCAGTGTGACACAAACAACAACACAGAGTTACGCATGGAACAAAGCGTACTATCAATAACACAATAGAAAAAAGTAAGTCTAAATACAGTGTGTGAAAATGGCGCGAGGATGTAAGGCAATAAATAGGCCATGGTAGCGAAGTAATTACAATTTAGCAAATGAACACTGGAGTGATAGATGTGCAGATCATGATGTGCAAGTAGAAATACTAGTGTGCAAAAGAGCAGAAAAATAAATAAAAACAATATGGGGATGAGGCAGGTAGATTGGATGGGCTATTTAGAGATGGGCTATGTACAGTTGCAGCGATCGTTTAGCTGCTCAAATAACTGATGTTTAAAGTTAGTGACTCCAGCTCCAGCCATTTTTGCAATTAGTTCCAGTCATTGGCAGCAGAGAACTGGAAGGAAAGGCGGCCAAAGAAGGTGTTGGCTTTGGGGATGACCAGTGAGATATACCTGCTGGAGCGTGTGCTACGGGTGGGTCTTGTTATCGTGATCAGTGAGCTGAGATAAGGCGGACTTATAGCAAAGACTTATAGATGACCTGGAGCCAGTGGGTCTGGCGACGAATATGTAGCGAGGGCCAGCCGACGAGAGCATACAGATCGCAGTGGTGGGTGGTATCAGGGGCTTTGGTGACAAAACAGATGGCTCTGTGATAGACTGCATCCAGTTTGTTGAGTAGAGTGTTAGAGGCTATTTTGTAAATGACATTGCCGAAGTCGAGGATCGGTAGGATATTCAGTTTTATTAGGGTATGTTTGGCAGCGTGAGTGAAGGTGGCTTTGTTGCGAAATAGAAAGCCGATTCTAGATTTAATTTTGGATTCGAGATGTTTAATATGAGTCTGGTAGGAGAGTTTACAGTCTAGCCAGACACCTAGGTATTTGTATTTGTCCACATATTCAGAACCATCCAGAGTAGTGATGCTAGTCGGGCGGGCGGGTGCGGGCAGCGAACGGTTGAAAAGCATGCATTTAATTTGACTAGCATTTAAGAGCAGTTGGAGGCCACGGAAGGGCCAAAGAAGGGCCAGATGTATACAGAATGCATAGAGGTGGATCAGGGAATCACCAGCAGCAAGAGCGACATCGTTGATATATACAGAGAAAAGAGTCAGCCTAGAATTCAACCCTGTGGCACCCCCATAGAGACTGCCAGAGGTCTGGACAACAGGCCCTCCGATTTGACACACTGAACTCTGTCTGAGAAGTAGTTGGGGAATCAGGTAAGGCAGTAATTTGAGAACTCAAGGCTGTTGAGTCTACCGATAAAAATATGGTGATTGACAGAGTCAAAAGCCTTCGCTAGGTCGATAAAGACGGCTGCACAGTACAGTCTTTTATTGATGGCGGTTATGATATCGTTTAGTACCTTGAGCGTGGCTGAGGTGCACCCGTGACCAGCTCGGAAACCGGAATGCATAGCGGAGAAGGTACGGCGGGATTCGAAATGGTCCGTGATCTGTTTATTAACTTGGCTTTTGAAGACTTTAGAAAGACAGGGCAGGATGGATATAGGTCTGTAACAGTTTGGGTCTAGAGTGTCACCCCCTTTGAAGAGGGGGATGACTGCGGCAGCTTTCCAATCTTTAGGGATCTCGGACGATACGAAAGAGAGGTTGAACAGACTGGTAATAGGGGTTGCAACAATGGCGGCGGATAGTTTTAGAAAGAGAGGGTCCAGATTGTGTAGCCCAGCTGATTTGAAGGGGTCCAGGTTTTGCAGCTCTTTCAGAACATCTGCTATCCGGATTTCGGTGAAGGAGAAGCTGGGGAGGCTTGGGCAAGTAGCTGTGGGGGGTGCGGATCTGTTGGCCAGGTTTGGGGTAGCAAGGAGGAAAGCATGGCCAGCCGTAGAGAAATGCTTATTGAAATTCTCAATTATCGTGTGAGTATTCTATAGAATACTTTAATGATATTATGAATAGAAACAGAAGTTATGTCACATATTCAGTTATCGATAATATATGGGAATATCTTCTCAATTCAAACTTAGAACCAACCGATTGCAGCACTACCACAAAAATGGAGGAGGCAAGTGGAAAAGGGAGAAGGTAGGGAACTTGTTTGACTGCCATATATTAAAGATATAAATTGGCTGAAAGGTACTGGCGTAAATAGAAAAATATACCAGTTTCATCTGAGGACAAAATGTTGACAGCTGTGCCATACAGGTTGCAAAATAAATGGGAGGAGATTTTCGATATACCAATTCCATAGCATATGGTTTATGAACTGGTACAAAAAACTACACTTGATTCAACACTTAGAGTTTTTCAATATAAAATATTAAATAAAGATTTTGCCACCAAAAGAATGCTATATATATGGGTCATAAAACAATATCAGCTCTGCAGATTTTGCTGCGAAGAGACAGAATCAACAGATCATTTATTCTGGTATTGCCCCTGTGTAGCTTGTTTCTGGTCATAGCTTCAGGAATGGTTAAAAATCATAACATGCACTTAAAATGAACCTACAAATAGCAGTGTTGGGAGATTTGGAAAGCCATAGTCAGTCAATAAATAATATAATAATACTTGCAGGAAAGGTTTTCATCTTTAGATCACAATCTGAGGATAATATACGATTAGATAGATTCAAAAATGTTGTTAAAAATCACAGCACAATTGAAAAATATATGGCACATGGAAACCAAACGAGGGTGGTCTGTGGTGATAAGTGGGATGTGCTGAGTGTGGCTGAGGGGTGGGATTAAAGAGTCTGCTTGGTAATGTATTATTGTTATGTGACTGCTTTATATAAAAATACCAAAATATATATGTAAAATGCATGTATATGTAGCAAAAAAGCTGTAAAAAAAAACAAGATATTTGTCCTCCAAAGAGGGGGGTGGTGGAGGGGTTAATAATAAAAAAAATATATAGAGTTGAAGTCAGAAGTTTACATACACTTAGGTTGGAGTCATTAAAACTCGTTTTTCAACCACTCCACACATTTTTTGTTAACAAACTATAGTTTTGGCAAGTCGGTTAGGACATCTACTTTGTGCATGACACAAGTCATTTTTCCAACAATTGTTTACAGACAGATTATTTCATTTCTAATTCACTGTATTACTATTCCAGTGGGTTAGAAGTGTACATACACTAAGTTGACTGTGCCTTTAAACAGCTTGCAAAATTCCAGAAAATTATGTCATGGCTTTAGAAGCTTCTGATATTCTAATTTACATCATTTCAGTCAATTGGAGGTGTATCTGTGGATGTATTTCAAGTCCTACCTTCAAACTCAGTGCCTCTTTGCTTGACATCATGGGAAAATCAAAAGAAATCAGCCAAGACCGCAGAAAAAAAATTGTAGACCTCCACAAGTCTGTTTCATCCTTGGGAGCAATTTCCGAACACCTGAAGGAACCATGTTAATCTGTACAAACAATAGTACGCAAGTATAAACACTATGGGACCATGCAGCCGCCATACCGCTCAGGAAGGAGAAGCGTTCTGTCTCCTAGAGATGAACGTACTTTGGTGCGAAAAGTGCAAATCATTCACAGAACAACAGCAAAGGACCTTGTAAAGATGCTGGACGAAACCGGTACAAAAGTATCTATATCTACAGTTAAACAAGTCCTATATCGATATAACCTGAAAGACCGTTTAGCAAGGAAGAAGTCACTGCTCGAAAACCGCCATAAAAATGCCAGACTATGGTTTGCAACTGCACATGGGGACAAAGATCGTACTTTTTGGAGAAATGTCCTCTGGTCTGATGAAACAAAATAATGAACTGTTTGGCCATAATGACCATCGTTATGTTTGCAGAATAAAGGGGGATGCTTGCAAGCCGAAGAACACCATCCCAACCGTGAAGCACGGGGTTGGCGGCATCGTGTTGTGGGGGTGCTTTGCTGCAGGAGGGACTGGTGCGCATCACAAAATAAATGGCATAATGAGGAAGAATAATTCAAATCAAATCAAATGTATTTATAAAGCCCTTCTTACATCAGCTGATATCTCAAAGTGCTGTACAGAAACCCAGCCTAAAACCCCAAACAGAAAGCAATGCAGGTGTAGAAGCATGGTGGCTAGGAAAAACTCCCTAGAAAGGCCAAAACCTAGGAAGAAACCTAACCTTATAACAGAACATGGCCAAGATGTTCAAATGTTCATAAATAATAGAGGAAGAGAGCGAGAACGAGAATGAGAAAGAGAGATATTCCACAGCAGCAGACAAGTGCAGTGATAAAATGGGAACAATTATACTGTCACAAAAGTACAGATAATGGATGAACTGTTCCAACAGTCCAACCTCATGAAATAATCAACATATTATCAGATCAGATCGACCCCTCCCACTCAAAGGATCGATCCACAGTACAGGCACAGCAGGTAGATTCAGGACCATGGTCAGTGTATCGGCCGGACACCAGCTTGGCACTGGATTGCAATATGCACAAACAAACAGCTTATTGCAATACTGCACAAAGAAGCAAGGAAGAATAGAAAGCCCTGAAAGTGTTTTCATTATGAAGACAGCCACATACAATACAATGGAAACACTTTAGGCCTATATCTTGAACTGTATGAAATGAATAGCTTACTTTGAATAAGTAAACACTACTGTATAGGCATTCAGGCATGAAAACATGAAATCATTATACATAATAGCTCACTTGAATCATAAACCTGGCCTACCAAGCAGGCATGAAAAGAGGAAATCCTCATGCATAACCTAATAAAACGGTGGGTAGCTCACTTTGAATCGAACACAATAGGCCTGGCCTACCAAGGCAGGCATGAAATCATGAATAAACAGTATTCAGGCTTACTTGGCTTACTTTCTTGTGTGTTTCATGTTTTACAGCACAAAGCGTAGATGCCTAGGTTTAGTGTCTAAAATGGAGCTTATTTCATAGTCCAAGAGTCACCGAGTTCCCTTTCAAAGGACAACAGAGCTAAATTGTTGAGACTTGCAGTCAACATGCAAGATCTGACAGATGTTTTGAAACGAACTGTTGTGGAGAAGAGTTTCTCAACAGTCCATGAAGTAATAGGAAGGTTGATGATGACCCTAGTAGTCTATTGATGTTTGGGAAATGTCAGGGCTGCAGCTGTCCAAAACTTTAATAAGGGATGGGAATTGTTGGTTGTGTGGGTGGTTCATCAATTGCAGAGTCCGTAGGTGGACTCGTGATGAGATGCTCACCATGACAAGGCGGGGCTGGGCGATGGTGAGCTAGCTGGGCTGTGGAAGTCGAAGCAGTAGCCATGCGAACCTCCTCATGGAGAAATTTAGATTTTTTTTTCTTCAACATTATTTTGCTTTGTTCAACACTTTTTTGGCTACTACATGATTCCATTTGTGTTATTTCATAGTTTTCAATGTCTTCACTATTATTCTACAACGTAGAAAATAGTAAAAATAAAGAAACACCTTTGAATGAGTAGGTGTTCTAAAACCTTGGAGTGTTCTAGTAAGTGTTCTAAAACCAGTAGTGTATATATATAAACTGAAGTTTGAGAAACAGGTAATATAATGTATTTTTCTATAACTCTAATCCCCTTGGAACGAGCTCAACCAAAACAATACTCAAAATGGCAAAACGGAAGTCCAAACTTTAAAAATAATTTCACCAGGGCCTTAACAATACTGGAAGCAGTGATTTTCCTCAGTGGAATGGCCTCAGGAAAACGACTGGCAGCATACATTATGGTTAAGAGAAACTGGTTTCCACACTTGGCTTTGGGCAAAGAACCACCACAGTCCACCAGAAGCCTGCTGAAAGGTACAACCAATACAGCTTTGTTTGGTTTACCCAACCTCTGCCAAACGCGACAGGATTTACAGTAGGCCAAAATATCCTGTTTCAGACCAGGCCAGACAAAGTTACGCAAGATACGGTTATATGTCTTGTTGACCCCAAGATGGCCTGCCATACTATCATCATGAGCCAACCTCAGTATCTCTTGTCGAAGAGTAACTGGAACGACAATTTGAGATACACTGGGCCAATCGTCTTGCCTAGAAGTGGCGAGAGAATGCCATTTCCTCATTGGAACACCATTTCTTTCAAAGTAACCCACATGAACTTCAAACTCCTTCACTGGACGTATCTCATAAAAAAGGAAAGAAGGAAACATCTTTACTCTGTTCCACAATCAGCTGTTTCCTAGACATCGAAGTGTCAAGTGTAGGGACCCTCTCTTCCTTCAGCGGTCCTACAAACTCGCTCACCTTCGGGGTTTTCAAAGGAGAGATCAACTTAGGTTTAGCGAAATCAGGATCACCCATAACCATCTTGGACAGATCGACCATGGTGGGATCACTGACATTCTCCTCAACACTAGACTTTCTTAGACACAGCACATTTAATGGCACACACTGGGAACACTCCAGGCTACTTTTCTGATAGCCCATCAGGTTCCTTTACTCTGGGTTCCTTACAAACGACAGGATTTGGCACAACCTTCCCTCTAGCCAAATCTTTACCCAAAATGAATGAGACACCCTTCACCGGTATGCTAGGCATTACTCCAACGACAGAACCAGAAATAAGATCAGACTCGAGTTACACATTATACAAAGGAACTTCCATGCAACCCATCTTTACGCTTTGTAAAGACTAACAAGACTAACAAACTGTAACCAGTTGCTGAAGTGTCAGACAAAGGCAAAATACCCTCCAAAATGAAGGACTGGGCTGCCCTAGTGTTTCGCAGTGTCTTCACTGGCTCTTTAACATCATTGCCACTCTGCAGATGGCAGACCCATCTGAAACAAAGGGTACATACACATCTGATCCAAAATCTTGTTTAGGAGATTCACCAGTCCCAACCAGAGACTTAATGGGCTGGAGTGCTCCCACAAGAAATCAAATCGAATTTCAAATCAAATCAAATTTATATCTTACATCAGCTGATATCTCAAAGTGCTATACAGAAACCCAGCCTAAAACCCCAAACAGCAAGCAATGCAGGTGTAGAAGCACGGTGGCTAGGAAAAACTCCCTAGAAAGGCCAAAACCTAGGAAGAAACCTAGAGAGGAATCAGGCTATGAGGGGTGGCCAGTCCTCTTCTGGTTGTGCCGGGTGCAGATTATAACAGAACATGGCCAAGATGTTAAAATGTTCATAAATGACCAGCATGGTCAAATAATAATAATCACAGTGGTTGTCGAGGGTGCATCAAGTCAGCACCTCAAGAGTAAATGTCAGCTGGCTTTTCATAGCCGATCATTGAGAGTATCTCTACCGCTCCTGCTGTCTCTAGAGAGTTGAAAGCAGTAGGTCTGGGGACAGGTAGCACGTCCGGTGAACAGGTCAGGGTTCCATAGCTGCAGGCAGAACAGTTGAAACTGGAGCAGCAGCACGGCCAGGTGGACTGGGGACAGCAAGGAGTCATCATGCCAGGTAGTCCTGAGGCATGGTCCTAGGGCTCAGGTCCTCCTCCTCCGAGAGAGAGAAAGAAAGAAAGAAAGAAAGAAAGAAAGAAAGAAAGAATTAGAGAGAGCATACTTAAATTCACACAGGACAGGAGAAATACTCCAGATATAACAGACTGACTCTAGCCCCCCGACACATAAACAACTGCAACATAAATACTGGAGGTTGAGACAGGAGGGGTCAGGAGACACTGTGGCCCCATCCGATGATACCCCCGGACAGGGCCAAACAGGCAGGATATAACCCCACCCACTTTGCCAAAGCACAGCCCCCACACCACTAGAGGGATATCTCTAGTGAAGAAAGGGCTTTTTCTCTCTCCCATTTTTCTGTTTCAACTTAGGACACTGAGAGACAATGTGTCCTTTCTCATGGCAGTAATGCTAAACTGGCGGATACGAAAACCCAGTTTTCTGCCGATCTTTTGGCACTGTAGAAATGGACTGAAACCGCGCAGTAGGAGGTGATTCCTGTGGATTGCTTTTTTTGTGTAAGGATAACTACTGGGTGCTTTGTTTGTAAAGGTAGTTTTATGTGTAAACACAAACTAATCTGCAAGAACAGCAGCTTTCTCAAGAGTGAGATCCTTGTGCTCAATGTAGGTCGCAACCCTTTCGTGAAGGCAATCCTTGAACTGCTCGAGAAGTATGAGTGCCTTTAAATCCTCAAGGTCCTTGACCTCTTGAGAACCACACCACTGATCAAAAAGACATGCTTGTTTCCTTGCGAACTCAACATGGCTTTGTGATTCTGTCTATCGTCATTGACGGAACTGTTGTCTGTATGCCTCTGGGACCAACTCATAAGCCTGGATAACAGCTTTAACAGTGTCATAATTTGAGCTCTGGTCAAGAGATAAAGTAGCGTACTCTTTCTGAGCTTTTCCCACCAGAACACTTTGTAGGAGCAGTGACCCAATGTCTCGCGTTTTAGGGATGTGGCAATCCGCTCAAACAGAGTGGACATTCCTGCAGTCAGCATGCCAATTGCACGCTCCCTTACAACTTGAGACATCTGTGGCATTGTGTTGTGTGACAAAACTGCACATTTTAGACTGGCCTTTTATTGTCCCTGGCACAAGGTGCACCTCTAATGATTATGCTGTTTAATCAGCTTCTTGATTTGCCACACCAGTCAGATGTATGGATTATCTTGGCAAATGAGAAATGCTCAGTGACAGGGATGTAAACAAATTTGTGTTAAATTTAAGAGAAATAAGCTTTTTGTATGTATGGAGAATTTCAGCTCATGAAAACATGGGACCAACACTTTACATGTTGCGTTTATATTTTTGTTACGTACAGATCCCGGACAAGCCCCCATTTTGTTACGTTCCCCAGCAAGAAAACCAGACATGTCGCTCAAACAGAAGGAACTAATAAAGAGTCACTGACCAACAACCAAAACGAAACAGGTGGGGTTTTAGGAGCGGTTCTGAAAGACACTCATTGGGGTGTCAACTGAAAGTTGACTAGCAACAACAACTGGAACCTGAAAAATACCCACCATGAGCGCCCACTAAATTTGCCCAAGAAGAGGCAAACAAAATAAAAACTCACATCAAACTTAAAGATAGGAAGCAAACCAAAAAGGTGGAGCAAAACGAAATCAGGGAAATCCAATAAAAAATGGTTTGTCTAGAAATCAAACGAGGTGACACCAATCGGTGCGGCCTATGTGCTAACGAGCTTATCGTGCTTACCTCAAAAAGTCTAACCTCAAAACATAAACGGAAAAACCAAATCCTGTAACATCACCAATGTAAACATGGTCCCATGACTGTAAGGTTGCATATCTCTCTAACCCTGCTATACCCTACAGTGTTGAGACAATCTGACAGTACAATCTAGAACAGTATTACACAATTTTTTTTAATGGAATGTTCAACAGTAATTATTGGTCTCTCTCTCTCTGCCATCCTCACGTCACTCACTCAGATCGGTACGGCCTATGTGCAGGCTGGTTGATGACACCTACAGGCCTGTTTGAGGGACAACTGGACAGAACATATCATAATTATTGGACCTCAGCTGAGACCCTTGTCTCCTTCTTTTCAAGGAAAGCCCTTCTTTACACTTCCTGTTAAGCATGATGCTCTCAAGGTGTGTCTCCTTCTCGTGTTGTGTAGTATTAGATGCCCCCGAACAAGGCAGTTAACCCACTATTCCTAGACCGTCATTGAAAATAAGAATTTGTTCTTATCTGACTTGCCTTGCCTAAAGGTATAAATAAAATAATAAATTAGGGGAAGTTACTTTGCTGTTGGCACCAATCCCACGCTGCCAGACAACATTAATGACTTTATCCCCCTCATCCTAAACTTTGCTCAACTGCTCTTTTGATCAAATCGGTTTCATTAAATGTTTAAAATAGCTTCAAGTGTTTTTTAACTGAAAGTTGACAGATTACACTTTTATAGAGTTCGACATTTCAAAAGGTAACGAAGAATAAAGCTCCTTTTCCAATTGGTTTTGGCTCAGTAAAACCTACCAATCTGTAGTCACCTTCACCCCAATCCCTTTTCCAATTGGTTTTGGCTCAGTAAAACCTACCAATCTGTAGCCACCTTCACCCCAATCCCTTTTCCAATTGGTTTTGGCTCAGTAAAACCTAACAATCTCTGTCGTAATTTCAACAATGTGTACCAATATAGTATTTTTTTGTAGTAAATTTTGCTCCTTAGTCTGGAAACGCATTCATATTTTTTGTCATAACTTCAGTATCCAACATGTTTTTTCTGCTCCCATAGATATAGTAATTACAAAAGTGTACAACGTTGAAAGTAGGGCTTAGGTATAAAAGCTCTTGTATGGTGTTTGTCATTAGAATTTTGGTGGGCACTATGCTGGCCCAAAGGTTCCATGGCCACAATAAAGCTAGATTATGAATCAGAATGTCACGTAAATATTCTACCAGAATTAATTTGACCAGGATAACAGAGGTCCTACTGCCTGATGCATCTGTTTAAAGGTACAGTCAACTTAGTGTATGTAAACTTCTGACCCACTGGAATTGTGATACAGTGAATTATAAGTAAAATAATCTGTCTGTAAACAATTGTTGGAAAAATTACTTGTATCATGCACAAAGTAGATGTCCTAACCGACTTGCCAAAACTATAGTTTGTTAACAAGAAATTTGTGGTGTGGTTGAAAAACTAGTTTTAATGACTGCAACCTAAGTGTATGTAAACTTCCGACTTCAACTGTATATTGATAAGTCATTTATTAATCATTACCTCATATCAGTCTTGTAATTCTGAAAGTCGCATACTCCTTGTATCTGTACAAACCCCAGCTTTACTGATCCTTCCGTACCACACAAATTGATTCAATTGTTTATTTACTATCTAACTAAATGATGACAGAGGACATACATGGTATAGGTTATTAATTAGAATCTTAATACGATGGAAACAGGTCCGGCAACATGACTGCTTGTTTATCAAAAGAGGGAGGAGTAGAGAGGAAAAGGGTTCCATTGGGCCTTCTCCCTAGCTCAAGTGTAAAGCTCTGATTGCCCACAAGAGGTCACAATGTCTTTCTTCTTAGTTGTCCGTGGCTTCAATGCCTTGTCCTTTAGTCTTAGGCAGAACTAACAGGATCCTTCTCCCATTCTGGAAGAGTGGTCCTCTGAAGACAGCTAATCAGTCGTGTCGATGATCCCCAGTGGGGTGATGAGAGCAATGTAGTTAACAATGTTTTGAAGATAGCAACAGGATGGTCCTAATTAAATTCATTTTCTGAGACACAGTACTTAGAACAGCTACTCAGCCATAACATTGATTGTTAGAGAGGCTACTTTGTAATCTTCACCTCATGTTGATTTTCCCGGTCATAACCAATGGAGACCTGAGCTGCAGCTTGAGTTCTTCTGGTCTGATATGTTAATTCTCAACTCATCCTTTATACACTCTGTGTCACGCCCTGGCCTTAGTTATCTTTGTTTTCTTTATTATTTTGCTTAGGTCAGGGTGTGACATGGGGGATTTATGTGTTTTGTCTGGTCTAGGGGTTTTGTATGTTTATGGGGTGTGTCCTTTCTAGGTGTTTATGTAAGTCTATGGTTGCCTAGATTGGTTCTCAATTAGAGGCAGGTGCTTATCGTTGCCTCTGATTGGGAACCATATTTAGGCAGCCATGTTCTTTGGGTATTTTGTGTGTGATTGTCTTCTGTCTTTGTGTCATTGCACCAGATAGGACTGTTTCGGTTTTCACATTTGTTGTTTTGTATTTTGTAGTGTTCTCGGTTATCGTCTATATTAAACATGTTGAACACTAACCACGCTGCATTTTGGTCCTCCTCTTCTTCAACGGAAGAAAACCGTTACACTCTGGTAAAAAGGGGGCGTTTCCGTCATCCTAACCCTAACCCTTGGGCATGGTTACTTACTGGGCAAAGTATCATCAAAACTATAATCCCGTTAGAAAGCTAAAATCACCTTCCTATCTTAACAGAAATGTTCACTTCATCCCTGGTTTTTCCTACACAACGCAAAGGATGAAAACCTGACATACACAATGTGAAAACTCTTCAAGTTACAATATTTTTGTTTAACATTTTTAGAGCATTTTTAAAGACATCACAAAACAGACATTAATTTCCCATATTCCATCGCTCATCATTCCACACATTCGGATGTTAAAAATATTGTCCCAATGTTCACTGTTGGGCAGAAAACTGTCTCTGTAACTAAGAGCTTGATATCACCACTGCTGAAGACCTAAAAGAGTCCCATCAGAGGAGAGTCACGACACAGCCTTATTCTAAAATTAATTCAATTGTTTTTTCTACACATAATACCCCATAATGAAAAAGCGAAAAATGATTTTTAGATTTTTATTTTAATTTATAATTGAAAAAAAACTGAAATATTACATTTACATAAGTATTCAGACCCTTTACTCAGTACTTTGTTGAAGCATCTTTGGCAGCAATTACAGCCTCGAGTCTTCTTGGAATTTGGGGATTTTCTCCCATTCTTGTCTGCAGATCTCCAAAAGCTCTGCCAGGTTGGATGGGGAGCGTCGCTGCACAGTGATTTCAGGTCTCTCCAGAGATGTTAGATCAGATTTAAGTCCGGGCTCTGGCTGGGCCACTCAAGGACATTCAGAGACCTGTCCCCACAGATCTGTGCCTCGACACACTGGATTAATTTTTTAGAAAAATGTTAAGGTAGGAGATTGTTCATCACTGCTAGGGCTTCCCCCAGACCGACCACC
This sequence comes from Oncorhynchus clarkii lewisi, assembly GCF_045791955.1. Lineage (NCBI taxonomy): Eukaryota > Metazoa > Chordata > Actinopteri > Salmoniformes > Salmonidae > Oncorhynchus > Oncorhynchus clarkii. Next base: position 14,896,753 of record NC_092176.1, read on the forward strand.
CACTGAGTTACTGGTGGACCCTCGCCTGTGGGGAGAGTCCTGGGGCCAGGTTCTTTGCTTCTCATCAGGGTGTTGTAGGAGGAAGTAGGGTAGGCCCAAGCTTCTGGACTGTGTGACTGACTGGACTGTGTGAATGGTCCTGTGTGAGAGAGAGTGTGGGGGAAATCAGTAATCAAGTAATATCAAACATTCTCTTTATCATTGATCATCAGCTCCTCTGAAAGGTAGTAAACATACATTAAGAAAAGTTTTATTTTACAGTTATTTACTTATGTACAAAAGTAATTGTATTGGAATTCACGTGATGGAAATTGAGAGAACCTGCTCAAGAGCAGATTTGGAAGGAGGGATCTTGTGATTCGTGCTCACATGTCAAAGCTCCTGAATCTCACTCCTGTGAAAAAATCCTCCGACATAAATGCATTGAGGCAGCTATATGATAAATGTGAAATTCAGTTTAGGAGCTTGAAATTACGGGAAACCTACTGAAGCTTACTATACACAATCTTACTGCAGATTATTCTATAGGGCATAGCTCAACTATAGTTGTCAGAGGGGAGTAGAATGAATTGAAAGTGTCTACAGAAGGAGGTTCAGAGCAGGGAGAGAGCACTACAAATGACAAGACCATGCAACCAACAGAAAGAGAGCAAACCATTGAACAAGTCATGATCCTCCAAAGGAATGAAAACAAAAAAAAGACCCAAAATGCCATCTGCTGCGGCACTGCACACAGCCAGCGAGAAGGAACAAAACAGTCTATTCTGTGACAGTGCAGACCACAAATCAGGAAACTGCCCAGACCACAATGTCGCTGCACGCAAAGAGAAACTAAAGAAGGTGCGAATATGCTTTGTATATTTAGGACAGAAACACATAGCAAAATTCTGTAAAGTCAAATACGTGTTATGTACAACATGTGGAAGCAGACATCACATTGCTGTGTGTACCGGTAAGAGGAGTAAGGTGCAACCCGCTACTGTTTCGGCAGATGCTGTTGTTTCCTCAGTTATTCTCCATTCAGTGAAGATGAAACCAGACGGACAGAACACTGAGTTGCTACAAACGGCAAAGGCAAGGGTAGAAGGCCCATCGGGCAGGAAGATAGCTCGTTGCTTATTAGATGGAGGCAGTCAGAGAAGCTTCCTACATGAAAACCTTGTGAAGGTCCTCAAGCTAGTCACTTACTCTTCACACATTTTTCTCCTCTGCTCCAGCAACGTCCCAACGCAACACAGTGAAAGTCATCTTAGAGAATGTCTGGGACAAACAACAGATAATTGAAATAGAGGCAATTGAAACCCCACAAGTATGCACAACTGTGATGATTCAGATTCAACATGAGCTCAATAGAAAGGGACTGCAGCTTGCATACTTTCCAGGAGATGACAACGATCTGAACTCTCTGCCCTGATAGGTACAGACTATTACTGGCAGATAGTATCAGGCCGAGTGGAGCGACTGACAGACGCTGGCTGCTTTAGAGAGCACCTTTGGATGGTCAGTGCAGGGACCAGTGTCCATGTCAAGTGTCGAAGAGACAGCATTCATGCTCATCCCACTTGATGAAGACACATTAGTCTCCAAGCAACTGCATGCATTTTGTGAGCTTGAGTCTCTGGGTATCACAAGTGGGAAAACACAGAACCCAGAGGAAGAGGGGGCTCTACATAAGTTTGCGAAAACAACCACCTTAAAAAGATGGACGATACCACGTGGCATTGCCATGTAAACAAGAAATGCCAGAATTCCACGACATCTATAGAATCTGAAAGAAACGGTTTGAAGGTCTAAAGAAAATAATGAAGAAGGATGTGACGTTGTATAGCAGATACAATGAAAAAGTGGAGGACTACTTACAACAGAATATGGCAGAGGACATGTCCAAGGACAACGCATCAAGAGCAGACAATGTGAAATACTTACCTCACCATGCAGTACTCCGAGAGGACAAGGTGACGACAAAACTGAGTGGCGTTTGATGCCTCATCCAATGAAGATGTCTGTCCTTCCCTCAATGGCTGTGTACTCACAGGACCAAACCTGAATCCGGATCTGCTCAGCATTCTGATAAAGTTCTGACTACATGAGATCGCATTCATGGCAGACATCAAGAAGGCTTTCCTGCAGATATACCTAGCAGAGAGAGACCGAGACGACATGAGATTCCTGTGGCTCACAGGCTCACAGAGCTTCCCAAAGTCTATTCTTGTTCGCAGCTACAATCAGGAAGCACCTGAAACAATATGAAACAGAACAACCAGAAGTTGTAAAGAGTCACTCTACATAGATGACTTCATTGCAAGTTCATGCGATGTTGAAGAGGCTTACTTTGTGACAACAACTGCAAAGCAAATTCTATCGACTGCAGGCAGGGACATCTGCAAGTGGATGACACACTCTCCTGAACGGAAAAAAAATTGGGAGGAGAGTACGACATCTGACCACACGTTGGCGCTAGAAACACAAGGAGTAGTGCTGAAAGCCTTCTAAAGCAAAAGGAAAACAAAGAGAATTGTTCTGCAGTCATCAGCACGCATCTTCGACCCTGTTGACTTCCTAGGGAAGAGTTGCCATTCTCATGTCAGATCAGGTGGTAACAGTGGTGCTCAGAACTACCCCAGCTACACCAGCTCGCCATACCAAGGTGGTACAGAACAGACATGCAGCCACAGAACAGCCACACACTGAAACTACACATGTTCTGTGATGCAAGTGAAAGTGCTTACAGTGCACTAGCTTACCTGCAAAGTGAAACACAAGACGGGAAACAACGACAAGTCTAGACTCCTCCAAGTCCAGGGTAGCTCCACTCAAGAACATTATGCTGCCACACCTGTGATTGGAGCGAGACTAGCAAACAACCTGATGATCACACTGAAAATGGAAAAAAATATATCAGAATGTGGACAGACCCGATTATCGTGCTGCATTGGATTTGCAACTCAGCACAGAAATGGAATCAGTTTGTCGCAAACAGAGTGACAGAGATACAGTCCTTGACCAATCCAGAGCCACGGTCACATATTGAAGGGAAAACAAATCCAGCCGACATCTCTACAAGAGAACAAATTGTTTGAAATTTGACAAAAAGCCTGCTATGGTAGAACGGACCCAGCATTCTGACATCACACAATCAGGTGGAGGAGACTGATGATGACAAGGTTCAAGAAGAAGTGAAATACAGAACTTAAGTCCAGTCGCCAGGTCACTGTACAGCTCACAGCAAACAGCACAGACATTACTGAACCTGTGTTGGAGCTTGAAAGGTACAGCAAACTGAAAAGAGTGTTCAGAGTGACCACCTGTATAAAGAGCTTCATAGCCTTTGCTTGTACAAACACAAAGATGCAGGATGAAATGACTGCTGACAAACTTTCAGTCAGGAGATCAAACTACTGAAGGCAGGAAAAAGCGTAAACAATGACTGAAAATCAGATAACTGAAAACATTCCTGGATGAACACGAACTACTCAGTGTAGAAGGAAGTCCAACTTCACATTCAGAGAGCAGCACCCATGGGTTCACAGATACTCAAATGTTGATACAGTTCCATCATGAGAAGGTGATGCATTTGGGAGGAAGAGACATTAGTACAAATTAGAGAGAAATCCTGGATCTTGCATGCTAGGCAGCTAGAGCACAGTAGCAGGATGTATAGTCTGCAAGAGATTCAAGGCAAGGGCCGGACAGAATAACTGAATCCCCACCACGACAACATAAATGAATCCCCACCATTCAAAGTCACAGGTGTGGATTTTGCAGGACCTCTCTACGTGAAAGAAAATGGTTCTGTGATGAAGTCACACTGTTCACTCGTGCTGTAACCAGAGCAGTGCATTTGGAACTGGTTTCAGATCAGTCAACAGAGATATTCCTGAAGAGATTCATCTGAAGAAGAGGATTATGCAAAGTAATGTATTTGGACAATGCAAAAACATTAAAGAGAGCTGATCAGGAAGGAAGGCAATCAAAGAACCCCAACTCTTGGCATTCTTCTCAGAAAGGGGCATCACCTGCAGGTTCATCCCCAAGCGAGCAGCCTGGTAGGTCAGATTCTGGGAAAGACTTGTCAGGTCAGTGAAAACATTCCTGAGAAAGCTCTCCCAAGAACCTTTGCTCAACTTTTAAGAGATGTGCACAGTCCTGACAGAGGTTGAAGCTATCCTACATTCTAGGCCTCTGACTTTCGTGCACAATGAAGTGGATGAACCACAACCGCTGACACCAGCACACTTCCTGGTGGGTAAAAGACTAACCTCTTTGCCGCCAAAGCCATTTCTGTCTGACACTCAGCACCCAACGCTTAACAAGGAGGAAATGACAAGCAGATGGAAGTACAGGCAAAGACGTGTGACAAGCTTCTGGAACAGCTGGGGAAGAGACTACTTGCTGGATCTAAAGTCAGCACACCACTGTGACACACCACAGCCCAACCCACTTAAAGTGGGTGACGTTGAACTCATCAGAGAAGATAACACACCCAGACGAACCTGGCAACTAGGGAAGATGGAGGAACTGTTTCCAGGCCAAGATGACCTAGTTAGTTGGTACAGCCTCTCTCAGCCTATTGACAGTCTGAGCACTGATGGAGGGATTGTGCATTCCTGGTGTAAATCGGGCAGTTGTTGTTGCCATCCGGTACTTGTCCCGCAGGTGTGATGTTCGGATGTACCGATCCTGTGTGCAGGTGTTGTTACACGTGGTCTGCCACTGCGAGGACAACCAGCTCTCCGTCCTGTCTCCCTGTAGCTCTGCCTTAGGCGTCTTACAGTACGGACATTGCAATTTATTGCCCTGGCCACATCTGAAGTCCTCATGCCTCCTTGCAGCATGCCTAAGGCACATTCACACAGATTAGCAGGACCCTGGGCATATTTCTTTTGGTGTTTTTCAGAGTCAGTAGAAAGGCCTCTTTAGTGTCCTTAAATTGTGTCTTAACGACCGTTCCACAGGTGCATGTTCATTAATTGTTTATGGTTCATTGAACAAGCATGGGAAACAGTGTTTAAACCCTCTACAATGAAGATCTGTGAAGTTATTTGGATTTATCTTTGAAAGACAGGGTCCTGAAAAAGGGACGTTTGTTTTTTTGCTGAGTTTATTTGTTTTATTGGTTAGTATTGGATTACACTACTGACTGCAAGTACCAGAATGCCTTGTGACAGGAAGTAAGAAAAAACTAACGAGAAAGCTCCAGTCTTGTGATTATCCTGGCTTTCGCTTTAAACTTTATTTTATTGTTTTGCAGAATCTAAAGTGATAAAATGTAACGAACCAATATTATTACTAAAAAGATGCTTTCATCTTATAACCGATGTTCCGAGTCATTACTTTGAAGATAGTTATTCTATATTCAGTAAGCAGTAATGATGGCTTGTGAATTATACCCACAACAATAAAAATGCTGATTTTAACTTACAGTATTAGCTGATTTAACTGGATGAAGTTCTGCCATTATGTGTCCTCCTGCGGGCACATTCTGAACCCCCCCACCCACACACACACACTATATCAACATTGACTGTAGTTATTGTTGTATTTAATGTGTAAGAAATAGCAATGCAAAGGGACAGACCGGTAACCAGTTTGCACTAACTGGACTTCATTATTAGCCTACTCAGTCAATAAACACAAGCCAGAAGGAAGATCTAGTTAAATTAGCTACAGAAAGTACAGTAGAAAACTCACATTTCCGCAGCAGGTACCTCTTGCCGGGCCACTTAATTTTATAACAGGTTGAGGGACTAACGTTAACTTACTTCCGCTAGCTACTACTAGCTAGCATGAGGGACTAACTTACTTCCAGTAGCTAGCATGACTGTAGTCAGGTAGGGCTCGCTAGCAAGCAGTAACGTTAGCTGGCTAATGCTAACTAGCCAGGTAGTGCAAGCCAAGTTTGTTTGGTTGTTGTTGAATTCTTTCTGTTGACATGCTAACTTCGTGATAAATTAAAGTATTGTCACACAAATCGACCTGGCCCGGGTATCCTGGAAGGATATTGACCTCATCCCGTCAGTAGAGGATGCCTGGTTGTTCTTTAAAAGTGCTTTCCTCACCATTCTAAATAAGCATGCCCCTTTCAAAAAACTGCATTGAGACTAGGAAACACTGTCACCACTGACATATCCATGATAATCGAGAATTTCAATAAGAGAATTCTCTACGGCTGGCCATGCTTCCACCTGGCTACCCAAACCCCGGCAAACAGCTCTGCACCACCCGCAATAACTGGCCCAAGCCCTCCCGCTTCTCCTTCACCCAAATCCAGACAGCTGATGTTCTGAAAGAGCTGCAAAATCTGGATCCCTACTAATCAGCTGGGCTAGACAATCTGGACCCTCTCTTCCAAGGCTTTCGACAGTATTCTTATCTGCAGACTCAACTGCCTTACCTGGTTCACTAACTACTTCTCAGATAGAGTTCAGTGTGTCAAATCGGAGGGCCTGTTGTCCGGACATCTGGCAGTCTCTATGGGGGTGCCACAGGGTTAAATTCTAGGCCGACTCTTTTCTCTGTATATATCAATGATGTTACTCTTGCTGCGGGTCATTATTTGATCCACCTCTACGCAGACGACACCATTCTGTATACATCTGGCCCTTCTTTAGACAATGTGTTAACAAACCTCCAAACGAGCTTCAACGCCATAGAACACTCCTTCAGTTGCCTCCAACTGCTCTTAAATGCTAGTAAAACTAAATGCATGCTCTTCAACCAATCGCTGCTCGCACCCGCCTGCCCGACTAGCATCACTATTCTGGATAGATCTGACTTAGAATATGTGGACAACTATAAATACCTAGGTGTCTGGCTAGACTGTTAACTCTCCTTCCAGACTCACTTTAAACATCTCCAATCCAAAGTTAAATCTAGAATCGGCTTCCTATTTCGCAACAAAGCCTTCTTCACTCATGCTGCCAAACATACCCTCGTAAAACTGACTATCCTACCGATCCTTGACTTTGACGATGTAATTTACAAAATAGCCTCCAACACTCTACTCAGCAAATTGGATGCAGTCTATCACCATCTGTTTTGTCACCAAAGCCCCATATGCTACCCTCCACTGCAACCTGTATGCTCTCGTTGGCTGGTCGTCGCTACATATTCGTCGCCAAACCATCTATAAGTCTTTGCTAGGTAAAGCTCTGCCTTATCTCAGGTCACTGGACACCATAGCAACACCCACCCGTAGCACGCTCCCCAGTAGGTATTTTTCACTGGTCATCCCCAAAGCCAACACCTGCTTTGACCGCCTTTCCTTCCAGTTCTCTGCTGCCAATGACTGGAACGAATTGCAAAAATCACTGAAGTTGAAGACTTATATCTCCCTCACTAACTTTAAGCGTCAGCTGTCAGAGCAGCTTACCGATCTCTCCAGTGTAAATTGCTAAATTGTAATTACTTCGCAATTTACTGCAGCTTAACCCAGACTGTAAACACACCCTCTATGCATCATGGATATTATATTAGGGGGAGTGTACTTCCAGGTACTATATTAACAAACATACAATTGGATACATTTTGTAATACTTTTTTTCTGTTACTCAAGGCCAAAATTGTGAAACCATAATTGAGAAAACGAGTTGATATGCAATTTTCTTTTTGACTTTCAACTAGAAAAATTATATAACGATTAATTTCCTCTTGTTTGGCCTTGGTGATATGAATTAATTTACGAATTATCCATAAGCACAAGGACCCTTTTCCATACTATGTGTGGTTTGACTATAAAAATTCAAATGATCAATCAAATTCGATAAATCAATCGCTATTTTGTTTCCCTTTGTGTTTTCGTTGGGTTAGACCTGTCAATCAAACACTGTGGGCGGGGTTTTGGTAACGTGAGGAGGAAGAGGTTACCTGTGCTTGCTGGTCGCATTTCATATAAATAAGGATAGTTTTAGGAGTATTCAGATACAAGACAAAGAGATAAAATGTTCACAATTGGCTGACAACACCAACGTTTTTGGGGAAAGATCATAATGAAGTCAGGAAAGCTATTAGGTGTATTAATGCCTTCTCACATGTATCTGGTTTATCTCTGAATATTAGGAAATGTGAATAATTTGCATTGAAAAGATGTGACTTAAACTCAGTATGTAATATCCCTGTAAAAGATGTGATCACAAATCTTGGTATTAAAGTTAGCAAAGATCAGAACGAAAGGGCCAAATTAAATGTCTCTCCTATTGTAGAGAAAATTGGAAAGAGATTTAACTCCTGGTTATTAAATCTTGGTATTAAAGTTAGCAAAGATCAGAACGAAAGGGCCAAATTAAATGTCTCTCCTATTGGAGAGAAAATTGGAAAGAGATTTAACTCCTGGTTATTAAGAGATCTTTCATTAACTGGACGTGTACTTTCATCAAAATCCGAAGGTCTGTCCAGATTAGTTTATACCTCTGAAACGGCGGACCAAAATGCAGGGTGGTTAGAGTTCATGTTATTTTAATAAGGTAACTCAACATGAACAGAATACAAAACAATAAACGTGGCAAAACCGAAACAGTCCTAACTGGTGCAGAAAACACAAAGACAGGAAACAATCACCCACAAATCCCAACACAAAACAGGCTACCTAAATATGGTTCCCAATCAGAGACAAGAGCCCCTCAGTCCACACCTGCCTCTGATTGAGAACCATATCAGGCCAAACATAGAAATAGACAAACCAGACACACAACATAGAATGCCCACCCAGCTCACGTCCTGACCAACCCTAAAACAAGGAAAACACACAAGAACTATGGTCAGAACGTGACAACCTCCCTTACCTTGGATGTTCCTCTGTCAGTAACTAAAATGGTTGATGCTAAATTATTTAACTTCATACGGAGGAATAAACCTAATTATTTAAGAAAAAGGGGTAATATGTAGCACCCAAAGTGAGGGAGGGTTGAATGCTCTGGATTTTAAAACATCTAATATAATATTTAAGATCAAATGGATACAGAACTATTTAAGAAATAAGGATTGCATTTGGAATATAATCCCTAATTTAATATTCCAACAGATTGGTGGTCTAGAATGATTACTCAAATGCAACTTTGATATGGGTAAAATCCCTATTAAGCTTGCTAACTTTCATAAACAAGTACCTCTAACTTGGAACCTCATGTACAGACAATAGAAAAACAAGTCTTTATTTTTCCAGAACTGGTTTGACAACAACATTATTTGGGTTAAACATGTATTGAGTAATGATGGCCAACTATATGATTATCAAGAATTTATGAAAACACACAATGTAACATTGTGGTGGTTAATTTCTTTAATATCAAATGAGGACAGACAAACTTATCACACAAGTCAGAGTTATAATGAAACTAAATCTTTAACAATAAAAGCTTTGCAATAGCAATGACTTGTCAATGATTCACCATTTTCTAATGATCCGTTGAGAGTGATAAAACAAAAGTACAAAGGTATTTTATAGCCAAGATACACCCCTTTCAACCTACATGACAAACAACAGATACATAGAATGGTCACAAGGTTACGACTCCAAACTAGAACCATCTCTCCCTGGTACGGTTATAGCGCAGAAACATTAACTCTTATTCTCTGGAATGCTCTTTAGGTTTTATCCCTCAAAGGCATTGTAAATCTCCTCTGTCGGTGTTATCTCATAGAGGCCCATCCTCAGTAGACACACAATAGTTAACAGAATACTCTATTCTGTCGAATAAAACAACCATTATAATGCAATACAAGCATTATAACATAATCTTGCAATTTCTCTGACAACATTCACTCCTGTCCTGAGGAGTATCAAATTGTTGTTAGAGCTGTCCCTAAAAGGTGCTATTCTTCTTTTAGGAGAATATAACAATACTCCAAGTGCAACTGTTGAGGATTTTGTAGCCTCAATACAATTAGAAGGAATTTACATTTTAAACTATAAATGTAATAACATGTCTATAAGGAAACTATGTCAATATGTTACTATTCCCTCTGCTAAAATGTACTGGAATGCAGCCATAGGACAAGTGAACTGGAACAAAGTTTTGTTGTTGTTTGGCAAATTTTGTATATCTAATAAGATGAAAGAAGTGTCATACGAACTCATTCATAGAATCAACCCTGTAAAGACCTTTATTATACACAGATTTAAAATAGCTATTGATAACAAATGTGTATTTTGTGGTTGTGACCCAGAAACTCTTGACCATTTATTGTGGGACTGTTCTTATGTCAGAAGATTTTGGAGTGAGTTAGATTTTATTTTAAAAGAAATTACTATTAATGTTAATCTGAGAGACTCTGATATTATGTTTTATTTTGAACCGAATTATATGGACCCTGATTTAACTTTCATTGTTAATTTGTTAATCTTTCATGGAAGATTCTTTATCCATAAAATGAAGTGGGCAGAGAACAAACCCCTCTTCACATTATTTAAGATAAAATTTAAATATTATTTTGAAACCTGGGTTTGCTGGCTTTGCTCAGACAGAAATACAGGTAACTTAATTTCTGGATCAGAGAAAAAGATGCAAAACTGCTACATACTGATTAACTTTGATAGATAATCTTCAATATGCTGGCTAGGACAGCCGGTGAGCAAGGATTCGCGGGAGACAGAACGGTCATAGTGTTTGCTGCAAGCTACTAGCAATGATCGCTATAGCACACTTGAAAATGTCAAAGATGTGTATAAACCAAGATAGACCACAGCCTGTCGTTTCCATGGGAAACATAGTCATAGGCAGATAAAGGAGGTGGGCAGAGCCAAGCACGAGCTAGCGATATCCTATTGGCGTGTTCTAGCATCCTCTGCATATTTCCGTTAGGGAACGCCTCCTATGAAGTGCGCGTGTGCAATAAATAAATTCTCCTTTCCAATCCTAAACAACGCGATTAAAAAAAAAGTATACAAAGGATACAGTCTAGAAAACTTAGTCCCCTATGTTCATAACAGATTATAGTTTTGGGAACAGAAAACTGTATTGGGATCAAATCTTTAATCAATAAGAAAATGTGCAGAATGTCGGCTCAAACCCATATTGTTATTGTCTTCTCCCAACGCCGGACAGTGGGCTTCCAGATTGGTAGTGAGTGGAAACGCCGAACGGTCGCTTCATATTTATACATCCGGTGACATATCTGTCTCATGGTTCTATCAGTTTTACTGTTCTTCTGTGGGATTTCATACTGTCTTTTAACAAATATTTTTATTAACAAATATCAACAAACAAAAGAGGCATGGTCACGTGCAAACAAGCATTCAAACAAACTATTTACATTGCCAGGAATCCTAAACAAACAAATCATATTCATTAATAATAAAACAAGTTTTAATTGCCTTTTTGTTTTTCATTTTAGTTAAAGTGGTGCCATATTGTTTAAGCTCATTTATAAAATGAAAAAAGTTAGGTTTTGAATTAGACCATTTGCATTTGTGAATATGAAATTGACCTAGTATTATTAGCAGTTGAATTAAATATACTACATCTTTATCTATGTCAGAATTTCTGAAATAAATCATTATATCAAAACCATTAAATAGTACAACCGGTCCTATTTCTTTTGAAACAAAATTCTGTATGTCAATCCAAAACATTCTACTATAAATACAGGCAAAAACAAAAGCAAAATTGTCTCCATCTCCATTCCTCAGAAATCAGATATATTTAATATTCAGCTTGAATCTTTCCAAAAACATGTTTCACAGGATAAATCTACGTAACATTTTAAATGAAACTTACTTTACTTTGTTACTGATACAATATTTGTTAGCAATTTTCCATGCTTTCCCCCATTTTATATCACCATAGATATTTGACCAAAAGAATCTTGCTGAGGGAATTGTAGTATCACAAACAATATTCCCAATCTGTTTATTTCTATATTTATCTTTGATGTTAATATTGCCAATGAATATATTTTCATGTAAATCTATGTTACTTACATCAACCAGAGAGGAATTTAAAAGATATTACAACCATCCTTGGAATCGCATCAAAAACAATTGCATATTCTTTCGGGGTATTGGAATTCTACACTTACAGTGGGGCAAAAAAGTATTTAGTCAGTTGTGCAAGTTCTCGCACTTAAAACGATGAGAGGCCTGTAATTTTCATCATAGGTACACTTCAACTATGACAGACAAAATGAGAAAAAAAATCCAGAAAATCACATTGTAGGATTTTTTATGAATTTATTTTCAAATTATGGTGGAAAATAAGTATACAAATGGTATATCTTTGTTGTTCCATAAAAAGTATCTGTGAGGGCGAAAATTGTGTTTATACAGTGCCTTGCGAAAGTATTCGGCCCCCTTGAACTTTGCGACCTTTTGCCACATTTCAGGCTTCAAACATAAAGATATAAAACTGTATTTTTTTGTGAAGAATCAACAACAAGTGGGACACAATCATGAAGTGGAACGACATTTATTGGATATTTCAAACTTTTTTAACAAATCAAAAACTGAAAAATTGGGCGTGCAAAATTATTCAGCCCCCTTAAGTTAATACTTTGTAGCGCCACCTTTTGCTGCGATTACAGCTGTAAGTCGCTTGGGGTATGTCTCTATCAGTTTTGCACATCGAGAGACTGAAATTTTTTCCCATTCCTCCTTGCAAAACAGCTTGAGCTCAGTGAGGTTGGATGGAGAGCATTTGTGAACAGCAGTTTTCAGTTCTTTCCACAGATTCTCGATTGGATTCAGGTCTGGACTTTGACTTGGCCATTGTAACACCTGGATATGTTTATTTTTGAACCATTCCATTGTAGATTTTGCTTTATGTTTTGGATCATTGTCTTGTTGGAAGACAAATCTCCGTCCCAGTCTCAGGTCTTTTGCAGACTCCATCAGGTTTTCTTCCAGAATGGTCCTGTATTTGGCTCCATCCATCTTCCCATCAATTTTAACCATCTTCCCTGTCCCTGCTGAAGAAAAGCAGGCCCAAACCATGATGCTGCCACCACCATGTTTGACAGTGGGGATGGTGTGTTCAGTGTGATGAGCTGTGTTGCTTTTACGCCAAACATAACGTTTTGCATTGTTGCCAAAAAGTTCAATTTTGGTTTCATCTGACCAGAGCACCTTCTTCCACATGTTTGGTGTGTCTCCCAGGTGGCTTGTGGCAAACTTTAAACAACACTTTTTATGGATATCTTTAAGAAATGGCTTTCTTCTTGCCACTCTTCCATAAAGGCCAGATTTGTGCAATATACGACTGATTGTTGTCCTATGGACAGAGTCTCCCACCTCAGCTGTAGATATCTGCAGTTCATCCAGAGTGATCATGGGCTTCTTGGCTGCATCTCTGATCAGTCTTCTCCTTGTATGAGCTGAAAGTTTAGAGGGACGGCCAGGTCTTGGTAGATTTGCAGTGGTCTGATACTCCTTCCATTTCAATATTATCGCTTGCACAGTGCTCCTTGGGATGTTTAAAGCTTGGGAAATCTTTTTGTATCCAAATCCGGCTTTAAACTTCTTCACAACAGTATCTCGGACCTGCCTGGTGTGTTCCTTGTTCTTCATGATGCTCTCTGTGCTTTTAACGGACCTCTGAGACTATCACAGTGCAGGTGCATTTATACGGAGACTTGATTACACACAGGTGGATTGTATTTATCATCATTAGTCATTTAGGTCAACATTGGATCATTCAGAGATCCTCACTGAACTTCTGGAGAGAGTTTGCTGCACTGAAAGTAAAGGGGCTGAATAATTTTGCACGCCCAATTTTTCAGTTTTTGATTTGTTAAAAAAGTTTGAAATATCCAATAAATGTCGTTCCACTTCATGATTGTGTCCCACTTGTTGTTGATTCTTCACAAAAAAATACAGTTTTATATCTTTATGTTTGAAGCCTGAAATGTGGCAAAAGGTCGCAAAGTTCAAGGGGGCCGAATACTTTCGCAAGGCACTGTACACTAACATCCAAGCTAAAATTGCCTGCTTATGGATTTTGGCCAACTTTATTGGGATTTTATCAATATCAAAATTACATTGAAGCAAAAAAATTCTTAACCACCAACAGAGTCAAATAAATACTTAGGGAAGACATTCCAAATACTGTTCCCCATACTTCAGAATCCAGTTTATTTTAAAAGTATTATTTAGAGTATTGAAATCTAAAACCTCAAGACCTCCTTGTTCTTGGGTATTAGTGAGAGTATATTTTCGTAGATAGTGAGGCTTGTTCCTCTAAATAAAATCATAAAGAATCTTATCTAAGTCCTTTACAATTTTAGGGGGTCAAGTGATAACAAGACATAAACCGATCTGGATAACCCTTCAGCTTTGGATAATAAAACACAACCGTATAACGAAATATCTCTCATCAACCAGAGGTTCAATTTCTTCTTTGTTTTCTCAATAATGGGGTTAAAGTTCAATTCACTCCTTTGTTTTTCATCCTTGCATATAACAATTCCAAGATAAGTAACCTTATCTTTAATTGGGATACCATATACTTCCTGTAAAACACAATCCTTGAGTGGAAATAAGACTGACATTGATATTAATTTTCAAACCTGAAACTAAGGAAAAGTCTTCAATACAGGATACTGCTTTAGAAACCTCATTCCTGTCTCTTAAAAATATGGTGGTATCATCAGCCAGTTGACATAGTTTAAATTCCGTGCCAAGTGCTGAAACACCTTGAAAATTCCCTTTCTTGATATGAAGAGCCATAATTTGAGTAACCAATAAAAATAAAAACGGATTAATTGGGCAGCCCTGCCTAATGCCACGGCCAATTTCAAATCTTTGGGATGTCCCATGAGCTAGTTTTACAGAGCTAGTACAACCACTATATAAAGTTTGGACTGCTTTAAAAAAAAAAGTCACCAAACCCCAAAAAACGTATTGCTTTGAACATACACTCATGTTCTACAGTGTCAAAAGCTTTATAAAAATCAACAAACATAAGAAAACCATCATCAAGGATGAGGTCATTATAGTCAATCATATCTAAGATCAACCTGATGTTATTACTAATGTGTCGACCATGCATAAAACCACATTGTTCTTCATCAATTGTATGATGCAAGCTTTGTTTCAACCTCTTAGCAAATACAAAGTCAAATCATTTCCCATCATTATTCAACAGGCTAATGGGTCCCCAGTGGTCTATATAAAGATTATCCTTATTAGGTTTGGGAATCAAAGTAATTACACCTTGCTTTAAGGAAGCCGGTAACTCCCCTTTTTCTATTGATTCTTGAAACATGGCAAGAATGAAAGGAATCAATTTATCATGCTTTATAAAACTCGCTTATTAAACCATGATTTCCAGGGGACCTATTGTCCGTAAGGCTTTTAATACAGTCTTTTATCTCAATTTCAGATAACTCATCATCACAAAAATCATTATCTATCTTCTTAGCAATGTTTGCTACATTGTCTAAGAAAAGATCCATATTGGAAGTTGGCTGGGCTGATGTATACAGCAACATGCTGAGAGATTTATTTTAGATTTTCATTGGGAGTATTATTAATCATTAATTTACATATGGAAGTCTTTTCGCCTACCCTTTTTTCTTAATTAAAGAAATATGTTGTATTTCTCTCCCTCATCCATCCATTTTCGTCTTGATCTTACAAACGCTCCCCGGGCCTTTTCCTCGTAGATACAGTCTAACTGCATTTGCAATGACGATAGCTCCAGTAATTCCTGATTAGTTAGTTCAGTTTTTTTAATATAATCCATTATTCCCTTTATGATGTCATATTCTTTTCTCTCTTGGCACGAGCAATTTCTTTCCCCATTGAAATAGCCAAAAGCCTTATATCAAATTTCATTAGCTCCCAGTAACTTCCAAACGTATTCATAACACAGGCACAATTCCAGTATTTATAAATAATTCCTGCTACTTCCTTCGTCAATACTTCATTCTCTAGTAATGTCTTGTTCATTTTCCAGTAACCTTTACTATGTTTTTGTTGTTGACAAACCATGCATGTGTATCTTTATTCAGATCCCTTTGTGGTCTGTTAAAATCAATGGTTCAATCGAGACTGTATCAACCCTGTCAGCCATATCTTCAGATATCATGAAAATAAGAATTTGTTCTTAACTGACTTGCCTAGTTAAATAAAGATTAAAAAAATATATATATAACAAATCATCCAGAAATCAATATGGGATTGTATAGATAAATCGTTGGTACTCCATGTAAACATAATCTTATCTGGGTTCTTATGTCTACAAATATCTAGAACACCTAACCTTAAACATATATTCCTTATCTCACAAACATAACTGCTATCCTTAGGAGGCCATCTACCTAGATTATCATGTAATACTGTATTAAAATCTCCATCCCATATTACTTTGGCCAATGGAAATGTAGACATAATTTTACTTATTTTCCTCTCAATGTCTCTAAATAAAATACAGTTACTTGACGTGTTATTGGAATCCTAAGTATTTACAACAATGAATTGAACGTAGTTGACATCTACCAATAGTATAATCCATCTCCCTGTATTATCTGCTTCATGACTCAATATATGACCCTTAAAGTTGCCATTTAAAATAGCGACACCTGCTGACCGATTAGTACCAAATGAAAACCAAATATCATTCCCCCATTGACACTTGCCTAAACGCAGTATCTGTGGAACAAGCATGAGTTTCTTGAATAAATTAAAAGTCGGCACTCTTACCCTTACAATACAAAAATAAAGATTTCCTTTTCAAAATATTACGGATTCCCCTGGCATTAATAGAAAAAAAAAGAAATGGACATTTACTATCAGTGACTATATGAAGAATATTAAACTTGTATACGTTCACATGAATCGGGTTCTCACAAAAAGAAAAGTTCTTGCTAGTTGCAAATAAAAACAGTCCTTTGTATTGTATAAAAACAATATATATATATATATATATATATATATATATATATATATATATATATATATATTGTTTTTATACAATTGCAAATAACATTGTACCATATATTGGCAAAAACGAATAGCCATCAAGCTAACATTAAGTGTCAGTGCGAATTTCCCTGCCATAATATATATATATTTATATTTATATATATATATATAGAGAGAGAGAGAGAGAGAGAGAGAGTTTGGCTCACACAAACAATGCTCATTCCTCAATAAATATAACGTTTTATCAGATGCAAATAAAACCCAGTCCTGCACAACTCACTTGATAAGTCCAGCAGTCAACAAGCTAGGCGTCAGCGTGAATTTCCCTTCGATTATCAAAAGCCTTGACTCCCGCAAAGTATGCACTTTTCCCTACCTTCCTTGCTCTCTAAATCATCGACCACAGACGATTCCGAGCTTATTTGTCAAATGCTGTCAGATCATCCTTGAACTTCAGGTTGTTCTTCTTTTAAATAGTAATTTTTCTTTGCACTTTTCCATGTCATATCCCTCGCTGTCCTGGAGATGAATCTCGTGATCACTGGTCGTTTTCCCCATCTCTCAGCCTACCCAGGCGGTGCACTACATCTAGAGAACCTGCAACATTATTGCCCTGCAAATGTCCTTCACTCTTGCTTTCAATGTTCTTGTCAGATTTTTCTGCTATTCCATAAATTCAAAGATTCAATCTTCGACTATCCGGTCATTCTCCTTTACCTTTGACTCCATTTCAGTGAGCTTCTCCTGCTTTTCAACCTGAATTTCCAATGTTGCGTTCTGCTGCTTCCGAGTTTTTACTTCCTCAGCATTGAAATCAATCGAAAAGTGTTATTTTTCACCAAATTCATGTCACCTGCGCTCTCTTTGATTTTACGCTTCGAACACACCGACTGCGTCAGGGGCATCACTGCTGCATAACATTTTGCGCAGCTAGGCAACTATACTGATGCAGGTACCTTTTGCAAATGGTCGCATGCGGTTGGACACATGGAGGAGATCGCAGTATCCTCAAAACCGTGTCCTTTTGACACAACTGATGACAGCTACAGGGACATAAACACAAAAAATGCTGCTTGGAGACAAGTGTCCACGATAGTAGGATTGCCAGGTCAATTTAGTAGTGAGCTTGTGCTAGATGTGGCTAGTTAGCGTTAGCTAGCTAGCTAACCTAGCCAATGAGGTGTGTGTGAAAGAAATAGTCAAATAAATTATGCTAGTTACTACCCCTGATAACGTTACCAAATAATAATGTTTGAAAGAGTGGGAGTGTGTATGCTATATAAATAGTAATAGAAATGGTAGATACTACTGTACCCCTGATAATTTGGTCAGATAACCGTGTGTGTGTGTCTATGTGTACAGTAGGTGACATGTCCATGATAGCTATCTAATAACTATAGTTATGCTAGGTAATGGTTTGGCTTATCATGTTCATGTCTATGTAGAATAAGAATGTATGAGGAAGTGGAGAGGACTCAGGGACAGGTATCAGAGAGAGGGAAGGCCAGAGAAAAAGAAGAAGAGGTCTGGGTCAGCAGCTTCAGGCCAGCAGGAACTCAGCAGCGATGGCCCTCCAGTCTTCCTCCTTTGGGACAGGCATGTTTTCACCAACCAGACAGTCCCAAATGGCTTGTGCCACAGAGGGGACAATGCCTGCCACCGTGGACCATCCAACTCGGAAGCTGAATCCTATGGTCCTGTAGGAGTCCCCTGTCGCCAAGAATCTAAAATATAATTCAAAATAATGATCAATATAGTGTATAACTTGAATTCCACCCGCATATTATATCTACTCATATAGCTACCTCATTACTGTTTATTATGCTTTACTAATTATATTGTAATACTCATCAACCATCATTAACAATGCCTTGAAACAGTACAATTCAGTCTATGACTATATCAATAAACTGTAGTCCAGGCCAACTCTACTCTTAGAAAGAATGGTACTATCTACTTAAAAGGGTTATCTGGCTGTCCCCATAGGAGATCCCTTTTAGGTTCCAGGTAGTACCCCTTTAGGTTCCAAGTAGAACCCTATTGGGTTCCATGTATTAAGTATTATACCTGGAACCAAAAATGGTTATCCTATGGGGAAAGCAGAAGGACACTTTTGGAACCTTTATCTCTAAGAGTGTATGTGAGTCCAATAAGAATGTAATGAATGACTGTAACTGTCTTGAACAACAATGGGTCCTGGAGAAGACTAGCCTACCTTCATCAGGGCAGAAGGCACATTTCTTTTCATTTGGTAACATAATTTTTAAAAATTATTATAAACCAATTTTGGGAAAAGTTATAGTCCCAATTAACTTTATGTAAAAGTACATCTGATGTCAAATAGGGATTATTAACTAGAGCCCTTTAGCTAGCTAGTTTGCACATAAAAACAATGTATCAAATATCAATCAATTATGGTATCAAAGGCTTTAAAACTGTACTAGAATGTAGCTTACCAGAGACAAATCGCCAGGCGTTCAACTGGGCTGATCGACTCCCGGTAGTTGTTATTCATCCGGGTGATCCTGGCTCCAACCATCTGGAGCAGGTGATCGAACTGGCTTCGGTCCAGATGAAAGTAATTTCGCAATTCCTCTCCAAACAGTCGAAGCTCTTGAATTAGACGGTGGAACTCCCCTGCCTGCTTTCGGGACTTTAACCACCTGGGGACCCACACAGACCTGCGCTTTCGGCGGGGCTGGTCCCGGCCCAACAGTGCGATCAAGACCACCTTCCTCAACGTTGGTCTCATTGTTGAAAGAGCCTACTCTGCTATCTTGACTATTTATTATTGCATTTCGCTCCAAAACTGCATTTTGGAGGCAAATTAAATTATAGGCTCTCACAATTAATTTGTGGATGTCATCGAATAAATAATATACTTGGCAAATAAATTAATACAAAATGTGAAGAAATGATGCAATCAAACTTTTTATGTAATCGCACATTTTTACTGAATATGTGTGCAAAAAAATCTACATGTATATTTTGCTACTTTCTGTCAAGTCTACGCATACAATTTTTCATACTGTCTGTTGTTGCCCGGACAGCTAAAACACGCCACATCCATGCAGCTTCTACCGAAAGAGTCTGCTGCCTGCAGGTCTTATTATTCCCCTTCCGCCTCATGTTACCTAACAGGTCTAACACGTCGAAAACGCAAGGGTGCAATGAGGAAACGAAATAGCAAAATGGAGCATCGTGATAGATTTATTGAATTTGATTGATCATTTGAAAGTTGACAGTTTTAAACCACACACAGTAATTGCCGATTATTTTTTCTTTCTTTCACAATTATTGCTATTACAACAAGTTAATCATTAGCATTTTATATATATATATTTTTACCGTCATTTAACTAGGCAAGTCAGTTAAGAACAAATTCTTATTTACAATGACAGTTTACCGGGGAACAGTTGCTTAACTGCCTTGTTCAGGGGCAGAACAACATATTTTTACTTTGTCAGCTCAGGGATTCAATCCAGCAACCTTTCAGTTACTGGCCCAAAACTCTAACCACTAGGCTACCTGCCACCCCAAATGTAACAAGGCTACCTGCAACCCCAGAAATGTAATAAGCTTTTATATTTAAATGTGTCAGTGTTGTACTGGATAGTAGCATGGAAATTAATGGATCATACTCAATCATGAAAATGCAATATATTTTTTTGCATTTCAATTTGAATTTTGTCACAAAGGAATTGCAAACATATTGATTTAACATTTGCATTACCAATTGAGTTTCAGCAGCTAAATGCTTCCATAGGCTATAAAGTATGTTCTTAACTAAATTGGCCACAGATTTTACTTTTCCAAACCAATGTTTTTATTAACAATTAAAGTGAATAGACTCAGCCATTGATATTACAGTTAAAACATATTTGGAGTCATATAAAAAAAAGAATACAGTAAAAATATGAATATTCCATGCTGTTGATTTTCAGAAATAATATTCAGT
The DNA here is from genome assembly GCF_045791955.1 of Oncorhynchus clarkii lewisi. Taxonomy (NCBI): domain Eukaryota; kingdom Metazoa; phylum Chordata; class Actinopteri; order Salmoniformes; family Salmonidae; genus Oncorhynchus; species Oncorhynchus clarkii. Next base: position 14,917,566 of record NC_092176.1, read on the forward strand.
TACATAAAAAAATGACCTACAGTCATTTTAGTTTCTTCATAAGAACATCCCAATCCATTCCCACACCCTGCATATATTGTACTTATACTATAGTTTAACTGTTGTTCCACTGTTGGAGATCGAGACAGTATCATATTTGTCATCTTATTAATAATCATCTTCTTCTTCTTCGTCTTCATCTTCTTCATCTTCTTCATATACATCATCTACATCATCTACATCATCTACATCATCTTCAGGGTCTGCACATTCATCGTATTCCTCCTCAAATTCATCAATGTCCTCATCGAACATATCATAATCATTGTGGGTGTTCACTGTTAAGCCTCTGACACTTGTGTCCTGTAAGAAGGTCTCATTGGGCTTTTCCACTGTCACACAGGCCTTCACTGGTAAAATCCTCACAGGGTGGAGTTTACAGCCATTAAGGCAAAAAGGAAAGACTTTCTCAGTGAAAGTGTGTGTGAATGTGTGTAGAACTGTCTTATTATCAGGGTCAGAGAATGACAGCTTACCTCCATCCCAGTCCAGCTGCACTCTGATCCTCAGGGGTTTCTGTCTCACAGTAAGGAGAGTGTCTGACCCTGATGGAGAATGTGTATCATATTTACCACCAGTGAATCGGATTTGCCAGTATCCATTCTTTACTTCTCCCTTCCGCTGGACAGATTCTGTAATCACACCCAGTGACCAGTGAGTATTGTCCCCAACCTCAATGTCCCAGTTGTGTGTCCCTGAATTAAAGCCTTCGGAGCCTAGGACCATTCTAAAGGTATCAAACCTCTCTGGGTTGTCAGGAAGCTGCCGTGTTTCATCACTGTCATTGATACTGTCTTCATCACGGTGTCTCACACTGGTCAGATCATCAGACAGGATGAGATGTGGTTGGGAAGTATTGGGGTTCAGAATCACAGGAGTGTATTTCACAATCTCATGCATCTTCTCCCAGACTCTAAATTGCAGGTTGCCCAAGTATTTAGCCACGTCTATCAGCACTCCTGAGATAAGCATTGGATCTGGCAGTTTGCATTGGGCTCTTTCCTTTGTGGACTCATAGTTCTGCAAAAATGAGAGGTCTTCAGCTTTCAGCTCCTCCTCTAAGAATCTGATTGTGTTTGCAAGTGATGATATCTCTCTGCTAATTTCTTCAATATTTTCTTTCATCACTCGATTCTTGTGCTCTTCTTCCTCTTTTAGTTCAGCTATCCTGGCTGCCTCTTCCTCTCGTAGAAACTGGTGAAGCTTCTCAAACTGCCCCTTAATTTGACCCTCTGTGTGCTGGGCCTGGCTCAAGATGTGTTCAGCACAGGTTTGGCTAATTTTACTAAAGGCCGCAAGCTTCTCCTTTAAGGAATTCAGTGCTGTCTGGAGTTCTTCCTTCTGATCCTGTGCAGCTTCATCTATGGGGCTACAGTTATGGTTTTTGTGGTTTTTTGAAGTCTGACATACCACACAGATTGGCTTTTTATCCTCCAGGCAGAAGAGTTTGAATTTCTCACTGTGCAAACTGCAGAGCACCTCAGACCTTGCTGTATCCATTAAGATCCTCTTCTTGCACACAGGGCATTGCCGAGAATCTTTCTGGTTCCAGCATTCATGTAGACAGACTGTGCAGACTTTGTGGTGGCATGACAGTATAACAGTATCCCTGAGGATGTCGTGGCACACAGGACAGGATATTTGGCTGTCTCTCTGTAGTTTCTCAGCGAGATTGTTGTGGTTCATCTTCCTCAGGATCTCTAGTGACACCTTCACAGCTCCCTCATAGCTTGAGGTCTTGATCATCTTATCCACAGTGGTTAGCCTGTCCGTGTTCTCCAGCTTGCTCTTAGGGAAGGGAGGAAAATCGCTGAGCACAACCTGAGTCAGGTACCACTGGAATGTTTTAAGGTCTTCAGTGATTAGCTCATTTAAAATGGCTAACAGCAGCTCAGGAACAGGAATGGGTGTTTGCATCATCGATCTGCAGATACAGGACTACAGAATGATTTACTTGCCTTTTTAATAACCTTCCCTTCTAACAGTCCGTTATTGGCGTTTCCAATTTTCTATCTGTTTCTACTAAAAATGTAAATCCCAGTCTTGTGTTGTGTGTCAGAAAGAGTGAGAGAGTGAACAACCGCAACGAAACCTGACGCCTGTGAGAGACGAGCTTGTCTTCCTGTATTCGGATAACAAGTCAAGGGGTGGAGCTTAGAGAAACTAGGTCACATAAAAATGGTGTACAGTTTTCTTCCCCATTCTGAATGACAGATAAATAAGAGGTGGGACATTGGCATGCCAAGGCTGTAATCAGCATGGCACACATTGGTGAATGTTGACATAAATATATTGTGTATAACAGACTGGAACTGTATATACATACAGTTGAAGTCGTAAGTTTACATACACTTAGGTTGGAGTCATTAAAACTTGTTTTTCAACCACAAATTTCTTGTTAACAAACTATAGTTTTGGCAAGTCGGTTAGGACATCTACTTTGTGAATGACACAAGTCATTTTTCCAACAATTGTTTACAGGCAGATTATTTCACTTTTAATTCACTGTATCACAATTCCAGTGGGTCAGAAGTTTACATACACTAAGTTGACTGTGCCTTTAAACAGCTTGGACAATTCCAGAAAATGATGTCATGGCTTTAGAAGCTTCTGGTAGGCTAATTGACATAATTTAAGTCAATTGGAGGTGTACCTGTGGATGTATTTTAAGGCTTACCTTCAAACTAAATCAGCCAAGACCTCAGAAATAAATTGTAGACCTCCACAAGTCTGGTTCATCCTTGGGAGAAAAAATTCCAAATGCCTAAAGATACCACGTTCATCTGTACAAACAATATTCCGCAAGTTTAAACACTGTGGGACCAAGCAGCCGTCATACCGCTCAGGAAGGAGACGCATTCTCCTAGTCTCCTAGAGATGAACGTACTTTGGTGCGAAAAGTGCAACTTAATCCCAGAACAACAGCAAAGGCATGAAGATGCTGGAGGAAACAGGTACAAAAGTATCTATATCCACAGGAAAACGAGTCCTATATCGACATAACCTGAAAGGCCGCTCAGCCATAAAAAAAAGACAGAGTAAGGTTTGCATCTGCACATGGGGACAAAGATTGTACTTTTTGGAAAAATGTCCTCTGGTTTGATGAAGCAAAAATAGAACTGTTTGGCCATAATGACCATCATTATGTTTGGAGGAAAAAGGGGGAGGGTTGCAAGCCGAAGAACAACATCCCAACCTTGAAGCATGGGGGTGGCAGCATCATGTTGTGGGGGTGCTTTGCTGCAAGAGGGACTGGAACACTTCAGAAAATAGATGGCATCATGAGTGAAGAAAATTACGTCAATATATTGAAGCAACATCTCAAGACATCAGTCAGGAAGTTAAAGCTTGGTCGCAAATGGATCTTCCAAATGGACAATGACCCCAAGCATTCTTCCAAAGTTGTGGCAAAATGGCTTAAGGACAACAAAGTCAAGGTATTGGAGTGGTCATCACAAAGCCCTGACCTCAATCCCATAGACAATTTGTGGGCAGAACTGAAAAAGTGTGTGCGAGCAAGGAGGCCTACAAACCTGACTCGGTTGCACCAGCTATGTCAGGAGGAATGGGCCAAAATTCACCCAACTTATTGTGGGAAGCTTGTGGAAGGCTATCCGGATTGAATTGTTTGACCCAAGATAAACAATTTAAAGGCAATGCTACCAAATCCTATTGAGTGTATGTAAGCTTCTGACCTGCTGGGAATGTGATGAAAGAAATAAAAGCTGAAGTAAATCATTCTCTCAACTACAGTATTATTCTGACATTTCACATTCTTAAAATATAGTGGTGATCCTAACTGACCTAAGACAGGGAATTTTTACTTGGATTAAATGTCAGGAATTGAGAAACTGGGTTTAAATGTATTTGGCTAAGGTGTATGTAATCTTCTGACTTCAACACCTGTTCAATACACATATTGATTGGTACATTAAATGTGTCTCATTTCACAGTGGTTTCAGAGTCCCGCAATATGAGCTACAAGGCTAATATTTGTGTAATCTCTTAGCAGTTGTGTTCTGTGGGTGTCCCTGAGTACCCCATTTCATTGATCCACAATCCATAGGTAAGGCTATATATTGCAATATGAATGTCAAAACACACAATAGGCTGACTGGGGAGGTGATTTCCAACAGTCAAAGTCACGCAATAAGAGCTATGATGCTAATATGTGTGTAAACTCTTCACACTGTTCTGTAGGTGTCATGAAGAAGACTGATACCCCATGTCATTGATCCACAATTCATAGGTAAGGCTGTACAGTGAAATAAGTTAGCCCCCAATTCAATTCTAAAGTGTGATACATTTTTGTCAAATTAACAACTTATTGTCTTTTGTTTAATTTATATAACAGCATTCCAAATTTGTTTAGCATTATATATTCCATTATGTCACTATTTGTATTACTTTGCATAACTTTCAATGAGGAACATTTACTTTGAAGGTGAACCACAAATACCACTTGCTAGCTAACTTTTTTTCTGACCAGCGCTGTCCCAGAGCTCATGCGGCAGCTGCAGGTGCGCTAAACAAAACTTTACCAGCATCAGCATACTTATGGGTGAATCACTGTGACATATGAAATACGAGTGATAGTGTAATCAATGTGTAAAAACTACGTAAAAAAGTAATGAACGTGTTCAATTATTATGTGGCATGCAGTCATATCCTGGTCCTGATTAGTCAACAAGCTTATTTGACGCTTATAATAGTGTTATTTTACATGTATCCTTTTTGTCATGCAAAGATCAAAATGGCATTCCATACATAAGGAAATGTACATGAACACAGCATACAATAAGTGTACTGGACAATTTCTTGGTGCCTCTGCATTATCAGTATAAATGACAATATGTTCAGAATTGTATGTATTGATCATTTACAACAGGCCAGCATAGCTGAAATATGGATCAACATGAACACTCATGTGAAATAAAGAGAATAAATAATGGTGTTCTTTGGTAATATTTATCATATATTCATATTATATACAAGAGTCAAGAGTTTAGAACACCTACTCATTCAAGGGTTTGCCAACCGTTTTGAAGGAGTACCGACATATGCTGAGCACTTGTTGGCTGCTTTTCCTTCACTCTGCGGTCCGAATCATCCCAAACATCTAAATTTGGTTGAGGTCGGGGGAGTGTGGAGGCTAGGTCATCTGATGCAGCCCCCCATCACTCTCCTTCTTGGTAAAATAGCCCTTACACAGCCTGTAGGTGTGTTGGGTCATTGTCCTGTTGAAAAACAAATGATAGTCACACTAAACCAAAACCAGATGGAATGGCGTATCCGTGCAGAATGCGGTGGTAGTCATGCTGGTTAAGTGTGCCTTGAATTCTAAATAAATCACTGACAGTGTCACCAGCAAAGCACCCACACTCCATCACACCACCTCCTCCATGCTTCACTGTGGAAACTACACATGAAAGATAATCCATTCACCTACTCTGCATCTCACAAAGACAAGGCGCTTGGAACCAAAAATCTCAAATTTGGACTCATCAGACCAAAGGACAGATTTACACCAGTTTAATGTCCATTGCTCATGTTTCTTGCCCCAAGCAAGTCTCTTCTTCTTATTGGTGTCCTTTAGTAGTGGTTTCTTTGCAGCAATTCGACCATGAAGGCCTGATTCACGCAGTCTCCTCTGAACAGTTGATGTTGAGATGTGTCTGTTACCTGAAATCTGTGAAGCATTCATTTGGGCTGCAATTTTTGAGGCCGGTAACTCTAATGAACTTATCCTCTGCAGCAGAAGTAACTCTGGGTCTTCCTTTCCTGTGCAGGTCCACATGAGAGTCAGTTTCATCATAGCACTCAATGGTTTTGCGACTGCACTGACATTTTCTGGATTGACTAACCTTCATGTCTTAAAGTAATGATGGACTGTCATTTCCCTTTGCTTATTTGACCTGTTCTTGGTCTTTTACCAAATAGGGCTATCTTCTGTATACCACTCTTACCTTGTCACAACACAACTTATTGGCTCAAACGCTTTAAGAAGGAAATAAATTCCACAAATGAACTTTTAACAAGGCACACCTGTTAATTGAAATGCATTCCTCATGAAGCTGGTTGAAAGAATGCCAAGAGTGTGCAAAAGCTGTCATGAAGGCAAAGGGTGGCTACTTTGAAGAATCTCAAATATATTTTAATTTGCTTAACACTTTTTTGGTTACTACATGATTCCATATGTGCTTTTCATAGTTTTGACGTGTTCACTATTATTCTAAAACGTAGAAGATAGTAAACAAAGAAAAACCCTGGAATGAGTAGATGTGTCCAAACTTTTGACTGGTACTTTATATATACACATCTGGAGTTGGGTAGGTTACTTTCTAAATGTAATCTGTTACAGTTACAAGTTACCTGTCCAAAATGGTAATTTGTTACGTAATTTTTGGATTACCCAAATTGAGCCGCATACTGGTAAATCAACTTTGCTTTCAAACTTTGTAATCATCTGTAAAGTTGTTTTTCATGCAAACTAGATAACGTAAACTCACGCAAACTCGTCCATCGCCTTGGTCCGTACAATTGCCCGTATTACAATTGTGCCCCAAAAACGTAATACTTCCAGATCAACTGTAATGTCAATACCATTGTAAAGCACAATTTCTCCCCTTTCCAACAGAATCAATTACATGACCTCCACGCTGCCCGTTTCTGCATAATTCAAGCAGGCAATGAGCCCCGTCGGGTCTTTTTTTTAAATGGCGGGTGGGGAAGCGAAACTAATGCGTGATAGTGAAAAGGAGAGATCCAACTTATCACCTTATCGCCTCTAAAATGTAAATAAAACACTATAAAGAGTTTATATAATGTGTCATTACATACCTATTTGAAGGTTTGTATCGAATTTGAATCGGGTTTTTAAGGGCGGTTGTGCTGCCATCCTGTTAGAAGGTAACAAATTATTTTATTACAATGGTTAAAATGTATTTTCATTGTGTTCCGTGGTGTTATTCGCCTCCTAGTGGAGCTTTCTGGTACTTAGAAAGACTACGCAAACAGGAAGTAGAGAATTTGTTCTGCACGCATAGAAGCAGCTAAAAACAACGCTACGGTGCAGGTATTTCAGTGTAGTTATTTCTTGTCACGCTTCAGCCTAGGAAAATATTTGTTTTAAGTTCGATTCAAGCATTTAGCCAATGATGATAATCTTGTTATTGATAGAGTTGCCTACATATCAATGTTGGTTGCATTTACTCACACAAATTCTAATGCCTTTCATGTGTGTCGTTAGCTGTATTACTTTGCTCGTGCGTCATGCAAACGAATTGTAAAATATACAATAGTGTAGTTTTGTTACTGTTTCTATTGTAATATGCTTTGTTATTCTACATAGATGGTTGTACATTATTAGAGTAATGAAAGGCGTTAACCAATTACCATATGAGTAACAATTAGCTATATGGTTTGGCATCATGCCAGATGCATGGTACCTTAGCACGTGCTTTGTATTTATGCAACTTCAAATGTATAATGTACAGCTACAGTATGTCGGTGTGAATTGAATAAATACTAAAGTATATTATTTTCTGTATTTTGCAGTTTTCAATATATTCATTCAAGAAAAGTCACGCCTTGGGAGTTTTATTGAAGACTTAGTTGTTAGCTATCTGTCTTGATGACATACCTGTACTTCTTTGACAGAAGCCCTCCACAGTGGGACCCCAAAGTATCACCTACAGAATGGGAACATCTCTTCCCTAAAATTGACACCCTTCCAAATGGAAGCCCAGTCCGGCCTGAGGAGGGAGCCTCAGGGGAAGAAAGAGGAGGAGAGGCCTCATAAGGAACAGAAGGAGAGACCCCACAAAGAGGAGGAAAAGTCCAGCAAGCTGAAGAAAATGGGGATTTCCCCACAATTGACTTTTCAGCTCTAGAATGGTCTCCTTAACAGACACTTGAAGTTAGAACCACAGAAGATCAATGACATTGACATAACAGAAGTAATAGTGAACGCTAGTATAGCAACAACAGACTCACGCACAATCAAGATGTAGGGTGGAAACAGGAAGAGAAGAGAGGAACCAGCCAAACAATCTAAAAAGACTGACAAGGTTAGAATCTCTGTTCCACCTCAACACATAACTGAAACAGGAGAACAGAAAACAATCTCAATCAAAAGGATCAAGCCTCTACCTGAGATTGCATTCTGTGGATGGACACTTCATCACACAAAGGGAGAAGTAATTTGAGACCCAAAAGGATGTGACCTGACGTTAACCAAAGAAGTAGACGAGTGGGTGCTCACCATGAATCAGATTGAACCAGTTGAAGGTGAAGAATTAATAGTTGAAATAACGAGAACAAGATTGACCGAAGGGAGTAGCACCTCACTCATTAGAATTGGTCCTACGCCAATACCTAAACAGGAAGAGCTAGAACGACAAAGAGAAACTAAAGCATCAGAACCAGGAGGGTTCTTTACTGACATTTGGAACTTTTTGACAAACTCTAATGATATACCTCAAGACAAAAACATTGTAAAAGCGACATATACAGTGGGGCAAAAAAGTATTTAGTCATCCACCAATCCAATTGTGCAAGTTCTCCCACTTGAAAAGATGAGAGAGGCCTGTAATTTTCATCATAGGTACACTTCAACTATGACAGACAAAATGAGGAAAAAAAATCCAGAAAATCACATTGTAGGATTTTGAATGAATTTATTTGCAAATGATGGTGGAAAATAAGTATTTGGTCACCTACAAACAAGCAAGATTTCTGGCTCTCACAGACCTGTAACTTCTTCTTTAAGAGGCTCCTCTGTCCTCCACTCGTTACCTGTATTAATGGCACCTGTTTAAACTTGTTATCAGTATAAAAGACACCTGTCCACAACCTCAAACAGTCACACTCCAAACTCCACTATGGCCAAGACCAAAGAGCTGTCAAAGGACACCAGAAACAAAATTGTAGACCTGCACCAGGCTGGGAAGACTGAATCTGCAATAGGTAAGCAGCTTGGTTTGAATAAATCAAATGTGGGAGCAAGTATTAGGAAATGGAAGACATACAAGACCACTGATAATCTCCCTCGATCTGGGGCTCCACGCAAGATCTCACCCCGTGGGGTCAAAATGATCACAAGAACGGTGAGCAAAAATCCCAGAACCACACGGGGGGACCTAGTGAATGACGTGAATGACCTGCAGAGAGCTGGGACCAAAGTAACAAAGCCTACCATCAGTAACACACTACACCGCCAGGGACTCAAATCCTGCAGTGCCAGACGTGTCCCCCTGCTTAAGCCAGTACATGTCCAGGCCCGTCTGAAGTTTGCTAGAGAGCATTTGGATGATCCAGAAGAAGATTGGGAGAATGTCATATGGTCAGATGAAACCAAAATATAACTTTTTGGTAAAAACTCAACTCGTTGTGTTTGGAGGACAAAGAATACTGAGTTGCATCCAAAGAACACCATACCTACTGTGAAGCATGAGGGTGGAAACATCATGCTTTGGGGCTGTTTTTCTGCGAAGGGACCAGGACGACTGATCCGTGTAAAGGAAATAATGAATGGGGCCATGTATCGTGAGATTTTGAGTGAAAACCTCCTTCCATCAGCAAGGGCATTGAATATGAAACGTGGCTGGGTCTTTCAGCATGACAATGATCCCAAACACACCGCCCGGGCAACGAAGGAGTGGCTTCGTAAGAAGCATTTCAAGGTCCTGGAGTGGCCTAGCCAGTCTCCAGATCTCAACCCCATAGAAAATCTTTGGAAGGAGTTGAAAGTCCGTGTTGCCCAGCAACAGCCCCAAAACATCACTGCTCTAGAGGAGATCTGCATGGAGGAATGGGCCAAAATACCAGCAACAGTGTGTGAAAACCTGTGAAGACTTACAGAAAACGTTTGACCTCTGTCATTGCCAACAACGGGTATATAACAAAGTATTGAGATAAACTTTTGTTATTGACCAAATACTTATTTTCCACCAAAATTTGCAAATAAATTCATTAAAAATCCTACAATGTGATTTTCTGGATTTTTTTTCTCATTTTGTCTGTCATAGTTGAAGTGTACCTATGATGAAAATTACAGGCCTCTCTCATCTTTTTAAGTGGGAGAACTTGCACAATTGGTGGCTGACTAAATACTTTTTTGCCCCACTGTATCTCAGAATCAGAACCACTCAAGGACGCCACACGAGAAGAAGTAGTGAAGAATGAGTGGTATGAATGGGCTAAGTATACATCAAAAACAAACATAGGATGGACAATTGTATTTTGTGTAGAAATTCACCTTTGTCTGATCTTTTGATAGTACCTGAACTTGCATCATTTGAAGAATGTGTTAAATGTAAAATGTTCAATGTATTCAGAGAAAATATTACATTCCTTTGTGTAACATAGAATGCAGTTTGGCACTAGGTAACACTAAAGGCAGAAGTGAATTAAATAAAAATATATTGGGAGAACATGAATGTGCAACATAAGAACTGAATTGAATGATCCTCATAATGATGGGTTTACTATTGTAAAAAGGAAAGAAAAGTGAAAAAAATGAATGTTTCTACAACTATGGAGATAATGGGATGGATGTGGGAAACACTATAGTTAATTGAATAAACTATTTGGGTAATAGAAACTGCAGGAGTTAGTCAATTTGATAAAGTAATGATTGTAAAAAACAAAGGTAAAATGTGGTAATATAACTCAAGTAACATTATATCTTGAAATGTTAAAGAATCAGGATTAAGGAATAGCTGATTGTTTCTGGATGTGTGGGCATACTACATGCTCATTGCTTCTTCACAATATAATGATTGATTAAGTGTTTTATTCTTTACAGACTAGATCTTTTACTTCTATCTATGTTATTTTTTGGAGATGTTTGGTCTAGTTGGGTTTTGTAAGTGTTTTATGTTTCAAATAGGATCTGGAGATGTTTGGTCCAGGTGATTTGTAAGCTTTATTTTTGTTAATGTTTTTGTCAACTGTTGGTATTGGCCTCCACCCTATATGTCCTTTTAGTGTAGTTTTTGGTGCTAAATAAGCACCAGAGGAGGGTTTTGTGGGAGCGAGATGTACATATAGGGAGAAACATAATACTGTACCACAAGAGAAAGACACACTTGAGGTGCATTTGCCATTCTGGTAAAATGCATTGTCTATTGTATAGGACAGGAAGCCAAAATAAGGCCATGAGAGCATAGAACAGCTGGGCAGAGGGGTCAGAGGGGCAAGGTCAGAGGGACATACAAAGGAGGGGGTCAGCCAAATGATCAACTGATGGACTATAGACATAGGGCATATATTTTTAGGACATGAAGAGAAGAGACACATAGTCTACTAGTCCTAATAAGGACAGACATACCAAAGACCACACCAAGCTGAACATAAGATGGGCATGTATTATTTTTGGGACATGAAGAGGTCCTGTCATCATTATAACTTGACTGAAAGCAGATATGGGCCATTATAACTTGTCTGAAAGCAGATATGGGCGTTATTGGGCGTGATCAAGCAGGAAGCACAGATTGAAAGATAACGGTGGCAGATGGACTGAGGGAAGTAACTTCATTTGCATGTGGGATGGACTCATATGTTGTATGTGTATAAATCAGAGCCAGTGCTCTGGAAAAGGGTGTGTTCCGCGGACCATATGTTTGTATTAAAAGCCTATATTGAATTCACAAGTTCTTGTAAGTGTTACATTCGGTTACGATTCTCCATGACAACTTTTCCAAACCAATGTTTTTATTAACAATTAAAGTGAAAAGACTCAGCCATTGATTTTACAGTTAAAACATATTTGGAGTCATATAAAAAAAGAATATAGTCAAAATATGATTTTTCCATTCTGCTGATTTTCAGAAATAATATTCAGTTACATAAAAAAATTACCTACAGTCATTTTAGTTTCTTCATAAGAACATCCAAATCCATTCCCACACCCTGCATATATTGTACTTATACTATAGTTTAACTGTTGTTCCACTGTTGGAGATCGAGACAGTATCATATTTGTCATCTTATTAATAATCATCTTCTTCTTCTTCGTCTTCATCTTCTTCATATACATCATCTACATCATCTACATCATCTTCATCTTCAGGGTCTGCACATTCATCGTATTCCTCCTCAAATTCATCAATGTCCTCATCGAACATATCATAATCATTGTGGGTGTTCACTGTTAAGCCTCTGACACTTGTGTCCTGTAAGAAGGTCTCATTGGGCTTTTCCACTGTCACACAGGCCTTCACTGGTAAAATCCTCACAGGGTGGAGTTTACAGCCATTAAGGCAAAAAGGAAAGACTTTCTCAGTGAAAGTGTGTGTGAATGTGTGTAGAACTGTCTTATTATCAGGGTCAGAGAATGACAGCTTACCTCCATCCCAGTCCAGCTGCACTCTGATCCTCAGGGGTTTCTGTCTCACAGTAAGGAGAGTGTCTGACCCTGATGGAGAATGTGTATCATATTTACCACCAGTGAATCGGATTTGCCAGTATCCATTCTTTACTTCTTCCTTCCTCTGGAAAGATTCTGTAATCACACCCAGTGACCAGTGAGTATTGTCCCCAACCTCAATGTCCCAGTTGTGTGTCCCTGAATTAAAGCCTTCGGAGCCTAGGACCATTCTAAAGGTATCAAACCTCTCTGGGTTGTCAGGAAGCTGCCGTGTTTCATCACTGTCATTGATGCTGTCTTCATCACGGTGTCTCACACTGGTCAGATCATCAGACAGGATGAGATGTGGTTGGGAAGTATTGGGGTTCAGAATCACAGGAGTGTATTTCACAATCTCATGCATCTTCTCCCAGACTCTAAATTGCAGGTTGCCCAAGTATTTAGCCACATCTATCAGCACTCCTGAGACCAGCATTGGATCTGGCAGTTTGCATTGGGCTCTTTCCTTTGTGGACTCATAGTTCTGCAGAAATGAGAGGTCTTCAGCTTTCAGCTCCTCCTCTAAGAATCTGATTGTGTTTGCAAGTGATGATATCTCTCTGCTCATTTCTTCAATATTTTCTTTCATCACTCGATTCTTGTGCTCTTCTTCCTCTTTTAGTTCAGCTATCCTGGCTGCCTCTTCCTCTCGTAGAAACTGGTGAAGCTTCTCAAACTGCCCCTTAATTTGACCCTCTGTGTGCTGGGCCTGGCTCAAGATGTGTTCAGCACAGGTTTGGCTAATTTTACTAAAGACCGCAAGCTTCTCCTTTAAGGAATTCAGTGCTGTCTGGAGTTCTTCCTTCTGATCCTGTGCAGCTTCATCTATGGGGCTACAGTTATGGTTTTTGTGGTTTTTTGAAGTCTGACATACCACACAGATTGGCTTTTTATCCTCCAGGCAGAAGAGTTTGAATTTCTCACTGTGCAAACTGCAGAGCACCTCAGACCTTGCTGTATCCATTAAGATCCTCTTCTTGCACACAGGGCATTGCCGAGAATCTTTCTGGTTCCAGAATTCATGTAGACAGACTGTGCAGACTTTGTGGTGGCATGACAGTATAACAGGATCCCTGAGGATGTCGTGGCACACAGGACAGGATATTTGGCTGTCTCTCTGTAGTTTCTCAGCGAGATTGTTGTGGTTCATCTTCCTCAGGATCTCTAGTGACACCTTCACAGCTCCCTCATAGCTTGAGGTCTTGATCATCTTATCCACAGTGGTTAGCCTGTCCGTGTTCTCCAGCTTGCTCTTAGGGAAGGGAGGAAAATCGCCGAGCACAACCTGAGTCAGGTACCACTGGAATGTTTTAAGGTCTTCAGTGATTAGCTCATTTAAAATGGCTAACAGCAGTTCAGGAACAGGAATGGGTGTTTCCATCATCGATCTGCAGATACAGGACTACAGAATGATTTACTTGCCTTTTTAATAACCTTCCCTTCTAACTGTCCGTTATTGGCGTTTCCAATTTTCTATCTGTTTCTACTAAAAATGTAAATCCCAGTCTTGTGTTGTGTGTCAGAAAGAGTGAGAGAGTGAACAACCGCAACGAAACCTGATGCCTGTGAGAGGCGAGCTTGTCTTCCTGTATTCGGATAACAAGTCAAGGGGTGGAGCTTAGAGAAACTAGGTCACATAAAAATGGTGTACAGTTTTCTTCCCCATTCTGAATGACAGATAAATAGGAGGTGGGACATTGGCATGCCAAGGCTGTAATCAGCATGGCACACATTGGTGAATGTTGACATAAATATATTGTGTATAACAGACTGGAACTGTATATACATACAGTTGAAGTCGTAAGTTTACATACACTTAGGTTGGAGTCATTAAAACTTGTTTTTCAACCACAAATTTCTTGTTAACAAACTATAGTTTTGGCAAGTCGGTTAGGACATCTACTTTGTGAATGACACAAGTCATTTTTCCAACAATTGTTTACAGGCAGATTATTTCACTTTTAATTCACTGTATCACAATTCCAGTGGGTCAGAAGTTTACATACACTAAGTTGACTGTGCCTTTAAACAGCTTGGACAATTCCAGAAAATGATGTCATGGCTTTAGAAGCTTCTGGTAGGCTAATTGACATAATTTGAGTCAATTGGAGGTGTACCTGTGGATGTATTTTAAGGCTTACCTTCAAACTAAATCAGCCAAGACCTCAGAAATAAATTGTAGACCTCCACAAGTCTGGTTCATCCTTGGGAAAAAAAATCAAAATGCCTAAAGGTACCACGTTCATCTGTACAAACAATATTCCGCAAGTTTAAACACTGTGGGACCAAGCAGCCGTCATACCGCTCAGGAAGGAGACGCATTCTGTCTCCTAGAGATGAACGTACTTTGGTGCGAAAAGTGCAACTTAATCCCAGAACAACAGCAAAGAACCCTGTGAAGATGCTGGAGGAAACAGGTACAAAAGTATCTATATCCACAGGAAAACGAGTCCTATATCGACATAACCTGAAAGGCCGCTCAGCCATAAAAAAAGGACAGAGTACGGTTTGCATCTGCACATGGGGACAAAGATTGTACTTTTTGGAAAAATGTCCTCTGGTTTGATGAAGCAAAAATAGAACTGTTTGGCCATAATGACCATCGTTATGTTTAGAGGAAAAAGGGGGAGGGTTGCAAGCCGAAGAACAACATCCCAACCTTGAAGCATGGGGGTGGCAGCATCATGTTGTGGGGGTGCTTTGCTGCAAGAGGGACTGGAACACTTCAGAAAATAGATGGCATCATGAGTGAGGAAAATTACGTGAATATATTGAAGCAACATCTCAAGACATCAGGTTAAAGCTTGGTCGCAAATTGGTCTTCCAAATGGGCAATGACCCCAAGTATACTTCCAATGTTGCAAAATGGCTTAAGGACATCAAAGTCAAGGTATTGGAGTGGCCATCACAAAGCTCTGACCTCATTCCTGTAGAACATTTGTGGGCAGAACTGAAAAAGCGTGTGCGAGTAACCTGTCAGGAGGAATGGGCCAAAATTTACCCAACTTATTGTGGGAAGCTTGTGGAAGGCTACCTGAAATGTTTGACCCAAGTTAAACAATTTAAAGGCAATGCTACCAAATACTAATTGAGTGTATGTAAACTTCTGACCCACTGGGAATGTGATGAAAGAAATATAAGCTGAAATAAATCATTCTCTCAACTATTATTCTGACATTTCACCTTCTTAAAATAAAGTGGTTATCCTAACTGACCTAAGGCAGGGAGGCATTTTTTACTAGGATTAAATGTCAGGAATTGTGAAAAACTGAGTTTAAATGTATTTGGTTAAGGTGTATGTCAACTTCAGACTTTAACTGTACATATGATATGAGCAATGTAAGATATGTAAACATTATTAAAGTGGCATTATTTAAAGTGGCATTGTTTAAAGTGACAAGTGATCCATTTATTGAAGTGGACAGTGATTGGGTCTCAATGTAGGCAGCAGCCTCTCTGAGTTAGTGATTGCCGTTTAGCAGTCTGATGGCCTGGAGATAGAAGCTGTTTTTCAGTCTCTCGGTCCCTGCTTTGATGCACCTGTACTGACCTCGCCTTCTGGATGGTAGCGGTGTGAGCAGGCAGTGGCTCGGGTGGTTGTCCTTGATGATCTTTTTGGCCTTCCTGTGACATCGGATGCTGTATGTGTCATGGAGGGCAGGTAGCTTGCCCCCGGTGATGCGTTGGGAAGACTACATCACCCTCTGGAGAGCCTTGCGGTTAAGGGCGGTGCAGTTGCCATACCAGGCTGTGATACAGCCCGACAGGATGCTCTCGATTGTGCATCTGTAAAAGTTTGTCAGGATTTTGGGTGACAAGACAAATTTCTTCAGCCTCCTGAGGTTAAAGATGCACTGTTGCGCCTTCTTCACCACACCGTCTGTGTGGGTGGACCATTTCAGTTTGTCTGTGATGTGTACACCCAGGAACTTAAAACTTTCCACATTCTCCACTGCTGTCCCTTCGATGTGGATAGGGGGGTGCTACCTCTGCTGTTTCCTGAAGTCCATGATCATCTCCTTTTGTTTCGTTAACGTTGAGTGAGAGGTTGTTTTCCTGACACCACCTCCCTTTAGGCTGTCTCGTTGTTGTTGGTAATCAAGCCCACTACTGTTGTCGTCTGCAAACTTGATGACTGAGTTGGAGGCGTGCATGGCTACGCAGTTGTGGGTGAACAGGGAGTACAGGAGAGGGCTGAGCACGTACTCTTGTGGGGCCCCAGTGTTGAGGGTCAGCGAAGTGGAGATGTTGTTTCCTACCTTCACCACCTGGGGGCGACCCGTCAAAGTCCAGGACCCAATTGCACAGGGCGGGGTTGAGACCCAGGGCCTCCAGCTTGATGATGAGCTTGGAGGGTACTATGGTGTTGAATGCTGAGCTGTAGTCAATGAAAAGCATTCTTACATAGGTATTCCTCTTGTCCAAATGGGATAGGGCAGTGTGCAGTGTGACGGCGAATGCATCTGTGGAACTGTTGGGGGGTATGCAAACTGAAGTGGGTCTAGGGTGGCCGGTAAGGTGGAGGTGATATGATTGGCACTCGGAGCAGTTGTTGTTGAACAGCATTCTTACATAGGTATTCCTCTTGTCCAGATGGGATAGAGCAGGGTGCAGTGAGATGGTAATTGCCTCATCCATGGATCTGTTGGGGCGGTATGCAAATTGTAATGGGTCAAGGGAGTTTTGTGCGGTGGAGGTGATATGATCCTTAACTAGCCTCTCAAAGCACTTCATGATGATTGAAGTGAGTGCTACTGGGCGGTAGTCATTTGGTTCAGTTAATTTTGCCTTCTTGGGTACGGGAACAATGGTGGCCATCTTGAAGCATGTGGGGACAGCAGACTGTGATAGGGAGCGATTGAATATGTCAGTAAACACACCAGTCAGCTGGTCTGCGCATGCTCTGAGGACGCGGCTGGGGATGCCGTCTGGGCCAGCAGCCTTGCAAGAGTTAACACGTTTAAATGTTTTAATCACATCGGCCACAGAGAAGGAAAGGTGTATTATCCTCAAAGCGGTCAAAGAATGTGTTTAGTTTGTCTGCAAGCGTGACATCGGTGTCTGTGATGTGGCTGGTTATCTTTTTGTAGTCCTTGATTTCCTGTAGACCCTGCCACATACGTCTTGTGTCTGAGCCGTTGAATTGCGATTCCACTTTGTCCCTGTACCAGAATTTCACTTGTTTGATTGCCTTGCTGAGGGATTAACTTCACTGTTTATATTCAGCCATTCCCAGACCTCTTTCCATGGTTAATTGCGGTGGTTCACGCTTTCAGTTTTGCGAGAATGCCGCCATCCATCCACGGTTTCTGGTGACGGTAGGTTTTAATAGTCACAGTGGGTACAACATCTCCAATACACTTCCTTATAAACTCACTCACCGAGTCAGCTTATAGATTGATGTTGTTCTCTGAGGCTGACCGGAACATACCCCAGTCCGCATGATCAAAACAATCTTGAAGCGTTGATCCGTTTGGTCAGACCAGCGTTGAATGTTTCTATTCACTGGTACATCTTGTTTGAGTTTCTGCCTATAAGACAGTATGAGCAAGATGGCGTCATGGTCGGATTTGCCGAAGGGAGGTCGGAGGAGGGCTTTGTATGCATCACGGAAGTTAGAGTAGCAGTGATCGAGTGTATTACCCCCGCACTTCGTGCAATCAATATGCTGATAGAATTTAGGTCACCTTGTTCTCAAATTTGCTTTGTTAAAATCCCCAGCTACAATAAATGCAGCCTCAGGATATATGGTTTCCAGTTTACATAGAGTCCAGTGA
Organism: Oncorhynchus clarkii lewisi; assembly: GCF_045791955.1. Lineage (NCBI taxonomy): Eukaryota > Metazoa > Chordata > Actinopteri > Salmoniformes > Salmonidae > Oncorhynchus > Oncorhynchus clarkii. Next base: position 14,935,791 of record NC_092176.1, read on the forward strand.
AGTTCCTTGAGGGCCATCTTGGTGTCTGTTTGAGGAAGAATGTACACATCTGTCACGATAACTGCCGAGAATTCTCTTGAGAGGTACTATGGCAGGCATTTTCTTGTAAGGAATTCTGGGTTGAGCAGAGTTGAATAAAATACTGCATAGTTTCCTAAGGACTCGAAGCGAGGCGACCATCTCTGTCGGCTCCATCTTGCAGAATAATACATAATAGAGTCACCAATAGTCACTGTATTAGAGGTCGACCGATTAATCGGAATGGCTGATTCATTAGGGCTGATTTCAAGTTTTCATAACAATCGGAAATCGGTATTTTTGGACACCAATTTGTCAGATTATTATTTATTTTTTATACACCTTTATTTAATATTTATTTAACTAGGCAAGTCAGTTAAGAACACATTCTTATTTTCAATGACGGCCTAGGAACGGTGGGTTAACTGCCTTGTTCAGGGGCAGAACGACAGATATTTACCTTGTCAGCTCGGGGATTCAATCTTACAACCTTACAGTTAACTAGTCCAACGCTCTAATCACCTGCCTCTCATTGCACTCCACGAGGAGCCTGCCTGTTACGCGAATGCAGTAAGCCAAGGTAAGTTGCTAGCTAGCATTAAACTTATCTTATAAAAAAACAAACAATCAATCAATCATAATCACTAGTTAACTACACATGGTTTATCTATCTATTACTAGTTTATCTAGCGTCTCCTGCGTTGCATATAATCAATGCGGTGCGTATTCGCGAAAAAGGACTGTCCTTGCTCCAATGTGTACCTAACCATGAACAGCAATGCCTTTCTTAAAATCAATACACAGAAGTATATATTTTTAAACCTGAATATTTAGCTAAAAGAAATCCAGTTTAGCAGGCAATATTAACCAGGTGAAATTGTCACTTCTCTTGCGTTCATTGCACGCAGAGTCAGTGTATATGCAACAGTTTGAGTCGCCTAATTTGTCCGAATTTTACGTAATTATGACATAACTTTGAAGGTTGTGCAATGTAACAGGAATATTTAGACTTATGGATGCCACCCGTTAAATGAAATACGGAATGGTTCCGTATTTCACTTAAAAAATTAAACGTCTCGTTTTCGAGATGATAGTTTCCGGATTCGACCATATTAATGACCTAATGCTTGTATTTCTGTGTGTTATTACGTTATAATTAAGTCTATGATTTGATAGAGCAGTCTGACTGAGCGATGGTAGGCAGCAGCAGGCTCGTAAGCATTTATTCAAACAGCACTTTTGTGCGTTTTGCCAGCAGCTCTTCGTTGTGCTTCAGGCATTGGGCTGTTTATGACTTCAAGCCCATCAACTCCCGAGATTAGGCTGGTGTAACCGATGTGAAATGGCTAGCTAGTTAGTGGGGTGCATGCTAATAGCGTTTCAAACATCACTCGCTCTGAGACTTGGAGTAGTTATTCCCCTTGCTCTGCATGGGTAACGCTGCTTCGAGGGTGGCTGTTGTCGATGTGTTCCTGGTTCGAGCCCAGTTAGGGGCGAGGAGAGGGATGGAAGCTATACTCGTACACTGGCAATAATAAAGTGCCTATAAGAACATCCAATTGTCAAAGGTATATGAAATACAAATAGTATAGAGAGAAATAGTCCTATAATTCCTATAATAGCTACAACCTAAAACTTCTTACCTGGGAATATTGAAGACTCATGTTAAAAGGAACCACCAGCTTTCATATGTTCTCATGTTCTGAGCAAGGAACTTAAACGTTAGCTTTCTTACATGGCACATATTACACTTTTACTTTCTTCTCCAACACTTTGTTTTTGCATTATTTAAACGAAATTGAACATGTTTCATTATTTATTTGAGGCTAAATTGATTTTATTGATGTATTATACAGTATTAAGTTAAAATAAGTGTTCATTCAGTATTGTTGTAATTGTCATTATTACAAATAAATAATAAAATTGGCTGATTAAATGTTATCTGCTTTTTTTGGTCCTCCAATAATCGGTATCGGCTTTGAAAAATCATATTCGGTCGACCTCTAGACTGTATTGTGATTGTTTAGTGTTTTATTTACTCAACAAGTAGTGCCCCAAGGAGGGATCGAACCCTGTCTCAAAAGCAGCAGAAAAAGTCAAAGCAGGTTCCCAACATTTCCGATACAGCTATACACGACTGGCCCCTACCGACTCCTCTTTTAAATCTGCGCATTCCTTCAAAGCTCAGTAGTCCTGAGTCTACACAACTCTGCCAGGACCTAGGATCAAGAGAGACACTCACATGTTTTAGTACTATATCTCTTGACACAATGATGAAAATAATCATGGCCTCTAAACCTTCAAGCTGCATACTGGACCCTATTCAAACTAAACTCCTGAAAGAGCTGCTTCCTGTGCTTGGCCCTCCTATGTTGAACATAATAAACGGCTCTCTATCCACCGGATGTGTACCAAACTCACTAAAAGTGGCGGTAATAAAGCCTCTCTTGAAAAAGCCAAACCTTCAACCAGAAAATATAAAAAACTATCGGCCTATATCGAATCTTCCATTCCTCTCAATTTCTTTTGAAAAGGCTGTTGCGCAGCAACTCACTGCCTTCCTGAAGACGAACAATGTATACGAAATGCTTCAGTCTGGTTTTAGACCCCATCATAGCACTGAGACTGCACTTGTGAAGGTTGTAAATGACCTTTTAATGGCATCAGACCGAGGCTCTGCGTCTGTCCTCTCCTAGACCCTAGTGCTGCTTTTGATACCATCGATCACCACATTCTTTTTGAGAGATTAGAAACCCAAATTGGTCTACATGGACAAGTTCTGGCCTGGTTTAGATCTTATCTGTCGGAAAGATATCAGTTTGTCTCTGTGAATGGTTTGTCCTCTGACAAATCAACTGTAAATTTCGATGATCCTCAAGCTTCCGTTTTAGGACCACTATTGTTTTCACTATATATTTTACCTCTTGGGGATGTCATTCGAAAACATAATGTTAACTTTCACTGCTATGCGGATGACGCACAGCTGTACATTTCAATGAAACATGGTGAAGCCCCAGAATTGCCCTCGCTAGAAGCCTGTGTTTCAGACATAAGGAAGTGGATGGCTGCAAACATTCTACTTTTAAACTCTGACAAAACAGAGATGCTTGTTGTAGGTCCCAAGAAACAAAGAGATCTTCTGTTGAATCTGACAATTAATCTTAATGGTTGTACAGTCGTCTCAAATAAAACTGTGAAGGACCTCGGCGTTACTCTGGACCCTGATCAATCTTTTGACAAACATATCAAGACTGTTTCAAGGACAGCTTTTTTCCATCTACGTAACATTGCAAAAATCAGAAACTTTCTGTCCAAAAATGATGCAGAAAAATTAATCCATGCTTTTGTTACTTCTAGGTTAGACTACTGCAATGCTCTACTTTCCGGCTACCCGGATAAAGCACTAAATAAACTTCAGTTAGTGCTAAATACGGCTGCTAGAATCCTGACTAGAACCAAAAAAATAGATCATATTACTCCAGTGCTAGCCTCCCTACACTGGCTTCCTGACAAGGCAAGGGCTGATTTCAAGGTTTTACTGCTAACCTACAAAGCATTACATGGGCTTGCTCCTACCTATCTCTCTGATTTGGTCCTGCCGTACATACCTACACATACGCTACGGTCACAAGACGCCGGCCTCCTAATTGTCCCTAGAATTTCTAAGCAAACAGCTGGAGGCAGGGCTTTCTCCTATAGAGCTCCATTTTTATGGAATGGTCTGCCTACCCATGTGAGAGACGCAAACTCGGTCTCAACCTTTAAGTCTTTACTGAAGACTCATCTCTTCGGTGGGTCATATGATTGAGTGTAGTCTGGCCCAGGAGTGTGAAGGTGAACAGAAAGGAAGGCTCTGGAGAAACGAACCGCCCTTGCTGTCTCTGCGTGGCCGGTTCCCCTCTTTCCACAGGGATTCTCTGCCTCTAACCTTATTACAGGGGCTGAGTCACTGGCTTACTGGTGCTCTTTCATGCCGTCCCTAGGAGGGGTGCGTCACTTGAGTGGGTTGAGTCACTGATGTGATCTTCCTGTCTGGGTTGGCGCCCCCCTTTGGGTTGTGCCGTGGCGGAGATCTTTGTGGGCTATACTCGGCCTTGTCTCAGGATGGTAAGTTGGTGGTTGAAGATATCCCTCTAGTGGTGTGGGGGCTGTGCTTTGGCAAAGTGGGTGGGGTTATATCCTTCCTGTTTGGCCCTGTCCGGGGGTATCATCGGATGGGGCCCACAGTGTCTCCTGACACGCTCAGCCTCCAGTATTTATGCTGCAGTTGTTTGTGTCGGGGGCTTGGGTCAGTTTGATATATCTGGAATACTTCTGTCCTATCCGGTGTCCTGTGTGAATTTAAGTATGCTCTCTCTAATTCTCTCTTTCTCTCTTTCTTTCTCTCTCTCGGAGGACCTGAGCCCTAGGACCATGTCTCAGGACTACCTGGCATGATGACTCCTTGCTGTCCCCAGTCCACCTGGCCGTGCTGCTGCTCCAGTTTCAACTGTTCTGCCTGTGATTATTATTATTTGACCATGCTGGTCATTTATGAACATTTGAACATCTTGGGCATGTTCTGTTATAATATCTACCCGGCACAGCCAGAAGAGGACTGGCCACCCCACATAGCCTGGTTCCTCTCTAGGTTTCTTCCTAGGTTTTGGCCTTTCTAGGGAGTTTTTCCTAGCCACCGTGCCACTGCTATCGGGTGTCTTCTCTTCGGAAAATAAAATATACACTATGGTATCCGGTCATAACAGTGTGCTTTCTCCTGCATGCAGATAAGTTGCTTGCTAGCTAACAGTCACACCACAGACCTAAGATTACTAGTAGCCTATCTTTGGTTGTACATATGTTCTGCTTGAGCTGGCTAGTTTACGGTTCGTAAACAAAGCCAAAGAAGGCATAGGTGCATATTGTTGAATGGCACCAAAGGATCATGGTGAAAGGGGCCGTAACTAGCAAAAGATTATTGTTGATGTAGTCGTTTTCATCCTGTCTCAGACAGTCAAATCAAATATACTTATAAAGCCTGTTTTACATCAGCAGTGCTTATACAAACCCAGTGGTTATACAGAACCCCAGCCTAAAACACCAAACAGCAAGCAATGCAGATGTAGAAGCACAGTGGTTAGGACAAACTACCTAGAGAAGCAGGAACCTATGAAGAAACCTAGAGAGGAACCAGGCTCTGAGGAGTCCGTCCTCTTCTGGCTATACCAGGTGGAGATTAGAAGAGTAACGTAAACTCACTCACTTTTGTACATCGCCTTGGTCCGTACAATTGACCTTATTTTTGAGACCTAAAAAACGTAATACTTCCAGATCAACTGTAATATCAATACCAATGTAAAGCACAATTTCTCCCCTTTCCAACAAAATTAATGACGAGACCTTCATGATGCCCATCTCTGCATAATTCAACAAGGCAATGTGCTCCATCGGATCTTTTTAAAAATGGCGGGAAAGCTACAAAGTGAAGTTTTTTTCACCCGATTTGTCCAACTGATCAACTTTAAAATGTAAATTAAACATAAAGAGTTTATGTAATGTCTCATCACATACCTTTTTGAAGGTTTGTGGCGAATTTGAAGAGGGGTTTAGGGCTGTGCTAACGTTAGCCTGACAAGTGAACTGCAGCTGTTCCGGCTTTTGAGTGTCATGATGGCTCGCAGTAATGACGCGCAAAAAAATGTAATTGGCACCCTAGTCATGAAATATTAGTTTAATATTAACAATAATTATATTAATTTAGACAACTTAATTATTCATGATTTTTTTTCTTACAGTGTATATGGTTAAGCATGATTTTAATCTCAGAGAGAAGGGCTACCCCTGGTGGAAAGATGCTGTACTGCACAAAATGAGTTGCAAATGCGCGCTGTACGTCACGTAGTGTGACACGTCACGATGTAACATACAGCGTCGGAGGGGTCCGTTTTTTTCATATTTTCTCAAATACTGTTCATTAGTCCATTACCAAGTCAATCAACGCTGAATCGAAACGTAGTTCACACCCCGGATTTTGATGCCAACACAGTCCCATTCGTTTTCATTGCAGCCTCGTTTGAATGTCACGGTTATGCACATTTGTACGGAATGGGGCGAGTTTACGTTACATGGCCATTAAGGCCAGATAAAAAATACAAAAATTAACTAGATGTAGTCTAGTTGTAATGAGTGTAAGAGATGTTGACAAATGAGTAGATTTGGTTGTAAATGAACATTTAAGAACACAATACTATGCTTTCTTAAATATATTCACAGATGGATCTAAGGACCCTAAAACAGGGAGGGCAGGTGCAGCTTTTAGTTTAAGGGGGCAGTGATTAAAAGAGCAACAGATGATTTGTTGGACATACTGCTGCAGAGTGGGTTGGACATACGGCTGCAGAGTGGGTGGAGGTGGTGAGGCCAGACAGTAGTAATCTGCTCTGACTCCTGTGCAGCACTGGTGAGCATAAATTAACGTGTGTCTCAGAGCAGAAAATATGTATTGTATGATATTTTGCAGTGCTTGTATCAGGTGAAATAGATGGGGGTATTTGTGCTGTTCCTCTGGGTACCAGCTCATTTGGGAGTATACGGGAATGAGGTGGTGAATGTTATCACCAAGCAGGCTCTTAAACATCCTAATGTTGAAATTGGATTTTCAATCAGTAAAGCAGACGCCAAGGGGTTAATAAGAACAATGGTTAAAAACAAATGGCAATAGTTGTGGAGCAGGGAGAGAAAGGGTAGACACCTGAATAAGATCCAGGAAAAGGTGGAGGCAGGGAGGTCCTCAGGCCGAGAGAGAAGGGAGGAAACTGTAATCACAAGGCTGAGACTGGGACACACCAGGCTCAATAGTACAATGAAATTGGTGGGGAAACATCCAACTAGGTGTGATCATTGTCAGGAGGAGATGGAGACAGTGGAACATATTATCTTTCAGTGCCAGAAATATGTGAGGGAAATGCAGCAATTGTTATTAGATTTGAGGAGTAATGGGGTTGAAGAGCCAGGATTAAGTGAACTTCTGGGGAAATCTTCAGGGGATGTAGTATTTAATTATGTATTTCGTTTCCTTAGGGAGACGAGATTTTTCGGTAGGATTTAGACCTTCACTGCCTCTGGTCCACACTCCAATCCAGTTGGTGGCGGTAATGCACCTTAACGTTGGTTGCCAACCACCATATAAAATCCAAAGAAGGACAGGGCTGAATTCCAAACACTTAAAAGACACACCCTCTCCCCTCAGATTAAGTGGACACTTCTGAGAATGTTTGACGAGTTTAAATTTGCAGGGCAAGGGAGGAATTAATTCATTTTAAAATGGACCACCCTTTTCCGGAAATTCGTCACTCATTAGGTCGGAGCTCGGGGCGGCAGGTAGCCTAGTGGTTAAAGCGTTGGGCCAGTAATGGAAAGGTTGCTGGATCGAATACCCAAACTGCTTTTAACTGACTTGCCTGGTTAAATAAAAATAAAAAACAAAATAATTTGGCCCACGGGTGTGTTTTCATGTGCCACAGTCAATTATGATTGCATTTCTAATTAAATTAACTATATCAATATTAATATATATACACTTACTGTATGACAGCTAACTAATGAATGGAACTAGATGGAACTTTGAATAAATACGTTTTATTTCTACAATTTCCAAAAGCTAACCAAACAAACACATCATTACTTTGACGAGATGTTTGTGCATTTGTAGCACAATTTCTAATTTATGTACATTCGTTTTTACTTGTATGTTGACTTTTTTTGTGGATGTACAATCATCGCGAATTGAATTATGGGGCGTTTCAGGCGCCGAGTGAACAGAATTGTACACTGCAAACTCTATCAATAACGAGGGCTGAGGGGTTTACGTTGCGAAGTTCCCTTGTTTGGTTAATAATTTCAACCAACGGCAACGTCATAAACCCAAAGTCATAAAGCGAGGGTAAGTGGAGCCCAGATCAACCCTAATGGCCTCATAGACTGCGGGTCCGTGATTGGTCTGTGTCAGCACGTAGTCTTGTGTGACGACAAACTTAGTCCGAATGGATCACTATTTAATAAAATATCTCGATTTGTAGCGAACTTTAAAAAAATTCACCATGAAGATCGAACTTGATCATAGTAAACACATTTTAGAGCCCAAAACAGGCGTCAATTTTTTTTTGCAGGGGGAGGGGGGGGGGGTAATTTACATAGGCTTTCTATGGCAGATATGGCTTTTGGTACGGCTATTGTAGGGTAGCTAAGCAGTTGCCAACCAGCAGAGCTCGTGACTTCACGCTACAGACCGGACACTGGGGCTTGAGTCAAACATAATACCTGTACGCCCCCGAGCACACTGTTGAGTTCATCCTCAGTTTGAAACTCTTGCGAAAGTGTTAGAAGGGGAATATGAACATTTACTGTTGTTGATACAAATGTTTAAATTCCATGCATTATGGCAACGACATTTTCTTACTCTTGACAACTTTTCATTCTAATGATATGAGAACCCTTTTCACAATGAGGTACAGACACTGATAATTTATTATTTAACTTGCTGCAAGAAATATATGGATGTTAAAAGACTCCAAATCCACCAACATACACTAGAGTTCTTATAATTCCTTATCTTTAGCCACCAGGGGGCACTAGAATTCCACCCCTTTAACTTTAACAGTAGGTGTTCATAACAACAAGGGTTCAGCCTCATTTACCTAATGCTAATTTATAGTTGCGCCAATCACAGATGGAGAGCATCATATCCACCATGCCCATCATATTATTTTTGCTGTCACTTACAAAATCATGCACCTTTGATATCCCGCTCATGAGTATCCCTGTATTCATGAATAAACAGAATATTCAACATTTAAATTAATATGGGTTAATAGGAATAGTAACTGAAATGTGGACACTGACTGTAGGCCTATCACTTCTGACATGTAGCGTAATTTAATATTAACTCCTGCAGAATTATGCGTTTCTTGCAGTGAAATTATACAACAAATGTCAATTTTTTTTCGGGAACAGGAGTGGAGAGATATGATTTCTTTCTTTCAGCATCTCTTGTCAAAATGCAATGCTTGTGTTATGTGTTATCTTTTACACTTTTATGCAAGCAGACAGTATTTCAACCACACAAAATATGCACCCAAGACGAATTGAAGTGTTATCATAAACATGTTTTCTCAGCTTTTAATTTCCTTAAAATCGGTCAAACTGATGACATTTAGATATTTTGCACTGGACCAAACATAATCACACAACACCCATGATATGCGAAACTGAGCTTGCACAGACTGTAAATAAGATAAGATATTTACATGTATCCTGTCTTAGATCACCATAACCCAGGCATCTGATCTGGGTTTATTATATCCGGGACACAAGCTTTTTCGTGTTATTGTAAACTGGATATGATGTTTATATGTGTCAACTCAAACAGAATAATTGCGTATCTAGAATAATAACGGGATATTGGTGTTCATGTCAATGTGGTCATTGGTGGCATAATGGGTGCGAGTGTACCCATAGAGCAAAGTAAAAGCAGGAAGAGTAACCATCAATATGTGCTGTGATTTGATTAAACTCAACTGACATTACAAAAAATACATTCCATTGCATGAGCCACAATAACTGGAGAAAAGTTACATTCGTGAGCATATTTAAATTAACGAGTACACTACCCTAAACACTTTTAAAATGCCCCATGTACATTGTGAGAGCCTCAAATAAATTACGTATGTTCTGGAATAACACAAACTATAGCCAACTAATCACTATAATTAGCAGCATGTACAGTAGTGGCTGTTTGTTTACACCATCCTCTTATCATCTCTTTCTTACGCTGGATTTAGAATCGCATGAAATCGTGATGGTCTCCTGCTTAATTTACTGGACGAGACGTGCTCTGGCCGGATTGAGTTGTGACAGATGATTACTTTAGTGCCCCAAGGGGTTACGCACAAGGCAGTCGGTGATCTGTGAACACACATGGAACATTTCAGTTCAGTCAGTCCCAACGATGGTCAAAGTTGGGTAAATGTCTGAGAGCTGATGCAAGGACTTCAAAATGAATCAGATGGAGTTGCTGTATCAAATAATCGTATTCGGTATGGCGGTATAAGGAATAAAAGAAAAAAGAAAAGCACATCGAAACTTGGCTGATTGTTATCTGATTAACGGGACGGGACGTCTCCAAGTTCGTTAAGCAAAACCTTTCCACCATCGAGACAGTTTCTGATAGCTCAATGTATAGTTTATGTGACGCACGGAGTGCACAAGACAAGGCTGTATTCGTACAGGTGCGATGTTGTAGCCTACACTAGTCAAGCTACTCTTCTTGGGTTGTTGAAACTCACGAAACTCTGAGACTGGAAGTTACATGGAATAAAGTGACAGCCAAAATGAGCATTTACTCTCATATCTGGAGGTTTTTACAGATATTCCTAGCGACGATTGTCACAGTTGTCACCCAAGGTATGTGCCTTTTATTGTAAGTGAAAACTAGCCTGAGTGATTGTCTGCATATACCTATATTAATTTAGATTCTATTTTGCTCTATTCCATGGATGTTTTTAATTATATACTCTTTATGGTGTTGTTCGAGTAGTCTAGACGTGTATTCTAGTTTATTTCCTATAAAATTATATCAAACTAGTAGCCTCTTAAATGTTTGTGTTGTCTCTTTATAATATAATTATGGTCGAGATGTTGATGACACAACATAGACCAGCGTTTCCCAAACTCGGTCCTGGGGACCCCAAGGAGTTCACGTTTTGGTTTTTGCCACAGCACTACACAGCTGATTCAAATAATCAAAGCTTGATGATGAGTTGATTATTTGAATCAGCTGTGTAGTAGTGCTGTGGCAAAAACCAAAACGTGCACCCTTTTGGGTCCCCTGGACCGAGTTTGTGAAACGTTGAAATAACCACTGTTACCCTTGTGGTTCAAAATGTATTTAACTTATAGTTTCCTTAAATTATATACCGTACTTTTATGACTACAATTGACATGCATACTGACCAAGCCATCAGTCAAGTGGCCTACCAAGTTACAGTAGGTCCACTTTAGCCTAATTAGCCTACTCCAAAGAGCATGGTAAACAAAGTTTTTTATTTTATTTGGGGTTGATCTTATTGATTTGTGCTGATGTAACATTGCTGATGTGAATTTTGTTTTTTGCAAACCTCAATTTCTGTCTGGCGTTATGGCAGCGCCAAATGCATGCTCTGGCAATTTCGTCTTGTAAAAGCCAGCACTCTGCTATTTTCCAATGGTGGCGCCAGGGTCGGTAATTTGCCTGTTTAATATAAACTCAATTGCGCTAGGTTGGAAAGGTGTGTCCTTAAAAACATGCGCCAATGTGCCAATTTCAAGCAGCGCTACTGGTGATATTTAAACTGGTCTTAGCAGTAATGCAATTAGTTATGACATCGATTTTGCCAGCAGAGGAGCACAATAGCCTAATCAGTAGCATATAACCAATGTTTTATTCAAATATAATTAGCAGCAAAACAGTCAACAGACATTCCTGTGTTTTCTTTATGCTGAACGTAATTATTTGTCCATGCAGCTTCTGTGCAAAGTATGGACTCATTAGGCCTATCTGTGATGCACATTGAATGAAAGGTGTCAGTGACTGTAGGAAGGCTTTTTAGGAACATAAACTTATAACAATAGACTGCTTATTGTTTGTCCTTTTATCATTTACAAAAAATGCATTTTCTGCGTTCATCTGTTGCACCCAACTGTAAAATCGCGGGAATTCCGATCCCTGGCCTTGGTGCTGAATCCTCTTGTAGTTTAGGCTATTTGCCTGTTCATTTGTTTATCTTTCACGTGGCAAAGTCCAAAGTCAGATAATAGATAGATAATAGATAATAGATAGATAATAAGCAGTAGCAGCACATGTGATAAGTCAAACGAGTTAGTGCAAGGGAGTGGCAATGCAGATAGTCCATGTAACTATTTGATTAACTATTTAGCAAGTTCCACTCATGAAACGGACACACATTAAACATTTAAATTGCTTTCATTCCCTAAGTGTAGTGACAGTGTCCAGCAGAGCTAGTCCAGAACTCATCATTGTGCTCATTCACATCACCTCAGTAAGGAAATGGACAAGACCCTGTGGACTTTAATTACAAACCCAGCAATATTCCACATCACAAAGGCATTTGCTAAAAAGCTTTTAACTGCCTCAAAGACTGCTATTTCCAGGCGATGTGGCCCTCCTGAATTATAATAAACAGACTGGATAAAGAGATAATAAAAAGGGAGAAATCCTGATAAAACAGATTTTTAAAAGCAGCTTTAAGAGTCTCATTGGATATAGCAATCTCTACCAATCCCCACACAGGCCTAAGCATCTCCCTCCCTCCCTCCCCTCCCTTTCTGTACAAATCTGATCAGTGCTCTATCTCGTTTGTATGTTTATGTAGCAGTTGCAGGGACATAGGGTCTTTTCAAGAGTAAACCACCATTTCTATTAGGAGAGCTTTGTCCCTGAAATGCTTAGGTCATGCCTGACCTTTGCCCTGGGGAGAGGACACTGCCATTATGGAAGTAAACAACATCTTGACCTAAACACAGGCTCTCTTCACCACTTGGAATAAGTGAGATATCTGTGTCATGGCTCCGTCAAGTCATTGGAAATCAGATCACTTACAGGCTGTTCTGCATATATGGAAATGGCAGGTAGCCTAGCGGTTAAGAGTGTTGGACCAGTAACCGAAAGGTTGCTGGTTCAAATCCCCAAACTGACTAGATTAAAAACCTGTTTGTGCTCTTGAGCATGGCACTTAACAATAATTGCTACTGTAAGTTACTTTGGATAAGAGTGTCTGCTAAATTACTGAATTGTATTTTAGCACATTAGAATGCATGGGGGTTGCACACACAATGTACTTAGTGATGGAGGAACAGACACTTATCTGCATACAAACATGATGTTATTGCAGAAGAAAAGGAACAGGCAAACTGTTACTGGTCATTCAAACACCATGCATCATAGGCCAGGTTTGTTTGGTGTGTGGTCAACCCAAATCAGTGGGTTTCATCAAGACAAACTCAAGTTGAATAGCTTGTCAGAGCGTGATTTGTAATTCTGTATTAAAAGAGACAATGTATTGTATGCTAGTTGGTCTCAATATAATGTTGACAATAGCATACAATGACAGCATGGGTAATGTTTTGTTTCCTAGTAACAACCAATAGCCTACTGTAATAGTACTGTAAGTACTGAGCAGTACTGTGCTGTCCAGAAATTGGTCAGCTGACAGCTTTACCTCTACTGAGAACAATGCCAAGACCTAAAGACACTTATAGCCATGTCATTAATTAGCTTTTGCCTTAGTCTCCTCACTTTTTTTGAATCAACCTTATATGTTTCATTGTGTCCAGTGATGCTAATGGTACTGTGGTACTGTTTTTACCCCCAACATTAGAACACAGGACCATATGTAGTCCTGTCGGGCTCCCTGTTCCTAGCGTTCTGATGCCCTTATTATTTGCTTTATCTAACAGGCTCACAAGTAGTGACTTATTCTGAGAAAAGAGACTCATTATGTTTAAAGGTTGCCTTAGTCTTATTTCATCAGTTCTGAAAATCTCTCTCTGCTTTTTCATATCTAATATATTATTATTAAATTGTTATTACTATTGCTTAATGAAAGTGCTTATTCCCTAAAGATAGACTCACACTGTACACATCTACCTATTCACAGATATTTTCATTTGGAATCACCTAGAGAATTTGGAAAATAGATTTGATTAACAGCATATCATTTTGCGCTCGGTATATGGATTCAGTTGTGCATTATTTTCCCTTTTGCATTTGAAGAGCAAAGCAGTTGATCCTTGTAAGAACGAAAACAACAATGTCAATGGAGACATTAGAGAAGTGCATTTCTGTAGGCCAGAATAGATATTGTTTAGGTGGACAGGGAAATAGAAAAGTGAAAGGTCTGTCTCCAAGTTGAGGGATTGGCGCAGCTCTGTGCTAAAACAGCTGGTGGAGGGATTTGGCATTGTGTTTATCAGCTGGATGCAATGCTTTCATCATGGGTAGTGAGGATGGATATACAGTATAGGCGCAGCATATACACTATATATACAGAAGTATGTGGACACCACTTCAAATTAGTGGATTCGTCTATTTCAGCCACACCCGTTGCTGACAGGTGTATACTGTAAAATCGAGCAAACAGCCATGCAATCTCCATAGACAAACATTGGCAGTAGAATGAAGTGCTCCGTGACTTTCAACATGCACCATCATAGGATGCCAGCTTTTAAATTTCTGCTCTGTTAGAGCTTCCCCGGTCAACTGTAAGTGCTGTTATTGTGAACTGGAAATGTCTAGGAGCAACAATGGCTCAGCCACGAAGTGTTAAGCCACACAAACTCACAGAATGGGATCGACTAGTGCAGAAGCGCGTAGCACATAAAAAACGTCTGTCCTCGGTTGCAACACTCACTACCGAGTTCCAAACTGCGTCTGGAAGCAACGTCAGCACAATAACTGTTTGTCTGGAGTGATGAATCACACTTCACCGTCTGGCAGTCTTACGGACGAATATGGGTTTGGCGGATACCAGGAGAATGCTACCTGCTAGAATGCAAACTGTAAAGTTTGGTGGAGGAGGAATAATGGTCTGGACTGTTTTTCATGGTTTGGGCCAGGCCCCTTAGTTCCAGTGAAGGGAAATCTTAATGCCACAGCATACAATGCCATTCTAGAAGATTCTGTGCTTCCAACTTTGTGGCAACAGTTTGGGGAAGGCTCTTTCATGTTTCAAATGTTTTATTTAACTAGGCAAGTCAGTTAAGAACAAATTCTTATTTACAATGACGGCCTACCCTGGCCAAACCCTCATGACGCTGGGCCAATTGTGCTCCGCCCTATGGGACTCCCAATTACGTCCGGTTGTGATACAGCCTGGAATCGAACCAGGGTCTGTAGTGACGCCTCTAGCACTGAGATGCAGTGCCTTAGAACACAGTGCCACTCGGGAGCTCTGGAGCATGACAATGCCCCAGTGCGCTAAGCGATGTTCATACATAAATGGTTTGTCGAGATCGGTGTGGAAGAGCAGTTGCAGCACATCTCCCTCCTGCAAAGATGCAGAAGCAGAAAAGGCCCTGTGAGTGTTTATTCACAGCGGTGGGAGATGTTGCCAGCTCTAGTATTAAACAGCACATCTGTCTGTCAGTGGCCACTGGTGGAGACAGCCCAAGCCCAGGCCCCAGACCCAGCCTTCTCCTACAGAAAATGATTGAGACACATGTCTGTGGGAGAGAAAAAAAAACTACATTTGTGTTTCTCTTTGAATTGTCGCTACGTAGACATGGCTCCGTTGTGTTTCCCTGACCTTGTAAAGCTTTCCAACGAGTCCACAGCCTCAGTACGATGGCTGCTCAGTGATAAAAGCAGGTGAAGGAGGGATGATGTCACACGCCACAGACCATGAGGGACAAGACTCAGTTAAGTTTACGAAAAGCTCAACAGAAGCGAAGGTACAGGACGGCAGGCAGGCTCAGGGTCAGGGGCAGGCAGAGTGGTCAGGCGGGTGGGTTCAGGGTCAGGACAGGCAAGGGTCAAAAACCAGGAGGGCGAGAAAAACAGAGGCTTGGAAAAGACAGGCGCTGACAGGACAAACGCTGGTAAACTTGACAAACAAGACGAACTGGTAACATACAAACGGAGAACACGGGTATAAATACACATGGGATAATGGGGAAGATGGGCGACACCTGGAGGGGGATGGAAACAATCAAAAAGACTGGTGAAACAGATCAGGGCGTGACACTCCTCCTCCTCAGGAAAAAAGTATTCAACAATCCAGTGACAGATGTGCCGTTCTCTCTGTCATCTTTTGTCATGATTTGACAAATGGAACTAAAACATATGTGTCTCTACAGATGCAGATAATTATGTCTGTAATCTTAGTCAACTCTGTGGTTAGCACAAGTTTATGACAGTTATGGGATCAAGAATAGTTGTCAAGAGGGACATTGTTGATGATATCTACAAATAGTTGACTTGTCACAGTGGTATGTGATGCATGCATTGTGTATTCTTAGTTTGTCATAGTTCATGATAAATAGAATCACATTACATTGCAGGGCTCATAGGCTAGTCTTTGGATGAGGTTGTCCTCTTGGCAGAACCGAATGTGCCCATTTTTCATGAACAAGCATCTGACTTTATTCTGCAATGCAAGCTATAGGCCTACCCTTAAGAGGATAATAGACTTGGTTTCATTATTTTTGAACAGACAGTTAATTATTAACTGACAGTTTGTGAGATAATTTCCGGTAATGAGCACATACCAGGCAGTTGGTGCTTTTCTCTCGCTCACTCTCTCACTCTCTCACTCACACACACACACCAAGTAGGCCAATTAGCCTCCCATTGACAGTGCAGCCTCAGGTCAGCTGCCATAATCTGTGTAATCTATCAAAATGGCCGCAAAATGAGAGTGGATGCTGGCCTGCGGACCTGTGCCCAGTTCACTTCCAGAGGGACAGACATGCCGCAACCCTCATGCTTTTAGGCCGGATCAAAGGGCTCTCATGCTGTTGTCTCTTTCGACATCCTCACGCTACTCCAAACACCCCAAATTACAATTCTGCCCTGTGTGGGAAACAAAGGCAATAACATACAGAAAACAAAGCAGTAACTGTACTGAACAAAAATAGAAACACAACATGTAAAGTGTTGGTCCCATGTTTCATGATCTGAAATACAATATTGCCAAATTTGTTTACATCCCTGTTAGTGAACATTTCACCTTTGCCATCCACCTGACAGGTGTGGCATATCAACAAGCTGATTAAACAGCATGATCATTACATAGGTGCACATTGTGCTGGGAACAATAAAAGGCCACTATAAAATGTGCAGTTTTGTTACACAACACAATGCCACAGTTGTCTCCAATGTCATTTTAGAGAATTTGGCAGTACATCCAACCAGCCTCACATCCGCAGATCACTTGTAACCACGCCAGCCCAGGAGCCCTACATCCCGCTTTTATACCTATGGGATTGTTTGAGACCAGCCACCTGGACAGCAGATGAAACTGAGGAGTATTTCTGTCTGTAATAAAACCCATTCTGATTGGCTGGGCTGGGCTCCCACGTGGGTGGGGCTATGCCTTCCCAGTCCCACCCATGGCTGCTCCCCTGCCCAGTCATGTGAAATACATAGATTTGGACTTTATTTATTTATTTAAATTGACTGATTTCCTTATATGAACTGTAACTCAGTAAAATCGTTGAAGTTGTTACATATTGCATTTGTATTTTTGTTCAGTATAATTTGTTCTGTTTTCACGTCCTCATATCATGTAGATGTTATCGCTTGCTACTTTGCCATTTTGTTTTACGTTAATGGTTTGAGCTGAAATCACATTGATAATGGGATTGACTTGATCTAGATGATGGATGATATGATGGCTATGGAGTCTGTTCTGATGCTGTCCCACCAGTGTGCCGGGCCACTGCATCACACTGTAATAACCTTAAGCTGCTCCTGCTATAATTTGTAATATAAAGGCCCTATTGTCTACTGTGTCATGGGAATTCGAAGATTAAGTAAAAGGTCAGTGCTAGCCCTTTCACTTTAATGACGAGGTCACATCCAGTTGATCAGCTTGCCTCAAGTCTAGTTCCTGGACTTTTCTGCATGGTTTCTTTTTAGTATTTCCTGTTGAACCACTATTTTTATAGGATATTTTTGTGTTCAGATTAATAATGATAAAGGCCATGAATTATTCCTGACCTCTTGATATAACCAAGAAACAATGGACCATGTTGTAGAACTCCTGACCCTGATCATGAAGGGGTGTTAGATAGAGTTTAGAGAAGCAGGAGAGTAGCCAGAAGGTTGTAAATTCCAAGGCGTAGGCTATTAGGAGAGGCTAAGGGTCTAGTGACTCACTAGTCCATCCAAAATGATAAACATTCATTTCCTCTACATGTCTTCAAAACAACAATGTCTGTTAACCTGGGGTAATGTTTTGTCTCTTGCTTTCCCACAGAGTTGGACAGTCAGGAGATGTCAGAAAACACCAAGAGCTCTCTGCCATTCCCTGTGTTCCTTCCAGTCAACTACCAGGTACGAGATGCAGACTGCTTCTTCCTGAAGGAGACCGGTCAGGACATCATGAGAAACTCCAGCCTGCAGACACAGACACAGCCATTTGTCATCCTGAGAGCCAGCCGGCCGCCTATTGTCAACGCCAGCTATGGGCCCCTGTCCAAAGAGCAGCCTGTCCCTCTAGACCTGATCCAGTCTATGCAGCTGTTCCGGGCCCCGGGGGTATTCACCTATAACTGGAAGGTCCAGTTCTTTGTGCTGACCCGCCGGGTCTACTCCTCCATGCCCAAGGTGCAGGTGTTGTTCTATGTGGCTGGGAGGGACTGGGACAGGGGAGCAGAGGGGTTAAATGATGAGTTGCCCTGTGTGATGTTGTTTGCCTTCTGGCAGACCCAGGAGGTAAGGGGCTCCTGTGCCCTTGGAGGTCAGAGGGGCACCTGCATGGCTGAGCTGGAGCCTGTAGCCAGCTGGTTTAGTCCCGCAGCTGAGAGCTCTAGCCGGGAGAGGCTGTACCTAACAGAGGGCAACACAGTAGAGCTGTACTACCAGGCCCGGCCCAGTGCCTACGGGAAGTGCAGGGAGTGGGATGGGGGCCGCTGGGGTAGCTCAGAGCAGCAGCAGCAGGCTGAGTACGTCCCTGTTACTCCAATGCAGAGAATCGGCAGTGTACGCCTCCTTCAGGTGCCCAAGGGAGCTGCATCTCTGTCTCAACTCAAGCTGGGAAAGGTCGTTGTCATTCAGACCTCCTCCAAACCCCTGAAGAAAGATATCGCCACTTTCAACATCCTCACGGCCAGCTCCTCCTCCCAGGAGAACTTCACTCTGCGGTGAGTCTCATATGACATGATTGATGTTTTCACTCATACTTAACCTACTTTACTTTTTATTATGTCAAGTTACGTATTCTAAAACAATAAGTTATCTTAAAAATGCATATTTACAAATGCCACAATTTCCCTATGACATATAGGAAACAACTATAGTGAAGTGCTTTATCAGACCAATAACTGTCCTGTAGCACTGTCCTGTGGTTATAATTGGTTAACAACTAACCCTATGTTCTGATGTATTGCACAGTAGCCCAACTTATCTTCTACATTTAGCGTTCCCAAACTGTCCATTAGAAATAAGGGAATATTGGAGGAAATTAGATTTGATGTGGATTAAAGCATTTCTCAGAAAATATCATAGATGTTAGCAGTCTTACTGGGAATTGAGGCAGATTATTAATGTTAAATTGAAAAATACATGTCTTTGCTAGTGGAGAGTAATGATATTCAGAGCTATTTCAACTTTCCTTGCAGTCATCAAGTGACTATTGCTTTTGCATTAACCTACTATATTCCAGTATTTTCATCATTCAGTTAATCATAACTAAGGTGAGTTTTCCTCTCTCTGCGATTTTTCTAGGCCCAATGGCTATTTCCTCTTCTCCTCACTCACTCGGGCTATTTTCAGGTTCGGGCTTAACTTCTGTAATGTCGTACCAGGCCACTCTTTCCCTTGATGACAGCTTTGCACACTCTTGGCATTCTCTCAACCAGCTTCATGAGGTAGTCACCTGGAATGAATTTAAAATAACAGATGTGTTAATTAAAAGTGTTAGTTAAAAGTTAATTTGTGGAATTTCTTTCCTCCTCAAGGCAATCAGGAAGGGTGGTATACAGAAGCTAGCCCTATTTGGTAAAAGACCAAGTCCATATGTGAAAATTTGATATTGTGTTTTTTTTACATTGGATAAAAGCAGAGACAGATTGACAAAATGGTATATCACACACTGCATTTGAGGAACAATTGGAAAGTAATTCTGCTTTGAAAGTTGATAAACTTGTAACTTCACTTTTGAGAAAATGGCCTTTGAATGTTTTAGTACAGTACCTACCGAAGAGCTCTTCTTTGTCTACACCCATTCAGCATCGTTCACACCCTCTTATGCTTTAGTCCCACCCATTTCTTCAAGGGTTGATCTGAGCGTTCTGTCCTAACAACAACAGTCAAGCACTCAAGCTAACTGCCTAACGTGAGAGAACAGTTCACTGACCATTTTACTCGCCCTAGCAGAGCTGGTTAGGTTGTTAATATGTTATCCAGAGCGTTGGTGACTGCAACTGTGCTGCTGGCAACAATTTAAGCTTTTTTGGCAATGTTTACCGACACTGGCCATATTCAACAGGTGTTGAGTGTTTGTAAATTTGCCATTTATTCTGCACTCTGGCACACTCAAGACGACTACTCTGAAATCAGAGTAAACAAATCCAATTCTATTAGTCACATTATTCGTCACATGAGCCGAATACAACAGGTGTACCAACAGGTTCACCTTACAGTGAAATGCTTACTTACGAGCCCCTAATCAACAATGCAGTAAAAAAAAAAATACAGATAAGAAGTAAAAGTAACAAGTAATTAAAGAGCAGCAGTAAAATAACAATAGCAAGACTATATACAGGGGGGTAGCGGTACAGAGTCAATGTGCGGGGGCACCGGTTAGTTAATATGCACATGTCGGTAGAGTTATTAAAGGAACTATGCATAGATGATAACAACAGAGAGTAGCAATGCAAATAGTCTGGGTAGCCATTTGATTAGGTGTTCAGGAGTCTTATGCCTTGTGGGAAGAAGCTGTTTAGAAACCTCTTCGACTTAGACTTGGCGCTCCGTTGGTGTTCCTTTTGTCCCGGTGGGAAAGGCCAGTGTGGAGTGCAATAGAGATTGCATCATCTGTGGATCTGTTGGTGCGGTATGCAAATTGGAGTGGGTCTAGGGTTTCTGGGATAATGCTGTTGATGTGAGCCATGACCAACCTTTCAAAGCATTTCATGGCTACAGACATGACCAGCCTTTCAAAGCATTTCATGGCTAGAGACGTGAGTGCTACAGGTCATTTAGGCAGGTTACATTCGTTTTCTAGGGCACAGGGATTATGATGGTCTGCTTAAAACATGTTGGTATTACAGACTCAGACAGGGACAGGTTGATAATATCAGTGAAGACACTTGCCAGTTGGTCAGTGCATGCTCGGAGTACACGTCCTGGTAATCCGTCTGGCCCAGCAGCCTTGTGAATATTGACCTGTTTAAAGGTCTTACTCACATCGGCTGAGGAGAGTGTGATCACACAGTCGTCCGGAGCAGCTGGCGCTCTCATGCATGTTTCAGTGTTCTTTGCCTCTGAGCGTCAGAGCTGGTGTAGTACGATTCGATCTTAGTCCTGTATTGACGCTTGCCTGTTTGATGGTTCGTCTGAGGGCATAGCGGGATTTCTTATAAGCTTCCGGGTTAGAGTTCCGCTCCTTGAAAGTGTCATCTCTAGCCTTTAGCTCAGTGCGTATGTTGCCTGTTATCCATGGCTTCTGGTTGGGGTATGTACATACAGTCACTGTGGGGACGACGTCATCGATGCACTTATTGACGAAGCCAAAGACTGATGTGGAGTAGTCCTCAATGCCATCGGAGGAATCCCGGAACATATCCCAGTCTGTGCTAGCAAAACAGTCCTGTAGTTTAGCATCTGCTTCATCTGACCACTTTTTTATCGACCCAGTCATTGGTGCTTCCTGCTTTAATTTTTGATGTAAGCAGGAATCTGGAGGATAGAGTTATGGTCAGATTTGCCAAATGGAGGGCGAGGGAGAGCTTTGTATGAGTCTTTGTGTATGGAGTAAAGGTGGTCGAGAATTATTTTCCCTCTTGTTGCACATTTAACATGCTGATAGAAATTTGGTAGATCTGATTTCAGTTTCCCTGCATTAAAGACATCTGCCGCTAGCGTTTTCCTGTTTGCTTATGGCGTAATACAGCTCATTGAGTGTGGTTTTAGTGCCAACCTCGCTCTGTGTTGGTATGTAGACCACTACAAAAATTACAGATGAAAACTCTCTTGGTAGATAATGTGGTCTACAGCTTATCATGAGACGCTCTTCGTCAGGTTAGCAAAACGTTGAGACTTCCTTAGATATTGTGCACCAGCTGTTGTTTACATAAATGCATAGGCCCCAGCCCCGTGTCTTACCAGAGGCTGCTGTTCTGTCTTGCAGATAGAGTGTATAACCCGCCAGCTGTACTGTATGTTCTTAATGTCGTCGTTCAGCCACGACTCAGTGAAATATAACGTATTACAGTTTTTAATGTCCCGTTGGTAGAATATATGTGCTTTCAGTTTGCCCCATTTATTTTCCAACGATTGAATGTTAGCTAGCAGAACGGAGGGTAAGGGCAGATTAGCCACTCGTCGCCTGATTTTGCCTCAATCTATTTTTCCTTCTCCAGCGAATCATGGGGATTGGGCCTGGTCGGGTGTCTGCAGTATATCCATCGAGTCTGACTCATTGAAGAGCAACTCCTCATCCAATTTGAGGTGAATAATCCCAGTTCTGATGTCCAGAAGCTCTTTTCGGTCATAAGAGACGGTAGCAGCAACATTATGTACAAAACAAGTTACGAACAACGCAAAAAAAGTAGCATGGTTGGTTGAGAGCCAATAAGATGGTAGCCCTACCCTCCAGCCCTACCCTCACTCAATTTACGGTTAAAGTTAAGGTTATGACTTAGGTTCAAGGGTTAATGTTAGGGTTATGGGAAGGGTTAGCTAACATGCTAAGTAGTTGCAAAGTAGCTAAAAAGTAGTAAGTAGTTTCAAAGTTCCTGCAATGCTAAAGTTGTCTTTGATGAGATTTGAACACACAACCTTTGGGTACTAGACGTTCATGTTATATACCTATCCATTCACCCCAACCAACCACCCTCCTTTCATGTTTGCCTTAAGTAACCTTCTATCTTATGTAACAATACCAAACGTAACATATCATACTAATTTGAGAGTCGTAGATTTATGTTTACTGTGTTATGTCTAGTCTATGAGATCAGTCTATTATACCAGATCTGACTTATTTGTTTGTGTTCAAAATCTATTTTTGACCAATCCACAAACCAAACCAAAGATAGATAAACTAAGATATCCAATCATATCAAACCAGAAAACATCCTCTTGGAAGGGGGTCACATCAATGTGTGATGGCCTTAGGGGGTTGGCTGGGTAGGACAATTAGTTGGCTGGGTGTCATCAGAGTTCACTCTGAACAACTACAAGTAACCACAGAGTTCATATATCCATATAGATAGCGTCGGAGTTCTATTCAGAGGACAAGTTTTATTCTATCACACATTTAACAGTCAGTCCTCTGCAAACTGTAGAGAGATAGATACATGTTGACCCCTTGATGGGGGAAGGGCTGACTGGTCCTTGGGTATATTCTTGGGCCATTTGTCATGCTGCCGGAGGTGACACATCAAGAGCACATCAATTAGGGCTGAACCAACAGGAGTATAGGGAGGTTAAAGGGTGTGCGTGTGCGTGTGCGTGTGTGTGTGTGTGTGTGTGTGTGTGTCAGTCACCAGATCTCAACCTAATTTAACACTTATAGGAGATTCTAGAGCGGCGCCTGAAACCGCTTTTTCCACCTCCATCAACAAAACACCAAATTATGGAATTTCTTGTGTAAGAATAGTGTCACATTCCTCCAATAGAGATCCAGACACTTTTATAATCCATGCCAAGGAGCATTGAAGCAGTTCTTGCAGCTCGTCATGGCCCAATGCCCTATTAAGAAACTTTATGTTGGTGTTTCCTTTGCCTTCAACATAGACAGGTGGAGATTTATGTTGTCTTGCTTAGAGATAATACTTGTTCTACTGCTACTATATTTCCTCCAAACTACTGTATGTGGTGAATGATTGTCCTGTCTGGGGTTCCAGAATCAATTTTCTCTATATGCCGCAATTATTTATTTGGCTTGCATGTATTCTGTTATCCATTTGATGGTATCAGGAAGAAATGTATATCAAATTGCCTATCGTTTTTATGACATACTGTACATCTCTTACCTAGAGATCTTATTCCCCCTGAAGTTGAAAGGTAAACTCTGCAAACACAGGTGCCACAGTCACAGGGGCTTTGTCTATTCTGTAGGTGGGCTTCAATAGGCTAAAAAGGGGATGACCCAAAAAGCAGGACAGCCGGAATGCATTATTCAGCATGTCCTTTGTTCAGCCATTCGTATACCCAGTATACCCAAATGAGAATGGTACCTGGAGGAGACCAATATTAAGTCAGTCAGTGGTGAGCGTTGCATGGATGCACCTCACCTCCTTTTTTGAGAATATCAAATTAAGTGAAGATGGAAGGTCTAGCTGAAGGAGCTGGTCTCTCCCTCAACCTCAATAGGTCCATCTGCGCTTACAGTGCTGCTATTCCCAGAGCACACTGGCAGGCACATGCACTGTTCTGATTTAATGCTTTAGCTGGGATTTCTCACCGTCAACAGGCTATACAGTAGCTTCTCATCCCACAGTGTTTGCTGTGTGTCTTAGTAATGTAAATGTTTTCATGTTTTCAATAAAATTTCGATAAAGTACAAGAATATGTAGCAACTTATTTGAATGAGATTGATTTAAATCAAGTTGGCAGCCTTCTCTCTTCATGTTCCACTCCCCTGTGTTGGAATCTATGTTTACTTAAGCAGTGGGGCTGAAAATAAGCCTTTCCCCTTGGCTCTCTTCATCTGTCACCCCAGTGCCCATGTATCTTAATCGCTGTTGCTTTAAATCCATTTGAAATTGCCTCTCACTCACAGTCTCTCCTCAGTCGCTCTGCCTCATGGGGTCAATGGCCACATAACAACAGCAAGGAGAGCAAAGGAAGAGGATTGATGGCAGGATCTCCTCTCCTCAAGAAGTTATTACCTTGCCTCTCATAAACAGAGGAGTACATCTGTGTGTATGTTCAGTATCTGTGTACTGTTCACCTCCCTGCCCACAAACACAGCCGGTGTTCTAGCCCTCCTCTTCCCCACCATGCGGCCAGTTAATTAAGGGGTCCTGTGTGTCTCTTCTGGTCTGGGCCTCAGCAGCTGTCTGGCTGTTTTATCACTGTTCAAGTGTACCATTAAGTTAGGCTTAACGCTTAGTCGTCAACATAATGAGCCAAGTGGTGGTGATCGCTAGTGACCAGGGGACCAGGGATCCAGTCAGAGTGTGATAACATGGTCAAACCACACCTGATAGTTTCATTAGCTTTCCATTAGATTGTTTTTGCAGGTTTCATTCTCTAATACAGATGTATTACTGCTCATATTGACAATGTAGTGCCATCACCTCCGTATGCTGCATGGTAAATTACATGAAGGGGAATCAGATTGCTGTAGAAAATGTGTTTAGTCTGTGCACCATTAGCTGGCTAGTGTTACAGATTGAGTTAGCAAAACCCCAGATCACAGCCTCAGTTTTTAAGCAACCATTAAATTATTAAATCGTGATGATATCTGATCAAACACCATTTGTAGTTAATTCAATTCTCTCTGATAACATTTGTTTTAATCACAGACAGTATCATGAATAAAACCAATAAGCTTTGCTATATGCCGGATACTGTGTCAGTGGGCTACTGCCAAGAAGTCATTCATCCATGTGACAAGCACAACTTTTTCATCCCATTTGATGTGTTTTTAGTCCTGTTCTGCAAACAATGAGTTGTAAGGATGTCCCCGGAACGTCGCGAAATGGTCACCTGTAGTCATCAGGACGTTGTGGAAGTTTTGTCTAGTTCCTGGTAGGTCCCGAGGATGTCCCTGGGGACGTTTTTAGGACGTTCTTGGGGCGTTATGTCATGGTCCCCTGGAGGTTTTGTCTAGTTCCCGGGGATGTCCCCAAGGACGTTTTTAGGACTTTCTTGAGATGTTGTGTTATGCTGCACTGGAGGTATTTGTCTAATTCTGGTTTGTCACAGGGACGTCACCTGATGGTCGCAAAAAAAGGGATGTGCACCCTAGTTTCATTACACATCATCCCTTTTTACTGTTGCTAAGTCCATCAAGGCACTGATAGGTGAACCACTGATCCAATCACAGCTCTTTGTGTTTTGGTAATGCTAGGGACATCCACACACACAAACAGTGCTTTCAACTTAAATAAAACAGTTTGTTCTAGCAAAACAGTCCTGTAGTCAGTTGTACTTCCTGCTTTAATTTTTGCTTGTAAGCCGGAATCAGTAGGATGGAATTATGGACAGATTTGCCAAATGGACGGCGAGGTAGAGCTTTGTATGAGTTTTTGTGTGTGGAGTAAAGGTGGTCTAGAGTTTTTATTTTCCTCTGGTTGCACATGCTGGTAGAAATTAGGTAAAACATATTTAAGTTTGCCAGCATTAAAGTCCCCGGTGCCGCTTCTGGATGAGCATTTCTTGTTTGCTTATGACCTTATACAGCTTGTTGAGTTCGGTCTCAGTGGTAAATAGACGGCTATGAAAAATATAGATAAACTCTCTTGGTAGATAGTGTGGTCTACAGCTTATCATGAGGTACTCCACCTCGGGTGAGCAGTTCCTCAAGAATTCCTTAGTATTAGACATCGCGCACCAGCTGTTATTGACAAATAGACACATACCACCACCCCTCGTCTTACCGGACGTAGCTGTTCTGTCCTACCGATGCACGGATAACCCAGCCAACTTTATATTATCTGTGTCATCGTTCAGCCACGACTCTGTGAAACATAAGATATTACAGTTTTTAATGTCTCAGTGGTTGGATAGTCTCAAACGGAGCTCATCCAGTTTATTCTCCAGGGATTGCATGTTGGTCAATAGAACAGATGGTACGAATTCTCGCAAGGCACCCGGATCTCCGCTGTATCTTCATCTATTCTTCATGCCAATGATGGGGATTTGGGCCTGGTCCGCGAGAAACAGTATATCCTTCACGTCAGTCTCATTAAAGAAAAAATCTTCATACAGTTCGAGGTGAGTAATCGCTGTTCTGCTATCCAGAAGCTATTTTCGGTCATTAGAGACAGTAGCAGCAACATTATGTACAAAATAAGTTACAAACAATAGACAATTGGTTAGGAGCCCGTAAAACAGCAGCCATCCCATCCGGCACCATTATTTCAATACAAGGCATGTATCAAATCCTCGCTTATACCGAAACTCCCAAAGTCATATCCAATCGCTATACTAATTTAAAGCAATAGTTGTGTGTGGTCACCTAGATGATCATTTCAGCACAGTTTTGATTGGGACAGCTCCATTGTGCTACTTTGAGACAAGCGTGGGGGACTCGTCTATCAATGTCAGATATTTGTTTTCACTGAATCTCCATTTGGATATTTGGCAAAAATTAGTCTGGGGAAATGTTAGCTAAGTTGAGGTGAGTGCTAATGACCATTTTTATTTTAGTTTGCTTATACATTAGCTGATAAGAACATTTTGCTAGTATGTTATACAAGTGGAATTTTCTCTTCAGCCTGTCCTACTTCCGACCAAAAACCTTTGACTTGGCTGATAATCAATCAATGTGATTTTGTTTCACTGAATCTCTGTCTGTATATTTGTTTAATTGATCTCTAGCTGGACAAGTGGAAGTGGTAGCTCATTTATTCATTCGCTCGTCTATCACTGATCAGAAACATTTAGCGTGCAATAATTGAGCCTAAATCAAGTGTATTCTTTGTTCTATTGACTCATGTAGTAGCTTTATATAGAGCCTAGGCTATTTTCATAATGTCCCAATCCCACTGAAACTCCAAATCCTGACTCACGAAAATTCCTAACTTTATTATGTAATCTATTGGTAGCATTATCAAAGACCCAGATACAGACCACGTCAAATAAACAATAGTTTAATATCTCAACAGGGGCAGGCAATAGACAGTTCCAAGCAGGCAGGGGTCAGCAAACCAGGTGGGCCAATGGTACTGGACGGCAGGCAGGCTCAGTGTCAGTGTAAGGCAGAGGTCGGTAATCCAGAGAGGGGGCAAAGATACAGGTCGGCAGGCAGGCAAGCTCAGGGGCAGGTAGGTGGGCTCGGAGTCAGGACTGGCAAAGGTCAAAATCAGGAGGGAGAGAGACTGGAAAAAGCAGGAGCTGAGACACAAAACACTGGTTGACTCGAACAAACAAGATGAACTGGCAACAGACAAACAGAGAACCCAGGTATAAATACACAGGGGATATTAGGGAAGAGGGGCAACACCTGGAGGGGGGTGGAGACCATCACAAAGACAGGTGAAACAGATCTGGGTGTGACGTCAACAAACGATATGAGAGTAGATATATGGACATTGTTTTTTTATACAGGGTTGGCCCAGTTAAGATACCTTGATATTTAAACAATTTCCTCTCTTCAACTCCCCATTATTCATGAGCTGATCTGCTATCTGTATAATCAGTCACTCAACTTTGCCAAATAGGATATTCGGCAAGTATTTAGACCCCTAGACTTTTTCCACATTTTCATACGTCACAGTCTTATTCTAAAATGGATTAAATTATATTTTCCTCATCAATCTCTACATGCAATACCACATAATGACAAAGCGGAAACAGAAATACCTTATTTACATAAGTATTCAGACCCTTCACTATGAGACTCAAAATTGAGCTCAGGTGCCTCCTGTTTCCATTGACCATCCTTGATGTTTCTACAACTAGACTGGAGTCCAACTGTGGTAAATTCAATTAATTGGAAATGATTTGGAAAGGCATACACCTGTCTATATAAGGTCCCACGGTTGCCAGTACATGTCAGAGCAAAAACCAAGCCATGGGGTCAAAGGAAATATCCGTAGAGCTCCGAGACAGGATTGTGATCGAGGCACAGATCGAGGCACAGATCTGGAGAAGGGTACCAAAAAATGTCTGCAGCATTGAAGGTCCTCCATCATTCTTAAATGAAAGAAATTTGGAACCCCCAAGACTCTTCCTAGAGCTGGCCGCCCAGCCAAATGGAGCAATCTGCGGAGAAGGGCCTTGGTCAGGGAGGTGACCAAGAACCAGATGATCACTATGACCGAGCTCCAGAGTTCCTCAGTGGAGATGGAAGAACCTTCCAGAAGAACAACATTCTCTGCAGCACTTTTATGGTAGAGTGGCCAGACGGAAGCCACCCCTCAGTAAAAGGCTCATGACAGCCCACTTGGAGTTTGCCAAAAGGAAAAAGGCACCTAAAGGATTCTCAGACCATGAAAAACAAGATAGATTCTCTGGTCTGATGAAGCAAAGATTGTACTCTTTGGCCTGAATGCCAAGCGTCATGTCTGGAGGAAACCAGGCACCATCTCTCTGATGAAGCGTGGTGGTGGCAGTATCATGCTGTGGGGATGTTTTTCAGTGATCAGGATCTAGGGAAAGATGAACGGAGCAAAGTACTGAGAGATCCTTGATGAAAGCTGCTTAAATTCACACAGGACAAAGCCTCACATTTCAACGGGACAACGACCCTAAGCACACAGCCAAGACAACACAGAACTTGTATACAGGTCTTGGAATGTCCTTGAGTGGCCCAACCAGTGCCCGGACTTGAAACCGATCTCTGGGGAGACCTGAAAATAGCTGTGTAGCAAAGAAGACTGAAGGATTTAATCGCTGCCAAAGGTGCTTAAACAAAGTGCTGAGTAAAGTGTCTGAATACTTGTGAAAGCAATTTTAGCAATTTTAGAATAAGGCTGTAACGTAACAAAATGTGGAAAAAAGTCAAGCGGTCTGAATACTTACCAGTAAAAGTGACGGTTTTAGCCAGCCGGCTACTTTTCAACCGCAGTCCTGGGGCAGGCTATTAAAAACAATTGCAATACAGATAATTAATGAGCAGGGAGTGTAACCGATGTGAAATATCTAACTAGTCAGCGGTGGTGCGCGCTAATAGCATTTCAATCAGTGACATCACTTGCTCTGAGACCTTGAAGTAGTGGTTCCCCTTGCTCTGCAAGGGCCGCGGCTTTTGTGGAGCGATGGGTAACGATGCTTCGTGGGTGACTGTTGTCTGTAACAAAGCATCGTTACCCACTTTCCAAAAAGCCACAGCCCCCACACCACTAGAGGGATATCTTCAACCACCAACTGACGTCCCTGATTGAAATGCTATTAGCGCGCACCACCGCTGACTAGTTAGACATTTCACATCGGTTACATGAGCACACGCAGAGCAACATAGGACAAGCAAGACATAGCATTCAGACAGAGCAACATATAGCACAAAAAGCAACAAGACAAAATCCATAAAAGCAACAAAGTGTTTCCACACCTCACAAGCTACAAATCAAATCAAATGTATTTATATAGCCCTTCGTACATCAGCTGATATCTCAAAGTGCTGTACAGAAACCCAGCCTAAAACCCAAAACAGCAAGCAATGCAGGTGTAGAAGCACGGTGGCTAGGAAAAACTCCCTAGAAAGGCCAAAACCTAGGAAGAAACCTAGAGAGGAACCAGGCTATGTGGGGTGGCCAGTCCTCTTCTGGCTGTGCCGGGTGGAGATTATAACAGAACATGGCCAACCCAGACAGGAAGATCACATCAGTGACTCAACCCACTCAAGTGACGCACCCCTCCCAGGGACGGTATGAAAGAGCCCCAGTAAGCCAGTGACTCAGCCCCTGTAATAGGGTTAGAGGCAGAGAATCCCAGTAGAAAGAGGGGAACAGGCAGGTCAGGCAGAGACAGCAAGGGCGGTTCGTTGCTCCAGAGCCTTTCCGTTCACCCTCCCACTCCTGGGCCAGACTACACTCAATCATATGACCCACTGAAGAGATGAGTCTTCAGAAAGACTTAAAGGTTGAGACCGAGTTTGCGTCTCTTACATGGGTAGGCAGACCATTCCATAAAAATGGAGGTCTATAGGAGAAAGCCCTGCCTCCAGCTGTTTGCTTAGAAATTCTAGGGACAATTAGGAGGCCGGCGTCTTGTGACCGTAGCGTACGTGTAGGTATGTATGGCAGGACCAAATCAGAGAGATAGGTAGGAGCAAGCCCATGTAATGCTTTGTAGGTTAGCAGTAAAACCTTGAAATCAGCCCTTGCCTTGTCAGGAAGCCAGTGTAGGGAGGCTAGCACTGGAGTAATATGATCACATTTTTTTGGTTCTAGTCAGGATTCTAGCAGCCGTATTTAGCACTAACTGAAGTTATTTAGTGCTTTATCCAGGTAGCCGGAAAGTAGAGCATTGCAGTAGTCTAACCTAGAAGTGACAAAAGCATGGATTAATTTTTCTGCATCATTTTTGGACAGAAAGTTTCTGATTTTTGCAATGTTATGTAGATGGATAAAAGCTGTCCTTGAAATGGTCTTGATATGTTATTCAAAAGAGAGATCAGGGTCCAGAGTAATGCAGAGGTCCTTCACAGTTTTATTTGAGACGACTGTACAACCATTAAGATTAATTGTCAGATTCAACAGAAGATCTCTTTGTTTTTTGGGACCTAGACCAAGTATCTCTGTTTTGTCCGAGTTTAAAAGTAGAACGTTTGCAGCCATCCACTTCCTTATGTCTGAAACACATGCTTCTAGCGAGGGCAATTTTGGGGCTTCACCATGTTTCATTGAAATGTACAGCTGTGTGTCATCCGCATAGCAGTGAAAGTTAACATTATGTTTTCGAATGACATCCCCAAGAGGTAAAATATATAGTGAAAACAATAGTAGTCCTAAAACGGAACCTTGAGGAACACCGACATTTACAGTTGATTTGTCAGAGGACAAACCATTCACAGAGACAAACTGATATCTTTCCGACAGATAAGATCTAAACCAAGCCAGAACTTGTCTGTGTAGACCAATTTGGGTTTCCAATCTTTCCAAAAGAATGTGGTGATCGATGGTATCAAAAGCAGCACTAAGGCACTAAGGTCTAGGAGCACGAGGACAGATGCAGAGCCTCGGTCTGATGCCATTAAAAGGTAATTTACCACCTTCACAAGTGCAGTCTCAGTGCTATGATGGGGTCTAAAACCAGACTGAAGCATTTCGTAAACATTGTTTGTCTTCAGGAAGGCAGTGAATTGCTGCGCAACAGCCTTTTCTAAAAATGTTGAGAGGAATGGAAGATTCGATATAGGCCGATTTAGTTTTTTATATTTTCTGTGTCAAGGTTTGGCTTTTTCAAGAGAGGCTTTATTACTGCCACTTTTAGTGAGTTTGGTACACATCCGGTGGATAGAGAGCCATTTATTATGTTCAACATAGGAGGGCCAAGCACAGGAAGCAGCTCTTTCAGTAGTTTAGTTGGAATAGGGTCCAGTATGCAGCTTGAAGGTTTAGAGGCCATGATTATTTTCATCATTGTGTCAAGAGATATAGTACTAAAACACTTGAGCGTCTCTCTTGATCCTAGGTCCTGGCAGAGTTGTGCAGACTCAGGACAACTGAGCTTTGAAGGAATACGCAGATTTAAAGAGGAGTCCGTAATTTGCTTTCTAATAATCATGATCTTTTCCTCAAAGAAGTTCATGAATTTATCACTGCTGAAGTGAAAGACCTCCTCTCTTGGGGAATGCTGCTTTTTAGTTAGCTTTGCGACAGTATCAAAAATGAATTTCGGATTGTTCTTATTTTCCTCAATTAAGTTAGAAAAATAGGATGAACGAGCAGCAGTAAGGGCTCTTCGGTACTGCACGGTACTGTCTATCCAAGCTAGTCGGAAGACTTCCAGTTTGGTGTGGCGCCATTTCCGTTCCACTTTTCTGGAAGCTTGCTTCAGAGCTCGGGTATTTTCTGTGTACCAGGGAGCTAGTTTCTTATGAGAAATGTTTTTAGCTTTTCCTACAGACAACAGACAACATTGGAAAGCAGCAATACACAGCTAGGGATTATGTTCACAAATCTGATTGACCTTTAGCCATGTGTTCATGTGAAAGTGTGATAGGTGGTGCAGTTATGTGTGTCTGATGTCAGTGTTTTCCACACATGGGAAGCTCTCACAGATAAAGCAGATTGACTAAAGGTGTTTTTCCTTATAGGAACTATACAGCCACCTCTCATGGCAGACCTTGTGGATCTGCTGCCATATGTTTGGGTTTTCTGTTTAACAAAAGTACTGAGCGGAGGGGTAGCCAGGCCATTTAGGATCTTGAATACAAGACATGCATCAGTGTATTGCACAAGATTTTCCAAACTCAGGAGCTCATGCTTTCTGAGGATGTAACAGTGATGATGGCTATTGGTCTTCCTATCAAGCACTTTAAGAGCCTGTTTGTAAGACAGACTGAATAGGTTTTAATGTTGTACAGCAAGCTTGGGCCCAACTAGTCAAGCAGTATGTTAAGTGGGGGAGTATCATAGATTTGAAGTATAGTTTTGCTACCTCTGTAGTCAAACAATTTCGTATAAATTGGAAATTAGCTAGGTTGAATTTGGTTATTTGAATTACCCTTTTCACCTGCTTTTTAAAAGAGAGGTTGGAATCAAGTATGATACCAAGTACCAAGGTACTTAAAATCAGATACCACCTGGAGCTTCTCCCCTGACACATAGACATCTGGCTCAGTAGCATCTGACACGCAGACAGTTTTTTTCACATTGAGATGCAAGGACGAGTCACTGAGCCACTTTGTAACTATGGACCATTACAGTAGTGAGTTCTAGTGCAGCTTGTTGTTTGCTCTTGCATTCACATACTGTATATCACTGTGTCATCCCCATACATTTGAACTTCAGACCCAGTACAGACAGAAGGCAGATCATTAATGTTCAGGCTGAACAGGAGGGGCCCCAGTATTGACCCTTGGGACACGCCCACATCATAGCTAAGAGTAGGTGACAGCTCATTGCTCACTCTGACACACTGAGTTCTGCCTTCAAGATATGATTTCATCCATCTCAAGGCATCGGGGGAAAAGTTGAACTTGGGCAATTTTGTGCTGATAACCTCATGGTTACCAGTATCAAAAGCCTTCCTTAGGTCCAGAAACACAGCCCCAACAACGCCCCTCCTGTCATTACTAAATATCAGTTTCACATGCTGTGAAATCTTTACATAGTAGCACAGACAAACAGGCAATGTGGGGCAGCGTCAATCTTATTTTGGGAGAACCCTGGCATAGTGACCTTGGTTTTAAACGCTTTAAATGGGCACTTCCGAATTTTGTATTTCCCGGGACTCTCTGGATAATTCTGAATCATTCCCACTATGGAAACTTGGTAGATTTTCTGGAAAATATGAATCTCTACCTGACATGGTCCTCAGTGGCATCCTGGGAATGTACAGGGAACAAGACAAAGGTCCCCTAGAGAACGTTCCCTTGGGACAATCACGCAGCCTTCTTAGAATGTTCTCAGAAATTCAGTGGGATAACGTTGCGCAAAAACCCTTAAGAGACCTAATGGGAACGTCACTGAATGTCCTCATGATATCTCCTGTTTGCTGGGCGGACATCTGGCGTTAACATTGCCCTAAAGAACTCCCTAAACTGACACATAAGTATGACAAGCATGTCATTGATGAATGGCGGAACATCAGACTGGCTGAACGATGGTTATTAGCTTACATAATGAAAGATTGCATCTGTTTGAGATTGCATTTATGGTATTACAGTTTTCAGTATTTGTGCCATGTCTCTGCAGTGATTCGTCTGTACGGAGCCAGAGATGTGAAGTAAAAGTGGATCAGGGGCCTGATTGTAACCCCTGAACAGGTGGGCCTGCCTGTGGAGTGGGTCTTACTGGGAATAGGGCACTGGGTTGCCCTCAAAACCAGGTCAAATTAGGATGGGGAGCCTCATGACAATGCCGACGGCTGTATTATCAAATCAAATACAATTTTATTTGTCGCGTACACATAGCTTGCAGATGTTATCGCGAGTGTAGCGAAAATCTTATCTTCCTTGCTCCAACAGTGCAGTAATACCTAACAATTCACGCAAATCCGCCAAATAAAAAGAATACAGTTACACTTTACTTGACACCTGGTCATAACCATGTCATAATATGTTGTAACAGCTGACATAACTTGTCCTAACCTGTCATAATATTGTCATAACACTGTCATGATCTATATACTTACACCTGTTGTAACATATATTGCTCTAATTTATGGCTGGTTATGACATCTACATAAGAGTGTCAAAACCCACATTTATTCAAAATTGCCAAGAAATGTCCTTTTGTTTGAAAGTTTGTCTCTTAAATCCTTTGTATTTTCAGCATATTTTAAATAACTCGTAGAAAATACTCTTTATGACACTGTCATGAAGCATTATGACCATCCTGTGTCACTTTACTTGGACTAAGAAAATACACTTTATGACACTGTCAATAAGCATTATGACCACCATAATCATATAAGCCAGATAGGCCTATCACGTAATGCACTTATATCAGTCATCAGTCACAAAGAGGGTGTCTTGTCCCGCTCCTAAAATCTGCTCCCAGTCATCAGCAACAGAGCATTGGGGTAGGACAATGTCTGACATCAATGTGTGCACAATTACAATGATGCTTTAACATGGTCAATAAAATAATCTATTTCATAAACGTACTGTTGACACATAGACTATGGTATAATGGAATGTTTAGCCTTGTGTAATAGGTTTTGTGTGTTTTGACACTCTGGTGTCATAACCAGCCATAAAATAACACAGTATACTATGTCACAACATGTCTCAACAAATGTGTCATGACAGTGTTATGACCATAAATTATTAACACTTATTTGAACTCTTATGACATGGTATGATGCTGGGTGTCAAGTAAAGTGTTACTGTCGATACTATATGTATGTGTGTGTGTGTGTGTGTATATATATATATATATATATATATATATATTAGAGGTCGACCGATTATGATTTTTTAACGCCGATACCGATACCAATTATTGGAGGACCAAAAAAGCCGATGCCGATTAATCGGCCGATTTAAAAAATAAATAATAATAATATAAAACATTTAAAAAATTGTAATAATGACAATTACAACAATACTGAATTAACACTTTAACTTAATATAAAACTTAATATAAAACATCAATAAAATCAATTTAGCCTCAAATAAATAATGAAACATGTTCAATTTGGTTTCAATAATGCAAAAACAAAGTGTTGGAGAAGAATGTAAAAGAGTTTTCTTACATGGCACATATTGCAAACGTTTAAGTTCCTTGCTCAGAACATGAGAGCATATGAAAGCTGGTGGTTCCTTTTAACACAAGTCTTCAATATTCCCAGGTAAGAAGTTGTAGGTTGTAGTTATTATATACAAATACAATTTGTATTTCATATATAGTGGGGCAAAAAAGTATTTAGTCGGCCACCAATTGTGCAAGTTCTCCCACTTAAAAAGATGAGAGAGGCCTGTCATTTTCATCATAGGTACACTATGACAGACAAAATGAGGAAAAAAATCCAGAAAATCACATTGTAGGATTTTTTCTGAATTTATTTGCAAATTATGGTGGAAAATAGGTATTTGGTCAATAACAAAAGTTTATCTCAATACTTTGTTATATACCCTCTGTTGGAAATGACAGAGGTCAAACGTTTTCTGTAAGTCTTCACAAGGTTTTCACACACTGTTGCTGGTATTTTGGCCCATTCCTCCATGCAGATCCCCTCTAGAGCAGTGATGTTTTGGAAGATTTTCTATGGGGTTGAGATCTGGAGACTGGCTAGGCCACTCCAGGACCTTGAAATGCTTCTTACGAAGCCACTCCTTCATTGCCCGGGTGGTGTGTTTGGGATCATTGTCATGCTGAAAGACCCAGCCACGTTTAATCTTCAATGCCCTTGCTGATGGAAGGAAGTTTTCACTCAAAATCTCACGATACATGGCCCCATTCATTCTTTCCTTTACACAGATTAGTCGTCCTGGTCCCTTTGCAGAAAAACAGCCCCAAAGCATGATGTTTCCACCCCCATGCTTCACAGTAGGTATGGTGTTCTTTGGATGCAACTCAGCATTCTCTGTCCTCCAAACACGACGAGTTGAGTTTTTACCAAAAAGTTATATTTTGGTTTCATTTGACCATATGACATTCTCTCAATCTTCTTCTGGATCATCCAAATGCTCTCTAGCAAACTTCAGACGGGCCTGGACATGTACTGGCTTAAGCAGGGGGACACGTCTGGCACTGCAGGATTTGAGTCCCTGGCGGCGTAGTGTGTTACTGATGGTAGGCTTTGTTACTTTGGTCCCAGCTCTCTGCAGGTCATTCATTAGGTCCCCCCGTGTGGTTCTGGGTTTTTTTTTTTCTTGTGATAATTTTGACCCCCTGGGGTGAGATCTTGCGTGGAGCCCCAGATCGAGGGAGATTATCAGTGGTCTTGTATGTCTTCCATTTCCTAATAATTGCTCCCACAGTTGATTTCTTCAAACCAAGCTGCTTACCTTTTGCAGATTCCGTCTTCCCAGCCTGGTCCAGGTCTACAATTTTGTTTCTGGTGTCCTTTGACAGCTCTTTGGTCTTGGCCATAGTGGAGTTTGGAGTGTGACTGTTTGAGGTTGTGGACAGGTGTCTTTTATACTGATAACAAGTTCAAACAGGTGCCATTAATACAGGTGAGTGGAGGAGTGGAGGACAGAGGAG
The DNA here is from genome assembly GCF_045791955.1 of Oncorhynchus clarkii lewisi. Taxonomy (NCBI): domain Eukaryota; kingdom Metazoa; phylum Chordata; class Actinopteri; order Salmoniformes; family Salmonidae; genus Oncorhynchus; species Oncorhynchus clarkii. The sequence continues at coordinate 14,973,222 of NC_092176.1, forward strand.
CCTCTTAAAGAAGAAGTTACAGGTCTGTGAGAGCCAGAAATGTTGCTTGTTTACTTATTTTCCACCATAATTTGCAAATAAATTCATTAAAAATCCTACAATGTGATTTTCTGGATTTTCATAGTTGAAGTGTACCTATGATGAAAATTACAGGCCTCTCTCATCTTTTTAAGTGGGAGAACTTGCACAATTGGTGGCTGACTAAATACTTTTTTGCCCCACTGTACCTTTGACTATTGGATGTTCTTATAGGCACATTAGTATTGCCAGTGTAACAGTATAGCTTCCGTCCCTCTCCTCGCTCCTACCTGGGCTCGAACCAGGAACATATTGACAACAGCCACCCTGGAAGCATCGTTACCCATCGCTCCACAAAAGCCGCGGCTTTTCTGCAAGGGGAACAACTACTCCAAGTCTCAGAGCGAGTGACGTCACCGATTGAAACGCTATTAGCGTGCACCCCGCTAACTAGCTAGCCATTTCACATCGTGATAGTCTTGAAGTCATAAACAGCTCAATACTTGAAGCATTGCGAAGAGCTGCTGGCAAAACGCACGAATGGTAACGAGCCTGCTGCTGCCTACATTGCTCAGTCAGACTGCTCTATCAAATATGGTCGAATCCGGAAACGTATCATTTCGAAAACAAAACGTTTATTCTTTCAGTGAAATGCGGAATCGTTCTGTATTTTATCTAACGGGTGGTATCCCTAAGTCTAAATATTGCTGTTACATTATACAACCTTAAGTGTTATGTCATAATTATGTACAATTCTGGCAAATTAATTACGGTCTTTGTTAGGAATAAATGGACTTCAGACAGTTCGCAACGAGCCAGACGGCCCAAACTGCTGCATATACCCCGATTGCTTGCACGGAACTCAAGAGAAGTGACACAATTTCCCCAATTCTAAGAAATTCATGTTAGCAGGCAATATTAACTAAATTATCAGGTTTAAAAAATATGTACTTGTGTATTGGTTTTAAAGAAAGGCATTGATGTTTATGGTTAGGTTTGGTGCAACGACAGTGCTAAATCATCACCCATTTGGCGAAGTAGGCTGTGATTCGATGAGAAATTAACGGGCACCGCATCGATTATATGCAACGCAGGACACGCTAGATAAACTAGTAATATCATCAACCATGTGTAGTTAACTAGTGATCATGTGAAGATTGCTTGTTTTTTATAAGTTTAATGCTAGCTAGCAACTTACCTTGGCTTCTTGCTGCCCTCGCGTAACAGGTAGTCAGCCTGCCACGCAGGCTCCTCGTGGAGTGCAATGTAAGGCAGGTGGTTAGTGTGTTGGACTAGTAACCGTAAGGTTGCAAAAACGAATCCCCGAGCTGACAAGGTAAAAATATGTCGTTCTGGTCCTGAACAAGGCAATTAACCCACCGTTCCTAGGCCGTCATTGAAAATAAGAATGTGTTCTTAACTGACTTGCCTAGTTAAATAAAGGTGAAAAAAAATGGCCAAATTGGTGTCCAAAAATACCGATTTCAGATTGTTATGAAAACTTGAAATCGGCCCTAATTAATCGACCATTACGATTAATCGGTCGATCTCTACTCTAAGGACACGGTTAGGGATGCCATCTGGGCCAGCAGCCTTGTGAGGGTTAACACACTTAAATGTCTTACTCATGTCGGCCCGGGAGAATGAGAGGTCAGTTCTCGTGAGCTGCGGTGGCCCGCGTCGGCGGCGCTATGTTTTCTTCGAAGTGGACGAAGAAGGTGTTTAGCTTGTCCGGGAGCAAGGTGTTGGTGTCCTCGATGTGGCTGGTTTTCACTTTATAATCTGGGTCCATGACATGGCTGGTTTTTCCTTTATTATCCGTGTAATTATGTTTAATCTTCATACAATCATCGATACAATCATTCACTTTACATTGGATGATTTTTTAAATGTATTTTAACAACCATAGTGGTACTTGTCCACAAATAGTATTTTATTATCACAGAAAATGCACTAATATGGTGAATTAAAGGCAGGCTAATCTACATTTAACACTGTTTACTTGATTTTTAGGGTCTGCCATTATTCACTCACTCAGTTATGACTGAAAAAATAAGGCTTAGAGAGAAGATCAAACAAGCACAGGGGAGGGGGTTGCTGACTGGAGCGGGCCAGGGGGCAAGGGCTGCCATGAGTGTGTGTGACAAAAGTAAGAGAGGCCATGGCTTCCTGTGGCAGTGTGGGGTGGAGGTGGTCAGGTGGTGGGGCATTGGTATGCAAAATACACGTTAGTTCGACACTCAAACCTTGCCTGGAGAGAAGTGAGATGGATGGCAGGTGCAGCACCTGAGAGCTGCTTTTCTCACACACTGTCAGCTCCAGTCTCTGGGCCAATCCATCTTCCCTGCCCTGGTGCCTCGATACCTCCTCCTCCTGCCTCCCCAGCCAGCACTGCCTAAGCACAGTCACTGACCGCTATGGTTCTTGCTCTGAACCACTGTTAAGAAAAATCCCTCCTCCTTCTCATCACCGTGGGGTTTCCCCTTAGATCCCAGAGGGCCTGGGGAGAAAAGGCAGATAGGTACTCTTGTAACAGTTAGTTTTGATTAGGTAAACCCCACACCACCAGGCTCAACACTAGCATGAGTGGGTATATTTAGAATGCCATTACCAGATGAACTGTTCTCAGATATTTTCTCATTACTTATTACAAGAAGCGTGTCATCAGGGTTACACCTTTTTTCATTATAGATGCCAATTCATTGATGGCAAATAATAGCATTGTTCTGTTTACCACTATGACCCCAGCAAATCCTTATGAGTCAGAATAAGGATTATGCTGTGACCTGCCCCTATAGTAACTGCTAAACTAATGGAAGTTCATGTGAAGACAGGATGTTATAGTTTTTATAACATCTCCTGGTACTGTTGGTATATTACTATACCTTTATCCCAGAGGTTGTAGAGGCCTCAAGGTTACCTGACATCCTGGCTCTAGGAGTGTTGTTGTGGTCAGGAGAGATGGGTGGTGACAGGCATGTCCCCTTCTACTCAGTCACCTTCACCCCCACTCACAGTCCCTGTCCCCCTGTTAATCTGTGGCTGCTGCTCCACTCCCGCTCTCCGACCCTGTCAGTCCTGCTCCCCTCAGAGCCTGTCCGTCTCCTGTGCATTTGCTCCTGCTTTCCCCCTGGGAACCTGCTGGTTGTTGCTAACAATATAGTGAGGGCCCCTCCCTGTCCCCTCTGTGCCACTTACTCTAATGGATGAACAGTACAGAGAGAGGCAGGTCACCTTCACACAAACACACACACACACACACACACACACACACACACACACACACACACACACACACACACACACACACACACACACACACACACACACACACACACACACACACACACACACACACACACACACACAAACACACACACACACACAACAGGTGTTAGTTACTCCACTATCAGCCTGTACTACTGTACTGCCCGGAATTGACATTTCTACTGCTTGCAACTCTTTTTAGATTATCCCAAGATATTTCATGATTTACATCCATCCAGCCCCTTTGGGGATGTGTAATTCTCCTGTGATCGCCAAACTTTCCTTTGCCAGTCTAGTAAGTACTGTTAGCACTTTTGTCGGATAGAGATTGTAGCAGTAACATGGCAGGATCAGTGAAATCTTACTGAAATGTCTGAGTCCCTGTCTCACACGTGACACAAGTATGTCCCCTCATGTTGACAGAGAGGAGGGAGAGGAGACAGAGGGAGAGGAGGGAGAAGGAGAGGAGGGAGAGGGAGAGGAGGGAGAGGGAGAGGAGACAGAGGGAGAGCCGAAGGCATTGGGTAATTTCTGTGCGCCATGTGGCAGCATCACAGGACGATTTCAGCAACCTCCATGCCAAGATTAGTGCTCCCTTGAGCCTTCAAACCAGTACTCCTGATTACATCTTGGAAGAGCTGTATGTGCAGATGTTCAAGCACACATATACAAACACACACCACACATGCACACTTACAAAACACCCACAACTACACACATAGGCAAATAACATTAACTAAAATAAATGTGTTTTTAAACGGGATGAGTACATACGCATGGCAGTAGCATGAGTATAGCATCTGTCCATATGACCTTGAATGTCCCACAGGAGGGGGAGTAGAGAGGATCAGATGGATGCTCATATCATAGATTACCTCTCCCCAGAGACACATAATGTGCTCACTGTTGTTTTACTGCCAGAATGTATGTCTGAAAGAGTCAAGGATAAACCCATGAAGCAGCATTAGGCTACACATGACATGCATGCACATGATAATACTACACGGACGATGTTACGCACTATTAGGAATATTTTTATGAAGAAACAACTTGGTGGTGCTCCGTTTATATAGATCATTAAGCTGGAAGAATTGAATTTGAAAAATACTTTGAGTGGCTCTAAAGAAAGACCAGATCAACGAGTGCAGTGTTGTTATCCTGTACATTGGTAGAGGATGGAAAGTAGGATGCCTCTCCGGTACAACACTATGGATGTTATCATGTATATATCTGACCTCTTCCACTCATACGCTACGCTAACTTCCGGTAGGACATTTTACACTAGCCATTAATACCAGGGTAATATTTTCAATTAGCATTAGGCTCTCTGTTGTTGTACTCTGTGTTCAGCTGCATTAGATAATGCTTATCATTTACAAATGAGAGGCCAGCAGGCCAACAAGCCATTAGTACACTACGAATAATTTGTGTGCAAGACAGGACCAAAGATGCCCATAGTATATGAGGAATACTAAACACTCAAAATGCATATTTCCTCTGGCTATTGAAACCTATCCTATGGGGTTTGCTCAAGCCTCTTAAATGATAGGGATTTGCTACGAGCAAAGTGGTCTTTGATTGACCGAAGGGCTTAGGAATGAATCATTTCATGGCCCCAAGCTATGGGAGGCCAACGTCATACTAGCTAGGTCCAGTGGAGATGGACTTACTGCTAGGTGTACAATTTAGAGTTGTCGGTATTTGTCTTAAAACATTTTCTTGTCTTCATTCACAGAGCGATTGTAAAGAAGGGAGTGTCGTTTCGCACAGCAACACCTAGTAACTCGTTGCTGTGGGACATCACTCTGGACGCTGGAGCAGATGGCACCATCGCTGTTGTTTGTCAGAGGAAATCTGCCATACCGGGAAAAAGGCAAGTCTGCTGAAAATACACAACAATCCCCCAATTTACTATCAGTGAACTCCATTAAACTCACCGTGTTCAACCACTGGATCATGGATGGACCATTCACGTCTGGGTTTGGCTGCTCATAGACAACTTTAAACACACTTCTGAATGTTAAGAAGTGATATTATGTCATGGGTTGTTAGATAATGTGTCATAATAGATAGATAATGTGTTGTTAGATAATATGTCATGGGTTGTTAGATAATGTATTGTAATAATAGTGTACATGCTACTGGGACTGATTTCAATTTTGCCTGAGGGAGTGAAAAATATTCTGCAAAGTAGTATGAGTAGGATAATGCCTCAGAATAAATACCACCCACACACGATGCCATTTTGACCGAGGCTTAGCCTATCTGACCTGACAAGACACCGTATGCTATCCAAGCACAACACTGCTGCTGGGAAAAGCTTAAGTAAATCTGCTTTTAAAAATGCCACTGTCCTCACACCTTATTAAGTAGAGCTACCTCTTAACCTTTTATGCAGTAGGCTAAATCAGGGTCACGCAGAGTGTTTCTTGGTAGTCTTAAACAAATCTACTTTGAAACAAAAGTATACACCTCACACACATGGTTATGGGCTTAGAAAAAAGAAGACACCTGTACCATGTCAGATACAGAGTTGAAGTGTATTCCATTTTGAGTTTGCATCTCAATATGAGACTTTATATAAATCACAGAAGACTGAAATATAACAAAACCATTTGACATAGGAACACCGTTGTTAAAAAAAAATGTATCATGTTTATTAATTATGAAATTATGAAAAATATTAACATTCCACCAATGAGGCCACCAGAGGGCAATTTGGTAATTTGACTGCAGGAAAGGGCTACGTCAATCTCTGGAAATTTCTAATTGCTTATCTATAGTTCACATGAAATCATTGAAAAGTATTTCTGTCCCCTATTTAGAATATTAAAGTTTTTTTTGTATCCCTTACATTATGTTAGTGCTTTTGGAAAACAATTAAACAATGATTAACATTAAACATTAGCTAGCCCCAGTCAATGTGAAGATGTGGCTTTGTTGATAATACCCCTTTCGTTCCTAGAAGCTAAACTTGTATGTCCTTTTAAGTCTGTGGGATATTATTCTGGTACCATTGCTGCTGTCACAAATATATCTAGAGTCATGGTCCTCTTCCTGAAGTGTAACCTTTTCCTTGCTTGAGGACAATACCCCAGATGTAGGAACCTGTCCATGCTGGAACAGGACCTTCAATTGACATTCCATGTAACTGGCCAACTCTGTGGCTAGGATGACCTTTAGATGATCTGGTGTGGCTCCAGGTATTTATAGTCTATGAGAAGTTCCCATGAAATCAAATGTGGCACTTCATTTGTCGTTTGTAATTTTAATTGAAGCATTTTGGTGTCCATGATTGAATTGAGCTGGGTTGACCTCATTTTCTTGTTTTCCCTATGTGATGGTATTAGTTCATTGTTTATCAAACCCGTTTTGGGGAACATATTTGTGGATGCAAAATCGTTTGTTAGGGCTAATCCATCTTAAAATGTCATAATTTACTAGACCCCCTGTAGGGGCTGTCTAATGTCACACCACTTTGGGGATTTCATGGACTTTGTCTCTCAGTTTCCTATAGTGGCAGTAAGTACCGTGAGTGTTTATGCAGCTATCTGGATATTAAGACATTTTTTGCCTCTGTTTGACAATAGACTGCAATGGATCTTCCGACTTAAAACAGCTGCTTAGTGAGAGTGCTGTCCCTTTAATAATCTGCGGGCTGGAGTACTTCACTGCTTCACCCACAAGAATGGCAGAAGGCTACAATGGTGTCCCCCATTTCAATGTAATGCCAGATTAAACCGGCAAAATCTGTTTTAATGTGGGATAGAGACCCTCTTTTAATCGGGCACATCTTGTTTTGATACTTGACTAAAACATTTATGGTTTGTTTGTGTTTCAGTGTTTTTGTGCAATATACTAAGATTATTTAATTTAAAGTAAATATCTCTTTTTTTGTGCTTTTACATATGGTGTGCAGAATTAAAGAAGATCTCAAAGAATAAATGAGAACTCATCAGATTAGCTTTGTGTTTGCATTTGACCTTGTGTGCTTAGTCCCCTCCTGTACTCCCTGTTTACCCACAACTGCGTGGCTACGCACGACTACAACACCATCTTGAAGTTTGCTGACAACACGACGGTGGTAGGCCGGATCACCGATGCCGATGACTCAGCCTACAGGGAGGAGGTCAGAGACTTAGCAGTGTGGTGCCAGGACAATAACCTCTCCCTCAACGTCAGTAAGACCCAAGGAGCTGATCATGGACTATAGGAGAAAGAGGGGAGAGCACACCCCCATCCACAACGATAGGGTTGTCGTGGAGCGGGTCGAGACCTTCAAGTTCCTCAGGAGGCTGTAAAGATTTGACATGGGCCCTCGGATCCTCAAAAAGTTCTGCAGCTACATTGTCAAGAGCATCTTGACTGGCTACAGCACCGCTTGGTATGGCAAATGCACCACTCTTGACCGCAAAGCGTTACAGGGGGTTGTGCGGACAGCCCAGTACATCACACAGGCCGAGCTCCCTGCTATCCAGGATCTCTATATCAAGCAGTATCAGAGGAAGGCCCGAAAAATAGCCAAAGACTCCACCCACCCAAGCCATAGACTGTTCACTCTGCTATACTCTGGCAAACCCCTAAAATGGGTTCCACCTGAAACAAAAAAAGGTTATCTATGGAGACAGCTGAAGATCCCTTTTTTCAAAGAGTCTATCAAACTATCTGCACTGACCCTACGCACACTCACTAGACCAACTTTTTATAGTCCCATACCCCTTCAAACATTTAACCTCCAGCTGCGTACCCCCTCTAGCACCAGGGTCAGCACACTCTCAAATGTTACTTTTTGTCATCATTGGAAGCCTGCACACACTATACAATACATATATTAAACATAGGAATGAGTGTGAGTTTTTGTCACGACCCGGCTCGTGGGAAGTGACAAAGAGCTCTTATAGGACCAGTGCACAAATAATAATAGAATAATAATCAATAATAATCAATAATTTTGCTCTTTATTTAACCATCTTACATATAAAATGCTATTTGAAAAATGAATATCTCACCACAGGTTAATGAGATGGGTGTGCTTGAAAGGATGCACATACCTCTATTGGAGAAAGTCTCGGTCTTAAATAATTTTCCACAAACGGTCTGTGCCTGTATTTAGTTTTCATGCTAGTGAGGGCCGTGAATCCACTCTCACATAGGTACGTGGTTGCAAAGGGCATCAGTGTCTTAACAGCGCGATTTGCCCAAGCAGGATACTCTGAGCGCAGCACAATCCAGAAATCTGGCAGTGGCTTCTGATTAAATTCAATTTTCCCAGAACCGCTTGTTGCGATTTCGATGAGGCTCTCTTGTTCAGATATCGGTAAGTGGACTGGAGGAAGGACATGAAAGGGATAAGAATCCAGTTGTTTGTGTCGTCCGTTTCGGGAAAGTACCTACGTAATTGCGCACCCAACTCACTCAGGTGCTTCGCTATATCACATTTGACATTGTCCGTAAGCTTGAGTTAATTTGCACACAAAAAAAATCATACAATGATGGAAAGACCTGTTTGTTGTCCAACTTCTTAATCATAGCCTCAATTTTGTCCCGCACATTGTATATTGTTGCGGAGAGTTACTGTAATCCTAGATTCAGATCATTCAAGCGAGAAAAAACATCACCCAGATAGGCCAGTCAGGTGAGAAACTCGTCATTATGCAAGCGGTCAGACAAGTGAAAATGATGGTCAGTAAAGAACGTTAAGCTCGTATCTCAATTTTTTTTTAAACGTGTCAATACTTTGCCCGTTGATAACCAACTCCCTTATGTATGTTGTAAAAGCGTTACATGGTCACTGCCCATATCATTGCATAGTGCAGAAAATACACAAGAGATCAGGGGCTTGCTTTTAACAAAGTTAACCATTTTCACTGTAGTGTCCAAAACGCCTTTCATGCTGTCAGGCATTCCCTTGGTAGCAAAAGCCTCTTAGTGGATGCTGCAGTGTACCCAAGTGGCGTCGGGAGCAACTGCTTGCACGCGCGTTACCATCCCACTATGTCTCCCTGTCATGGCTTTTGCGCCATCAGTACAGATACCAACATCAGCAGCAGCTACGTTTGGCTACATAAACTTTTGTTATTGACCAAATACTTATTTTCCACCATAATTTGCAAATAAATTCATTAAAAATCCTACAATGTGATTTTTTTCTAATTTTGTCTGTCATAGTTGAAGTGTACCTATGATGAAACTTACAGGCCTCTCTCATCTTTTTAAGTGGGAGAACTTGCACAATTGGTGGCTGACTAAATACTTTTTATTCCACCTGTTTTTGTGTTACATCCTGAATTAAAAACACTTTAAAAATATTTTTGTGTAAAATGTAGAAAAATTATTGAAAATGAAATACAGAAATATCTAATTTGCATAAATATTCACACCCATGTTAGAATCACCTTTGGCAGCGCTTACAGCTGTGAGTCTTTCTGGGTAAGTCTCTAAGAGCTCTGCACACCTGGATTGCACATTATTATTTTTATAATTCTTTAAGCTCTGTCAAGTTGGTTGTTGAACATGGCTAGACAGCTGTTTTCAAGTCTTGCCATAGATTTTAAAGCCGATTTAAGCCAAAACTGTAACTAGGCCACTCAGGAACATTCAATGTTATCTTGGTAAGCAACTCCTGTGTATGCTGGGAATTGTGTTTTAGGTTCTTGCCATGCTGAAAGGTGAATTTGTCTCCCAGTGTCTGTTAGAAAGCAGACTAAAGGACGTTTCCCTCTAGGATTTTGCTCGTGCTTAGCTCTATTCAGTTTCTTTTTATCCTAAAAGACTCCCTAGTCCTTGCCAATGAAAAGCATACCAATAACATGATGCATCCTACAGCCTGCTTAGAAATATGAAGAGTGGTACTCAGTGATGTATTAGATTTGGCCCAAACATAACACTTTGTATTCAGGGCATAAAGTACATTTCTTTGCCACATTTTTTGAAGTTTTACTAAAGTGGCTTATTGCAAATCGGGTGCATGTTTTAGAACATTTTATTCTGTACAGGCTTCCTTCTTTTCACTCTGTCATTGAGGTTAGTATTGTGGAGTATTTGTATTTATTAAGGATCCCCATTAAATGCTGCCAGGGCAGCAGCTACTCTTCCTGGGGTCCAGCAACATTAAGGCAGAATTAAAAATATTACATGACATTACATTTCATATTACTTTTCACAACACATGAATTTGTGTCCTCAGGCCACTACTCTGCTACCACATATCTACAATACAAAATCCATGTGTACATGTGTGTAGAGTGCATGTCTTATCATGTGTCTGTGCCTGTGTGTGTTTCTTCACAGTCCCCGTTGTTCCATAAGGTGTCTTTTTTTTCTTCTGATTTTACTGCTTGCATCAGTTTCCTGATGTGGAATAGAGTTCCATGTAGCCATGGCGCTATATAGTACTTTACGCCTCCCATAGTCTGTTCTATACTTTGGGATTGTGAAGAGACCTCTGGTGGCATGTCTTATGGGATATGTATGGGTGTCCGAGCTGTGTTAGTAGTTTAAAGACAACTCGGTGCATTCAGCATGCCAATACCTCTTACAAAAAAAGTACTGAGACAGTTCGGGCCAGCCGTGCTGCCCTGTTCTGAGGTAATTGGGAATTTTCCTAAGTCCCTCTTTGTGGCACCTGACCACACAAAAGGACAGTAGTCCAAGTGCAACCAAACTAGGGCCTGTAGGACCTGCCTTGTTGATAGTGTTGTTAAAAAGGCAGAGTAGCGCTTTATTATGGACAGACCTCTCCCCATCTTAGCAACTGTGGTTTTCATGTTTTGACCATGACAGTTTACAATCCAGGGTTACTCCAAGCAGTTTAGTCTCCTCAACTTGCTCAAATTCCACATGATTCATTACAAGATTTAGTTGAGGTTTAGGGTTTAGTGAATAGTGTGTCCCAAATACACTGCTTTTAGTTTTAGAAATACTTACTTCTTGCCACTCATTCTGAAACTGACTGCAGCACATTGTTAAGTGTTGCAGTGATTTCACTCACTGTAGTAGCTGACATGTATAGTGTTGAGTCATCCGCATACAAGTAAGGGGCCTAGACAGCTGCCCTGGGGATTTCCTGATTTTAGCTGGATTATGTTGGAGAGGCTTCCATTAAAGAATACCCTCTGTGTTCTGTTAGACAGGTAACTCTTTAGCCAAAATATAGCATGGGGTGTAAAGCCATAACACATACATTTTTCCAGCAGCAGACTGTGATCGATAATGTTAAAAGCCTAACAAAACAGCTCCCATAATATTTTTATCATCAATTTTTCTGTAATTTGTGTAAGTGCCGTGGGTATGTTGAATGTCCGTCCCTATAAGCGTGCTGAAAGTCTGTTACAATTCAATTTTACAGTAAACAAATTGATATCTGGCTTATTAAGGGTTAATAAGCTGGTTGGTCGGCTATTTGAGCGAGTAAAGGGGGGTTTACTATTCTTGGTTAGCGGAATTACTTTGCTTCCCTCCAGGTCTGAGAGCACAAACTTTCTTGTAGGCTTAGATTGAAGATATGGCAAATAAGAGTGGCAATAACGTCTGCTATTATCCTCAGTAGTTTTCTATCCAAGTTGTCAGACCCAGGTGGCTTGTCATTGTTGATAGACAACAATAATGTTTTCACCTCTTCCACACTCACATTTCGGAAATCCAAATTACAATGCTTGTCTTTCAGAATTTGGTCAGTTATACTTGGATGTGTAGTGTCGGCATTTGTTGCTGGCATGTCATGCCTAAGTTTGCTAGTCTTGCCCAAGTTTGCTAGTCTTGCTCATGAAAAAATCATTAAATTAGTTGCCAATATCAGTGGGATTTGGAATGAATGAGCCATATGATTCACGGAATGATGGAGCTGAGTTTGTCTTTTTCCCCAAAGGTGCTCAAAAGCTTTTTACTATCATTCTTTATATCATTTATCTTTGTTTCATAGTATAGTTTCTTATTTTTATTCAGTTTAGTCACATGATTTCTCAGTTTGCAGTACGTTTGCCAATCAGTCATGCAGCCAGACTTATTTGCCATTCCTTTAGGCCTCATCCTTCTCAACCATACCATTGTTTATTTCCTCATCAATCCTCGGGGATTTAACAGTTTTTACAGTAATTTTCTTAATTAATTTAATTCATAAATGTGTCAAGTGCAGTGTCTGGCTGCTTATTTTATTTTCAAATGCTCCTCAATACACACCACCGCCTAGCAAATTTTCTTTATATCATCAACTTAGGAATCACTACAAAACATATTGTATGACCTCTTCTACACTATATTAGGCCCAGCCTTTGGAACTTTGGTTATCCTGTAAATGGCTACTATATTGTGATCACTACATTCGATGGATTTGGATACAGCTTTAAAGAAGATTTCGACACGGTCGCAAGTTATACGTTGTTTCCTCCGACACATTGGTGCGGCTGGCTTCCGGGTTAAGCCAGCAGTGTGTCAAGAAGCAATGTGGCTTGACAATAGAGATCGACCGATTATGATTTTTCAACGCCGATACCGATTATTGGAGGACAAAAAAAGCCGATACCGATTAATCGGCCGATTTTTAACATGTGTATATATATACACACATTTTTGTAATAATGACAATTGCAACAATACTGAATGAACAATGAACATTTTTATTTTAACTTAATATAATACATATGGGCTTTTGGATGGGTGTTCTTAAGGTGATTCCACAGGTTGGTGGTATTTTTTGATTTAGCCGTTGCTGACCCCATGCTTACATCTTTATCACAAATAAGACGCCTTGCTTTCCCTGGTGCCAATTCCATGTAATATTCCCACACTGGTGCTCTGCTTTTCTCTGCCATCTGTAAAACACACACACCGCTCTGAAGTAACAATGATACCGAGGGGTCTGCTTAGGAGACAAATACTCTCAACTGTTTGAATAAAAATAGAGTTAAAGTTACCTGTGATGAATGTTGAAAACAAAAACTGTAATTTCTATATGCAGGAATATCCTATTTTAATAATGGACATGGTAAGAATTGACTACCAAAGTGCCAGTCATAATTCCCATGACACCTTCTAGCAAAATCTGAAAAGCGGTTCCTTCATTCATTTATTCCATAGGATATTTTTAGATTCACTTAAAATAAGGTCTGTGTTTCGTGTAGGCTTACACCACCTTGCCAATTTTATAACTGTGTTAGATATCCATAGGACAAGGTAACTCTGATCAATATTGGCTAAATATAAGCGAAGATCATTTTTTTTGTAGAGTGGATTTATGAAAATATTTTGACAAACGTTACCTTATCCTAGTGACATTTACACGGGTATCAAAACGCTGAGGCGGTTTAAGCACGAAACACAGACCTTATTTGAAGTAGATCAAGACATTCTCTATGGAAGACATGAACAGAGGTGGTTTAAGCCTGTACGAAACACAGACCTTATTTGAAGTAGATCAAGACATTCTGAATGGAAGACATGAACGGTAAAATAACGAAGGAACCCCTTTCAAGTTCAGCCGCAAGCTATTACAGGAATTATAACGCGTCGACTATTTCTCTCTAAACCATATACCTTTGACTATTACGAGCCTGCCACCCCTCAGTCAGACTGCTCTATCAAATATCAAATCATAGACGTAACTATAATAAACACACAGAAATACGAGCCTTAGGTCAAATCCGGAAACTATCACCTCGAAAACAAAACGTTTATTCCGTTCCGTATTTTATCTAACGGGTGGCATCCATGAGTCTAAATATTCATGTTACATTGCACAACCTTCAATGTTATGTCATAATTACGTAGAATTCTGGCAAATTAGTTCGCAAAGAGCAAGGCGGTCAAAACTGTTGCATATACCCTGACTGTGCGTGCAATGAACGCAAGAGAAGTGACACAATTTCACCTGGTTAATATTGCCTGCTAATCTGGATTTCTTTTAGCTAAATATGCAGGTTTAAAAATATATACTTGTGTATTGATTTTAAGAAAGGCATTGATGTTTATGGTTAAGTACACATTGGTGCAACGACAGTCGTTGATTGATTGTTTTTATAAGATAAGTTTAATGCTAGCTAGCAACTTACCTTGGCTTACCGCATTCGCGTAACAGGCGGGCTCCTCATGAGGCAGGTGGTTAGAGCGTTGGACTAGTTAACTGTAAGGTTGCAAGATTGGATCCCCCAAGCTGAGTTCTGCCTCGTTCCTAGGCCGTCATTGAAAATAAGAATGTGTTCTTAACTGACTTGCCTAGTTAAATAAAGATTAAATAAAGGTGTAAAAAAAAATCTGCGCCCAAAAATACCAATTTCCGATTGTTATGAAAACTTGAAATTGGCCCTAATTAATCGGCCATTCCGATTAATCGGTCGACCTCGACTTGACAGGGTCGTGTTTCGGAGGACACATGGCTCTCGACCTTCCCGTCTCCCGAGTCCATACGGGAGTTGCAGCGATGGGACAAGACTGTAACTACCAATTGGATATCATGAAATTGGGGAGGAAAAAGGGGTACATTTTTTAAAATAATAATAAATAATATTTCTGCAGCATTAGTAAAGATGTGATCAATACATGCTGATGATTTCATTCCTGTGCAGTTTGTAAATACCCCGCTAGGTTGACTGATAACCTGACCCAGGTTGCAGGCACTGGTTACAGTTTCAAGCTTTTTCTTGAGTGGGCAGCTTGATGAAAGCCAGTCAATATTAAGGTCACCCAGAAAATATACCGTTCTGTTAATATCACATACAGTGCCTTTGGAAAGTATTCAGAACGCTTGACTTTTTCTACATTTTGTTACGTTACAGTCTTCTAAAAATGGATTTGAAAAAATCTACACATAATACCCCATACGTTTTTGCAAAAACAGAAAACCTAATTTACCTAAGTATTCAGACCCTTTGCTATGAGACTCAAAATTGAGCTCAGGTGCATCCTGTTTCCCCTGATCATCCTTGTTATGTTTCTGCAAACCCCTCGAGGACCGAAGGGCAGTGGGGTTCAATGGATCCAAGCTAGCTGTAGTATCCATCATGGATGATGAATGGGCCAGAGTCTTAGATAGCCTTATGGTCCAATGAGGGGGAGTTCTGAGGATCTGAACCCAAGGTAGGAACCATCGGAGAGGGAGACGGAACAGAAGACGACGGTGCAGATACATCCAGGGAAGAAGTCGCCGGAACCTCTGGATCCAGGGCGACAAAGTTGTTTCTAGTCTGAGTCTTGTCTTACCTTCGCCAAGGAGGCCCCCGTTGCCAGAGGTTGCTCTTTTTGACTTCCATGGCGAGTGACATATCTCCATGGCTGGTTGGTTAGGTTGAGATCAAGAACATCCACCAAGTCATCCAGGAGCATCCTCATAACTCCATTATCCGGGGAAGGGGGTAACACCTTCGGGAAGGGATCCCTGCAGAGTACCGGCCAGTCGGCTGTGGAGAGCCAACACGGCTGAACACTTCTACCAGGCCAGAGCGATGTCCGGCTACAGTGGTTGAAGAGGAAGAAAAAGTAGGTGGGCATGGATTCCCCAGTAGCTTATGTAAGTTCACTACTTGTTTGCTAAGAGTAGTCACTTAGCTCCTGTAGTCCTCTGCAAGCAAACATTGATTGTCTGGGTGGTCCACATTGTCCGGGAATAAAGCAAAAATAAACACAGCTCTTGCAGCATTAAAAAAGTTTGTTAGTGTCCTCCATTTTATTTTAGTCCTCCTTTAAACTCTGTTGTTGGGAAGGGCTCATAAGAAAGCATTTCACGGTAAACTCTACACCAGTTGTATTTGGCGCATGTATCAAATACTATTGGTATGATTTAAATTCACCTTTCAGAAAAACAATAACATAAAACACAAAGCCAAATATACACTGAGTATACATAACATTAGGAACACTTGCTCTTTCCATGACGTAGAATGACCGACCAGATTAATCCAGGTGAAAGCTATGATCCCTTATTGATGTCACCTAATGTGCGTTACACTCATTTGCTTACCAAGATGACATTGAATGTTCCTGAGTGGCCTAGTTACAGTTTTTACTTAATTTGGCAAAACTTGAAAATGGCTGTCTAGTAATGATAAACAACTTGACAGAGCTTGAAGAATTAAAATAATAATAATGCAAATATTGTACAATCCAGGTGTGCAAAGATCTTAAAGACTTACCCAGAATGACTCACAGCTGTAATTGCAGCCAAAGATGATTTTAACATGTATTGATAGAGGGGGTTATATACTTACAGTATCTAATCAAGATTCACTGCATTTGGAAAGTATTCAGACCCCTTTACTTGTTCCACATTTTGTTACGTTATAGCCTTATTCTAAACTTGATTTAAATATGACTTTTTCCTCAACAATCTTCACACAATACCCCATAATGACAAAGCAATAACTGGTTTGTAGGATCTCTCTGTACTTTGCTCAGTTCATCTTTCCCTCGATCCTGACTAGTCTCCCAGCCCCTGCCACTTAAAAATATCCTCACAGCATGATGCTGCCACCAGGAGTGGCTTCCGTCTGGTCACTCTACCATAAAGGCCTGATTGGTGGAGTGCTGCAGAGATGGTTGTCCTTCTGGAAGGTTCTCCCATCTCCACAGAGGAACTGGAGCTCTGTCAGAGTGACCATTGGGTTCTTGGTCACCTCCCTGACCAAGGCCCTTCTCTCCCAATTGCTCCGTTTGGCCAGGCGGCCAGCTCTCTTAATTTTAGTCCCACTTTGTCACACAACAAAATGTGGAAAAAGTCAAGGGGTGTGAATACTTTCTGAAGGTCCTGTGAGTGCTTGATGTGTGAAAGGGAGGGTGTGTGCCAGATAAAGATGTCAGATCTTAATTTGACCCCTTTCATAGCAGCAGGAAAATAATCCTAGAACAGGAGGATTTTAAGAATATTGAACAGTTAGAATCACTGTCAGGGGGCAACTGGAAGCGGTGTTTGTAGGCTATAATTACAGGTCCTTTGGTTGTCAGTTCAAATAGGCTATGGAGGCTACATGCAAGCTATGGCACGTCTCATGTGAATTCTTATATTTGTATGCATTAGATATTTTTTGTTAGGGAAAATCAGTGTTTTTGATATATTGTTGCATTATATGTTCAAGTCAGGGAATAGGTCGATTTAAATCTCAGTGCTTGTGTGGTTCAGTGGTTACAGCTGCTGACCCCGAAAGACATATGCCAGACACTGCCCTTTGAATTTTTGGAGGAACTAGTACTTTTTTAGTTACTCTCCGTGGGCTGTACTTGTATGCATACTGACACCGTAGCCAAACCGGTCACGCGCCATCGTGCACAAATTAATTTTGTCCCCCCACACCAAATGCGATCAAATGATTAAAATATCAAAACAAACTCTGAACCAATTAGATTAATTTGGGGACAGGTCGAAAAGCATTAACCATTTATGGCAATTTAGCTAGCTAGCTTGCAGTTGCTAGCTAATTTGGCCTATTTAGCTAGCTTGCAGTTGCTAGCTAATTTGGCCTATTTAGATAGCTTGCTGTTGCTAGCTAATTTGTTCTGGGATTTAAACGTTGAGTTGTTATTTTACCTGAAATGCACAAGGTCCTCTACTCTGACAATTAGTCCACACACAAAACGGTCAACCGAATCGTTTCTTGTCATCTCTCCTCCTTCCAGGCATTTTCTTCTTTGGACTTTATATGGCGATTGGCATCTAACTTTCATAGTTACCACGACGACTGAATGAACTCAGTTTATCTTTCAATCACTCATGTGGGTATAACCAATGGGGAGATGGCACGTGGGTATCTGCTTCTATGAACCAATGAGGAGCTGGGAGAGGCAGGACTTGCACCGCGTTCAGCGTCACAAGTAGAACTGACTTCTATTTTAGTGCTTGGCAACGCAGACGCTCATTGGCGCGCGCGAGGAGTTTATTTTGCAACGCTCACGGCACGAGCAGTTTGGTCAGCAAGTTACTCAAGTAATTTCTGAAGGAACTGACTTACATTTTACCAATCACTTCAGTTACATAAATTTATATCATATCATCGCTGTTGGATTATTTCATTTTTGAACATGGATCGATATTATTGGTTCCCCTTCACGTCTCTATAAATGTTTCATGACCCCTTGACCAATGAAATGTGTTCGAACCCTGTATCTCCACCACCGCTCTTGAAGTGAAGCGCACGTCTTCACTCCTGACAATAATTTTGTTTGGTGTTCGTAGTCAGATGCGATCAGAGGTAAGTTACACTTTAATGGCTGTCTGCCTTTGTAATAGTATATACAGTTGAAGTCTGAAGTTTACATAAACAGTTTACATATACACACATAATTTTTCCAACAATTGTTTACAGACAGAGTATTTCACTTTTATAATTCACTGAATCACAATTCCAGTGGGTCAGAAGATTACATACACTAAGTTGACTCTGCCTTTAAACAGCTTGGAACATTTCAGAAAATGATGTCATGGCTTTAGAAGCTTCTGATGGGCTAATTGACATCATTTGAGTCAATTGGAGGTGTACCTGTGGATGTAATTCAAGGCCTACCTTCAAACTCAGTGCCTCTTTGCTTGACATCATAGGAAAATCAAAAGAAATCAGCCAA
This sequence comes from Oncorhynchus clarkii lewisi, assembly GCF_045791955.1. Taxonomy (NCBI): domain Eukaryota; kingdom Metazoa; phylum Chordata; class Actinopteri; order Salmoniformes; family Salmonidae; genus Oncorhynchus; species Oncorhynchus clarkii. The sequence continues at coordinate 14,992,047 of NC_092176.1, forward strand.
GATCTCAGAAAAAAATTGTAGACCTCCACAAGTCTGGTTCATCCTTGGGAGCAATTTTGAAATGCCTGAAGGTACCACATTCATCTGTACAAACAATAGTACGCAAGTATAAACACTATGGGACCACGCAGCCGTCATACCGCTCAGAGATGAACGTACTTTGGTACGAAAAGTGGAAATCAAGCCTAGAACAACAGGAAACAGGTACAAAAGTATCTATATCCACAGTAAAACGAGTCCTATATTGACATAACCTGAAAGGCCGCTCAGCAAGGAAGATGCCACTGCTCCAAAACCACCATTAAAAAATCCAGACTATGGTTTGCAACTGCACATGGGGACAAAGATCGTACTTTTGAAGAAATGTCCTCTTCTCTGATGAAACAAAAATAGAACTGTTTGGCCATAATGACCGTTATGTTTGGAGGAAAAAGAGGGAGGCTTGCAAGCCGAAGAACACCATCCCAACCGTGAAACACGGGGGTGGCAGCATCATGCTGTGGGGGTGCTTTGCTGCAGGAGGGACTGATGCACTTCACAAAATAGATGGCATCATGAGGCAGGAAAATTATGTGGATATATTGAAGCAACATCTCAAGACATCAGTCAGGAAGTTAAAGCTTGGTCGCAAATGGGTCTTCCAAATGGACAATGACCCCAAGCATACTTCCAAAGTTGTGGCAAAATGGCTTAAAGACAACAAAGTCAAGCTATTGGAGTGGCCATCACAAAGCCCTGACCTCAATCCCATAGAACATTTGTGGGCAGAACTGAAAAGCATGTGCGAGCAAGGAGGCCTACAAATCTGACTCCGTTACACCAGCTCTGTCAGAAGGAATGCGCCAAAATTCACACAACTTATTGTGGGGAGCTTGTGGAAGGCTACCCGAAACGTTTGACCCAAGTTCAACAATTTAAAGGCAATGCTACCAAATACTAATTGAGTATGTAAACTTCTGACCCACTGGGAATGTGATGAAAGAAATAAAAGCTGAAATAAATAATTATCTCTACTATTATTCTGACATTTCACATTCTTAAATGTAAATCTAGGCCTAGCTTTTGAGAGAGCGAGAGAGAACATTATTTTGATATCAGGCCTGATCCCAATGTCTTGACTGCCCCCGCATTGAGAGAAAGAGAACTGCTCATTCGTGAGACTCATTTGAATTTTCTGATGCAACAGGAAAATTCTCTGTGACAAGAGTGATCAAGTTAAGATCCAACATCTCTACTGGACTGCCTTACTTGAAAGTAAGTGGGCCTGTTCCTATTCAGTAGTGTGTTTCACAGGGAGTTGCAATGACAAAGAATAAAATTGAGACTTTGTATTGTCGAAGTTCCAGCAGCACAATATTCCAGCTGGGCAATATTATGAGTTTAGGGAGATCTCATGAGTTCATGACAGCTCGCTGGACTCTTGAGTTCAAAGTCCATAGTTAAAAGCTATCTTAACACCATCACTGCACTTACCCATTCTTGTCAATCCCTGTTAATGATAATAATCTAACATACTTTCAGTTAAAACAGGCCTAACACAGATGTTTCACTTTAGAGACTTTGGACAGATTCATCAGATTAGAGGGGATCCTATCCTAGTCCTATTCAAGGCATTCTAGTGTACATTGAGAGGATCAGGCTATCAGAAAAATGTTCTGCTATGAGCTGTCCTATTTAGCCCATGCGTACATCCACCTTTAGCCTTGCGCCTGCAGTGGCACGTGTGTCTGTTTAGAGTTAATAGGTTTCAGTGGAGGGAGATTGCTCATCTCATTAATCTGTTGTCTCACACAATCAAATCCCCGATGCTCAATTGCCATGCTCGACTGGTCATACCTTACATGTGCACAAACAAAGTGATTACTTTAGAGTAGCAGGACATTTATGTTAGAGCATTAATTGACACCCTTGGTGTGGATAATCTTGTTTCATGCTACCAATGGCTTTGGAAGGAAAATCCCATCTTTTGTTGTTATTTGGATGAAGGACAAAAGACCAAGGAATTAAGTCATTATTATTATTGCATGACGAACGAGACAACAATTAAATTAGTGTTTTCTTATCCATATTGTTAAGGAATATGTAGTTTAGACAGCACACTACAGCTCACAACCACTTCCACACTTCATTCCCCCAGGGGGCAGCTCCAACCTTGTCCAGGTGGTGAGCCTGGTTGATAAGCACATCAGGTGCTGCCAAATAGGTGATCGTCAGTCAGTGTCCCAGCTTACAAGCCGTGAGCCTGCTAGGGCTGTTGCGGTGACGGTATTACCACCACATTGGCGGTCATGAGTCATGAAGGCACTCAAATTCCATGTGACCGTTTAGTCACTGTAATTAGGCATCTCCAAGCTTTGATGCTGCTGATGGTCATTAGTAGCCTACCAAACTTGATAACTGCCTGGTACTCAGCACTCTATTGTCCCTCTTATCACTATGACATCAATGAAAATGTATTTGAAAATCTAATCAAACACTTCATGAGAACCCATGAGCTCATGTTGTGCTACATTTCTATAGGCTATGCTATTGCAGGAGAAAACAGTGATGGCCTCTACTAAAAAGAGAAGGATCAGCTTTCTATAGGCTAGGTCTACTATATTTATTTCTCAACTTTCCTAATATTAATCACATTGCTTGTCTTTACAACAGGAGTATAGCCTACCTGGCTGGCAGGAAAATAAACCACGGGAAAAGCGTACTCTATTAGCTATTTAAGTGCAGAAATGACACGCATGTTTCGATACAGGTGCATGTTAATGGTCCATTCTAAATCAAACAAATTTTAAACATATATTATTTAGTATATGTAAAGACAAGATTAAATCAAGAATAGTCTGATGGGTGAAAATATTAGCCTATCACTTCTGAATGATATATTATCACTTGTGAATGATGCCCGTCATAAGAAACAATGCCTTTTTTTGTGCAACTTTTTCGAATCATAGTCACACACCTCATGTAGCCTAGCCCATAGGCCCATATGTTTTAATAAGGTTTGTATCACAACTAAAAGTGGCCAAATAACTTCTTAAAAATAAGCACATTAATCGGCTTTAGAAGGGGTGTTGAGCCTAACTGGCATACATAAGCAGCGTGTGAGGTTCAAGTTTAGGAAGATAATTTTCACTGTAAAAATGCACCTTTATATTGGAAGCATTACATGCATAATTGCATTTGCTTTCACTTTTGATAATGGTGTTTTCTGCTAATGAAACAATCACGCTTATAGCCTACTACTTACTATGTGTTCATTGCTGCCCTTATAATGTGAAGAAATAACTGAATAGTTTATCAACATTTGAATCTAAACGTTCTGATCTGTTGCCTCAGCCACATTGCATAAAAAAGTTTTTTTGATGTTAGTGGTTGTATTCATTTGGGATCCATCGCATCCCACAGCCTCAGGCTGCTCGTTTGTTTGTTTTTTAGTTTGTGCATGCTTTTGATATTTTTCATTTTTGTACATACAGTATTTATGTTTTGTCACCAGCTGAACAAATAATAATCAGCTTGGACTGACCGACCAAGAGATCAACAGAGACAGGGCTGGCCCTGGACCAATGTAAGGTTGCTGTTTCCCTGGGAACATGTACATTGAACACCTAGACACATACGCTGATTTCCCCCATAGCTGCACATCTTAAATCAGGTTACAGAGCAGTTAAATAGGACAAAGACCTCTAGACTTTGCGAGTGCAACCATATGAACAGGATAGTTAATGGTTTCTTAACAATATGTATGAAAACATTTTGACAATGCTGATCTTTTTTCTGTAATTGGTACAATTATTGTAATGTGTACAATTCAATGTAATCCATTTTAATGTATACTTTAGAGGGGGGGGGGGGGGGGTAAAGTGCTTTCAGAAAGTATTCATACCTATTGACTTATTCCACATTTTGTGTTACAGCCCTAATTCAAAATTGATTAAACACAATCCTCCATGGTGACAGAGTGAAAATATGTTTTTAGGAATTGTAGCAAATGTATTGAAAATGAAATAAAGAAATATCTCATTTACATAAAGTATTCACATTAAAATAATGTTGTAGTTTGTGTCTCTATTTTTGTTTAATTTGCTAAGATTATTTAATTACAGTAAATCTATTTTTTTTTATGTCTTTACATATGGTGTGTAGAATTTTTTAAAAGCTCTTAGAGAACTCATTAGAAGGTGCTTTGTGCTTGCATTCGACTTTGAAGGCAACACGCACGGTACATTTGAAAATATTTGTCAGTTGGTTGTGTGCAAATGTAAGGGCTTGAGGTGGGGAAGAAGGGGGTGTGCTGGATACAGGACTGCCTTGAGAGTGAGTGGAGCAGGTTCTATTCAGTAGTGTGTTTTCATAGGGAGTTGCAAAGGAATAGAAATTATACTTTGTATTGTCAAAGTTCCAGCTGCGCAATATTATGAGTCAAGTGGGATCTCATGAGTTCATGACACCTTACTTGACTGTGTTCAAAGTCCATAGTTAAAAGCTGTTTAAACCCATTCACTGCACTCACCCATTACTGTCAATCCCCATGTTAATGATGATGATCTAACATACTTTCAGTTAAAACAGGCCTAACACTCTCTCTGTAATGCTTTACAGATGTTTCACTTTAGAGACTTTGGACAGATTCATCAGATTAGAGGGGATCCTATCCTAGTCCTATTCAAGGCATTCTAGTGTACATTGCGAGCATCAGGCTATCAGAGAACTTTACAGGTATGAGCTGAGTATCTATCCTATTTAGCTCATGCGTCCATCCTCCCTCTGCCTGGCGCCTGCAGTGGCACATGTGTCTTTTTAGAGGTAATAGGTTTCAGGGGAGGAGGATTGTTCATCTCATTAATCTGGTGTCTCACACACAATCAAATCCCTGATGCTCATTTGTCATGCTCCGCTGGTCATGCCCTACAGGAAATGAATGTGGGAAAGAACATTAAATGACCCCCTTGTGTGGATAATCTTGTTTTATGCTTCTGACGACTTTGGAAGGAAGATACGTTTTTGTTGTTATTTTGATGAAGGGCAAAATACCAAGGAATTAAATCATTATTATTGCATGATGAAACAGACATTAATCAAATGAGTATTTCCTTATTTCTCTTGAGTGTAAACAATGCTATCCATACACTAATGATAACAGCCTCCTAGTGTCCCAGGGCATATTTGATTGAGGAACCCAGATCCTCCCACCCTCTATCAATTCTTTATTGCTTTTCTTGTCTCTGTTTACACTGTGGCTGCTGTGTCAGGATCACTGCTGTGTCATCTTGATTACTTTAGGCTTTGCTGTCCTACCTTGACTGTTTATGGTAGCACCATTCTTCTCCTTTCTTTTAAAAATGTTTACTTCCCGGCCATGAATAATGTTTATCTCCGCTTACCGAAACAACCACATATAATAGCTTGAGTTAAGACGCGCTGAATGAGTTCCTCTGGCAGTGACAGTCCCAGTCTGATCCTGTTTCTTCTATATTCTCTCAGGCTGGACAGCAGTCTACTGGAGGTCCTACAGATGGACTTTGAGGTGGAGGAGCAGAGCAGCCAATCAGACAGCCAGGTCATCACATGGCGCCTGGAGTTGCCCGCAGACACCAGGGATGGGGGGAAGGAGGGTTCCATGGAGATCTACACCACCCAGAGAGACTTTGTGGGCCTGGCCACACTCGTCATGGTGAGCACCGACTGACAACTCATCTCTAGCATCTACAGTCAGGCCAAAAAATTATTGACACCATTGATAAAGATTTGCAAAAAAGACTGTATAAAATAAATTATTCAAATAGTAAGGTATAATGTGTGCAAAACAATTGAAGAAATTATATTATTTAATACTAATACAATTGCTCAGAGAAATATATTTTGTTTAACAAGTAACACAAATCTAAAAAAGATAGGGTTCCGAATTATTGGCACCCCTGTTCTCAATACGCTATTGAGACTTTTTTCTAAAAGGTTTTATGAGATTGGAGAACACATTGGGAGGGACATTAAACCATTCCTTCATACATCTTTCCAGATCCTTGATATCCTTCATCTGTGCTTATGGACTGCCCTTTCAAAGGTTTTCAAAGTCCGGAGACTGAAAAGGACATTGCAAAACATTTTGCTTTGACCATCTCAGTCTCTGGACTTAAACCCCATTGAAAACCTGTGGTTTCATTTGAAGAGGGTAGTCTGTAAGTGCAGACGAAAGATATGTATGATTCTGTATGAAGGAATGGTCTAAGATCCCTCCCAATTAGCCTGGGCAGACTCGAGTGGGCTTCATGGATCTCAACTATCGTCTGGGCTTGATTTGGCCAGCCAATAATACACTTGTTAGCCCCGGCGACCAGTTCGTACTTAAAATAATCTCCATTCAGGCTGCAAAGGCTTTGATATCCTCCTTAACTTTATTTAATTTTATTTTTGTATTTTTTTATTTCACCTTTATTTAACCAGGTAGGCTAGTTGAGAACAAGTTGTCATTTGCAACTGCGACCTGGCCAAGATAAAGCATAGCAGTGTGAACAGACAACAACACAGAGTTACACATGGAGTAAACAATTAACAATAAACAAGTCAATAACATAGTAGAAAAAAAAGAATCTATATACATTGTGTGCAAAAGGCATGAGGAGGTAGGCAATAAATAGGCCATAGGAGTGAATAATTACAATTTAGCAGATTAACACTGGAGTGATAAATGATCAGATGAACATGTGCAGGTAGAGATACTGGTGTGCAAAAGAGCAGAAAAGTAAATAAAATAAAAACAGTATGGGGATGAGGTAGGTAAATTGGGTGGGCTATATACCGATGGACTATGTACAACTGCAGCGAGAAGACAGAAAAGAAGACAAGACAAGGCGAGAAGAAAATATGCATACCTTTTTTATGAAACACCATTTTCCACCACCATGCTAGAGTGGCTAAATGCTAATCCTTGATGTATTTAGCGTTTAGCCACTCTAGCATGGTGGTAGAAAATGGTGTTTCATAAAAAAGGTGCAGATATTTTCCACTTTCTCACCATTAAATAGGGTTAAGGAGAAACTCAAAGCCTTAGCGTACAATAAAGCTCAGTATTTGTATAATTTTATACTGTTTTTTTTCTTCTCATCTTTATCAAGCATGCCAATGATTTTACACCTGATTTGAATATGCATGTATTATTTTCACCTGTGAAATGTGCTATTGTAAATTATGTTTGCCTTGAATGAGGCCACCAACAACAATTGTATCTATGAGATCTATTGTTGGTAACGGGACCTAATTCACTGTGCACTCATGACATTGATGCCTCTGTGTCATAATGATGTACAAGGAGGTTGCCAGTCTCTGACCGATGCTTCACTATTGTTGTTTTTTGTGTGTGTTTTCTTTCTCTTAATATAGGATCTCTGCAATTAATACATCATATAATCTCTATACCGTAACTAAATAAGTAATGTTATGAGCAGTTGTCATTACAATACTCTATCTGCTCTTAGCCCTTTGTGCTACTGCAATCAAGAGGCCCTGCTGACCTCTTAAACCACTATTGTTTGTTGTCATGGGAGATTTAGCATTTCTGTGTAGTAATACTTTTTTCAAAACCATATCTTCCAAAAAAAAAATCTTATTTTGTGATACATCTTTTGGCCATTTTGTTCATAAATGTATTTAATGGCTTCATGTAAATTAATGTTTGTGAACAGGAAAAACCCTGATTGTCTTTCAATAAATCTTGTCGTATCATACAATAAACAGTATCTGAAAATATAATACAGATAAAAGGCACTGAAATATGAAGGCACTGGTACTGTGATTTTTTTTCAGGACTTTGACTTCCTTCATTTCAATCACGGATTAGATGGTGACCTCAGGCTGAGAGCCTAACATGAGGATAATAGATGTTTGGCAAGAGGGCCATTAGGTCTGTACTGATCTAGCACTCAGCACTATGAGCTGCTGAAAATGGTTAAATATTGGTTGGAGCTACAATTATATTGCCAATAAAATAATAATTATATATGTTTACAGTACCAGTCAAAAGTTTGGACACACCTACTCATTCAAGGGGTTTTCCCTTTATTTGTACTATTTTATACATTGTAGAATAATAGTGAAGACATCACAACTATGAAATAATACATATGGAATCATGTAGTAACCAAAAACGTGTTAAAACAAATCAAAATATATTTTATATTTGAGATTCTTAAAAGTAGCAACCCTTTGCCTTGATGACAGCTTTGCACACCTTATTCTCTCAACCAGCATCATGAGGTAGTCACCTGTGTTATTTCATAGTTTTGATGTCTTCACTATTATTCTACAATGTAGAAAATAGTAATAATAAAGAAAAACCCTTGAATGAGTAGGTGTGTCCAAACTTTTGACTGGTACTGTACATATCTACCTAAATTACCTCGTACCCCTGCACATTACCCGGTACTTGTACCTCATGTATATAGCCAAGTTATCATTACTCACTGTGTATTGATTATTGCTTCTATTATTTCTCTATTTTCTTTCTCTCCGCATTGTTGGGAAATGCATTTCACTGTTAATCCACACCTGTTGTTTACGAAGCATGTGACTAATAGCATTTAATTTGACAGTTTAATAAATCAAATATGTATTTGTACTAGCGATGGGAATTTCTCCCCTGCTCCCCCTGCCTACAACAAGTTTATATCTTAACCATGAGTGGTTACATCTTATTAAACCTATTTCCAGACTGATGATGTCTTCCCTTTAGGACACAGAGATCCTGAACACGGCGGTGCTGACTGGGAAGAAGGTGGTGTTGCCTGTCAGGACTGTGGCTGTGGAGGAGGACGGGTCAGTCACTGACGTCTCAGACTTCACCAACTGCAGCTCCACTGATGAGGACATCCTGAAGGTACTGCTGGCCGCCTGCCGGTTGATGCCACATTGTCCCCTGGAATTTATCCTTGGGTAAAGGGTGTATGTGTGCTAAAACCATGGCTTAGTGTGGAGGTACTTAGGACTTTAACACAGAAATAAGGTGAGTGTGTTTCTCTAAGGTGTTGCTATGAAGCTGTCAGACTCAGTTGCTAAACACAGAGCAACACCGAGATTATGGGGCTACTCTAACATTCACCTTCACTTCTTTTACTGAAAGCTTCCTTACTTTACACAGGTGTCACTGCCAGGATACTTTGCAGATCTGTGGTGTGAATAAACATGTCCAACAACCAAGGAGAAGATTTCTAGTCATGTGGTTACCAGCCTGTTTTGACTGTGGTTAGAGTGCCGTGTGTGTCCTGTCTAGCTGCCCCAAGACTATGAGACAGGAGGAGGGCAATTTAGTGTGGGTGTAAGAGGGGGGGGGGGGGGGGGGGGGGGGGGGTGATTGCTAAAGGCAAAGAAGTTGTACCAAAGTCACCTCTGCACATGCTCTCTTCCACATCACAAAACAAACAGTGAGTGACGTCCTCCATCATGCCCATCAGCTGCTGAACTGAAATGAACACAACAGGACATGACAGGGAAACAAAGGAAGAACAAACACTTCACAGTGCGTGTTGTTGTCGTTGCACAATATCCCTTTATTACAGCCATTAATCTACATTCGGTCAATGTAAGTGTAATTATGCACCTTGCTCTGTGTACTAACATAAGTTAACATAAACAACGGCTTATCCACCCATTTGTCTGTTGTTTTGTATTTGAAGAAATCCATTAGTACATGACCACAGGAAATAAGTGATGTCTGTTTTGTAAAGTAATGGAATAGATATGAGATCATTGGGATTATGATAGTGACAACAAAATGTAAATCACTATTCATGCATTTAAAAGATGAATGACCCTTTATAGTTGGCCCAAGCTTAGACTTAAAGCTTATAGTGTTTGTTTGCTGATCAGATGTATAAGTAAGCTTTAGTAGCAAAAATTCTCCCTAAGCTTCTTAGTTTAGCAGCTCCACTCAGATATCTTTGCTCTTATGACGCATGTGAAAAGAGTATGAAATCTGCCGATGATAAATGGCAAGGCTTTATTCCGTTTTATTTTCTCTGGTCTGAAATGCTAAAACAAAGTCAAATCTGCCATGATGAAAAGGCTTTTCAGAGGTATAGAAACATTTGCTTTGTCAGTTGTGAGTAATGGACACTTGAGTACTTGTGTGAAATGCCTTGAGATTAAGATGAATCTGGCACGTCAAATATTTAAAAAACAGTTATCTTTAAAATGGGTATTAATAGAAGTATATTCTCTGTCAATTTGTAGCTTCTTGTGTAATGAATACAGTATACTCACTGCAACCTTAGATTTTTGGGGGTGGAGATCACTTATCCATGCAGTTGGTATTCACTCTGTCAGCACAGTTACTGATAAATGTTTGTGAGTCAAGAGAAAGATGCAAATGAAATGAATCTTGTTGACCTGAAAGAGAGATTTTCTCACTCTGCCTTGATACTGCATGAAGTGATGAAAGACAAATGGCATAGATCAAATGAAACGTACATTTCAGACATGGTTTCATGGTAGAACACTGAGTGATATTATGTGCTCCATGCTGAGATTATGTCTTGGGAGACTTGCAAGAGACTTGGATCAGCACTTCAAAACACCTTTTGAAGTAAATATCTTTGGAAAATGATTTGGTAATGTTGCCATGTAAACATGGAAGAGCTTGAGGCTGTCAGTGAGATTGAACTAATATGGAGTAGCTTGGAGATGGGAGGAAGAGAGCTCTTACCTAAGAAAGTAACTGGGCTCTTAGATTAGGGATGATTGTCTGACCTTGTCTACTGTCTCTGGATGAAAACTATTCATGAAAACTCTTCATGACCTCATTGGAAAAAGATCAGTGCATACTGGCACGGGCAATTAAGTGATAATGCCTGGAAAGACGGTGTCTGGAGTATATATCAGCACAGGTGTTGTTACGCCCAAAACTAAGTGACCATCATATTCAAATAATGATTGACATATTTTCATACAAAATGTTATTTTGATGAATTTATTTCATCCTTCCACAAGATATAGTCCCGACACAAATCTAAGAATGCTACCCAAGCTGGCTGGTCGTTCGTTCTATCGGTTCGGTTGCCAGAAATGCGACCTGTCGTTCAGTCTTTTTGTTCGGTATCTATGGACACAAACCAGTCGTTCAGTCTTTTTGTTCTGTATCTATGGACACAAATCAGTCGTTCAGTTTTTTGTTCTGTATCTATGTACGCAAACCAGTCGTTCAGTCTTTTTGTTCTGTATCTATGGACGCAAACCAGTCGTTCAGTCTTTTTGTTTTGTATCTATGGACGTGACCCAGTCATTCGTTCTAAATGTTCGATTGCCATACTGGCTGGCAACGTTCCTATCCCTTGCTTGCTAGCTAGCCAACAATGGCTAACTTACTGTCACATCAAACAGTGCTGCCAGAATAACAACAGTAGCTGCCTTTGTATTTGTTGAAGCTGTTTTCTAGAGACATTTATTTGGATACATCCATAACAATGAGCTAATGAGGCGCGATTTTGCCTGGCATAGAAAATGTGCTCTCTCGTCAGGACACTGTTGTTCAGAAGAGCTAGCCAACAACACATAATTACTTCAAACTGAAGATGGAAAGACTGCAAACTAGCTGCACTTTGTTTCGTTTGACCCTTTTTCAATTGACATTTCTTTGTATATATATCCTTAAAAATTATGGCAATTGATTGATGATGATTTCGACTGGCCGAGAAACGCTGTCTGTCTCGTCCCGACACGTTCATTACTATGTGACAGCTGGAGATCGAATTTGAATATTGAAACAATGTTGCTAATGTCAGAGAGACAGACAGCAAGGTTTATGCAAATCTACACTGTTGAAAACTAAATGCTAGTCTTAAAGAAATGTGAGATTATGTCTAGATGCTTTTTATAGTGGAGATCAAGTTGATAAATTGCTTGGCTGGGCTGATGAGACAGTGGATTGCTCCGTCAGATGGAACAGAGTAAATAGACATTTTAACATCATAGATTTAGCCGGTGGTAACTTGTGTAATAGACACCTGCTGGATTATGGTTTTAACCAATCAGCATTCAGGATTAGAACCACCCGTTGTACAATTGTTCATACATTTGCTTGGATGAGAAACTGCAGCAACACACTTTTACTCCCCTTCCAACTCAATTTGCCATGTGGAACATTCGATAGTCTTTTAACCAAAACAGAGTTTTAGTTAGTGTGCAAGGTAATTTTTGTCAGCTACTTGCTGACTATAAAATATCACAGGATCCCCCACAACAAACAGGACATTACTCTGACGATGCATCTTCTAACTGCTGAGTGCATGGATAGGTAGAGTAGGAATCTCTTCTATTTGCATTCCTCCCTTGAGTCTGTCAAAGTCAAGGCCATTTTTCTTTACCCCCCTGAGCACTTACGGGAGGGAGCCAATGATAACGGAATTTCAATGCTCCATAAAGGATCCAATTCCTTTAAGCAAGGAACTTTGATAGAACCGGGCTGAACCTGCAGTATGTTTTCCATGGTTTAAAAAAATGCATGAAATTTCTCAATGGGCTGACAGAAACTGCTAACCAAGGTTACATAAGAAATTAAAATGTAATGACTGTGTTCTTGGATAAGGTTGTGAAGGATTTCTGTCCAATATAGCACAGTGTGTTATTGGATTAACATACATTTCAATGTTATATCTTATTATGGCCTTCGCCTTGTGTTCAGTGTAGCAGTTTCTTACAGCTGTTTGACTGTATTACCATAGTGGGGCATGCACTGCTAAGATACGGCAGAACCATTTGTTGAGTTCATTAAAGCTCTGGGAACTATTTGTCCTCGGTTAAGGATAACTTAATGTCTGGTTTCATTATCTCTCCTTTTCATTGGTGTAATTTAGCATCATATAAGATCTCTCTATCATTTAAAGACCAAGAGAGTTCCACTTTCACACCACTGATTTACAAATAAATGCTATATTTAATGTTTAATAGAACAAATCTGTACATACAGTAGTTTAATTTAGAAGCTGGTAACATGCTTAATCTGAATATATAGTATAACATATTCACCCATAAATAGCATAAATGACAGGGAATGTATGTTTTGGTAAGGCCTGTTTTGATGTTTAACTATTGCTGTTATTTGTGCTCGTCCCCTGTCCAGGTGTCAGACAGGTGTGACTACGTGTTTGTGAATGGGAAGGAGATGAAGGGCAAGGTGAGGATGATGGTGAACTTCACCTACAGCTACCTGAGTGCCCAGCTGGAGATGAATGTGTGGATCCCACGGCTGCCCCTCCAGATCGAGGTGTCTGACACAGAGCTCAGCCAAATCAAGGGATGGAGGGTGCCCATCATGACCAGCAAGAGGTACAGTAGAGCCCACCCACCAGCCACCCCCATTCCTGGCACACAGTGAAGTCTAGTGGCTTAAAAGGAAGCCCTAACTCTAAAATTAGTGTATGTTTTTATCACAAATAATATTTCTCAACGAGATCAGGCTTGTGTTTTAATACCATTACATAATGTATTAAAATAACTCAATGTGATCCAATCTACAGAGTGAGAGAATTAAAATGGGAAACAGTGATTAGGGACAGGGCACAGGATATGTGTGTGCATGCTTGCGTGTGTGTTTTGTGACAGGTGTGACGTGTGCTGTAGCCTAATTCAGAGTGTTTCTATTAATTCCCTAGGCTCAGCTGGAACAGTGATGAGGAGGAGGATAAGAAGGGTAAAGGCTGCATGTTGCAGTTCCAGCATGCCCTTGTGCGTGTGATCACACACTTCATAGCCGAGCAGTCGGACCCCCGGGAGCCCCAGGTCTACTTTCTGGGCTCAGACTGGCAGGTGGACGTCACCAGGCTTGTGCGCCATTTCCTCAAGGTGGAGGACCCTCGTATCGCCAGACTGCAGGCAGGCAGGGTGCTGTCAGGACAAGACATGGGGACCACCTCCATCCAGGTAACCATCAGGCCTGGTGGGAAGCCTGACTGACTGCATGTTTAAATGGGCCTTTAACTATAGAGGCGACATTTTTTATTTTTTTTATTTTACCTTTATTTAACCAGGCAAGTCAGTTAAGAACAAATTCTTATTTTCAATGACGGCCTGGGAACAGTGGGTTAACTGCCTGTTCACAGAACGACAGATTTGTACCTTGTCAGCTCGGGGGTTTGAACTTTAAGTTCGCTCTAACCACTAGGCTACCCTGCCGCCCCATATTATCATGACGTGATATTTACATTGTGATATTTAATTCACTCTGTTTTTTGTGCCCGCGAAGGTGTTCTCCCCCCTCTCAGACTCCATCTTGGCAGAGAAGACCGTGACAGTAGGGAATGACAAAGTGACCATCACAGAGCTGGGGGTGCAACTGGTCACCGGCCTGGCTCTGTCCCTGCAGCTCAGCCCAGGAAGCAACAGGGCCATCCTCGCCACGGCAACCATACAGGAAGTGCTGCAGAGCCCCAAACAGGTGCTGTTTATGATCTTCTTGAATGACAATCAGATCAGACACAGGTATACTTTTTGAGTTTAATGATATTAAATATTGTTTGTTATTATACAGAAGGCTGTGGTTAGTTCCTGGGTCCAGTTCAGCGATGGCTCCCTGACCCCTTTGGACATTTATGACCCGGCCTACTACCGCGTGACACTGACCTCTCTGGACCAGGGCGTGGTGTCGGTGCAGGGCTCCCCGCCTGCAGTGGTGGCAGAGGGCGAGGGACAGGGTGTGCTGGTCAGGGTGGAGATGGCCATCTGTGAGGCTTGCCAGAAGTCCAAACGGAAGAGCTCGCTGGCCGTGGGCAGCGGCAGCCTCAAGGTCAAGTTCCAGGTCAACAGCCGGCGCTTTTCCAGCAATAGTAGCAGCAACAGTAGCAGCAGTAGTGGAGGTGGGGTTGGCAGTGGCAGTAGTAAGGACAGCAGCAGTGACTATGGGAATGATGGGGAGGAGGTGGACAGTGAGAGGAAGCAACAGCAGCCACAGCAGCCCCTGCCCAGCAGCTCAGCCTCAGAGCGGGAGGAGAGCGCCATGCGCAAGGTCACCACAACAGCCAAATCCAGTGAGCCAGACGCCACTCCGGGGAGCATGTCCAGCGGTGGCAGCAGCCACGGCGGAATGGGGAGGGCGAGTGAATCAGGAAGTTTCTTAAATGCTGCAACCATCAACAGTCCTGCCAGCCCCATCAATGACAGTGATGTTAGCAGCCCTAGTGACTATGGCACAGCTGAGGGGACAGACAATGGGCTAATTGGAGGTATAGGTAGTGTTGCAGTCAGTAGCACTGTGAAGACACTTGGTAACCTGATCAACTACAATAACTTCCCCTCTCAGGTGGAGGTGCCTGACCAGGAGCGAGTCGAGGTGGACATGGGCAATGAGGACATGCTGTCTAACCGGCCTCTCTCAGACTTGGAGATCGGCATGTACGCTCTGCTGGGGGTCTTCTGCCTGGCCATCCTGGTCTTCTTGGTGAACTGCATCTCTTACGTAGTAAAGTTCAGGCACAAACATCCCTCCTCTCATGGCCAGGAGCCCACAGGGCACAGGCACGACTGGGTGTGGCTGGGCACTGATGCAGAGCTGGTGATGAATGTGCCTGGCACTCCCCTCCAGCAAGATGACCACAGCACCACAACAGTCATAGACATTGGGCCTGATAAGACTGCCTCTCTGCCCAGGCAGCCCAGCTGCCTAGCCTCCTCTAGACCCTCCTCTCCTTTGGTCTGTGGGGGCTCCCTCGGGGCCAAGCCCATGAACCGCACTGAGTCCCTCCACTCCCCCACCACCAAGAGGAAGAGGGTCCAGTTCACCACCTTTGCCTCTCTGGATCGTGAGCACTCCCCACACCTCCCCAGAGAGAACGGCCATGGCATCCACTGGGTGGGGAAGGAGGAGAACTATGTTGAACCCCAAGTGCCCATCACAGAACCTGTGGACCATTTATAATACATAAAGGGACCGTTTCACCCCAACTGTGGGTGTGTATGTGGCTTTGATTGCCTCAATGCCTTTATTTATGGATAAAAGCAGACAACATAAGGAGCATCACCGCAAGTGGTTATACTTATTCATTATTTGTGGTTAGTTTTAAATATCTGTCAAGGCGTCTTACATGTCAAGGCGTCTTACATGTAAATATCTTAAATGCTTTGTGAGAGACATTTTTTGTATTAGATATTAGAGAAAACACTGTGAATACGTGTGAGGATGCTTCTCATCAACCGACTAATGGCACTTTGTGTGGTGGAGAGGATAAAACGTTACTCAGGCCAGTTGAAATATCTTTTTTTTTTTACAAAAAAACAGAGGGTCTTGTTGCATGTGAAAAATGTAATTACAGTGCCTTGCGAAAGTATTCGGCCCCCTTGAACTTTGCGACCTTTTGCCACATTTCAGGCTTCAAACATAAAGATATAAAACTGTATTTTTTTGTGAAGAATCAACAACAAGTGGGACACAATCATGAAGTGGAACAACATTTATTGGATATTTCAAACTTTTTTAACAAATCAAAAACGGAAAAATTGGGCGTGCAAAATTATTCAGCCCCCTTAAGTTAATACTTTGTAGCGCCACCTTTTGCTGCGATTACAGCTGTAAGTCGCTTGGGGTATGTCTCTATCAGTTTTGCACATCGAGAGACTGAAATGTTTTCCCATTCCTCCTTGCAAAACAGCTCGAGCTCAGTGAGGTTGGATGGAGAGCATTTGTGAACAGCAGTTTTCAGTTCTTTCCACAGATTCTCGATTGGATTCAGGTCTGGACTTTGACTTGGCCATTCTAACACCTGGATATGTTTATTTTTGAACCATTCCATTGTAGATTTTGCTTTATGTTTTGGATCATTGTCTTGTTGGAAGACAAATCTCCGTCCCAGTCTCAGGTCTTTTGCAGACTCCATCAGGTTTTCTTCCAGAATGGTCCTGTATTTGGCTCCATCCATCTTCCCATCAATTTTAACCATCTTCCCTGTCCCTGCTGAAGAAAAGCAGGCCCAAACCATGATGCTGCCACCACCATGTTTGACAGTGGGGATGGTGTGTTCAGCTGTGTTGCTTTTACGCCAAACATAACGTTTTGCATTGTTGCCAAAAAGTTCAATTTTGGTTTCATCTGACCAGAGCACCTTCTTCCACATGTTTGGTGTGTCTCCCAGGTGGCTTGTGGCAAACTTTAAACAACACTTTTTATGGATATCTTTAAGAAATGGCTTTCTTCTTGCCACTCTTCCATAAAGGCCAGATTTGTGCAATATACGACTGATTGTTGTCCTATGGACAGAGTCTCCCACCTCAGCTGTAGATCTCTGCAGTTCATCCAGAGTGATCATGGACCTCTTGGCTGCATCTCTGATCAGTCTTCTCCATGTATGAGCTGAAAGTTTAGAGGGACGGCCAGGTCTTGGTAGATTTGCAGTGGTCTGATACTCCTTCCATTTCAATATTATCGCTTGCACAGTGCTCCTTGGGATGTTTAAAGCTTGGGAAATCTTTTTGTATCCAAATCCGGCTTTAAACTTCTTCACAACAGTATCTCGGACCTGCCTGGTGTGTTCCTTGTTCTTCATGATGCTCTCTGCGCTTTTGACAGACCTCTGAGACTATCACAGTGCAGGTGCATTTATACGGAGACTTGATTACACACAGGTGGATTGTATTTATCATCATTAGTCATTTAGGTCAACATTGGATCATTCAGAGATCCTCACTGAACTTCTGGAGAGAGTTGGCTGCACTGAAAGTAAAGGGGCTGAATAATTTTGCACGCCCAATTTTTCAGTTTTTGATTTGTTAAAAAAGTTTCAAATATCCAATAAATGTCGTTCCACTTCATGATTGTGTCCCACTTGTTGTTGATTCTTCACAAAAAAATACAGTTTTATATCTTTATGTTTGAAGCCTGAAATGTGGCAAAAGGTCACAAAGTTCAAGGGGGCCAAATACTTTCGCAAGGCACTGTATCTTACCTTTTACATTCACATGGTGGTACCCCCTAAAGCAGGGATCTTCAACTAGATTCAGCCACCGGCCAATTATTTTCTTTGTAGAATGCAAATTGACTTCAAGAAGCCGAAACAGATATAATTTTTGACTATAGCATAATCATTTCAAACCTTGCTTACATTTGTACACAATCACATAAACTACATGACCACTCGTTGAACATCTCATTCTAAAATCATGGGAATTAATATGGAGTTGGTCCCCTTTTGCTGCTATAACAACCTCCACTCTTCTGGGAAGGCTTTCCACTTGATGTTGGAACATTGCTGTGGGGTCTTGCTTCCATTCAGCCACAACAACATTAGTGAGGTCAGGCACTGATGTTGGGCAATTACGCATGGCTCGCAGTCTGCGTTCCAATTCATTATCATGCTGAAACAGGAAAGGGCCTTCCCCAAACTGTTGCCACAAAATTGGAAGAAGCACAGAATCGTCTATAACGTATGCTGTAGTGTTAAGATTTACCTTCATTGGAACCAAGGGGCCTAGCCCAAATCATGAAAAACAGCCCCAGACCACCTCTATCAAACGTTATAGTTGGCACTATGCATTGGGGCTGGTAGCGTTCTCCTGGCATCCGCCAAACCCAGATTCGTCCATCAGACTGCAAGATGGTGAAGCGTGATTCATCACTCCAAAGAACGTGTTTTCACTGCTCCAGAGTCCAATGGCGGCGAGCTTTACACCACTCCAGCTTGGCATTGTACATGGTGATCTTAGGCTTGTGTGCAGCTGCTCGGTCATGGAAACCCATTTCATGAAGATCCCAACAAACAGTTTGTGTGCTGACGTTGCTTCCAGAGGCAGTTTGGAACTTGGTAGTGAGTGTTTCAACTGAGGACAGACCATTTTTATTCGCTTCAGCAATCGGTGGGCCCGTTCTGTTAGCTTGTGTGGCCTACCACTTCGCAGCTGAGTCATTCCTGCTCCTAGACGTTTCCACTTCACAATAACTGCACTTACCGTTGACCGCGGCAGCTCTAGCAGGGCAGAAAAAAGACGAACTGACTTGTTGGAAAGGTGGCATCCTATGACGGTGCCACTTTGAAATTCACTGAGCTCTTCAGTAAGGCCATTCTACTGCCAATGTTAATCTATGGAGATTGCATGGCTGTGTGCTCAATTTTATGCACTTGTCAGCAATGGGTGTGGCTGAAATAGCCAAATCCACTCATTTTAAGGGGTGTCCACATACCTTTGTGTATATATATAGTGTCAATCTATAATGCGTGGGAGTACTTTGGAAGTAAAAATCAGCTGCGGGCCGCCAGTAAACAAACATAACAGCGCTGTCTGATGAAAACCTCATAACTCAATTTGACATGTATTGAAAGCAGTACTCCCTTCAATGTATTCTGAAAATACTCTAGGAACAATAAAATGTATTCAAAACAGCCTCTATCATTTCATAACTGTATGTTTGTTAATGGGACAATATTACTTTTTTCAATTTCCTGAAACATTTCTGTTGGATATGAGAGAGATTCATCTGACAGCGAAGCAACCCAACAAGGAATTTTTGTATATGCACTGTTGTCTTTATATTGTGTACATTTGTTTGATTTGATTTTTGATAATGTCGGATATGATTTTTCATTAAACATACAGTACCAGGACTCATTCAAGGGTTTTTCTTATTTATTTAATACTATTTTCTACATTGTAGAATAATAGTGAAGACATCAAAACTATGAAATAACACATGGAGTCATGCAGTAACCGAAAAGGGTTAAACAAATAAATATATTTTATATTTGAGATTCTTCAAAGAAGCCACACTTCACCTTGATGACAGCTTTGCACACTCTGCATTCTCTCAACCAGCTTCATAAGGAATGCTTTTCCAACAGTTGAAGGAGTCTCCACATATGCTGAGAACTTGTTGGCTACTTTCCCTTCACCCATCAGTCCAACTCATCCCAAACCATCTCAATTGGATTGAGATCGGGTGATTGTGGAGGCCAGGTCATCTGATGCAGCACTCCACTCTCCTTCTTGGTAAAATAGCACTTACACAGCCTGGAGGTGTGTTGGGTCATTGTACTGTTGAAAAACAAATGATAATCCCACTAAGCGAAAACCAGATGGGATGTCATATCGCTGCAGAATGCTGTGGTAGCCATGCTGGTTAAGTGTGCCTTGAATTCTAAATAGATTACTGACAGTGTCACCAGCAAAGCACCACCACACCATTTTTTTTATTTAACAAGGCAAGTCAGTTAACAAATTCTTATTTACAATGACGGCCTACCAAAAGGCCTCCTGCAGGGACGGGGGATTAAAAGTAAAAATAAATCAAATATAGGACAAAACACACATCACGACAAGAGAGAACACAACACGACATGAAGAGAGACCTAAGACAACAACATAGCATGGCAGCAACACATGACAACACAGCATGGTAGCAACACAACATGACAACACAGCATGGTAGCAACACAACATGACAACAACATGGTAGGAACATTACATGGCAGCAGCACAACATAGTAGCAGCACAAAACAGGGTACAAACATTTTTGGGCACAGACAACAGCACAAAGGGCAAGAACATAGAGACAACAATACATCACGCAAAGCAGCCACAACTGTCAGTAAGAGTGTCCATGGTTGAGTCTTTGAATGAAGAGATTGAGATAAAACTGTCCAGTTTCAGTGTTTTTTGCTGCTAGTTCCAGTCGCTAGCTGCAATTGAACTGAAAAGACGAACGACCCAGGGATGTATGTGCTTTGGGGACCTTTAACAGAATGTGACTGGCAGAACGGTGTTGTATATGGAGGATGAGGGCTGCAGTAGATATCTCAGATAGGGGGGAGTGAGGCCTAAGAGGGGTTGAATAAATAAGCATCAACCACACCTCCTCCTCCATGCTTCAATTTGGGAACCATACATTCAGAGATCATCTGTTCACCTACTCTGCGTCTCACAAAGACACAGCGGTTGGAACCAAGAATCTAAAATTGACAGATTTCCATCGGTCTAATGTCCATTGCTCGTGTTCCTTGGCCCAAGCAAGTATCTTCTTCTTATTGGTGTCCTTTAGTAGTGGTTTCTTTACATAAATTCGACCATGAAGGCCTGGCTTCAGTTGATGGTGAGATGTGTCTGTTACTTGAACTCTGTGGAGCATTTATTTGGGCTGCAATCGGAGGTGCAGTTAACTCTAATGAACTTACCCTCTGCAGCAGAGGTAACTCTGGGTCTTCCTTTCCTGTGGCGGTCCTCTTGAGATCCAGTTTCATCATAGCGCTTGATGGTTTTTGCAACTGCATTTAAAGAAACTTTCAAAGTTCTAGCAATGTTTTGTTGTGACTGACCTTCATGTCTTAAAGTAATGATGGACTCTCGTTTCCGTTTGCTTATTTGAGTTGTTGCAATAATATGGACTTGGTCTTTTACCAAATAGGGCTATCTTCTGTTTACCACCCCTATCTTGTCACCATACAACTGATTGGCTCAAATGCATTAAGAAGGAAAGAAATTCCCCAAAATAATTTAAATGCATCCCAGGTGGCTACCTCATGAAGCTGGTTGAGAGAATGCCAAGAGTGTGCAAAGCTGTCATCAAGGGAAAGGGTGTGTCATGACGTTGCACTCTTTGGGTACAGAAAGCCCCACCCCCCTCTCCCTGTCTCCTACACCCAGGCTGCTGTGGTCAGAGAAAGGTCATACATTCCTGGAGGAGATTATCTCCTCATGGCCACAGTATAGAGAGAGAGTCAAGTTTTCATAGAAGAGAACAAAGGAATGTATTCCACCTCACAGAACTTGAGGTCCTAACAACATTTATGTTCTGGAGAAGGTATAAAAGATCGGTGAAGAATCCAACTACGAACTGGTCCGTTTGGTAAAATTTTGTGAAACTCATGGGAGACAATACGGCCACATTACCATAACGCTGTTTATGTAGCCTCAGATATGAGATTTACATCTAATTGTTGTATAACATGAATGAGTGAAGATGATACTGTTTGTAAAATTGTGTAATGTGATTTTGGACTGTTTAATGAAGGAAACTCCAATTCCCTTTGAGTTTAACTAAATCAGAGGACCACCCATGGGCACAGTTAGGACCTGGCATCATGAGACAGCCTTTTTCTGCTCTCCAGAATAAAAACCCCACTTTGAGAATTTCTCAACAGACCATGTTGCTCTCAATTACGAGAGGACAAAGGTTGCAGACCAGCTTACCTCGATAACGAGAGGGCCAAGGTTTGAGACCAGACTGCTGATTCTTCTAACCATGCCATGTGGTTAAACTCTTAGACTATCGATACCGACAGAATAAGAACAAGTCTTTGATATTAATTACTAATCTGCAGCTAGGAATTCGGTATCATTGAACGCGAAGACCGACAACCGCCGAAACATCTATTCTATAACGACATGAATGAATGTCACTCTGAAGGATCCATTCTAACCACGACATGGAGAGAAACAAACTTTTCAGATCCCGAAGACACACAGAGCATAAATATATATATTGCTTGCAATTGTTTCCGAATGAGTGAGCGTTCATGTGCAAAGGATTAGCATTTCAATTGTTATAATTATCAACTCTGTAGTGACTTCTCAGCTGACCCCCACTCCCCTTTTGTCTAACAAGCCGCCATGCCGGTTTAGCCCACTAGGGCACATTCCCCTATCATTTCTTGTAACCACATTTACTTTGTTTGTTTGTGTGTGCACTTCTGTGATTAGTTAGTTAGTAAATCAATTATTTAAGACAATTGATGTATGGATGACTCATAGTGAAGACTGGATTCGTGCAGATAACCAACAATTTACGATGTTTGGAATGAGACTAATGTGAGGTAAAGAATAATTCATTAATCAGAAGACTATTGATCAGATATAAAAATATCTGAAAAATTATATTAGGAACATTTTGAAAATTGAGGAAAATGTGTAATCTGAATATTTTCCTTGGTGCCCCGACTTCCTAGTTAATTACAGTTACGTGATTAATCAGTTTAATCGCGTAATAATAATTAGAGTTATTTTATAAAGATTCATCTTCAGTTTAATGATGCCAAAGACACGACAGATGGCTACATTAAAGAATCTCAAATATAAAATATATTTTGATTTGTTCAACACTTTTTTTGGTTACTACATGATTCCATATGTGTTAGATGTCTTCACTTTTATTCTACAATGTAGAAAATAGTAAAAATAAAGAAAAACCTTTGAATAAGTAGGGGTGTCCAAACTTTTGACTGGTACTGTCATCTGAATGATATTTGTATTCAATAGTTCCACTGTTGCATATGTAGTTATATGGTACTGATCATGTGAAATGTTTGATTCTAGACTAGACATTTTGACTAATCTGTTATAGAGCTCTGCTACGCAACCGGAGACGACAGGCCCCAAACTTATACATCGGGTGAGGGATGGGTAGGGCCTATTTTTTAAATTAATAACTGTAAGGGCAGGGCTCTGTTATTGCTAACTTGATTTACATTTTGAAGCTGAGCCTGTGTTCTGCTGCGCAGTTCAGTCATATCTGACTAAGATCATAACATGGTGTCAGAAGTGTTCCTTAAGTTTTGTTTGAGTTTACAGTTATATAGTTAGCTAACTACTCTCATGTCTCTTCATTGAGCCGAGTAGCCCAAGTGGAGCCGTTGCTATGGATACTCAGACTCAGAGCGCCATGAGCAGAGCGCATGCAGAGCTCTTTTTTCAGAGCTGATCTATTTGGTCAAAACACCAAAAAAAAGTCAGAATTGGGGAGCCTAGGGGGCCTCCCGGGTGGCGCAGTGGCTAAGGACGCTGTACTGCAGCGCCAGCTGTAACACCAGAGACTCTGGATTCGCGCCCAGGCTCTGTCGTAACCGGCCCTGACCGATAGGTCCGTGGGGCGACACACAATTGGCCTAGCGTAGTCCAGGTTAGGGAGGGTTTGGCCGGTAGGGATATCCTTGTCTCATTGCGCACCAGCGACTCCTGTGGCGGGCAGGGCACCATGTGCACCAACCAAGGTCGCCAGGTGCACGATTGGCTTCCGGGTTGGATGCGCGCTGTGTTAAGAAGCAGTGCGGCTTGTATACTTTCTGTTTGATGATTCATTTTGAAGGAAACCTTAACAGAAGCAAAACACCATTTAACCATATTTTATTGAAAATGATACATAAGTAAACAGCATTGATCAACTTTCATTACAAAAATGTAATTAATCAATTTCAAAAAGGTTTTCTGTAGGCTGTTTGGAAATAATAAATAATAAGTAGAGTAAACATGACGGAGTCACAGCACTTCTTTTATTGGACACCAATTCACCATTCATTCAATTAGACTACATATGTGCTTTAAATTAAAGTAACCTCCACCTCTAGCACTTAAAAGTACATTTCGCTAATCAAGTTCAATTGTGCTGCGTAGATTGGTCCGCATAGAATTAAAGGTAGACTCAGCGATATGACATACACGCCGAAAGTAAACAGCATAGTGGGTCAATTTCCTCAACAACTAAGAGCGTCGAAGCGCGAGGCTCAACTTCTCCGCTGTTTTGGAGCCCTGGCTACCAAGGTGCAACAGCGTGAAGCGCACCCATGCAGATACTGTGTCGCACTGGGCACAGACGTCAATTCAACATATATTCCACGTTTGTATAACGTAATTTAATTTAAATTAAGTGGAAACAACGTTGATTCAACCAGTGTGTGCCCAGTGGGGTGTGACTGTGTGAGAGCGAGGTCTTGCATCGCTCATCTCAATATCTGCGGTGTTTTCGTGGCAACATAATTTCGCTGAGTCTGCCTTTAAAGCTTGAGAGCTTGAAAAGACTTGTAAAAAATTCAGAAATGATACCTGATCATTAAAGCTAGTTATCCCTTTATGGATGCAAGCACCTCTTTAGGCCTTTCCCACTGGGCACAAACTGGTTGCATCAATGATGTTTCAAGGTAATGTGTATTGTGACATGGAATCTATGTGGAAAATACATAGATTTGAAAAAAGTCATATGTAAACAGTTGTTTTGAGGGTGGAATTTCAACCACAGGATTATGTCATCATTGTGACCAATTTTCAATATCCAAAAACCATGTATAAAATATGTTGAATTTGTAACTTTTGAAACAACGTCAGATCTTCAACATTATATCAACTATCAGAAAAATAACTATAGGCTGGGCAGCACCTCTTACTGGAGAGTTGATCTATCTATAGCTATTCATTTGGTCTCCAATCCAGGGTTTTAACCAAGCTCAGCCCTGCTTAGCTTTGATATATCACTGACTACTACCAATATGCTATCGTGAGAATGATTGTTGAGATCTCTTAATAATTAAATATATCCACTGTTGTTATCAAAGTCCTTCCAAAGGGTAGGTTTAACAGAGTACATTAAATGCATCAATGATACTATTTGGGCCAATACGTACAGCAGTCATCAACAGATATTGTTTCAATTCAACCAGAAATAGACAAAACATAAAGGCCTAGAGTTTCAAGCTTTGGTTGATTTCAAATGTAATCTTCAAGTTAATCATTGACATTTTGGATTCACGCCTCCATCTCAACCAAAAATACTAAAAAGTTTTAATGTTTTCCTTTTTAACATTTTTAAAGTAGCACTTATTTTGCTGATAGCTACTTTATTGAGCAAAAATCGACTTACTATGACTGAGAAATATGGTTGTCCCACCTAGCTATCTTACGATGAATGCACGAACTAAGTCACTCTGGATTAAGAGCATCTGCTAAATGACTGAAATGTAAAGGACTAAATCAAATCAAACTTAGTTTAAAGTGCATTTCAAGTTTGATTAGATTTAATAGTATTCTTTAAACATAGATTTTTTTGTTGATGTCTAGACGTGAAGCCAACATATCAATTATTAATTTGTAGACAAACTGGATGGTCTTTGCTATCCGGGATCTTTGGAACATCCCAACCCCATTGAAGTTGAAATGTAAAATGGTTAAAGAGCGACTGCCTTTAAAAAGCAACAAATCCCTTTAAAAACATGGCATTGATATGAGTCAGAAACAGTTATTCTAGTGTCAAAATCAAATAAAAAAAATATTGGATCATTTTGGCCATTAAGTCAGTCTTGTCTAAAACAAAGTCTGGAATATCCGCGCGTCAAAACGGTTGGAGGTTGGGTTTTGATTTGACGATGCCCATTTTTCCATTAATACGGGGTGAACAGCTGCGGTGATCGCTCTCTATCCAATGGCATAGATAGTGAGGCAGACCTGCCCAGCGGCTCCGACTTTGTTTGCATGAGACAACACAGTACCCATTTTATTTTTGATTTAAGACTGCACCAAACACCTTAGTTAAATGTAAAATTGCACAACTAAAACTTCCTCTGCAAAAACATCAAAATGAATGAAAGATTTATAGAGTTATCTTAGATTCATTCTGGGGATTTTGAGGAACTGTCTCATGAGGGACGAGGATCATTATCCAAACTGGTTAAATCGGTCAGAAAACATACCTCCAAGACTGAAATCTTGTTTTTCTAATGAGCAACAGAAAAACATGTGCCAATCAGCGTGTTCAGTGGCTCTTTAAGGTAAGGGTTAAGGTTAGGGTAAATGTTATGGCTAGGTAACGGTTAAAGTTAGGGTAGGTACAGTGGGGCAAAAAAGTATTTAGTCAGCCACCAATTGTGCAAGTTCTCCCACTTAAAAATATGAGAGAAGCCTGTAATTTTCATCATAGGTACACTTCAACTATGACAGACAAAATGAGGGAAAAAAATCCAGAAAATCACATTGTAGGATGTTTAATGAATTTATTTGCAAGTTATGGTCGAAAATAAGTATTTGGTCAATAACAAAAGTTTATCTCAATACTTTGTTATATACCCTTTGTTGGCAATGACAAAGGTCAAATGTTTTCTGTCTTCACAAGGTTTTCACACACTGTTGCTGGTATTTTGGCCCATTCCTCCATGCAGATCTCCTCTACAGCAATTATGTTTTGGGGCTGTTGCTGTGCAACATGGACTTTCAACTCCCTCCAAAGATTTTCTATGGGGTTGAGATCTGGAGACTGGCTAGGCCACTCCAGGACCTAGAAATGCTTCTTACGAAGCCACTCCTTCGTTGCCCGGGCAGTGTGTTTGGGATCATTGTCATGCTGAAAGACCCAGACACGTTTCATCTTCAATGCCCTTGCTGATGGAAGGAGGTTTTCCCTCAAAATCTCACGATACATGGCCCCATTCATTCTTTACGCGGATCAGTCGTCCTGGTCCCTTTGCAGAAAAACAGCCCCAAAGCATGATGTTTCCACCCCCATGCTTCACAGTAGGTATGGTGTTCTTTGGATGCAACTCAGCATTCTTTGTCCTCCAAACACGACAAGTTGAGTTTTTACCAAAAAGTTATATTTTGGTTTCATCTGACAATATGACATTCTCTCAATCTTCTTCTGGATCATCCAAATGCTCTCTAGTAAACTTCAGACGTGCCTGGACATGTACTGGCTTAAGCAGGGGGACACGTCTGGCACTGCAGGATTTGAGTCCCTGGCGGTGTAGTGTGTTACTGATGGTAGGCTTTGTTACTTTGGTCCCTGCTCTCTGCAGGTCATTCACTAGGTCCACCCGTGTGGTTCTGGGATTTTTGCTCACTGTTCTTGTGATCATTTTTACCCCACGGGTTGAGATCTTGCGTGGAGCCCCAGATCGAGGGAGATTATCAGTGGTCTTGTATGTCTTCCATTTCCTAATAATTGCTCCCACAGTTGATTTCTTCAAACCAAGCTGCTTACCTTTTGCAGATTCCGTCTTCCCAGCCTGGTCCAGGTCTACAATTTTGTTTCTGGTGTCCTTTGACAGCTCTTTGGTCTTGGCCATAGTGGAGTTTGGAGTGTGACTCTTTGAGGTTGTGGACAGGTGTCTTTTATACTGATAACAAGTTCAAACAGGTGCCATTAATACAGGTAACGAGTGGAGGACAGAGGAGCCTCTTAAATAAGAAGTTACAGGTCTGTGAGAGCCAGAAATCTTGCTTGTTTGTAGGTGACCAAATACTTATTTTTCACCATAATTTGCAAATAAATTCATTCAAAATCCTACAATGTGATTTTCTGGATTTTTTTTCCTCCTTTTGTCTGTCATAGTTGAAGTGTACCTATGATGAAAATTACAGGCCTCTCTCATCTTTTTAAGTGGGAGAACTTGCACAATTGGTGGCTGACTAAATACTTTTTTGCCCCACTGTATGTCCCAAGGAGCCAGGATAGCACTAACCCAAACTGGATATGGATTTGTATCTTCTGCTTGTGTAGTTCCGCCTGTGTCACTAACTTAGGGCTCTATTCAATCTGTATCGATGAATCGTATACAGATTGAATAGAGCCCTTGGAGTTGTTCCTGAGAGAAAGTAAGGTTGAGACAGAGGACCTGGTTATTCTGTGCAGCCTTAGTGTAGCGTGTCCACCAGCCTCTGGTAGGCCTCCCTCTCATGGTCCAGGCTGTGGTGCTTCTCAACGTAGCGCTTCCCGTTCGCCACCACACGCTCCCGCAGCTCTCCGTCTACCAGCAGCCTCTGAGATACACGCACAAATTCCTGGAAGAGGTGGGGCAAGGACAATCAATGCTTCAGAAGTTACTGAATGAAGCATACATCTGTACTAGTATTTTACCCCAAA
This sequence comes from Oncorhynchus clarkii lewisi, assembly GCF_045791955.1. Taxonomy (NCBI): domain Eukaryota; kingdom Metazoa; phylum Chordata; class Actinopteri; order Salmoniformes; family Salmonidae; genus Oncorhynchus; species Oncorhynchus clarkii. The sequence goes on from NC_092176.1 coordinate 15,020,621, forward strand.
AGAACAATACTACTTGTTAACATTTTTTTATACATTTAACAAGCCTCTAAGAACCCATTAAAGCAGTGAGTTAATGAGGTGTAACCAACCACAGCAGTGAATGACATGAGGGAGTGTTGCTATTCTGACTTGTAAACACTCATTGAATGTGCTCTGCCTTGCTAATTGATGGAGACATCTGTGACCGGTTTCAAATAGGCAGGTGCAATGGCCCTTTCCAACCTACTCTGATGGCTGCTGCTTCCTATTTGCTTATGAAGGGAGTGGAACACAAACAGTGTCTGTCTGCTGCTATTTAATGGCCCTGCCACACCAGCTGTCAGGATGAGATGGGGAGAAATATATCAAGCAATTACAAAATGAGTAATGACATTCTCCCTGAGCGCCGGTGGAAATGTTTGGAGCCCATAAGGTCCTTCTTGAATTCTGGCAGTTTTTTTAGTGGCCTGGGAGGCTGTGACCAAGGGCTGTAATAACACAGAATCACACAGCCTTTCAGTGAGGGCTCCATCATAGCATCCAAGATCTCCTGGAGCAGAGCCTTGTGGGTAAACAGAGCTGCAGCCAATGCCAGAGCATCAGGCCGTTTCACTTCACTCAAGTGATGTGACCATGTTTGGAGTGCCTCTTAATTTGAGATTAAGCCATATGAGAGAGCCATGAAGTCCCAGCAAAACCACTAAAAGTCAAGTTATTCTATAATCAATGGACTCCATAAAAAATATACTACAGTCGTTCTGAAAATGCCATACTGTTTATAGTGCTACAGGCATTCAAGTGCTTGATCTTTTGACAGCCTTTGCATTACATTTTCAATACTCTTGAGGAGTTATGTACAGTATCAAATGAACAAGTCACCACCACAAACAGATCAATGGCCAATAACACATTATCATCCCTGGGAAAGGCTTGTGCAACATGTACATTATCATGTGTGAAAAAGTTGTGTCAGCCAGAGAGAGTTTCAGTTGAAACAGCTGAAGCTGTTAGCTAGAAGCCATGGTTTAGCTAACCCTCGTCTCTTCAGCCTACTGTGTGAGGTTCCCCCTTGGAGGGATTTTTCCACGGCTCAGCTGAGCACACGTGACACGACCTCCCCTGGAGAGAAAAGGACTGACTTATCTCTTGGCATCATAGCAGCATTATGCTAATGTCACCCTCCTGCCTGCCACGTACCATGCCGAGGACGTACCCCCTGCCGGCAAACACCTACCGCTGCTCTCACATAAAACCTCTCTGAGCAGTTAGTTAAAGTGACCCTCCAAGGACCTCTCGCTTTCTCCACATGCCTGGTTGCTGCCGTGTACCATTATACAGTTCACTGGATACTGTTGTATCTTGACTCCTTCCCCTGAGGTCTACATTCTCACTAAAGTATAGGCCCCTAGGACATGTTGAATCCCTTTTACCGACTTACGCACCTCCAAACTATTATGTCATTCTCAGTTGTTATTTTAAGCCTTACAAAAAAACAATAGCATAAAGAGTGTGTCTAGCACAGTAGGTTAATACTCAGAAACAGCAGACTGTGTCAGGGGAAAGACAGTCATATTCCGTGGTCCTTTGTATCTCAGTTGGTAGAGTATGGTGCTTCAATGGCGCCTTCAGTGCCAGGGTAGTGGGTTTGATCCCCGGGACCACCCATACGTAAAATGTATGCACGCACGACTAAGTTGCTTTAGATAAAAGTGTCTGCTAAATGGCATATTATTATATTATTTTAAGTGGGTCTAATACACCTCAGTTGTAGGCTCAGTTATATTGCTACTGCTGGTGGCTGTCTTCCCTCTGCATCAGCCTCTTACACAGTGGATATGAAAGCCATTTTACAGCTTAACCACAGGAAGGGTTCTTACCTGAGGGGACGAGTAGAGCAGACCAGTGACCTCATGTTGCACCACCGCTGTGTTGCCTGGGATGTCACGAGCCACCACCGGTACCTCCAGGTCCATTGCCTGAACACAATACATGACACAGAAATAGCTACATCAAACTCCACACACACATGTGACTAGCTGGCATCTTCTAGCCCTTAATTTACTTTACTTGTTGGTATCCCCTTGGGACTTTATTGTCATTCATTCAGGTAATACGTTATCAGCAGGTTGTGGAAGTGAAACATGCTAATCAGTGTTTAAGCCTTCTGTGGATTGTTTTAATCTGCAGTGTTTAAAACAGATTAACAGGATTACACCCAATTCTGGAAAGATAGTATGACAAGCTAGTCATTCTCATAATTGCTCTAGTACAAATAATAAAAAGGTTCATAGGGTGGAATATTGGTGCCTTGAAAGAGCTGCATGTGACACCAACATACTATATTCTGAGCTGAATTAAAAATGTACATTGTGATATATTTTGTGGGCAGGGCATGCCAGTGGAATTAATGACAATGATGACTGTAATGATCAAAAGATGATTGCGGACTTTGCCCAGATTTAGTGATCCCTCACCCCTCACCTCTAAAATGGCAGCGGACATCCCCTCGGAGACTGAACTGTTCACCAGGGCAGCTGACCTCCTCATAGCAGCATGGAGCTCCTCTTGGCTTCTCTCCTGGGCCAGGTAAACCCCTGCTGACCTTGAGAAACACAGCAGTAGCAGCACTCTGCGTGACACAGGGCTCACCACAAGGCGCACACAGCTGTGAATGACGGGCAGGAGTGACAGGTGCAGGGCATGATGCACAGACCGCTGGCGCCACGATGCAGTATGATTGACATGCCATGCTCTGAAAGTACATGAAGTCTTAACCAGAGAGAGTCAGGGCTGTTTCCTGACTGTCTGAAAACACATTGACCAGGAGGTGAATCCCTTTGGTTATTATCTCTCAGATCTGAGCCATGCCTCTATCTGGGGGTGGAAAGATAACACGCTAGACTACATATTTTTTATTTACATTCTGCTAACTCTACTGAAGATATAAGCACAGTTGGTTTACATGCTCTCTTGGGCCACATGGGATAAAGCGTTAGATAAGCTGGGTGTCTTTTGAATTTCTCACAAGAGCGACAGGGTCCAGATCAGCTTGACAGAGCTTTAATTAGCAATAACGCAGGGTCCAGATCTGTTTGGCAGATCTTTAGTCAGCGATAACTCAGGGTCCAGATCAGTTTGGCAGATCTTTAGTCAGCAATAACGCAGGGTCCAGATCAGTTTGGCAGATCTTTAGTCAGCGATAACGCAGGGTCCAGATCAGTTTGGCAGATCTTTAGTCAGAGATAACGCAGGGTCCAGATCAGTTTGGCAGATCTTTAGACAGCGATAACGCAGGGTCCAGATCAAGATCGCAGGCAGGGTCCAGATCAGTTTGGCAGATCTTTAGACAGCGATAACGCAGGGTCCAGATCAGTTTGGTAGATCTGTAGTCAGCGATAATGTTCTACTAAACTGATAACCATGAAAGAAAAGTTTGAAGGGTTTTACCTTTTACTGATTGCTTCTACTTCTTCAGTAAACACAGGATCAATCTAAGAGAAAAATCAGTGAAAACAACTACTTTAAAATATACACATACAGTTGAAGTCAGAAGTTTACATACACCTTAGCCAAATACATTTAAACTCAGTTTTTCACAATTCCTGACATTTAATCCAAGTAAATATTCCCTGTTTTAGATCAGTTAGGATCACCACTTTATTTTAATAATGTGAAATGCTAGAATAATAGTAGAATAAATGATTTATTTCAGTTTTTATTACTTTCATCACATTCCCAGTGGGTCAGAAGTTTACAAACACTCAATTAGTATTTGGTAGCATTGCCTTTAAATTGTTTAACTTGGGTCAAACGTTTCAGGTAGCTTTCCACAAGCTTCCCACAATAAGTTGGGTGAATTTTGTCCCATTCCTCCAGACAGAGCTGGTGTAACTGAGTCAGGTTTGTAGGCAACCTTGCTCGCACACGCTTTTTCAGTTCTGCCCACACATTTTTTTTATAGGGTCAGGGCGTTGTGATGGCCACTTCAATACCTTGACTTTGTTGTCCTTAAGCCATTTTGCCACAACTTTGGAAGTATGCTTTGGGTCATTGTCCATTTGGAAGACCTATTTGCATCCAAGCTTTAACTTCCTGACTGATGTCTTGAGATGTAGCTTCAATATATCCAATTGCTTTTCCTGCCTCATGATGCCATCTATTTTGTGAAGTGCACCAGTCCCTCCTGCAGCAAACCACCCCCATAACATGATGCTGCCACCCCCGTGCTTCACGGTTGGGATGGTGTTCTTCGGCTTGCAAGCATCCCCCGTTTTCCTCCAAACATAACGATGGTCATTATGGCCAAACAGTTCTATTTTTGTTTCATCAGACAAGAGGACATTTCTCCAAAAAGTACGATCTTTGTCCCTAAAAACCGTAGTCTGGCTTTTTAATGGCGGTTTTGGAGCAGTGGCTTCTTCCTTGCTGAGCGGCCTTTCAGGTTATGTTGATTTAGGACTCATTTTACTGTGGATAAATACTTTTGTGGCTGTTTCCTCCAGCCTCTTCACAAGGTCCTTTGCTGTTTTCTGGGATTGAGTTGCACTTAATGCACCAAAGTACGTTCATCTCTAGGAGACAGAAAGCGTCTCCTTCCTGAGCGGTATGACGGCTGCGTGGTCCCATGGTGTTTATACTTGCGTACTATTGTTTGTACAGATTAACGTGGTACCTTCAGGTGTTTGGAAATTGCTCCCAAGGATGAACCAGACTTGTGGAGGTCTACAATTTTTTTTCTGAGGTCTTGGCTGATTTATTTTGATTTTCCCATTATATCAAGCCACAAGGCACTGAGTTTGAAGGTAGGCCTTGAAATACATCCACAGATACACCTCCAATTGACTCAAATTATGTCAGTTAGCCTATTAGAAGCTTCTAAAGCCATGACAAAATTTTCTGGAATTTTTCAAGCTGTTTAAAGGCACAGTCAACTTAGCGTATGTAAACTTCTGACCCACTGGAATTGTGATATAGTAAATTATAAGTGAAATAATCTGTCTGTAAACAACTTTTGGAAAAATTACTTTTGTCATGCACAAAGTAGATGTCCTAACCGATTTGCCAAAACTATAGTTTATCAGGAAATTTGTGGAGTGGTTGAAAAACGAGTTTTAATGACTCCAACCTAAGTGTATGTAACTTTCCGAGTTCAACTGTATACATATATAATATCAATATATACACAAATATATATACATATATAAAATATATACATCTGTTGATAAAAACTGTATGTTCAACTCAAAGCACATTAGACTTTATGCTGTTTAACTACACTGAACAAAAATATGAACGCAACATGCAACAATTTCAAAGATTTTACTGAGTTCATAAGGTCAATTGAAGAAGAAGAAAAATAGAGGTGTGGATCAGAACCAGTCAGCATTTGGTGTGACCACCATTTGTCTCATGCAGCACGACATCTCCTTCGCATAGAGTTGACCAGGCTGTTGATTGTGGCCTATGGAAGGGTGTCCCACTCCTCTTCAATGGCTGTGCGAAGTTGTTGGATATTGGTGAGAACTGGAACAATGTCGTACACGTCGATCCAGAGAATCCCAAACATGCTCAATGGGTGACATGTCTGGTGAGTTTACAGGCCATTAAAGAACTGGGAAATGTTCAGCTTCCAGAAATTGTGTACAGATCCTTGCGGCATAGGGCCGTGTATTGTGGGCCGTGTATTTGCAAACTACCTGCCCTCCAGGACCCCTACACCACCTGATGTCACAGGAAGGCCATAAAGATCATCAAGGACAACAACCACCCGAGCCACTGCCTGTTCACCCCACTATCATCCAGAAGGCGAGGTCAGTACAGGTGCATCAAAGCAGGGACCGAGAGACTGAAAAACAGCTTCTATCTCAAGGCCATCAGACTGTTAAACAGCCACCACTAACATTGACTGGCTGCTGCCAACACACTGACTCAACTCCAGCCACTTTAATAATGGGAATTGATGGAAATTGATGTAAAATATATCACTAGCCACTTTAAACAATGCTACTTAATATGTTTACATACCCTACATTATTCATCTCATATGTATACGTATATACTGTACTCTATATCATCTACTGCATCTTTATGTAATACATGTATCACTAGCCACTTTAAACTATGCCACTTTGTTTACATACCCTACATTACTCATCTCATATGTATATACTGTACTCGATACCATCTACTGCATCTTGCCTATGCTGTTCTGTACCATCACTCATTCATATATCTTTAAGTACATATTCTTTATCCCTTTACACTTGTGTGTATAAGGTAGTAGTTTTGGAATTGTTAGGTTAGATTACTCGTTGGTTATTACTGCATTGTCGGAACTAGAAGCACAAGCATTTCGCTACACTCACATTAACATCTGCTAACCATGTGCATGTGACAAATAAATTTGATTTGATTATCATCCTGAAGCATGAGGTGATGGCAGAGGATGAATGGCACGACAATGGGCCTCAGGATCTCATCACGGTATCTCTTGCTATCGATAAAATGCAATTGCGTTCATTGTCCATAGCTTATGCCTGTCCATACCATAACCCTACCGCCACCATTGGGCACTCTGTTCACAATGTTGACATCAGCAAACCGCTCACCCACACGACACCATAGACGCTGTCTTCCATCTGCCCGGTACAGTTTAAACCGGGATTCATCTGTTATGAGCACACTTCTCCAACGTGCCAGTGGCCATTGAAGGTGAGCATTTAACCATTGAAGTTGGTGATGATGCTGAACTGCAGTTAGGTCAAGACCCTGGTACGACGAACATGGAGATGGGCTTCCCTGAGACGGTTCTTCGATTGTGCAAACCCACAGCTTCATCAGCAGTCCGGGTGGCTGGTCTCAGCTGATCCAGCAGGTGAAGAAGCCGGGTGTAGAGGTCCTGTACTGGCATGGTTACACGTGGTCTGCGGTTGTGAGACCGGTTGGACATACTGCCAAATTCCTGCAGTCAGCATGTCAATTGCACGCTCCCTCTGTGGCTTTGTTTTGTGTGACAAAACGTCACATTTTAGAGTGGCCTTTTATTGTCCCCAGCTCAAGGTGCACCTGTTTAATGATCATGCTTCTTGATATGCCACAACTTTCAGGTGGATGGATTATCTTGGCAAAGGAGAAATGCTCACTAACGGGGATGTAAGGAAATTGGTGCACAACATTTTAGAGAAATAAGCTTTTTGTGCATATGGACAATTTCTGTGATCTTTTATTTCAGCTCATGAAACATGGGACCAACACTTTACATGTTGCGTTTATATTTTTGTTCAGTATATTTAATGAGCTTGAGCATTCGTTTCTATTTCAAGAATGTATTGAAATATACAATGCCTTCAGAAAGTATTCACACCCCTTGACTTTTTCCAGATTGTGTTGTGTTACAGCCTGAATTGGCCAACACACGATACTCCATAATGTCAAAGTAGAAATGTTACAAATGAATAAATAATGAAAAGCTGAAATAAGTATTCAACCCATTTGTCACTGCAAGCCTAAATATGTCCAGGATTAAAAAGGTGTTTAACAAGTCACATAAGTTGCATGGACTCACTCTGAGTGCAATAGTAGTGTTTAACATGATTTTGAATGACTACCTCATCTCTTTACCCCACACATACAATTATCTGTAAGGTCACTCAGTCGAGCAGTACATTTCAACCACAAAGACCAGGGAGGTTTTGGCTCGGTTACTGGATCGAATCCCAAAGCTGACAAGGTAAAAATCTGTCGTTCTGCACCTGAGCAAGACAGTTAACCCACGGGTCCCGAAGACATGGCTGTCGATTAAGGCAGCACCCCCCACCTCTCTGATTCAGAGGGGTTGGGTTAAATGTGGAATATACATTTCAGTTGAAGGCATTCAGTTGTACAACTGACTAGGTATCCCCTTTCCCTTTTCGAATGCCTCACAAAGAAGGGTACCTACTGGGAGATGGGTAAAAACAAATAAAGCAGACACTGAATATCCCTTTGAGCATGGTGAAGTTATTAATTACACTATAGATGGTGTATCAATACACCCAGTCACTACAAAGATAGTCACCTTCCTAACTCAGTTGCCGGAGAGGAAGGAAACTGCCCTGGGATTTCACCATGAGGCCAATGGTGATTTTAAAACAGTACCTGAGTTTGATGGCTGTGATAGATCTGAAGATGGATCAACAACATTGTACTGTAGTTACTCCACAATACTAACTTAACTGACAAACTGAAAATAAGAAAGCATGTACAGAATAAAAATATTCCAAAACATGCATCCTGTTTGCAACAAGGCAATAAAATAATACTGCAAAAAAAAATCTGAATATGAAAGGGTTATGTTAAGGGCATTACTGAGTACCACTTTTCATATATTCAAGCAGAGTTGTGGCTGCACCATGTTATGGGTATGCTTGTAATTGATATGGTCTGGGGAATTTCAGGGTAAAAATAAACAGAATGGTGCTAAGAACAAGCAAAATCCTAGAGGGAAAACATGGTTCAGTCTGCTTCACCTTCACCTTTCAGCAGGACAATGACCCAAAACACAAGACCAAATTAACCACTGGAGTTGTTCCCAAGTGGCCAAGTTACAGTTTACTTAAATATGTTTGAAAATCTATAGCAATGATTAACAACCAATTCGACAGAGCTTGAATAATTATTTAAAGAATAAAATGGGCAAATATTGTACAATATAGGTGTGCAAAGCTCTTGGATACTTACCCAGAAAGACTCATAGACTCACTACCAAAGGTGTTTGTAACATGTCATGACATGGTTTTTATTCTGTACATGATTGTAAAATGTATTGACTCCTGAATTTATTTGAGCTTGCCATAACAAAGGGGTTGAACACTCATTGACTCTTGATTTTTTTTTACAAATTTGTAAACATTTCTGAAAACATTATTCCACTTTGACATTAAGTGGTATTGTGTGTAGGCCAGTGACTAAATATTTTAAATATTCAGGCTGTAAGGGAGTGAACATTATTTACAATAAGGGTTACATGAAGTAGGCAGTCATTGTAAATTCTTAACTGATTTCAGACCTTTCTGAAATGAAAATATATTGGACCTAAACCTCCCCTGAACACCCCCCCCCCCCTTCAAAAAAGTGACCCTCCCCTATACCCAAAATAATCATTAAAACAAAATGGATAGCAGAGAACATGTCTACCGTTTACCCTCAATTATTGGACAGACCAGAGCTTTAGATATGCAGTTCTAGAAACTGTTTTTCATCCTGTAAGCATTACATGGCAACGCAGGAAGGGCTGCGGGCCAGGTTGTGGGTTCGCAGACCATTGTGGACAAGAGTAGGGGTGGAAAGATCTCCTTCATAGTAAACACAATGCATGAACCTATCATCATATTTGGAAGTCCGAGAAAATAAAATAATTTAAAACATTTCATGCAATTCTACACATTAGCAGAATATTTTTTTATACCACACAAATGACCGAAATGACAAGCTAGGAATGGACAGAGAGATAGGCCTGTGTTAATCTTATATTGTTCCAATGCCTAATACGCTTCTTGTTTGCAACAACACTGTCCCTGTTTGCAAATACTTAGGAATTTGAGCATGGTATTTTCAAAAGTTGGACCTATCTTCCACCACCCCCAGACATAGTAGGCCTACAGATGCAGAAAAATGTCAGCTTTAACTGCTGGCTACTCTTCTTCTGTTGCTTAACCCAAGTGTTTCCCTAAAAGCTGTCTGGGTTTAAACATATTCTATTGTGCCAAAAGTGAACAGCTTATTCAATTGATAGAATTTATTTACTTCCCAGGCAAAGTATCCTCAGCTATAGAAGGTTGTAGCTTCTGAATGTCAAAGAAGAAAAACAAGGATCTCCTCATATGCATTGGAGTCACATTTTCCTGGGTATTTTCCAGCTTGTTTCTAGCATCGCTGACCAAAGCGCTGGTATACTGTAGATCACTTTATACAATTGGATCCATTTAATTTTCTTTCAAATCTTAAGGTAACAAGGGGCAGACCTGTGCTTTTTGCAATTTTCTTCAATAAAAAGGTAGGCCTATGGCATACCCTCTCATACTCCCTCAATTTGAGCCTTGGTTTTTAACTTAACAGACATTCACTGAAAAGATGCATTGTGGGTGCATTGCTGCTGCTTCAAGTTTCAGCATGACATTTTAAGTTACTCGAATCTGGCTTATTGTCAATAACTCTGATATATATACACATCCTGGGCAAGAAACATTGTTTGTAATCAAATCAATTATAGTAATAGCAAGCTATCCAAGTTGACCTCCGGTCCTCCTTTTCATCTGCGCTCTCCTTCTCAAACTGAACAGAACATAGGCTATAGGCTCGTCCGCGTGCAAGATAGTGAATTTTTGGGACTAAGCCTAATCAAAATACAATTCGGAAGAAGCATTTGACTCTCCTTCTGAAAATGCCACTGTAGGCCTACACAGCATTGGTTAGGCAACAAACGTTTTTGATCAGCAAGAGCAGAGCAGGCTGGGCTCAGTATTCGAATATCCATTGCAGTGTTTAATGCAATCTAATTTTATTTACACCATCCCAGCAGCCATCTTAAAAATATAACTTTACTGTGTGCTTCTCCGAGCATAGCATATAGTCTATAGTGCATTTGATTGAGACCACACTACAGAGGCAAGAAATGTGAACCCTTTGGAATTACCTTGTTTTCTGCATAAACTGGTCATACAATTTGATCTTATCTTCATCTAAGTCATAACAATAGACAAACACAGTCTGCTTAAACTAATAACACAAACAATTATACGTTTTCATGTCTTTATTGAACACACCGTGTAAACATTCACAGTGTAGGGTGTTAAAAGTATGTGAACCCTTGGATTTAATAACTCATTGACCCTCCTTTGGCATCAATAACTTCAACCAAATGTTTTCTGTAGTTTGGATCAGACCTGCACAACGGTCAGCAGGAATTTTGGACCAGCAGTGGCTTCTTCCGTGGTGTCCTCCCATGAACAACATTCTTGTTTAGTGTTTTACGTATCGTAGACTCGTCAACAGAGATGTTAGCATGTTCCAGAGATTTCTGTAAGTCTTTAGCTGATACTCTAGGATTCTTCTTAACCTCATTGAGCATTCTGCGCTGTGCTCTTGCAGTCATTGTTGCAGGACAGTCACTCCTAGGGAGAGTAGCAACAGTGCTGAACTTTCTCCATTTATAGACAAGTTGGATAACCGTGGCCTGATGAACACTAAGGCTTTTAGAGATACTTTTGTAACCCTTTCCAGCTTTAGGCAAGTCAACAATTCTTAATCTTAAGTCTTCTGAGATCTCTTGCTCAAGGCATGGTTCACATCAGGCAATGCTTCTTGTGAATAGCAAACTCAAATTTGGTGAGTGTTTTTTATGGGGCAAGGCAGCTCTAACCAACATCTCCAATCTCGTCTCATTGATTGGACTCCAGATTAGCTGACTCCTGACTCCAATTAGCATTTGGAGAAGTAGTCTAGGGGTTCATTAGCCTAGGGGTTCACATACTTTTTCCAACCTACACTGTGAATATGTAAATGATGTATTCAATATAGACAAGAAAAATACAATAATTTGTGTGTTATTAGTTTAACCACACTATGTTTGTTTATTGTTGTGACTTAGATGCAGATCAGATCAAATTTGATGACCAATTTATGCAGACATCCAGGTAATTCCAAAGGGTTCACATACTTTTGCTTGCCACGGTGCACTTGATATTGCACCCCCAGCAGAGCATCAGAGATGAGGGGTGGCATCGGGCACACATCGATATATAGCCTAAAACAGAGAAATATAGACATATCATCAATTACAAATTACATGACCTTCCACTGAACTAGATTTAAAATAAATAAATAAATACTAAACCCTCCACTTGACTGAAATTGAAAAAGCATGACCCTCCCCCATTTCCCTCCAGGTAACCATTCTGTACATTTCGATCCATCCCTAACAACAAAATGTGGAAAAAGTCAAGGGTTGTGAACACTTTCTGAAGGCACTGTCTGTATGTTAATGAGATATTTATGTATTTCAATATCTTTGTCAAAATGTCTAAAAACACGTTTTCACTTTGTCATTATAGTGTGTGTGTAGATGGGTGAGAGAGAACATATATTTAATCCATTTTGAATTCAGGCTGTAACACAACAAAATGTGGGATAATTCTCAAGTGGTGTGAACATTTTCTGACGGCTCTGTACCTCTACCCTCCATGACACACGGCAGCCATACCTTAATCATGACCATAAGAGATACAACAATGTCACAGCTTATCATTTCTAACATGCCCAAATCATTATCTGAAAATCCTGTATTTTCAGAGATTGGGGTCAGGGTGGGGTGGGTGCCCAATCTGATTAATTGCGCTGTGGGATTTGCGTGCATTAGCTGGCCCACCGCAAAGTCCTAGCATCATAGCAATTTAGGTCAAAGATGCTGCACGCAAGTTGCGGTTTCATTTTTGGGGGTTTTATTGTCATGCTTATCGCTTTTCAGAATTTAAATGTGATATTTAATGCGCATTTGTGTTTCACATGCAAATAATCTTACTTGAGAATACTCAACATCCAGAAACAAAGCTAGGATTTACAAAGATAAAAAAAAGGGTCAGGGAGACAATATAAGTATGACATCAGTGATTGCTAGTCCTTGATATAGTACTTATACAGAGATCAATATATGAATGGATTACTGGTAATATATTCCATTTAACAACCTAGACAGAATAACAGAACCTGTGTGAATTTGTTTGGAGAGAGACATCATACCTTCCCCGATCGACCTTAAACAACTACATTATCTTGCATTTAATAATTAGCAATACATCATCATTTAACATAGGAAGGATGGATATTTTGTTGCCTTCATATCTTAGCGAACACAAATACATTTGAGCACAGGCACCACTGTTTCCTTTGATGTCGTCTACATTAAAATCACTAAAAAGGCTCTGCTTTCACTGAATCTTCTTATCAAACAACACAAACCATAGCAGAGCAGGAAGTACATGTAAAACATCAGCCGAGACAGTATGCCCCTGGCCAATTCTACTCAAAAACACAACATACCTTTTTATGATACTGCTGTTTGAGAGACAGTTAATCATTTAAAAAAAAACATTTGAGTAGGAGAAAAAAATATATAAAAAATATATTATTTGATGGCGTGATTAAAGCGGTCTGTGGGAGGAGGCCCACACAGAATCAATAGGAAAATGCCAATGGCAGAGAACACACAGGAAAAGAGAGCAGGAGTAAAAGCAACAAGGTGGCCATTGACAGCTAAGATACAGCCTTTCTTTGGCAGCCCTTCTCAGAAGATCAATACTCATCCACGGAAAGTAGACTGCAATCAAATCAGTGGAAAATGTTTGTGTTTTAGTGCTAGAGGTGACACCTCCTGCTACTATGCAGTAATGGTGATGTCATCGGGCATTCTGGCACTACTCTTTTTGACCAGGTTTTTATCAACTATCATGTCAATGCAACACAGAGACTTGAAAAATAGCAATGAAAGAATCACGACAGTGAAAGTGCATTTTGAAATCAATGCTATTTCATAAGCTGGTCATAATAATTGTAAATAAAATATAGAAATTAATAATTGTTTTGAAATCAAGCTAACCACTGCCCTCTGCTAACACACAATATGTGACAGAGAGAGAGACATCAGTAGCCTGATCCCATGCTGCCCTCCATGACACCGGGGCCCAGTGGAGTGTGACCGTACACCTGGCAGGGTGGAAACCCCTGGGTGGCCCAGACTAGCCCAGCAGATGTCTTGGTGCTGGGGCTCGTCCAGCGTCTGCACTGCAGCAGCACAGTGGGCTGGCTGCTCTGAGAGAACAGGAAGGCAGAGAGTCAGGCGGGTGGGGCCAGCTCAGCACTGAAACTGTAACTCCCCCTGGCTCCTAAGGCTGTGGCTCGCGAGCCGCTCGTTATTCCAGCTTATGCCAGCTAATGCTGTTATCTCTGCTACATCCAATTAGAGGAACCTTTGACCTACCTCAAGAGGCAGGTTGCGGGCCATGCACTGATCTGCTTTAACAGACCAACACAGACAGTAAAGGAGGTAAAGAAGGCTTGACCTCTCAGCTGTACAATCACCCTGATCCTATTATGGTCACTCACCTTAGGCCCGATGATGATGAGCACTACCAGGGGATTCTCAGTGTGCCACTCTGAAAGACATAAAACCAGAAACAGTGACTGACAGTCAACCAGCATTTAATTTACTTTCCAAGTGCTTCTGTGTGGCAATACAAATGTAAAATTAGCTCAAATACAAGATCAGAGCATGTAATTGTAGCAGGGCTTGTGTCCAGTGAAAGTGATGGCAGAGGATGTAATCCCTGTACCTGAGAATGCCTCCAGCAGATAGAGAGGATCCTTCACTCTCCTCAGGCCACAGACTAGTAGGAACACATGCAGGTCCTCCACATCCTCCCCACTCACACCTGGGAACAGACAGATAGGTAGCTAGAGCAGTGCATCACAACCCATTATACTGAACAGGGAAACTACCACAGCAGATAATGACAGCCATTCATCAGCCAATGGGAATGAGGAAGAGACAGCAGTGACTAATGCTCTAACAAATCTTTCACATCACAGCAGAAACATTGACGGAGAACAGAAGCGGTGGTTTATTGAAAAGCATTGGGAAGTTGTCATACAGACAGATCAGTTTCATAGAAATGTGCTATACAGCAGCTGGGAGTCACATGGGTGCATTCCTAAATTGAAATTGACTGACTCAATATCAGACTAACCACATCGGTGCTTTTATACTGTAGAAGCAACATTAATTGAGAGACAGACAAACTAAATATGTTATTTTCTCAGATCATCCACCTTCCATGCCCCCCCCTCCCCCAGATCAGTGAGGAACTGGCTGGCTGCAGTGGGCCTGGACCTCATTGCCAGCAACAACTACACCTGCCCTGCCAAGCAGATCAAAACACATTCTCCCCAGCTAACCCTGCCCCTAATAACACACTTTGGCCTACTAGGCACAGCAGTGTGACTCACTGTCAACAGTATGACACTCCTAGTAGCATCAACCACCTGTCACTCAACGTAATAAAAGGGACCAGCAGAGGTGGAAATACTGCTACAGTAAGTATGATCTGCAGGATAGTGGAAGGTTGCAGGGGTGTAGTTAGGGAGTTACAGCTCTGTCAAGGTGCAAGTAGGGAGTTATAGCTCTGTCAAGGTGTAAGTAGGGAGTTACAGCTCTGTCAAGGTGTAAGTAGGGAGTTACAGCTCTGTCAAGGTGTAAGTAGGGAGTTACAGCTCTGTCAAGGTGTAAGTAGGGAGTTACAGCTCTGTCAAGGTGTAAGTAGGGAGTTACAGCTCTGTCAATGTGTAAGTAGGGAGTTACAGCTCTGTCAAGGTGTAAGTAGGGAGTTACAGCTCTGTCAAGGTGTAAGTAGGGAGTTACAGCTCTGTCAAGGTGTAAGTAGGGAGTTACAGCGGTGTCAAGGTGGATTACAGCTGTGTCAAGGTGGATTACAGCTGTGTCAAGGTGTAAGTAGGGAGTTACAGCTGTGTCAAGGTGGATTACAGCTGTGTCAAGGTGTAGGTAGGGAGTTACAGCTGTGTCAAGGTGGATTACAGCTGTGTCAAGGTGTAAGTAGGGAGTTACAGCTGTGTCAAGGTGTAAGTAGGGAGTTACAGCTGTGTCAAGGTGGGTTACAGCTGTGTGTAGGTAGGGGGTTACAGCTGTGTCAAGGTGTAAGTAGGGGGTTACAGCTGTGTCAAGGTGTAAGTAGGGAGTTACAGCTGTGTCAAGGTGGATTACAGCTGTGTCAAGGTGTAGGTAGGGAGTTACAGCTGTGTCAAGGTGTAAGTATGGAGTTACAGCTGTGTCAAGGTGGGTTACAGCTGTGTGTAGGTAGGGGGTTACAGCTGTGTCAAGGTGTAGGTAGGGAGTTACAGCTGTGTCAAGGTGGGTTACATCTGTGTGTAGGTAGGGGGTTACAGCTGTGTCAAGGTGTAGGTAGGGGGTTACAGCTGTGTCAAGGTGTAGGTAGGGGGTTACAGCTGTGTCAAGGTGTAGGTAGGGAGTTACAGCTGTGTCAAGGTGGGTTACAGCTGTGTCAAGGTGTAGGTAGGGGGTTACAGCTGTGTCAAGGAGTGGGTAGGGGGTTATAGCTGTGTGTAGGTAGGGGGTTACAGCTGTGTCAAGGTGTAGGTAGGGAGTTACAGCTCTGTCAAGGTGGGTTACATCTGTGTGTAGGTAGGGGGTTACAGCTGTGTCAAGGTGTAGGTAGGGGGTTACAGCTGTGTCAAGGTGTAGGTAGGGGGTTACAGCTGTGTCAAGGTGTAGGTAGGGAGTTACAGCTGTGTCAAGGTGGGTTACAGCTCTGTCAAGGTGGGTTACATCTGTGTGTAGGTAGGGGGTTACAGCTGTGTCAAGGTGTAGGTAGGGGGTTACAGCTGTGTCAAGGTGTAGGTAGGGGGTTACAGCTGTGTCAAGGTGTAGGTAGGGAGTTACAGCTGTGTCAAGGTGGGTTACAGCTGTGTCAAGGTGTAGGTAGGGGGTTACAGCTGTGTCAAGGAGTGGGTAGGGGGTTATAGCTGTGTGTAGGTAGGGGGTTACAGCTGTGTCAAGGTGTAGGTAGGGAGTTACAGCTCTGTCAAGGTGTAAGTAAGGAGTTACAGCAGTGTCAAGGTGGGTTACAGCTGTGTCAAGGTGTAGGTAGGGGGTTACAGCTGTGTCAAGGTGTAGGTTGGGGGTTACAGCTGTGTCAAGGTGTAGGTTGGGGGTTACAACTGTGTCAAGGTGTAGGTAGGGAGTTACAGCTCTGTCAAGGTGTAAGTAAGGAGTTACAGCAGTGTCAAGGTGGGTTACAGCTGTGTCAAGGTGTAGGTTGGGGGTTACAGCTGTGTCAAGGTGTAGGTTGGGGGTTACAACTGTGTCAAGGTGTAGGTAGGGAGTTACAGCTCTGTCAAGGTGTAAGTAAGGAGTTACAGCTGTGTCAAGGTGTAGGTTGGGGGTTACAACTGTGTCAAGGTGTAGGTTGGGGGTTACAACTGTGTCAAGGTGTGAACGAATATGGAGGCATGTGGAAAGATTATACCACTATCTATTGTTGCAGGCACTCAGGATACGACTGAGAGTGCCTTTACCGGAGACAACACATAGAAATTCACAGAATTCCATGTCTGTGTCAAAGTATTCTCAAATTCTTGAACTCCTTCCAACCTCTAAGAAGAATAGGAGGCTTAATAATGACCCTTACCTTAGCTGATGGTTCATGTGCTGTGCACCATAGATTTAAACTCATCCTATGATGGCTGCTTAATATAAGAGCTCAAGTAAACAATAACATATACAGACAGCTTTTGGAATGAAACAGGGGTGACACAATTACTTTAAAAAGGCCTACAATTATGAGATGTGTTAGCAATCTGGCCAACCAGCAATTAAATGACATACTTTCGTAAACTGACAACTACAGCAACTAAAAAGGGCTGACCATAGGGAAGAAATACGACAGGTTGTCAACAAACCAGGACTATGTTAGACCAACATGCAGCTGATGCATTAAAGTAACCAGAGCCTTCTCACATTAGGTCGGCCAGCAATTCTAACTTAAGCGTCTGTAAATCCACATTAGTCTCTGACATTGTGAAATTGTCATTGACCTAACAGGTATGGTCAGCACACCCAGAAGAATCAGACCGACAGCCATTACACACTGGAGGATAATATTATGTACTATTATTACCTATGTCTAATTGTCTACAATTGCATGATTGGCATGGTCAGTAAATAAGACTTCAAATCATGTATACTTGTCTATATTTTGTCATTTAGAAAATAATAATAATATGGATATTAGATAATAATAGCTACCAATCAATTCGGAACAAATCTCTACCTCAATTACACATACTATACATACCCACCCCTGACGTGGACTCACTAGAAAATATAATCCCACTCACAAGCAAATAAAATTGCTTGCACACACACAGAGCCTGTAAACATGTGACTGTGCTACAGTGACAGACAGTGAAATCCCTTCCTGCCAGATAAGGCCAGCTCAGGAGGATAAGGCAGCCCTTTAATACTATTACAGAGCATCTTAAAATGACAGCGCACAGAGTGTGTGACAGTCAGGCCACTGACCCTAGGTCTGCTGGAGTGTAGGGAGGAAGCAAGCACTGTTGAATCCCAGCCTAAACCAATACAAAATAAAATACAAAAACACTGCACTGTTCACAAAGGGATGATTAAAGACATAAGCAGCACCAGGTGGGGTAGGGAACAGGGCCCTACTGTATCACAGCTTCTATTAATATAAAACAAACCAGTAAAAAAGATGTGGAGCCCTTTGGGGTATTGGTTACTTTTGTGAGATCAGCTAAATCTCCCATCCACCCCATACAGTCTATGCAGCATAAGACTCTGCAGCGCGGACTTGGAAACCTGATACTTCAGCATTCCCTGATTTCCCCTTCCGTCCTCTCTTTACCAAGAGCCCAATGGGACCTGGAGGAACACCCCAACTAGGAACCTGTTTTTGTGACTTCCTTACCTTTCTTGTGAAATGTCCGCATGTCTATGATGTAATAGAGAAATAATACAATTATGTTTAATTTAAACTGAATTTCCTCGCACCAATTCAGGGGCGGACAAAGGGTGTCAGTTAGGACACAACCTCACGACTTCAGATCTAAATGGAGACAGAATGGAGGAGTGCTGGAAAAATTGTTCACAGGCCTGTCAAAGTGGGCAAAAGAATCCAATACAAATAGAGAAAATAAAACCCTCTGGAGACTTAGAAACAATTCATCTTTCTTGAGGGGAGAAACTGAATTGGACAAATTGTCTGTTTTGCCAGCAGCATTTGTTTTTTGCCTGTCTCCTGTCCCTTATATTGCAGAAACACTTTTTTGTTCTTCTGCCTTTGATGTTGAGGGGCACATTGCATAGCTCCCTGTCATTGTTGTGTGTGTGTGTTCCGTGGCTCCTGTCAGTACGTCTGGAGACTGCCACAGTGTAAAACATACTGAACACAGAGGCTAAATAAGAGCTTCTGAAACACTGCAGCTTTCTAACTTAATTTAAACGGAATTTAGGGAAAACCATAGGGAGTTAGACTTGGGACTGCCATTGCCACTAAGAATATTCCTAACGACTGCATTGAAATCTACTATTCCTACACACTTTGGCAGCACTAGAGAAAATAAACACAATATTGTTTATAATTGTGGCCTCTTTCAGCTTAACTAATGCCGCACACCCCATGCCGTTCTAGAAGAGACGGTGTAGTTTAGTTATGCCTCTAGAGGAGGTTGGTGCCAGCGTATTCCCCCTGGACAGACTCAGAAACCCCCTTCCCTACAGTGTAAAACCTGCCCTACCTCAGAAGACCCCAGCCTTTACCCGGCCCCCACCCCCCCTCTGTGATCCCCCAGGACTGTCTGTCACTCACCAGCCTGCTGTCATTTGCCCTGCACCTGCCTACACCCTCAACCCCACAGCGCACACAGCAGTGGGGCAACACTCTACTGATACTCTGCCTTTGATGGAGCTGCAGCCTCAGGATCTTCCTAACACTACACTCTCTGCCCTTGGCTGTTTCACCACAACCAAAGGGTTATACAGAGAGAGAAGCAACTTCAATCAGGCAGCTGGGTTTCCTGGGCCTCATGTTCTACTGAGGAGGTACACTACATGACCAAAAGTCATGCTCGGCGAACATCTCATTCTAATATCATGGGCATTAATATGGAGTTGGTCCCCCCTTTGCTGCTATAACAGGCTCCACTCTTCTGGAAATGCTTTCCACTAGATGTTGGAACATTGCTGTGGGGACTTGCTTCCATTCAGCCACAAAAGCATTAGTGATGTTGGGCGATTAGGCCTGGCTCACAGTCGGTGTTCCAATTCATCCCAAAGGTGTTCGATGGAGTTGAGGTCAGGGCTCTGTGCAGACCAGTCAAGTTCTTCCACACCTATCTCGATAAACCATTTCTGTATGGACCATGCTTTGGGCACGGGGGCATTGTCATGCTGAAACAGGAAAGGGCCTTCCCCAAACTGTTGGTGGAAGCACAGGATGGTCTAGAATGTCATTGTATGCTGTAGCGTTAAGATTTCCGTAGCCCGAACCATGAAAAACAGCTCCAGACCAATATTCCTCCTCCACCAAAATGTACAATTGGCAGTATGCATTGGGGCAGGTAGCGTTCTCCTGGCATCCCCCAAATCCAGATAAGTCCGTCAGGCTGCCAGATGTAGAAAAGTGATTAATCACTCCAGAGAACGAGTTTTCAACGGTGATGAGCTTTACACCACTCCAGCCGATACTTGGCATGGCATTGCGCATGGTGATCTTAGGCTTGTGTGCGGCTGCTCAGTCAACAAAACATTTTGTGAAGCTTCCAACGAACAGTTCTTGTACGGACATTTCTTCCAGAGGCAGTTTAGAACTCGGTAGTGAGTGTTGCAACCGAGGACAAACGATTTTTACATGCTACACACTTCAGCATTCGGCGGGCCCGTTCTGTGAGTTTGTGTGGCCTACCACTTTGTGGCTGAGCTATTGTTGCGCCTAGACATTTCCATTTCACAACAACAGCACTTACAGTTGACCGGGGAAGCTCTAGCAGGGCAGACATTTCACGAACTGACTTGCTGGAAAGGTGGCATCCTTTGACGGTGCCACGTTGAAAGTCAGAGCTCCTCAGTAAGGCCATTCTTCTGCCAATGTTTGTCTATGGAGATTGCATGGCTGTGTGCTCGATTTTATACACTGGTCAACAACGGATGTCGCTGAAATAGCCAAATCCACTAATTTGAAGGGGTGTCCACATACACTATATATACAAAAGTATCTTGGAGTGCACTCGCTGGGCCATGACTCTCCCTTCGATTAACATTCTACCCTCAAAGCCCCACACACACATTTTGAGCTGAAAATGGCCTACTCTAACCTACATACAAGAGGAGAGTTTTAGTTATCTGCCATTCTCACTGTGTGTCATGGTGTAATTGCATGGGAGGGCACAACAAGCCTTGTTTGGCAGAACAAACATGTTCTGATTTACTTTGAGACAAAACAAAAGGAAAGAAAAAAAGTGTGATATTGAAAAGGAAAACAGGCAGATGAGAAAGAGTCCCCCACTGTGCCGGAGTGTGTGTGAAGACATGGAGGGGACAAGTGTTGACAGGAAAGGCTAAAGGATTGATCTCTTTCTGACGCTGGAGGCGTTGATTCTGCCAGCGCGTTTTGTTGTGTCTGAGAAGAGCCGAGAATTAAAGTTATGAAGATTGAATAATTATTATTCTGGGAGTAGAAATAGGGCCTGTGTCAAAGTACAAAAGAGGGAATATAACAACTAATCTGGTAAACAACATGGAAACAAAGGCATCCAACAAGAATCTATTAACCGTAAGACTGCATGAAAATGATTACATTATTTTTCTAAAATGCTAAAAAAGGAGCCTACAATTTGTAACTGTTAATTAATTCTGGTTTCCATGTTACAAGTTAGTTGAAGTTGTACTAGATGGATGTACAGGATACACATAGTATACACCGTCCAACATCCAGATAGCCAGGCTATTGTATGCTTTCTCACACCCAGACATGCAGAGAAAAACAGCACAGGCAGTCTTTATATTAGAAAGTAGTAAACTACAAAGAATCATACAGAAGCTATATTACATAGAAAACACAACAGCTGAGCAGTCACTCTTATCTCATGTATACTGAATGGGGAAGTGAATGTTGGCAATCAGTATTACTGGCACCAGTGTAGAAACATGGTTAGGAATGGCCCTGTATGGGAGAGCTATTAATCATAGGGTTGCATCCCTGAACTGCCCTGAGCTCTGATGTACCTGGGATGGAAATCGCCCTACAATGTTCCATTTCAAGTCAGGGCTTTGTGTGGGGAAGCTACTTTGAGTAATGACATACATTTAATATGGAGGTGGTGGGATAGGGACAGAGGAGTAGATCAAGCAAGCGAGGAGAGAGGGAAGAGGGTGAGAGCAAGAGAGAGAAAAGGGCTAATGTGCATGTCCTCCAGGTCTTCTTCAGTTTGTTGCTTAAAAACCTGTCATCTCTGGTTTATTTCCTTTATTTCTTTCCATGTTAACTTTTGTGAAAAAAAGTACCTGAGCGCCTTAGAAATTCACTCCAGCAGAAACCCTGAGCCGCCTCAGTCTTGATCCCTTCAGAGCCAAAGAAAATAAACAGTGTGTCTGTGAGATCGGTCATTGTATTTTCCAAGAAAGAGTTGAGTCATATTAATGGTCCAATGCAGCCATTTTTATCTCAATATCAAATCATTTCTGGGTAACAATTAAGTACCTTACTGTGAGTATTTTGAATGTAAGCAGAGGGCTAAACTCACTTTTTTACACCATTTCACAGTAAGGTCTACACCTGTTTTATTTGGTGCATGTGACAAATACAATTTGATTTGATCACAGTTCAAAATCCCCACCCAGCAAAACAAGATGAAATCTCACACAATTATTTCAAACAGCTCAGAAACTAAAAGTACATTATAATCATTTTCACAATTTCACAGTATTATTCCAACCTCATGGTGTAGAAACATAAAACAGAAAAATCATATTTTTTGACTGCACTGCACTGAATACGTACATACAGTAAGTCATCTGTAGGAGGTAAGGGCGGGGGTCATAGGATTAATGATCATTTACTGACAACCCTGACTTTCTTAAAGGTCATATCTATAATTAAGCTGGCCTCCTCCATATGAACACGCTAATGTGCTCTGCATCTCCGTGCAACTTATCACACATACTCCACATTGGGTGATGTCAATGAGCCACTACTGTGTAACATATGAGGTAAGATTACACATCTGGGAATGCTACATGTTGACATGTTACATCTTTCACATGCATCATTACTGTACTTCTCCAGGGGGGGTTTTGTCACCGACATGTTTAGTGGGTAATACAGTTGGTTAGCACATCTCTCTGTAACCAGGCTTTGCTGAGGACACTGGCAGCAGTCTGGTCTGTTTTGCTGGGGCTGGGCACTATTGGCTCAGCAGACATGCGGCTTGGAGACCTACAGTACACCTCTCTGTGCTGCTTTGTGCTGACCCATGTGGTGTGACAGATAGCCAATGGCAAGAGCGACTCAAAATACTCTACTGCAGCATGTTGTGGTGGGAGAACTGCCAAAGCTGCTTATTGCAACAGAAAATACTGCCACAGACACACAGGGAAGCACAACTACGGGCAGTGAATATTTCATCCTACAGAGCTTACCTTGAGGCTGGACGTAGATTTTGCTGCTTTGGGACAGCTGGGGGAATGAAAACAGAGAATATGATATTGGAAAAAATCCAGAAAGTTTAATGCAGCAGTTTAAACATACAAAATTATTTGCATGGTAAGACACACCCCATTAAGGAGAACTAACAAGTATGGTGACAGGCAGTTTCATAACAGAATATTTTTTCTCCCACAGATAACTGTAAGCAATAATGTGTTAACATAAAGTGTACGTTATCTTTATTTTTATTTTTTTGCGGTCAATTTGCAGTGTACAAATTATGTGCTGTATGTTCTGGTCAGGTGGCCGGAATATACAGCAGTTATTAATAATTTATACACTGAAAATTGAACGCAATAATCACAAACAGATATAGTATTTGACAAAAACAGAATAATTTCAAACCTTGATTATATTAGGATACGATCACACATACCTCTCTATGCGTGGGAATATTTGGGAACAGATTTCCTAAATTGTTGTTGATCATTGCTGGGCAGCCTTTTAACTCTTGCCATAGATTTTCAAGCCGATTTAAGTCAAAACTGTAACTAGGCCACTCAGGAACATTCAATGAATGTTATCTTGGTAAGCAACTCCAGTGTATATTTGTCCTTTTTTATGTTATTGTGCTGCTGAAAGGTGAATTTCTACTCAGTGATGTTTTTGTTGTTTTCAATTTGCCCCAAACATAATGCTTTGTATTCAGGACATAAAGTTAATTTATTTGCCACATTTTTTGCAGGTTTACTTTAGTGACCTATTGCAAACAGGATGCATGATTTTGAATATCTTTATTCTGTACAGACTTCCTTCTTTTCACTCTGTCAATTAGGTTAGTATTGTGGAGTAACTACAATGTTATTGATCCATCCTCAGGTTTCTCCTATCACAGTCTTCAAACTGTAACTGTTTTAAAGTCACCATTGGCCTCATGGTGAAATCCCTGAGCGGTTTCTTTCCTCTCCGGAAACTGAGTTAGTCAGGACGCGTTTATCTTTGTAGTGACTGGGTGTATTGATACACCATCCAAAAGTGTAATGAATAACTTCAACATGCTCAAAGGGATATTCAATGTCTGCTTTATTTTTAATTTTTTTACCCATCTACCAACATGTGCCCTGACTTGTTAAGCAAATGTTTACTCCTGTACTTAGGCTTGCCATAAAAAAGGGGTTGAATACTTATTGACTCAAGATACTGAAGCTTTTCATTTGTAATTAATTAGTAAACATGTCTAAACATTGACATTATGGGGTATTAAAAGGCCAGTGACACAAAATATCAATTTAATAAATGTTAAAATCAGGTTGTAACACAAAATATGGAATAAGTCAAGAGGTGTGAAAACTTTCTGAAGGCACTGTGCATTACCACCGCAAAATAAGCATAAACAGTCATCACCAAGTGAAAGGGGTGAGCCCAAGCCAATAATTCACAGTTGATGGAAAGGTAATTGACTGGATGCTATCACACAGTTAGACTTGATCTATCCCCCATGTGTGTTTTCTGTCTCAATAAAAAGCGTAGCACAGTCTCACTGCGCCTGCCCTGATTGCATGCTGTCACTGATAGATGACAGCGATAAAGCGTGCCATTCCGCTTAATCTGGAAATAAAACATGGTGATATTGTTATATTGCCACACTATTATGGGACGGGCCAGGATATTGTGTTTTGGTTAGTAAAACCATTCTGTTTTATTTACTGTGGCTGTCAGGTGCCTGCTGTCTCTTGATGTGCTGTAAATTGGAAGTGAAAAATATTTCACTCGCTTCTACAATGACCTCTGAGATGGCTTGCCCCTTTAGACTGCCATCATTACACATATCACACTTATCATTTGGCACAATATTAGCAGAAATGTCCTTTACGACTGCCATGTTCTCAATACGGATTCATATGAACATTTAATTGAACCAGTTACTATATAACTTAGAGACATACTATAATTAAACACTATGGTAGACATAAAACACACCTGGCCATGTACTTGAATGAGGCATCTTTGAACCCCCACTTTACAGTAAGTGTGCTTGCTCGGTTTAAAATGGTCATATGTGAGCACTACTACAAGCAGAGTTAAAACTGATGAATGAATCATAGCTACCAGAAATACTTCAGCCTCTGCTTTCAGTTTGTCAGTAAATGCAACAGCAAATCTGTAAAAAAAAAAAAAGATAAAAGAAAACCCATTACTTCAGTTAATGGTCATGGACAGTATGATAACACAATAGTCTTTCAGGGTTAGCATCTGTCACTCCTTTCCAAACAATAACAGTTGAGAAAATATCAGAGCAGAAATCAAAGGCATATGACAGGAACTCCTAACTGACACAAACCTCCTAACTGAGGATGCGTAGGTAAGGGTGGAGAAGTTGCTGCTGCTGGTTTGAGGAAGGATTTGTGCGTGAATCAACATGTTCTTTTGGGTGGGTCTGATAACAATTCAAATTTTTGGGGCAGACAAACCTAACTGATACCGATATATCTGCCGATATACTGTTTTACAGCAGGGACATGAAAAAGTGACATTTACCACACAGCATTTCAAAGGAGCAATTGTCCAATATGAGAATGGCCACAAGTGTTCAGAGAAGCATGACATTCCCTTTTCTCACCCTACTTAATGTATGTTGTGGAATAGGATTTTAAAAAGGCCAATATCGGCTGATAACATCGGTGAAACAATATATCGGTCGGGCCCTACTAAGAATACAAAGGAAATGTTGAACAAAAAGGCAGTGATGTGCTATATTTCGTAAGGATTGTGAAATGGGCCAACAGGCCGAGTTATGGGTGACATTAATTTCATGATCAAGATTTGTGAGGAGAGGCGGTAACAGCAGGAGGTGCCATGACTGAGACGTTTGAAGTCATGTGACCCAGATTACACCAGTGTTCCCCAGAAGCAATTATCCCTTAGACTCATACTAGATGGGTGTCTTACGGGCTGTAAAATCAAAACAACACCCTTGAAAATAAAGACACAAAGTTCTCTGTGAAATAAGACGTATAGCCTAGGCTCAGATACTGAGCCAATGCACCACTAGCCAGCAGCATTAGAGGCAGGGCAGGATCCCACGAAGATAGAACACATAACCAGCCCAGCTGGGGTTAGCTTCACTGGTAAGACAGTTCAACCTCACTGTTTCATGCCAGTAATACAGACCCAGAAGTTCTCCTAGTGGTAGCTCATAGTAATCCTGTCTTTATTTTCCCACACATTCTCACTGAACTTCAGCCAAACCTCTATGGTGCACTATCCACTACTGAGACAATATAAATAAACATAGTGCAGTCAAGGCAGCAATTATACAATTGTTATGCGTGGTCTTAAAATGTGATACTGTAAATTATAACGTATTCATTCAATAGCAAGTTTATTGGAATTATATTTTTCAGATCAACTGCATGGGCTTTTTGGTAATGTGTTCAGGGGTAGACATTTAAAATGGCAAAAAAGCAAGGGAACTGTCCAGAGTACAGTAGTTGAAAATTGTTAGCATGTATTCTGTATGCATGGTCAAGTCCTGGCCTGGTTTAGATCTTATCTGTCGGAAAGATATCAGTTTGTCTCTGTGGATGGTTTGTCCTCTGACAAATCAACTGTAAATTGCAGTGTTCCTCAAGGTTCCGTTTTAGGACCACTATTGTTTTCACTATATATTTTACCTCTTGGTGATGTCATTCGGAAACATAATGTTAAGTTTCACTGCTATTCGGATGACACACAGCTGTACATTTCGATGAAACTTGGTGAAGCCCCAAAATTGCCCTCCCTGGAAGCCTGTGTTTCAGACATAAGGAAGTGGATGGCTGCACATGTTCTACTTTTAAACTCGGACAAAACAGAGATGCTTGTTCTAGGTCCCAAGAAACAAAAGAGATCTTCTGTTGAATCTGACAATTAATCTAGATGGTTGTACAGTCGTCTCAAAGAAAACTATGAAGGACCTTGGCGTTACTCTGGACCCTGATCTCTCTTTTGACAAACATATCAAGACTGTTTCAAGGACAGCTTTTTTTCCATCTACGTAACATTGCAAAAATCAGAAACTTTCCGTCTAAAAATTATGCAGAAAAATTAATCCACGCTTTTGTCACTTCTAGGTTAGATTACTGCAATGCTCTACTTTCCGGCTACCCGGATAAAGCACTAATTAAACTTCAGTTAGTGCTAAACACAGCTGCTAGAATCTTGACTAGAACCAAAAGATTTGATCATATTACTCCAGTGCTAGTCTCTCTACACTGGCTTCCTGCTAAGGCAAGGGCTGATTTCAAGGTTTTACTGCTAACCTACAAAGCATTACATGGGCTTGCTCCTACCTACCTTTCCGATTTGGTCCTGCCATACATATCTACACGTACGCTACGGTCACAAGACACAGGCCTACTTACTGTCCCAAACAGCTGGAGGCAGGGCTTTCTCCTATAGAGCTTCATTTTTATGGAATGGTCTGCCTACCCATGTGAGAGATGCAGACTCGGTCTCAGCCTTTAAGTCTTTATTGAAGACTCATCTCTTCAGTATGTCCTATGATTGAGTGTAGTCTGGCCCAGGAGTGTATTGGTGAACGGAATTGCACTGGAGCAACGAACCGCCCTTGCTGTCTCTGCCTGGCTGGTTCCCCTCTCTCCACTAGGATTCTCTGCCTCTAACCCTATTACAGGGGCTGAGTCACTGGCTTACTGGTGCTCTTCCATGCCGTCCCTAGGAGGGGTGCATCACTTGAGTGGGTTGAGTCACTGACGTGATCTTCCTGTCCGGGTTCGCGGCCCCCCTTGGGTTGTGCCGTGGCGGAGATCTTTGTGGGCTATACTCGGCCTTGTCTCTTGTTGGTGGTTGAAGATATCCCTCTAGTGGTGTGGGGGCTGTGCTTTGGCAAAGTGGGTGGGGTTATATCCTTCCTGTTTGTCCCTGTCCGGAGGTATCGTCAGATGGGGTCACAGTGTCTCCTGACCCCTGTCTCAGCCTCCCGTGTTTATGCTGCAGTAGTTTGTGTCAGGGGGCTAGGGTCAGTCTGTTATATCTGAAGTATTTATCCTGTCTTATCCGGTGTCCAGTGTGAATTTAAGTATGCTCTCTCTAATTCTATCTTTCTCTTTTTTTCTCTGAGGACCTTAGCCCTAGGACCATGTCTCAGGACTACCTGGCATGATGACTCCTTGCTGTCCCCAGTCCACCTGGCCGTGCTGCTGCTCCAGTTTCAACTGTTCTGCCTGCGGCTATGGAACCCTGACCTGTTCACCAGACGTGCTACCTGTCCCAGACCTGCTGTTTTCAACTCTCTAGAGACAACAGGAGCGGTAGAGATACTCTGAATGATCGGCTATGAAAAGCAAACTGACATTTACCCCTGAGGTGCTGACCTGCTGCACCCTCGACAACCACTGTGATTATTATTATTTGACCCTGCTGGTCCTCTATGAACACTTGAAAATCTTGGCCATGTTCTGTTATAATCTCCACCCGGCACAGCCAGAAGGGGACTGGCCACCCCTCATAGCCTGGTTCCTCCCTAGGTTTCTTCCTAGGTTCTGGCCTTTCTAGTGAGTTTTTCCTCTCCACTGTGCTTCTACACCTGCATTGCTTTCCGTTTGGGGTTTTAGGCTGGGTTTCTGTACAGCACTTTGTGACATCAGCTGATGTAAGAAGGGCTTTATAAATACATTTGATTTGATTGGAGTCTGTGGTTCAACTGGACATTAATGGTTTCCAAATCTAGAGTCTGAGAGGCTTGACTTCACCTGGCTTTCAGCAACACCTGCTCCATAACTGCACGCTTCTGCTCCACTTTCACATCTTCATTAATGTCTGTTCCTCCGAAGACTACTCCAAAGGGCACTTGAGTATCTGGTATAAAGAGCAGAAAAGGGGGATGTTGATAAAGTTGGAACCTTTATCCTTCTATTTTTAGCTAGTTAAGCTACTATCAATGACATTATCAGTACAATTCACCTCAAAGAAAGGGTGAATCAATTAGGGAATTAGAAAAGGTGATAAGATGCAAATATACAGTGGCTTCAGAAGGAATTCATTACGGACATATTCCACATTTTGTAGTTAAAGACAGAATTCAACATTCAACACACACAATACCCCATAATGACAGTTATTTTTGTTTACATTTTTGCAAATGTATTTCAAATGAAATACATAAATCTCATTTACATTCAAACCCGAGTCTATACTTTGTAGAAGCAACTTTGGCGGCGATTAGAGCTTTGAGCCAAATTGACTATGTCTGTATCAGCCTTGCATGTCTGGATTTGGAATTTTCTCCCATTTTTCCTTGCAGATTTTCTCAAGCTCTGTTAAGTTAGATGGGGAGCGGTGGTGAACAGCGATCTTCAAGTCTTTCCAAATATTTTCAATGGAATTCAAGTCCAGGCTTTGACTTGGCCACTCAAGGACTTTCCCATTCTTGTTCTGAAGCCATTCCAGCATTGCTTTGGCTGTATGCTTGGGGTCAATGTACTGATGGAACATACATTTTCGCCGAGTCTAAGGTTGTTTGCACTCAGAAGTAGGTTCTCATCAAGGATTTGCCTGTATTTGGCTTAATTCATTGTTCCCCTAACCTTACCAGTCTCCCAGACCCTGCTGCTGAGAAGCATCCACATAGACTACCGACCCGTAGCACTCACGTCTGTAGCCATGACATGCTTTGAAAGGCTGGTCATGGTTCACATCAACACCATTATCCCAGAAACCCTAGACCCACTCCAATTTGCATACCGCACCAACAGATCCACAGATGATGCAATCTCTATTGCACTCCACACTGCCCTTTCCCACCTGGACAAAAGCAACACCTACAGTGCGGAGAACAAGTATTTGATACACTGCCGATTTTGCAGGTTTTCCTACTTACAAAGCATGTAGAGGTCTGTAATTTTTATCATAGGTACACTTCAACTGTGAGAGACGGAATCTAAAACAAAAATCCAGAAAATCACATTGTATGATTTTTAAGTAATTCATTAGCATTTTATTGCATGACATAAGTATTTGATCACCTACCAACCAGTAAGAATTCCGGCTCTCACAGACCTGTTAGTTTTTCTTTAAGAAGCCCTCCTGTTCTCCACTCATTACCTGTATCAACTGCACCTGTTTGAACTTGTTACCTGTATAAAAGACACCTGTCCACACACTCAATCAAACAGACTCCAACCTCTCCACAATGGCCAAGACCAGAGAGCTGTGTAAGGACATCAGGGATAAAATTGTCGACCTGCACAAGGCGGGGATGGGCTACAGAACAATAGGCAAGCAGCTTGGTGAGAAGGCAACAACTGTTGGCGCAATTATTAGAAAATGGAAAAAGTTCAAGATGACGGTCAATCACCCTCGGTCTGGGGCTCCATGCAAGATCTCACCTCGTGGGGCATCAATGATCATGAGGAAGGTGAGGGATCAGCCCAGAACTACACGGCAGGACCTGATCAATGACCTGAAGAGAGCTGGGACCACAGTCTCAAAGAAAACCATTAGTAACACACTACGCCGTCATGGATTAAAATCCTGCAGCGCATGCAAGGTCCCCCTGCTCAAGCCAGCGCATGTCCAGGCCTGTCTGAAGTTTGCCAATGACCTTCTGGATTATCCAGAGGAGAAATGGGAGAAAGTCATGTGGTCTTATGAGACAAAAATAGAGCTTTTTGGTCTAAACTCCACTCACCGTGTTTGGAGGAAGAAGAACGATGAGTACAACCCCAAGAACACCATCCCAACCTTGAAGCATGGAGGTGGAAACATCATTCTTGGGGGGATGCTTTTCTGCAAAGGGGACAGGATGACTGCACCGTATTGAGGGGAGGATGGATGAGGCCATGTATCGCGAGATCTTGACCAACAACCTCCTTCCCTCAGTAAGAGCATTGAAAATGGGTCGTGGCTGGGTCTTCCAGCATGACAACGACCCGAAACACACAGCCAGGGCAACTAAGGAGTGGCTCCGTAAGAAGCATCTCAAGATCCTGGAGTGGCCTAGCCAGTCTCCAGACCTGAACCCAATAGAAAATCTTTGGAGGGAGCTGAAAGTCCGTAATGCCCAGCGACAGCCCCGAATCCTGAAGAATCTGGAGAAGGTCTGTATGGAGGAGTGGGCCAAAATCCCTGCTGCAGTGTGTGCAAACCTGGTCAAGAACTACAGGAAACGTATGATCTCTGTAATTGCAAACAAAGGTTTCTGTACCAAATATTAAGTTCTGCTTTTCTGATGAATCAAATACTTGTCATGCAATAAAATGCAAATGAATTACTTAAAAATCATAAAATGTGATTTTCTGACGTTTGAAGTGTACCTATGATAAAGATTACAGACCTCTACATGCTTTGTAAGTAGGAAAACCTGCAAAATCGGCAGTGTATCAAATACTTGTTCTCCCCACTGTATGTGAGAAAGCTATTAATTGACTACAGCTCAGCTCAACACCATAGTACCCTCAAAGCTCATCAATAAGCTAAGGACCCTGGGACTAGACACCTCTCTCTGCATCTGGACAACACATCCACCATGCTGATCCTCAACACGGGGTCCCCTCAGGGGTGCGTGCTCAGTCCCCTCCTGTACTCCATGTTCACTCATGACTGCACGGCCAGGCACGACTCCAACCCCATCATTAAATTTGCTGATGACACAACAGTGGTTGGCTTGATTACTGACAACTACAAGACAGCCTATAGGGAGGTCAGAGACCTGACCGTGTGGTGCAAGAACAACAACCTCTCCCTCAATGTGATCAAGACAAAGGAGATAATTGTGGACTACAGAAAAAGGAGGACCGAGGATGGCCCCATTCTCATTGAGGGAGGCTTTAGTGGAGCAGGTTGAGAGCTTCAAGTTCCTTGGTGTGCACATCACCAACAAACTAACATGGTCCAAGCACACCAAGACTGTCGTGAAGAGGGCACAACAAAACCTATTCCCCCTCAGGAGACTGAAAATATTTGTCATTAGTTCTAAAACGGTTTTATAGCTGCACCATCAAGAACATCCTGATGGGTTGCATCACAGCCTGGTATGGCAACTGCTCGGCATCCGACCGCAAGGCACTACAGAGGGTAGTGCGTACGGCCCAGTACATCACCGGGGCTAAGCTTCCTGCCATCCAGAACCTCTATACCAGGCGGTGTCAGAGGAAGGCCCTAAAAAAATAGTCCAAGACTCCAGCTACCCTAGTTCTCTCTGTTACAGCATGGCAAGCGGTACCGGAGCACCAAGTCTAGGTCCAAGAGGCTTTTAAACAGTTTCTACCCCCAAGCCATAAGACTCCTGAACAGCTAATCAAATGGCTACCCCGACTATTTACATTGCTGGTTCTCCAGAAATAGTGCTTTGCATTCAGGACAAATAGTTCAATGTATGGCTCGTCAGACCACGTAATCTTTTGCCTTATGCTCTCAGAGTCTTTCTGCAAAGTCCAGGTGTGCCGTCATGTGCCTTTTTCTCAGGAATGGCTTCCGTCTGGTAACTCTCCCATAAAATCCAGATTGGTGAAGTGCTGTAGAGACTGTTATGTGTTATGTTAGGTGCTTCTACACCTGCATTGCTTGCTGTTTGGGGTTTTAGGCTGGGTTTCTGTACAGCACTTTGAGATATCAGCTGATGTACGAAGGGCTATATAAATAAATGATTTGATTTGTTATCCTTCTGGCAGGTACTACCATCTCAGCCAAGGAACTCTGTATTTGTCATTGGGTTCTCTGACCAAGGTCCTTATTGACTAGTTGGCCAGCTTTAGGCAGAGTCTGTGTAGTTCCATATTTTTTTAATTTCCCAATGATGGAGACCACTGTGCTCTTGGAAACTTTCAACACTCTAGAAATGGTTTTATACCCTTCATCACAATTCTGTCTCGATGATTTATGGAGATATAGTTTGGTTTAGTTTCGGCTCTGTCAACTGTCGGACCTTATATAGACAGGTGTGTTTCTTTCTAAATCATATCCAAACAATTGAATTGATCACAGATAGGGTTGCAAAGGGTCAGAAACTTTCCTGGAAATGGCCGTAAATTTTCCATGGGAAGTTACGGCTGGAATCCCGTTATCGGGATCGATATGACAACAGCCAGTAAAAGTGCAGGGCGCTAAATTCAAACAACAGAAATCTCATAATTAAAATTCCTCAAACATGCAAGTATTATACACCATTTTAAAGATAAACTTGTTAATCCCACCACAGTGTCCGATTTCAAAAAGGCTTTACGACGAAAGCATACCATGCGATTATGTTAGGTCAGCACCTAGTCACAGAAAAACATTTTTCCAGCCAAAGTGAGGAGTCACAAAAAGCAGAAAGAGACAAAATGAATCACTAATCTTTGATGATCTTCATCAGATGACACTCATAGGACTTCATGTTACACAAGACATGTATGTTTTGTTCGACACAGTTCATATTTATATCCAAAAATCTCAGTTTACATTGGTGCGTTATGTTCAGTAATGTTTTGATTCCAAAACATCCTGTGATTTTGCAGAGAGCCACATCAATTTACAGAAATACTCAAAATAAACATTGATAAAAGATACAAGTGTTATGCATGGAATTTTAGATAA
Source organism: Oncorhynchus clarkii lewisi (assembly GCF_045791955.1). NCBI lineage: Eukaryota > Metazoa > Chordata > Actinopteri > Salmoniformes > Salmonidae > Oncorhynchus > Oncorhynchus clarkii. The sequence goes on from NC_092176.1 coordinate 15,054,463, forward strand.
ACTTCTCCTTAATGCAACCGCTGTGTCAGATTTCAAAAAAGCTTTACGGAAAAAGCACACCATGCAATAATCTGAGTACAGCGCTTCAGGAACCAGAACAAGCCATACAGATACCCACCATGTTGTGGAGTCAACAGAAGTCAGAAATAGCATTATAAATATTCACTTACCTTTGATGATATTCATCAGAATGCACTCCCAGGAATCACAGTTCCATAATAAATGTTTGTTTTGTTCGATAAAGTCCATCATGTCCAAATACCTCCTTTTTGTTTGCACGTTTAGTTCACATATCCAAATTCATGAGGCGCGAGTACTAGGTCCACACAAAAAGTAAAAAAGTTCCGTTAGAGTTCGTAGAAACATGTAAAACGATGTATAGAATCAATCTTTAGGATGTTTTTAACATAAATCTTCAATAATGTTCCAACTGCACAATTCCTTTGTCTTTAGAAATGCAATGGAACGCAGGTCGCTCTCACGGCCACGCGCGTGACCAGCTCATGGCCTTCTGCCAGACACCTGATTGAAACAGCTCTCATTCTCTCCCCTTTCACAGTAGAAGCCTGTGGTTCTAAAGCCTGTGGTTCTAAACAAGGTTCTAAAGACTGTTGACATCTAATGGAAGCCTTAGGAAGTGCAATCGGACCAAATTTACACTGCATCTTGGATAGGCAAAGAGTGGAAAAACTACAAACCTCAGATTTCCCACTTCCTGGTTGGATTTTATCTCAGGTTTTTGCCTGCCATATGAGTTATGTTATACTCACAGATATCATTCAAACAGTTTTAGAAACTTCAGAGTGTTTTCTATCCAAATATACTAAAAATCTACTAATTGTCCTTAAATTCATCAAAAAAGTTAGCTTATAACAATGAACCTTTTTCGTGGGATACACATAAAGCAATTCTAGGTCTTGTGGCATATTTTGATGAAACTATCCCCAATTCAATGGAATTGCAACCCTCTGCATGCACAGTGTATTTTTCCATCACATGTGGTGTGCACTCTTCCATCACATGTACAGCTGATTCTCAAGATCTTGCACACTAGTGAGATGCTATTGAGCCCACACTACTACACTGTCTGAGCCAAGGACTACATGCTTTCTGGTAAGTTTTGAATAGAATACTGGGTGGGGTGAATATATTTTAAATGACATACATTATTTTTTTGTTAACTAGTAAATAGTAGCCTACAGTGTAGTGTGTGTGTTTAAATCATTTCTAACTTGTTAACAATTTAGTTTTTGCTACCATGTGGATTTTAGTTTGCTTGAGCCTGCTAACTGAGAAGTGTTAATTCACCTGTTTCCATACATGTTTCATTTTAAAACATTTATCTTACAAATGAGTTGTTTAATCTAACCACTTAACTATTTATCTGTACATGGAATTGTAGTTTTTTTAAACATTTTTTTCCTAATCTTTACAGGAAAATGCAACGGCCACTATCTGATGTGTGGAGACATTTCACTGCATCTAATGTAGAATGAAAAGCTGTGTACATTTGCAAATACAGTGCCAAATCATATGTGAAGAATGCAACAAAGATGCAGAATCATCTGGCAAAATGCATAAAGTTCCCTCAGCGCTCACAACAAGCAACCTCTGGACAAAAGTCCCTCTACTTCTATTTGAGGTGAAACTGATGAATCATACACCTTATCGATAGCAACAGCTCATGGTCCTCCTGGAATCAGAAGCTTTTTTGACTCAATGGAGGAACGTAGTCAGAGAAATGCTGATGAATGTCTTGCTCGAACTGTGTATGCAACTGGTTCACCTCTGATGTTCACAGGAAATGTGTATTGAAAGAGATTTCTGAATGTTCTTCGCCCAACATACACCCTTCCAACCAGACATGCTTTATCTACTCATTTGCTGGATGCAGAGTTCAAGTGAAGGTCGGGAAAATCATAGAGAAAGCAGACTATTGCAATCATCTCTGATGGGTGGTCGAATGTTCGTGGGCAAGGAAAAAATAACTACATCATCTCCACCCCTCAACCAGTATTCTACAATAGCAAAGACAAAAGGGACAACAGACACACCGGTCTCCATTGCAGATGAGCTGAAGGCAATTATCAATGACCTTGGACCACAGAAGGTATTTGCACTGGTGACAGACAATGCTGCAAAAATGAAGGCTGCTTGGACTAAAGTGGAGGAGTCCTACCCTCACATCACACCCATTGGCTGTGCTGCTCATGCATTGAATCTGCTCCTCAAGGACATCATGGCACTGAAAACAATGGATATACTCTACAAGATAGCCAAGGAAATGGTTAGGTATGTGAAGGGTCATCAAGTTATAGCAGCAATTTACCTCACCAAGCAAAGTGATAAGAATAAGAGCACCACATTGAAGCTGCCCAGCAACACCCATTGGGGTGGTGTTGTCATGTTTGACAGTCTCCTGGAGGGGAAGGAGTCGCTCCAAGAAATGGCCATATCACAGTCTGCCGATATGGACAGCTCCATCAAGAAGATCCTTCTGGATTATTGATTTTGGGAGAGAGTGGTAAGCAGCCTGAAAAACCCCTGAAACCTATAGCAGTAGCCATTGCACGGATTGAGGGAGACAATGCCATCCTGTCTGATATTCAGACTCTGCTTGCAGATGTAAGAAAATAAATCCGTACTGCCCTGCCCACTTCACTGTTGCTCCAAGCAGAGGAAACTGCAGTTCTGAAATACATAGAAAAGTGTGAAGACTTCTGCCTGAAACCCATACATGCCGCAGCGTACGTGTTGGACCACAAGCACGCTGGCAAGAGCATCCTGTCTGGTGCAGAGATCAACAAAGCCTATGGTGTCATCACCTTCGCCTGGAGGTGTCATCACCTCCGCCAGGCTTTGGGATGGAGATGCAATATGGCAGTCGTGCCAACATATCTCGTCAGCCATCTGGTGGAAGGGACTTTGTGGATCTGAGGCTCTTTCCCCTGTTGCCTCCATCATCCTCCAAATCCCTCCAACATCAGCCGCCTCAGAGTGCAAATAGTCCTTGCATAGTCCTTACACACCAAAGCATGCAACAGGTTGACCAATACAAGGGTTGAAAAATTGGTGGCCAGCTGGGCAAATGAGGCATTTGGAGCCTGACAACAAGCCATCCTCAACAAGGTTGGAAAGTGACAGTGAAGATGAGGCCTCAGAGTCTGATGTTCAAGAGGTGGACATTGAGGAGGTCAAGGGAGAAGACATGGAAGCCTGAGAGGAAGACAACCAAAGCTTTAGTTTCTAGACTATAATTTTACAGATGTATGTTGAAAACGTTTTTGGGAGATGCGATGGATCATTGGGGATCATTCAATATTCCCTTTCTTTTGTTGTTCAGTGAAACCATCCCATGTAATGAGTCAAATCATTTAATTAAAGTTCAATTCGTAACTAAATAGTTATTTGCAATTATGTCTACTTATGATAAGGTAAAAGGTTTATGTTTCTGTCTCCATATGATATGGTAAATACAGTTGAAGTCGGAAGTTTACATACACTTAGGTTGGAGTCATTAAAACTCGCTTTTCAACCACTTCACACATTTCTTGTTAACAAACTATAGTTTTGACATCTACTTTGTGCATGACACAAGTAATTTTTCCAACAATTGTTTACAGATGATTTCACTTAGAATTCACTGAAATCACAAATCCAGAAGGTCAGAAGTTTACATACACTAACTTGAATGTGCCTTTAAATAGCTTGGAAAATTCAAGAAAATTATGTCATGGCTTTAGACGCTTTTGATAGGCTAATTGACATAATTTGAGTCAATTGGAGGTGTACCTGTGGATGTATTTCTAGGCCTACCTTCAAACTCAGTGCCTCTTGGCTTGACATCATAAGAAAATCAAAAGAAATCAGTCAAGGCATCAACAAAAAAAATGATAGTCCTCCACAAGTCTGGTTCATCCTTGGGAGCAATTTCCAAATGCCAGAAGGTACCATGTTCATCTGTACAAACAATAGTACGCAAGTATAAACACCATGGAACCACGCAGCCGTCATACCGCTCAGGAAGGAGACACGTCCTGTCTCCTAGAGATTAACATACTTAGGTGCGAAAAGTGCAAATCATTCCTAGAACAACAGCAAAGGACCCTGTGAAGATGCTGGAGGAAACGGGCACAAAAGTATCTACAGTGCCTTGCGAAAGTATTCGGCCCCCTTGAACTTTGCGACCTTTTGCCACATTTCAGGCTTCAAACATAAAGATATAAAACTGTATTTTTTTGTGAAGAATCAACAACAAGTGGGACACAATCATGAAGTGGAACGACATTTATTGGATATTTGAAACTTTTTTAACAAATCAAAAACTGAAAAATTGGGCGTGCAAAATTATTCAGCCCCTTTACTTTCAGTGCAGCCAACTCTATCCAGAAGTTCAGTGAGGATCTCTGAATGATCCAATGTTGACCTAAATGACTAATGATGATAAATACAATCCACCTGTGTGTAATCAAGTCTCCGTATAAATGCACCTGCACTGTGATAGTCTCAGAGGTCCGTCAAAAGCGCAGAGAGCATCATGAAGAACAAGGAACACACCAGGCAGGTCCGAGATACTGTTGTGAAGAAGTTTAAAGCCGGATTTGGATACAAAAAGATTTCCCAAGCTTTAAACATCCCAAGGAGCACTGTGCAAGCGATAATATTGAAATGGAAGGAGTATCAGACCACTGCAAATCTACCAAGACCTGGCCGTCCCTCTAAACTTTCAGCTCATACATGGAGAAGACTGATCAGAGATGCAGCCAAGAGGCCCATGATCACTCTGGATGAACTGCAGAGATCTACAGCTGAGGTGGGAGACTCTGTCCATAGGACAACAATCAGTCGTATATTGCACAAATCTGGCCTTTATGGAAGAGTGGCAAGAAGAAAGACATTTCTTAAAGATATCCACAAAAAGTGTTGTTTAAAGTTTGCCACAAGCCACCTGGGAGACACACCAAACATGTGGAAGAAGGTGCTCTGGTCAGATGAAACCAAAATTGAACTTTTTGGCAACAATGCAAAACGTTATGTTTGGCGTAAACGCAACACAGCTGAACACACCATCCCCACTGTCAAACATGGTGGTGGCAGCATCATGGTTTGGGCCTGCTTTTCTTCAGCAGGGACAGGGAAGATGGTTAAAATTGATGGGAAGATGGATGGAGCCAAATACAGGACCATTCTGGAAGAAAACCTGATGGAGTCTGCAAAAGACCTGAGACTGGGATGGAGATTTGTCTTCCAACAAGACAATGATCCAAAACATAAAGCAAAATCTACAATGGAATGGTTCAAAAATAAACATTCCCAGGTGTTAGAATGGCCAAGTCAAAGTCCAGACCTGAATCCAATCGAGAATCTGTGGAAAGAACTGAAAACTGCTGTTCACAAATGCTCTCCATCCAACCTCACTGAGCTCGAGCTGTTTTGCAAGGAGGAATGGGAAAAAATGTCAGTCTTTCGATGTGCAAAACTGATAGAGACATACCCCAAGCGACTTACAGCTGTAATCGCAGCAAAAGGTGGCGCTACAAAGTATTAACTTAAGGGGCTGAATAATTTTGCACGCCCAATTTTTCAGTTTTTGCTTTGTTAAAAAAGTTTGAAATATCCAATAAATGTCGCTCCACTTCATGATTGTGTCCCACTTGTTGTTGATTCTTCACAAAAAAATACAGTTTTATATCTTTATGTTTGAAGCCTGAAATGTGGCAAAAGGTCGCAAAGTTCAAGGGGGCTGAATACTTTTGCAAGGCACTGTATATCCACAGTAAAACGAGTCCTATATCGACATAACCTGAAAGGCTGCTCAGTAAGGAAGATGCCACTGCTCCAAAACCGCCATTAAAAAGTCAGACTACAGTTTGCAACTGCACATGGGGACAAAGATCATACTTTTTGGAGAAATGTCCTCTGGTCTGATGAAACAAAAATAGAACTGTTTGGCCATAAAGACCATTGTAATGTTTGAATGAAAAAGGAGGAGGCTTGCAAGCCGAAGTACACCATACCAACCGTGAAGCACGGAGGTGGCAGCATCATGTTCTGGGGATGCTTTGCTGCAGGAGGGACTGGTGCACTTCACAAAATAGATGGCGTCATGAGGAAGGAAAATTGTGTGGATATATTGAAGCAACATCTCAAGACATCAGTCAGGAAGTTAAAGCTTGGTCGCAAATGGGTCTTCCAAATGAACAACAACAACAACCCCAAGCATACTTCCAAAGTTGTGGCAACATGGCTTAAGGACAACAAAGTCAAGGTATTGGAGTGGCCATCACAAAGCCCTGACCTCAATCCTATAGAACATTTGTGGGCAGAACTGAAAAAGCGTGTGCAAGCAAGGAGGCCTACAACCTGTTTCAGTTACACCAGCTCTGTCAGGAGGAATAGGCCAAAATTCACCCAACTTATTGTGGGAACCTTGTGGAAAGCTACCCGAAACATTTGACCCAAGTTAAACAATTTAAAGGCAATGCTACCAAATACTAATTCAGTGTATGTAAACTTCTGACCCACTGGGAATGTGATGAAAGAAATAAAAGCTGAAATAAATCATTTATTCTACTTTATTCTGACATTTCACATTCTTAAAATAAAGTGGTGATCCTAACTGACCCAAGAAAGGGATTTTTTTACTTGGATTAAATGTCAGGAATTGTGAAAAACTGAGTTTAAATGTATTTGGCTAAGGTGTATGTAAACTTCTGACTTCAACTGTGTATCCAATGCAAAAAAAACATCTACATTTAAAATGGTATTAACATTAATTTGCATGCATTTCCATTAATTCACATATATTCCCACGGAAAGTTTCAACCTCTAAATATTCCCCAAAATGTGCATCCCTAGTAACAGGTGGACTCCCATCAAATTGTAGTGATATCTCAAGGATGATCAAAGGAAATGGGATGCATCTGAGCTCAATTTGAAGTGTCATAGCAAAGGGGTTTGAATACTGATGTAAATAAGGTTCTGTATTTCATTTTCAATAAATAAGCAAACATTTCTAAAAACATGCTGTCACTTTGTTATTATGGGGTATTGTGTGTAAAAAAAATAGATTTAATCCATTTTGAATTCAGGCTGTAACACAACAAAATGTGGAATAAGTTAACGGGAATGAATACTTTCTGAAGGTACTGTAGCTTCACCTAGAAGGAGCCTGCCTCCTTTGAACAGGTGAATGGCAATAGCACCCTCGAAGGGTGGCTTCTGTTCTATCAAACTGGCCACCTCTGCCGATGACTTGAAATCCGCAGCATCTCGAAGCTCACAGGTGTGACCCGCTGATTCAATGTGTGCCCTGAAATGAAAAGATTGTAGCTTACAGTTAGCTAGCACTATAGCTATATCTCGATGTGTAGGTTAACTGGATAGCTAGCTAGGTGGGAGCACTTCTTCTTCTATGGTATATTGGCAACCATTTAGATGTGCATTCCACCACCTACTGTGCGGGATGGAAACAGAATTCCCACCCAAAAAACGGAAATACTAGCAAAAAAATTACTTAAAATAAATAAAACAACTTCACTGTTATAAAAATAATCTGTTCCCTAGAGGCTCAAGGGGAGCCTGGAAGGGCGGGCGGGCCGTATTCTGGCGCCAGTACCCCTTGCTAGTCTTCAGATGTCAAATTCTTAAGTCCTAAAAACATTTTCGCCACAGCCACAATAATGTCCAGTTTCTTAGACTTCTTTGAGACTTGAGCCATACAGTTTATAACTGTGGCAATGAATGCCACAAAAATCTTCCTTTTTAACACAGGGTATCTTTTGACTGACAGCAAACATTTACAACAGGCTGTGGTGGATCCATTACCTAGGATTACTTCACTAGGATGACTTGTTTTCTCAAATCTTTTAATCGCCTCCGCATAGGAGATTCGATTGGTCGCTCTAACTTTTGCCACCTCAAACTCCTTCACCCCAGGAACTCGGGATCATGATCCCCACCACAATTGCAACTCGTCCTTCTGCACAACGTTTTCAGTATACTCCATCCGTCTACACACACTTGAAACATTGCCAAAACCTTTACAGTTCTTACACTGCAGTAGTTTGGGAACAAAAGCTCTTACAACGCATCTTACATAACCAAGCTTCACATGCATAGGTAGATGCTCTTTATCAAAAAACATAAGGACCGACAGAGACTTTCTTCTTTTTCTCCAGTCACCCAGCAGGTCAGACACCGGGCAACAACCACACCAGGAATTCTCTTCAGGTATTCAACCTGAACATCTGTGGTCACCCCTGAGATGACTCCTTTGACAGGTGCTCTACTCCGAAGTTCAAAGCACAAAACTTCTGTTGTTGGGATAATTTTGAGACTCACTGCAATCTTCCTCTGTTCTTCAGAAATACAATAAATTAAAATAAGACCACTCCTGGTCACTCTGACAGTCACTCTGACACTTTTCCCAGCGTATACTTCACCATTTGACACCTCAAACGGCTTTCCCACATACGCATCCTTACTCAACAAACTCATCCAAAGAAGATGTGAATCATTATCATTCATAAGACGTATCCTCCACTCTCATTTTAGAGAGAATTTCCTTTTAGATCCAGTTTTCAAAACTACGGTTGTCCATTCAGGACATTCATCTTCACCAACTTTACTCGACTCGCTGTTTGATTTGAACTCTGCATCCACTTCCGCCATTTTACTCCACCTCCAATCTCCTATTAACAAAATACTTTAATTCCTGTATTCTGTTATGTTCGCTTCATCGGCAGTTCGGCACTGACATTTCTCCGGAAACAAACCCCCCCTCTACCTCCTCATGTTAACGTCAGTCTCTACGCGTTAATGTTTTTTGATTGACCACGACTGATTCCCCGATGGGAGCGTTGATCCAGCTGATGCCAATATATTTGACAACCAATGACAGGTGAGGTGGGTACTAACCAGAGTCGTGCATTTCGATAGATACATGGCTCTGGCACTGACCATTGAATGGGAATCATTGGCCAATACTGGGCATGTATTGCAGATCCAACATACTTATTGTATGCTAGGTAAATTGAGCTCCGGTCTCCAATATTTAATGATCCACATTTTCCTGACAGTGAGCTAGCTAGCACGTTAACGTTACTTCCTTATTTTCAAGACAACCCAAAAACTAGCTCGCTAACGTTACCTTATTCTCTCGGCTGTGGTGCAGTTTCCCGTTTTTGGACTGAGGCATGCAAGAAATAGCAATTTCATAGCTACACCCAGAGCTGTCTCTGTATTTACAATTTGAATAGAGGTTCGATGTAAAAATAATGTTCAATTAGTGTAGAGTTGCCTGAGTTACAGGCTGTTTATAGCTCATCCTGTTGACACCATGACGCACGTCATCGTTGGCACACGTGGGACTGTTTACAAATGACAGTCCGTCTTTCGTAATGTTCCCCTGGAAACGAGGAACGCTCTCTCTGGCCCCTCCAGAAAAAGCCTAGCGACCTTTTAAAAAAAAACCAATATAGCTATATAATTATTTATATGGCTATATTTATTAATTCGTTTCCTTCCATTTTGAATACTATGATCTTCACTCATGACACTCTCTACTCAAAAGAAAGAGGAACTGCAAGCACTGCAGGAAGTGTTAGCATTGAATGGCTTCCTTTTCGACCAATAGATTATAAGCATGTTACCATTGTGGCCAATGGAGCTAGGCTAAAATACGACAGTGGGAGGAATTAAGATGACTCAACTATGTGCATCGAAACAGCGCAACAACTGCACGAATCACAAATTTGTAAAATGTAGGGATTGACTGCCTCAGTCGCTCAAACTGTCAGTAGTGTTATGTGAAGTCGTTTAATCTGTTTATGTTATTCGGGAAAAAGCACAATTTAGACTGCTGAAGGAGCTTACAGTCACGCGCCAGTGCTGTGACAGGCAGTGAGTGTCAGTTTCATTACAGTTACGCGAGTAGCTAGTTTGCTAGATATTCTCTTTTCTGAACACATTGATTTAGTGTCAGGTCGAGCAAGAAAACTGTTAGGATAGGAGGCTAAATGGCAGACGTTGGAACGTGTGTCATTCATTAAAGGTACTGTATGCTACTTCTCAGTGTTATGATGCGAATCATCTTTCTAAAGCTAGCATGCCGATGTCATGAACCACACCAAACTTTGTAAGCTAGCTAATATTCCATGCCCTACTTAGCTATCTAAGAAAACAAGTATCTCTTAAACTGAACTGGACCACCCCGTTGTAGTCTCTCCAACATCTTAATGACATCATAACACCTAGTATTGTTGTATTTTTATCATCCCCTGTTCATTTTGTTTAGGTTTGACGTTTTTCCAGTGAACATTTCAAGTCAACAAGTCAGCTGAAGATGGCCAGCAGGAATGCCAGTGAGAGCACCCCTCTTTTGGACAGCAGCTCTTTGACTGTGAACAGGCCTGTGTCAGTGTTCCAGGGCAGAAGACTGGCATGTGCGACTATTCTGTTGGCAGAGTCATTGGAACGAGTGGCATTCTATGGCATCACTTCCAACCTGGTCCTTTTCCTCAACAGTAGCCCATTTTATTGGGAGGGAACTCAGGCCAGCCAGGCACCACTGATGTTCATGGGGGTTACATACCTGATCTCACCATTTGGTGGCTGGCTGGCTGATGCATATCTGGGAAAGTTCTGGACAATTGCTGGCAGTTTGATCCTGTACTTTCTTGGCATACTGTTTTTCCCATTTATCGCAAGTACAGACTCCCAGAATACCCTGTGTGGTGATGAAATGGCATTTCCAGTGCAACCGGCTGAGTGTTTGAGCACAAACGGTACCCTTCCAAGCAATGTGGCCTGCCCCACACGGGCACCTTACTGCGGGCCAGTGATCTACACTGCCCTTGTTCTCATTGCCCTTGGTGTGGGAACAGTGAAATCCAACATCACTCCATTTGGGGCAGACCAGGTACAGTATATCTTATGACTGAACAAAGCAATCTCTCTAAGATCTGTTATGGAAACTTAATGAATGCTCAATGTATTATGCTTAACACTGTTGCTAATGCGATCCTGTCTAACACAGACTAATTTATAACACCTGAAAGGTTCTAACATGATCTTACTTTGGTCAGCCTTGTATATGGACAGGAAGGGTAATCGTGGAATAGGAAAAATGTTGATGTACTATGCCTGTCATCTCTCTAGGTTTACCACGATCACTCAATCCGCAAGACCCCTGCTAGTTGTAGCCATTGGCAATTTGCATCATGAGGTTTACATTTGGGTAATGCCAACACATCAGTCCTCTAAGGCTGAGAAGAATGCTAGATGAGTAATTTTACATCAACATAGGAAGCGAAACTCACATGTGTCTCATTCTTTTTCTCATCGAAATTAAGTATTAGGGCTACCTATAAGACCCGCCATGAAGGAGGAAATCCCATTTCAGTAGGAAATCTCTGAAAGGGGTCATTGTTATTCAAATCTAGCTAAACCAGGCTGGCCAAAATAGTTTTCAAAGAGGTGGTGACTTTGATTAGCACAGATTTCAATTCCATCGTCATATGATTTTCAATTGTTTTTGCTTGCCACATTTTTAGTGGGTGATTGATTTAGACACTTTCATTTTGATTGCTAAATGTTTCATGTGGGATACAAAAGTAATACTGGGGTAAAATGGTCATGCCATTGAGTAGAATTAGTTGTTCATCTTCAAAACATTATTAGATTAACCTATTCATGAGTTAGTGGACAGTCTTATTGTTTTTCACAAGGTTACTTCCCCTCTTTTGAAGCATGGAATAGAAGGAATATATTAGCACTGTAGGCTGCATCACATGGTAGTTATACACTCTTATTTTATTTTACCTATATTTAACTAGGCAAGTCAGTTAAGAACAAATTCTTATTTAATGCCATTGAATGATGAGATTTACAACAACATGTTTCCTATGATTAGGCCTACTGTTTTGTAGATGGCCATGCATGCCCATTTTGGGTCTAGCCTATTGAGTTTGATTATAATATTACAATTCAGTTTTCTTTCTAAAGTATGCTGATGGATTGCAGAGGTTGAATGATGATATTGGTTGCCATGACAAGCCCTTTTGCCTCACAGGTAAAAGATCGTGGCCCAGAGGCCACTCGCAGGTTCTTCAACTGGTTCTACTGGTGCATCAACCTAGGGGCCATCTTGTCCCTAGGTGGCGTGGCTTACATCCAGCAGAACATCAACTTCCAGTTGGGGTACATCATCCCAGCCGTGTGCCTGGGTGTCTCCTTCCTGGTGTTCCTGCTGGGGCGTACAGTCTTCATCAACAAGCCAGCTGACGGTAGTGCCTTCACTGATATGTTCAAGATCCTGGGTTACGCCTTCTGCACTGCACAGCCCAAAGAGCCCAACCTGCTACGGTAAGAGGGGCCAGCCAGATCACCATTGTGTTGCTCTTACTTAGTAGTACTATATCAGTAGCTGGATGTGGGCTAGATCAAGGGTGTGAATGAGGCTGGGCTCTCTCTGATCTCGATGGACACCCAATACTCTTAACTTTATAGCAAACATCTTCAAATCTTCTTTAGGATAAAAAAATTAAAAAAGGCTATGTGCTCCTGTTTGGCTCAGTTAGTAGAGTATTGTGCTTGCAACGCCAGGATTGTGGGTTCGATTCCCAGCAGCCCCCAAATGTAAAATGACTAAGTCGTTTTGGATAAAAGCATGTGTGTCTGTGTATGGTATCTTCTCTGGTCCAAGATCTCACCACTAGGTTTTGCTGGTAGCCCTTTATGTTAAACTTTTCTTTGATCCCCAGCCTGTACTGTAGAAGTTTCTTTTTTTTCCCTGGCATTCATCATCATTCGTTGTGGAGGAAAGTTATTCCAAAGTTCTGTTGCTTGACTTTGAACCTAAGTAGCACTATCAGTCCAAAAACTTGACATTGAATATTTTAAGTTGGTCAATCCTGCAGCCTTTCAAGAATTCCTTGTTAAGGCTTTTTATCCAGAGATGGGGATTATAGGCTTTAGTATATCATTTCTGCCCTTTCACTAGAAGTGCTGTTATTTTAAAGGAGAGACATTCACAAAAAAGTCCTAATTAAGTCTCTTAACTCCAGAATTTAGTTGAATTGTAGCTGAGTTTATGGGATATTTATTAAATTGTACGGCCCTTATCAAAACATGGACTAACAACTTTGTATGTCTTTAAAGTTGTTAAAATGTGTTGTATTTCATCTCTTGTAAAGGGCTAAACCGACTATGCTGGACGGTGCCAAGGTGACATATGGAGGGAGATTCCCTGAGGAGAAGGTGGAGGAGGTGAAAGCAATGCTTAAAGTTCTCCCGGTGTTCTTTGCTCTTATCCCATACTGGACTGTATACTTTCAGGTGAGACATTTATCTATTCCCCTCCTTTTGTTTTCATAGAACTAAGCAACGTGAATTACATCAGGATCAAGTACAGCAGGTTTTTTTCAGTGTTTTTGCAGGGAAAATGGCATCAGTTAAGAAATAGGAATTTTCTTTTCACTGTTCTGTAGATGCAGACAACATATTTCCTCCAGAGCCTACATCTAAGAATTCCTGACACCAGCACAGGCACCAACAGCAGTGACGGCACCCTCCAGGTAAACTCAAATTGAACCCCAGCTGATTTGCCTGCATGTGTGCTATGATTATTCCCACTAGGCAGAGATTTAATTTCAATATCTAGTTTTGATTTACACTTGGTTGAATTGTCAACTAATGTGAAATCATCCAAAACATTCACCATGTCATTGGATCTAGGTTAAAACTTAGGTGAAAAAAAATACTTTTTGCAAATCCAATCATTTTCCCACGTTGATTCAACGGCATCACATTTAATTGTTTTGTTGAAATGACGTGGAAACAACATTGATTCAACCAGTCTTTGCCCAGTGGGTAGTCAATGTTGCTCTGACCAAATGCTAGAAAGCATAGTCTGTCACATTTTGGGCATTACTCAAACTTGAAGGTTAAATATCACGTTTTGTGTGTTGGCAGACAGCCCCACAGGTCCAGTTGGCTGTCTCTGTCTAACCTGATTTAGAATGGGAAGGATTAGTTTCCCTGTAGAGTAGAGATGAGTCAGTAGGCCAGTGAAAAAGCATCAGAGACAACAGCTGGAAGCAGTCAAGGTTGCTAAACCCCTGAGGATTAAATCAAAAGTTTGACCCACTCCCTAATCACAGATAAACACCCTGGTTTTCTGTTGTCTCTCGTGCTTCGGTCAGACATTTTTTTCCCCTGGGTGATGCCTCTGACTAGACTAGGCCATATATCTTCTGTTGTAGTGTGTGTCCCATTATCTCCCAGGGAGTAGCTTATGTGAAGTGTTTGGTTAATCCACGTCACATACTTTGACTACAAATGGTTAAGAGACTAGCACCTGTTTGCGTTTGTTTCTACTTTTAGATTCAAAGTCTGTCAGGCATTTGAACATACACATGCATAGGGTGGTAAGGGAAGTATGTAGAGTAAAATGTGAACTGAAACACTTTCTCGTTAACCACACATTCGATGGTGTTAAAACATCCACCATCTTAAAGGGGGAAATCCCCAGTTGAAACAATAACAAAACCTGTCCCTGCCACTGTTTCGATAAAAAGTTGAGGGATGGGGCTTGAGAAATGTAACCACTCTCAAATTCATAGACAGAGCTATGGATGCAAGGAATGACCATGCATGATAAACACTATAGTTTTAACCATGTTTTGAGGCAATAGTGTTTGTTTACTTTTACTTTGTATACAAACATTGGAGACAAATAGTCCTATATTTTGTGTTCTGATGGGGTACGACTGTTGAACTAAGCTCATGAGGCATTTACAAGTTTAATTCTTCAAGATTCACTGGGTACGTATTCATTTTTATGTCTAAAAATGTATTTAGCAACTGCAGGTTTCACCCTTTTTTACAGATCTAAAAAGAGCAAACACATGCCACTTATTCTGTTTTTCATTTGTATTTCAATACTATCTGTCAAAACAGCTTTCAGGTGACATGGCCATTTCTCAGCAAGTGATTTTATGAAATGGTCTTTACATTCAAGTATCATTTAAACAGGAAATGTTATTGTTTATTTTCATTCTCAGCATTCCACAGTGATGCTGTGCGCCTTTAATTCTGGAGATACATTTGAGCTGTAATTTGCAGAGAATATATTTGTTTCATGAAATCATATCCTACTCTGATGATAGCTGAGAGCAGGTAGCCAGGGTAAGCTTGGCAAAGCAAAGGCAAGCAGTGAAGACATCAAAGTGGAAATGGAAGATTTTATATTACTGGCCAGAATAATAAATAAATAATTTAGTTTTATAGTATTTTTCCCCTCCCAGTTAGTTTTAATGTGTAAGTGTTGAGGCAAGGCCAAATGTGTATAGTAGAGAGGCAGTTATGTGTGTTCTTTCTGGTTCAATTACTTTCTTGACAATTGCACATTGTAAGGTAATGGGCAGAAATGTCCAAAAGTGTAATAAGTAATTATTTAATTAATGCTAGTCTTCCAAAGTGCAGAGACTTCTTGAGTAAAAACCAACACTCTCAAAAGTTTGGTCCACCTGTGTTTTTAGGGTCACTTCTCTGCATACTCAGTCCAAGGGAAGAGTAGCTGCAGGATGAAGAGCCATTCCACTGCCTGGGCAGTTTTTCTGCTTAATTAATACTTACCGATGTTAATGTGCTCCCCCTATGGTCGCTACTGGGGCACCTCTGCCAATCAAACTAGACTCACCCGGGTGAAAATACTTAGCACACTGTCATGTTTTGGATATGATAATGAGGGGGGTGGGGGGCGCACAATGTATAAATTACCAGCGGTTAGTCTAAGAAATGTAAATTCAATCAGGGAATAAACAGGACAATCAAATGTTTAAAACTAGATGGTTTGAGTTCAGGAGGCACTTAACATTTGAATTGCAAAATAAATAAGGACTACGCCTTGCAGTTTCCTGTAGCATTTTCTTTCAATTGTAGGCTACGTTTCAAATAAAACATTTAAAAAAACATGTTTTCCATGTTGATTCATTTGTTATCCAGTGTATTCATATGTATAATTTCATAGAATGTTTTGATGATGATGATAATAATTTCTCCATCTCTGGTCTTTTGCTAACACTAATTGCTACTGCAACAGTCTTGTTTATCATTTCACCAAAACATATTTGCTGCTGGGACAATATGTTACCCACGTAACTCTGAATTATTCTAATAAATTATTAATTGTTCTTTAGATGGTATTACCAGATTTAGTTTGTGTGCAATAGATTTTGTGAGATGTAAACTATACTTTCATTTTTATTTGAATATATTTATTTAACTTGAGTTTTGGTTCAGTTTTAGTTCTGTCCAGCTGAGGGCGCCAACACGGTGTCAAGGCCATCAGCACATCACTCCCTCACCCCTGAGGAACTGGACAGGAGTGCACTGACATTCTCTGTATTGTTTTCCATGCCTTGTGAACTTCTTGTAAATAGTTTCTCATGTTTGTCTTCTTCTGGATTCCTGACAGATCACATTCCGCTTCCCTGCCGCCTGGCTGACAATGTTCGACGCAGTGCTTATTCTCATGCTGATCCCTCTTAAGGACAAAGTGGTGGACCCCATCCTCAAACGCAGAGGCCTGCTGCCCTCCTCCCTCAAGAGGATCGCAGTGGGGATGTTCTTTGTCATGTGGTCAGCTGTGGCGGCTGGTGAGTGGAGTGCAACAGCTAATCCTTACTGTGTCTGGCATGTCTTGAGAGCCTGTCATGGTAGATCATGCAAGTAAATCTTCCATTTAAACCACCCCACATCCTCTTCAACCCACAGTTTCACAATGTCACAGTCATACTGTTCACCATAATAAATGTTACACATTTCAAATGTCACATGTTAGGGAAAAACCCATCTCCTTGATCTCATCTCTCAATGAGATGTGTTGCTGTTCCTTATTCTGTCGCTGAGAAGATGTCAGGGTCAGGAGTCATGACTCACGAGGCAAACAGGACAAGCAAGCCAATGTTGCTTTGCTTTGCTTAAGCAGTATGTCGCGCATGTTTAACATGTTCAATGACTTTTGAGAAGGGAAAGGATAGCAAGACAGGGATCATTTGTAAAAATTCAACATTTGTACAACTTTATTTTTTTAAATGTAATTTGAGTGAAAGGGAAGTGGGATACCTAGTCAGTTGTACAACTGAATGCATTCAACCCAACCCCTCAATCAGAGTGGTGCGCGGAGCTGCCTTAATCGACCTCCATGTCATCAGTGCCCAGGGAGCAGTTGTTGGGGGTTAATTAACTGCCTTGCTCAGGGGCAGAACAACAGATTTTTATCTTGTCGGCTCGTGGATTCGATCCTTCAAGAACGATTCACACCCCTTGACTTTTTCCACATTTTGTTGTTGTAGCCTGAATTTAAAATTGATTAAATTTAGATTGTGTCACTGATCTACACACAATACCCCATAATGTAGATTATTATTATTAATTTTTTTTACAAATTATTTAACAATTTAAAGCTGAAATGTCTTGAGTCAAGTATTCAACCTCTTTATTATGGCAAGCCTAAATAAGTTGCATGGACTCACTGTGTGCAATAGTGATTAACATGATTTTTGAATGACTACCCCATCTCTATACCCCACACATACAGATAATTGTAAGGTCCCTCAATCATGAAGTGAATTTCAAACACAGATTAAACCACAAAGACCAGGGAGGTTTTGCAATGCCTCCCAGACTGGATTTGACCTTTTGGTAGATTTTTTTTTTTAAGCTGAAAGGACACTGAATGTCCCTCTGATCATGGTGAAGTTGTCAATTATGCTTTGGATGATGTATCAATACTCTGTTGCCGGAGAGGAAGGAAACCGCTCAGAGATTTCACCATGAGGCCAATGGTGACTTTAAAACAGAGTTGAATGGCTGTGATAGGGGAACTGAGGATGGATTAACAACATTGTAGTTACTCCACATTACTAATCTAACTGACAGAGGAAAAAAAGAATAAAAGAACAGAATAAAAATAATCTAAAACGTGCATCTTGTTTGCAATAAGCCACTAAACTAATACTGCAAAAATGTGGCAAAATATATATTTTTGTCCTGAATACAACACATCACTGAGTACCACTCTTCGTATTCCTATATTGCTCCCGGGTGGCGCAGCATCTCAGTGCAAGAGGTGTCACTACAGTCCCTGGTTCGAATCCAGGCTATATCACAGCCGGCCGTGATTGTGCGTGGCCCAATTTGCCCAGCGTCATCCGGGTTTGGCCCGGGGTAGACCGTCATTGTAAATAAGAATTTGTTCTTAACTGACTCAAAGGTTAAATGTAATTTAAAAAAAAGGCAGCGTGGGATGTTCCCCAATTCCGGAAGGGGGACCGGAGTGAAAATGTTTGGGGTTTAGGATTAAAAAAAATGAAATAGAATAGAGCTAAGCACAGGCAAAATCCTTGAGGGGAAACTGGGAGATATTTACCATTTAGCAGGAATATATCGTAAAGCACAAGGCCAAATTTACACTGGAGTTTACTAAGACATTGTTCCTGAGTGGCCTAGTTAAAGTTTACTTAAATAGTCTTAAATCTATGGGAATACTTAAATGGCTGTCTAGCAATGATCAACAACCATCTTGACAGAGCTTGAAGAATTTTAAAAATAATAATGGGCAAATGTACAATTCAGGTATACAAAGCTCGTACATGGAACCCAAACCGGCTGCGCGCGTGCGCTATCGTGCATGCACTTATTTTGTCCCCCTACACCAAACGCGATCACGACACGCAGGTTAAAATATCAAAACAACTCTGAACCAATGACATTCATTTGGGGACAGGTCGAACAGCATTAAACATGTATGGCAATTTAGCTAGTTAGCTTGCACTTGCTAGCTAATTTGTCCTATTTAGCTAGCTTGCTGTTGCTAGCTAATTTGTCCTGGGATATAAACATTGAGTTGTTATTTTACCTGAAATTCACAAGGTCCTCTACTCCGACAGTTAATCCACACATAAAACGGTCAACCGAATAATTTCTAGTCATCTCTCCTCCTTCCAGGCTTTTTCATCTTTGAACTTACAGTATATGGTGATTGGCATCTACACTTTGTCTTTCAATCACCCACGTGGGTATAACCAATGAGGAGATGGCGCATGGGTACCTGCTTCTATAAACCAATGAGGAGATGGAAGAGGCAGGACTTGCAACGCGATCTGCGTCAGAAATAGGAATTACTTCTATTTTAGCCCTTGGCAACGCAGACGATCGTTGGCACAATAATTGAATAACATGGATTTCTACATTTATTTTGCAACACTCGCGCACGCGATGTGTCCAGTCTGGTCAGAATGTTAGACTTACCCAAAAACACTCACGGCTGTAATTGCTGCAAAAGGTGATTAACACATATTGACTCTGTGTTTTAATACTTATCTAATCAAGATTTGAGTGTTTATTTTTCATTAATAAATATTTTTCTTTCACTTTGAGAGTTGTGTATAGATTGTTGACAATAGGACAAATCCATTTTAATCCCACTTTGTAACATAACAAAATGTTTAAAGTGTTGAGGGGTGTGAATACTTTTTGAAGATATTGTATATTTGACCAGCACCACTGCCCTCTACAAAGAGGACCTGACCTTCACAGGGCTGTTTGTTCTTCATGTCGCAGCAGGTAGTCTGTCAAAGGTATTCATATTCTTTGCCTCAAAACACAGCTCTGGTAAAATGGTATCATACAGACTTGGGAAAAAAACAAAAGGTGTACTTTGTTTTCTCATCCTTATATAGCATAGGGAGTAGATGGGATGCCATGCATCTTCTGCTCTGGTCCTGTTTGTCTGCACCCATAGAGCACTGCTCAGTCCAGTTACAGCCTGTGGATTATCTTTGAAATAGACCTAGCCTAGTCTGTCACTGGCTGCTGCATTGATGTATTCAGGCTAAAATATTTTGATTAAGACATTCCTTTTCTCAAATCAGTGGCACACTTGAGAACCAATGCACGTATTAATGTCACAAATGTTATTTGTCACATGTGCAGAGTACAGGTGTAGAACTTTACAGTGAAATGCTTACTTATACAAGCCCTTAACCAACAATGCAGTTAAAGAAAAAAAGTTAACTATTTACTAAAATAACAGTAATAAAATACAAAATAAGTAGTAGCAATAAAATAGTGGTAGCGAGGCTATATACAGGGGCTACCAGTACAGAGTCAATGTGCGGGGACACTGGTTAGATGAGGTAATATGTACATGTAGGTAGAGCGAAAGTGACTATGCGTGGATAATAAACAGTAGCACCAGTGTAAAACTGGGGGGTGGGGACAAATAGTCTGGGTAGCCATTTGATTAGCTGTTCAGTAGCCGTATGGCTTGGGGGTAGAAACTGTTAAGAAGCCTTTTGGACCTAGACTTGGCGCTCCGGTAACGCTTGCCATGCGGTAGCAGAGAGAACAATCTATGACTAGGGTAGCTGGAGCCTGACAATTTTTAAGGCCTTCCTCTGACACCACTTGGTATAGAGGTCCTGGATGGCAGGAAGCTTGGCCCCAGTGATGTATTGGGCCGTACGCACTACCCTCTGTTCTGCCATGCGGCCGGAGGCTGAGCAGTTGCCACACCAGGCGGTGAAGCAACCAGGCTCTCGATGGTACAGCTGCCAAATCTTTTTGTCTCCTGAGGGGGAATAGGCGTTGTCGTGGCCTCTTCACGACTGTCTTTGTGTGTTTGGACCGTTAGTTTGTTGGTGATGTGGACACCAAGGAACTTGGAGCTCTCAACCTGCTCCACAACAGCCCTGTCAATGAGAATGGTGGTGTGCTCGTTCCTCCTTTTTCTGTATTCCACAATCATCTTCTTTGTCTTGATCACGTTGAGGGAGAGGTTGTTATCCTGGCACCACACTACCAGGTCTCTGACCTCCGCCCTATAGGCTGTCTCACCGTTGTTGGTGATCAGACCTACCACTTGTGTCACCGGCAATCTTAATGATGGTGTTGGAGTCGTGCAATCATGAGTGAACAGGGAGTACAGGAGGGGACTGAGCACACACCCCTGAGGGGCCCTCGTGTTGAGGATCAGCATGGTGGATGTGTTGTCACCTACCCTTACCACCTGGGGGCGGCCCGTCAGGAAGTCTAGGATCCAGTTGCAGAGGGAGGTGTTTAGTTCCAAGGTCCTTAGCTTAGTAATGAGCTTTAATGGCACTATGGTGTTGAACGCTGAGCGGTAGTCAATGAATAGCATTCTCACATAGGTGTTCCTTTTGTCCAGGTGGGAAAGGGCAGTGTGAAGTGCAATAGAGATTGCATCATCTGTGGATCTGTTGGGGCGGTATGCAAATTGGAGTGGGTCTAGGGTTTCTGGGATAATGGTGTTGATGTGAGCCATGAACAGCCTTTCAAAGCACTTCTTGGCTACCGATGTGAGTGCTACAGGATGGTACCTTTGCTTTCTTGGGCACAGGGACCATGGTGGTCTGCTTGAAACATGTTGGTTTTACAGACTCAGAGAGGTTGAAAATGTCAGTGAAGACACTTACCAGTTGGTCAGCGCATGCTTGGAGTACACGTCCTGGTAATCTGTCTGGCCTTGCGGCCTTGTGAATGTTGACCTGTTTTAAGGTCTTACTCACATCGGCTATGGAGAGCATGATCACAGTTGTCTGGAACAGCTGAACTCGTCTGGTAGGCGTGTGTCAATGGGCAGCTTGCGGCTGTGCTTCCCTCTGTAGTCCGTAATAGTTTGCCACATCCAACAAGCATCGTACTACACCGGCTCCATCTTCCTCCTGTATTGACGCTTTGCCTGTGATGGTTCATCGGAGGGCATTGCAGGACTTCTTATAAGCGTCCGGGTTAGAGTCCCGCTCCTTGAAAGCGGCATCTCTACCCTTTAGCTCAGTCCAGATGTTGCCTGTAATCCATATCTTTTGGTTGTGGTATGCATGTATGTATGTATGTATGTATGTTTGTTTGTGGGATGATGTCATAGATACACTTATTGATGAAGCCAGTGACTGATGTGGTGTACTCTTCAACATGTTCCAGTCTGTGCTAGCAAAACAGTCATGTAGCTTAGCATCTGTGTCATCTGGCACTTCCTTATTGAGTGAGTCACTGGTACTTCCTGCTTTAGTTTTTGCTTGTAAGCAGGAATCAGGAGGATTGAGGATTGAGTTAGTCAGATTTGCCAAATGGAGGGTGAGGGAGAGCCTTCTACGCTAAGCATCTCTGTGTGGAGTAAAGATGGTCTAGAGTTTTATTTAAATGTTTTTTTTCTGGTTGCACATTAACTTCTTATGGTATAGGGGACGCTTGTGTCTCACTTGGCCGAAAGCCAGGGAAAATGCAGTGTGGGAAATTCAAAAATAAGGATAAAATCAAACTTTCATTAAATCACACATGTAAGATACTAAATTAAAGTTACACTCGTTGTGAATCCAGCCAACATGTCAGATTTTAAAAAGGCTTTTCGGCGAAAGCATAAGAAGCTATTATCTGATGATGGCACAACAGTAAACAAAGTAGCATATTTCAACCCGGCAGGCGCTACACAAAACATAGAAATAAAATATAAAACATGTCTTACCTTTGACGAGCTTCTTTTGTTGGCACTCCAATATGTCCCATAAACATCACAATTGGTCCTTTTGTTCGATTAATTCCATCCATATATATCCAAAATGTCAATTTATTTGGCGCGTTTGATCCAGAAAAAAACAGCTTTCAAATTGCGCAAAGTCACTACAAAATATTTCAAAAGTTACCTGTAAACTTTGCCAAAACATTTCAAACTGCTTTTGTAATACAACTTTAGGTATTTTTAAACGTTAATAATCGATCAAATTGAAGACTGGTCTATCTGTTTTCAATAGAGGACGAGCAGAAACTAACGCTACTTTTCAAGTCTTGCGCAACTCTCAACAGTGTTACCCATTTCCTAGTTGGCACTACTTCTTCATTGCACAAAGGAATAACCTCAACCAAATTCCAAAGACTGGTGACATCCAGTGGAACCGGTACGAACTGAAAACAAGTGCCTAAGAAATGTCGTTTCCCAAGGAGAACTCACTGAACAGACAGACCTAAAAAAAAAAAAAAAATCTGAACAGTTAGTCCTCGGGGTTTTGCCTGCTACATAAGTTCTGTTATACTCAGACATGATTCAAACAGTTTTAGAAACGTGTGCTTTCTATCCAAATCTACTAATAATATGCATATCTTATATTCTTGGCATGAGTAGCAGGAAGTTGAAATTGGGCACACTATTTATCCAAAAGTGCTGCCCCCTATACCTTAAGAAGTTAATATGGTGGTAGAAATGAGGCAAAATGTATAAGTTTCCGGGCATTGAAGTCCCCGGCCACTAGGAGCGCCACCTTTGGATGAGCATTTTCTTCTTTGCTTATGGGGTTATACAGCTTGTTGAGTGTCGTCTTAGTGCCGGCATCGGTTTGTGGTGGGAAATGGATAAACTCTCTTGGTAAATAGTGTGGTCTACAGCTTATCATGAGATACATTCCTCAGGCGGGCCAAACCTCGAGACAGCCTGAATATTAGATTTCGTGCACCAGCTGTTATTTACAAATAGACACAGACCGCCACCCCTCGTCTTACCGGAGGCAGCTGTTCTATCTTGCCGATGCACTGAAAACCCTGCCAGCTGTATGTTATCCATGTTGTCGTTCAGCCGCGACTTGGTGAAACATAACATTAGTTTTTAATGTCCTGTTGGTAGGATAGTCTTGATCAGAGCTCATCCATTTTGTTATCCAATGATTGCACATTGGCTAATAGCAGTGGTGTAAAGTACTTAAGTAAAAAATACTTTAAAGTACTACGTAAGTAATTTTGGTTAGCTGTACTTTACTATTTATATTTGACTACTTGTACTTCTACATACCTTAAGAAAATATTGTACTTTTTACTCCATACATTTTCTTTGAATGCTTAGCAGGACATGAAAATAGTCAAATTCACAGACTTATCAGCTGAACATCCCTGGTTAGCCCTACTACCTCAGATCTGGCGGACTCACTTAACATACATGCTGTTGGAGTGTGCCCCTGGCTTTCCGTAAATTTAAAAACCAATAAAATGGTGCCATCTTGTTTGCTTAATATGTGACCGACCGGCTCAAATTGGTCTTATGTAGCAACATTTTATAAATTGTTTTTTACATTGGATAAATGTGGTGACTCTTCGCTACAAAATTGTATATCATACACTACAGTTGAGGAACAATGGGAAAGTTATTTTGCTTTGAAAGTTGATAAACTTGTAAACTCACTTTTGAGGAAATGGCCTTTGAATGTTTTGGTACTATTGGAGAGCTGTTTGTCTACATCCATTCAGCATCGTTCACACCCTCTTAAGCTTTAGCCCCACCCATCTCTTTAATGGTTGATCCAAACTCTCAAAAAAACAGCAGCAATCAAATCAAATCAAATTTTATTTGTCACATACACATGGTTAGCAGATGTTAATGCGAGTGTAGCGAAATGCTTGTGCTTCTAGTTCCGACAATGCAGTCATAACCAGCAAGTAATCTAGCAAACAATTCCAAAACTACTACCTTAGACACAAGTGTAAGGGGATAAAGAATATGTACATAAAGATATATGAATGAGTGATGGTACAGAGCGGCATAGGCAAGATACAGTAGATGGTATTGAGTACAGTATATACATATGAGATGAGTATGTAAACAAAGTGGCATAGTTAAAGTGGCTAGTGATACATGTATTACATAAAGATGCAGTAGATGATAGAGTACAGTATATACGTATACATATGAGATGAATAATGTAGGGTATGAAAACATTATTATATTAGGTAGCATTGTTTAAAGTGGCTAGTGATATATATTTTACATAATTTCCCATCAATTCCCATTATTAAAGTGGCTGGAGTTGAGTCAGTGTGTTGGCAGCAGCCACTCAATGTTAGTGGTGGCTGTTTAACAGTCTGATGGTCTTGAGATAGAAGCTGTTTTTCAGTCTCTCGGTCCCAGCTTTGAAGCACCTGTACTGACCTCGCCTTCTGGATGATAGCGGGGTGAACAGGCAGTGGCTCGGGTGGTTGTTGTCCTTGATGATCTTTATGGCCTTCCTGTGACATCGGGTGGTGTAGGTGTCCTGGAGGGCAGGTAGTTTGCCCCCGGTGATGCGTTGTGCAGACCTCACTACCCTCTGGAGAGCCTTACGGTTGTGGGCGGCCCGACAGGATGCTCTCGATTGTGCATCTGTAGAAGTTTGTGAGTGCTTTTGGTGACAAGCCGAATTTCTTCAGCCGCCTGAGGTTGAAGAGGCGCTGCTGCGCCTTCTTCACGATGCTGTCTGTGTGGGTGGACCAATTCAGTTTGTCTGTGATGTGTACGCCGAGGAACTTAACTTACTACCCTCTCCACTACTGTTCCATCGATGTGGATAGGGGGGTGTTCCCTCTGCTGTTTCCTGAAGTCCACAATCATCTCCTTAGTTTTGTTGACGTTGAGTGTGAGGTTATTTTCCTGACACCACACTCCGAGGGCCCTCACCTCCTCCCTGTAGGCTGTCTCGTCGTTGTTGGTAATTAAGCCTACCACTGTTTTGTCGTCCGCAAACTTGATGATTGAGTTAGCCACACAGTCGTGGGTGAACAGGGAGTACAGGAGAGGGCTCAGAACGCACCCTTGTGGGGCCCCAGTGTTGAGGATCAGCGGGGTGGAGATGTTGTTGCCTACCCTCACCACCTGGGGGCGGCCCGTCAGGAAGTCCAGTACCCAGTTGCACAGGGCGGGGTCGAGACCCAGGGTCTCGAGCTTGATGACGAGCTTGGAGGGCACTATGGTGTTAAATGCCGAGCTGTAGTCGATGAACAGCATTCTCACATAGGTATTCCTCTTGTCCAGATGGGTTAGGGCAGTGTGCAGTGTGGTTGAGATTGCATCGTCTGTGGACCTATTTGGGCGATAAGCAAATTGGAGTGGGTCTAGGGTGTCAGGTAGGGTGGAGGTGATATGGTCCTTGACTAGTCTCTCAAAGCACTTCATGATGACGGAAGTGAGTGCTACGGGGCGGTAGTCGTTTAGCTCAGTTACCTTAGCTTTCTTGGGAACAGGAACAATGGTGGCCCTCTTGAAGCATGTGGGAACAACAGACTGGGATAGGGATTGATTAAATATGTCCGTAAACACACCAGCCAGCTGGTCTGCGCATGCTCTGAGGGCGCGGCTGTGGATGCTGTCTGGGCCTGCAGCCCTGCGAGGGTTAACACGTTTAAATGTTTTCCTCACGTCGGCTGCAGTGAAGGAAAGTCCGCATGTTTTGGTTGCAGGCCGTGTCAGTGGCACTGTATTGTCCTCAAAGCGGGCAAAAAAGTGATTTAGTCTGCCTGGGAGCAAGACATCCTGGTCCGTGACGGGGCTAGTTTTCTTTTTGTAATCCGTGATTGACTGTAGACCCTGCCACAAACCTCTTGTGTCTGAGCCGTTGAATTGAGATTCTACTTTGTCTCTATACTGACGCTTTGATTGGCTTGCGGAGGGAATAGCTACACTGTTTGTATTCGGTCATGTTTCCGGTCACCTTGCCCTGATTTAAAAGCAGTGGTTCGCGCTTTCAGTTTCACGCAAATGCTGCCATCAATCCACGGTTTCTGGTTTGGGAATGTTTTAATTGTTGCTATGGGAACCACTCAAGCACCCAAGCTAACTTGCTAGCTACTTCCAGACATCTAAGTGAGAGAGAGAACAGCTCACTGAACATTACTCGCCCAAGCAGAGCTGGTTAGGCTGTTATGTTATCCAGAGCGTTGGTGACTGCAACTGTGCTGTCAGATTGTCCATTCGTAAATTCAGAGCGTTTCGCGTTTACTGACACTGGCCATATTCAATCGGTGTTGAGTGTAAATGCATAGGTTATTCTGCGCTCTCTGGCACACTCGGACGAGAGTGCTCTGTAATCGGAGTTGATGGCCAGACTGAATTTACGAATGCACCCGAAATGGTTGCTTGCATAGTGGAGCTAGCTAGGTAAACAATGAACGATAATCACAACTCATGGCGTTACTACCCTGCATGAATCTGCAGGTAGCTAACATCCAGGTAAATTTAAACTATCATACTCGAATTCCACTGAGAGCAACACTTATGCAGTTTTAATACACAATATATGTGGGGTTTTTTACACGTTAGACAGGATTACCTAGACATACTGACCAGCTCAAATAGACAGAAGTGTGCAAAATGGTAGACCAATCCAAACTCATCTCTCGGCATCTCAGCCAATCATGGCAAGTGGGAAGGTTGCTCCATTTTTCTTTGGCTAACCAACTAGGCTCGTAATTGAACAATTGTATTCGTATTTACAGACGGCATACAAGTTTGTTTTTAAAGGCACATGAAAGTTCACATGTTCAAGAAGGCATTTCTGCCAAAAGACACATTTTGATTAAAAAAATGTAAACGTTTGTTCTAATGGCTCTCCTGTGAAGTAGTGACCCGCGACATACGCCTAGTTTCCTGAAGCGTATCACATAAGGATTTTTTTTTTTACACTTGATACTTGTATACTTTTACTGGAGTCATTTTCTATTAAGGTATCTTTATTTTTACTCAAGTATGACAGTTTGGTTCCACTGGCTAATAGGGCCGATGGTAGAGGGGGATTACTCACTCGCCGTCGGGATCTTACAAGACACCCCAACTTACGTCCCCAATATCTCTTCTTCCTGCGAATTACAGGGATTTGGGCCTTGTCAGGTGTCTGAAGTAAATCCTCTGACTCCGACTCGTTAAAGAAAAAATCTTTGCCTGGCATGATGTGAGTAATCACTGTCCTGATTTCCAGAAGCTGTTTTCGGTCATAAGAGACAATGGCAGAAACATTATGTATAAAATAAGTTAGAAATATCGCAAGAAAACACAATAGCACAATTGGTTAGGAGTCCATAAAATGGCAGCCATCTCTTCCGGCGCAATCATAATAATCCATGTGATTTGAAAACTTTTACTACAACCAGGATGTCTTTCCTCCATACATTTTCACTCCGCATATGAGCACATTAAATGTGCTGGTGTCCGCTATGACCTTGGATGGTGGGACAATGGCTTTTTAATTCCCAGCTGAACACCGTTAACAGCCTTTTTGTAGAGGATAATTCGTATCTAGTGTGGCGTAAATATTGTTTACAGTTGCTTTAAACATGCCCACACACACAGTCCAAGTAGTCATTGCTTTATTCTTAGTGCATTCTGAAATATTCAGACCCCTTACATTTTTACACATTTTGTTACGTTACAGCCTTATTCTAAAATGTATAATTGTTTTTTTCCTCATCGATCTACACACAGTACCCCATAATGACAAAGCAAAAACAGGTTCAGACATTTTTGCAAATGTGTATATACCATTTTTTTTTAATGCATTTACATAAGTATTCAGACTCTTTACTCACTACTTGAAACATATCTACTGTAAATGTTTTCAATTAAAATATTCAAAAAGAAAGAAATAGCTTCTAAGCAAAGAGCAATTTCTCAAGCAAGAAATTTGTTTGGACTCTCTGGAAGTGGTATGACTGTGGAGGGGGAAACTGAAAATTAGCTGCTGTTGGCAAAGAGGTTTGGAACTCTTATTGCTTTATTAACCAATTTACAGCCTGTTGATGTCATAAGGTAGGCCAAAACTCCATCCCACCAAACAGGCTGAAATTGCAGGCGTTCTTTTGAAACAGATCTTACACTAAAAGGGCATTATCATTTTCACAGTATTATTCCAACCTCTTGTGTGGAAATGTGTATAATTGTGTGTAGATTAATGAGGATTTAAAAATTTTATTTAATCAATTTTAGGATAAGGCTGTAACGTAACAAAATGTGGAATAAGTGAAGGGGTCTGAGTACTTTATGAATGCAGTGTATAGATATTGCATTACATTCTGCTGTATGAGGCGTATGACTGTGTGATAGAGGGATAGTGATCCAGAGGCTCTAGCTAGCTGGTGCCCCGTGTGGGGATGTCATCAGAGCCTAATGAAGACCCCAGAGACACAGCCCTCCCTCCCATGGACAGACCAGCTCGACTGGATCCCGCTCACTACTGCAGCACTGTCATTAATAAACCACAGCCAACCACAGGCACCCTGCAGAAGGAATTACTTACCAACTTACTGTCTAAACATGGGTGTGTGTGTGCATTTGTGTGCATCTATACTAGGTACTGTAGGTAGGTGGAGATGTGTGTTTGTGTGAGAAAGGCTAAATGAAAAATCTGTCTGATACAGAACCTATATACACTAGATGTTTTGCTATTGTATCGTTATATTAACCACCTCTAATGATGCTATTCTTTGGACACAAACAGTGCTGTCTAGATGCTCACCGTGCCACTACTATTGCAAAAAGGAAATGTATTTAGTGTAGGTTTGTTTCATATGGTCAAAGACTTTTCTTGACATTTATTTACCATAAGTAAATTGCAGCACTTGAAAGTAGGGAGAAGTAAAAGGTTGAATAATTTTTTTAAAGCAATTTGAATTCACAGTAATGAAGATAAAGGGTTTATGGCAGTACAGCAGCCTCTACTGTGGCCATTGGTCACATAGAGGACAGGTAGGTGGTGAATGCTGCATAACTCCTTTACTCTACTCTTGCATGTCCCCACCTCTTCACACACTGATTTAGTTGTGAAATGCTATCTTTAACGTGTAAGGCAGCAAATCACATAGATATTATAGTATAATAATTCGTTTTGGAAACACTGTTTTATGTCCTATACATTTCAGTGTATGTAATGTGCTATGGGCTACTTTGGAGAGTGCCTTTATAGTTAATTGATGGTCTGTACTCTGTTACTCCTGCTAACTACTATATTAAAGAGGCCTTAATCCTCTGCTGCGCAGTAACTGATCTATTGGTGTATAGGGAACACACACCGTAGGACACAGATTGGCAGCTGTGCATCTGCCATAGTGTTGCCTCGGGCACAGCTAGCATCAACACTGTCTTGCACGCCTGCTATCCTCAGTTCACAGGGTTGACATCTATGGCTATGCGGACCTGCCCTTGTTGAGTGGTGGAGCACAAAGCTGGCCCTCACCACATGGTGTGGGAAACATGGCAAAGCTGCGTTGACATTGCCTTTGAAGGCCATTGACGTTGCCTTTTATCAGTTTTGACAATCTGTTAAACTGAATTCTAATCTGCTTTAGCTAGTGCTGAATGTGTTATATAATAGATATGCAAAAGTAGCTCTAGCTGTATTTCTTTTTTTTTAAGCACCCAGGGCTAGAGCTTAAATGCCTGATATGATGTTGTAAAAGCAGTATATGTGTGTTTTATGGCGAGTGTAAGAAGTTGCTCTGGGCAGGGCAGCGACCACCTTGCCTGGGATGGACAAGAGGTATTATAGGATAGCTGGATTAGAAGGCCCCATCCCCTCTCAAATACAGCATTAAGTGTGGGGCGATGATAGGAGGCTGTCTCTGGGTGTTATCTGGAAATAGCTGCTGGTTCCATGATAATGGTTATCGATTTAAAGCTTTTAGGAAGCGGCAGCAGCTGCTGATGACAAATGCTGGGGGTGTTATTGTTGAGTTGTCGGCTCTCTCCTCCATTACTAACTGCTGTAATGTCTGAGTGTGAGCATGCAGATGTGATCTTAATTAAACGCTGGCTTTGACTTGACACTTAAGCCCTAATGGACTTTTACAAGTATTCTGTTTTTATGACTGTTGTATATTGAGGGAAAAAGTGTTGCATCTCGGCATAGAAAGTTCAAAAGTTGAAAGTCCTCATCTTTTAGATGGTGCCAATCAATAATAACAATGGGTGATAGCCATTGCTTTATCTTGTAGTGTTTACAGACAAAATGAACCATTTACGTATTTTCATAATCCATAAAAACAAGAGTTGTTCCCATTGGTGTTCATGCACTGACATAATTCAAGCATCTAGGCTTAATAACATTATATACACATTTTGTGCCTCCTTCCCTACAGGTATACTGGAGACAAAACGACTTGAGATCATCAAATCTAATGGCACCATCGACCAGGTCTTTGGCGACGTCATCTACTACGCAGCAGATCTGCCCATATGGTGGCAGGTGCCCCAGTATGTGCTCATCGGAATCAGCGAAATCTTTGCCAGCATCGCAGGTGAGTGGAATGATGTTCTGTTGCCCAGATTATATAGAAATGTCTAAAGGAAGCGTATATAGCATTTATAAAGAGATGCAGAGATCTGATAATGACAATGATTGTCTAACAGATTTGGTTACAAGTGATAATTTGGTCTTGGCCATACAGTCAGTACTAATAGATGTTGATTTAATTGTTACAATGTATCTTGATTGCACCACCACTATTATCCAGTAGCCAATTATATAATGTGTTGTTAAAGGGGAAGTTGAAGGGCAGTAGTCTATGTAATGGTAAAGTAACCTTTTAGTATGCGTTGTGATTAATAGTCCTCTCCTCTAGCCTTTGAACAACCTGACATTGTTTTCCTCTTCATTCTTATGCCCTAATGACTCGTCCAATCAATGGTTTGCTGTTCTAAAACACAAAACCCTTCCTGCATCCTTACATATGTATAGCAACTGTTGCCTGTGCTATTGTTGAAATAGCTGGGTAAGGAATCCAGGGAGGGATACATTTAGTAGGGATAGAGTTTGCGCCAAAGAGATACTTTATCGCAGGTTTTAAAGTCAGATTTAGCATTGGACTTTGCTGAGCAGCATGATATGCAGCCTCTACAGTATGTCAACAGACAATGGACAACCACATAATATAGTTTGATTGTTCTCTGTAACCACCACCAGTGCTGGCATGCTACATTAGTTCTACCTCTAGTACCTATACAGATACTAAGGGTAAGATTACATTCTATAACATTGACCTTGTCCATGAAATGCCATCTGAGTGAATGGCAAAAATACATTGTGCATTTGGTTCAAGTATTTTGAACACAGCATGTAGGCTAATAGAGCTCTTCTCAGAAGTTCACCCACACTAGTTGACACCCTCACACAGTGAATTGGACCTGCAGTGAATGGTGCTGTCTGAGTAAATGGCAAAAATACATGCATGAATTGCTCTCTGAGTGAATGGAATACGTTGTGTAGTAAACAAGGATTTTGCTATTTTGAACACAGCATGTAGGCTGCAATCATAGAATTAGGAGGATCTCTTCTCTATGTCTGCAAGAGCTCTCCTCAGAAGGTCATCCATCGGTGGTTCATACCCTCACACAGTGAATTGGACCTGCAGTGAATTATCCTTTCCTTACCCTTCCCAAGGACATTATTAACCTGTTGCGACGAGCAATCCCGTATCCGGGAGCGTAATTATAGCCTCAAGCTCATTACCATAACGCAACGTTAACTATTCATGAAAATCGCAAATGAAATGAAATAAATATATTGGCTCACAAGCTTAGCCTTTTGTTAACAACACTGTCATCTCAGATTTTCAAAAAATGCTTTTCAACCATAGCTACACAAGCATTTGTGTAAGAGTATTGATAGCTAGCATAGCATTAAGCCTAGCATTCAGCAGGCAACATTTTCACAAAAACAAGAAAAGCATTCAAATAAAATCATTTACCTTTGAAGAACTTCGGATGTTTTCAATGAGGAGACTCTCAGATAGCAAATGTTCAGTTTTTCCAAAAATATTATTTGTGTAGGAGAAATCGCTCCGTTTTGTTCATCACGTTTGGCTGAGAAAACCCCCCGAAAATTCAGTCATTTACAACGCAAACTTTTTTCCAAATTAACTCCATAATATCGACAGAAACATGGCAAACGTTGTTTAGAATCAATCCTCAAGGTGTTTTTCACATATCTATTCAATGATAAGTCACTCGTGGCAGTTTGGTTTCTCCTCTGTTCAAAATGGAAAAATGCGCGCACCTGGAGATTACGCAATAGTTTCGACGGAGGACACCGAGCGGACACCTGGTAAATGTAGTCTCTTATGGTCAATTTTCCAATGATATGCCTACAAATACGTCACAATGCTGCAAACACCTTGGGGAAACGACAAAGTGTAGGCTCTCTCCTTGCGCGTTCACAGCCATGTAAGGAGACATTGGAACACAGCGCCTCAAAAATCTGTCTCACTTCCTGTATGAAATGTAATCTTGGTTTCGCCTGTAGCATTAGTTCTGTGGCACTCACAGACAATATCTTTGCAATTTTGGAAACATCAGAGTGTTTTCTTTCCAAAGCTGTCAATTATATGCATAGTCGAGCATCTTTTCGTGACAAAATATCTTGTTTAAAACGGGAACGTTTTTCATCCAAAAATGAAATACTGCCCCCAGAGGTTCAAGAGGTTAAGTTATAGTTTTAGCTTGTTGTGGTATGCTGTCCAAATTGTATTTCCCAGTTTTTTTGTTTGTTTTTTTCCCTGAGAGAAAATAGAACCCTATGATTTCTGTTAGCATTTTCATCATGATGGTTGATAGTAAGCGGGTAAGTGTCACTCAATTTCTAGCATAAAGTCTTTACTCTCCCTCAGTGATTTGCAGAGAGCCATTATATGGTTGATGACAAAAAAGTCAAAGCAGTAACTTAATAGTATGAGACAAATACATGGGCTTTGTCCATGGGCATGGCAAAGCTAAAATAAGAGCTAACAATATGGATATATAGATAACTATTATGCCAACAATCATATATTTGTTGTTTGGAAATTAAACCAATTCACGCTGATCCACTCATCGAAAGTAAAGGGAAATTATGCTTTGAATTGTGGATATGAATTGTCAGTTGTGCAGAAAGCATTTGTACACTTAATGTATAAAACATTAATATTAAAATTTTATATTTTT
Source organism: Oncorhynchus clarkii lewisi (assembly GCF_045791955.1). Lineage (NCBI taxonomy): Eukaryota > Metazoa > Chordata > Actinopteri > Salmoniformes > Salmonidae > Oncorhynchus > Oncorhynchus clarkii. Next base: position 15,088,247 of record NC_092176.1, read on the forward strand.
TTAAAAGATCGCACCATGTCGAATGAAAATATCTTCTTTTGGATTTTATAAAATTATAGCTGTCATTTTTAAAAAATATATACGATATGACTTTACCTGCATAAAATCTGCGGATGGAAACGTGGTTAGTAAGGTACGTAATCGCTACTCGGAAATTATTTGATATTGCGATAACATCGGCATTGGACCTTGGTGGTGAAATGCCAACTTTGAACTTCAATTTACACAACTATATTAGATGTACAGTGGTTCTTCTTTTTAAAAGTTGTGTCATACTGCAGCACAGCTTGCGGGGTGCTGCAGAATTATATGGCATGGGGCCTCCCGAGTGGCGCAGTGGTCTAAGGCACTGCATCGCAGTTGCTAGCTTTGTCACTAGAGATCCTGGTTCGTGTCCAGGCTCTGTCGCAGCAGACCGGGTGACCCATGGGGTGGTGCACAATTGGCCCAGCATTGTCCGGTTTAGGGAAGGGTTCAAAATAAATAATTATATGGCATGTTATTTGTCAGCCATTGTTGCCGTTAATACTAGTTTGACCACCAGAGGGCATCTTTGAGAAGTTAAGTTATTGAAATGACGTGGATCTGTAGATCTACAGTAAGAGTCCTGTTTAACTTACTTATTGGCATACAGGCCTACTTCAATTTACAGAAAATCAATCATTCATTTGTGCACGTCAGCATACAAGTCGTACATGTCTTCTAAATACATTCAATCATTTTAGTTATAAAATTAAATAACAAAGGGAGCCTTGACTATTTAAACAATGAATAAATGTCAACATGTCGGATAAAGAGATTGAATTCAGGAATGCATTTGACTGTTTTTAATATTAGGAAAATATGGCGCTGTACAACATGACTGGTCGGGAGTAGGCCTAGGACACTAAGTGACTGCAAGTGAAGAGCAAAATAATCCACACCCTAATTGTAGGCTAACCAATCGAGATTCAGTGAAAATAAAAATCTCATTGATTTATGAAGACCAGTCCCCCTTCTGTGCCTGGTGAGCAGTTTGTCAAGTTCTAATGTCAGAAGAGGAATGGAAATGTCAAGGTGAACCGACGACCTGACGAACCTGCCACGTATGTTGACTCTGCCTGTCGGAGGTGGAATTCCAGACTGGCCTGGCATGGATTGTGACTCCATCTCGTTCCTCGCCCTCTTCAACTCGTCATTCTCCACCTGGCTCTCTGCCAATGCCACCTGGCTCTCTGCCAATGCCGCCTGGCTCTGTACCAATGCATCAGCTGTCGCCTGTATCTCTGCCCCCAGAGAATGTTTTTCTTTCTGCTGGTCTGCCTTCAATGACTCTATCTCGGTCTTCAAAGTTTGACTCTGATCCATGTGCACCTTCATCAGATGATCAGAATGGTACTGTCCTGAGCCCCCATCGATTACAGTGGCCTATGATAGAAACGGTAGATCAATTAAGAATTAAGTGAATCCAACACATGCTGCGTACAGAAACACGTATTTTTAAGAATCCGCTTTCTTGGGGACCATGCATTTTTGTCCAGCCCGTTGTCCAGCCATTTGTCCACTGATCTCCACGGATAGTTGTCGACACATTCATAGGCTATACCATAAATAAATAAAAATGCACTGAAACCAAAATACCTTTTTAGTTTTGGTGATCCTCTCAGCTCCGGCTCAGTTTCAAGTCCTCTGGTGGTTAGTCCTAACTTTGGAATGGGTAGCACCATAGTTTTCATTGAGCCAGCTTCTTTCTATGTTCATTTCGTCTGTTCTCTTTGGACACTATTTTTTAAAATTTGTATTATTATTTTTTTAATAGATTAACAGCTTGTTTTTTTAATGGTAAGGGTAGAGTTTGGGGCGCTGTGAGGAGTAGTGGAAAGGTGTTACAATAGGCCATAAGTATACAGCAGTTTGCTGATTGTCCTCACTCTGATTATGCTGTAACAACATACTGTATGTAGAAGCACCATGACCAGTATTAGCAAATCATGTCTAGCATATAATCTCTCCTCCCTCACATCTTTGAAGGTTAAGCTGTTGTGAGATATTACATAAGCTGTTCATCTTGGCTCTATGAGCAGAGCACAATTTGAAATCAATAGAATCCTACCTCATTATTATTATTATTATTATTATTATTATTATTTATTATTATTATTATTATTTTATTTCTTTCTCCTGCAGTCATGATCATTACCATGCTAAGGCTTCTGTTTTGGAAAGATTTCAATTACCTGGATGACTGGGGTTGTTGAGACCTCGGTCCATGATTGAGCCATCCTCCCGTCTGTCTATTTGGCCCGCTGTCACTTCCTCACTATATTTTACATTGCATACAAATTGCATTGCATTACATTGCAACCATGACAAACCCTAACCAGGGAAAAATACACTGTACAGTAGCTGTTGTGTGGCTGAGGGCAGATCATTTATTCATGTGAAGTAATGTACTCACAATTATTTTTTTAGATCCACATTATCAGTTAAATTGAACATAATAGAGTTATGTTTGGAACAGCGGACACACTGGTTTGCCCAGGTGTCTATATTAAAAACAACTGGCTGTCATACTTTATTACTGTACTAGTACACCCATGAAATTCAAATACAGACAGAATAAAGCTGTGGGGAGCCCTTAAATAAACTTCCCCTCCACTTTTTCCACACTACCCCACTGGGGATATCTTCAATGAAAATTAGTTGACAGAATTGTGACATATGTCTGGAAAAAACAGTTTTCCCCTGGTCTTATTCTATTTGAATACATCCTTTTTAATACGTCTAGGGCCCACCTTCTACCACATTACAATTCCTTTATCCTTGGAGGGACTATGGTAATTCTTTCCTTATGCACCACCTGCAGTTTGCCTGCTTTTGGGCATTAAGGATATGCAAAATGATCCCCTTTGGGATTGATCTTTTGAAATTTTTTAAAGCTAATGTTATTTTTAAAGAAAAAAAAAATCTGCCCCTCCAACACAGCCCTCGAGAGAAGGCAAAATAAAATATTTTAACTTTGTTTGTTTTGCGTGTGGTTGGGAAGCGGACATTATTATTATAATTAAATCTCAACTCATTCTATCTACCTCCACATAGACAAGTAAGGGATTGAAAATTAGGGATGTGACAAATGTAAAATGTTTATTTTGAAACTTTAAGAAAAAAATTGTATAAGGACATGTGAATTCACACTTCAGATTTGGTCCTGCGTATGACCACTAGGGGGCAATGCAGTTCAATCTACTGCAGTCATAGCTACCAGACAGCGCTGACCTTACTGCTGTCCCCACCCACTCAGCAATGATGGTAGTTAATGCCGTTTTTAGGTTCTCTGTGTGCCTGTTCTCAGTTGTCAGTACATGGGACTTCATGTCCCACTTCTCATCAATGTGATGTCGCGTTGCAGTGATGTATGACTGTGTTCTTTGACATCCAACAATCAGTTGTTAAAGCTACGTATGGTGTTTGAGAGCTTGCACTTTATACTTTGAGCGATCATTGTACATTTTCTTCATCCAGGCTGTCATGGTTTTTCGACATGGCATCCTGTAGTCTGCTTCTATATATGCCATCAGGGCAGCAAGCCAACATCCTCTACCATTGACAATGGCTGCATATCAACTGCAATCATTTTTGTAGTCAGCTCTGTGATTTTCTCACTCCGTCCCTTACTGCACTGCTGCCAGCAACGGGTTGGGGATCTCCGTGCCTCCCTTTCAGATGGTTAAGCATTGCACCTGTACTGCCACTGTAGCTCAATTCCACCTCGCAAAGTTTGCATTTCACCACCTTCTCTTTTAACCTCAAAGTATTAGCAGACTGGACTTTGCTGCTGTCACTTCCCTGTCTCACCTTCCGCCATTTTCCCAACTGTTAATGAAGATGACGTGCGGAGCACTTTATATCCATGGCAAATCATTTAAAAAGAGGATATCTTCTAACGTTATGGAATTGTTGCGTTAGGTATTTGTAGAATTTTTTTCATTTCTTTTTTTTCTTGATGATAATCTGGACCTGTTAGTGGTAGTTTTGTTATAACTGTACTGTGATGTACACTACCATTCAAAAGTTTGGGGTCACTTAGAAATGTCCTTGTTTTTGAAAGAAAAGCAAAGAAAATGTGTCCCTATTTAAAATAATAGCAGATTGATCAGAAATACAGTGTAGACAATGTAAATGACTATTGTAGCTGGAAATGGCTGATTTTTTTTAATGGAATATCTACATAGGCGTACAGACACCTATTATCAGCAACCATCACTCCTGTGTTCCAATGGCACGTTGTGTTAGCTAATCCAAGTTGATCGTTTTAAAAGGCTAATTGATCATTAGAAAACCATTTTGTAATTATGTTAGCACAGCTGAAAACAGAAGCAATAAAACTGTGCGCCTTTTAGACTAGTTCAGTATCTGGAGCATCAGCATTTGTGGGTTCGATTGCAGGCTCAAAATGGCCAGAAACAAATAACTTTCTCCTGAAACTCGTCAGTCTATTCTTGTTCTGAGAAATGAAGGCTATTCCATGCGAGAAATTGCCAAGAAACTGAAGATCTCGTACAACGCTGTGTACTACTCCCTTCACAGAACAGCGCAAACTGGCTCTAACCAGAATAGAAAGTGGAGTGAGCATCCCCGGTGCACAACTGAGCAAGAGGACAAGTACATTCGAGGTTCTAGTTTGACAGACGCCTCACAAGTCCTCAACTGGCAGCTTAATTAAATGGTACCCGCAAAACACCAGTCTCAACGTCAACAGTGAAGAGGCGACTCCAGGATGCAAAAAAAAAGCCATATCTTAGACTGGCCAATGAGAAGAAAAGATTAAGATGGGCTAAAGAACACAGACACTGGACAGAGGAACTCTGCTTCGAAGGCCAGCATCCCGGAGTCACCTCTTCACTGTTGACGTTGAGACTGGTGTTTTGCGGATACTATTTAATGAAACAAGAACATTTCTAAGTAACCACAAACTTTTGAACGGTATTGTACATTTTGTAAAAAACATACATTGGTTAGGGATTTTTTTCTAAACCATCCCAATTGTGTTTAAACGTTCACACCCCTATTGAAAATAGTCCTGCAAATTCCTCTTCACGACATGTCCCATTGTACTGCTGTGCAGGGCTTTTTTAATTTGCTGTCAAAAGGTTACCTGACGATATTACTAAATGTTTTCAGGTGGAAACAAATGGAAAGATCAGGTGTGTTGTGGCAGAGCGTTTGACACAGTGTAATAAAGTTTCCACGGCAGATAATTTTTTTCTATTAGGAAAGTGTTTTGTATCATAACAAGCTACATTAGTCTCAGACCAGGTAGCTGTACGAGGAGTTGTGTGTCACATGGATTTCTTGTAATGTTCCCCTCGGAGGAATGCCTAAAAAGGCATCCGTACTTAAGAGGCTCCTTTATCTCTCCTGACAGCTGCAGCTATAGGGCCTTATTTGAAAAATCACAAGTTTGAGGCACCATGAAATTATCAATGTCAGCTAGCAGGCAGCTCTTATGGCAAAAGAAAAATGATTTTATATATTTTTTTTTCTCTCGTTCTCCTTCCCCCTCAACCCCATCCTCTCTCATGACACATAAAATATTGAGAGACCTTTTCCAGAAACAATTGCAGCTGAATAGGTACTTGAGATGGTCCCCTGCTGCTGTAAGGTAGCCTGCGGGTGTAGGAGGAGAGAACAGCCCTATGTTTCACTGATATTTAGCAGTCAAACAGTGCAGCGGCAGGCCAAGTCTCTCATGTATATAAATTGATCACATTGTTGTTATGGATGAAAGGCCTGTTATTCTGATGCAAATCTAATCTCCTGTAAGTGGAGTTCTACAGTGATGCATGAGAGGTGTTTCCATAGTGATCGCCCCTGGCTACTTTATCTGGGTGGGACCCATGGGTAATAAGTCATCCTCACTGTAACACACACTGTCTGCTGCTGACCACTGCACTACGTACTAGGCTTGGACGGTATACCGTATATACCGGGGTATTTGGAAAAAGCCACGGGATGTTTTTTCAATACCGTTGAAGCTTTTTGTTTGACGTTTTTAAATCAATTTGTATGTTTGTAGATACAAATAGTTACCTGCAGTTAACTTGTGCAAATCATTAGGAAATAAAGAACAATTGCTTTCTTCATTTCACCTGGTAGTCCCTCGTCACGCGGTCTTTGTTTAAAAGCACACAACGAACCCGTTAGCCTTGTGAGTCACTCACTGTTGTGTAGCATACGCCAGGTGATCTAATTACAGTATGGAACTGTTTGCCAGCTAGATATCTTAGTTAACTGTCCAAAATGTGCTAAATGCTCTGCAGTTGTGCATTTGGTTTGTTAATTTAGTAGCCAATTAGCTATCTAGCAGTGGTTAGCTTCTTCCAAAATCAAGCATTTGCTTGGTAACAGCAGCGTATCTTCTCCTGGTTCAAGAGCCTTGCTGGCTAATATGTGTTTTGTGCGTACAGCAAACTGGGAGTAGCATTTTTTAGTTACTTGTATAGTTTAGGTCAAACTGTATAAAATGTTTGCAATGCGCTCCTTAGCATTTAGTTAGCATTCTCATGGGATTTTACATGTACTTGTTAGCATTGCTAACCTTCGGATTTCAGATTATCATTGGGTTTGAAAACAGCACCCTTTGTTCAGTGCCGTTATTATCGAATACCCCGGTATAGCACAAGGTCGGTATGACAATCTGGATAACTCCCAAGCCTACTACATATCCACACACCACACAGCCAATGGACTGTCCTCTGCCAAAGGCATCTAAAAACACTTTGAACTGTTCCTCACCCCAGGCCGGTTGTGCCATGGTTGGAACATGGACATTGTTTGCCCAGAGTCTAGAAATGTGTTTGGATCGGTGTTAGCATCTGTCAATGTTTACTCTGTATGACAGGATGTACTGCATGATTGTGTTTGTTTACTTGTTAGTATTTCTTGTTTATTCCTTGTTTATTCTATGGATCTCTGAGTTCCGTGTCTGTCTCCTCTCCAAGGTCTGGAATTTGCCTACTCAGCCGCCCCCAGGTCCATGCAGAGTGCCATCATGGGACTGTTCTTCTTCTTCTCTGGGATTGGTTCCTTCGTGGGCTCCGGCCTACTGGCCATCGTCTCCCTCAAGGGGATTGGCTGGATGTCCTCCCACAAGGACTTTGGTAAGAGCGAGAAAACACTCATCCAATACAAGTTCTTAAAGTAGGTTCTTCTTTTGAGACAATGTTCATTACTCATATAATAGGAGTTGGACAGGCTCTTCAGGGAGAAAAAATGTGAGTGAGAATGACGGTGCATTGTATTGCCTCAGCCTGCATAATGATCTGTATACGGACTCTAGGGAGGCCTGCCATCACAATCAGCCTTAAACATGGCCTCTGAAAACTACCTTCAACTCCCTGGCCATTGATCTGTATGAACACAGTTTTCCAGGGATGAGGAATAGTATAATGTTCTGGCTCCACTCATGCACACTGTCTAGAGTTTTTATAGATGTTACCGTAAAATTGGTGTGACAAAAACATCAGCAGTGTGTCATAGCTTACTGTTGTCCTCGAAAAGAAGAACACAGTATTGACATTTCGATTCCCTCTGCAGTATTTACTTTCACATCAACAGAAATGTATTTCCTGGGGGGACGCGTCACAAGAATTGTCATGTCGTCCTGATTTAAAATCCACTTAAGAAGTTTGCAAATTGGTTGCACCAAAGAAGGAAAAAATTATCCTGGTGCAATTGTCTTATTTTAAGTGTTTCCTGTAATAAATAGAGATGTCAGACTAACGACAAAAGGTTTGTGTAAATCTGTCGTAGTGCTAGAATAAATAGTGTGGCGGTGGCAGCAGATGGATGTGTTCCTTGGTGAAAGGAGCCCCCCGGCCCAGATGCACTTTCCAGGGAGCATGCGGAAAATACGCCGCACTGTAAATTGTTTAACCACAAACACCTAATAGCTCATTAATACAGTGTGCCGACAGGTTGGGAGGTATTTTTGATGACATTAGCACTTGGAGATGCTTGGCACGGCTTCATAAATCCATCCTGCGACTTGCCTAGCCTCGCCCGAGGAGCCGTTTGTTTAGTAAGCATAATTTGATTGTTAAACGAGAGCCTCGTTTGCCTGCAAGCTTTCTTTCTCTCACTCTATCTCGTGCTGCTTTTTGCAAAAGTAATTTTAAAGAAAAACCGCACAGAGTAGGGGTGGGCGAACAAACAGAATAAAACATCCAGGTGGCCAAAGCTTTGGCCTCAAAGCCTGTCAGTTTGTTGTGCAGTTGCTTGTTGTCTTTCCTTCACATACTTTGCTGGGCTTTACCTGTCTCTACATTGCTTCTTTACCTGTCCCCCCCACCCCCCTTGGCTCAGCGCTCTGCAGGAGCGATGGAAGCGGATCCTCCTCATTTCCATGGCTGAGGGCTGTGTGGTGCGGAGGCAGAGCGAAGCGTGGAGTAAACAGGAGGTTTGGTGAGCAGAGTGGTGCAGACCTGGGGATAGACACCCAGTATTAATGACAAGCTGGGGGCCTGATTACACAGCCCTCTCCTCTTAAGTAAAGCTGCCCCTGGAGTGCGCACCATATAGCTGCCACAGCCAGCCAGCTAGCTAGCTACCTTGGCAGCTGGAGGCTACTACTCACCTCTCTGTCTCACTACACCACCTTCTCTCTTCACGTCTTGTCCTCACAAACTAGCAGCAGGCATGCGCAGGTAGAGAAGCAATGTAGCATGCAACGATACAGTCCGTCTGTCCAAATGTAAAAGCATATGCCTTTGGTAACTGTAGTACAGTCGCAACCAAAATTATTGGCACCCTTGATAAAGATGAGAAAATAAAATAGTACAATAAGTAATACCAATACTATTGTATGCTCAAAACAATGATGAACTTTACCCAGTACCTGGACTTTTTTTTGCCAAAAACCTGGTTGCCTCTACCAGGAAGCTGTAACTTGGCTGTGGATCTTCCAGCAAGACAATGACCCCAAACACATATCAAAATCCATAAAGAAATGGTTAATTGACCAAGAAATCAACACTTTGCAATGGCCATCTGTCTCCGGACTTGAAACTCATTGAAAACCTGTGGTTTGATTTGAAGAGGGTAGTCCTTAAACGCAAACGAAGGATATCAACGATCTGGGAAGATTCTGTGTCGAGGAATGGTCTAACATCCCTCCCAATGTGTTCTCCAATCTCATAAAATGTTTTAGAAAATGGGTCTGTGACATTTTCCTCGCAAGGGGTGCTGGAGTATTAAACTGGTGCCAATAATTTTGACCCCCAATTTGTATTTTTTTTATTTTTTTAAGTATTACTTGTTAAACAACATTTTTTTCTGGGCAATTGCATCAGTATAAAATATATATATATTTTTTTTTGCATATAATATAGCTCAGTATTTGTATTATCTTACTGTATACAGTATTTTTTTTGTTAATCTTTGTCAAGGGTGTCAGTTATTCTGGTCGTGACTGTATATTTTCGACTTGGTGACTCTTAACTCTCCTGCTGTGTTCCAGTCAAATTGGACTGAGTTTTCTCTCTGATAAATGTAGTTCCTTTAATCAGATTGTCATAAGGTTCCATGACTTTGTCCACACAGGGCATTTGAACACACAAAATACATTTTGATGATTTTCATTACATTTTGGGGGTTTTATTTAACTTTTGTACACCTGTGGTGTTCCCTGTCAAAAATGACCAGTCATTACAAATGAATGGGTGAGACTATAATTTAGTGTAATAAAATTGAGTTCAGGCACATGCCCATTCATCAGATGGGCACACCTCTCCCAGACACCCACATGCATGTGTGTTTGAGCACACATACGCCTCACTCCCCTTCTTGGCTTCCATGGCAATCCCCACGGGAACCATACCCCTATAGAATCTTTCCCTCACGGGAACCACACCTTTTGGCATTCTCACAAAAAATCGCAACATTGTTTCAATAATGTATACAACTTTTCTTGCAGCTCTGGTATATAAAGCTTTTTGAGGCCTTGCACATCATTAATTATGTGGCAGCACAATGACCAAATAATATACTGTATGTGAGGCTCTTGATCATATCTTTGATCATGACACTGGTGAGGAGGAGAGAGTCCTTGTTAAACTTTGACACAAAGTAGTCTGTGATGAATAGCACAATGTTTCATCTGAGTATTTGTTAAAGTCTAAATAATCCATACATTATGCTTTTACTCAAAAATAAGTTGTATGAGCTCAGGTCAATAAGGCCTATAAGTAGCAAATAGAAGTTCAAAACTTGTAATGTCCACAATAACTTAAGTTGATAAAAAAAGATCTAACACAACATTAGGTGACCCACATGTATTATTATGGATTTATAATCCGCTATAATGGGGCGGTCATTTTGGACCGGGAACACAGAATTATTTAACATGAAACGAACACAACAGGAGGGTTAAAATCCCAATGGGCTTTTTCCACAGTCAGGCTGACATCACATCTGACTGGTCATTCATCACAATCCTTTTATTTGGTCCTAGAAAAGGCAGCCATCTCAACTCCGCTTTGACAGAGACTGCATTGTGCTGAGTTAACCCCACAGTTAGTCAATGAAAGGTCAACCTTCTTTCCTTCTGCCTCATGAGTTGGCTTGTATACATAAAGATGTTTTGTTCTGCTGAAACCTGTGCTCCTTTGAATTGTTGCCCAATGTATTCATCCACCATTGACTTTAAGGAACACAATGCTTGAGCTCTGAGTAGGTAGCTGCAGTCACAGACCAGGAAATTGCCTTTTTATTTTAATTGTACCAGGTTCAAGTCCTGACTGGTCCAGGATCAGATGTTGGGATATTTTAGACATTCACAGTTTGGGTTGAGACCCACATATCCTGCTCAACACTCATTTGATGATGAAAATGAAATGAAAATTGAGGGCAACGGTGCCAAAGCAGGAAAAATGGTCACATGAGCTCTTCTTGAGATTGGTGCTCAAGTCTTCCTGCTTAATATAATACATGTACTATATAAGGGAAGGTATTTCTTTAAGTGAAAGAATAATCAATGTGAGATATATATTTTAAATACTGTAAACGGCAGCTTTTCGGCTGACAATGATATTTCCAGCCTATCTAGCTAACAGCAGATGCTTGTTCTTTCCTTTTAATTGTGTCAGAGTTCAGGGTTGTGATTTCTCCATTGATAAGTTAATAATGGTATTGATAGATACAGTTATCAATGTATTTACAATTACCTGTACTCATTATTGATCAACTGCTTCCATTTTGTCTCTAGTCCATCCAGAAGTGTTACAGTACAAGAAAGAGAAGTCAGACAAAGTATGTTAATGTCCACAGCTGGGGCTGAAGATCATTGGAGGTCTGTGTGTTTCAGAATTGTTGTTGTAATTATTGCAGCAGCTCTCTGCCTAAATGAATGCATCATGGTGACTAATATTATTCAGTTTGAGGCAAACAGACATAGAAGTTCCCTTCAGTGTCCCACCTCTGGATAGCGCTGCATTCCTCCGTATCGATCGCGTTCCCTAAATACCTGTCAAATATGTATGGGGTTCGTTAATCGTTTGTACAACAAGTCCTTGTTTAGTTTTTGCTGCTGTAATTACCAGCCAAGTGGGCCCTGGGGAGGCATGAGTGGGAAGGAGGTAGGCAGAGACATAATGAAATTAAGAAATTACAAAAATGTCAACCCTGCACATTTTTTCAAACCTACCCCATAAACTGAGATGTAAAGACTTGTTTTGATTTGATTTCATCAGTCGTCCCCTGATAATTCTCAGGATCCAGTTATATTACTTATTCTCTGGTGATGTTTATTGAATCTATAAAACACTACACAATTAAGGTCAATGAACGGTGGCTCTTTCCCCTCAACATGCATTTATTCAGCATGCAGTTCTGTCATGCCCTCTCTCCTCTCCCATTCTCCTTAAGGCCAACTCCCCTGTGTTAATTAAGGCTGTGCTTGCAGACTGAGTGTCGGTTAAAGCGAATTATCGATTTGAAACGCAAGCAGCAGACTCTGCCGGCATTAACCCCCCCCCCCCCCCCCCCCCGTGAACATTATCCTGCCGGTCTTCTCCTTTTCCAATTATCCATAAAGAGCACAGACCGAGGCAGTGAGACACATCTCTGGGTTTGGATATGATATGGATTCCGATGTGCTAGTGACAGGATATACAGTACTGCACCACTCATAAAGGTGAAAACAATCGTATGATGAACTGCAAAGGACACTATTTAGACGGCCTGCAGAGTGAGTCCTCCGTTACGTTTTGGAGGTTCTTTATGGTTAAAATATCCCAACTTGCATATCTTCTGCCTCCCCTGGTGAAGTGCTGCTAGCAGCGATCCGTTGAGTTGTAGGCGTGATTTATTTTCAGTTTAGGCTTTGATTGAGTATAGTTTATAGGTTTTGTGTTTTGGAAATGAATGAGAGATCAGGGGTCTTGGCACTGCGTTTAAATCATGTCTCCTTTTTACTGCTCTGGTCAGATGGTAGACTATACAGAGTCTTCCCTACCAGGGAGGAACAACTTTTTATAGATTGGTTTGCGTATTTGGCCGTATTGTCACCAATAAGTTCATTGTTAGTGAAAATTATGCACACACAAATATATGCAATCCAACGGTATATGTATTAGTGTTGTATTTTGGTCATGCCTCGTGACTCAGATTGTCAAAATGATTTCAGCCAATTCCAAAGCATGTCCAGTCAAAAGTTCAAGCACTTGGTTAATTGGGGTCATGTTGATGACCGCACCAGTATCATGTGTGAGTTTGACCTCTTCCCCCTGTCGTGTACATGGTGGCTGTGTGAGTCCTTGTGTTCCCCCCCAGCTCTGGATGGACCGGTATAATTGGACGGTCTCTGAACCCCAGGGTCCGGAGGGCCGTCAGACCACTCTCCCTGTTCACTCTCTCCCAGCCCGCCCGCGCCGCCCACCCTCACCATGGGAAATGACAAGACTTCTGTGGGATTACCCCCTTCTCCAATTAAAATCAAGCCTGGTCCTCCTCTAGGTCGTTATTCACTGTGACAGTCCAACGTGGAGAACTTAATAGGTGCATTCTTTTGACAGCACACTGTCCTGGAGCTTTGGACTTCCTCATTTGAAGATACAGAATGTAAGCTAGCTAGCTGAGCTCTGTCCGTTCTCCCATGTATCCTTCCGGGCTAAGAAACCGTGCCATGCTGTGTGCCTATTGTATAAACTCAAACCCTTTTTTAATAAACATGAGAGAAACCCTATGCTGGGTACTCTAATTGGGAATTCAAAAGAATAGCTGTGATTTGCGTCAGATGGGCTGCTGGTTAAACATTACGGCCAGTAAACCACTGCTTAACATGGCCAGGGGTGGAAGGCTTCTCTAACGCCAACACAATTGTCAGACAAAGCACTGTTTTAGCTTGCAAAATCATTGATTTAGTGCAGCTGTCGGCTTTTCCCTTGATGCGAAACTGTAGCGGGGGGGGGGCCAGATTTTGTTTAGAATTGCCCTCCAGTGTTTGTTTGAACAGGGACAACCACTCCAATCAGCAGTGCCAGCAATAGACGGCAATAGCTTGGTGCAAGCATAAACCTCGGAAAGAGGCTTGTTCGTAACAATGCACTGCGGAGACTGGTGATGTTAGCTGAGAAAGGAGGGTGACAATTTTATATCTCATGAAGACAGAAAGGGTAATCATGGACAGTTTGAATAGATTTTTTTCACAGTACAGTATTATAGATTATAAAGTGGTGATATGACTTAAGGTTACGGAGTTGTTCTAATGCGGGTCTTTGTTAAGGAGATGATGCTTGTACTGTACACAGTCAAATAGCTTTTCTATGACATACGATGCCTGTATCTCCAATCCATATCAAGCGTGAGACACACAAACTCATTATTTCAATCCCACTAAGCCAGAATGAAGGCAAACAATTAAGTGCGCATCATTGCGTTTTTACGCCTTGTTATTGAATCCGTTCCCCCAAGGAAACAAACAATCCTTTCATAGTATTGAGACTCCTTGCCTGTCCTCACAGCTGAGGGTCCAGAATGTTCTGTTATTTTCTCATGCTTCAATCCCAAATAATCAATAATGCCATTCATATGATCATTGAAGTGTGGGGTCAAACTGCGTTAAGCATCTCATAGTAATAAGACAAGAAGTGGCTTCCAGTTGCACTGACAGAGCTGTCTTTTTTTCTCAAGCATAAGCTTGTCTTCAGACAGATTTCATTTATCTTAAAAGAACGAGCTAAACATGGAGACAAAGCAACTGTCGTTGCCATGTGACACTGCCATGTTATGCGAATGAACAGTTGTATGTATCCCTTTAATGTGGAATGCTGCTTTGTGATGTTGTTGTCATGCTCCCATCCCCCTCTACCTATTTTTCTCTTTCTGCAGGATGCATCAACCACTGCTGTTTGTCTTCTTCTTTTTTTACCCTTCCTTTCTAAAAATGTCTATATGCCTCTTTATTTTGACCTATCTCTTCCTCCCTACAGCTTCTTGTGGTGTCTCTTTCTGAGGTGTTGCACTTGAATTATGTCATAACAATGGCACTGTTCCTACCACCTCCCTCTCTCCATCCCTCTTTCCAGGTAACATCAATGACTCCCAACTCAACTACTACTTCTTCCTGCTAGCGGGGATCCAGTGTGTCACCCTGCTAGTCTTCCTCATCGTGTCGGTCAAATACGACAAACAGAAGAGTAGTAGAGCAGGAAGCCAAAGGCTGGGCATCACTCCCTCTTGACCCCAGGACTGACCCATGTCCATCTGACTTCACCCTACCTGCCTTAGTGCATAGTGGTTCGTGCCAAAACACCTCTGTGATTTGATATGGGATAGAGTTTTTATTTTATTTTTCCTCAATGAGTTTGTAAGACTATTACATTTTAAGGCAAAAAAAATACGTTTGGACACACCTACTCATTCAAGGGTTTTTCTTTATTTTTTACTATTTTCAACATTGTAGAATAACAGTGAGGACATCCAAACTATAAAGAAATAACACATATGAAATAATTTCATTGAGTAACCAAACAAGTGTTTAAAGATTTTTTTTTAGATTCTTCAAAGTAGCCACCCTTCGCCTTGATGACAGCTTTGCATACACTTGGCATTCTCTCAACCAGCTTCACCTGGAATGCTTTTCCAACAGTCTTGAAGGAGTTCCCACATTTGCTGAGCACCTGTTGGCTGATTTTCCTTCACTCTGCGGTCCAACTCATCCCAAACCATCTCAATTGGGTTGAGGTCGGGTGATTGTGGAGACCAGGTCATCTGATGCAGCA
Source organism: Oncorhynchus clarkii lewisi (assembly GCF_045791955.1). NCBI lineage: Eukaryota > Metazoa > Chordata > Actinopteri > Salmoniformes > Salmonidae > Oncorhynchus > Oncorhynchus clarkii. Next base: position 15,103,504 of record NC_092176.1, read on the forward strand.
CTCAATCACTCTCCTTCTTGGTCAAATAGCATTTACACAGCCTGGAGGTGTGTTGGTTAATTGTCCTGTTGTAGAACAAATGATAGTCTCACTAAGTGCAAACCAGATGGGATGGCGTATCGCTGCAGAATGCAGTGGTAGCCATGCTGGTTAAGTGAGCCTTGAATTCTAAATAAATCACAGACAGTGTCACCAGCAAAGCACCCCCAGACCATCACACCACCTCCTCCATGCTTCATGGTGGGAACCACACATGCGGAGAGCATCCGTTCACCTACTCTGCGTCACACAAAGACACTGGTTGGAATCAAGAATCTCAAATTTGGACTCCTCAGACCAAAGGACCGATTTCCACTGGTATAATGCCCATTGCCCACAAGGCACACCTGTTAATTGAAATGCATTCCAGGTGACTACCTCTTGAAGCTGGTTGAGAGAATGCCAGAGTGCGCAAACCAGTCATCAAGGCAATGTTTGGCTACTTTGAAGAATCTGTTATAACATTTATTTGGTTTGTTTAACACTTTTTTGGGGGGTTACTGCATGATTATATGTGTTATTTCTTTATAGTTTGAATGTCTTCACTATAATTGTACAATGTAAAACAGGAAGAAAAACCCTTGAATGAGTGGACACACCTAAACTTTTGACTGGTACTGTACATTTACTGTACACTCACACATCCTCACATGAGATCAAGTTCATCTTAATGTTTATTTATTGTACAGTAACCTTTATTTAAGTGATCATTACTGTGTCTGAACCTGTTCTATCTGCAGAGGTCAGGTTGCCCTTGAATACGAATGGTGTAATTTATAGTCACTTAAAACAATTATTTCATGTAAGCTGCTCAAATAACTCACTCCTGTTGTCAGATAAGTATGGCATTATACAACTGAGTGGCCTTTTCACTCTGATCATAGATCAATGAACAATTTAAAACAAACTCCCCCAGACACACCACTTTCAAAAACCTTAGAGGCTTCATCGACTTGTTATTGACTGATCCGGTTTGTACTTGTTTGTTTGCTCTTAAAGCCTTTCTTCTTGTAGAGGAATTGTGCCATGTTCAGACTGTATTGAACATTACTCAAAATTGTGATTAGGGCCTTGGTGTTTGACAATTGCGATATAGCTTTTTTTTTTTTACCTTGTGGTTATGATTGACATGTATGGGTTAAATAGAACGGGCTTTTACTAACCATGGTACTATGTTCAAAATTATGAGACTGAATACAATGTCATGCTGCTCATATATACATACTTTGTTTTCAGATTTAGAGTTGCTTAAATATTTAAGGTATTTATTGAATTACATTTGTCTGCTAAATCCATAAATAAGGCTTAGACTTACTTTTCACTATGCAATGATTTTAAATCACTATTTTAATCTGATTACAGAAAAAAAGCAATTACATATTAAATGGATATAGTCCCAGCTATTTCAACTTGTATACCATTTTGGTGTATTTACCATCATTTACTCCTAGACTAACCACCCCTAGCCTGCAAAAGCACAACATGGTGTTCCTGAAACGGGATGTTCTGGGTCGTTCCACCAATTTGGTGCCTTTTGGTGTCGTTCCCAGAACACATTTATTACATTACCTGGAAACCTAATAAGAACCTTAGGGGAATGTTCTGTGGTGGTCGTTACAGATGTTGTGCCCAAGAGTTTAAGGAATGTTTGGAGGACATTTCATTTCAAACGTTTTCTGAAAAACATTATTTGAATGTTTTTGGGATGTTATCCTAATGTTCGATAAACCGCTTAAACTTAATGGGAATGTTCGCTAATGTCCTGGGAATGTTCCAGGTTTTCTGAGTGTTTTGTTAAACAGCAAGATCCACAATGTATTTTTGTTTGACCCAACAAGTGATTTGTTGGGGGGGGGGGGGGGGGGATATGCATTTTTTGCTTTATCTAGACAGTGCAAGAAGTGAAAGCTGAAAGTAAGGTATTTTATAAACCAAAATCTACTCCGGGCTCAAGGGATGTGGAATAATTGATTATTAAAGACTACCAATACAATTGTTCAGAAGAGTTGGCATACTACTTTTGAGATTCTATGACATGGCTGTTTACAGATTTATCAGGTATGTGGCTTGAGTTTACCTTTAGCTATCACATTGGAACCACTTACTAACTCAATGACAGTGGCTGAAAACAACCATTTTGGTCATTATTATAGTGTTTGTTGGTTGAATGGTGTTTTTTTGTGGTTGTTTGCCAATAAAAATCTATTACAATCCTTTAAATTGGTAATTTTCTACATTTAAAAATCTAAATTAAACACTTTTTATCCTTTAGGACTTGACATGCAATGATTGACATCCATTCTTACACTTGCACGACTTTTAAACCTGGGCAAAAGCCAAACTTTAAGCATTTTAGTCATATTGATGCCATAAGTTACCGTAGTTATAAAACATATGTTTGCTTATATCTGCCATAATTCAGGTTATGTTATGTAGCTATTACGACAAGCCACTTCTAGTCCAGTCTGGACCTATTATTCCTCGTAGAAAAGGGAGACCCCTTGGCAGCTTGTCATATAATAGTTTACATAACACAGTGGCATGAGACCTTATTGTGACTCATGAGTCAAGTTTAGCATTTCCAGTGGAAAGGAGGCATATTTTTTCATAGTTTCGTCAGACTGGGATTGAAATCGCCACATCACAAATCATGCGGTAATGCTGAGGCCTTACAGCCGAGGCAACAGCGTCGGGCCGTTTCCTATATAGTACAGTTGATAGAGGCTGGTGGTTGGATTCAAACCACACAAGTGTGACGGAACAGGCGGCTCGGAGTTTGAACTTAACACAAAGCCTCCAAGTTATACTGTACAGTAGCTGTGTGGCCGCTTGTTTCTCATATTTAGATGCATTTTTGGCAGATATGAGTGGTTATTGAGGAAGTCTTGAAGGGTAATAACATTGAAAAATACAGAATAATTGAATATTGCTTTTACGGTTCAGAGTTTAGGTCAGATTTATTAACCAGGCTTTGCAAAGCAGCTGGAGAAATGTTTGCTATTTATGACAAATGTTTCTTATGTGTATTTCTATTAATTATCTAGACTAATAGATGTACAGCAGGGTGTGAAGTAAGTCATTTGGATAGTAGTTTAAAAGCAGGTCATTGAACAAGATTAATCAAGCTAAACATCAGTATTGACTATCATAAACTTATCAAACAGCCTCACTAATGATAATTGAGTCAAACCGTTATAATACAGGCTTATTTAAATAATTACATCTCATTTCCTCACAATATTCATTAAAACTATATATTTGATGAAACATTGAATTTGGCCTTACTACTATTAGCCAATAGAAACACACTGAATAACAGATTCATACATGGAAAAACAGATTAGTAAAAAACAATCTAATGGAAGTTTGTTTTAAAGTGTCTGTCCTATCTGAGAGATATAAGGAAGATCAGGAAACTATGTACATTTTTTGACACATATTTCACCCCTTTTTTTTAAAGAACTAAACTACTTCCATATATACTTTAAATAAAAACATTTAACCATTACTGGGCTATCTTCAGACGAATGTGTGACCCTTGTGGGGGTCCTAGAGCAAAACGGAGAACACCAACAGAGTCTTTCCATAGAGATGAGGCCAAACCGTTCAGAAGCTACAGATGTTTTTGTGAGAAGACCAATTTTTCGGGATGTCTCATGGTCTGACAAACACAGATTGTAGTTTGGCCACTTCCACCACAGATGTGGAAGGCTGCCATTGGCGGATGCGGTTGATTGAGACCCAGCCCATGCAACAAAAAAACATTACTCTGGATTAAACAGACGGGGATTTTTGTATTATGCTAATTAAATCTAGGGGGTTGTTTAAGGTAAGCTATTGGATCCATTAAAACATGTTAATTGTTTTTGCCTTAAAAGGTACCCAGATCATTCATAAAAGAGTAATCAGTAGTGTTTTTACATATGCATATGGAAACTATTCAGACCCCTTCCCTTCTTCCACATTAAGGTGCAGCCTTATTCTAAAATGTGTGTATTGTTTAAAGGCCCACATCAATCTACACACAATACCCCATAATGACAAAGTGGAAACAGTTTTTCTGAGATTTTTGCAAATTTATTTAAACAAAAAAACGGATAACTTATTTACATACGTATTTTACATAAGTACAGACCCTTTGCTATGAGACTCAAATTTGAACTCAGTTGCATCCTGTTTCCATTGATCATCCTTGATGTTTCTACAACTTGATTGAAGTCCACCAATTGATTGGACATGATTTTGAAAGGCACACACCTCTCTATATAAGGTCCTACAGTTGACTGCATGTAAGAGCAAAAACCAAGCCATCAGGTCGAAGGAATTTGCTGGTCTGATGAAACCAATATTGAACTCTTTGGCCTGAATGCCAGGTATCACGTCTGGAGGGAACCTCGCACCATCCCTACATTGACAGTTGACAGTGCATGTAAGAGCAAAAACCAAGCCATCAGGTCGAAGGAATTCGCTGGTCTGATGAAACCAATATTGAATTCTTTGGCCTGAATGCCAGATATCACGTCTGGAAGGAACCACGCACCATCCCTACATTGAAGCATGGTGGGGGCAGCATCATGCTGTGGGGATGTTTTTCAGCGGCAGGGACTGGGAGACTAGTCAGGATCGAAGGAAAGATGAATGGAGCAAAGTACAGAGAGATCCTTGATGAAAACCTGCTCCTGTAGACCACACTGTAGACTGCCAAAATTCAGCATTTTGACATGTTCCTCCGTCAACCATGGGTGTGTTCATAAAGTCCATCTGGAGTGCTCAGTATGCTCTGGGTATTCGTAAATTCAGAGCGTTTAGAGCGTTGGCTAGCTACTTCCAGACAGAAATGAGAGAACACCTCACTCTGATAACTTTACTCGCCCTAGCAGAGCTGGTTAGGCTGTTTTCATGTTATCCAGAGCGTTGGTGACAGTAACTGTGCTGCTGGCAACAATTTAATTACTCTTCTTTGCCGACGTTTACTGACACTGGCCATATTCAACAGGTGTTGAGCTTTCGTAAATTCATCAGTTATTCTGCATTCCGGCACACTCAGATGAGAGTGCTCTGAAAACGTAGAGAGCCAGAGTGAATTTCCAAACGCACCCCACGTGTCAGTTCCAGGAAGATTTTAACCCACTAATTCCAAAATGTCTCCCAAGTTGTTGTAGTTATTTTGTTGCTTTGACAAACACATTTCTGAAGATTATTTATTTAATGTGATTAGTGATTCATTCATGTCTGTCCCTCAATTTAAGGTCAATCTTGTTACATGAACTGAACTCTCGTTTTAATATGGTGAACCTATTCCTTTAAAACAAACATTGGACATCTAATAGTCAAATCATAGAGTTAAAGGAGGTGAGCTGGTTCTACTCTTGTTGGCCATTTCCTGGTGTTTTGTGGTGGAAAACTGAGCGGGTCAATAGACAGGCTAGAAAGGTTTTAACAATACATTTGTTTTGGTGGAAGCTTGGATTCAATTGCCCCTCCCTGTTGCACACAACAAGCTTCCATTACCCCTGTCACAAGGAGATTTATGGCTAATTTAAGAAGAAATCGGCAACCCTGTTATGGTCAACGCTGGTACTTTATTTTGAACTTTAAGGCACTTACTATAGTAATTGTTTTATTTAAGCTTTTGAGATGGGAAGACATGTTTTTTATGAAGTTGAAAGTGTGCTCATTATGACGATGTTAAAATTAGGTGATAAAGTTTTATTTTTTACCAAGCTACACTTTTCAAAAGGCGCCGAATTGGTGAAACGACCCAGGTGTATACAGGTAACTGGCAAATAAAGGAAACACCCAACATGAAGTGTCTAAATAGGGTGTTGGGCCACCACGAGCCAGAACAGCTTCAATGCACCTTGGCATAGATTCTATAAGAGTGGAACTCGATCGGAGAAATGCGACTCCATTCTTCCAGGAGAAATTGTTAATGGTGGTGGGAAACGCTTTCTTAGACGCTGTTCCCAAATCTCCCATAAGTGTTCAGTTGGGTTGAGATCTGGTGACAGAGACAGCCATGGCATGTGGTTTACATCATTTTCATGCTGATCAAACCATTCAGTGACCACTCGTGCCCTGTGGATGGGGGCATTGTCATCCTATGGAGGCATAGCCATGGTAGCCAAAATAATGGCCTGCCCAGCATTTTATACATGACCCTAAGCATGATGGGATGTTAATTGCTTAATTAACTCAGGAACCACACCTGTGTGGAAGCACCTGCTTTCAATATACTTTGTATCCCTCATTTACTCAAGTGTTTTCATTAATTTTGCAGTTACCTGTATCTCTCTGGCCCTGTGACCTTCACTTGTTTTCAAACAGGCATAAAAATGCCTCACCCTGTCTTGGAGTGGTGTCTGATACGCTGCTCTGCCACATTTTCCCACAAGCCTCACTGTATATCTATATGACATGGTTGGGTGCACCCCTCATGTTGCAGCTGGAGGCTTTTTGCCAGCCAGTCTTTCATTGCCTTTGGGTGTTTGAGTCATTACTGCTATTTTCTGCAATGGATCCAGGGGGTGGGGAAGAGAGGGGAATGTTGTTTGTTTGTTTCCCGCTGAGGTGCACAGGTCAGGCGGGAGACTTTGTTTACAAGGCGTAGCTACTTGGCTCGGGCACCAGAGTTGTGTTTATGAACAATGTAGTCTGCAGTTCCCTGCGGCTCCATCTGTAAAAAAATATAAAAAATGTTAGAGCGGAATGTCAAGCTGACCTCGACAGCTACTCCTCTAACTCAAATGATATGCAGTGTGTGTGTGTTAACTGTGTTTGGAGTGAGTTTGTTAGTATAAGGCGGTGCATGTTTTTTTTTTACAAAGCATATGAAAATATTTTCCAGATTAGATATAAAACAATAAACTACATAAATCAATCAGTGAATTGAGAGAGAGAAAATACAGGCCCTGCGTCACTACCACAGGGAGAACAGAACAGCTAATCATTTACTGTGAGTGTACTGCTGGTCTCACATGATCAACTCAATTAAGTCTACCCAAGTGGAGTCCTTGGGAATTTTATTTCCGTTTTGCCTGGAATACAAAGCAAATAAAAACAAGCCTCACATCCCTCATTCCAAAGACTAGAAAACCCTGAGTACACTCAATATATCTTCAATGTCATGTAGGTATTCCTGTTTCTAAACACAAGGCCGAAGCCACCACTGGGCAGTGTGCACAGAAAAGAAAGTCACAGTGGTGTGTTAATTACAGAGGGCCCTCTATCAATCATGCCCCTTGTGGCTGACAATTAAATTCCTACTAGGCCTGGCTGGCTTTCTGCGCCCTTCACAGTCCGCAGGCTGTGCACAGCGTTCACAGTCCCAGCGCACTGCATTGCACACAACCCCCACATCAATCCCCCTCCGCTCCACAGCACAGGCATAAATCACATGGGCGAAGAAAAAAGGAAGAATCATTCATCAGGACAGTGGAGAAACAGAGACAAAGAGGGAGATGAGAGAGAAACAGATAGAGGGAGGAAGGGAGAGAAATAGAGATGGTAAGGTAAGGCCTTTTATTTAATCTGGTGTTTTCATTCAACATAAAGCGTAAGATCAATAGGAGAACCGCAGGAGCTGCAGGGAATCAAGTAGGCAAGCTACTTGAACTAAATGAATAAAGGAATGAGGAGAGTCCCTATCAGGAACAACACAGGAGGCTGCTGAAGGAAGGACAGCTCATAATAATGGGCCGGAACGGAGCGAATGGAATGACATCAAACACATGGAAACCATGTGTCTGGTATATTTGATACCGTTCCAGTTATTCTGCTACAGCCATTATCACAAGCCGGTCCTCCCCAATTAAGGTGCCACCAACCTCCTGTGGTGCACAGGAGCTTTCAGGAAAGCACTATTCAATGGGCCTTGTAGACACTGACACAACTAGCAGCGCTTTTAATGAAGCAGTATAAAGGATATTTCTGTAATTTGCTGGCTCATCTGTCTGTTTTAGAGGAGTGTTTGCTCATTGTCTGACTAGCGTCTACTCCCCAGCAAAGGATATTGCAACATGATCTCACAAACTAGCATTGATTATTGACCTCAAGTTGATATTATGACTGTTCTGGTTAGCTAGCGGACTCATATATGAAGTAACTCCCAACATAAATGTTTTTTCTGAACCTCTTTCTTCCCACCACTTTCGTAGGCTTTTTATTCATTTATTAGGGTTCATGATGGGATTTTTCCATTTCAGAAGAGCGAGTGGAAATCCCATTCCACTTTGTCCTAGCCGAGCATTTCTGCAGGCTCCAAGACAAGGGTTAATTTAATTTGAGTTGTCGTCCAATCATTAATCAAAGTAATCACCATCAGTGTTAATTGGATTCATTCTGACATTCTTGATTTCTTGTTTCTATTTTTTGTGTGCTTGTTTGACATTTTACTGCACTGTTAGGAGCTAGTAACACAAGCATTTCACTGCACCTGCTATAACATCTGCTAAACTGTTTACACGACCAGTAAACTTTGATTTGAGAAACAATAATAGTTGCTGGCAGAATAATTGGTGACAGCCTTATCCTTTATCCAAATCTAGCGGTTGTGCTACCAAGTTTAATGAATTGGTCAAATATACTGTTGAGTTCACTCTAATTGAAGTGTGTTTGGCTAAATTCTGAAAATAGAAGAACAGCAGATGACTTCCAGTGGCTTCATTTGTCTTCACCATGGAAATGTAAAATTTGTGATATGATTCCATTATAACTCCTACACCATATTAGAGTACGACCAGGTTTGTGCTGTGTGGCTTATATGAAGACATAACCTGGAAAAGCACTCATCTCCATTCAGTCATTGAAGATAGTGGGTAGCAAAAAGGAATTCATGTTGGCATGTGTAATGTATTCCCATGTGGTTGGTGGATTGAAGTGGACACGTACCTCTACACTGTTGTATGTTCTTTAAATGACAGTTATGAAAATACAATATACAGAGCAACAATACAATGCCTTGTAGGAGGACTGTTCAGTATATACATAGCCGTTTCTCTGTGCCTTCTGGTAAAGATGAACCTAAAATGTGTGCCTTTATTTCAAACCACATGCAGGACGTTCTGTAGGCTCTGGTCTATCCTTTGGGCCCAGACATTTATCAAAAAACAAAAAAACGACAGGATGTGGAATAGGAAATCAATATTCAAAATGCTACAAAACTTCCAAAACCTTTCAATGAGTACTTTATATACATCTTGAATATTTGTTGATTTACATTCTTAAATCTACATGTCATCATCTGCGTAACATTTTGTTTTTTTGTCAGTAATGCAGAGCTAGTCTGGGAACATGGCTTGAGTCTACCTACAAAAGAACCATCACGAAATAATGATTAAACGGTAGGAAGATATTCAGAGATAAACAAATTATAAAAAAATGATATGTTTCTTTTCAAGTTAACGATTTGCCATTAGTCCTGTGTGGTATCATTACAATTTTTGTCCTCTTGAATTATTTTCCCTTTGGCAGTCCCATGTGATTCACAAAAATGTTGCTTCCAGATTTCAACCTCTTCTAGGTTCAGCATTAGGTGCTGTCCAGGCCCAGCTCACTGTGAAAGGCATAAGGGTGAGTTATAAGTGCACTGAGCACACAGATTATGCCACCTCTTGTAAAGCACTGTCATTTAACCTCTCCATGTAGTTCCGAAGCTCCTTGGAGTCCCCCTGCTCTACATCTTGGCACACCCACTTAATGTCCTGGCTGTGGCTCATGCTCAGTGTGCTGACAGTGGGGCAGCCATTGTCTGGCGGGATGGTGGTGAACGTGGTGAACTTCACACGCTTCCTCTTTGTGGTAGGCGAGTCTCCTTTGCTGTCCTTGGCTGTGCAGCTCGCCCTGTCTGCTGCCCGGTGCACCTGGCCCTGCACGTTCTTCTGGGAAGAGGGACCGTTGAGCAGGTGGCTGCCCTCTTCCAGCCCGGCACTGCAGTCCACCATGGAGGTGAGCTCGTCCTGCTGTGGGGACAGGCTCATGTGGCTCTCCAGCAGCTCTGCCTCGTTCCCCAGCCACACCCAGTCGTGGGCGTGGTTCATGCTCTCCTGGCCCTCGATGGACAGCTCCTTGTGGCGGTACTTGAGGGTGTAGGAGATGCAGTTGATGAGGAAGACCAGGATGGCCAGGCAGAAGACCCCCAGCAGGGCGTACATGCCAATCTCCAGGTCAGTGAGGCCCCGGGCTGTCTGGATCAGATCATCCTCCATGTTGTGGCTGCGAGGGAGGTCCACCTGGGCAGGGAAGTCTGGCATGTTCTGGACCTGGTTCCCGTCGTCTGACAGCTTGTCTCCATTGGGCCTCCTGATGATGGTACTCTTAGTTGTGGTGGTGACCTTCCTCATGACACCGTCCTCCATGTCAGAGATGGAGCTGCCGTAGTAGTGGGCTTCTAATCCAGTCCTGTCCTGGGAGGGGGACTGCTGCCTGCGGTCACTGGCCCTGTTCTCCAGCTCCTCGCCCTCTGGCCCGTAGTCACTGTTTCTGGAGGTGCCACTATCGCTCTGGCCAAACTTCACCTTGACGTTGCAGTTCCCTGCAGCCAAAACGCTGCGCCGCTTGAACTTCTGGCAGAGCTCACAGACGGTCATCTCCACCCTGACCAGCAGGCCCTGGCCCTCAGCCTCAGTCACGATCACAGGCCACTTCCAGGAGGGGTCCTGCTGCACCGTCACCACCTCCTCATCCAGAGACGTGGCCGTCAGGACAAAGTAGTCTGAGTTGTACAGGTCCAGAGGAGCCATGGAGCCATCACTGAAGTGTAGCCACGCGCTAATCAGGGCCTCCTGGACAAACACACACACACAAACAAGAGCAAAGAAAATAACAAATAAAGAAAAACAATCTCATGTAACACTGACAGTGACCTCAAGCAGGGTCACATTACCACATTTCGTAGAGCAGCAACCTCACCATTAGTAAAGAATAATGAAGGGTTGAAAAATACCTATTTATTTATTAGATCTAAGAATGTAGAAATAAGACAGAGCCTATTTCAGAAATGTTCCTGTGCTGTTATTTCATTAGGCAAGCTTATCGTATACATCACTGTACATAGTAATTGGTAACTGCCAAAATGAAAGAAATCAAACTATTTCCATGAGGGAAACATTTCTATCACAGGAACAAGAAAACAAACAAGACTTCAAATGTACAAGGTTCAAAGGATCAGAATGTAAAATTACAACAACAGTACTTTTATACTCTTTTTTGCATTTTTAGAAATGTAGGGCTACAGCACTGTGGGTCATAAAAGCCATGTACAAAAGTATGTGGACACCCCTTAAAATTAGTGGATTCAGATATTTTAGCCACACCTGTAGCTGACAGGTGGACCGCTGTCAGCACAATAACTGTTTCTTGGGAGCTTCATGAAATGGGTTTACATGGCCGAGCAGCCGCACACAAGCCTAAGATCACCATGCGCAATGCCAAGCATCGGCTTGAGTGGTGTAAAGCTGCCTTCATTTGAATCTGGAGCAGTGGAAACGCGTTCTCTGGAGTGAAGAATCACGCTTCACCATTTGGCAGTCTGGGTTTGGCAGATGCCAGGAGAACGCTACCTGCCCCAATGCATAGTGCACACAGTAAAGTTTGGTGAAGGAGAAATAATGGTCTGGGGCTGCTTTTCATGGTTAGGTCTAGGCCACTTAGTTCCAGTGAAGGGAAATTTTAACGCTACAGCATACAATGACATTCTAGACAATTCTGTGCTTCCAACTTTCTGGCAACAGTTTGGGCAAGGCCCTTTCCTGTACAAAGCGAGGTCCATACAGAAATGGTTTGTCGAGATCAGTGTGGAAGAACTTGACTGGCCTGCATAGAGCCCTGACCTTAACTCCATCGAACACCTTTGGTATGAATTGGAACCCCAACTGCGAGCAAGGCCTTAAACCTTCCCAGAAGAGTGGAGGCTGTTATAGCAGCAAAGGGGGGACCAACTCCATATTAATGCCCATGATTTTGGAATGAGATGTTCGGCGAGCAGGTGTCCACATACTTTTGGTCATGTAGTGGGAATCATAAGGTAGAGGATAGCTCACTAAAGTGCCACTGTTTTGTTAACTCAGCTGCTGTGCTCAGCAGTGGGGCTGCTGAGGGGAAGACAGCTCATGATAATGGATAGAATGGAGCGAATGGAATGGCATCAAACACATGAAAACCATGTGTTTGATGTTTATTTGATACCATTCCACTGATTCCGCCCCAGCTATTACCACAAGCCGTCCTCCACCAATTAAGATACCATCCACCTCCTCCTGTGGTGCTCAGACAGCTGAAGGGATTAAAAGATAGGGAAAATACAGTATCAGACAGTCACATTAAAGACAGCAAATGGGGATTTGCCACAGACAAGCATCTGAAGTCCCTTTCTTGCTGTGATGTTGCTTTTTAATATGGACACAGGACAAATCACCAGGAGCAGGGAAGGAGATCCATCAGTGGGCTGCAATTGCTCTCTAATTACAGATCCTCTAGGGGAATTCCTGCACGCTTATCCCCACACTGACATTATCCCTACAGAGATAGGACTGATAAAACTAGCCTGTCCTCCATTCTATCCTTCACTAGAAAGAGAAAGGGATCAAAGCGTTCATGAGAGAAGGAGAGCAAGGGAGAAACGAAGGCGAAAGACGATAGGACAGCTAGAGTTTGGCCTGTAAATTGTGTTTTTTAACAGAAACTTGCAGTGTTGTTTTTACACGCTCTGAGATTAAGCTTCCCTTTCTATTAGATGCCCAAGGAAACACATTCTGTCACACTCTGCTTTTCAAGAGTTGGTGTTAAGAGGGTTAGGAATGCAGTGGAACAAACAAACAAGCGCAGGCATTCACGCATTCACACACTCAACACACACACACACACACACACACATGTTCACAGTACTTACTGAATGTTCACATTAAAGGACTGCAATTGTGTGAAAAGGGATCCAAACAGACAAGGCTTACATTAAATAAACTACTATAAACTGTTTCTTAAATCCTCATTTTAATCAAAGGGGCTGCTAACTGATCGTTTTCAAAGATCTGCAGTATGTTGAACAGACCTGTTTTGGGCTCTGCAGCACTTCCTGTGTGGTTGCCGTGGCGAGGATTGCCCTGTTGCTCCCTGGGCTGAGCTGCAGGTTCAGAGCCAGGCCGGTGACCAGCTGCACCCCCAGCTCTGTGATGGTTACTTTGTTATTCACTACTGTCACCGTCTTCTCTGCCAGGATGGAGTCAGACAGGGGGGACAGGACCTGGGCCAACACAAGGGAGATGGAGGAGAGAGAGAGAGAGAAGCCCTTGGGATTAATCCAGATTAAGGACGGGACATGAAAAGCATTACTCTTTGAAATAAACAATTATTACATTATTCTAGGATGCTCTGTAAATCCTGCAGTGATTCTCAGCTCTGACCTTGATGCCTTCCAACATTATGCTGGCTTCCATTTAATTTGATGAGTACATAGATTGAGTTATTTGATGGTAAATGGAGTGACCTGAACAAGCCCTTCCACTATTCATTGTCAGGTGTTTATCCAGGAAACATTAATCAAATGATGATGTGGAGAGAAAACCACCAGCAATACACACTGGAGTAGGCAAGGACCGATCAAGGACACATTTCTGCTGTTAATGGACCTTTCCTAGTAATCCAATTAGTGCAAACCTAATTTCATTAATCTCATTTTGAAAATCAAAGAGATCTTTCCATGCGTGCCCAATCATTGAGACCCCTCTATAGCTGTATTGCAGGATAGAACAGCGGCGTCTGGTAAGACAAGGGGCGGCAGACTTTGTATTTTTGTAAATAACAGCTGGTGCAGAATATCTAAAGAAGTCTGAAGGTTTTTACTCGCCTGAGGTAGAGTATCTCATGATAAACTGTAAACCACACTATCTACCTAGATAGTTTTCATCTGTATTTTTCATAGCTGTCTACATACCACCACCGACTGAGGCTGGCACTATGACCACACTCAATGAACTGTATTCCACCATATGCAAACAGGAAAACGCTCATCCAAAGGCGGCTCTCTTTATGGTCGGGGACTTTAATGCAGGGAAACTTGAATCGGTCTTACCAAATTTATATCAGCATGTTAAATGTGCAACCAGAGGGAAAAAAAACTCTGGACCACCTTTACACACACAGAGAGGCATACAAAGCTCTCCCTCACCCTCCGTTTGGCAAATCTGACCATAATTCCATCCTCCTGATTCCTGCTTACAAGAAAAAATTTAAGCAGGAAGCATCAGTGACTCGATCAATAAAAAAGTGGTAAGATGAAGCAGATGCTAAGTTACATGACTGTTTTGCTAGCACAGACTGGGATATGTTCCAGGATTCCTCCGATGGGATTGAGGACTACACCACATCAATCTTTGGCTTCATTAATAAGTGCATAGATGACGTCGTCCCCACAGTGACCATACGTACATACCCCAACCAGAAGCCATGGATTACATGCAACATCCGCACTGAGCTAAAGGCTAGAGCTGCCGCTTTCAAGGAGCGGGACTCTAACCCGGAAGCTTATAAGAAATCCTGCTATACCCTCCGACGAACAATCAAACAGGCAGAGCGTCAATACAGGACTAAGATCGAATAGTACTACTCCAGCTCTGACGCTGGTCGGATGTGGCAGGGCTTGCAAACAATTACAGACTACAAAGGGAAGCACACCCAAGAGCTGCCCAGTGACACGAGCCTACCAGACGAGCTAAACTACTTCTATGCTAATAGCACTGAAACATGCATGAGAGCACCAGCTGTTCTGGAAGACTGTGTGATCACGCTCTCCGCAGCCGATGTGAGTAAGACCGTTAAACAGGTCAACATTCACAAGGCTGCAGGGCCAGACGGATTACCAGGATGTGTACTGGGAGCTTGCGCTGGCCAACTGGCAAGTGTCTTCACTGACATTTTCAACCTCTCCCTGTCCGAGTCTGTAATACCAACATGTTTGAAGCAGTCCCTGTGCCCAAGAACACTAAGGTAACCTGCCTAAATGACTACTGACCCGTAGCACTCACATCTGTAGCCATGAAGTGCTTTGAAAGGCTGATCTTGGCTCACATCAACACCATTATCCTAGAAACCCTAGACCCCCTCCAGTTTGCATACTGCCCTAACAGATCCACAGATGATGCAATCTCTATTGCACTCCACACTGCCCCTTCCCACCTGGACAAAAGGAACACCTATCTGAGAATGCTATTCATTGACTACAGCTCAGCGTTCAACACCATAGTGCCCTCAAAGTTTATCAAAAAGTCTGGGACAACACCTCCCTCTGCAACTGGATCCTGGACTTCCTGACGGACCGCCGCCAGGTGGTAAGGGACGGTATCAACACATTTGCCACGCTGATCCTCAACACAGGGGCCCCTCAGGGGTAAGTGCTCAGTCCCCTCCTGTACTCCCTGTTCACTCATGACTGCACAGCCAGACAAGACTCCAATAGCATCATTGAGATTGCCAATGACACAAACGTGGTAGGCCTGATCACCGACAACGACGAGACAGCCTATAGGGAGAAGGTCAGAGACCTGTCCGTGTGGTGCCAGGACAACAACCTCTCCTTCAACGTGATCAAGACAAAGGAGATGATTGTGGACAACAGGAAAAAGAGGACCGAGCATGCCCCCATTCTCATCGACGGGGCTTTAGTGGAGCAGGTTAAGAGCTTCAAGTTCCTTGGTGTCACCAACAAACTAACATGGTCCAAGTCGACCAAGACAGTTGTGACGAGGGCACGACAAAACCTATTCCCCCTCAGGAGACTGAAAAGATTTGGCATGGGTCCTCAGATCCTCAAAAGGTTCTACAGGTGCACCATCGAGAGCATCCTGACTGGTTGTGTCACTGCCTGGTATGGCAACTGCTCGGCCTCCGACGCCAAGGCACTACAGAGGCTAGTGTGTACGGCCCAGTACATCACTGGGGCAACGTTTCCTGCTATCCTGGACAGTGACACACACATACATATATATATATATATATACATACAGTGGGGCAAAAAATTATTTAGTCAGCTACCAATTGTGCAAGTTCTCCCACTTAAAAAGATGAGAGAGGCCTGTAATTTTCATCATAGGTGCACTTCAACTATGACAGACAAAATGAGGGGGAAAAAAACAGAAAATCACATTGTAGGATTTTTATGAATTTATTTGCAAATTATGGTGGAAAATAAGCATTTGGTCACCTACAAACAAGCAAGACTTCTGGCTCTCACAGACCTGTAACTTCTTCTTTAAGAGGCTCCTCTGTTCTACACTTGTTACCTGTATTAAATGGCACCTGTTTGAACTTGTTATCAGTATAAAAAGACAACTGTCCACAACCTCAAACAGTCACACTCCAAACTCCACTATGGCCAAGACCAAAGAGCTGTCAAAGGACACCAGAAACTAAATTGTAGACCTGCACCAGGCTGGTAAGACTGAATCTGCAATAGGTAAGCAGCTTGGTTTGAAGAAATCAACTGTGGGAGTAATTATAGGAAATGGAAGACATACAAGACCACTGATAATCTCCCTCGATCTGGGGCTCCACGCAAGATCTCACCCCGTGGGGTCAAAATGATCACAAGGACGGTGAGCAAAAATCATAGAACCACACGGGGGGACCTAGTGAATGACCTGCAGAGAGCTGGGACCAAAGTAACAAAGCCTACCATCAGTAACACACTACGCCGCCAGGGACTCAAATCCTGCAGTGCCAGACGTGTCCCCCTGCTTAAGCCAGTACATGTCCAGGCCCGTCTGAAGTTTGCTAGAGAGCATTTGGATGATCCAGAAGAAGATAGGGAGAATGTCATATGGTCAGATGAAACCAAAATATAACTTTTTGGTAAAAACTCAACTCGTCGTGTTTGGAGGACAAAGAATGCTGAGTTGCATCCAAAGAACACCATACCTACTGTGAAGCATGGGGGTGGAAACATCATGCTTTGGGGCTGTTTTTCTGCAAAGGGACCAGGACAACTGATCCGTGTAAAGGAAAGAATGAATGGGGCAATGTATCTTGAGATTTTGAGTGAAAATCTCCTTCCATCAGCAAGGGCATTGAAGATGAAACGTGGCTGGGTCTTTCAGCATGACAATGATCCCAAACACACCGCCCGGGCAACGAAGGAGTGGCTTCGTAAGAAGCAATTCAAGGTCCTGGAGTGGCCTAGCCAGTCTCCAGAGCTCAACCCCATAGAAAATCTTTGGAGGGAGTTGAAAGTCTGTGTTGCCCAGCAACAGCCCCAAAACATCACTGCTCTAGAGGAGATCTGCATGGAGGAATGGGCCAAAATACCAGCAACAGTGTGTGAAAACCTTGTGAAGACTTACAGAAAACGTTTGACCTCTGTCATTGCCAACAAAGGGTATATAACAAAGTATTGAGATAAACTTTTGTTATTGACCAAATACTTATTTTCCACCATAATTTGCAAATAAATTCATTAAAAATCCTACAATGTGATTTTCTGGATTTATTTTTCTCATTTTGTCTGTCATAGATGAAGTGTACCTATGATGAAAATTACAGGCCTCTCTCATCTTTTTAAGTGGGAGAACTTGCACAATTGGTGGCTGACTAAATACTTTTTTGCCCCACTGTATATATCCACACTACCGTTCAAAAGTTTGGGGTCACTAAGAAATGTCCTTGTTTTTGAAAGAAGAGCAATTTTTTTGTCCATTAAAATAACATCAAATCGATCATAAATACAGTGTAGACATTGTTAATGTATTATATGACTGAAGAGGTGACTCTGGGATGCTGGCCTTCTAGGCAGAGTTGCAAAGAAAACGCCATATCTCAGTCTGGCCAATAAAAACAAAAGATTAAGATGGGCAAATGAACACAGACACTGGACAGAGGAATTCTGCCTAGAAGGCCAGCATCCCAGAGTCGCCTCTTCACTGTTGACATTGAGACTGTTTTTTTGCGGGTACCATTTAATGAAGCTGCCAGTTGAGGACTTGTGAGGCGCCTGTTTCTCAAACTAAACACTCTAATGTACTTATCCTCTTGCTCAGTTGTGCACTGGGGCCTCCCACCCCCTTTCTATTCTGGTTAGAGCCAGTTTGAGCTGTTCTGTGACAGGAGTAGTACACAGCGTTGTACGAGATCTTCAGTTTCTTGGCAATTTCTCGCATGGAATAACCTTCACGTCTCAGAACAAGAATAGACTGATGAGTTTCAGGAGAAAGTTATTTGTTTCTGGCCATTTTGAGCCTGTAATCGAACCCACAAATGCTGATGCTCTTGTCTAAAGAAGGCCAGTTTTATTACTTCTTTAATCAGCACCACAGTTTTCAGCTGTGCTAACATAATTGCAAAAGGGTTTTCTATTGATCAATTAGCCTTTTAAAATTATCAACTTGGATTAGCTAACACAACGTGCAATTGGGACACAGGAGTTATGTTTTCTGATAATGGGCGTCTACGCCTATGTAGATATTCCATTAAAAATCAGCCGTTTCCATCTACAATAGTCATTTACAACATTAACAATGTCTACACTCAATTCAATGTTATTTTAATGGACAAAAAATGTGCTTTTCTTTCAAAAACAAGGACATTTCTAAGTGACCCCAAACTTTTGAACTGTAGTGTATATTTTTATTTTTTAAAACCTCATTGTTGTTTAGCGGCTTGTATTTAAGCATTTCGCTGTTGTTTTCGGCGCGTGTGACTAATACAATTTGATTTTAGCTCTTTGTGAGGGAAGAGGTGTGACAGACCGGTAGTTTGGCCTGTCTCATCTTGGGGAGTATTTTCCTCTGTGCCCAGCCTAACGGGAGGTAGGAGCCAGAGGACGGGTAGTGATGAGTGTGGAGGTGAGGGTACATCTGCCTGCAAGACAGATGGATGAGTCCACACTGTCAAGATGCTGATCGGTTTCACACAGATATCATTAACTGACTGCTATTTATCCAGTTAGCCTGTTTAGACTGACAAATGAAAGGACGCTGCTAGAGATGGCATGCTTACAATATGCACCAGGGTGAGGCCCCATTTACTGTAACCACAGCCCAGACCTGGAGACATGGGACCATTGATAACCACCTGTCTGGCTGACTGAATCCACAAATATCTCCTCCACTCGACATTTGCAAATCCCATTGTTATGACTGACTTAAGATGACTGTTTTAAGGTATTTTCAGCCCAAATATATTAAAACAGACAGCGATGTTTTACTGTTCTATTTTCCAACTCCTTTCACCTCCCCTTACTCCTCTCTCTATTCACACTTGTTCTGTTTATTTTTTCTCGTCCTTTGTACTGAAACACCTTATTATAACACACATACTGCACTGTACACGCATGCAGACACATACAGCGTACCTGGATGGTGGTCATCCCCATGTCCAGTCCCACGAGTATGCACCCGTCTTGTAGCTGAGCTATCTGGGGGTCCTCCACCTTCAGGAAGTCCCACACCAGCCCAGTGATGTCCATCTGCCAATCACTGCCCAGCATGAAGGTCAGCTGACCACGGGGGTCGGCAGCTTCGGCCACGAAGTGTGTCAACACTCGAACCATGGCATTCTGGTACTGTAACGTGCAGCTCCTTCCTCTCCGGTCTTCATCATCCTCATCATCACTGTCCAGTGCAGACCTGCCATTACAAACAAAGCCAGTCATTTAACATGAGAAACTAAACCCAACACTGGACAAGTCTAACATGAACATCTCTACACCCACCCACTGATAGCAAATTCTGTTCAGAACGCTATAGGCAACCAATCATCTTCTCAAAGAAGGAAGTGTGTCTCAATGAGAATATTTATTGCAGTGTGAAAACAAGGCTTACAAGGTTACACTGTTGCTACACTGTTGCTACACTGTTGTAAAGTTGCTTTTAAACAAATAACTATGTCATACATACACAGCACACTTTTAGTAAGATAAATATCAGTGTTTGCTTTGTAGAAGTAAATCTGCCACAGCAGCACTTGTGTCAAGCAGTGGGACAGGACAGGCGTGCCTCTGATAAACACCAGTGCTTTGTCAACAGTGTGCTAATCACAGCACTGCAAATAGTTCCATCTAAGCAAGCCTAAATATCTTATATTGAGTGATATTTAAAAAAAAAAATCTTACCAAAATAAGCTAATAATTTTGCTTATTTTAATCTTAAATGGAAACTCCAACAATTTTAAACCTAATTTTCTTGATCTCCAGCACAATACCAGTGTCTACATTTGTGAAAACAGCATATTTCTACGTTTTGTAAAACAAATAAAAAGTTGCAAAGTTCTACCCGATCTTCAAAAGTTAAAACAGTGATTTTCAAACACCGAGATTCGCTGTGACGTAGGGAACAAAAAACAATATTCTCCCTCTGGCTAGAAACTCATTACAGGTTTTTCAAAATCACAGTTTTTCTTACTTTTAATCCTACCCTGTGAGCATTTTGTAGGACCTTATCTTTCTAACCACAGATCATAGGAATGTGCCGTTTCCATATACAGTGCTGTGAAAAAGTATTTTCCCCCTTTCAAATTTTCTCTACTTTTGCATATTTTTTATATTGAACATTATCAGAGCTTCAACCAAAACCTAATATTAGATAAAGGGAACCTGAGTGCACAAATAACAGAACAATGACATACTTATATCATTTATTTCATAATCAAAGTTATGCAATACCCAATGCCCCTGTGTGAAAAGTAATTGCCCCCTTACACTCAATAACTGGTTATGCCACCTTTAGCAGCAATAACTCCAAACAAATCACTTAGACTTGAAGTCACTTAGACTTGATTGTACAGAGCAGAACTCATGGTTCCTTCTATTTAGTTGTCCAGTTCCTGAGAAAGCAAAGCATCCCCAAACCATCACACAACCACCACCACAGGTTCTTACTGTGGAATGCAGTGTTTGGTTTTCGCCAGGCATAATGGGACCCATGTCATCCAAAAAGAATGTCAGGCCATCCATCTGTGAGCTGAAGATGAAGCTCAGCTGGGTCATGCAGCAAAACAATGATCCAAAACACACAATCAAGTCCACATGAAAATGGTTAAAAAGCCATTTTTAAAAGATATTTTACCTTAAATTGTCTTTAAAAAAAATGTAAGTGAATTATCACTTATGTAAGTTTTGGTTTAGATTACATAAGATATTAAGGCTTTCTTTGATTTCATTTTTTGCAGTGAGGGCTTCACCTCACGTCTGGCAATAAACACATACACCTACAAGGTTTGATATCATAATGGGAGAGAAAAGAGTGAAAGTTAATCTCTGGAAATGTAATTCTGGTGATTATCCTCTCTGATTGTATTTTTTCCTGTCCGACACCGTTAATATGTATCCCTCGATGTGTGGCAGAATGGGGTCTGGCAATGAAGAGTGAAGACGCTAGCTAAGCTGGTTAGAGATCAGCCTTAAGGCTCAGCATTTCCACTGACAAGATAAGAAGGGTTATTTTGACAAGTACTCACAGCAATGAATTAGTCTTCAGTAAAACATAATACAACAAGTAAAGTGAATAAAGAATTGCAAATGCCTGTCTGCGTTTATTACACTGCGGTGGGACATTTCCAACTTAACTTAACTGTAATATGGAATATGCCTCGAGGTGCCGATTCAGCAGATACCAGATTACATTTGGACCTGGCAAAATGTGGAAGCTATACCATCCGCTAGGGGCAACATGAGTGCCTATTACCATCTAGTAGGTTTGCCATCTAGTAGGTTTTGCTAGGGTGTTGTGGATGGGGATAGTGGATGGGCGTTTAAGCCACTGACTGGTTCCGAGGGTCACGTGCTAGGCACTCATTTTAGTTTTTTGGTTTAAAGCCTTTCCCAAAACCTTAACCCTTAACCACTCAGAATTAATGCCTAAACTTAAGTTTAACCCCATCACTAACCTTAACCCTAAACTTAACCATTCAAAATTAATGCCTAAACGTAAGTTTTTGTTTAACTTTTGCTGAGTTTGGCTGACAGCTAAGATATGCCACTAAGGCGTAATTAGAACGTCAAGCCATGGCATAATTCTATGACAACTAATATACAGCACCACATGGCGTAATTCTGTTGCTGCAGTTACGCCACGGGTTGGCGTTTTATTTGGAGATTGGGTTGGGGTTTAGCTGATCTAGTTTACAAATACTGTAGTGAGGGTCTTCCCTTGACATGTCCTTTCCAGCAGAGCTTCCAGCTCCTATAGGCCAGGGTATGGATAGTGGACAGGTACAGTCCAGGGGGATTATTCCAAGTATGGGTAGAGGGAGAGGATGTGATTGGGGCAGAGTGAGAGAATGTGATTGGGAAAGAGTGAGAGTATGTAATTGGAAACCGAGTGAGAGCATGTGATTGGGTCAGAGTGAGAGAATGTGAAAGGGCAGAGTGAGCGCATGTGATTGGGGCAGAGTGAGAGAATGTGAAATGGCAGAGTGAGCGCATGTGATTGGGGCAGAGAGAGCAAATGTGTTTGGGACAGAATGAGCAGAGGTCCTGTGTGCATTATGTGTGCATTATCAGTTGATGGCTCCCAATCCCTATTGCTAGTATTTTACTCCTGACATAAATCTAATCTGCAGGAAGGCACGGTGCAGCGGTCTCCAATCTAATCTAAGATTAAAGGCCCAGTGCAGTCAAAAACGTGATTTCCTGTGTTTTATATACATTTCCACACTATGTGGTTGTAATGATACTGTGAAATTGTGAAATTTATGATAATGCCCTTTTAGTGTAAGAGCTGGTTGAGAAGACATACATTTCACCCTGTTTTTGTGGGATGGAGTTTTGGCATTCCATGGGGACATCACCATGCGGTAAATTAATCTAATAGACCAATAAGAAGAGTCCAAACCTCTCTGCCAATAACCGCAAATATTCAGTTTTCCCCTCCCCACTCAGACCACTCCCAGACAGTCCTAGCAAAAATCTTGCTTGATAAATTGCCCATTGCTGAAAAGCTATTTTGTTTATTTTTGACCATTTTAATTGAAAACAATCACTATAACCAGGTCTCCATCCAACCTTGTTATGCCAGTAAAGTACATGTTGGATAAAAAATGTCACGGCAGGCCTGATGGAAACAGCACATTTTTTGGTAAACTTTTGAAACGTCGAACAAATAAACTACACGAGACAAGGTGGGATATTTCTGTGTTGGTAAAATTCATTATGGGAGAAATGGTGGTATATTGGCAAATGTATAAAAAAAACAGAAATATCACATTTATATAAGTATTCAGACCCTTTACTCAGTACTTTATTAAAGCACCTTTGGCAGCGATTACAGCCTCGAGTCTTCTTCGGTATGATGCGACAAGCTTGGAACATCTGTATTTGGGGAGTTTCTCACATTCTTCTCTGCAGATCCTCTCAAGCTCTGTCAGGTTGGATGGGGAGCTTCGCTGCACAGCTATTTTCAGGTCTCTCCAGAGATGTTCAATCGGGTTCACGTCCGGGCTCTGGCTTGGCCACTCAAGGATATTTGAAGACTTGTCCCGAAGCCACTCCTGCATTGTCTTGGCTGTGTGCTTAGGGTTGCTGTCCTATTGGAAGGTGAACCTTTGTCCCAGTCCGAGGTCCTGAGCACTCTGGAGCAGGTTTTCATCAAGGATCTCTCTGTACCAGTGTTTCCTCTGTGTTAATTTAAGTGTGGCGCTACACCACGACAGAATCATTCCCACCACACCAAAAGAAACATAGTTTCAATAAAGTTCTGTGAAGCACATTTACCTTTCTTGGTAAATAGATAATCTCAAGAAAGTGACCAGTGTTCGATACAGACGCTCTGCGGCACGAAACACAATCCACTTGAATCACTTCAGAATGCACCTGCGCGAGAAACGGTACACCAGGAACCGGTGCCTGAGTGACCAGTGGGTAATACATAAGCTCTACGGTGCAAAACACAATTCACGTGAATCACCTCAGAATGCTCCTGTGTGAGAAACTGCAAGAAAGGTATGTTAGCTTGTTTGTTTGACTAACGTTAGCTAGCCAACTAGTCGAAGATACTTGGACCTTTTATCTATATTTTCAGTGGAAAAACTCCCCCATAAAGAAAATTACAATTAAAAACAGGTTCAGCCCCTGGTTTGACCGTGATCTGGCAGAGTTACTTCACCTCAAGAATTTAATTTGGCGAAACGCTCGGCACACACACTCAGGCTGACTGGCTCTCGTTCAGGCAAATGAGAAATAAGTGCACTCAGGCTATCCGGAAGGCCAAAGTTAGATACTTTAAGGAGCATTTCTCTCTCTATGGGTCAAACCCCAAGACGTTATGGAAAACGATTAAAAACCTAGAGAATAAACCCTCCTCCTCACAGCTGCCCATGTCCCTTAAAGTTGATGATGTGGTTGTTACTGAAAAGAAGCACATGGCTGAGCTTTTTAAATCACCACTTCATTAAGTCGGGATTCCTATTTGACTCAGCCATGCCTTCTTGCCCGTCCATCATTTCCTCATCTCCCACCCCTTCTAATGCGACTAGCCCCGATGCTCCTCCCTCTTTTTCCCCTGCCCCGCTACAAAGTTTCTCCCTGCAGGCAGTCACTGAGTCCGAGGTGCTAAAGGAGCTCCTTAAACTTGACCCCCAAAAAACATCTGGGTCAGATGGTTTGGACCCTTTCTTCTTTAAGGTTGCAGCCCCTATCATCACCAAGCCTATCTCTGACCTCTTTAACCTCTCTCCTCTCTGGGAAGGTTCCCATTGCTTGGAAGGCCCATTGCTTCTGCCACCCGTTCTGCCATTCACAAAGGTCCCCAAAGCACACACATACCTGGGTCGCTCGTCTTTTCAGTTCGCTGCAGCTAGTGACTGGAACGAGCTCCAAAAAAACACTCAAACTGGACAGTTTTATCTCCATCTCTTCATTCAAAGACTCAATCATGGACACTCTTACTGACAGTTGTGGCTGCTTTGCGTGATGTATTGTTGTCTCTACCTTCTTGCCCTTTCTGAGTGCCCAATAATGTTTGTACCATGTTTTGTGCTGCTACCATTTGTGCTGCTGCCATGTTGTGTTGCTACCATGTTGTTGTCATGTTGTGTTGCTACCATGCTGTGTTGTCATGTGTTTCTGCTATGCTATGTTGTTGTTTAAGGTCTCTCTTTATGTAGTGTTGTGGTGTCCTATATATATATATATATTTTTTTTTATCCCAACCCCCGTCCCCACAGGAGGCCTTTTACCTTTTGGTAAATAAAGGTTAAATAAATCAATAAATTAAATAAATAAGTTAACTACATAAGCTAGCTATAACCTAAAAACTCTACTACCATAATTTATATCTATAATATTGCTGCCACAATTGTAACGGCAATTAGCTATCCAATATCCTCAAGTATGTTGATGATAGGAACATGGTTAACTAGCGTTACTAGTCTAGCAAGTTAGCTAGTTAGTTCGTTTGGAACTGTATCAAGTGCAAGCAAGATAGCTCCATTTATCTGTCTTTGATTATTTATTTTTTCTCAGAATAGTTTATTGAAATATTTCCAGCCACAGCAGCGAACAAGAAAGGGAGAGCAGTGACAAGAGTGTCAGGTAATGTTAACTTAGCTAGCTAGCGTCAAATCAGCCTGAATGAAATGAAACTTTATTTTGTTAGTTAACTCTTTAAAAGCTTAAGCTATTGGTTTTATAACAAGTGTGATCGATGCTTGGCTGCTGTTTGACAAGCAAAAATAATCTTGCTCTTTTGTCCATAATAATCTTATCATGTAGGCTATACCCGCACTGTATATGCAAGCTGTTAGCTAGAGCACATGTGCCAATACCAGAGTGGGCACTTACGCTATATAACGCAAACATTTTTGTGACAAAACCATCAGTAGAATTAATTTGCACATTGGAATTTAACAGCAAAAGTTATTTTTATGTGCACTATGTCATCATGCACAGCCTTTTATCCACAAGTTAATTTGATGGAAAAACATCTCTGGTGGAAAAAATGTGCATATTGTTTTTTTTTTTACAAATTTTGGAATATTCGCAATTGGTCGCCAATTGGGTGGAAACCTAGCTAATAACGTACTTACTTGTTTCCCAGAATGATTTGATATTGAGATAAAAAACGGCTGCATTGGACCTTTAATCTAATAGGTAAATCCAACTCGGGGAACAACCTACATCTGAAAGAAATTTCTCTCTCTCCTTTATTCACTCTCATTCCCAGATTGAGCTTCGGAAGAAATGTTTGTATCATGCTGATTTTCCACTGCCCCGTGGACTCTGTTAGGTAATTGTTTTGGCATATTGCTGCATGTTGTTTTTCTATTACAGAGACCTAACGAAGGTCATTTGAGGAGAAATGGACAGAACTGCAGCTGCATTTTCTCTTCCAAGAAAATCTATAGCTTTTATGGTCTACATTTCTGAACAGCATTCAAGTGCGGGTGCACAATGTAATGTCAAAGGAGGCCAGTTAGTGTCATTGTTTTGGCAAGATCAGCACTTTTTTTCCCACACAAGCGCTTACAGTGGGAAGATAACGTATGAGGCAGCAAAGCAGCCCCAGACCATGATGCTCCCTCCACCATAGTTTACAGTTGGGATGAGGTTTTGATGTTGGGTGTGCTGTGCCTTTTTTTCTCCACACATAGTGTTGTGTGTTCCTTCCAAACAACACAACTTTAGTTTCATCTGTCCTCAGAATATTTTGCCAGTAGCTCTGTGGAACATCCAGGTGCTCTTTTGCGTCTTCAGATGTGCAGCATTGTTTTTTTTTGGACAGCAGTGGCTTCTTCCGTGGTGTCCTCCCATAAACACCATTCTTGTTTAGTGTTTTACGTATTGTAGACCCGTCAACAGAGATGTTAGCATCTTCCGGAGATTTAGCTGACACTCTAGGATTCTTCTTAACCTCATTGAGCATTCTGCGCTGTGCTCTTGCAGTCATCTTTAGTGGACAGCCACTCCTAGGGAGAGTAGCAAAAGCGCTGAAATTTCTGCATTTATAGACAATTTGTCTTACCGTGGACTGACTTTTAGAGATCATTTTGTAACCCTTACCAGCTTTATGCAAGGCAACAATTCTTAATCTTAGGTCTTCTGAGATCTCTTTTGTTTGAGGCATAGTACACATCAGGCAATGCTTCTTGTGAATAGCAAACTCAAATTTTGTGACTGTTTTCTATGGGGCAGGGCAGCTCTAACCAAAATCTCCAGTCTCGTCTTATTGATTCAACTCCAGGTTAGTTGACTCCTGACTTCAATTAGCTTTTGGAGAAGTCATTAGCCTAGGGGTTCACATACTTTTTCCAACCTACACTGTGAATATTTAAATTATGTATTTAATATAGACAAGAAAAATAAAATAATTTGTGTGTTATTAGTTTAAGCACACTGAGTTTGTCTATTGTTGTGACTTATATGAAGATCAGATCAAATTTATGCAGAAATCCAGGTAATTCCAAAGGGTTCACATACTTTTTCTTGCCACTGTATATTATTAGAAACATGCAGATGTTCTAAAAACAGAACATAAGAAGCACTTCCCAAATGCAACCTGTAACAAAGGAAACATAGCCATGATAAGAAAAGCATCATGACATGTTGCACATCCCTCACAGAGAGCACACTTGTATCCCTGAGCGAGGGGAATTAATTAATGAGCCTGCTTGTAAACGGTTTTCTTGGAGGGGGCTGGTAGGGGGGGAGCAAACCTTGCAAATTAAACACTGAACCTACCGTTCTGGCAAGCACCCCACTCCCAAGGCCTGGACACTGTCGCCAGGGCCGGCTCCAGGCATAAGCGACATATGCGGTTACTTAGGGCCCCCGGGTCTCAACTTACTATTGAGAGTTAGAATAGTAAAATACACCAGGTGCAATTTCAATATTTGGTTGTACATCAGCAGTTTTTCTCTTGTTATGTCAGTCACTCAATTAGTTGACAATTAGCCATGTACATTTTTTGATTGGTAGTTAGTCTAGCCAGCTATTTAAACTTCTAGTAATCATGGCCGAATACTGACCAGGCACGCAGGGTGCATGCACAGGGGCCTTGACTTCCAGGGGGCTGACATTGATTTTGTTAGTCAGTCTCACTCAGATATCATATTAACATGGCATAATTTGTAGAATTGTAGGAATTTAG
Source organism: Oncorhynchus clarkii lewisi (assembly GCF_045791955.1). Lineage (NCBI taxonomy): Eukaryota > Metazoa > Chordata > Actinopteri > Salmoniformes > Salmonidae > Oncorhynchus > Oncorhynchus clarkii. The sequence goes on from NC_092176.1 coordinate 15,131,604, forward strand.
CTTTAAAGGCCCCCAACAGAGGGCAATTCCACCCTTATTTCAATGTAATGCCTGTCCTATAGCGTTAAGTCTTGTTTAGGTTCCACCTTCGAAGAATAATGCAGGCTTCTAATACATATTCAGGAATTGGGGGTGGGAACGTTGTGGTGATTTCCACATGTAGCAGAGAAATAACAACAAGTAGGGCTGTCAGTGCAGCTAGCTAGCATTATCGAGCTAGCAATCTGTTACACCGTATTCCAAAGATTAGCCAGCTGGCTAAGCTATGGCCGGTTCTGGAGATGGATTTGTCACAGGTATTTAGGGAAAACTTTGCCACAGATGAATAGGAAAAAACTTGGACTTTGCCATCTATTGTTATCTCCAAGGTTTTGGCATGTTCCATTCGGCCGCAAATCCGCCATTGATATAGAAAGAATAAGATGAAGCTCTGGTAATATGGATAGCCTAACTATTGAAAGGTTTGGACTAGAGATGCGCCATGTTCATTACATTACATTCTAATGAACACTGTGAAAACTTTGGTAAGCTACTGGCAGGCTATTCGGCTAAATTAAATTTAAAACTAAAACATTCCTCTCCACCGTCAAGAAAAGAGGCCACTAAAATGTTTTGCCACTAAGTGGCGGGCCCCCCAACTAGAAGCTAGAGCCGGCCCTGACTGTCATTCCCCCTCCCTCTCTCTTTCTCTCTCTTTGTCTCTCCTCTCTCTTTCTTTCTCTCTCTCCCCCGTGTCTGTGTGGAACACTTGGCAGCCTATCAGACGGAGGCAGGTCCCTTCTCTTGGTATTGTGGCTCTGAGTGGCCCCCTTGCTCTGTGGACGGGTGCTGGTGCCCGCTCTTGTCACCAGTCACGCTGCTACTTTGCAAGGTCACGCCTGTTATTCCCTGATAAACAAAGACGGTCTGTCTCTCAGAGGTCTGTCGGCAGCCAAGCCAGAATGGACACACTCTCATCAACAACAACAGAAATGGGCTGTCCCAACACACATTTGGAAAACAACATCGCACATAACACAACAAGCCCCCACAAATCCAAACTACAGTGAGCTCCAAAAGTATTGGGACAGTGACACATGTTGTTGTTTTGGCTCTGTACTCCAGCACTTTGGATTTGAAATGATACAATGGCTACGAGGTTCAAGTGCAGACTGTCAGCTTTAATGTGAGGGTATTTTTATCCATATCGGGTGAAACATTTAGAAATTACACCACTATTTGTGCATAGTCCCCCCATGTTAGGTGATCAAAGGTATTGGGACAAATTCACTTATAAACTCAGCAAAAAAAGAAGCGTCCTCTCACTGTCAACTGTGTTTATTTTCAGCAAACTTAACGTGTAAATATTTGTATGAACATAACAAGATTCAACAACTGAGACATAAACTGAACAAGTTCCACAGACATGTGACTAACAGAAATGGAATAATGTGTCCCTGAACAAAGGGGGGGTCAAAATCTCCTTCTCATGGACTGCACCAGATTTGCCAGTTCTTGCTGTGACATGTTACCCCACTCTTCCACCAAGGCAAGTTCTCTGACATTTCTGGGGGGAATGGCCCTAGCCCTCACCCTTCGATCCAACAGGTCCCAGACGTGCTCAATGGGATTGAGATCTGGGCTCTTCGCTGGCCATGGCAGAACACTGACATTCCTGTCTTGCAGGAAATCATGCACAGAATGAGCAGTATGGCTGGTGGCATTGTCATGCTGGAGGGTCATGTCAGCATGAGCCTGCAGGAAGGGTACCACATGAGGGAGGAGGATGTCTTCCCTGTAACGCACAGCGTTGAGATTGCCTGCAATGACAACAAGCTCAGTCCGATGATGCTGTGACACACCGCCCCAGACCATGACGGACCCTTCACCTCCAAATCAATCCTGCTCCAGAGTACAGGCCTCGGTGTAACGCTCATTCCTTCAACGATAAACGCAAATCCAACCATCAACCCTGGTGAGACAAAACACAACTTTTTGCCAGTCTGGTCCAGCAAAGGTGGGTTTGTACCGTCTGTAAGCTGTTCGTGTCTTAACGACCGGTGCATGTTCATTAATTGTTTATGGTTCATTGAACAAGCATGGGAAACAGTGTTTGAACCCTTTACAATGAAGATCTGTGAAGTTATTTGGATTTGTACAAATTATCTTTGAAAGACAGGGTCCTGAAAAAAGGGGCGTTTCTTTTTTTGCTGAGTTTATGTCTATTAAAGTAGTCAAAAGTGTATTATTTTGCCCCATATTCCTAGCACTCAATGATTACATCAAACTTGTGATGCAGTGTTGGATGCATTTGCTGTTTGTTTTGGTTGTGTTTCAGATTACTTTGTGCCGAATAGAAATGAACGGTAAATAATGTATTGTGTCATTTTGGAGTCACCTTTATTGTAAATAATAATAGAATATGTTTCTAAACACTTCTACAATAATTTGGATGGTACCATGATTACGGATAGACGTGAATGAATCATGAATAATGATGAGTGAGAAAGTTATAGACGCACAAATATCATACCCCCAAGACATGCTAACCTCTCACCATTACAATAACATGGGAGGTTAACTTTTTTCGGGGGGTATGATATTTGTGCGTCTAACTTTCTCACTCATCATTATTCACGATTCATTCAAGTCTACCCGTAATCATGGTAGCATCCAAAACATGTTTAGAAGCAAATTCTATTCTTATTCACAGTAAAAGTGACTGCAAAATGACACAATTCAATATTTACCATTCATTTATTTGGATTTACCATTCATACCCTCAAATGAATGCTGTCAGTCTGCACTTTAACCTCATAGTCATTATATCCTTTCAAATCCAAAGTGCTGGAGTACAGAACCAAAACAACACAAAATGTGTCACTGTCCCAATACTTTTGGAGCTCACTGTATATGCCTCTTTGTAAGTCAGTGAAAAAGTTTAATGAGCCAGAGGCCTTTATTTCCAGGCTGGCAGGCGAGGGAAGGGACACTTTCCAGATACAATAGTGAATATGTCCAGTACTAATTCCAGTAGGTAGACCTGAGTTCTGCTCCCACCATTGGAGTGTGAGTCCAGCAGAAGAAGGTGTTGGTGGATAAGGTGTTAGAGGAGACGAGATCTCGGGCCTGGGGGGAGATGTGTGACCTTCACACAAAGGTTCATACAAAGGGCAGAACAATATCATATGTTGAAAATAAGAGCTTTTGTGCATGCTCTTTCGATCATCTCCATTTTCTGTCCACTTACCTGGCATGGACTGCATGGGTGAAGAGTTTGTCTATGTGATTCTATGGAGGGACATATACCTTTGGCTGCTGGTCATGATGGGCACCCTCCATCCCTTGATCTGGCTGAGCTCTGTGTCAGACACCTCGATCTGGAGGGGCAGCCGTGGGATCCACACATTCATCTCCAGTTGGGCACTCAGGTAGCTGTAGGTGAAGTTCACCATTATCCTCACCTTGCCCTTCATCTCCTTCCCATTCACAAACACGTAGTCACACCTGTCTGACACCTGGACAGGAATAGGAGAGGGGAGAGAAGCATGTGTGAGTGTCACCTAAAGAGATCCCCAACCAAGCAGCACCATCAGAACCAGACAAATCCAACTCAATGGACAAGGCTGGACACAAGCATGCACGTGGACACACACAGCTTTATTTTCATGACATTTCTGGACTTTTTGGGGAGTAAAAATGTTTCAACATTAAAAATCCTATTTTCCCTAACCCTTAACCTAACTTTAACCCTATCCTTAACCCCCAAAACCCTAACCTTAAGTCTTACCCTAACCTTAACCTCGAAACCTAACCCTTAAGCTTAAAATAGCATTTGAACAAATTTAGGACATGGAAAAAGTCCTGACTTTTTTAGTTCTTGTTTTCCTACCTTGTCAGGATATTGGGGTCATGATAAGGTAGGAGAACAAGTACACACACACACTTTTCAAACTGCAATGTACTGTACTGTACTGTAGGTTGTCTATCATTTTCACCCTAAAATGGACCAATATGAGATGCACTACAGTGTTGTGTGTCCCTCTGATACATTTTATCTAGCGTTTGTCCTTTGAAAAATAAGATGAAAGCTTCACTGTTCATCCATACTCTTTATTCCCAACTACAAAAGGAGAAAGGAGGAGGGCTGGGGCACATCTTAAATGTGTGGAGGGAGGGTTGCAATACAGGCCCTTAGATTACCAACAGATCTGGCCATGGCTACGTAGTACCAACAGAATGTAGAACCAACAGATGGCAGCAAGAGAAAGGAAGGCAGGTCTCCACTGATAACATGAAAACTCAAAACCATCTGTTTTGCAAATGGCCTTTCAGAGGAAATCACTGGGCCGATTGCATGACATTGAAAGATGCAGGGCTTCACAGCTCGTCATCGCTTCAGCTGGCTGACTCGCCCCTTCACTAGCAACTACTCCTTGATCCACACCCAGCCTCTATTTCTCAAAGCCTTATGATGAAGCCAGTTTAGCACCACAAATACAAAACACACACACAACCAAACACAACCACAAAGGTCATTCAGAGGTGTGGCCGGCAGCTGCAGGAGTGCATCAAACACAAAAACCCATGCACACAAACACAAAGATTCTAAAAGCATATGGAGTAGACAAACTATTTTTAAAGCAGATATTATGAGCAAACTCCCATTAGCAGTTTACTACTTCAATGAGACGAATTGAGATTAATTCATAAAATATGTTTTTCAATTTCAAAGTTGCTTCTTTACTGTCAGATATAAAAGACATGAATAAGCATTCATCATTTGCAGAACAGAGAGTGTATCCTCAAGCAAAAGGGCTTGTGTGACAGATAGCCAGCTCCTCCGGAGCTCTCCTCTCCCTGCATCACTGCTTGTCTGATGCAGCTTAAGAACCAGTGGCGTAGCTTCAGCCTGTGCGGTCACACCAGGGCCCGCGACGTACATGGGCCCGGTGACAGGCCCGGATCTGCGAGCCGCGGGCCCCGTATGTAATATGAATACCATCCCACCATCCTCAAGTATTAATTGTTGACGCGGGTCCATCACATCTACGATTTGACGAGAACATCTTTCTTTAACGTAGGCTATATGATAAATTATCTCATTGATGGTTTCACCGGAAAAATTATATTAATTTGCTAAATAAATCATATTATTCAATAGTTTCAATTACATGTTAAGATAATGAAATGCATTCTGGGATTCATTGTGCAAATACTCTCCAAAGCGTTGTTCTTATTATTATAATTTTTTTTAAAGAAAACAACAATGCAAAAAAAAAAAAAGGACAACTAAAATCATAACAGCAAGGCCAACTGTATATGTTTGAGTGCATGTCTGGCACTATTTACATACAGTGCCTTGCGAAAGTATTCGGCCCCCTTGAACTTTGCGACCTTTTGCCACATTTCAGGCTTCAAACATAAAGATATAAAACTGTATTTTTTTTGTGAAGAATCAACAACAAGTGGGACACAATCATGAAGTGGAACGACATTTATTGGATATTTCAAACTTTTTTAACAAATCAAAAACGGAAAAATTGGGCGTGCAAAATTATTCAGCCCCTTTACTTTCAGTGCAGCAAACTCTCTCCAGACGTTCAGTGAGGATCTCTGAATGATCCAATGTTGACCTAAATGACTAATGATGATAAATACAATCCACCTGTGTGTAATCAAGTCTCCGTATAAATGCACCTGCACTGTGATAGTCTCAGAGGTCCGTTAAAAGCGCAGAGAGCATCATGAAGAACAAGGAACACACCAGGCAGGTCCGAGATACTGTTGTGAAGAAGTTTAAAGCCGGATTTGGATACAAAAAGATTTCCCAAGCTTTAAACATCCCAAGGAGCACTGTGCAAGCGATAATATTGAAATGGAAGGAGTATCAGACCACTGCAAATCTACCAAGACCTGGCCGTCCCTCTAAACTTTCAGCTCATACAAGGAGAAGACTGATCAGAGATGCAGCCAAGAGGCCCATGATCACTCTGGATGAACTGCAGAGATCTACAGCTGAGGTGGGAGACTCTGTCCATAGGACAACAATCAGTCGAATATTGCACAAATCTGGCCTTTATGGAAGAGTGGCAAGAAGAAAGCCATTTCTTAAAGATATCCATAAAAAGTGTTGTTTAAAGTTTGCCACAAGCCACCTGGGAGACACACCAAACATATGGAAGAAGGTGCTCTGGTCAGATGAAACCAAAATTGAACTTTTTGGCAACAATGCAAAACGTTATGTTTGGCGTAAAAGCAACACAGCTGAACACACCATCCCCACTGTCAAACATGGTGGTGGCAGCATCATGGTTTGGGCCTGCTTTTCTTCAGCAGGGACAGGGAAGATGGTTAAAATTGATGGGAAGATGGGTGGAGCCAAATACTGGACCATGCTGGAAGAAAACCTGATGGAGTCTGCAAAAGACCTGAGACTGGGACGGAGATTTGTCTTCCAACAAGACAATGATCCAAAACATAAAGCAAAATCTACAATGGAATGGTTAAAAAATAAACATATCCAGGTGATAGAATGGCCAAGTCAAAGTCCAGACCTGAATCCAATCGAGAATCTGTGGAAAGAACTGAAAACTGCTGTTCACAAATGCTCTCCATCCAACCTCAATGAGCTCGAGCTGTTTTGCAAGGAGGAATGGGAAAAAATGTCAGTCTCTCGATGTGCAAAACTGATAGAGACATACCCCAAGCGACTTACAGCTGTAATCGCAGCAAAAGGTGGCGCTACAAAGTATTAACTTAAGGGGGCTGAATAATTTTTCACGCCCAATTTTTCAGTTTTTGATTTGTTAAAAAAGTTTGAAATATCCAATAAATGTCGTTCCACTTCATGATTGTGTCCCACTTGTTGTTGATTCTTCACAAAAAAATACAGTTTTATATCTTTATGTTTGAAGCCTGAAATGTGGCAAAAGGTCGCAAAGTTCAAGGGGGCCGAATACTTTCGCAAGGCACTGTATGTGTGTGTCCATGTATGTGTGCATTTGAATGACAGTATGTGTATATGCATGTGTACAAACACCTGCACGGCATCAGCCTCAGGCAAGCTGACATTAGCTGTAAAAACATTGCCCCTCTGTCATTCAAACTTACTTTTGATTATTTTTGATTTAGATTTTTTATACTTTATCTTTGAACATCATTCTCTCTCGCGCCCAGCAACTCCACTCCCAATTCCACATCCCAACCCTCAGCTTCCCTCAATCCATCCCACTTATCTCTGCTGGCCATCCTCTTCGGATTTCTAAGCAACATAAACTCAGCAAACAATTATTTAATCCATCTAAACTTAGCAAAAAAAGAAGCGTCCCTTTTTCAAGTCCCCATCTTTCAAAGATAATTCGTAAAAATCCAAATAACTTCACAGCTCTTCATTGTAAAGGGTTTAAACACTGTTTCCCAATCTTGTTCAATGAACCATAAACAATTCATGAACATGCACCTCTGGAACGGTCATTAAGACACTAACAGCTTACAGATGGTAGGCAATTAAGGTCACAGTTATGAAAACGTAGGACACTAAAGAGGCCCTTCTACTGACTCTGAAAAACACAAAAAGAAAGATGCCCATGGTCCCAACTCATCTGTGTGAACGTGCCTTAGGCATGCTGCAAGGAGGCAGAGGACTGCAGATGTGGCCAGGGCAAGAAATTGCAATGTCCGTACTGGTGGACAGCGCTACCGGGAGACAGGACAGACAACTGATGGTCCTCACAGTGGCAGACCACGTGTAACAAAACCTGCACAGGATCGGTACATCCGAACATCACACCTGCGGGACAGGTACAGGATGGCAACAACCACTGCCAGATTTACACCAGGAATGCACAATCCCTCCATACAGACTGTCCGGAATAGGCTGATAGAGGTTGGACCAAAGGCTTGTAGGCCTGTTGTAAGGTAGGTCCTCACTAGACATCACCGGCAGCAACATCGCCTATGGGCGCAAACCCACTGTCGCTGGACCAGACAGGACTGGCAAAAAGTGCTCTTCACTGATGAGTTGCGGTTTTGTCTCATCAGGGGTGATGGTCTGATTCGCGTTTATCGTCGAAGGAATGAGAGTTACACCGACGCCTGTACTCTGGAGCGGGATCGATTTGGAGGTGGAGGGTCCGTCATGGTCTGGCGCAGTGTGTCATAGGATTATCGGACTGAGCTTGTTGACATTGCAGGCAATCTCAACGCTGTGCGTTACAGGGAAGACATCCTCCTCCCTCATGTGGTACCCTTCCTGCAGGCTCATCCTGAGATGATCCTCCAGCATGACAATGCCACCAGCCATACTGCTCATTCTATGTATGATTTCCTGCAAGACAGGAATGTCAGTGTTCTGATATGGCCAGGGAAGAGCCCAGATCTCAATCTCATTGAGCATGTCTGGGACCTGTTGGATCGAAGGGTGAGGGCTAGGGCCATTCCCCCCAGAATTGTCCAGGAACTTGCAGGTGCCTTGGTAGAAGAGTGGGGTAACATGTCACAGCAAGAACTGGCAAATCTGGTGCAGTCCATGAGGAGGAGATGCACTGCAGTACTTAATGCAGCTGGTGGCCACACCAGATACTGACTGTTACTTTTGATTTTGATCCCCCTTTGTTCAGGGATACATTATCCATTTCTGTTTGTCACATGTCTGTGGAACTTGTTCAGTTTATGTCTCAGTTGTTGCATCTTATGTTCATACAAATATTTACAGGTTTTAAGTTTGCTGAATATAGATGCAGTTGACAGTGAGAGGACTTTTCTTTTTTTGCTGAGATTATATCTTTCAACTATGCTGTGAGGTTTAACGTACATTTTCAATCTATCTAATCGAATAGAATCCACAGATTGTTAAAGATAAATATTTTTACTGTGAGTATTAGTATATTAGTAATTGACTGTCCCGGTCTCTCCAGATCTCCTAACAGTACTATTTCTAGGGTCAATTTTAGATCAATGTTATGCATTTTCAGCCTTTCCTGAACCTGAGACCAGAAACAGGCTACCTGAGGGCAATACTAAAATAAATGGCCTATTGATTCTGTATCCTCACAACAAAATCTTCATAGCTTTGATATTCAACATTTTGTTGGTGGAATTCTATATAATCATTTTAGCTGAAAAGCACAAAGTCTTCAATCTTGCGTCGTATAATACACTGCTCCAAAACAATAAAGGGAACACTTAAACAACACAATGTAACTCCAAGTCAATCACACTTCTGTGAAATCAAACTGTCCACTTAGGAGGCAACACTGATTGACAATAAATTTCACATGCTGTTGTACAAATGGAATAGACAACAGGTGGAAATTATAGGCAATTAGCAAGACACCCCCAATAAAGGAGTGGTTCTGCAGGTGGGGACCACAGACCACTTCTCAGTTCCTATGCTTCCTGGCTGATGTTTTGGTCACTTTTGAAGGCTGGCGGTGCTTTCACTCTAGTGGTAGCATGAGACGGAGTCTACAACCCACACAAGTGGCTCAGGTAGTGCAGCTCATCCAGGATGGCACATCAATGCGAGCTGTGGCAAGAAGGTTTGCTGTGTCTGTCAGCGTAGTGTCCAGAGCATGGAGGCGCTACCAGGAGACAGGCCGGTACATCAGGAGACGTGGAGGAGGCAACAACCCAGCAGCAGGATCGCTACCTCCGCCTTTGTGCAAGGAGGAGCACTGCCAGAGCCCTGCAAAAAGACCTCCAGCAGGCCACAAATGTGCATGTGTCTGCTCAAATGGTCAGAAACAGACTCCATGGTATGAGGGCCCGACGTCCACAGGTGGGGGTTGTGCTTACAGCCCAACACCGTGCAGGACGTTTGGCATTTGCCAGAGAAAACCAAGATTGGCAAATTCGCCACTGGCGCCCTGTGCTCTTCACAGATGAAAGCAGGTTCACACTGAGCACATGTGACAGACGTGACAGAGTCTGGAGACGCCGTGGAGAACGTTCTGCTGCCTGCAACATCCTCCAGCATGACCAGTTTGGCCGTGGGTCAGTCATGGTGTGGGGTGGCATTTCTTTGAGGGGCCACAGACCCCTTGTGAGACCATATGCTGGTGTGGTTGGCCCGGGGTTCCTCCTAATGCAAGACAATGCTAGACCTCATGTGGCTGGAGTGTGTCAGCAGTTCCTGCAAAAGGAAGGCGTTGATGCTATGGACTGGCCCGCCCGTTCCCCAGACCTGAATCCAATTGAGCACATCTGGGACATCATGTCCAGGAGTTGGCGGATGCCTTAGTCCATGTCTGGGAGGAGATCCCTCAGGAGACCATCCGCCACCTCATCAGGAGCATGCCCAGGCATTGTAGGGAGGTCATACAGGCACGTGGAAGCCACACACACTACTGAGCCTCATTTTGACTTGTTTTAAGGACATTACATCAAAGATGGATCAGCCTGTAGTGTGGTTTTCCACTTTAATTTTGAGTGTGACTCCAAATCCAGACCTCCATGGGTTGATACATTTTATTTCCATTGATAGTTTTTGTGTGATTTTGTTGTCAGCACATTCAACTATGTAAAGAAAAAAGTATTTAATAAGAATATTTCATTCATTCAGAACTAGGATGTGTTATTTTAGTGTTCCCTTTATTTTTTGAGCAGTGTATATCAACTCATACACCCTGTACTATGGAATCGGTACATTCAAAATCTCTTCCCAACTATTTTGCAATCTGTATGGCACAGTTGTCAACATACTGGTCCTCAAATGAAACTGGTATACTTTCCTATTTATGCTATTTTTATTCCTCCGCCAGTTTTAATCCTTTATATTGTGCAGACAGACCAGTTCCCTACCTCCTCCCTCTGCCACCTGCCTCCTCAATTTTTGGGTTAATACTGTAATCAATTCTGATAACTCCACGAAATATATACATTATATTGTAAATTGGAATGGTAGAGTTAAGAACAAAATACCCTTTTCAAAAAAAAAAATCCCCTAAATACTGGTATTTTATCAACCAACACATTTGAGTTCAGCCATAATATTTGTTGTAATATTTGTTCTATATTTTCAGGGGTATGAACCTGAAATTGTAGCCAGCTCTGCGATGCTTGTTTGAAAAAGAGAGATACTTTGAAAAAGTATCACTTTCAATTAATCGAAAATGAGACATGGCAATCTGCACAAAGGCAAGAAGGCCATTTTTAAACAATGGATGAGCTATTCTTCGTAATCTACTTGAGAACCATTTAGGGTTCAAGTAAAACGTTTAAGTAAGTGAAGCTTTTAGATAGAGGATTAGTGCTTTTATATTTAATAATCTCAACCCACCTAATTCATATTCATTATATAGATCGGCAAACTATATTTTATCTGGTTGAGAGTCCCAGATAAAGCTAAATATTTTTTGCTCATATGATTTGAAAAATGAATCATCCAGAGTAGGCAGCACCATAAGTGAGTAAACTGAGATATGACTAAGGAGTTAATCAGGGCAATTTTTCCATAAATAGACAGGTATTTACCTCTCTCCTCTCCTCTTCATTTTATATTGAAATTCATTGTGGAGAGATTATTTATATATTTTGTGATATGAATACCAAGTATGTCTACTTCACTGTAAGCCCATTTTATAGGTAAACTGCATGGTAATGCAAAAGTTGTATTTTTTTAAAGAATCAATAACTAATATTGTACACTTATCATATTTAGGTTTTAGTCCAGAGTCCAGAAAAGTTATCTAGATCTTCAATGAGACGTTGCAGGGATCTAGCTTGCAGACTTAATATAAAACTTTAGTCATCAGCATACATGGACACCTTTGTTTTTAAGCCTTGGATTTCTAATCCTCTAATGTTGTTATTGGATCTGATTTTAATAGCTAGCATTTCGATGGCCATAACGAATAGATATGGTGACAGCGGACACCCTTGTTTAACTCCTCTTCACAATTCAAAACTCTGAGAAGTAGCCATTATTTACTATTTTACACCTGGGGTTGCTATAACATTACTTTTACACATTTTTTAAGAGAATCACCGAAATTGATAAAAAATCCAGGCATTTATAAATAAAATCCAGTCTTACTTATTCAAATGCCTTTTCAAAATCTGCTTTAAATACCAGGCTTGGCTTCTTAGATGTTTCATGATGTTCTATTATTTCTAGAAGTTATCGTATATTATCTCCAATGTATCGTTCATGTAAAAAACCTGTCTGATCAGGATGAACAATACCTGGTAAAACCCTTTTAATTAGGACTGCTATGCATTTCGCTAGTAATTTTGCATCACAACATTGAAGTGTAAGGGGCCTCCAGTTTTTTTAGACTGGATCTTTATGTTTGCCATCTGGGTTTGTTTTAATAATAGTAAAATCAGACCTTCCTGCTGAGTACCTGACAGACTACCATTTCTATAGGAGTAGTTAAAACAATCAAACAATGGAGCTTTGGGTATATCAAAAAAGGCTGGATACACTTCTACCAGTATTCCATCAAGCCCTGGGGTTTTTCCAGACTGAAAGGATTTAATAACCTCAAAAAGTTATTCCTCTGTAATTTGGCCTTCGCACTGATCATTCTGTACATTTGTTAATTTTCAAATTTTTGTATTATTTGGAAATAATTCCTTACCGTAATCTTCATTCAGTGGGAGAGGAAGAGACGGAAAAGAGAACATATGCTTAAAATATTTAGCTTCCTCTTTTAAAATATCATTCAGAGAAACTCGTCTTCAGTAACGAGTTTCTGCAAATTCTTTTTGTTAGCGTTCCCGTGTTGGAGATTCAGGAAGAATTTTGTGCATTTTCTTCATATTCCAATCAGTTTGCTTTATTTTTGTAATATTAGATGGTTCTTGAATTTTTTCCTCTAAACGTTTTTCCTCTAAATGACTTTGTATCTCTGCATTATCATTTTTATTACCTATCTATCTATACTATTAGTTCATGTGTTTCCCTAGTTAGTCTTGTCTCTTTAGCCAGAAACTGCTTTTTTATTATTGATGAATATTGAATCTGAAGGTACATTTAAAGGTATCCCAAAAAATAAGTGGATTTGCTGTTCCTATACTATACTGGAAATAAATTATAAATTATTTTGTCTTAGTTAAAAATGCATTGTCCTCCAGTAAACTTTGATTAAATGTCCATTATCCCCGTTCACGTGGAAAGTTATGTGAAGGCCAATTACAGTGCCTGGCAAAAGTATTTATCCCCCTTGGCATTTTTCCTATTTTGTTGCATTACAATCTGTAATTTAAATAGATTTTTATTTTGGATTTCATGTAATGGACAAACACAAAATAGCCCAAATTGGTTAAGTGAAATAAAAAAACAACTTTAAAAAATTTAAAAAATTTAAAACGGAAAAGTGGTGTGTGCCTATGTATTCACCCCATTTGCTATGAAGCCCCTAAATAAGATCTGGTGCAACCAATTACCTTCAGAAGTCACACAATTAGTTAAATAAAGTCCACCTGTGTGTAATCTACGAGTCACATGATCTGTCACATGATCTCAGTATATATACACCTGTTCTGAAGGCCCCAAAGTCTGCAACACCAGTAAGCAAGGGGCACCACCAAGCAAGCAGCTTGTTGTGGAGAAGTACAGATCAGGGTTGGGCTATAAAAAAATATCTGAAACTTTGAACATCCCACGGAGCACCATTAAATCCATTATTAAAAAATGGAAAGAATATGGCACCACAACAAACCTGCCAAGAGAGGGCCGCCCACCAAAACTCACAGACCAGGCAAGGAGGGCATTAATCAGAGAGGCAACAAAGAGACCAAAGATAACCCTGAAGGAGCTGCAAAGCTCCACAGCGGAGGTTGGAGTATCTGTCCATAGGACCCATTTAAACCATACACTCCACAGAGCTGGGCTTTACGGAAGAGTGGCCAGAAAAAAGACATTGCTTCAAGAAACAAATAAGCAAACACGTTTGGTGGTCACCAAAAGGCATGTGGGAGACTCCCCAAACATATGGAAGAAGGTACTCTAGTCAGATGAGACAAAAATGTAGCTTTTTGGCCATCAAGGAAAATGCTAATCTGGCGCAAACCCAACATCCTCATCACCCCGAGAACACCATCCCCACAGTGAAGGATGGTAGTGGCAGCATCATGCTCTGGGGATGTTTTTCATCGGCAGGGACTGGGAAACTGGTCAGAATTGAGGAATTATATATGGTGCAAAATAGAGGGACATTTTTGAGGGAAACCTGTTTCAGTCTTCCAGAAATTTGAGACTGGGATGGAGGTTCACCTTCCAGCAGGACAATGACCCTAATCATACTGCTAAAGCAACACTCGAGTGGTTTAAGGGAAAACGTTTAAATGTCTTTGAATGGCCTAGTCAAAGGCTAGACCTCAATCCAATTGAGAATCCGTGGTATGACTTAAAGATTGTTATACACCAACGGAACCCATCCAACTTGAAGGAGCTGGATCAGTTTTGCCTTGAAGAATGGGAAACAATCCCAGTGGCTAGATGTGCCAAGCTTATAGAGACATACTCAAAGAGACTTGAAGCTGTATTTGCTGTAAAAAGTGGCTCTACAAAGTATTGATTTTGGAGGTTGAATAGTAATGCATGCTCAAGTTTGATGTTTTTTTGTCTTATTTCTTGTTTGTTTCACAATAAAACATATTTTGCATCTTCCAAGTGTTAGGCATGTTGTGTAAATCAAATGATACAACCCCCCAAAAAATACATTTTAATTCCAGGTTGTAAGGCAACAAAATAGGAAAAATGCAGAGGGGGGTGAATACTTTTGCAAGCCACTGTAGATGATGATCTGATCGCATTCTGTCTCCTATTAAAACTTTTTAAAGCTTTGATGAAAGAGAGAAAGAGAGAAGAAAGTTGTCATGACGACTAGCTTGATTAAGTCTCCTCTATGTATATCTCACTAGATCTGGGTTTTTTAGTCTCCAAATATTCACTATTTCTAATGTATCCATAATATTTGTTATTTCCTTAAGGGCACAGTGATGATAGTTTGTAGAGTGATTTCCTTTACGGTCCATTGAGGTACTTAACACTGTGTTATAGTCTCCTACCATAATGATTTGATCATTTGTTGTCTGTAAGTTCAATAAATTGGTATAAATAGTTTCGAAGAAGTATGGATCATCCTGATATGGACCATATAGATTAATGAGCCAAATCTCTTTTTCGTCCCCTTTCATATAAAAAAAAGATCCACCTTCCTTGCGAATCATTCCTAACTATATGCACATTCAGATCGACATTTTTGTTAATTAATATCATCACACCTTTTGAGTTCCTTTGTCCATGACAGAAAATTATTTCACCACCCCATTCCTTTTTCCACGCAACTTCATGTAAAGAATGTAAAGTGCATTTCCTGTAAACAGTACATGTTATATTCCTTTTCTTTTAGCCACGTAAAGACTGATCTTCTTTTATTATAATCTGCTAAACCATTACAATTATAACTGGCTCTACTTATTTCACCCCTTACCAAAACTAGATACTATTCCAGTCTAAATTGACCATAATTAGTGCTTTTAAAGTTACTGCCATCAGAGGTATGACAGTCAAAATTAGAGCTTTCAAATGACTGATATTTAGAATTCAAGATATAGGTTCTAGCAATATATGTTTTATTCCCTTGCCTGTTTGCCTGTGAGCCAATGCCACAGATGTTAGAAAATTGAGATAAGATATTATGTGTGTGGTAAATCTGAGTAAGTTGATGTGTATGATATTGGATGTGATTTAGTGATAGTGTGTGCGATGTCTGTATAAGAGTAAGACTATAATGTGTGATGTCCAAATAAATAATAACCCTGCCAATTCGCATGGTTAAGTGTCTATGTGTGTAACATGTAGTGCGTAAAGCCTTAATATTCATGATGATAATTGTAATCCATATCGTATCACTATCGTAGTTGCATCATAATTACCTTTAACATCATTGAAAAACACATCCCAGCATTTCCATAGCAATTGACGTTTCACATGATCATGAGACAACATCACTACAGTACAAATGTATCCCGTACAATATGTTATTATTCCCCAATGTCCCTATTCTGATATCTTCCACTTGCTTGTTGTAAACATATATAAACATGAAGACAAAGACATAGAAAAGATAGACAAACAAGAAACATGAAATTATAGAACAGTTCTCGACAATAGAGAGAGGTGAGAGAGGGAGAGAAGAGAGAGAAAGAGGGAGTGAGAGAAGAGAGTGAGATCAAGTGTGTATGTGTATGTACAGTGGGGCAAAAAAGTATTTAGTCAACCACCAATTGTGCAAGTTCTCTCACTTAAAAAGATGAGAGAGGCCTGTAATTTTCATCATAGGTACACTTCAACTATGACAGACAAAATGAGAAAAAAAATCCAGAAAACCACATTGTAGGATTTTGAATGAATTTATTGGCAAATGATGGTGGAAAATAAGTCTTACCTCTCTCCCTTTGTTGCCTCTGTACAGGATTTCAGTCTCTTGCGACGTTCGTTTATCTCCCATGGAAATTGGTCATTGAGACCGAATTTAGTACCTTTAAGCTCCCTTCCCCTGCTTTTGTTGGTAGTGTTCAAATTTTGCAATGATCAGTTGGGGACCCTTGGCCCTCCGAGCTCCAAGTCTGTGAACACGGTGGAAAGCCACCTTGTTTGCAGTCTCTAGAGGAAATTTCAAGGCGGATTGCATAAATTCTCTGATTGCGCCCTCTGGATTATTGGATGCGTCCTCAGGAATCCCAGAAAATATTAGATTTTCACGCATGCTACAACTTTGTATGTCTAGCTGCGACTCCTTCATCACCCTGTTTTCCCTGAATAGACAATCCATGTTGGAATTGTGGATTTTTACCTTGGATGTGAGTGCCTTGTTCTCTCCTTGGAGCGTGAGAATTTCACTCTTGCTAAACTCCAAACTCCCCCTCAGCCCTGCTACCTCCTCACAAAACTTTCCAGTATTGCATGAATTCCAGTCAGAGCACTAGCCTCTACTTCAACAGTAAGTAAATCGTCTGTGTCTGTAGATGAATCTGTTTTTCTTTTTTTTGTCGGGTTAGAGTTCTTTTGTGAGGTAGTCGGATCTTTCCATGATGGAGCATGTTGTTCCTTCATAGTGTAAAGCTGTTGGTACTCATTGATTTCCCTCAGGATCTCCTTAATATCCAGGTTGGCTCTTTACTGCAACCAGTTGTTTTTCAAGAGTTTTTAACAATGCGTCTTTCCCATGACGACGACCGGTGTCTGCAGTACAGCCACTAGCACTGTTGTTTGGTTAGCGGTGTTTCTTAATTGTTAAAAGCTAAACGTGTTACGGAATCCATGCAAAAATAAGGTTGGTATTCTTATTTAACAGCCATTTTGTTTTAATCAAAAATAACAAACGGGCTGTTTTCCAGCATACAGTGTTCAGCTGCACATTCTAATGACATGCTGCACAACAGTGAGTGACTCAGCCAGAGAAAGTTGTTTTTGAGATGTTTGTTTTAAGCCTATCTAGGGCTGCCCCGGGCAGCTATCAAAAGACAATGGCCAAGAAAAATAAAATAAAGAGAGAAAGTTGAGAATAGAAAATTATGGATTGTAAAATCAGCAATGTATCATCACTAAAGTGGAGCCCAAAAGAGGAAGGCCAAAAATGAGAAAGCAAAGGAGGTATCAAAATTAGTTAAATTAGATTCCTTTTTCAAATGCAGTTCAAGTGCAGCCATTGCTAGCACAAGCAATGTAGCGGGACCAGAAGAGGATGTAGGTTTATCATCGCCAGCAGCTTTTAGCAGGTCAAGTGAGCCAAGGCAAGCTGTTCCATTGTGCCAGAAGAAGCAACTTTGAACAGAGGATACAGATTGTCAGGTATCGGCGGATACGACCCTGAGCACAAGCCTGGCCATACTACCACGGACAAGCTATCCTCGGGCCGGGCAGGGAGGAAGAGGAGCAGGGCGAGGCTAGAATCGTGGCAGCTGAGGAAACAGGTGGAAGTGGGACAGACAGCCTTTTTACCTATCCAACTGACGGGGAATTATGCAACAAATGTGGATGCAAAAGATAAATGGCACATTATTGCATTAGGCTCGTGTAAGCCTAATGGCCCATTTCCAAGTGTTGACGAAAGGCGGTGTTTTTCAGAGTCGTATTACATCACTACAACCAAGGCTGGAATCAAATTACCACTTACATGGCTATGTTATTTGGCCAAGCTAGATGGCGCGTTTTGTGAGCCTTGCTGGCTGTTCGGAGATTGGAGTGCCCCTTTCTTCTCTGATGCGTGGGTCAATGGGGTGAGAGATTGGCGCCATCTAATGTAACTTTCACACGTGGTCATGTAATTTGGCATTCAGAGGGCACTGTGAAAGGCTGGGGCAGGCCAAAAGTGGGAATTTTCTCAGTATAATTGATCTGCTGTCATTGTATGACCCAGTTCTGAAATAACTTTTAGAACGTCCCGCAGGATCCGTTAACTATCTCAGTCCTCAAAATGAGCTGATTTATATCTTAGCCAGCGAGTGAAGTGTGACATTCAGGGAGCCCCATTTTTTTCTAGTATTATGGACACCACACTGGATGTATCCAAAGTAGACCAGTTAAGCCAAGTTTATTGCTATGTGAGAGTGATAAGGGTTGCAAATAATGTCGCCACAGATCTGACCATCACAGAGTCGTTTTTTGGATTTCTGGAGACTGCTGACACATCAGCAGCTGAGCTTCAACATAAAATCCTGTGCAGCATAGAAGATAATGGGCTGGATATTTCAAAATGTAGTGGGCAGGGGTATGATGGAGCTCCTAACATGAACGGGGTCTATTCGGGTGTGCAGGCCAGAATATCCGGAAAAGAGACACTTCCTGTTTATGTGCATTGCGCAGCGCACAATGTTAACCTGGCTCTATACGACTCTGTCAAAAATGTGCCAGAGATTAAACAGTTTTATGATACTGTTGAACTGTTATACACCTTCTTCGGGCATAGCATAAAGAGATGGTCAATGTTGAGTGGTATATTTGATTTTGCATCAGAAAAGAAAATGTGACTAAAACGACTGTGTCCCACCCGCTGGTCATCTAGATATGAGTCGCCTGCCGCCCTGAGATACAGGTATGGGGACGTAATAAAGGACCTCACCAAGATTGTGTTTTCAAGTGACAAGAAGGACGAGAGGAATGATGCAGCACTGAAAAAGAAAATGGAAAAATGTATTCACATTTTTTCGTCGTTCTGCAGACTAAGGTTTTAGAAAATATGAACGTTGTCTCCAAAATGCTACAGGCCAAAGACGCAGACCTGCACAGGGCAGTCAGTCTACTCAAGGACATGATAGAGGTCCTGTCCGGATTCCGACAGGATTTTGAGAAGGCCAAAGTCACTGCAGAGACCCTTGCTGACAAATGGGGAGCTCAGAAGGCATTTGAAGACACCCGGAAAAGGAAGGCGGGGTGTCATTTTGATGAGCTATGCGAGGA
This sequence comes from Oncorhynchus clarkii lewisi, assembly GCF_045791955.1. Lineage (NCBI taxonomy): Eukaryota > Metazoa > Chordata > Actinopteri > Salmoniformes > Salmonidae > Oncorhynchus > Oncorhynchus clarkii. The sequence continues at coordinate 15,150,997 of NC_092176.1, forward strand.
CGAGCGACTGTCTGATGGGGAGAGTAGTTTTAGAGTCAACATCTTTAATACACACCTTGACATCGTTATCCACCAGCTGTCAAACAAATTTAAAAGTCTGCGGGCAACATAGAGTCTGTTTGACTCCATCCATCCCACTACCCTGGCCAACGCAGATGGTGATGCGAGACTATGAGACCACCAGCCGGCTGGCTGAACATTACATCAAAGGTATATCGGCAAGCTTCCCTAGCCAATTACTCTCTTTCAGGGCCTGTTTTAAGAAGGAAATAGCAAAGCACACTACATGGCCAAGATGCTCATTGTGGATTAAAATTCCACAATGGCCATTCTGTTCATTGAAAACACCAGGGCCAGGACCATGGATTTGAATGCCATAGTCAACGACTTCGCAGAGCGCAAGGCCCGTCAAATGCCAATCAAATGAGTGAGTAAGCTTATATTTTTACAGGAAAGGCTACGCAGACAGCCTATATAAATCAAGATTTATTGAGATTAATTTACATTGCTTGTCAATCTACGACTATGCTCGATCTGTCTTTGGAAACCATGTTCTGGTGCACGGTCGCTGAGCCATTTCATTGTCATCATAGCCTATACGTTTAACTAGGCTATAACATAATAGTAAGCACATACGCATCATATACTGTTAAAAGGCATGCTGCCATTTAAGCAATCTGTTTGAATGCTCCACTTGATTGATTTGCTGGTGTTTTTGATAGAGCCTCTGTGGGAGGCAGGTCATCTGAAATACTGGTATGTCAGTTTTGCCGCTGTGCATAACTTCGGCGAGCATAGCTGTAGCTGGTCATTAGCTGTGTTTCGGTGTTTTTGTCAAGATATTGATCTATATATTTACGTTTTATAATATAGGCTATTGCCTATTATTTGCACATAAAGTAGGGTTTTTTTTGACCGCTTTGTGCTTTCCGTGGTGCTGATCGACTTATATGGGTTCATTTCTGACCGCCGTCCATGGTGCTGAATGTATTGGCTACATTGCGGCTTCTCTGGTAACAGCTTCAAATGTGCCCTTAGATTTGATTCTGCTTAGTAATATTAACACACAGCCTTACCAACAAAAGTATTTACATTCTAAGGGAAATATGGGTGGTGATAGGGCCCTTGGGCCCGTCATGAATAAGCTATGCTACTGTTAAGAACTCCAGACTCCCAGCTGCTCAAGTGGAACTTTCCATCTTTCCTGTTGTTGCTCATGTCCTGTTGTTGCTCATGTCCCTCACTTTCACCAAACAAAATAACAAGGCTTTCTGGTTTCTTGGCCCTTATTACTTATTTTCTCTCTCCCTGACATGAGTCTCTATAAGAAGGTCTGGAGTACACTGTGTAGGGTAGCCCAAGGGCTACAGTCAAGCATCAGAGCTCTCTTCATCGTCTGATATCAATGACTGCTTTAGACTTCAATTCCCAAATGGATTTCTTTCCACTGGTTCTCTTTCAAATACTTGTTTCGATGTCTCACACTGGGATTCACTGATAGGCGGATTCACTATTATAAGAACCAATCACACAACGTCTGTTGGAGACAGACAAGTTGAGTGGCGAATGAGGTGAGCCCCTCCCTTTTAATAAGGCGCATCTCATCCTGCCCTCTGGTTATTCTTTCTCTCTTCCTTGCGAAGATCACTACATTCCTAAAGCTCTCCTCAGCACGACTTGATCCCTGTCTTCCTGATCAACTGTTCTCAGGTGAACCACAAGGTTAACGCTGCCGACCGTAGAACCTCAGCGCTTGTCTTTTTGTGTTGAACAACTAACGAACGGAACGTTTTTGTGTAGAATTAGCTCTTCTGCTATTTCTACTCCCTAATTCTCCTGTAGCAGCTAGCATCACATGGCTAGCTGCGGAGACCTGGCTAGCTAACTCGGCCAGCTCGCTGAAAGGCCAGCTATACCACCAAATTTGCTTTTATACCTGGCCAAAAGGTAGAATTGCTAACACTCCTCCTTTAGTGCAACCCACATCTCCTTGGGTCGTGTTGACTAGACTGACTGTCCTATCGTCACAGTTCGAAGGTCGAGAGAAACACTTTGTTCGTCGAGAGACTAAGAAAGCACACATTTTCTCTGGCTAGCACTGTGCTAAATAGCTACCACGTGGCGAAAGCTAGCTAGCTTTACCCGAGGCCCTTCTCTCATTTAGGACAACCTACATTCACTCATTTGTAACTGACCGGTTTAGCCTCTCTGCTTTACAGTCGTATGAGATATTTTATCCGAAGATCAGTACCCATGTGGTTCCCTTCAGCTAGCACTGTGCCCGCTTTAGCATGCCTTTAGCCCACAAGCTGGTTGCTAGCTAGCTAACAACTATACTAGCTCGATGATGCTATACCCGGCTCGATGATGCTGGGAAGCCAGCTGCTACTGGCTCTTCCACCTACGATGGAAATGCCAGCTTGCTCTTTCGTTTAGTACATCTAACATTCACTTGTTTCGTTTGCTAAACAGACCAGTTATACCTCATTGTTCTATGATCAATAGAGACTCTCAGGACCGAAGAAGTAATGCTATTCATGCGGTTCTCTTTAGCTAACACTGTGCTAGCTTTAGCATGCCTTTAGCCCACAAGCTAGTTGCTTGCTAGCTAACAACTACATTAGCTCCACGTTATAGTGTTTATACACAGTGCTCACTTCATTAGTGGCGAGGCATCTATTAAGCTAGCTCACGCCTGTCAAGTCTAATTCGCAGCAGGCACTACTGGGTTAGCGGGCAATTTTCCAGGTCAGACATGCGCTATACACTCAAACCCCCTCGCTCTTGAGCTGTTGGCTCAATGATGCTCTTCCACCTACAATGGAATTTCCAGCATGCCATGGTCAATAGAGACTCTCAGGACCAAAGAAGCAATGCTATTCCCACATTTTCTTTGGCTTAGCTCACTGCGTGAACACTAGCTAGCTAACATAAAAGTCTCATAGCTATGCGTTGACTAGCACATGCATAAACTAGTTAGAAATACTTTTTTCCAATAGCTATTATGGGCCCTCGTAACAAACACGTTCAGGCAGCCCTCAAATGAATCCTGCAAGTTTTGTAAGGTTTAACCATGTAGCATGTTTTAACCACTCCTATGTTAATGGTAGATTATCAGACACTCAACAAGAAGGTCTGATTTAATTATTACTGAAACAGGATACAAGTGGGAAATATAAAGATCCAGTCCATTTAAAAAAATTGGACGCCCACTTCAGTGTTGTGATGCAAAAATTCTAGCAAAATGTATAGCACAGCACATAGAATTAAAAAGGTATTGTCGGATATTGTTCATTCTAATCGGACAAGCATGGACGATACATTGGAGATAATATAAAGTAAGTACTGGAAACAATAGAACACTATGAAAATCTGGGAAACCAGGTCTGCTATTCATACCGGACTTTGAAAAGGCTTTTGGGGCCACCCGAGTGGTGCAGTGGTCTGTGCCACTAGAGATTCTGGGTTCGAGTCTAGGCTCTGTCGCAGCTGGCCGCGACCGGGAGACCCATAGGGCGGCGCACAATTGGCCCAGTGTCGTCCGGGTTAGGGGAGGGTCCTTGTCCCCCCCGCGCTAGCGACTCATGTGGCGGGCCGGGCGCAGTGCACGCTGACACGGTTGTCAGGTGTATGATGTTTCCTCCGACACATTGGTGCACCTGGCTTCCGGGTTAAGTGGGCATTGTGTCAAGAAGCAGTGCGGCTTGGCTAAGTTGTGTTTCGGAGGACGCACGGCTCTCGGCCTTCGCCTCTCCCGAGTCCATACGGGAGTTGCAGCAATGAGACAAGACTGTAACTACCAATTGGATACCACGAAATTGGGGAGAAAAAAATTGCAAAAAAGAACTTAAATCATATTAAAAATATTAATTAAAAACTTATTTCGATAAAGTACCACTTGGGTTTAAATATAAATACCTGGAACATTTAAATTTTGGACAATCTCTTATAAAATGGGTTTAAATCTTGTATAGTAACCCTAGGTGTAAAATAATAAATAATATGCTACTAATATAATATGCTACTTCTCACTGTCAAGAGGAGTAAAACAAGGTTGTCCACTATCGGCATACAGTGCCTTGCGAAAGTATTCGGCCCCCTTGAACTTTGCGACCTTTTGCCACATTTCAGGCTTCAAACATAAAGATATAAAACTGTATTTTTTTGTGAAGAATCAACAACAAGTGGGACACAATCATGAAGTGGAACGACATTTATTGGATTATTCAGCCCCTTTACTTTCAGTGCAGCAAACTCTCTCCAGAAGTTCAGTGAGGATCTCTGAATGATCCAATGTTGCCCTAAATGACTAATGATGATAAATACAATCCACCTGTGTGTAATCAAGTCTCCGTATAAATGCACCTGCACTGTGATAGTCTCAGAGGTCCGTTAAAAGCGCAGAGAGCATCATGAAGAACAAGGAACACATCAGGCAGGTCCGAGATACTGTTGTGAAGAAGTTTAAAGCGGGATTTGGATACAAAAAGATTTCCCAAGCTTTAAACATCCCAAGGAGCACTGTGCAAGCAATAATATTGAAATGGAAGGAGTATCAGACCACTGCAAATCTACCAAGACCTGGCCGTCCCTCTAAACTTTCAGCTCATACAAGGAGAAGACTGATCAGAGATGCAGCCAAGAGGCCCGTGATCACTCTGGATGAACTGCAGAGATCTACAGCTGAGGTGGGAGACTCTGTCCATAGGACAACAATCAGTCGTATATTGCACAAATCTGGCCTTTATGGAAGAGTGGCAAGAAAGCCATTTCTTAAAGATATCCATAAAAAGTGTTGTTTAAAGTTTGCCACAAGCCACCTGGGAGACACACCAAACATGTGGAAGAAGGTGCTCTGGTCAGATGAAACCAAAATGGAACTTTTTGGCAACAATGCAAAACGTTATGTTTGGCGTAAAAGCAACACAGCTGAACACACCATCCCCACTGTCAAACATGGTGGTGGCAGCATCATGGTTTGGGCCTGCTTTTCTTCAGCAGGGACAGGGAAGATGGTTAAAATTGATGGGAAGATGGATGGAGCCAAATACAGGACCATTCTGGAAGAAAACCTGATGGAGTCTGCAAAAGACCTGAGACTGGGACGGAGATTTGTCTTCCATCAAGACAATGATCCAAAACATAAAGCAAAATCTACAATGGAATGGTTCAAAAATAAACATATCCAGGTGTTAGAATGGCCCAGTCAAAGTCCAGACCTGAACCCAATCGACAATCTGTGGAAAGAACTGAAAACTGATGTTCACAAATGCTCTCCATCCAACCTCACTGAGCTCGAGCTGTTTTGCAAGGAGAAATGGGAAAAAATGTCAGTCTCTCGATGTGCACAACTGATAGAGACATACCCCAAGCGACTTACAGCTGTACTCACACAGACAGCATCGTGAAGAAGGCGCAGCAGCGCCTCTTCAAGGAGGCTGGCGCACTACAAACGTCTACAGATGCACAATCGAGAGCATCCTGGCGGGCTGTATCACCGCCTGGTATGGCAACTGCACCGCCCTCAAAAACGCATCACCGGGGGCAAACTACCTTTACACCACCCGATGTCACAGGAAGGCCATAAAGATCATCAAGGACATCAACCACCCGAGCCACTGCCTGTTCACCCCGGCTCAACTCCAGCCACTTTAATAATGGGAATTGATGGGAAATGATGTAAATATATCACTAGCCACTTTAAACAATGCTACAATACGTATATAGTGTACTCTATATCATCGACGGTATCCTTATGTAATACATGTATCACTAGCCATTTATACTATACTATGCCACTTTGTTTACATACTCATCTCATTTGTACATACTGTACCCGATTCTACTGTATCTTGCCTATGCTGCTCTGTACCATCACTCATTCATATATCCTTATGTACATATTCTTTATCCCCTTACACTGTGTACAAGACAGTAGTTTTGGAATTGTTAGTTAGATTACTTGTTATTACTGCATTGTCGCTAGAAGCACAAGCATTTCGCTACACTTTAACATCTGCTAACCATGTGTATGTGACAAATAAAATTTGATTTGATTTGAGACCAATTTGTCTTCCAACAAGACAATGATTAAAGCAAAATCTACAATGGATTTGTTACAAAAAGTTTGAAATATCCAATAAATGTCGTTCCACTTCATGATTGTGTCCCACTTGTTGTTGATTCTTCACAAAAAAAATACAGTTTTATATCTTCATGTTTGAAGCCTGAAATGTGGCAAAAGGTCGCAAAGTTCAAGGGGGCCGAATACTTTCGCAAGGCACTGTATCTATTTATGGCCATCGAAATGTTAGCTATGAAAATCAGATCCAACAATAACATCAAGGGATTAGAAATACAGGGCTTAAAAACAAAGGTGTCATTGTACGCTGATGATTCACGTTTTCTTTTAAATCCACAACTTGGATCCCTCCACAGCCTCATAGTGGATCTAGATAATTTTTCTAACCTCTCTGGATTACGTATTGGACCATTAAAAAAATACTACTTTTACTTTACCAATAAAATGGTCTGATGGTGATGGTGGATATACTCGGTATACACGGAAAGGTAAATACCTTTCTATTTGTGGAAAAATCACCCTGTTTAACTCTTTAGTCATATCCCAGTTTACCTATTTGCTTATGGTCTTGCCTACCCCTGGAGATAATGAAATCTGTGAAGTTATTGGGATTTTTACAAATGATCTTAGTTTGAACAATTACTTGTGTCATGCACAAAGTAGATGTCCTAACCGACTTGTCAAAACTATAGTTTGTTAACAAGACATCTGTGGAGTGGTTGAAAAACGAGTTTTAATGACTCCAACCTAAGTGTATGTAAACGTCTGACTTCAACTGTACATAAGTATTTAGAACCTTTTCTAGGAGACTCAAAATTAAACTCAAGTGCATCCTGTTTCCATTTATCATCCTTGAGATGTTTCTAGAACTTGAAGTCCACCAGTTGTAATTTCAATTGATTGGACATGATTTGGAAAGGCACACACCTGTATATATAAGGTTTCAGTCACGCCCTGACCTTAGTGAGCCTTTTTATGTCTCTATTTTGGTTTGGTCAGGGTGTGATTTGGGTGGACATTCTATGTTCTTTTATTTCAAGGTTTTGTATTTCTTTGTTTCTGGTTGAGTGTGGTTCCCAATCAGAGGCAGCTGTCTTTCGTTGTCTCTGATTGGGGATCATACTTAGGCAGCCCTTTCCCTCCTTCTGTGTGGGATCTTGTTCTTTGTTTGTGTGCAGGTAGTTTGCACATCGAAGCTGTTTGGTCGTTGTATTCTTTATTGTTTTGTCCTTTCAAAGTTTCACTTTGTTATTAAATTATGTGGAACTCAAAGAAAGCTGCGCCTTGGTCTCTTCCTTCCGGCGACACCCGTTACAGAAGTTTCTTGGAGGAGTGGACATGGGAGGAGATAATGGAAGGCAAGGGACCCTGGGCACAGGCGGGAGAATATCGCCGTCCTAAGGAGGAGCTGGAGGCAGCTAAGGCGGAACTGCGATGCTACGAGGAGTTGGCTCAACGAGGCGTGCACGAGAGGCAGCCCCAGACATTTTTTGGGGGGGACACACGGGGAGATTGGCGGAGTCAGGTTATAGACCTGAGCCAACTCCCGTGCTTGCCGTGGGGAGAGAGTGACCGGGCATGTTATGCGGTAAAGCGCACAGTGTCCCCAGTGCACACTCATAGCCCACTGCGTTATATACCAGCTCCCCGCATCGGCCGGGCTAGAGTGGGCATCCAGCCAGGACGGATGGTGCCGGCTCAGCGCATCTGGCCTCCAGTGCGTCTCTTTGGTCCAGGATATCCTGAGCAGGCTCTATGCACAGTGTCTCCGGTGTGCTCTCACAGCCCAGTGCGTCCTGTGCCAGCACCCCACAGTTGCCGGGCTAGGGTGAGCATCCAGCCAGGAAAGGTTGTGCCAGCTCTGCTCTCCAGACCTCCAGTGTGTCTCCACGGCCCAGTAATGATCCATTACATGAAACCTCCAGTGATGATTCATGGCACGAAGCCTCCAGTGATGATTCATGGCACGAAACCTCCAGTGATGATTCATGGCACAAAGCCTCCAGCGATGATCTATGGCACGACACCTCCAGTGATGATCCATGTCACGAAGCCTCCAGCGATGAGTCATGGCACGGAGGCTCCAGCGACGGCCTCCAATCCGGAGCCTCCAGCGACAGTCCCTAGCCTGGGGCCCGCAACGAGGGTCCCCAGTCCGGGGCCCGCAACAAGGGTCCCCAGTCCGGGGCTCGCAACGAGGGTCCCCAGTCCGGGGTCGGCGACGAGGGTCCCCGCACCAGAGGCGCCACCAAAGTGGGGTGAGCCAGAGGTGGAGCGGGGTCTGCGTCCCGCACCAGAGCCGCCACCGCGGATAGATGCCCACCCAGACCCTCCCCTATAGGTTCAGGTTTTGCGGCCGGAGTCCGCACCTTTGGGGGGGGGGTACTGTCACGCCCTGACCTTAATGAGCCTTTTTATGTCTCCATTTTGGTTTGGTCAGGGTGTGATTTGGGTGGGCATTCTATGTTCTTTATTTTTAGGTTTTGTATTTCTTTGTTTCTGGCTGAGTGTGGTTCCCAATCAGAGGCAGCTGTCTATCGTTGTCTCTGATTGAGGATCATACTTAGGCAGCCCTTTTCCCTCCTTCTGTGTGGGATCTTGTTCTTTGTTTGTGTGCAGGTAGTTTGCACATCGAAGCTGTTCGGTCGTTGTATTGGCCTCTTCCGGCGACGACACCCATTACAGTTTCACAGTTGACAGTGCATGTCAGAGCAAAACCCAAGCCGTGAGGTTGAAGGAATTGTCCGTAGAGCTCCTAGACATAATTGTGTTGAGATACAGATCTGGGGAGGGGTACCAAAACATGTCTGCAGCATTGAAGGTCCCCAATAACACAATGGTCTCCATCATTATTAAATGGAAGAATTTGGAACCACCAATACTCTTCCTAGAGCTGGCCTCCCGGCCAAACTGAGGACTCTGGGGAGAAGGGCCTTGGTCAGGGAGGTGACCAAGAACCCGATGGTCACTCTGACAGAGCTCTAGAGATCCTCTGTGGAGATGGGAGAACCTTCCAGAAGGACAATCATCTCTGCAGCACTCCACCAATCAGGCCTTTATGGAAGAGTGGCCAGACGGAAGCCACTCCTCAGTAAAAGGAACATGACAGCCCACTTGAAGTTGGCCGAAAGGCACTTAAAGATTCTGACCATGAGAAACAAGATTCTCTGGTCTGATGAAAACAAGATTGAACTCTTTGGCCTAAGTGCCAAGCATCACGTCTGGATGAAACCTAGGACCATCCCCATAGTGAAGCATGGTGGTGGCAGCATCATGCTGTGTGGATGTTTTTCAGTGGCAGGGACTGCTAGACTAGTTTGAGGGAAAGATGAACGGAGCAAAGTACAGAGAGATCCTTGATGAAAAACAGCTCCAGAGCGCTCAGGACCACAGACTGGGGTGAAGGTTCACCTTCCAACAGGACAACGTCCCTAAGGACACAGCCAAGACAACGCAGGAGTGGCTTCGGGACAAGTCTCTGAATGTCCTTGAGAGGCCCAGCAAGAGTCCAGACTTGAACCCGATCGAACATCTCTGGAGAGACCAGAAAATAGTTGTGCATCAATGGTCCCCATCCAATCTGACAGAGCTTGAAAGGATCTGCATAGAAAAATGGGAGAAACTCCCAAGAAGTGTCATACCCAAGAAGACTCGATGCTTGGTGCTTTGCTTCAACAAAGTACTGAGTAAAGCATCTGGATGCTTCTGTAAATGTGATATTTCCATTTAAAGAAATGTATAAACTAGCAATTATGAGGTATTGAGTGTAGATTGATTAAGAAAAAAAACAATTCAATCAAGTTTAGAATAAGGCTGTAACATAACAAAATGTGGGAAAAGTCAAGGGGTCTGAATACTGTAGTTTCCATAACTAAAAATATAGTTGTTTCAGCTGTTTGAAGTTGGTGTACAAAACCAAAAGTAAAAGACACAAAAACAAAATGTCAGAACAGGAAGCATAGAAATAGTGCACATGCACTTGCTTTCAAGTAGAATGATTTATAACTCACATTTCTATGTGAATTTGGTAGAGTCCCCAAAAAGTTACATATTGCCACTTTAAAAAGACAGATTTTTATATTACACTAAATATATTTCAGCGGGGCCACGGAAATGTATTCAAGGGTTAACATTTATGTTTTAGTAGACGCTCTTATCCAGAGCGACTTACAGGAGTAATTAAGGTTAAGTGCCTTGCTCAAGAGCACATCAACAGATTTTTCACCTAGTAGGCTCAGGATTTGATCCAGTAACCTTTTGTTTACTGGCCCAGGTGTCACGTCCTGACCATAGAAAGCCTTTATTTTCTATGGTGTAGTAGGTCAGGGCGTGACTGGGGGGTGTTCTAGTTTATTAGTTCTATGTGTAGTCTAGTTTTTATATTTCTATGTTGGCCTGGTATGGTTCCCAATCAGAGACAGCTGTCTATCGTTGTCTCTGATTGGGGATCATATTTAGGTAGCCTTTTCCCACCTGTTGTTTGTGGGATCTTGTTTTTGTATTGTTGCTTTTGAGCCCTACAATGCTGTACGTTCATTTGTTTGTTTCTCTTTATTATTTTGGTTGCTGGTTCTCATTCTAATAAATGTATGATGAACTCAAATCACGCTGCGCCTTGGTCTACCCATTTTGACGAGCGTTACACCAGGGCTCTTAGCCGCTAGGCTAGCTGCCAGTGTGATATCAGGCTCTATTGTTTGCTCCCTCGTCTCTCTTTCTGTCTATAGAGTTAACAGAATCTTCAGTAACAGAAAACTTATGGCAATCTATTGTAACTTTGGCAATTTATACTTGAATAACTTTTAAAAAATGTATTCATATACAGTATTCATTTATTATATCTGTGTCAATATTGTCCATGAGTTTTAATAGATAGACCATATGGTTCAAGAGAAAATAGCCTCGTTAATTAAAAAAAGCATCTAATCAACAATGTCATTATTTTCAATTAACTCTGCAACTCTTCCAACTATTAACTTTTTTTCACAACTGCCACCAGTTTGACGGCAAAACATAGTAAATAAATAAATAAATACAAGTTTTTAAAAATGTATAAAGGATATTTCATGCTGAAACCCACATACAGTATTACACATCAATGGTATTAACTAAGTTGATGTTTTATATTCAGGATAATGTTTTAAAGGGTCACTAGACGTCTTGTGATAGACTACTTAAAATCCTACTTAAAAAGTTTCAGTATATACCCCCCTTTGCAACCCTATCTTTGACAGAAAAATGTAAAAGCCACTTTTCCTAGAGTTTGAACTACAACAGGTCGGCACAGCCCATCACATTCAGATTGGAAATACCCAAAATGACTTAACAGTGATCATTGATGATATATGGTAGTGACATTACTGGTAAACAAAATGGAACTCAGCAACATCTCTTCAAGTACCATCTATCCATGTTTTTCACCAAACATGGTCACAGCTCCAAAGCGCTCAGGTGTGGCCACCACCACAATGCAACACTGTTTTTGATTCACAGTGCTGTGGCCGCGAAGATAATCACTGTCGAAGATATTATATTATACCTACATCTGTCAGGACTGAGTGTGGAGGAAAGCAACATGGTCTGACAGCATGTCTGAGTGCTTGGGTTGATTAACATACAACACTATGGCACCTGACAGCCAAATGAACTGCCTGCTGGCACTTCTCTAATCCACTCACAATAATCTGAGCAGAAACAATTATGGAGGACATGGCAGATGAAGTTCAGCCATCCTAACACATTACACTGATGGGCTAACACTGGCCCCCAGTGGCACATTATCGGCCAGCTTAACTCACAATCAATACTTTAACATACACACTCACCTTCCTCCTCAGTAGCCTGACTGGGGTAGGCTGGTATTGTATAGAGGACTGGAGTGGAGCGACCACATCACTGTGAGTTATACAGTCTCTGTCAAACTCATCCCTCAAGGTATCATAAACGTCCAGGAGGATCAAGAGGCACATTAATCAGACACATTAGGCAGCTAACGGGAGAATACTTACAGAGGACATTAAGGCTGTCTCGAGATCAAGCCCAGGAAATTAACGACTCGCCCAACAGATACAATCAGTGGCAGATATGAGGGATGGGATTTGAGAGCATGAAGGTGTGCAGGCCTAGGTGATGAATATAGAGTTGGCTTGACAGAACCAATTAAGCAACCCACGGCACACGGCTCACATCAGCCCAGCCTGGTCTCAGAGCAAAACACATAATGTACTAAAATCCGTGAAACTCCATTTAGTATGATATGTTACTTTACGTCAGGTAACATTACATTGGCCTACGTAAATACAGGATACTCAAATGAGTAAAATATGTTACGTTTGGTATGACAGTAGGTCACTTAAGGCAGAAACGAAAGGAGGGTGGTTGTCATACAAAAGCAGTCGAACGTAATATATCATACTAAACGGGTCAAAGCAAACTGGTGCGATTAAGATGTGGGATACTATACGTCCTACTCATATTGTATTGTACGGCCCTATTACATTGGTATACCAATGTAATGCATCCTAAGGTAAAGGAAAATATCATACTAAATGGAGTGGCACAGACTTTAGTAAAATATAACGTGATTTGCTCTGAGACCAGGTTGGTCAGACATGCCACTTACTTGTACATCAGCACCGTACTGATGCCTAGGGGGAAAAACTTGAATTCTCACAGGTTGACGTCTATTGGGTTGAATCTTGTCCCGGGTGCAGAGCTGAGCAATTTCTAGTGCTAGTGCTAGTATTACCACCACACCTGCGGTCACGAGTCATGAAGTCAGTCAAACTCCACGTGACCGCTTAGTCACAGTAATTAGGCTTCTCCAAGCTCTGATGCTGCTGACAGTCATTAGTAGCCTACCAAACTTGCTAAATGCCTGGAACTCAGCACTCTATTGTTGCTCTAATCAATCTGACATCAATGCAAATATGTTCAAAAATCAAATCAAACACTTCATGAAAGCCCATGAGCTCATGTTACGCAACATTTCTATAGTCTATGCAATTGCGCGAGAAAACAGTGATGGCCTCTACTAAAAAGTGGAGGATCCCATCAGCCTTCTATAGGCTAGGCATACTATATTTATTTCTCAACTTTCCTAATATTAAGCACATTATTTATCTTTACAACATGAGTATGGTCTAACTGGCTGGAATGAAAATGAACCATAGGGAAAGTGTCCTCCATTCTCTATTTAAGTGCATAGATGACATTTTTCCCGCTGGCCCTGTTTTGAGACAAGTGCATGATAATGGTCCATTCTAAATCAAAATAAATTTCACAAATATATTATTTAGTATGTAAAGACAAGATTAAATCAAGAAAAGTCTGATGGGTGACAATATTAGCCTATCACTTGTGAATTATATATTATCACTTGTCAATGATGCCCAGCATAAGAAACTGCCTTTTTAGCGACTTTTTCGATTCATAGTCGCACACCTCATGTAGCCTAGCCCACAATATGTTTGGATAGGGTTTGTATAACAACTAAAGTGACCAAATAACTTCTTAAAATTAAGCACATTAATCTGCTTTACAAGGGGTTTAAACCTATCTGGCATACATTAGCAGCGAGTGAGCTTCAAATTTGGGGAAGATAATTTATGATAACTTTATAATAAAAGCATTACATGCATAATTGCATTTGCGGTCACTTATAATATGTATTTCTCACACAATATAGAATAGGTTGATTTTTGTACTATGGGGAAAGTAGATTAACATAGGCTAGTGCTTTTGATGTTCATTAGGCCTACTCATCTTGTTGGCTAGCGAAAAGTAAATGTGGACTGTTCTTCCAATATCTTCAATTTGCACATCAGAATTGGATAAGGACGTGCGCAGTTGCATCCCCAATGTGTCTGTCTTCACTTGTAGCTTGTGAGGAAGACCTGATCACGTGATGGAGAGTCATTTGAGTGCGAGGTGCTTAGGAGCGTGCAGCACTCGGGGAGAAGGGCACAACGCAGCACTCCGTGTCATGCCCTGGCCATAGAGAGGTTTTTATTCTCTATTTTGGTTAGGCCATGGTGTGACTAGGGTGGGCATTCTATGTTCATTTTCTATGTTTTATATTTCTTTGTTGTTTGGCCGGGTGTGGTTCTCAATCAGAGGCAGCTGTCTATCGTTGTCTCTGATTGAGAACCATACTTACTGTAGGTAGCCTTTTCCCACTGGGTTTTTGTGGGTAGTTAATTTCTGTTTAGTGTTTTTCACCTTGCAGGACTGTTTCGGGTTTTTTCCCTTTGTTGTTTTTGTTAATTCAGTGTTCAGTGCTATAAAGAAATATGAACACTTACCACGCTGCGCTTTGGTCCGACAACTCTTCCTCATCCGACGACGAAAGCCGTTACACTCCAGGCCAAGGGCACAATGGCCACTCGCTTCAAAAGGCATGTCTTTTTTTAGGGTACATCATGGCCACAAAGGGGATGCCGCCGTGAAATTTGAGGCATTATCAAGTGCTTTAAAAAAAATCATCATTAGAGTCGCATCATGCAGCCTTAAAATGTATTAAAATCAAAACATATAACCCAACGATTGTAGAACAACTAAAGTTACATGAATAACTTTAAATTAAACATATAGGAGTTCCTATATCTTTGTTAACTGCTCAACACAGAATAGCCGCATGTGCGCACTCCCTCAAATCGTTTGAGAAAATATTTGTATTTTATTCAGCTTGTTCAATTGTATTATTCATACTATAAAACAATGTAAAACAATGCCATGGAATTCCAAGCAAATCTTGTCTGCTAAATGAACTAGTCTAGCCACAGCAATTTAGCATTGCCAGATCAGGACCTAACATAAGGACAAGAGTATGGTATTCTGTTCTTCTGAAATAGACTACATTTTCTTAATATCATGCTTCTTTAGACCTGTCTTAAATAAATAATAGATTTATTTTGAAGGTGTAAGCTATATTACATGGATTTATTAGACTTTTTAGAACGTAGATGTTCCAAAAGGTCTGTATCAGTGGCTTGTAGGCTATGTGTGGAAGCCAGGAGATTCTAAATGTGTTTCTGTTAATTAACAGTCAATTACCGTGAGACCGACACTTATTTGCTTGACAATCACTGTTGTGACCGCCACAGCCCTACGCGTGGGACTGCCTAACCTCTCCTGGAGAGGGTGACTCACCTACCGACTTCAGGGGCTAATAACCTCAGCGAACTGACAAACACAACACAGAGTGGGATATCAGACTAATCTGGGACCAGGGGAAAGTATGGGCATCTCACATATCGCACTACACATCCTGGCACATTTGCTGCATTTGGTATCATCTGTCCTATTTCACCTACAAAAATTGACTATATACTATATTTGCACTATATATGCATGCAAAAAAAAAACTATGACAGTACCTGCCTGTACCTGTCAACACAGATTTGTTTAAGTAGCATTATTCTCTAGTGTGGGGTTAAGGGAGAAGCATGTCAGATGAGATATCTTTTTAAAAACATGCAGTGCAATCATAAATATACTTAAAACTGCCTTCAATTCCCCAGGGCCAAATGACATGAATTAGTCATGTTTACACTGATGAGCCACGGCTACGTATGATTAGAAATAAACTGATACAATCTAGGTCTTCTTCACCAAACTGATTTATGCAAGAATAAACATAGTTATTTCTACTCAAGGCACTAACATCCTCTGTCAGCAACCTCTTTATCTGAGGTTGCTCCCTTTCCTCTGAGACTCATTCTGGCGTGGAGGGACATCAGTTCTCAATATACAAGTATAACATAATGCTAATGTGGTAGAGTAGGCTACAGAAAAAGTGTCCTCCTAAACACACTTTAAGAAAATCATCTTTAAGATGTTGAGCGCAAAAACGAGGCCAAAGTTCCTTCCTCACTATAGCTCATTAGTGTAGACAGAGTAGCTACCTGTAATTAGGATGGCCCAGGTTTTTGTCTCCTTGGCTGAATTCATCGTCATGACATGTTCAAAGAGAGTGAAACAGACATCAATTGGCGGAGTCTTTGGCACATAATGGGCCTGTCTATAGATAGCTCAGCCAGTTAGGATGGGAAACAGACTGTGCAGAGATTGAAGTCTCTGTACTCCAGTTGGAGAGTTAGCCAATCCATGGATAATTTACCAGTCATTGTCACGAGTCAGAGGGGGGATTTCTCCGAGAACAGAAGTGAGCCATTGATGTGGAGGCTCTGCCTGAATCCCACTGTACTGTTTGGGGTTTGGTGTTGTGTTTTGTGCGGTGTAGCCTCGGTTTGAGAAGGGCACGGAAAAGAAAAGAAAACTCAAGCGACCTGTCATTGATGTTTCCATTTCAAATGCCTTCTTTCGCTGAGTGTTTGTTTATCCTGTCTTTGGGCTTAAATCTGAAAATATATACTCTAAAAATAGAATCTTCTTATCTGTTCCGGATTTGTTTATTGATTTAACACAAGTGGTTATGTAGAATGTACAAATGCCTGTATATTGTCAATCAACACAGATGTACTCTCATTCAAACCTATTTGGTTCAAATAAATGATTCCCAGTGTCTTAGTCGTTTCATAATCAGGCACACCTACAGGATATGCCTTATTGTTCTCTTTTTACTGCTGTGCAAATTAGACAATTATGTGTGCCTGCTACCGGCATTTGTCACCTGTCAGTGACTAATCTGAGTGGCAGTGCTCGACTTGGGCTGGAGCTCACCGGAGCTCACGACCGGCACCTCAAATGTTCTACTGCTTGAGCTCCTGTTCCTCTTATGGAATATCAGCGGCGCTCCTGCACCTAAATGTAAACATTACCGGCACCCAAAATGAGTACCGGAACCTATTTCAGTCCAAGTCAAGCTTTGATCCCAAGGCACAATACAGCCTGTATATAGCCATTGAGATTATAATTAAACTATAGATGAACACTGGCAGGACACGTAGACAAAAAGACACCACAGAAGTCAATATCCAAAGTATTTTCATCACCAGAAGATTGAAAAGAATTCTGACAAAATTCAACACAAATCAATGTTTCAAAATGTACTTGAGTTTTATCCCTTTTTGCAACTGGCAATGAGTCAGGCTTGGACTGTGCCAGCAGTCAATACAACAATAAATGGCCATGCAACTGAGTGCACTTGGCCATTCTTCATTACGCTCCACCTTCCATGAAATGGCTTAAACCCATCTCACTGGAAACTCCATCTCAATCAGTCACCATCCAACCACTAAACACGGGTCACTGGACAATGGTCACTGGAATTCAATTAAGACATCTGCACACTCAAATAATACCAACATGTAAATAAACAGCAATTGCATGAGCCTCGTGCAAACACATTTTTTCCGACCATATGAAAACCATATGTAAACCTACAATATCTTTTTCATTGGATTTTAAACATTTATTTTTATTTTTTTTGTCTACAAATCTAATAATTTATTTCTGATTAGCCTCTAATGACTGACCTTGACCACATCTTCATCTGTGGAATGACAGTCCACTGCCTCTGAGATGTCAGTGACCATGCCGTCCGCTCCGATGGTAACCACCTTAACTGGGACAGCCACAGTCTTCCCTGTCAGCACTGCCGTATTCAGGATCTCCGTGTCCTGAGAGAAAGAGAGAGAGGACCAGCAACAGTCATACACAGGGTAATATTAGTACATTACACACCATGGAGAAAAACAGCTCTATAATCAGAACTATTACTGAGTGGACGGCTCCAGAATCAGCACCATTACTGAGTGGACAGTTCTAGAATAAGCACCATTACTGAGTGGACAGTTCTAGAATAAGCACCATTACTGAGTGGACAGTGCTCGAATCAGCATTATTACTGAGTGGACAGCTCTAGAATCAGCACTGCTACTGGGTGGACAACTCTAGAATCAGCACTATTACTGAGTGGACAGCTCTAGAATCAGCACCATTACTGGGTGGACAGCTTTATAGTGAACATCTCTAGAATCAGCACTGCTACTGGGTGGACAACTCTAGAATCAGCACTATTACTGAGTGGACAGCTCTAGAATCAGCTCCATTACTGGGTGGACAGCTTTATAGTGAACATCTCTAGAATCAGTACTATTACTGAGTGGACAGCTCTAGAATCAGCTCCATTACTGGGTGGACAGCTTTATAGTGAACATCTCTAGAATCAGTACTATTACTGAGTGGACAGCTCTAGAATCAGCTCCATTACTGAGTGGATAGATCTGTTACTGTTAGTGAGTTCACAGCTCTGGGTAGAGAAACAAGTTCTATTAGTGAGTGGGCAGCTGTGTCTGACCTCAGTATTTTTATTAAATGGAAACCCTGGTGGAGAAAGAGGATCAGCAGGGGTTCATTACTCCCAATAAAGCCCCTAACCTTTCATTACACAGCCATCGCACTGTCAGAGGAGATAATTGGGCCAATTAAGACAGGCCTGGGAAAGGCTTTACTGTCTTAGCCAGACATGAACATGAAATTGTCTGTTATAGCCATTCACTTCATTACAGTTTGATTTCAATTAGACAGCTAAGCAAGCTGAACCAGCAAAAGAAAGGCCTTGGAGCCAAGGTACACAGCCTTTAGATCATTGAGGACTGTCTGCTCTTTGCTTTGAGGACCCCACATGACATTTAATCCTATAGAGTGAAAAATGTCATTCCAAGCAAGGTCTTCTCATTTACAGTGCCTTGCGAAAGTATTCGGCCCCCTTGAACTTTGCGACCTTTTGCCACATTTCAGGCTTCAAACATAAAGATATAAAACTTTATTTTTTTTGTGAAGAATCAACAACAAGTGGGACACAATCATGAAGTGGAACGACATTTATTGGATATTTCAAACTTTTTTAACAAATCAAAAACTGAAAAATTGGGCGTGCAAAATTATTCAGCCCCTTTACTTTCAGTGCAGCAAACTCTCTCCAGAAGTTCAGTGAGGATCTCTGAATGATCCAATGTTGACCTAAATGACTAATGATGATAAATACAATCCACCTGTGTGTAATCAAGTCTCCGTATAAATGCACCTGCACTGTGATAGTCTCAGAGGTCCGTTAAAAGCGCAGAGAGCATCATGAAGAACAAGGAACACACCAGGCAGGTCCGAGATACTGTTGTGAAGAAGTTTAAAGCCGGATTTGGATACAAAAAGATTTCCCAAGCTTTAAACATCCCAAGGAGCACTGTGCAAGCGATAATATTGAAATGGAAGGAGTATCAGACCACTGCAAATCTACCAAGACCTGGCCGTCCCTCTAAACTTTCAGCTCATACAAGGAGAAGACTGATCAGAGATGCAGCCAAGAGGCCCATGATCACTCTGGATGAACTGCAGAGATCTACAGCTGAGGTGGGAGACTCTGTCCATAGGACAACAATCAGTCACAATCAGTCAGGTATATTGTCAGGTATATTGCACAAATCTGGCCTTTATGGAAGAGTGGCAAGAAGAAAGCCATTTCTTAAAGATATCCATAAAAAGTGTTGTTTAAAGTTTGCCACAAGCCACCTGGGAGACACACCAAACATGTGGAAGAAGGTGCTCTGGTCAGATTAAACCAAAATGGAACTTTTTGGCAACAATGCAAAACGTTATGTTTGGCGTAAAAGCAGCACAGCTGAACACACCATCCCCACTGTCAAACATGGTGGTGGCAGCATCATGGTTTGGGCCTGCTTTTCTTCAGCAGGGACAGGGAAGATGGTTAAAATCGATGGGAAGATGGATGGAGCCAAATACAGGACCATTCTGGAAGAAAACCTGATGGAGTCTGCAAAAGACCTGAGACTGGGACGGAGATTTGTCTTCCAACAAGACAATGATCCAAAACATAAAGCAAAATCTACAATGGAATGGTTCAAAAATAAACATATCCAGGTGTTAGAATGGCCAAGTCAAAGTCCAGACCTGAATCCAATCGAGAATCTGTGGAAAGAACTGAAAACTGCTGTTCACAAATGCTCTCCATCCAACCTCACTGAGCTCGAGCTGTTTTGCAAGGAGGAATGGGAAAGAATTTCAGTCTCTCGATGTGCAAAACTGATAGAGACATACCCCAAGCGACTTACAGCTGTAATCGCAGCAAAAGGTGGCGCTACAAAGTATTAACTTAAGGGGGCTGAATAATTTTGCACGCCCAATTTTTCAGTTTTTGATTTGTTAAAAAAGTTTGAAATATCCAATAAATGTCGTTCCACTTCATGATTGTGTCCCACTTGTTGTTGATTCTTCACAAAAAAATACAGCTTTATATCTTTATGTTTGAAGCCTGAAATGTGGCAAAAGTTCGCAAAGTTCAAGGGGGCCGAATACTTTCGCAAGGCACTGTAATTGCTACTACAAAACCTTGGTTAAAGCTGTGTCTATACTGAAGACTTGGCTTTCAAATGCTTCTGAGATGGCATGACATTGTGCAGAATTAAGGTATGGTTATTAACCTAATTCCAAAATGATGTCTATAGAAGACATTGACATATTTTCATATCACTAATACTGACACCTTGTAACAGGCTCTATCTGCTGTGTGTATGACTTCCTGTCAACATGTTCCTTTCTCTGCATGAGGGAAGAACACATGAATTTGTATACTGCTCCGTATACTGCCAGCACGGGTCCTTAATACTTTTACTTATGACTGTGTGCTTGTGAAAAAAAAGAGAGAAAAGGGGGATTAAGTTCCGTTAAAAGGAGCCTGGACTTTTGTAAGCGTCAATTACCCAGTCCATTCAGGCTTTGGAGTGAAATGATTATTAGCTGTGCCAAAAGATAGCAAGGAATCACAAAAACACTTAATGTGGCACCATCTTCAAATAGCTTTTCATTACATTTTTATTGACTGTGACAGTGTTACATAGCATATAAACCCCTCTCTCTCACTCTGGTGCTGACTTTGCTTCAATTCCCCTTAAAATAGGGGCTGCAGGAAATTAATTCTTTGTCTGCTGGGATTCCTCCATTTCCAGAGGGTATTTTATAATAGATGGGGTAAATGGTTGAGACCTGCTGAAACACAGGGCAGTGTTGCATTAGTTACAGTATGTTGGAAGTGACCCAGCAGGCTGGGACCAGCAGAAGTGAGAGAGCAGGCCCGGTCAGTAATAAGATGCTTCAATGGCCCACATAGCCAGCCACACACACACAGAAAGCGCAATTATTGGCAAAATGGAGAGATGTGGTGCACAACAGAAGAGTTACTTACAGCTGACTCTGAATGAGACAGAGGTCATAGTGAAATATGAGCCAGATTCCTGTAGTACAGGAATCATTACTCTAACTTGTAGACTGTTAAAATAGACCGACCATGAAACTTACTAGGGCTATAGTGCCACTAACAAAGTCAACTACCCACAAATGCGAAAGGAAAAAAGGCTGCCTAAGTATGATTCCCAATCAGAGACAAAGATAGACAGCTGCCTCTGATTGAGAACCACACCCGGCCAAACCCAAAGAAATAGAAAACATAGAAATACAGAAACTAGAATGCCCACCCTAGTCACACCCTGGCCTACCCAAAATAGAGAATAAAAGCCTCTCTATGGCCAGGGTGTGACACCCAATGCAAGTGTTATGATACATTGAATGTTTTTTTTTAAACAGAATGGAGCGTTAAACACTTTTTGGATTTTCGGTGCATGTAAAAGGCATCATCAAAACACAAAAAAATATTTTTGGGCAGACTGTGTCTCTCGTATAATCAAATATTTTTCAATTTCAAATTATTTATTGCATAAATATTGATTGATTATAAATATTGATTGAATTTCCTGTCAATATTTTGGTAAACATTTTAAAGAAGACACTGGGAATGTAATAATTTTCCTAGGGTAGACTTTGGCACTAATTATAGCTACAGTTGACCAGGCATTTACAAATAAATGTTACAATCAAAACGTTTAGGGCTTTGCAAGTTATAGCAGAGGTAACATGTATAAAGTGGGCCTTCATCACTGATATTCTAATTGCAGGTGAACCCAGGACTCCTACTTGTCAAAACACTGCCTTGGGATACTCAGCCATTCTTCAGGACAAAACTGTTTTACACAATCCAAGAAAGTATGTCAATTAAAACGTGAGTACAAAATGTTATCACATTGAAAAAGGAAACAGAAAAATAATGAACTCAATAAAACATTTGTTTTGTGTAGGACGTTGGCCTTTAATGCTAACAGTCTGAGTAAAACATTTTGATTAATTGATCAGTGTTCTTGCTACTGGAGTTAATTGACACCTCATTGTTTGCACCCTTCGTGCTAATTTATGCAAATTTAGGCCTGCTTTTTAGTTAATACTGCTGGCTTGTTTGCCTACTAGCTTGATGAGTTTTATTTACTGTTTGATGTATACCCAACATACTATATGCTAAACAAAATAGCCACTGCCATTTTTGCCTGCTACAGCTTTGGCCTAACTTAAATTTTTGTTATCTTGATGCTATCTCTATTTGCAAAGCTTAATCACGTATATGCTTTCTGCATATTGGTATTGATATGTTTAATTGTATTCATATTGCAATTTAATATTATATTATTTTATAACGTAATTATACTTTCATGTACTGTCTTTATTGCTTGTTATTATTATTATTTTTTTCTCTGTCTCCCTGCAGAAAAACATACGTACATACAATGTTACCCACAGGCTGGCCAGTCCTAAACACAACCAATCAAGACCTGGATCACAGACTACTGCCAACTGTCAATCATATTGTCTATCTCAACTGTATTGTGATTCAATTAATCTGAACAACCTTCCATGCCATGTATCATGATCTGAAAATAAAGACTCAGGTCAGGACATTCACATAATGGATGACCGGTGGATCACAATGAGCCCTGGGCTGAAGTTTTGTATGACTGCTACTTCTAACGTTAGCAGTCATTGCCTGTATTTCTTTCCATGAATGTGAAATATGCCACATTTCTATTGATTTTGAAGAATATTATACATATCTTTATCAATATAAAAATGTGAATGTTACGATGTGCGCTGAGAGTCGGGAAGCAAATTCTGGGAGAGAGTGATTTAATCAATAAACGAAAACATAATACAAAACAGGAAACACGAACACCGCACAGACATGAAACAGAAACAATGGCGCCTGGGGAAGGAACCAAAGGGAGTGACATATAAAGGACAGGTAATCAAGGAGGTGATGGAGTCCAGGTGAGTGTCATTATGCGCAGAAACGCGTAACGATGGTGACAGGTGTGCGCCATAACAAGCAGCCTGGTGTCCTAGAGGCCAGCGAGGGACAACACATGACAGTGAAAGACCTGTTAATGTTTTGTAATTTAATAATTTGCAAATAACAGAAAGCATTTGAAGCTTCAATCATGTATTGGAAAAGTAATGTTGTAGTCATTAGTTATTATCCTGGACAAACCATTTATTTTCACAAAACAATATTTTCTGGTGAGCATAGTACTGTACTTTTGAGCTTTTGGAATTACCGATGAGCAGTTAATCAACACCATATCAGAGCAGGGAATATACAATAAGAGGGACTCCCATTTTCAGTATTGGGAGACTCTAGAAGAATGGATCTAATTCTGCACTAGACAGGATTCAAAACACCTTCATAGTGTTTAGGAGCTTTAGAGGGAACAACACCGAAAGAGAATGGATCTAATTCTGCACTAGACAGGATTCAAAACACCTTCATAGTGTTTAGGAGCTTTAGAGGGAACAACACCGAAAGAGAAGGGATCTAATTCTGCACTGGACATGCCTTTTCGGGTTAGTGCTCCCAGTCTCTGTCAAGGTGGTGCACAACTCTTGATTATGTGGTGTTAGAACAAACCATGTCAGGTTTCAGAACACCTCAGGATGAATGTTTCAGTACACTACCCTCACAACCATGTGTTTCAATATTCCAGCAAATATAAGGTTTTGTCTCCTTTAAGGTGATGCCAGCTGAGTTGCCACTAGTTTTAGTGTTACAAAGCACTTCGTTTTAACAGTGTAATGCTACCACCTGGATGGGAGACTTAGACTTTTTAGGAATGTGATACATTTTTGTCACCCTTATACCTGAGAAACCATATACCTAAAACTCACTTCTATTGAGTGACTCCTTAACACTATTACCTTGCATGGCCTTGATGCGGGTTGTTCTGTGACCCAGGAGCAAATAGCTACCAGTTCTGGAGACCCTATTTGATAGCCAATCAGCCCTGTCTCAGCCACACAGATTGATTGTTTTTCGGCCTTTGCCTTATAACATCTGGGAGAAGTGGCTGCCCAGTCTATCATGGGCCTCTGTTAGCATTCAGCACAGTGCGGTCGCTGCTTGGAGATGTGGTCTGGGCCATAATTTCTGCCCGCATCTGGCCTGTATCTGAAAATAAGTGAGACTTATAGTGTCAGCCAGAGTGACACAGCCAGCATGAGAAGCAGCCATCCAAGCTCCCTGTGTTGTCCCAGGCTATAGGCTAGTGATCCCGCTCGCCACATCTGCCTCTGCCCAAAAACATTCACATTCTAACCCAGCCACCTTGACCACTGCTCCCACTAGAGCAGGTCAAGCACAACATTGAGCCAGGGATTTGAAAGGCTTGTATTATTCATAAAGCACTGGTGAGAGCGAGAGAGAAAGCAGTAAAAATACATCTGGTGTGGAGAGGGAGAGAGACCCATCTGTGCTTATACCTATGTCAAAACCACTGGGGCAGTTTGAAACCCAGCTTAATGTGCCTTGCTCACGTAGCCTACCGTACGAATAAGTAGGAGCACATCATTGACCAATGCAGTCTTATCTACTCAATAATATTTTACTTGATTGTTGTGTGCATAACCTATTATAATACTGGGTGTGCTGGCCCACTCATATTTTTTTCTCTCAATTTGAGCAGGTGATGAATTAATATGACGGATGCACATATAAAATGTGATAGCCCTTAAACAGTCAAGCAATTTAAGTTCATTATTTATAAAAATAAAAAAAGCTTAGATAACCCACTACTCTGAGATAAACAAACGTTTTCTACCTTTCACATTATTTGTGTACAGGGAGACAATAAAAAGGGCATAAGAAGATGACAAATATGTTTCAGAAAATAAATGACAATCCATCTGTGTCATGAAGCTATTAAAGTGGAACTGCCAACGTTTTTAGCAACATTAAATCTTGTTAAAATCTGTTCATATACACCCCCAGGGAGAATAACACATTTTAAAAGAAAAAATTGACAAGTGAGCACTTATAGTGCATTCGGAAAGTATTCAGATCCCTTGACTTTTTCCACATTTTGTTACATTACAGCCTTTTTCTAAAATTGATTAAATTTGCCCCTTAGCCACTCCTGCGTTTTCTTGGCTGTGTGCTCGCGTCTGGCTTGTATTGTTGCTCTGTTGGAAGGTGCACCTTCTCCCCATTCTGAGGTCCTGAGTACACTGGAGCATGTTTTCATCAAGGATCTCTCTGTACTTTGCTCCGTTCATCTTTCCTTCGATCCTGACTAATCTCCCAGTCCCTGCCGCTGAAAAACATCCCCACAGCATGATGCTGGCACCACCATTCTTCACTGTAGCAATGGTGCCAGGTTTCCTCCAGACGTGACGCTTGGTATTCAGGCCAAAGAGTTCAATGTTGGTTTCATCAGACCAGAGAATCTTGTTTCTCATGGTCTGAGAGTCTTTAGGTGCCTTTTGGCAAACTCCAAGTGGGCTTCAAGTGTGCCTTTTACTGAGGAGTGGCTTCCGTCTGGCCACTCTACCATAAAGACCTGATTGGTGGAATGCTGCAGAGATTGTTGTCCTTCTGGAAGGTTTTCCCATCTCCATAGAGGGAACTCTGGAGCTCTGTCAGAGTGACCATCGGGTTCTTGCTCACCTCCCTGACCAAGGCCCTTTTCCCCCAATTACTCAGTTTGGCTGGGAGGCCAGCTCTTGGTGGTTCCAAACTTCTTCCATTTAAGAAGGACAGAGGCCACTGTGTTTTGGGGGACCTTCAATGATGATGCAGACAATTTTTGGTACACTTCACAAGATCCGTGCCTCGACACAATCCTGTCTTTGAGCTCTACGGACAATTCCTTCGACCTCATGGCTTGGTTTTTGCTCTGACATGCACTGTCAACTGTGGGACCTTCCAATTTTGTCCAATCAATTGAATTTACCACTGGTGGACTCCAATCAAGTTGTAAAAACATCTCAAGGATGATCAATGGAAACAGGATGCACCTGAGCTCAATTTTGAGTCTCATAGCAAAGGGTCTGAATACTTATGTAAAAAATTTAAAAAAGTTTGTTTTTGCTTTGTCATTATGGGGTATTGTGTGTAGATGTAATACATTTTAGAATAAAGACAAAAAAGTCAAAGGGTCTGAATACTTTCCGAATGCACCGTAGAAATTGTCACTTTAATGTTTTCTTAAATTCATAGAATGTTTGGGAATGACGTAGAGTAAGGCATTTGTGAAAATTCTATAGCAGTATAGAGTCGGGAAGCGGCCGTGCGGTTGTACAATTATTAGACACTGCAGTAAATAAAACCTAGTAAAAATGTGTCAGTCTTGTCCAGGACCGGACAATACAAAGACTGGTCCGCCATAGCCAATCAGAACACTACATTAGGCCTTTATGCAAATAAGCCATTTACCACACCGGCCTGACATCATTCACTTTAAACTGGACTGTGTGTTTACAGGCAGTAGCAACAGCATGACATTAGATCAGTGGAACACATTCGCCAAAAGCTACAAAATACTGAATGGATTTCTGCAAATATGTGACTCGTTTCAGGAAACTAGGCGTATGGCCAGAAATTAAATTATGAGCCTACTGTAGTTGGTTTAGCCATGAAAAATGACAGGAACCTTCCCGGTAGCCATGATTGGCTGACATAATGGATGGGCTGGACATGCCGAGACATAAGTTCGGATTGGTCTGCCATGTAGCACGCTTCTGTCTATAACATAAGCTGTGTAGGTAATCCTTTCTAATGCAGCTTTTTTTTAACACCATCACATAGTAGAACTGCAAAACTTTTGCTCTCCAAAATTCTGGCATTTGATTGCAAATATGCAGAGGGAGTCAAAAAGAGAACACACAGAAGGCTGTTGTATAAAACACCTGTCTCCGGAATAAATCTTCAAACTAAGGGCAGAGTGGAGAAACCATCCATATTTCTGGGTAAGAGAGTCTAGCTAGCTACATTTTCAGATATTATACGTTTCAAATGTTGTTTTCATTGCAAGTTAAAGCGTACTGTTAGCTAGGTATCTAATGTTAGCTGGCTGGCTCGCTAGCTAATGTTGCGTGTATGATCTGTGTAGTAATATTATTTGTATCTTAGAGTCAATTTAATTGCTAGTTATTGCCTAATGTTAGCTAGCTAGCTGATATTGAACCCGGTTGGTTAGATACCTGCAGATTCCTGCAGGGTAGTAATGTTGAGTTGGGATTATGGTTCATTGTTTAGCTAGCAAGCTACACGTCTAAACAAAAGACTCCACTATGCAAGTAACCATCTCACTGTACCGTTAGATTTTATTTGATATAGTATGTGTTTACCAGAGATGGTAATGTGAAGAACAACATGACCTGCAACAAAGTCAAATTGATATATAACGTTAGGCCAACCAGACAGTATCCAAGTAAAACAATTCTCAGGTAGAAACCCCTGCTTTTATTTTGTCATACTCACAACCGTAAGCTATATTCTGTAATTGGCTTGCCATGGATGATGGCACCGACAGAGATGGTCGCCTCACTTCAGGTCCTTAGAAAACTATGCAGTTATTTGTTTTTTAATGTACTATTGCTTACATTGTTAGCCCAGAAAGTCTAAAGTGTTATTACATACAGCCGGAAAGAACTACAGTGCCTTGCGAAAGAATTCGGCCCCCTTGAACTTTGCGACCTTTTGCCACATTTCAGGCTTCAAACATAAAGATATAAAACTGTATTTTTTTGTGAAGAATCAATAACAAGTGGGACACAATCATGAAGTGGAACGACATTTATTGGATATTTCAAACTTTTTTAACAAATCAAAAACTGAAAAATTGGGCGTGCAAAATTATTCAGCCCCCTTAAGTTAATACTTTGTAGCGTCGCTTGGGGTATGTCTCTATCAGTTTTGCACATCGAGAGACTGAAATTTTTTCCCATTCCTCCTTGCAAAACAGCTCGAGCTCAGTGAGGTTGGATGGAGAGCATTTGTGAACAGCAGTTTTCAGTTCTTTCCACAGATTCTCGATTGGATTCAGGTCTGGACTTTGACTTGGCCATTCTAACACCTGGATATGTTTATTTTTGAACCATTCCATTGTAGATTTTGCTTTATGTTTTGGATCATTGTCTTGTTGGAAGACAAATCTCCGTCCCAGTCTCAGGTCTTTTGCAGACTTCATCAGGTTTTCTTCCAGAATGGTCCTGTATTTGGCTCCATCCATCTTCCCATCAATTTTAACCGTCTTCCCTGTCCCTGCTGAAGAAAAGCAGGCCCAAACCATGATGCTGCCACCACCATGTTTGACAGTGGGGATGGTGTGTTCAGGGTGTTGCTTTTACGCCAAACATAACGTTTTGCATTGTTGCCAAAAAGTTCAATTTTGGTTAATCTGACCAGAGCACCTTCTTCCACATGTTTGGTGTGTCTCCCAGGTGGCTTGTGGCAAACTTTAAACAACACTTTATATGGATATCTTTAAGAAATGGCTTTCTTCTTGCCACTCTTCCATAAAGGCCAGATTTGTGCAATATTCGACTGATTGTTGTCCTATGGACAGAGTCTCCCACCTCAGCTGTAGATCTCTGCAGTTCATCCAGAGTGATCATGGGCCTCTTGGCTGCATCTCTGATCAGTCTTCTCCTTGTATGAGCTGAAAGTTTAGAGGGACGGCCAGGTCTTGGTAGATTTGCAGTGGTCTGATACTCCTTCCATTTCAATATTATCGCTTGCACAGTGCTCCTTGGGATGTTTAAAGCTTGGGAAATCTTTTTGTATCCAAATCCGGCTAAACTTCTTCACAACAGTATCTCGGACCTGCCTGGTGCGTTCCTTGTTTTTCATGATGCTCTCTGCGCTTTTAACGGACCTCTGAGACTGTCACAGTGCAGGTGCATTTATACGGAGACTTGAATACACACAGGTGGATTGTATTTATCATCATTAGTCATTTAGGTCAACATTGGATCATTCAGAGATCCTCACTGAACTTCTGGAGAGAGTTTGCTGCACTGAAAGTAAAGGGGCCGAATAATTTTGCACGCCCAATTTTTCAGTTTTTGATTTGTTAAAAAAGTTTCAAATATCCAATAAATGTCGTTCCACTTCATGATTGTGTCCCACTTGTTGTTGATTCTTCACAAAAAAATACAGTTTTATATCTTTATGTTTGAAGCCTGAAATGTGGCAAAAGGTCGCAAAGTTCAAGGGGGCGAATACTTTCGCAAGGCACTGTATCTGATATAAAAGCGATGTCAACTTACCATCATTACGACCAGAATACGTCTTTCCCGAAGCGGATCCTTTTTTCGGACCTCCACCCTGGACTTCCGATCTTATCCCAGAGGCCGACCCAAAACAACACGGTCGCCGCAGGAGAGGCAGATGGAGCAGCCTACTTGTCAGACTCAGAAGGCGAGCACACCATCCACCGCTTCTGAGCATATTACTTGCCAATGTCCAATCTCCAGATAACAAGGCGGACAAAATTATGGCACGAGTTGCCTTCCATAGAGACATCAGAGATTGCAACATTCTCTGTTTCACGGAAACATGGCTCACTCAGGATACATTGTCAGAGTCGGTACAGCCACCCGATTTCTTCACGCATCGTGCAGACAGAAACAAACATCTCTCTGGTAAGAAGAAGGGCGGGGGTGTATGCCTTATAATTAACAACTCATGGTGTAATCACAACAGCATACAGGAACTCAAGTCCTGTTGTTCACCTGACCTAGAATTCCTTACAATCAAATGCAGACCGCATTATCTTCCAAGAGAACTCTCTTCGATTATAGTCACAGCCGTGTATATCCCCCCAAGCAGATACCTCGTCGGCCATGAAAGAACTTCACTGGACTCTATGTAAACCATATATCCCGAGGCTGCATTTATTGTAGCTGGAGATTTTAACAAAGCTAACCTAAGATTAATACCCCCTAAATTCTATCAGCATATCGAATGCTCAAAACGAGCTGGCAGAATTCTGGATCATTGCCCTCCTGCGCCCTGTCTTTGGCAAATCTGACCATGAATCCATTTTGTTGCTTCCAGCCTATAGACATAAGCTCAAACAGGAAATGCCCGTGCTCAGGTCAATACAAAACTGGTCTGACCAATTGGATTCCACGCTTCAAGATTGCTTCGATCACATGGACTGGGATATGCTGCGGATAGCCGCAGACAGCAACATTCATATATACGCTGACTCAGGGAGCGAGTTTATTAGCAAGTGCATCGATGTCATACCTGCTGTGACTATTAAAACCTTGCCTAACCAGAAACTGTGGATTAAGGGCAGCTTTCGCGTAAAACTGAAAGCGTGAACCACCACTTTTAATCATGGCAAGGCGACAGGATAGGGGGCAGTATTTTCACTTTGGATGAATTCCGTGCCCATAGTGAACTGCATCAAACTCTGTCCTACATTGCTAATATATGCATACTATACTATTGGATAGAAAACCCTCTGAAGTTTCTAAAACTGTTTGAATTATGTCTGTGAGTATAACAGAACTCATAGGGCAGGCAATCTTCCAAACAAGTTTTGAAATTCTGAAAGTTGGGGCAACTTTGACGTCATCGCCCCCTCCTTTCCCAATAATATATGGATCTGGAAACACTTCCTATGCCTTCCACTAGATGTCCTCATTCAGTAGAAAGTGTAATGGAGCATTAGCTGTGAACGTTGACCTAATGGGAGGGAAAAGAGTCGGTGTCGCAACAGAATGCCATTTTGCTGTGGCGCATTTCTCTGTGAGTGCTACAGCTGTTCCAATCAGCCCCAGATGAAAACGAATGATCCGGTTGGAACGTTATTGCATATATATGATTATAACATCCTAAAGATTGATTCTGTACTTAGTTTGACCAGTTTATTCGACCTGGAATATATCTTTTGGAAGTTTTCATGCAAGTTATCTTGGACCAGCAGTCCGTTTTTGGGCACGTGAGCTGAAAGTGATAGCATATGCAGCTACTTGGACACTAGTATTGGACATTATGGAACAAAACAACAATTTATTGTGGAACTAGGACTCCTTGCACTACATTCTGATGAAAGATCATCAAAGTTAAGGGAATATTTATGTTGTAATTTCGTATTTCTGTTGACTCCAACATGGCGGAGAAATATTGTTACGTCTGAGCGCCGTCTCAGATTATTGCAATGTTAGGCTTTTTCCGTAACGTTTAAAAAAATCTGACACAGCGGTTGCATTAAGAACCAGTGTATCTTTAATTATATGTAGAACATGTATCTTTAGTCAAAGTTTATGATGAGTATTTCTGTTATCTGGCGTAGCTTTCTATAATTCCTCCGGATATTTTGGAGGAATTTCTGAACATGGCGTCAATGTAAACCAAGATTTGTGGATATAAAAATGCATATTATCGAACAAAACATAAATGTACTGTGTAACATGTCATATGACTGTCATCTGATGAAGATTTTCAGAGGTTAGTGATTGATTTTATTTCTAATCCTGCTTTTGTGATTTTATCTTTGGCTGGAAAAAAATGTTTTTTCTTTGGTTTGGTGGTGGTCTAACATAAATACATGTTGTGTTTTCGCTGTAAAACATTTAATTCCCTGCGCCACCTTTTCAGCTGAACGGGGGGTGGAGTTCCCTGAGGGGAACGCCTTGCCCCAACAGGTGTTAAACAGCCATCACTAACATAGAGAGGCTGCTGCCAACATACAGACTCAAATCTCTGGCCACTTAAATAAATGGACTCAATAAAAGGTATCACTAGTCACTTTAAATAACGCCACTTTAATAATGTTTACATATCCTACATTACTCATCTCATATGTATATGTACTGTGTTCTATACCATCTACTGCATCTTACCTATGCTTCACGCCATCGCTCATCCATATATTAATATGTACATCATTTGTTCATCCCTTTACATTTGTGTATATGTGTATAAGGTAGTTGTTGTGAATGTTAGATTACTGTTAATTAATAACCTCTTGGATCTCTAGGGGCGCTATTTCATTTTTGGATAAAAAACGTTCCCGTTTTAAGCGCGATATTTTGTCACGAAAAGATGCTCGACTATGCATATTCTTGACAGTTTTTGAAAGAAAACACTCTGAAGTTTCAGAATCTGCAAAGATATTGTCTGTAAGTGCCCCAGAACTCCTTCTACAGGCGAAACCAAGATGATGCGTCAAGCAGGAAATTAGCAGAATCTCTGAAGCTCTGTTTTCCATTGTCTCCTTATATGGCTGTGATTGCGCAAGGAATGAGCCTACACTTTCTGTCATTCCCCCAAGGTGTTATCAGCATTGTGACGTATTTGTAGGCATATCATTGGAAGATTGACCATAAGAGACTACATTTTCCAAGTGTCCGCCTGGTGTCCTGCGTGGAATTCGGTGCGCAAACGCCAGCTGCTTGTACTTTTCCATTTGATTGAGGGGAGAAACCATGCTTCCACGAACGATATATCATTGAAGAGATATGTGAAAAACACCTTGAGGATTGATTCTAAACAACATTTGCCATGTTTTCAGTCGATATTATGGAGTTAATTTGGAAAAAAGTTCGCGTTTTGAGGACTGAATTTTCGTTTTTTTTTTGGTAGCCAAATGTGATGCAGAAAACGAAGCTATTTCGAATTCACAAAGAATCTTTTTTGGAAAAACTGAGCATCTGCTATCTAACTGAGAGTCTCCTCATTGAAAACATCCGAAGTTCTTCAAAGGTAAATTATTTTATTTGAAGGCTTTTACGTTTTTGTTGAAATCTTGCGTGCTGGATGCTAACGCTAATTCTAACGCTAAATGCTACGCTAGCTAGCCACTTTTACACAAATTATTGTTTTCCTATGGTTGAGAAGCATATTTTGAAAATCTGAGTTGACAGTGTTGTTTACAAAAGGCTAAGCTTGAGAGATGGCATATTTATTTCATTTCATTTGCGATTTTCATGAATAGTTAACGTTGCGTTATGGTAATGAGCTTAGGTCTATAAATAGAAACCCGAATCCGGGTTTGGTAGACGCAACAGGTTAAATATTATTGCAGTCAGAACTAGAAGCACAAGCATTTCACTACGCTCGCATTAACTTCTTGCTCCTACTTGAGACGCAGATGTCTCAAGTAGACACCTGGAAATGCAAATGCGCTACGCTAAATGCTAAATGTACTCGTTAAAACTCAAACGTTCATTAAAATTCACATGCAGGGTATTGAATTAAAGCTACACTCGTTGTGAACCTAGCCAACAAGTCAGATTTTTAAAATGCTTTTCGGCGAAAGCATGAGAAGCTATTATCTGATAGGATGCAACACCCCAAAATGCCTGAATGCGACGTAAACAAAGATTTAGCTTAGCCGGCGCTACACAAAACGCAGAAATAAAATATAAAACATTCATTACCTTTGACGAGCTTCTTTCTTGGCACTCCTATATGCCCTATAAACATCACTATTGGGTCTTTTTTTTGTTTAAATCGGTCCATATATACCCAAAATAGCTTTCTATGGAAGCTGTGTGATTCAGAAAAAAACATTGTTTTAAAACGCTGCGTCATTTTTTTAAATTAAAAAAGTCAACGATAAACTTTCACAAAAAAATTCGAAATACTTTTGTAATCCAACTTTAGGTATTAGTAAACGTTTATAATCTATCTAAATGATTACAGGGCGATGTGTATTCAATAGCTCCTCGTCTTCAAATCAATGGCTGCCAATGTGCACATTCAAAACATCCTGGTGGAGACCGGAAGAAATTGAATCCAGTTAGTTGGATTTACCAAGAAAAAAGTCCCTGGAAAATGACGACAATGGCGACATCGTGTGGAATCTGTAGGAATTACATAGAGGTCCATAATTAATTTTGTGCCCTTTTAACAACCCATGAAAGTGACGCATGGAAATAATTTTTAGCTTTCAGAGAGCAGTTTTTCTTGCGCTTTTCGATGAAACACACGATCTGTTATAGTCACAGCCGTGATTTAACCAGTTTTAGAAACTTCAGAGTGTTTTCTATCCACACATACTAATCATATGCATATACTATATTCCTGGCATGAGTAGCAGGACGCTGAAAAGTTGCGCGATTTTTAACAGAATGTTCGAAAAAGGAGGGGGTAGACTTAAGAGGTTTTAATTAACCATGTGTCTGTGACCAATAAAATTGATTTGATTTACTTGTAAATAATGATCTGCTTTAGAGTTTTTTTCCTGAAATAATGAATACAAATGAGCTGAAGTGAAGACGTTGTTAGCTTTATGACATGGTCACCATTTTAACTGGCTAGCCAGCTAAGGTAACATTAACTAGCTAGCTAGAAACGAACCAAAACATTGTTTAGGAAGTAGCTTTCAGTTGCCTGGTTTGCTAAATTGACATATCCTAAATTCATTTTTAAACAGGTGGGTTTATTGGTGTTAAAATACACCAACCTTTAGTCTTGAAATCTTTGGTTGTTTAGTACATGGCCTCATGTGGATCCTTAAAGAGATGGGTGGAGCTAAGGCTTAAGAGGGTGGGAATAATGCTGAATGGGTGTAGACAAAGAAGAGCTCTCCAGTAGGTATACCAAAAATCATTCAAGGGCCATTTTCTCAAAAGTGGGGTTACAAGTTTAGCAACTTTCAGAATTGCAGAATTACTTTCCCGATATACCATTTTCTAGTCTCTACTTTTATCCAATGTTTAAAAAAAAATGCCATTTCAAATGTTGCTACATAAGACCGAATCGAGCCGGTCGGTCACATTGGTAAATACCGCAGGAGTCCTCTTACATTTGGGAACTTTACAGTCCTATTGATCAAACAACCATGAAAGGTAGGTGCTTTCTCCCTCAGTTATGCACATCAACAAGAACAATATCAACAACTAGCCAGAGCAAGATGAGCTAAAATCGAACGAGGGGATATTAGCTAAACCATCTCAAACCTTTTCTGTTTGTTTCTTTTCTGTCTGATTGTTTCATATCTGCAAAGTAGTTAAAACGCTGTCAGTTCCACTTTAAGCAGGCTAAGAGACTTTCAAAGCAGAATTACTTTCCTATGTCCTTTCATCCACTCCACTCTCCTCTCTGTGTAGTGCCCAGTGTGCTCTCTCTTTCTCAGTCCAATGGGCATTTAATTGGGAGGAAGTGAACATGGTGGAGGAGAAGAGAATGAAGGCCTGGTTTGCACCACGCAGAACAATTTATCACTGCATGACAACTCATTGAAGTGTTGGGGACGTTTGTGAAATGAACGCTCCCTTTTAATGAGGGTCTCTCCATTTCACTCTTTTTCTCCACCTGAGACCAAGCCACCTCTCTCTCTATGTTTATTTTCTCTCTCCCTTCTTTCCCCTCAAAGAGGTTGTAACAGGGGGGACTGCTGCGTGTGTGTGTGTGTGTCACCGGGAACAGGTCATACAGTCTCTCCACCAGGCAGTCATCCCTCACTGCCTCCTAAAACAACACTAACCACTTTCCAATAGTGTCAGCTGGACCTCCAGAGCCCGCTCATCTCAGAGCTTATCTTCTTATTAGAACAGGCCAGTGCAGGGGAGGAAGGGAGAGAAGTGCTGCTGGATTCAATGGCTACTTTGATAGTGGAGATCTCCACTGAGTGCCAGCTTGGGTACAGAGGTCTAATGAGAGAGCCAGCTGGGAATCCCATGGCCAGGGTCTGTTGGTGTTGGAAATAACACAACTATCACGACGGAGGCCTCAGGGCCATTATATAGAGATTTGGTTGTTTTCTGGATAGCACTGAACTCACTGTTCATTCACTCATTAACTAACTGCAAAGCCCTAAAGAAAGGAGGAATGGGATTGAAGAGAAGATCCAGGATCATTTTTAGGAGAGATAACCTGTCTAGGGCAACTCTGTTCCGATAGCGGAACCCCTCGCCAACAGCCAATGAAATTGCAGTGCGCCAAATACAAATCAACAGAAATCTCATAAATCAACTTTCTCAAACATACAAGTATTAGGCACCATTTTAAAGATTAAATTCTCGGTAATCCAGCCGCAGTGTCTGTTTTCAAAAATGCTTTACAGTGAAAGCTCCACAAACGATTCTGTACCCATGTTCATTTTTCCAGCCAAAGAGAGGAGTCACAAAAAGCACAAATAGAGATACAATTAATCACTAACCTTTGATGATCTTCATCAGATTACACTCATAGGACTTCATGTTACACAACACATGTTTTGTTCAGTAAAGTTCATATATATATCCAAAAATCTTATTTTACATTGGCGTGTTATGTTCAGTAGTTCCAAAACACGCAGTGATGTTGCAGAGAGCCACATGAATTCACAGAAATACTCATTATAAATGTTGTTGAAAATGTTATGAATGGCTCTTTAGATACACTTCTCCTTAATGTAACCGCTGTTTCAAAATTCAAAATAACTTTACGGAAAAAGCATAATCTGAGAACGGTGCTCAGAGCCCAAACCAGCTAAAATAAATATCCGCCATGTTGCGCAGTCAACATTAGTCATAAATAGCATTATAAATATTCACTTAACTTTGATGATCTTCATCAGAATGCACTCCCAGGAATCGTAGTTCCACAATAAATGTTTGTTTTGTTTGATAATGTCCATCATTTACAGTGCCTTGCGAAAGTATTCGGCCCCCTTGAACTTTGCGACCTTTTGCCACATTTCAGGCTTCAAACATAAAGATTATAAAACTGTATTTTTTTGTGAAGAATCAACAACAAGTGGGACACAATCATGAAGTGGAACGACATTTATTGGATATTTCAAACTTTTTTAACAAATCAAAAACTGAAAGATTGGGCGTGCAAAATTATTCAGCCCCTTTACTTTCAGTGCAGCAAACTCTCTCCAGAAGTTCAGTAAGGATCTCTGAATGATCCAATGTTGACCGAAATGACTAATGATGATAAATACAATCCACCTGTGTGTAATCAAGTCTCCGTATAAATGCACCTGCACTGTGATAGTCTCAGAGGTCCGTTAAAAGCGCAGAGAGCATCATGAAGAACAAGGAACACACCAGGCAGGTCCGAGATACTGTTGTGAAGAAGTTTAAAGCCGGATTTGGATACAAAAATATTTCCCAAGCTTTAAACATCCCAAGGAGCACTGTGCAAGCGATAATATTGAAATGGAAGGAGTATCAGACCACTGCAAATCTACCAAGACCTGGCCGTCCCTCTAAACTTTCAGCTCATACAAGGAGAAGACTGATCAGAGATGCAGCCAAGAGGCCCATGATCACTCTGGATGAACTGCAGAGATCTACAGCTGAGGTGGGAGACTCTGTCCATGGGACAACAATCAGTTGTATATTGCACAAATCTGGCCATTATGGAAGAGTGGCAAGAAGAAAGCCATTTCTTAAAGATATCCATAAAAAGTGTTGTTTAAAGTTTGCCACAAGCCACCTGGGAGACACACCAAACATGTGGAAGAAGGTGCTCTGGTCAGATGAAACCAAAATTGAACTTTTTGGCAACAATGAAAAACGTTATGTTTGGCGTAAAAGCAACACAGCTCATCACCCTGAACACACCATCCCCACTGTCAAACATGGTGGTGGCAGCATCATGGTTTGGGCCTGCTTTTCTTCAGCAGGGACAGGGAAGATGGTTAAAATTGATGGGAAGATGGATGGAGCCAAATACAGGACCATTCTGGAAGAAAATCTGATGGAGTCTGCAAAAGACCTGAGACTGGGACGGAGATTTGTCTTCCAACAAGACAATGATCCAAAACATAAAGCAAAATCTACAATGGAATGGTTCAAAAATAAACATATCCAGGTGTTAGAATGGCCAAGTCAAAGTCCAGACCTGAATCCAATCGAGAATCTGTGGAAAGAACTGAAAACTGCTGTTCACAAATGCTCTCCATCCAACCTCACTGAGCTCGAGCTGTTTTGCAAGGAGGAATGGGAAAAAATGTCAGTCTTTCGATGTGCAAAACTGATAGAGACATACCCCAAGCGACTTACAGCTGTAATCGCAGCAAAAGGTGGCGCTACAAAGTATTAACTTAAGGGGGCTGAATAATTTTGCACGCCCAATTTTTCAGTTTTTGATTTGTTAAAAAAGTTTGAAATATCCAATAAATGTCGTTCCACTTCATGATTGTGTCCCACTTGTTGTTGATTCTTCACAAAAAAATACAGTTTTATATCTTTATGTTTGAAGCCTGAAATGTGGCAAAAGGTCGCAAAGTTCAAGGGGGCCGAATACTTTCGCAAGGCACTGTATGTCCATTTATGTCCAAATAGCTTATTTTATTAGGGCGTTTGGTAAACAAATCCAAAAGCTCGTTCAGGTCCAGTATGACGGAAAGTTCCAAAAGTTGTATTACAGGTCAAAGAAACTTGTCAAACTAAGTATAGAATCAATCTTTAGGATGTTTTTATCATAAATGTTCAATAATGTTCCAACCGGAGAATTCCATTGTCTGTAGAAAAGCAATGGAACGAGAGATACCTCTCATGTGAAATGCGCGTGACTGAGAACGAGTCTGTTGGCAGACCCGTTAGTCAAACAGCTCCCATCCGGCCCCCCTTCACAGGAGAAGCCTGAAACAACGTTCTAAAGACGGTTGACATCTAGTGGAAGCCTTAGGAAGTGCAACATAACCCATATTCCACTGTGAATTCGACAGGGGCTGAGTTCAAAAACGACAAACCTCAGATTTACCACTTTCTGTTCCTGGTTCCTATATTCATAGATGACCCTATACTGTAAGGAAAATGACATGCTGCTCTGACAGACAATACATACATTCTGTCTGTCATGGATGTGTATAAGGGGGTTGCTGGGGCATGGGAATACATATGACAGCTCATGGATAGTATTGACCCTTTGGTCTCGTTGAATTGCTCTAGTTCTACATTATTTATGAGTTCCTACACCAACTGAAGTTTCTCAACGACACACTGGTGACTGGAAAAATCCTTCCCTAAAATATTAATTACATTATGGAGTTTACAATAAAAAAACAAAATACCTTGATGTGAGTTGAGAGGTGGAAAATACAAGGTGGAAAAATCACAAAACTACAGAAGCACTTTGAAGCTGCATAAACAACAGCATCAAACATGGATTAAAAATATTTGTTTAGTTTGTTGTGATGTTTTTGTGATTATGTTTCTCAAAAGCTTTCTGGTGATTTCTTGCTCTCTCCACAGTCTTAAAAAATGTATTTGTCTGCGAGCTCTTCAAACTTCTGGTTGATTTCTTCAAGGAAATCACTTTCAAATCTTAGGACATAAAACCTTTTAAATTACAATACTATTCTATCTTTAATGTGTACCCATGTTCAACTTATTCACTAGCATGCTCTCTCATTAGACTGCCTCCTTCCCACATGTAATGTAGGTTTACAAATTAGTGTTCTTCACGGGTAAACACAAGGACTCTGAGTTAATACAAATGAACTTCCTTTTGGAAGGTAGTTTTGAGTAGTTACTGAATATTGGCTCTTACAGTGAACA
Organism: Oncorhynchus clarkii lewisi; assembly: GCF_045791955.1. NCBI lineage: Eukaryota > Metazoa > Chordata > Actinopteri > Salmoniformes > Salmonidae > Oncorhynchus > Oncorhynchus clarkii. The sequence goes on from NC_092176.1 coordinate 15,190,670, forward strand.
GACAGGAAGTAAACCCCCTTCTGGAGCACAGTGGCCAGGAATTTCTTCTTCTCATGCGGGGCTAGGAAGCTGGTGAATAAAACATGTCTAGAAGTAGAACCACTATATTTGAACTTTATAGGACAAATTGCCTGCAAGGCTCATGAATACCACACCTGCAATATCTACATCAATTGATCAGGTGGGTGGGAGGAGCCTGTATCCCTGATGAATACAAATGACAGCGAGTTTCAGCACTCCAGGAGAGGAGACACCAAGGTCAGGCACCAGGGACACAATGGGCTCTCTGCCTGCCCCAAAACACAGGCAGGGTTTGTGCAGGGATGAGGGCAGCAGCAGGGGGGCTAATGCATTTGGATGGGCTGGTGATGGTATAGCGATGCCCTGCTGATATTCTGCTTCTGCCTGCTCATTCGTGGAGTCTGGGCTGGCCCTCAGGGCTATAGCAATGCAGCCAGGGATGCAGCTCTGTCAGTATCAGCCTGCTCTATGTCAGCCTCAAATCTATCACTTTCAGCCGATCGATAGAGAGCTCTTCCCCTACTCGGGTACAGGCCTGGTAGGGATGACCTGATCTCTCAGACTGATTTTCTCACCCGGCTCTGATCAAGATCCATATAGCCAGCTTAGCTTGGCTTAGCTGCCCTCTGGACAGAAACCTCCCTATTCAGGCTCAAAGGTCAACTCCACTGCTAAATGCATTACCACCACCAAAATCCTCCCACCCGGTTCTCTCTCAAGCCTCACAGGGTCACGTTTGCTTTCAGATAGAAGACCAAAACAAACCATCTGTGAAAATACTGCCTTAGTGATATGTCACGAAATTCATCTTTTTGACAATCCTCTCTATCCAATGTTTTAGAGATTTGATCTATTAGTTTTACATAGGGGAAGAAAACAACACATTTTGTATCAATGGGGCATCTACATTTTGGCCAGATATGAAGAGCAAAACTTGGTATACACCAATAAAATAACAAACTTTGAAGGAAGCCACAATTACATCACCTTTTTAAGCCTTTCAATTATGTAGATATTTTAAGACAGTCTGTATTTTACATCTGACACCAAAATAATACACCATTAAAATAAGCACTTCCACTCTTTTGAAAATGGAAAACTCGCAAACTTAGTTCCGCACAAGTGCAGTTCCCACCCACACTAGGCTTGCCGCTTTATCAAAAACAAGTGGGAATTGTCTCTCTCTTACAGTCTATTGTAGAAAAGGCTTTGTAGAGAAGGAACAAGGATGGATAGAACAGATCCTTCTCATTTAGAAAGCAATTTAAATAGGTATTTAAACAGAGCGTCCTGTGTCAAGGAGAGAGTGGCTCCGGATCAGAGGACATTTCATTACATGTGTTGTACTCATTAACATTACATGTATTATGACACATGTGAACACCGCAGTAGACTCAATTAGCTAGCACTATTTCTCATCAGCCCCCCAGCTCTACTATACCAGCTTCTAATGGATTGCCACTTCAGGATTCATACATCAGCCTCAACTGTAGACTCTATGAGTCATGCTATGCAAAGAAATGCAATGCTTTGCCCTGGCAAGGCAATCAGCTAGAGTAGTGCATGAGTGCCATTCAATAATGGGAGGAAAATACAGGTCCCTGTAGTGTAGTGTAGTGTAATGCAGGGGTTCCCAACTGTTTTTCCACAGGGCCCCCTTTTTCACAGTTGAAATGTTTTATTGTTTATTGACAGCCTACAGTATATTAAATACAACACTAGCTTGATTTTGTATAATTTGAGGGACCTTTTTTAAAGCTAATTTCCTGCAATTCTATGTAGTTTAATAAGACTCTTGGAATCTTTTAGGTAGGCTATTTAAATATAATAATAATATTTTTTTTAGACCTAATTTCCCCAAATGTTATTATATTACCAAATATTTATTAACCTTTATTTAAACAGGGGAAACAAACTGAAACAGAGTCTCTTTTACAGTTGTGCCCTTTATTGTGATACAATAAAAACAACACAGCAATTAATAAAAATGTAAAAACAAACTAAATTAAAACATATACAAAGTACAAGATGGAGATTAAAAATATTAAAATAAATACATTTCTATAAGAAAAACACACATTACATTAACTTTAAACTGTGATTGCATTTTGTAATGTGCATTTAAACTATCTTACAGGCAGCAACACATCTAACTGGAATTCTCTCTGCAATCATTCCATGAGGGTGGAGCATGATATTCAAATGCTGTTTTGCCTAACTCGGAGTGAATCTGGGGTATCTCTAGCATGTCCTGTGACAGAGTCAGATAAATACTATCTGACCACTGGAATTTTGAGTTAAGATAATTAGGATTAAGATAAGTTTCTGTAAAACAGCTTTATAGACAAATATCAACCAGTGTCTGGCCCTTCTAAAAGTCAGGGAGTCCCAGCCAACTGAAGTGTACAAAAGGCAATGACACGTGCAAAAGTTTGCACCAGTAACAAAGCGCAATGTTGCATGATACATTGCTTCCAATGTCTTCGGTACTGATGCTGATCCATGCATATATAAAACATCACCATAATCAAGCACTGACATGAAAGTGGCCTGTACAATTTCCTTTCTGTCCTGTGATGACAGACAAGATTTTTTGTTCAGATTTTACAATTGTATACTTTTGGATTGCGAAAATACCATATACTTAGTTTTACTTGAATTAAGCACCAGCCTAAGATCTACAAGTTAATCTTGAAGCAATTGAAAGTCAAACTGCAGGAATGTAAATGCTTGAGGGAGTGATGGGGCTGTGTCATCAGCATAGAAATTAAAGTTGTATTTTTTCACTGAGTTACAGATATAATTTATGTACAGTGCCTTGCGAAAGTATTCGGCCCCCTTGAACTTTGCGACCTTTTGCCACATTTCAGGCTTCAAACATAAAGATATAAAACTGTATTTTTTTGTGAAGAATCAACAACAAGTGGGACACAATCTTGAAGTGGAACGACATTTATTGGATATTTCAAACTTTTTTAACAAATCAAAAACTGAAAAATTGGGAGTGCAAAATTATTCAGCCCCCTTAAGTCAATACTTTGTAGCGCCACCTTTTTCTGCGATTACAGCTGTAAGTCGCTTGGGGTATGTCTCTATCAGTTTTGCACATCGAGAGACTGAAATTTTTTCCCATTCCTCCTTGCAAAACAGCTCGAGCTCAGTGAGGTTGGATGGAGAGCATTTGTGAACAGCAGTTTTCAGTTCTTTCCACAGATTCTCGATTGGATTCAGGTCTGGACTTTGACTTGGCCATTCTAACACCTGGATATGTTTATTTTTGAAGCATTCCATTGTAGATTTTGCTTTATGTTTTGGATCATTGTCTTGTTGGAAGACAAATCTCTGTCCCAGTCTCAGGTCTTTTGCAGACTCCATCAGGTTTTCTTCCAGAATGGTCCTGTATTTGGCTCCATCCATCTTCCCATCAATTTTAACCATCTTCCCTGTCCCTGCTGAAGAAAAGCAGGCCCAAACCATGATGCTGCCACCACCATGTTTGACAGTGGGGATGGTGTGTTCAGCTGTGTTGCTTTTACGCCAAACATAACGTTTTGCATTGTTGCCAAAAAGTTACATTTTGGTTTAATCTGACCAGAGCACCTTCTTCCACATGTTTGGTGTGTCTCCCAGGTGGCTTGTGGCAAACTTTAAACAACACTTTTTATGGATATCTTTAAGAAATGGCTTTCTTCTTGCCACTCTTCCATAAAGGCCAGATTTGTGCAATATACGACTAATTGTTGTCCTATGGACAGAGTCTCCCACCTCAGCTGTAGATCTCTGCAGTTCATCCAGAGTGATCATGGGCCTCTTGGCTGCATCTCTGATCAGTCTTCTCCTTGTATGAGCTGAAAGTTTAGAGGGACGGCCAGGTCTTGGTAGATTTGCAGTGGTCTGATACTCCTTCCATTTCAATATTATCGCTTGCACAGTGCTCCTTGGGATGTTTAAAGCTTGGGAAATCTTTTTGTATCCAAATCCGGCTTTAAACTTCTTCACAACAGTATCTCGGACCTGCCTGGTGTGTTCCTTGTTCTTCATGATGCTCTTTGCGCTTTTAACGGACCTCTGAGACTATCACAGTGCAGGTGCATTTATACGGAGACTTGATTACACACAGGTGGATTGTATTTATCATCATTAGTCATTTAGGTCAACATTGGATCATTCAGAGATCCTCACTGAACTTCTGGAGAGAGTTTGCTGCACTGAAAGTAAAGGGGCTGAATAATCTTGCACACCCAATTTTTCAGTTTTTGATTTGTTAAAAAAGTTTGAAATATCCAATAAATGTCGTTCCACTTCATGATTGTGTCCCACTTGTTGTTAATTCTTCACAAAAAAAATACAATTTTATATCTTTATGTTTGAAGCCTGAAATGTGGCAAAAGGTCGCAAAGTTCAAGGGGGCCGAATACTTTCGCAAGGCACTGTATATAGTGAATAATAAAGGACCTAAAATCGAACCTTGTGGGACTCCTTTGTGAACAGTGACAAAACCTGATTTTACTCCATCTGCAATAATAGCCTGAGATCTACCACTGAGATAATTCTGAAACCACACACATGTATCGGAGGCCAACCCCAATGAGGTCAGTCTATTCAGTGGAAGAGAATGATCAACTGTATTGAAAGCCTTCAACAGGTCAACAAACAAAGCAACACAGTTCAACTTCTCATCCAAAGCTCTTACAATACAATTTACAACCAGTGTGGTGGCTGTGATAGTACTGTGCCCCGGGCGGTCTAAAACCGGACTGAAATGTATTCAGTATGCAGTTGTCAGACAAGACAGAGTGCAGCTGTACATTTACCAATGACTAACATTTCTGCAAGACAAGACAGCTCTGAGATTGGTCGATAATTATCAAGGTCACCAGTATCCCCATCTTTGTGCAGAGCCAGCACATAGGCAGTCTTCCAAATCTTAGGTATGACCCCAGAGGTCAACGTGAGGTTAAAAATATGAGTGAGAACACCAGAGATAAGTGGTGCAGCTCTAGCCAGCAACCCTGGGTCAAGTTTGTCAGCCCGTTGCTTTCTTAGTGTCGATGGTTAGCAAGGCATCAATAATTTTATCCTCTGGGAAGAGGCTTAGTGAGAAACTCTGACCATCAGCATCAGCATACTCATGCATAATCCCTTCATATTTATCTTTTCTTCCTTCATTTGTGGTCGACATTTTCTCCAAAAGATTGCCTGCTGCAATGAAATGATTGTTGAAGGAATTATCAATGGCATTCTTATCAGTAATGAGTCCAGTATCCAACCCTATCTGATTTGGGAGTGTAGAGTGCATATTGTTATTTCATGTTTTAAGTACTTTCCAGAATTTGGCTGGATTCCCGAAACAGTCATTTAAACTGGTCACAGAGTAATCCAATTTTGTTCTTCTAACAAGTCTGATGCACAGTTTTCTCAGGTGCCTAAAAGTTAGCCAGTCAGAACTAGAATAAGTTTCTCTTGCCTTAGCCCATGCTACATCTCTTTTACCAATAGTATCAGAAATGTCTGAACTAAACCATGGGTTTGATCTATTCTTTGCTCTACCCTTAGTGTATGGAGCGTGTTTATCGGCAATGGAAATAAAAACACGAGTACATTTTTCGAACGCCAACTCGGCTCCATTTATATTACAAATAGATTCAAGATTACTATGGGAAAGATCCTGTCAGGAAGCTTGTTCACTAAAGTTTCTATAATTTCTTTTTGTGATAATATAAGGTTTGGCCCTATGCATTTTGACATCTCTAGTACATGCAATGGGGCAATGATCACTGACACCTAGTGGAAATACTCCCCTAGCTCTATATTTCTCAGGTGCATTTGTTAGTATATAATCAAGCAATGGGGACTTTGTAGGCACCTTAAGAGTGGGTTTTGTTGGCTCAGTGATTAATTGTGTGAGATTTACCTCAGTAAATCTGTCTGAGTCCTGTGTTTTCCAATCAAAGTTCAAATCTCCCAGGAAAATGACTTCAGTTGATATAAAAGTGGCTAATAAGTCTGTTAAATGGCTACGCATATTCTTACTAGAAGGTGGGCAATATACTCCAACAACTGTAACTTTACAGTTGTTACCTAATGTGAGACTTAGAGCTAACACTTCAAACTGATTTGGAATGGAGACAGATTTAATTAGTGCAATGGAGAGCTCATTATTAGCATAGGTAGCCACTCCTCCCCCTCTACTCATCCTGTCAGCTCTAAAAAACATTGTACCCTCTTAATAAAATAAAAAATTGACAATATACTATGTATATTCAAATGTAAAAACCCAAGTCCCTTACAGTTTTAATATGTTTAATTATGATAATTTAAATTAAGCCTCAATTTAATTCTACATATTCTGTTTTACAGAAAGTGATTTGATCAATTGATAGCGACAGAGTCACACATTGTATAAGATTACTTCCTAAGCAAAGTCCAATTTCTTTGACTCCTCGACTTTAGAAGGTCGTAGCTCAGCTTCTCACTGTTACAGAGATAAACCAAAGATATTCCCATGTGCATCAAATTTTACCGCTTGTTTCTAGCCTAAAGCATTGGGGATTTATGTGTCGCTTTAGATCTGTATAAACAATCGCGAATTGTTAATACAAAAAAAGACAACTTTGCCCTCAAAACCCTTGGTGTAGTGTATTGTCATTGTCATGTCGTGTGCTGCTCAGACACTGATTGAGACCAGAGTATTCTGACATCCCTACCTTCAGGTATACCTTAATACATAGAATAATATACAACTGAATATTCTATCTGCACCCAGCCCGATATTAAAACAATGCACAAACTTCAAACTTCACTGTGATGTATTTGTGCTCATGTCTGACAGGGTACTGGATACATGCTCTGCTCACATACCTGTGTGTCTGACGATGTGTTTGATAAATCACTTTCCTGCTATTTCACCTGCCTGGCACTAAGGTGCAAGGAATTAAATGAATGTGGGAAAATAACACATCAATAAGGAAACATTATGAATGCATGCATTAGGAAATCTACAGTAAAGGGTTACGAAACATCCAACTGAGTATCATTGATGGATTACTGTATCATTTGGGAGAGGAAGTGGCCGGAGAAGGCCAGGGTGATGATGTATTGTTTAACAATACCATTCAGAAAGCACATGAATACAAACCCCTTCTTTAATTTCTCCTCATCTCCATGCTGTTTGAATGAGCTGTGTTTAAGTGAGCACAGTTTGCTGCCGATGCTGGAGCAGGAAGACATATGAGTGGTGATATGATGCATGCCTAGTCTTCTCACTCTCTTTTCATCCCTGGAGTAGAGCAGCGTGGGTAATGATCATGAGGCTGGGCAGGAGCGTATTACTTCAGAATAGTAAAGGATAATGGGCCAGCCTCCTGCTGCGTTGCTGAGGAATCAGCTCAGCCACCAATTACTGCCATTAAGATCCATCCACTCATGACCTAAAAAACACACAACTACTTACCACTATAGGGGCAGAAGGGAGGAGGTGAGGAGAGATACTACTGTATATTAAGGTATGTTTGTCTGTATTAAACAAAAGAAGGGAGGGAAGAAGAGAGGGGGAGAAGGAGGGAGGAGCGAAAATGGTGTGGGAGGGAAAACTCTTCTGAAAGTGAGAAAAGGACAGCTGTAGACAAGAGGAGAGAGAAAAGTGTTTAAGGTGTTTCTCTGCTCTTTCTTCTCCGATACTTCTGAATTCCCTTTTTTTTTAAAGGCTTTTAAAATAATTGCAGCATTTGCAGAAATCCTGCTTCAAGATTTGAAATGGGTGACAAACCATTGAACAGTGCTGGGAGCTGGCAGTGTGCAGGTGTCCCTGCTACAGGAGGAGGCTGCTTCAAAGAGGAAAGAAAGAGAGCTCATCTTTCAAAAAATCCTCTCTCTCAGAGGTGTCACCTACAGTAGAGCCCTATCACTTGACTCCGGAAGTGCAATAAAAGGCCTTTTTTTTTGTTATAATCAATTAGAACAAGGTCACAGTCATTTAGAGCATGCCGTAAATGGGTTGAGGAGCAACTGAGGTAATAAGCCATGAATGTTATCCAACCCTGAATAAGCTTGCCATTATTAATAATCATTAGCTTTATTACATTATAACCTTTAAGGCATGGTCACTTATGGATTCCCCCTTTCTGTTTAAGGGATTATTTCTGGCCTAAACTCAATTAGCTTCTCTGTCATGGCAAAAGACAATCTAGCCTATTAGCCTAATTAGTCCTAATTACAGATGAAAGCCTCTTCTTAACCAAAGCGACAGCGCTGTTGTGTCAACAGATGCCTTCAGTATGCTCTCTGAAGTCTCCCCACTCAACTCGATTAAAGAGATTTGAGCAGCCCACTTTCTTTCTTTCTTTCTCTTTCTTTCTTTCTCTCTTTCTTTCTCTCTGATTCTCTGTCACCCATCACTGATAATAATGCTGTTCTATTCTCCCTGGCCTGACGTAAAGAGCTGCATGCTCTTCTCTCTGAACCCTCTACATCCCCAAACATAAGGGATGAACAGCTGGAAGACATCATTGTTGTGTCACAGATACAGGTCTTTGTCCAGTCTCCTGTCCTGTCCTACCACAGAGACACAATGTAACACTGTCTTTGTCTCAGAAAAACAGTTATGTTCTTGTTTTCCCACTGGCAGTGGGGAAGTGGGGCTGATCAATAGGGTGAGGAGGGGAGGATGAGAGGAGAGGAAGTAATCTATGGGCTTTTCATGCCAGAGTGATCCCAAGTAATCTAATTCAGCCTTCCTCGCTGGTTTGCCTTCTCTTGCAATGACGCATGCAGATTCCACAAACACATTTACAGACACATTTTCAAGTCTCTCTCTGTGTGTGTGTGTGTGTGTGTGTGCGTGTGTGTGAGTGAGTGATTGAGGGTACTGTATGTGCTCTGGGACAATGTCTGAGGTTGTGTGTGTGAGTTGTGTACACAATGTGAGTCTATTGTGTGTTTTTTGTTTCTCTTGGGGTTTAGTGATGAAGAAGGTGGGAAGACTCAGGGTGTCATGTCCTTAAAATACATTCCACAAAGGAGAGGCAGCGATGGAAAACCAGTATACTGACCAAGGAAATGGTCTGACACGAGTCTGCACATTACAGGCCAGGGTATATCCCTCTCAAACTATTGATTATAAGACTGGAGTAAGGCTGGACACCAACAGCCCTATATCCTGTCAACCTTATTGGTTGCTCATGTCAAAATGTCAATATCAGCAATGGAAACGTCAATCGTGCATTGACCAGGTGTAGTCCTGAGATATGCATTGAAATGTTAAGTCCCTCCATTACATGTAGTGTTATGACCATAGAAATATAATTACTAGAATGGAAATCTATATCTACTAGAAAGGGCATCTATTGCTAAGGTCATCACTGGCTTAACGGAAGGCTTCCTGAATAGAATACTGAATCAGGACAGGATAACTAAACACAATAGGTTACATAGCACATCCATACAGTACACATCTGTAATCTGTTCTAATGTATTTGAATACACCATTCATCTTCTCATATGAACCTCGCACCATAATGTTTATGCATTAATTGATTTAGCCAAGATGATCAAATTATTCTAATAGCAGGTTAAATATGTTGGCTCTTTGTCGCTATAGAAAAGCCTTTATTAATCAGCCTTGAACCATAAATCCTTATTCCACTCAAAATGTATAATGATTTCATCATAATACCAGGCACTATTAGTGATGGATTAGTACATGGGCGTAGAAGTGCGCAGTGCTTTCACAAAGACCCCAAGTCAGTCTATAAATCTGGCAGCCACAAAAACACCTTAAAATGCATTTCCTCATTTATCATTTTGCAAAAACTGTATACCAAAATATGAGCAAATGTATCTGCAAATGATCAGAGAAATGACTGAGCCTTAAACGGATATCGTGCTCATTCTCGTACCTACATAAAGCTCCCTCAGAGACAGTATGGAATACAGATGTTAAAAAGAGAAATGCTATTTATATCTTTGTGTCAATGCAAAGCGTGGGTGCAAATATCCCTTTTTATATGGCAGAAACATTATTGACACGTCAGAAGAATGAAAGGAATATCAAAAGGGAACTATGGGTATTATTCTACCTCTGTAAAAAAAAAAGAAGATGAAAAAAAGCATTAATTATTTGGAAAATAGATCTGTGGGGTACAAGAGTTAGAGTAGCTGCATTCCTCTCAGCACAGCAACACAGGCAAATGCAGCCACCCACAGGCACCTATTATGTAGCTATAGGCGCTGCTAATATGGAATTATTTATACTCGACAGTGCACTCACAACATTCATTATGCATACCACAAACATAGAAATAAAGCTCTTACAGAAAATCACATATCTCAACACTGGCAAGCAACATGTCACGCTTGTAAGTGGGTGTAATTGATCTCTCTGGTATCTTTCTGTTGCTTTTCTGGATCTAACTCTGTTTAGAAAGCCAAGGCAAATGAGGTGAAAGATGTTCTGTGAAGTTCAATGGAGTAGCTTTGGTGAATCCATCCAATAGAGAGGCTAATCTGTATAGCAGCCTAAAGAGAGAAAAACACCTGCAGGCCTACCCTCAGGCCACAGAGAGCCTCCAGGCCCCACACAGGGCCTGCTGAGGGCCACATGCACCCACTCCTCCTCCATGCCAAAACACACACTCCACAGGCAAAACACTGAAGCTAAAGGTCTGCGATTTCAGTGTAGTTACATCAGGAATCAAAGATCTAAGATTTCTTAGATGTGTAATGTACAAGACCTTTAAACATATTGCCCCACAATAATAATATACAGTAAGTGATTATACAAAATATGCAATAGATGTACAAAAGTCAAAGTTGTGAATAGGAAAACAATTATGTGAAGCATCGTCACTGCTGTGAACAGCAGGATGCACAGTGTGTAACCTACAAAACTTTGAGTGAACTTTGTGCTCTTCAGATCTCTGCAGTGGTGGGCCGTCAGGGCCAGCAAGGCCTTCTCTGCTGGCCTAAACATCATCAGAATATAATTTAAATATATATATATTTTCCCACAAATATGTATTAAATAATTCCCCGGAGTAAGAGTTATACTCTTCATTTCGTAGCTCTCCTCTTGGTTGCACTGCTTCCAGCCCCAGGTTGAGATTTGGAGGGCTGGTCTTTATGTTAGATCTTTTATCCAATCATATTCAGCCATCATGAGTTGCCAGGGGTCTAAAATCTGCCCTCAGGCCTTCAGAATCAACAGTGTGGGCGCTTGTAGCTTGAAGTGAATGGAAATGAAAATTTAGTGTCAACCAATCAGCTTTAGAGTTGGCTATTGTACGCCTGCTGGCTGGCTCCAGTGTTACACAGGAGCCAGCTAGCAGGCGTAGTGAGTGCACGTCTTTTGATTGGATTACCAATATTGAGAGACAGGTCCTATGGGCAGGTCTATGCAGAACTTCAGAACTAGGAAACTGAATTTGATAAACAAATTAATTTGCGTACTACTAAGCTGTTTTTTCAACCCACAATGGCGGAAGGAGGAGAAGATATCGATTTGGTCGAGGATATAATTATAACGCCATTCTCAAGACAAACTTTTCAAGAAAAGTTAGACATTGTCAGGAGAGGTCGCCCGACGCCGACGCTACAAAGCCTGTCACAGGTGGGAAAGGGGTTCGTTCGCCACTTTCAAAGTTCCAACTACGAGCGCTATCAATGGCTCACAGGCTCCGAGAAGCACTGTAAATTGTACTGCTGGGAATGCCTATTATTTGCAAGTGATGGATTTGGTGTTTGGAGCCACACTGGCTTTGCAAACTTGAGTTGTCTAACCAAGGCAGTAACGAGACACCAAAGTACGACTGGGCAAGTGCAAGCAAGCAAGCAATGGTGCTTTTGAAAACTTTTGGGGACACCCGAGTGGATCTACAGCTCAACGAACAAGCGCTCAGGGCAACGGAGCCGCACAATGAAAAGGTGAAGAAAAATAGGGAAATATATAAGACTCATTGATTGTGTCATGTTTTTGGGTGACGCCTGGTTATACTGCGTTTCTGTCTAAATGTATAGTGTCTAGAGCCATGGCATCATAATGATGGTAATAAGAGGTGGATTAATTCGGGTGGGACTGTGTAGGACCTCACTGAAGGCCCAGGCATCAGGCCCACGGCACGCCACTGGATCTCTGGCACAGTCCATTTGCTCTGTGTGCTGTAGTGATTGTGACTGGCTGACTGACTGGCTGACTGGCACCACTCACCATGGCCAGGGGCACAATGCCCCCCAGGTCCTTCTGGGCCAGTCGGATCTCCGTCTCTGCCTCCTGCGTGGTGGCATGGCTGCCCGGGTACTCCACCTGCCACGTGATCCAGCGGCTGCCCAGTGGACCCAGGAAGCTGTCCACTTCCAGGTCCACCTGTAGGACCCTCTGCACACCCTCCTCAGACCTGCAGCACAGACCAGAGAGAAAGAGATGGGAGAGGATCAGTATTTTATTAGAAAGTAACAGTGTGTCCGTCCATGGGCTCTACCAACACACAGTCCTAATCGAATTATTAAAAATAGTGGAGTCTGATGACTAAATCAATGTCCCTGACATTTTAGACTGTGCTTCTACAAAACGTCAACTCTGGTCCATGGTATGATATGCACTGTTAATAGCTATTTCTCACAGCTCTATATTGACATTCTTCATACTGCCCATACGGCTACAGTTGCTCTGTACAGTACTGTAATACATACTAATCTTTATCTCAGAAGGAGGCTACAAGTAACTGTCATCCCCTGCTCTGGACATGAAGGCTTGGGTGTTAACCACTGCCCTCATTTGCAGCAGCAGCACAGTATGAATATATAGCATTACAGTATATGCAATGCAGGGAGAATATATGGCAGGGCTGCATTAAGGCAGACAAATGGAGAGCGTTGATAATATCATTTCCCGGTGACACCATAAGTCTCTGGTGCTCAGAGTTTAAATAAATAGCCAGGAGGCAGCAAAGGTCAGCTTTACACAGAAGCAGGAAATGGAAATGGCACAAGATCTGTTAGCCTTGTCTGGCGTGTCAAATGGCAGGGCTCAGGGCCAATACATTTCACGCACTGTCTCCAAGGCCCAACGGCACTAAACAGCATCTCCTTCATTTGAGGCTGACCAGAAAGAAAGAACGAGCGAGAAAGAAAGAGAAAAATATGCACCCTCTCCCAATCTCTTCTGCCGCTGCTTGGCCTCAGGACAACGACGGCAGTTTGTCTACTGTACCTATGGCACATGGCAGATACAGTATGGCACCCTACAGTACAGATCAACACATCTAATTACTTTACCAGCTTCATTCCAAGACCGCAAATCAATTTGCCCATTTTTTTATTGTTGTGGTGAACAAAGAACATGTGTAGTACTTCGAGAAAAGACATCTGAGCAAATATATAATGTTCTCAATTATGAATGTGACTCAGAAAGCAGGAAAACTATGAATAATAGACCAGGCGTTTTATTTGCTGAACCCTGGGTTTTTGTAAGGCACATACTCACTTCCCATTCTCTTATTTATTTTCAATCAGAGAGAATGAGTGATTTGTTGTGTCCTAGCACACAACAACCCAATTTCTACAAGAAACGGAAGTGAGTATAAATATTTAAAATGACAACCAACCAAATAACTTGTGCCGCATTCCATAACAGAGTAGCAATCAGTGTGGAGAGAGCTGGGTTGTGCTGGGCTGTCAGAGCAGTGGCATGGTAGAAAACGGCCTTACATAACTGCTACATCCACAGTCCCTCTGACAAAACAGATGCCAATTTGGGTTGGAGCCGTGAGGTCATCAACCAAACAACGATGACAGCTGATGAACAGATTGACTAGAGTTTATAACCTTTGAACAGTATGTACAGTCACATGACTGCACTTTGGGCTGTGTTACTGGTAATCTGAAAAATGCCCTAGTTTTCTCACCCACTCAGATTTCAGTGCAAACATGATCCTCTGGTAACATCAAATTCAGAATACAATAGAATGTACAAACTACAGAGTCAAACTAATGAAGGTGTCTAAAGAGAAGCAGGATTCAGCTGTGCATGGTATGACGTGAACTCAAACACTGAAATTATTTCACCATTTGTCTCTTCTCTGAGCAAATCCATTCAGTTTTTTGATTTAGAGATGTCAATTATTGCCCTCCCTACGGCATCATAGGTGCTGCCGTGAAAATGAAGGACTTTATGAGGTTTCATCTGAATATAGAACACCAGCTCCAGAGATGTCAGGGAGATACAATTGCAGATGACAATTTTCTTTGTTCTATGAGCGTAACCTTAACACAGACATTCTGCAATTTTGAAAACTGAAAAATCTGACTGCAATAAAATGTTTGAATAATGAAGACAGTAGAAAATGAGATAGGAGGTGAGAGGGGAGGATATGGGAGGAGATTGTGAAGAATGAGGAAATATCTAGGAGAAGAGGAATTCACACAGCTACATGTGCGTATTATTTTGGCCCTTTGACTTTGATGACATCACCTTGTTCATGAGAGCAGTAGCTTGTGTTAGATAAGTCCTGGTGAGCAGGCACAGTAATGCATAGGAGAATTTAGCAATTTCACTTGTTTTTGCTAAATTTACCCCAACCAGCAATTCACTTCCTCATTGTTGTTGTGCAGTACGGGGGGCTCTGAAAGAACATGAACGAAGGCTCCAAAAACACTCAAATATGTCCTTTTAGAAATGGAAACATTCAGTGTAGTGATGCATGTCTTTAAATGTTGTACATTAAATTGTTTCATTCCGAACTTTATCCTCAACGTTATATTCCATTTTGTTGCAACTTAGAGATTTGGTTGTAAAAAAGCAAACTTCTCCTTTAACACTTGATGGACTGGTGTGGGAGTTCTACCATGCAGGTAGCGATAGACAAGCCTGGAAAAAGCATTATTCTACAGCATAGTAACACTCACTGTGAGTCACTGAATAGGAACGGGTGCTATAGGTAAAATACAGCGTGAACGTGTGAGTGTCTTAGTGCTTCTATTCAACAGACCTTGTAAGCTGTCAGCATGTGATGCATTTAATTAAATGAAGATGTCACGCCCTAATCTGTTTCACCTGTCTTTGTGCTTGTCTCCACCCCCCTCCAGGTGCCGCCCATCTTCCCCGTTAGCCCCTGTGTATTTATACCTATGTCTCTCTGTTTGTCTGTTGCCAGTTCGTTTTGTTCGTAGAACCTACCGGCATTTTTACCTTTGCCGCACTATTCTGGATTAACCGACCTCTGCCTGACCTGACCTGACCTGACCCTGCCTGCCATCCTGTACCTTGGCCCCTGTTGTTGTAATAAACATTGTTACTTCGACACAGTCTGCATCTGGGTCTTACCTTGAAATGTGATAGTACGAACTGGCCATTACTGACCCAGCAGACTTGGACTAGCTCCGCTACGCCATCTCCTCCCAAGGAGCCACCATTGATAGGCACGAGGAGTTGCTTCGCGGTCCGATGGAAGGGTTCCAGACTGTGGCCAAACGTCACGACCAAGCAATGGACACATTGCGGGAGCAATTCCATTGGTTGCCTACTCGGCAGCCTATCACGATGGTAACCTCCCGCCCCTCAGTAACCCGGCTGGTAGCAGCGCCATCACCCCGGTTTCCCGGGAACCCCATTTACCTCCCCGGAGCGCTTCGATGGAGAGTCGGGTGTTCCCTCGTATGGAGCTGCAGCCATCCTCCATCCCCTCGGACCTCTCTAAGATAGCATACCTCATCACGCTGATGTCCGGGAGGGCCCTTGCCTGGGCTACGGCCGTTTGGGAACAACAGTCGGCCGTATGCTTCAGTCTGGAGGAATTCGTGGCGGAGGTGGAAAACGTTTGAGGCTCCGGTGACCGGGAGATAGGCTGTTTGGAAGTTACTCCAGCTACGACAGGACTCCCTCAGTGTGGCAGGCTATGTGGTGGATTTGCGCACGCAAGTAGTGGAGTGTGCCTGGAACCCGGAAGCACTGTTCGACACGTTCCTGCACTGATTATCTGAGGAAGTAAAGGACGAGCTTACAGCCCAGGAACTACCGACGGATCTTGACTCGCTCATTGCTTTATCCATCCGGCTCGATGGTCGGCTATGGGAATGTAGGAGGGAGAAGAGGTCTGATTGCTGTCCCAATCGCTCACCCAAGGATCCCAGCTTTCATCTGATTAACTCCGGAAGTTCCCGGTGTCTACGTCCCCGAGAAGATCTGTGCTGACCCGAGTTCCTCCAAGAGCCTCTGAAGACTGCCGATTCACCTCTTTCTGAGCCGAGGCAGCTCGGCAGGGCTAGGCTGTCTCCAGCCAAATGCGTACTCAGAATTGACAACCAAAGTTGTCTGTATTGCAGTACTGTCGGTCATTTTGTGTCTACCTGTCCCTTCAAGAGACCTGGCTCATTTGTTGGAGTGAGTACTCTGGTGGGGATTAAAGAAACATTTTCTCCCCTTACTCGTCCCCCTCTCCACACCATTCTGCTGTGGGGCAACCAGTCCATGTCTCTTCAGGTACTCATCGACTCGGGGGCCGATGTAAGTCTTTTGGACGTTACCCTGGTGTCCGAGCTGAGCATTCCCACTCAACCCCTCTCCATTCCCATGAATGTTAGAGTGCTGGACGGGCGCTCTATAGGCCGGGTCACCAACCATACCACCCCCATCAACCGACGAGTGTCAGGGAACCACAGCGAGATGATCCAATTCCTGCTAGTTGAGTCCCCGCAGGTTCCCGTGGTATTGGGATTCTTTTTGCTCTTGGCCACTTCACTTCCGCAGCACCAACCGGTATCCAAGAAGGTCAAGCCAGATGCGCTGGCACACCGCTATAGTCCCACAGCTACACAGAAGCCCCTCTGCTGTTCTTCCTCTGTTGCCCTGTACCCTCCGTATATTTACCTTTGCCCCACTACTCTGGATTACCGACCTCTGCCTGACCTGACCCTGAGCCTGTCTGCCATCCTGTACCTTTGCCCATGTTGTAATAAACATTGTTACTTCGACATAGTCTGCATCTGGGTCTTACCTTGAAACGTGATAGAAGTAGACTTAAGGTGGTGTTGAGACAACTGTTGCTATGGAGTTTGTCTGACCTTTTGGGTGATCAAATTAAGCTAATCAACGTCTGAAGCTGCTAATGTTACTGGTAGATAAGAAACTTTACTTAATTTAGCCAATAAACTACTAGAAAGGCTGAAAAGACTGTCTTCTATTTTTTCAAAACACTGGTCTCATCACAGGAGAAGCAGGCCTGTCCCTCCAGCCCCTGGGACTGACAATCTCTCAGACTTCCAGCATGGACTCTAATTCAATTACACCAAAGGCCTCTGGATGTGTTCTATGCGGCTGGGCTGATAATCACCTGTAAACTGTCTGTGTTGTTCTACTGAGGCAGGGATGGGGGCCAGGTCTCACAGACAGACAGCTAAGCCAACAGCACCACAGAGAGAAGTTGGGGTAGAGCTAGATAAAGACTGTGGAGGAGTGTGGAAAGAGCATCTGGCAGGCTGGCTGAGATGGGAGGCTGGAGAGGGACCTGACAATACTGAGAGTCCTGACTCTGGCATGGAGAGGAGAATGAGCAGACAGGCTACACACAGGAGAGGCCATCTCAAACCTCTCAATCGCCACAACACAGCATTACCAGCAGGGGTGAAATAAACACATTGATAAGACCCATCGATCAAATAATAAAACATAATTCTGACATTTGCAATGAGAGAGGTACTCATTTAATAATAAGTCCTTTACATACAGCAGGATGTGGTTCATGTTGTATTGTTTTAGTATTTCTGATACGGTCTGAAACTCACATTTGAGATACCTGAGCTATTTCAGTCACACAAAGCTAACAAAAGCCCACCTTGGTAAGATCAGGCTAGCTATTACGTTTTAAGCCCCAAGGAGTCTAAAGAAATAAAGATTTCAATGTCACAGAGAATAAACTGACAGAAAAAATAAAACAGACCTTCCTGAGGTAATTCCTTTCTTGCAGTCCTCTCTAGAGGAAGACTATAATTGAAACTGGCTCTATTGTCCTATTATCAGAGCCAATGTTTCACTGTGACACTGTCATTTAATCTCTGGGAGATGTGATAGGGGCTTCTGTGTCCTCTCCTTTACACCGCTGGGGCTTACACTGCGACACAACCATCAGTGGTGTGTGTGTGTGTGTCTTTGGAGGAGGTAGGTTGACATTTGGAGTGTCAATATCTCTATTTCCAGATCTTGAAGACAGAGCACTTCCATCCCTCTCTTGTTTTTTTGATATTAGGGAAAGAGATAGACTTTCCCTACGTCTGACACAATCATCTTGAACATGTGTAAAACATACATAGCAAATTGGACATGGAGAAGCCAGGATGCAGACACACACAGCACCACACAGTCTGTAAAGACGAGGAAATAAGTTGGGGCCAGTGTGAGATGTGGGGATGGACATATCCTGCACACAGCCAGTAGAATAAATGCACTACATTATACTACACCACACTACAAGGAGGCTTTGCAGGGAGGGTGCAAACTCCCCCAAAAATAATCAAATTTAGGGCTCCAGTGGTGCTTGAAAACTGTACCCTGAATGTCTGCTGTTCCCATGCTCCTCGGGGTAGAACAGTGATATACCAGCCCTATGCATATCTCTCTCTCTCTCACACACACACACACACACACACACACACACACACACACACACACACACACACACACACACACACACGGTAACTTATTTACTCTGAGAGGAGGGCTCCTCGCGCATGCAAGATAACCAGTCATATTATATCAAGAATCATTAGTTCACCAACATCAAATTGCTTTACTGAAGTTCTATACATCCCAAATGTAATACATCAATAGATTAAATAAAGACTTGGGAATGATATTATGTATATAACTAATAGGGAGACTATAGAACATGCTCAAAATTATGTAGACCCCGTTTTTTGAAATTCCTGGATGCAGTGTAAAGTATAACCTGTGGCTAAGAAGGTCATTTTATTGCACATAAATTATGCAATACACTAACTGCCAAATTCCCACTACTGCCATTCACCTGTTTGCTGACGGATTTTGTGTTTTAGTATCATCTGGCTTGTCTCTAAGCAAAGCTACCGGCAGTCATAAATATACAAACAACCCTAGCACACCCATAATATTTTTTCTCCTTACATCCCTCGGCAAATTAAATCCATGGAAGTCACACATGAAAAGAACCAGTGCAGTATACGCTTGTCTGTGCTGGGAAGAAGATTTGTGCTGTGCTGAAAAGCTTTGCCCACTCTTTTCAAATGTGGCTGCAATTTGGTTAGCCGTGACAATAACAATATATCAAAGGGATAGAATCAATTGACCTTACAAAGCCCTTTAAGTCAAACCACAACTACAAGGGACCAGGAGGGTGAGGAGGGAACAGGGTGAGAGGGGTGGGGGAAGGAAATAGAACGAGCAGGAGCTTCAGAGGTAATAGCCAGCAAAGCCCAGCTGAAATTTCACTAAGCTGTGGGGGAATTTCATTTCACAGCCATGGGGGAGCCCGTCAGAAGTATATTACCCCAGGCCGCTCTCGCCACGCACACCCAACCCCGAGGTGAGAGTCTGTTGTCAGGTCTGCATTGTGAGAACGGACCCCAATAGTCAGAGCATGAAACCCAATCTAGGAGCTGATATGGGAGCACTGTACGGACAGGAGGTTGTGCATTCCGAGTGTATATACACCCCCACCTAACAATCTCCTAACCTACCCCTTCACCAGATCCCTCAATGCTTGGCTACTGCCAGAGAAATACCGTGCAATACAAAAGCCAAGAGATAGAGCCAAGAGTAAAACATTATGTTGAAAAAGACAAAAATATGAAAAAGAAAAAAAATGGAAAGCTGTGTTACAACCATGACAAGATTTAAGATGTGCACATGGCAACCTGAGGTGTATTGTTGCCATGGATACATCATTGTCAGTACATTTGGTTGGGTATTTGACATGGCCTCTCAAGTGTATTCACTACTGACAGTAGGCAAAGAAGGTGTCGGGAAAAAATATCTGGAAATATGAGGAGAAAAAAATATACAAATGTCTAATAGGGCTGTGGGTTTGATTCCTGTGACCACCCATATGTAAAATGGAATATACTATTATATATAGGGTTTCCAGTTGTCTTACTATTCAGTGGAAACAATTTAGCGATACTAGCTAGGTTTCCATCCAATTGGCGACAGATTTTCATGTGAATATTTGAAAATCCACAAAATAAAATATGCCCATTTTCCCAGCAGTGGTGTGTACTTTTTCGCTTTCATGTAACAAATAAAAATCTAAAGTTCAATGCTTCTCCACTGCATTTTCAACTCTATGGTTGTGTTCAATAGAAAACGTGCCACCACTCTTCTTGGCACGTGTGCTCTAGCCAACAGCTAACAGATACAGTGTGGGTAGGCTAGTGTACGTGATGAGATTATTATGAAGAGCAAGAATATTTGTATTTATCAAACGGCAGTCAAGCATCGATCATAATGTTACCAGAATAAGACCCTGAATATTTATTGGAATGGAGCATCAAGATCACCTTGCACTTTCACAATCCTGTGAAGTTCATCACATTTGATTTAATCTGTAGTTTAATAAACTGCATGGTTTCCCGAGTCGTAGTGAGAGAACCCCACACCATGTCATTGTGTGACTCCAAGTTTACTTCGATATGATGGTTGTTATATCAATATTTGCACATAAAGGTGTTTTCACCGCCATTTCTTGTCTTATTAATTTTACCGACACAAAAAGATCCCACCATGTCAAATGAACAAATCATCTGTCAGCACTTGTAAAATTGGACCGAAACTTTTCCATCACAGCTGTCGTGATTTTTTAAAATATGGTATGACTTTAATCACATAAAATCTGTGGATGGAAATGTTGTTAGAGAGAGAAAAACTGACGGAGAGAGAGAGGATGGAGA
This sequence comes from Oncorhynchus clarkii lewisi, assembly GCF_045791955.1. Taxonomy (NCBI): domain Eukaryota; kingdom Metazoa; phylum Chordata; class Actinopteri; order Salmoniformes; family Salmonidae; genus Oncorhynchus; species Oncorhynchus clarkii. The sequence goes on from NC_092176.1 coordinate 15,211,598, forward strand.
AGAGAAAGAGCGAGAGAATGAGAAAGAGACAAGAACAAGAAAGAGAGAGAGCGAGATGAGGAGCAAGCCGAGTCCCCTGTGAGACCTATACCCAACAGAGCTCTTCAATTCAGCCTGTCCAGAAAAGAACAGAGATGGCGACAGGAGGAGAAAAGACAAACTCCCACTAAAACACTGTCAAATTTAATGAAAGACAAGAATAAGAATAATAGAGATAAATGTCAGGGAGATGTTGCTTGGCGTTTGTTCTGGGATATGCATGGTTATGTAGTGACATGTATGGGTTACTGAAGTGGCCACTGGAGAGATGAAGCTAGCCTGGCTAAAGAAAAGGCTGAGGAGCAAATAGACGCATTGGATCGTCATGTTTTAGAAAACAACAGTAATCAAGCCAAACACACACATAATATTTGTATTCAGCATGTAGTCTTTTGCATAATGTTGTTCAGGAGTGGTTGTGCAAGAGGGTGTTTTATAGTATGTTACATGGTGAAAGCAGAGAGGTTGAGTACTGTTGAGTGGTGAAGGTTACCAGACTTTTATCTTCCCATCTTTCTGAACTGAGAGATGTTGAGCATAGGCTATCTGCGGTCACAGGGTCACAATTCCCCACTAAGTGCTTCTTGACTGCAGTTCATGAGTAGCAGGACCTAACATTCACTCTATAAAGCTGTTGCTATTCTCTAATGGCATGAAAGTCAAGCAGCCTTTGAATTCACAAGTGCCACTGCCAGCAAAATTCTGGCTGAAACATTAATACAGACCCAGCTAAGAAAAGAAGGCAAATTGTCCATGTGATTAAGCAGTGGGAAGGAATGAGAATTGCTATTGCAATATGGCATGTGTGTGTGTGAGACAGAGAGAGAGAGAGATGAAATGTGCAAAAAATATTTGGCAGTTGGATTTGGAATAATTTACTGTTCTTTTAATGAATTAAATAACTGTTTTAATATGCATCAGATTATTTTAAATGAATCATTTATTCTTCAACCTTTTCTACTGCGGCACACAGAGAAAAGGCTGAGCGGTATTAATTATACCATTATAATGAACCATGGGCACAAACCAAAGGCTTCTCGCTAGTGTGTATCAAACCCAGGGAGGGGATCACATTCCTATTAGCCTAACAGCATTCTGCAGCATTCATTAGCTAACAAACCCCAGCTCACACACTCCCTATCTCGCGCACACACACACACACACACACACACACACACACACACACACACACACAAAAGAAGACTGCCCTTTATATTCATTGTCATGTTCTCTGCTAAGAATGATGTCTATGTAGGTGGCCATGCACTTGGGAAGAAGGACACACAAGCAGAGGTAGTCTCTTTACTTAGGAGGCATGCTAGGTATTTACTTTGAGCCTCACAGGGCCATGTATTCAGTTAGCAGTTATGTTGTCATAGGTTGCTATATAAACAGTATAATTCAGTGCTCTATTGAGGAAGCACGAATACCAACTAATTATTCAAAGTGCTGCCAGTTGATATCTTCCTCTCCCCCACATCTTCCTGGAAAAAAATCCAAATGCATTTAAGGCAAAACTATTTGATTCCAAAATCATCTATATTCATAAGGAGAACATATTTAGCAAGTGAGCTACTGTACCACTTTGTACAAAGCAGACAGGCAGTTTAAAGTGAAACTCTGAGATGCTGCAGACAGAAAGAAGTAGTGGATATTATTCAGTGCAGAGCAGAAGTACAACGGTGCAGTAATACCTAGCAATACACACATTATCCAAAAAGTCAAAAGAAGGAAATTAAGATATGTCGGAATGAATCCAATTAACAACCCAAATAGCACTGTAACAGTAATCCAAATGCAATCTATATGTATCTACACCAGATTAATTTATACAAGATACAGTATACTAGGAATGATATGTACAGCAGTAGATACAGTATAAAGCAGGTAAAACAGTATGCAAACATTATTTATGTGACCAGTGTTCAATGACTATGTAACATAGGGCAACAGTCTCTAAGGTGCATGGTAGAGTACCGGGTGGTAGCTGACTAGTAACAGTGTCTGAGGTTTAGGGCAGGGTACTGGGCAGAGGCCGGCTAGTTGTGACTGTTTAACAGTCTGATGGCCTGGAGATAAACAGCTTCTATCAGTCTCTCGTTCCCATTTTTCATTAACCTGTACTGTCTCCGCCTTCTAGATGGTAGCGGGGTGAACAGGCCATTGCTTGGGTGGCTGAGGTCCTTGATTATTTTCTTGGCCTTTCTGTAACACCGAGTGCTGTAGAGTTCCTGGAGGGAAGGCAGTGTGCCCCTGATGATGCGTTAGGCTGACCGCACCAACCTCTGGAGAGCCCCGCAGTTGTGGACGGTGCAATTGCCATACCAGTTGGTGATACAGCCCGACAGGATGCTCTCAATGGTGCATCAGTAGATGTTTGTCCCGTAAGGGAGAGTAGCAATGGTCAAGAATGCTTTCGCCCCGAATAGCAACATTTCAGGGGTGTTTTCTATAGATTTCCTTTATGAACGCCCCCAGCTACAATAAATCCAGTTTGCACAGTGTAGTTCCTTGAGAGCCGTCGTGGTGTCAGCTTATGTGGAATTGTACACGGAAGTGACTATAACCAAAGCAAATTACCTCGAGAGGTAATGCGGTCATTAAGAGGAGAAGAAAATGCCCTGTGCCACCAGGTGTCCAATCCGAAATACATTTCTACAGAAGAACATCATTAGCACCATTAGTGGAAGCAACCCTGCTGTTTTAATGTACCCAAAATGACTATGCTAATCATCAACAGCCACCCCTTAACCTCAGTTTTATAGTTATGGTTTTGTGCTATTAGTGTTCTTGTTTTTTTAAGGCTACCGTTCCAAAGGTATTGTTGCTCTTCTCCAAATCATTCCATTCCAACTCTCTCACTTCAAACCCCACAAATTCCTTTCACCCAAAGAGATAAGATCATTACATCTCAACCCCGCCCTTTCACATTCTGCAACAAACTGTAGCTTGAGTTGACCACAGCTGACCACTGGAGTTGTGGTTGGGCAGTAGGCATAGCACTCATCCACACACTAGGGGGCAGTAGATACAAACCCCAGCTGTCTGCAGCAATGATGCCTGTGCCGATAAGCTGATATCCTTTTCCTTGCTCTCTTGGGGTGTTTAGTAAGTGACATGATGTGATGGCCATCTGCAGCTCAGAGACTGGGAGAGCCTGTCCTCCTCTACAGCCTAATGAGACTGGACCTTGGAAGTCCACCATTGTTGGCACGGCAACCGCACCCAGGGCACACACACAAGGTCCATTGACTAGGGGCCCAGAGTGTCCGATCAATGGCACTCCATCACAAAACCACTCTTTAGTTGAGGCAAAATGCAAAAGGAAAATGTTAACAACCTCCCTGTTAGTTAAGGCTCCCTAAGTTGGAGAGTGGAGAGGATACGGTGGGAATCAGTTTTAGTTCAACAAGGATGTGTTCATCAATTAGGTCAGTGGTAAACAAGGCAAATGCACCCATCCATGTAATTTGCCTTAACAGGGAAACAGAAATGCTCCAACATCTTATGAATAGTGGTATCAAGAACTAAATGGAGCCTATTAAGACACAACAGTACCATATAGATTTAAGATGCTATTTTATATATATATATTTTTTTACATACACTGTTTATCAATGTGTTGTTTTACAAGGCCAGCCATAGTAGTATGGCATCCCTGGAGCAAATTAGACTTAAGTGCCTTGCTCAGGAGGACATTGACAGATTTTTCACCATGCCGGCTCGGGTATTCAAACCAACGACCTTTCGGTTCCTGGCCCGACGTTTTAACCGCTAGGCTACCTGCCTCCCTTACCTGTACAGTTCTTGTTAAGGCAGACAATAACAGTGATTCACACAACGATGTGAATGCACACACTGCACCAAATACCCTAGTTTCAGACTTCTAATTATCCTTGCACCTTTGAAGACTCTAGCCACTTCCATGGGTGCTAATTCTGTCACCAAAGCAAGGAAAGGCCATGCTTTTATTCGTTAAAAAAAAAACGTGTTCAAAAGTTTAAATGATAAAATAGGTCTAATGACAATAAAAAAATCTAAAAGTGTACAAGATAAGTCAAGTAAAGAAAAAAAGAGAATGCCAAGAGTGTGCAAAGCTGTCATCAGGCAAAGTGTAACTACTTTGAAGAATCTCAAATATAAAATATATTTTGATTTGTTTGACACTTTTTTGGTTACTACTGTACATGATTTCATAGTTTTGATGTCTTCACTATTACTCTACAATGTAGAAAATAGTAAAAAATAAAGATAAACCCTGGAATGAGTAGGTGTTTCACTGGTTCTGTCTATAAAAATAAGTGTACAACACATTTGCATATTTTTTTTACAAAAGAGACATTTATAAAAATAAATGTATGAAGGGTAGTAAAAAGAATAGGGTAATGTTCTGTGTGTGTGTGTAACGGTGGGTGAGTGAGTGGGAGTCGTTTTTAGAAGTACAGTTGAAGTCGGAAGTTTACATACACTTAGGTTGGAGTCATTAAAACTCATTTTTCAACCACTCCACAAATTTCAAACTATAGTTTTGGCAAGTCGGTTAGGACATCTACTTTGTGCATGACACAAGTCATTTTTCCAAAAATTGTTTTTAGACAGATTATTTCTCTGTATCACAATTCCAGGGGGTCAGAAGTTTACATACACTAAGTCGACTGTGCCTTGAAACAGCTTGGAAAATTCCACAAAATGTCATGGCATTAGAAGCTTCTGATAGGCTAATTGACATCATTTGAGTCAATTGGAGGTGTACCTGTGGATGCATTTCAAGGCCTACCTTCAAACTCAGTGCCTCTTTGCTTGACATCATGGGGAAATCAAAAGAAATCAGCCAAGACCTCCAAAAGTCTGGTTCATCCCTGGGAGCAATTTCCAAATGCCTGAAGATACCACGTTCATCTGTACAAACAATAGTACTCAAGTATAAACACCATGGGACCACGCAGCCATCACACCGCTCAGGAAGGAGACGAGTTCTGTCTCCTAGAGATGTTTGGTGCAAAAAGTGCAAATCAATCCCAAACAACAGCAAAGGACCCTGTAAAGATGCTGGAGGAAACAGGTACAAAAGTATCTATATCCAAAGTAAAATGAGACCTATATCGACAAAACCTAAAAGGCCGCTCAGCAAGGAAGAAGCCACTGCTCAAAAACCGCCATAAAAAAAGCCAGGCTACGGTTTGCAATTGCACATAGGGACAAAGATCGTACCTTTGGAGAAATGTCCTCTGGTCTGATGAAACAAAAATAGAACCGTCTGGCCATAATGACCATCGTTATGTTTGGAGGAAAAAGGGGAGGCTTGCAAGCCGAAGAACACCATCCCAACTGTGAAACACGGGGGTGGCAGCATCATGTTGTGGGGGTGCATTGCTGCAGGAGGGACTGGTGCACTTCACAAAATAGATGGCATCACGAGGAAGGAAAATTATGTGGATATATTGAAGCAACATCTCAAGACATCCGTCAGGAAGTTAAAGCTTGGTTACAAATGGGTCTTCCAAATGGACAATGACCCCAAGCATACTTCCAAAGTTGTGGCAAAATGGCTTAAGGACAACAAAATGGCTTAAGGACACAAATGTCCTATAGAACATTTGTGGGCAGAACTGAAAAAGCGTGTGCAAGCAAGGAGGCCTACAAACATGACTCAAAATTCACCCAATTTATTGTGGGAAGCTTGTAGAAGGCTACCTGGAACGTTTGACCCATGTTAAACAATTTAAACGTAATGCTACTAAATACTAATTGAGCGTATGTAAACGTCTGACCCACTGGGAATGTGATGAAAAAAATAAAAGCTGAAATAAATCATTCTCTCTACTATCATTCTGACATTTCACATTCTTAAAATAAAGTGGTGATCCTAACTGACCTAAGACAGGGAATCTTTACTAGGATTAAATGTCAGGAATTGTGAAAAACAGAGTTTAAATGTAGTTGGCTAAGGTGCATGTAAACTTCCGACTTCAACTGTAGGTGTAAAGAGTTTGTGTCACGGCTCTCGTCGGAATGAGGATCAGACCAAAGCGCAGCGTGGTAAGTGTTCATGATATTTTATTTTCTCAGAAAACACTCAAACAAAATAGCAGAGTGAAACAGTTCTGTCAGGTGTAGACACTAAACAGAAATGAACACAAAACACAGGTGGGAAAAAGGCTGCCTAAGTATTATTCCCAATCAGAGACAACGATAGACAGCTGCCTCTGATTGGGAACCACACTCGGCCAAAAACAAAGAAATAGAAAACAAAGATATAAAGAACCTAGAATGCCCACCCTAGTCACACCCTGGCCTAACCAAAATAGAGAATAAAAGCCTCTCTATGGCCAGGGCGTGACAGTTTGTGAAAAGTCTCTGATCAAGTAACATCTTTTGTATTTGTCACATGCTTCGTAAACCGGTGTAGAGTAACAGTGCTTACTTACATGTCCTTTTCCAACAGAGTTAAATATAAATATATTTGATTATAGAAATAGTGATATGAGGAACAAATACACAGTGAATAATGAATAACAATAAACAAGTAAAAATAACATGGCTATGTATAGGGAGTACCAGTAGCTAGTCAATGTGCAGGGGTATGACATAATTGAGGTAGAAATGTACATATAATATAGTAGAGGTTAACAGGATAGATAATAGACAGTGGTGAGTGGAAGTGTGTGTGTGTGTGTAAGTGGTGTCAGTATGCATTAACTTTTTATGCGAGTATGGGCATATGTAGTGTGTGTGTGTGTGTGTGTGTGTGTGTGTGTGTGTGTGTGTGTGTGTGTGTGTGTGTGTGTGTGTGTGTGTGTACAGTATGTGTTTAGAGTCAGTGCAAGAGAGTTGTGGCTTGGATGGCAGGGAGCTCAGCCCCAGTGATGTACTGGGCCGTACTCACCACCCTCTGTAGCGCCTTGCAGTCGTGTGCCTTGCAGTTGCAGTACCAAGCGGTGATGCAGCCAGTCAAGATGCTCTCAATGGTGCAGGTGTAGAACTTTGAGGATCTGAGAGCCCATGCTAAAATCTTTTACGCCTCCTGTAAGCCTCCTGAGGGGGAAGAGGTGCTGCCGTGCCCTCTTCACAACTGTGTGGGTGTGTGTGGACCATGTTCATTCCTAAGTGATGTAGACACAGAGTCACTTTGCAGTTGATTGTGCAATAGACCACAGACAATCAGATGTTCTGGTAGTGTTGCGTATGCGTATGTGTGGACTATTGCTCCAGTTTTTGTTCTGACTGAGCCTTGTCTCCCCATAAGCACTCTTGGCCCTTTTCCAGTCTGTTGACTCAGATCCTCAAAAACTCAGGGAAGCGCCAGGGTGGGGAGGTTATTAAAAATGAATCGGGGTCCTCCCTTAAAGGAAAGGTTCACCCATTTTGAATGCTATATTGTTTATGTGCATCTCTGAGTGATGTTCTATCGATTCCCTGAGACATTTCATGTCATGAAGTGCAACTGAGTTATTGGCGTTCAAGCAGGCAGAAATCCGTCCAGTATGACGTTGCATTGCATGATGCCATTGCCAGAGATATTGTAGAAAGGAGGAAGGAATCCTATGAACACCCCCCCCCCCCCCCCACCAGCAGAATGTCAACCAATCGCGTTCACGTTGTCATGCTGCGTCACATGGTTGCTAAGCTAATCATCAGGAAATCCCTTCTCAAAGTCAGTGTATATGTCGAGAAACATGCCTAATAGCCTCGAAAGTACATAATGTCACTATTCCAAAGATAATCAATACTACAGATGGCAGGTTCACATATCGGAAAAGATTTGTAATGTTGTACCTCTGGTTGACGAAATCTGTGCTCATGTTTCTTTTTTAACTAGTGCCCAATAGTCTCCCATTCACTCCTTGAAAGAGAGCACTCCTTGTCCCAGAATCACCTAGAATGCACCACACGGGCCCATTAACGTAGCATGGGAAACGTTTCCCATCTCCTCCAGAGTATATCTGCCATTGCAAATGTCAGGCACATCTGCAGGTTGAAAATGGTTAGATTGTAGACTCCTAAATTGATAATGCAGTTTGTTTCGGAAATTTTACAGCTAACTAGCTACATTACATGCTAATATTGTTTTTGGTATTATTGTGTGTATCTACCTAGCTAGCTGGCAAACGTAGCTACACACAATAATAGCTAGCTTGCCAGCCAGCCAGCCCATAAAGAAAGCATTGCATTGTGGATTTTGTAGTTGATTTGAACTGCAACAGATTTCCACAACGATTTTCCATGTTGCTACCAACCTTATTATAATGCCAAAATGAAACATTTGTTTACAAAAAACATTGTTCTCACATAATATATTAGTGTTATTTAACACTGTAAATTAAAGGAATGAGTGGTTTTGGGTGTCTTTTCCTTTAAGTAGACCAGAATTGTTAGAAAAAAATGTAATAGTAATTTGCCTGAGTAAGACATCTTAATTTATCCACCATCTTTGTCAAGCAGCCTTTTTAGCTTGGCCTTTAATCAATGAGACCTTTGTGTTTTATGTTCTTTGATCTATTTTATTGCAGTGTTTATTTTTTCATTTTATTGTTTTAAGTGTGTTGCTATTTTAAATTCACTTAAAATAAAATTATAATTTAAATTTGATTTGATATTGGATCTTTCGTTGATGATTGTATAAATATAGACTTCATTAACTTTATAGTCTAACGTTCTTATTTTTTTATTATTATTAATTAGATTATAGGTCTACTAAATAAATATTTGGAGTAGATTACATGCTGAACTGGTGTTGGTGGAGGAGGGGGGGGGGGGGGGGGGGACAATAGACAAGGTGTTAGAGGCTATTAGCATGTGTAAGAATCCATGTCCTTCCAGAGCTGACTAATCAAGACTGGTCAAGCTCTGTTTGTATTATGACTATTGAGCTTCTACTTTTGATCATTAAAGATATTCTGACTTACATGTACACACTCGGAAACAGGCCATTTTACTCAGTGACACACACACACACACACACACACACACACACACACACACACACACACCCTTTGGGTTATGGATAATGGCAATGGCAGTGAGGGGCTGCTGTACTGCTGAGGCTGAGGGGAGACTCCAGTCCCATGCTGGCTCTGGTGCCTCACACCCCACAGGCTCACTGCAGTCAGTCAGGGTTCAGAGGACAGAGAATCACCAGCCCTGCCCCGCTCGCAGACCCTTATCCCTTTCCCCCCTCTCAGACAAGAGCATTATACACACACACAGTCACGCGTGCACATACAGTACAGGCAGATAAACAAACACATGAATGCACACTGACAAACACACATACATGCACGCACATGCACGCTCACACACAGGCTCAGATTCTCTTTCGATTGCAGTGTGAGCCCTGAGATGGGATGTTAACACACACACAGAGAGGACATGTTCAATAACAATACAAGTGTACTCAGTGTTCTAGGCTCCATGTACTGTGCAGAGGTCATTGGGAGACATTGTACCTGTACATGTTACAGGTGAACAACAGCAGACTGATTACTACAACAACTATGATTACCTATCATGGCATCACCTTTAGACATTAATAGTAATATAGCCTATCCGTATACTCCTTCCTATACATCATCCATCCATGCACATTAATGGCAGTGGTTTACAGCACTACAGTATTTTATAGCACTACAGTGGTCCATGTGTGTGAGCACAACCCACATCACAGCTGAATCTCTCTCCCACAGTGTGTCAGGAGTATGCTTAAGTATTTAGCAGAATTTAGCCCACTCTGTGGTACACCAGTTAATGAGCTGAGTGCTAAATTACAGCCAGAGCAATTAAACACATGCATGTCACACTCGCACACACACATCATACAAACCTACTCATACAAAAACAACCTCATTTGCATGCACACATACAGTTTTGCAGGAGCCTGTGCAACTTTCCATTGATCAGATAATCGGTCTGGTGTGAGCTGAGCACTCTTCTCAGCAGAGGAGAAATTATGAAGCATTTCATAACTGCTTAACTACCTCCACTCACTCAGGGGTCCATCTGCAGAAATGAGCCATTGATCCCTAATTGGAAGCAGTCAGTCATGAAATCTGAAAACGAATTAAAGAAAGTGAACTTAATGGCAAATATTTACATATCCACACTGTTTTAAAATTGGTTATATTGCCAGAGAGCTATGAGAGAAAGGGTAAGTCATGGAAAGGAGGGGCAAACTGGGTATACTGACCATATAATGGTATTGATGATGAATTTAGGCACATTTTAAATTATATACATTTTTGCAGCACTATAGTAATAAACTTGGATATAGTGTCTTGTGTCTTGGGTATACTGTACATGTACTGCTAATTCAGAGGCTTTCCTCAATTGGCCTAGACCAGGCTGTGTGCAACTGGTTTAAAAATAACTTCAAAACAAATCAAATAACTTTTTATTTGTCACATGCGCAGAATACAACAGGTGTAGACATTAGCGTGAAATGCTTACTTACAAGCCATTAACCAACAATGCAGTTCATGAAATAGAGTTAAGAACATCTGTACCAAATAAACTAAAGTAAAAAATGTAATGAAAAGAAACCTATTAAAATAACAATAACGAGGCTATATACAGGGGGTATCCAGTCAATGTGCGGGGGTACAGGCTAGTCGAGGTAATTTGTACATGTAGGTAGGGGTAAAGTGACTATACATAAATAATAAACAGCAAGTAGCGGCAGTGTAAAAACAATGTAAACAGTCCGGGTGGCCGTTTGATTAATTGTTCAGCAGTCTTATGGCTTGGGGGTAGAAGCTGTTAAGGAGCCTTTTGGATCTAGACTTGACGCTCCAGTACCGTTTGCTGTGAAGTAGAAGAGAGAACAGCCTATAACTTGGGTGACTCGAGGGTGGATATTAAAATTCAGTCTGTTAGCATTGTTAATAAATATATATTTAGTCCCTATTTTGTTTTGTATTCAGTGGATTTCATTTAGAAAAAGACAAAGGTTTTCACTCATAATCCTGCAGCCACTAGTTAGCTTGTCAATTAATGTTTGATGTTAGCACCGTTCTGCCGCGGAGCAGCGTCACAGAGTTCTATTGAGCAGTGACCACGTCCTGGTAATCCGTCTGGCCTTGTGAATGTTGACCTGTTTAAATGTCTTGCTCACATCGGGCTACGGAGAGCGTGATCAGACAGTCGTCCTGAACAGCTGGTGCTCTCATGCATGATTCAGTGTTGCTTGCTTCGAAGCGAGCATCAAAGGCATTTAGCCCATCTGGTAGGCTCGCGTCTCTTTTCAGCCAGCGGCTGGGTTTCCCTTTGTAGTCCGTAATAGTTTGCAAGCCCTGCCACATCCGACAAGCTTCAGAGCTATCTTAGTCCTGTATTGACGCTTTGCCTGTTTGATGGTTCGTCAGAGGGCATAGCAGGATTTCTTATAAGCGTCCGAATTAGTGTCCTGCTCCTTGAAAGCGTCAGCTCTAGCCTTTAGCTCGGTGATATCTCACTGATCATCCCCAAAGCCAACACCTCATTTGGCCGCCTTTCCTTCCAGTTCTCTGCTGCCAGTGACTGGAACAAATTGCAAAAATCGCTGAAGTTGGAGACTTTTATTTCCCTCACCAAATTTAAACATCAGCTATCTGAGCAGCTAACCGATCGCTGCAGCTGTACATAGTCCATCTGTAATTAGCCCACCCAATCTACCTACCTCATCCCCATTCTGTTTTTATTTTATTTACTTTTCTGCTCTTTTGCACACCAGTATCTCTACTTGCACATCATCATCTGCTCATCTATCACTCCAGTGTTAATCTGCTAAATTGTAATTATTCGCTCCCGTGGCCTATTTATTGCCTACCTCATGCCTTTACTGTATATAGACTTTCATTTTTTTCTACTGTGTCATTGACTTGTTTATTGTGTAATTGGCTTGTTTATTGTTTACTCCATGTGTAACTCTGTGATGTTGTCTGTGTCACACTGCTTTGCTTTATCTTGGCCAGGTCGTAGTTGTAAATGAGAACTTGTTCTCAACTAGCCTACCTGGTTAAATAAAGGTGAAATACAATTTTTTTTTTAAAGAACATAGTATATGGGACTGCTTTTAAGACATTTTGTTTAATTAATTAGATTAATATTATAATGTTTCTATTCCAAGAAAAACGAAAAACCCTCTGGGTTGGAACAGAAAATATGGTGCTGTACAACATGACGGTTGGGAGTAGGCTACAGTACTGGGCTATTTAGTTAAAGAATCCCTGTGTCGTGAGGGCACATGGGAGCCCTGGGTTCAATTCCCCGATGTGGAGGAAGGAGTAGGCTGTCCTTATAAATAAGAATTTGTTCTTAACTGACTTGCCTAGTTAAAGAAAGGTTACACTAAGAGCATAACATTTCTACGCCCTAATTGTATAATTGTAGTCTAACCAATACTCAAACAGGGATTCAGTGAAAACAAAAATCTCATTGATTTATCAAGACCAGTCCCCATGCTTGTCTCAGAGCAGTGCAAAACAGTGCTAAAATTATTGTTGGTTATTGCTTCAAATCCTATTGCTTCTAACTTCAATATGCTCTTTAAATAAATAAGACCTACACAACTTTTAACAACACATTACTCAACACTAGTGAGACTCATGTTGCCTACGGTAGACCTACAGTATATAAAAAAAAATATGGCGTGACTCTCCACCAATAATTACATATAGAGGATTGGAGGATTCTAAATGAAAACCAAAAGCCCCCTCATGGGTCTCCCGGTGGCGGCCGGTACAGGTATCGAACCTGCATCTGTAGCAACGCATTTTGCACTGCGGGAGCCCCCATCCACTTGGGAGCCCCCATCCACAAAGTATCAAAATACAGACAGGTGTTGGTAAAGGTATATTGTCCTGCTAATAGACCATAATAGGCTGTTATAATACTGAACATGGTGTCCAGGTCAGGATAACCAAAAGACTATAAGAAAGAATGTTGGTACTTATTTATTATGATCCAAAGCCATGAATGAGTGAGTCACTCAGCTTTATGTAGGTGCCATCAACTTGACTGTGCCATCAACTTGATATTATATAACAATATTTTGGAAGTTATTTCATTTTCCAAAAAATGAAAGTGAGCGATTGTAATCTGAATAAAGGCCAAAATAATATTTGTAAATGCCAGAACATTTATTTCTGTTTTTAGCGGGAGAGAAACGCTTGGCCAATTGTGCGCTGCCCACAAAGCCCAAAATATAGCCCTACTTATAGCCATAATGGTGCCGTACAACGTGACCGTGTGTGTTTGAAAGAGTATTTTCCAGTAAGCAACAATTTGTTTACCTTCATTTCAAACAGAAATTTGCATCCTGTAGCTCTAACTCCAAAAAGTTTGGGAACACTGTAAAGTCCATGGAGAATAAGAGCTCCTCCTCCCAGCCGCCCACTGCACTGAGGCTAGGTAACAGTGTCACCACCGATAAATCCACGATAATCGAGAACTTCAAGAAGCATTTCTCTATGGCTGGCCATGCTTTCCTCCTAGTTACCCCAACCCCGGCCAACAGCACTGCACCCCCTGCAGCTACTTGCCCAAGCCTCCCCAGCTTCGCCTTCACCAAAATCCAGATAGCAGATGTTCTGAAAGAGCTGCAAAACCTGGACCCGTACAAATTGAAAATGAAATAATCTCCAAAATATTGTTATTTTTTATACAAAGCGAATATTATTAATTTAGAATGATATAAAAGCCCCTTGGATATTCTCACAGATACAGTGGGGCAAAAAAGTATTTAGTCAGCCACCAATTGTGCAAGTTCTCCCAAAAAGATGAGAGAGGCCTGTAATTTTCATCATAGGTACAACTTCAACTATGACAGACAAAATGAGAGAAAAAAAATCCAGAAAATCACATTGTAGGATTTTTAATGAATTTATTTGCATATTATGGTGGAAAATAAGTATTTGGTCAATAACACTGACTGTGTGTATTGGTTCCTGACTACCCTGAACAGTTGCATATCGCGGTGATTATTCGATGCTATTGTAGTCCGCTACAGGATGTTTTTGTGCTGGTCAAGGGCAGTCAGGTCTGGAGTGAACCAAGGGCTATATCTGTTCTTAGTTCTACAATTTTTGAAAGGGGCTTGCTTATTTAAGATGGTGAGGAAATTACTTTTAAAGATGGACCAGGCATCCTCGACTGACGGGATGAGGTCAATATCCTTCCAGGATATCTGGGCCAGGTCGATTAGAAACGCCTGTTTGCAGAAGTGTTTTAGGGAGCGTTTGACAGTGATGAGGGGTGGTCGTTTGACCCCGGACCCATTGCGGATGCAGGCAATGAGGCAGTGATCGCTGAGATCCTGATTGAAAACAGAGAGGTGTATTTGGAGGGCATGTTGGTCAGGATAATATCTATGAGGGTGCCCATGTTTACGGATTTAGGGTTGTACCTGGTGGTTTCCTTGATAATTTGTGTGAGATTGAGGGCATCTAGCTTAGATTGTAGGACTGCTGGGGTGTTAAGCATATCCCAGTTTAGTTCACCTAACAGAATGAACTCTGAAGATAGATGGGGGGGATTCAATTCACGTATGGTGTCCAGGGCATCGCTGGGAGCTGAGGGGGGTCTATAACAGGCGGCAACAGTGAGAGACTTATTTCTGGAGAGATTCTTTTTTTAAATTAGAAGCTCAAACTGTTTGGGCATATACCTGGAAAGTATGACAGAACTTTGCAAGCTATCTATGCAGTAGATTGCAACTCCTCCCCCTTTGGCAGTTCTATCTTGACAGAAAATGTTGTAGTTGGGTATGGAAATCTCAGCATTTTTGGTGGCCTTCCTAAGCCAGGATTCAGACACGGCAAGGACATCAGGGTTGGCTCAGTGTGCTAAAGCAGTGAGTAAAACAAACGTATGGAGGAGGCTTCTGATGTTAACATGCATGAAACCAAGGATTTTTCGATTACAGAAGTCAACAAATGAGAGTGCTTGGGGACACGCAGGGCCTGGCTTAGCCTCCACATCCCCCGAGAAACAGAGGAGGAGTTGGATGAGGGTACGGCTAAAGGCTAGCAAAACTGGTCGTCTAGTGCGATGGGGAGAGAGAATAAAAGGAGCAGATTTCTGGGCGTGGTAGAATAGATTCAGGGCATAATGTGCACACAGGGGTATGGTATGCTGGTTATACTGGGTGAGGTCAACGCATGTGTGGGAGGTGGGACAAAGAAGGTATCTAAGGCAAGTACAGTGGGACTAGGAGCTCCGCAGTAAACAAAAAACTGATCATTATCGTAAACAACAGTATACAAGGCATATTGACATTTGAGAGAGACATAAAGTGAGGCATAAAGCAATCACAGGTGTTGATCGGGAGAGGAAGCTAAGTCAACAACGGGTAAGAGAACAACAGTTAATCAGCTAAGTCAACAACAACAGGTTAACTACACACAGGGCCTGAGTAGGGCCGACGGCTAGGGCCGACAGATAAACAAAGTTAAACAAAGTGGAGTACCATGATAAATGAACAGTCCAGCAGGCATCAGCTATGTAGCCAAGTGATCATAGGGTCCAGTGTACAGCAATATATGAAACAGGGAAGCTGCTAGGTAGTCGTTACTACGCTATCATGCGGGAGACACAGCGTTTAAAGTTAGCAGTCCGGGGTAAGTAGAAGCGTCTCTTCCGTCGTCCGGCAAAGGCCGGTTGAAAGCACAGCTGATGGAATTACGTCTGTGGACCAGTCGTTGTGGTACGGAGTGGCTCCGTGTCGACAAAGGGACCGGGCCAGATGGCGAAAGAGGTAATGTTGTTGTGGTAATTTTGTTAGTTAGCTGGGAGATGCGCCTGGCTCAGGTCTAGCTTCGGGGCTGGGCATCTCAGTGGCAGCTAGCTAGCTGTGATGATCAATGGTCCAGGGTTTACGGCAGGAATCTGGCATTGCAGTGGAGAAAAACAGTCAGAGGCTGGCAGGTATTATCCAGGATAAAAAATGTCTGGTGCCTAGCAGTGGCTAACAATGACTAAATAGCTAGTAACTTGGCTAATTAGCTGGCTACCTTCTGATGAATGTTTTGGCTATAGGGTCTAAAAAAATAGCGGATCCGTGTCACATTGAGTGAGGCGGGTTACCTGAAGGTCAATTTAATAAAAAAATGGAAAAAGAGATTGAAAAATAAATAGGAATATTTACAAAAAAAGACTAAAAATACAAAAAGTAAACGAGAGGACAACAAACCACGTCTGCACTGCTATGCCATCTTGGATTCATGGTAGCATTCACGCAAAATGGAAAGTGCGAACCACTGCTTTTAATCAGGGCAAGGTGACAGGAAACATGACCGAATACAAACAGTGTAGCTATTCCCTCCGCAAGGCAATCAAACAAGCTAAGCGTCAGTATAGAGACAAAGAGAAGGTATAGAGACGCAATTCAACGGCTCAGACACGAGAGGTATGTGGCAGGGTCTACAGTCAATCACGGACTACAAAAGGAAAACCAGCCCCGTCGCGGACCAGGATGTCTTGCTCCCAGACAAACTAAACAACTTCTTTGCTCGCTTTGAGGACAATACAGTTCCACTGACATGGCCCGCTACCAATACCTGCAGGCTCTCCTTCACTGCAGCCAACGTGAGTAAAACATTTAAACGTGTTAACCTTCACAAGGCTGCTCGGCCCAGACGGCATCCCCAGCCGTGTCCTCAGAGCATGCGCAAACCAGCTGGCTGGTGTGTTTACGGACATATTCAATCAATTCGTATCCCAGTCTGCTGTTCCCACATGCTTCAAGAGGGCCACCATTGTTCCTGTTCCCAAGAAAGCTAAGGTAACTGAACTAAATGACTATCGCCCCACTGCACTCACTTCTGTCATCATGAAGTGCTTTGAGACACTTGAGTCAAGGATCATATTACCTCCAACCTACCTGATACCCTAGACCCACTCCAATTTGCTTACCGCACCAATAGGTCCACAGACGATGCAATCACATTCACACTGCACACTGCCATAACCCATCTGGACAAGAGGAATACAAGAGGAATGTAAGAACGCTGTTCATCCACTACAGCTCAGCATTTAACACCATAGTACCCTCCAAACTCATCATTAAGCTCGAAACCCTGGGTCTCGACCCCGCGCAGCAGCGTCTCTTCAACCTCAGAAGGCTGAAGAAATTCGGTCACCAAAAACACTCACAAACTTTTACAGATGCACAATCGAGAGCATCCTGTCCGTCTGTATTACTGCCTGGTACGGCAACTGCTCCGCCCACAACCGTAAGGCTCTCCAGAGGGTAGTGAGGTCTGCACAACTCATCACCGGGGGCAAACTACCTGCCCTCTCGGACTCCCTACACCACCGAATGTCACAGGAAGGCCAAAAAGATCATCAAGGACCACAACCACCCGAGCCACTGCCTGTTTACCCCACTATCATCCAGAAGGTGAGGTCAGTACAGGTGCATCAAAGCGGGGATCGAGAGACTGAAAAGCAGCTTTTTTCTCAAGGCCATCAGACTGTTAAACAGCCATCACTAACATTGAGTGGCTGCTGCCAACATACTGACTCCTCTCTAGCGACTTTAATATTGAAAAATTGATGTAATAAATGTATCACTAGCCACTTTAAACCATACCACTTTATATAATGTTTACATACCCTACATTACTCATCTCATATGTATATACTGTACTCTATACCATCTACTGCATCTTGCCTATGCCGTTCGGCCATCGCTCATTCATATTTTTTATGTACATATTCTTATTCATTCCTTTGCACTTGATAAGGTAGTTGTGAAATTGTTAGATTAGAATACTTGTTAGATATTACTGCATGGTCGGAACTAGAAGCACAAGCATTTTGCTACACTCGCATTAACACCTGCTAACCATGTGTATGACACATATAAAATTTGATTTGATTTAGAATTATGGTCAGATTTGGCAAGTGGATGGCGAGGGAGAACTTTTTATGCATTTCTATTTGTGGAGTAAAGGTGGTCGAGAGTTTTTTTTCCCTCTGGTTGCACATGTGACATGTTGGTAGAAATGAGGTAAAACGGATTTAGGTTTGCCTGCATTAAAGTCCTCGGCCACTAAGAGCGCCAATTCTGGATGAGCACTTTCTTGCTTGCTTAGGGCCTTATACAGCTCGTTGAGTGCTGATGAAAACTCTCTTGGTAGATAGTTTATCATATAGTTTATCATGAGGTACTCTACCTCAGGTGAGCAATACCACAAGACTACCTTAATATTAGACATCGCGCACCAGCTGTTATTGACAAATAGACCTTCCGGTCTTACCGGACATAGCTTTTCTGTCCTGCCGATACACGGAAAACCCTGCCGTTCAGCCACGACTCGGTGAAACATAAGATATTACAGTTTTTAATGTCCCATTGGTAGGATAGTCTCGAACGGAGCTCATCCAGTTTATTATCCAGTGATTGTATGTTGGCTAAGAGGACTGATGGTAAAGAAGTTACAAACAATGTGAAAAAACACAACATTGCACAGTTGGTTAGGAGCCCGTAAAATGGCAGCCATCCCCTCCGGCGTCATTGTCTTGACTGACAGATCTCAATGTTCATCCACTAATGGTGTTAAATCAGGTTTTCTGGACATAACGAAAGGTGTCCAGCGTGGGTCTATTCTGGGTCCAGCGCTTTTTACTGTATATATTAACAATATTGGATTGTATGTTAAAAATTGTATCCTGCCGTTGGCTCCATTGTTGACCAGGCGCTATCTGAGTTGGTCTGCTTACTTTGTTTTGCAGAAAAACCTTTACTGACCTCAAATTAGTTTTGAATGCAGGTAAAATTAAGTATCCAGAGTTCATAAAAATCATGCAAATGTTAAAGAATATGTACTCTGGATGGTGCCCATGTTAATTGTGTTCCTGCTTTCAAATATTTGGGCATCTGTATAGACGCTAAGCTGTCTTTCAAAAAGCATAATGATGAGTTAGTTAAGGATCTGAGGATAAACATAGGCTTCTACTTTAGAAATAGGTCATGCCTATCAGTAAATAGTAGAATACAGATCATTCAATCAACATTTATTCCTGTCCTAGACTATGGTGACATCATCTATTTCAGGGCTTTCCAACCATGTTCCTGGAGAGCTACTATACCATCCTGTAGGTTTTCGCTCCAACTCTAATCTAGTGCACTTGATTCTAATAATTAGCTTGTTGATTAGCTGAATAAGTTACAACTGGGGTTGGATTGATAAGAGGGTAGCCCTTCAGAAACAGGGTTGGAGAGCCCTGATCTATATGAATGCAGCTGCCACTTCATTAAAACCGTTAGATGCAGTCTACCACAGCGTACTTCGTTTCTTAACGGGCGACTGGTTTAGTACACATCGCTGCATTCTTTACCAAAAAGTAGGTTGGCTCTCTTTGATGTTGCATAGTTCGATACGTTGCTGTTTTCATTTATAAAGCCCTTCTACAAAAATTCACACTGTACCTAACATCATTACTAACCTTCAGACATATTATAGGTCATTCACTCACTACTCTAGAATGTAGAAAAAAACAGGCAATTCAAGCGCGAACTATGAAATTAATGTCAAAATGTAGTTTCCTTTCCCCTATATCATTCTAAATCACATATAATGAATCATTAGATAGTTCTAACCTTCATACACTGGTACTTGACAGTGTTGATGAAATAAGAACGTTCATTTGCTTTGACCATTGCTAGTTTAGACCGTGCCGCTCTTGGTTGTATCTCTTCCATATTTAGCGTTGCGAGGTGGTACCACCTGGAGGTGTTTCGGCGTGTTGGACCAATCAAAGTCAACTTGTCATTTTCATCTCCAGATCCTTGGCTTTCATTGGATATACAGTACCAGACAAAAGTTTGGACACACCTATTCATTCCAGGGTTTTTCTTTATATTTTTTAAAACTATTTTCTACATTATAGAATAGTAGTGAAGACATCAAACCTATGAAATAACACATATGGAGTTATGTAGTAACCAAAAAAGTTTTAAAGAAATCAAAATATATTTTATATTTGAGATTCTTCAAAGTAGCCACCCTTTGCTTTGATGACAGCTTTTCACACGCTTGGCATTCTCTCAAACAGCTTTGTGAGGTAGTGGTCAAGAGGCTAGCCCTAAACCTAACCCTAACGTAACCGTAGCAAGCAGTTGCTTATCAACAGAGAGTTTGTTAATAGTTTGACCATCTGTAGAGCATTTACTGATGGACAATCCACACTATCCAAATAAAGTGTGACCCTTTTATCATCAAGCACTTGCATTCTTGTGAGTTGCTTAATTAAAAGCCATACATTTTCCATTGATGACACCAGTGAAACACTAAGTTCTCCAAAAACAACACAGTATTCCTCAGGCAAACACCCTGCTACAGGAGACTTGTCTCTGAATGACACTGGCGTCTCCTTTTGGGGCAGCAGTTGACATGAACAGAGTATGGCATCTCATCTAGCTGTGGTGAATGTTGCTGGGGGGCCGAGGCCAGTGAGAAGCCCTGCTAATGACGGGGTCCGGGGCCTGGGTTGGACGTACTGATATCCCAGTGGCCAGAGACCCACAGCTGGGGAGCGCGTTGCGGCTGATTACATGTCAGCGCTGGTAAATGACTGCTAAAGGGGAGTCAGGCAGCAGCACAGACAAGGAGTGCTTAGTGTTTTAGTTGTTACTGCATTCCATCAAGCAGACACCTGTTTTACCTTTTAACCTTGGCTTGGTGCAGGAATGGGATAAGAGAGGAGGGGGACACAACTAGGGGGAGGCCATGAACCTGCTGCTCTCAGTTAGCACACACCATGGAAAAGACGCTCTCACAAAGAGCCTGGACTTGGCAATCCATTTATCACTTGGCAATCCATTTATCTTTTCTCCCTGTTTCATTCCCCTCTAGCTGATAGATTCTGTAAGCTTTTTGACTGAGAAGAGCTGCTCCCAGCTCTGTGTGACAAGGGCTCCAGCGGCCCAACACTCAGCGGGATAAAAAGGTCTCTTTCTCCTCTTCTTCACAATCTCAGTTCTTGTATTTTCTCAGCCCATACTATGTCCCTCATTCCACTCCTCCACCTTGCTGCAGAACTTAGGCCTTCATTTAATAGGGTCATTTGAATATCTCTCCTGCACAGGTTACAGAAATGAGACAGCCCTAGTGCCAGACAAGCAATCTTAAAGTCATATACTCTTGGAATATGCTTTATAAAAAACAATAATCTCAAAAGAGAGGGCGAGAGGAATTAATTGGAATAAACTGGAAGCCAGGGTTCTTTTGTAACATCGATAAAGTCATGAATTGACTATCCTGATTATTTATAAAACTTTAAGTTTTCATAGCACAACGTTATGTCGAAGTCTTGAGGAAAGCGGAAGAGGTGATTTTGCTGGACTGCATCACAATTTAATCTTCACCTTTAGGGAATGGATTATAAATGTACCAAGGCAAGGAAAGGTAAACCGGTCATACAATATACTCTAAATACAGAACAAATGTAAAAAGTAACAATTAGAATATGTTCATGTTAATAGTAATAGTATATGACTCATAATGGTGCATTAATAGTACATTTCCTTCTAGGAAATCCTTCCACAGTCAACTATAGACAGATGACTGTGTATGCAGAAGACCACTTTGTCTTTCAAGCTTAGTACCACATGTAGCTAACACAGCAAAGTACTCATTTTAGCAGACTCATTCTAAAACAACAAGATTGCCTCTCACCACAGGTCTAATTTAAAGAAAATTGTGTTTGGCTTTTCAGACAACACGAGGAACTGCCTGCAGGGGTATGTAGTCATAAATCTGGGCAAAATGGATGAGTAATACATCTATGCAGGCTTATGCAGACCATGCTGTGCTTATTTATGTCATTTTGTTTTGTACGGCAGTATTTGCAACAAAACCAAACCTCCTCTGTAGAGTGCTGAATCTAGGTCTATGCTGCAGTACTGTGGCAGGCAGGGAGGAGTTTGGATATCACAGTGTGTTGTTAGAGACAACACTGTACACCAATGTGGAGCAGCCACATTCAAATCCTTTGGGGATTAACCTCTAAGAGCAGGATATTCAGTCACATAAACTCATAAACCCTTACAAATCTGAAACACATGAACCCATGGGCCAGGGAGATCACATGCAAACTTCAATATGTCAATCTGTCCTCTGGCTCACAATGCAGCCTGGCCCACATTTACTGTTTAAGGCACAAATGAATTGCAACAACAATGTTCAGTGTCACACACAAGCTACTGAATCAATAATGAGCATGGGAGCTGAAATCAGAATGACTCATTGATATGGATTTGTGTAACCATGATGGGTGACAGACATCCTCCATGGTTCTCTGGTTTAATGGTAGGTATTACCTCCTGATTTCTGCAAACATTGTGTCACATTGTGTAAACATTGTGACACACCAGGATATGTTGTTCAATCTCCATATTGTTTACTTGGCTTTGCCAGGTAACAGAAGTGGAAAGAGCACTGTGCTACTCAGGTGTAATCTACAGTGATTCGTGTAATCACCAGCGTGTCAAAAGACATTGTAGACCCCATATCAGCTCTTTCTCAAGGAGGGATGATTCCCTGCATAACACACCATCTCTGCCTTGACAAAAACCCAGCAGTAAAGAGCTCTGAGGTGACTGGCTGCAGCAGAGAAGAACAGCATTGATCACATGTCATTCCAATTGTGAGAGAAGCATATAAATTGAGCAGCGGCGACTCAATTATACATTGGTGTAAAGGTCAATGAGCCTCCTCTGAGGCTGCATGAATGAAGGCCATGGGAAAAAGAGCAGCTTCATTATTAAGGGTGTTATCATTAGGACAGTCCTGTTAACAGCCAACTCTGGGCTTAATGTAATAGACCCATTTAATGTCTGCCTTGATTTATGCTACAATAAGCATATTGCATGCTGCTCATTCTCTGCTGTTGTTACAGTGCTATTGTAGAGGCCTTGATGGTCCCTTCCCTCTGGGATACAGTGTTGAGAGACCCACAGGAGAAATGGACTTTAGGGGTTATGGATATGGAATATATACATTTAAAGATGTGCCTTCCCTTTCACCACATGTTTCCAATTTAAACACACATAATCTGGAATCCAAGTCAATGCAATCATAATGTGTTAGAAAATGAGTGATGGGTGAGGGAAATGTAAAAGAAGACATGCTTGAGTCCTACACTCTACTCAATCATGTAAGTGTCAATCTCAGTCTGGGTGACAGTGTCTCTTCACTGAGGGATAGGAATGGGCTATAATGACTGAGCTAGTTCTGTAAAGAGCCTGTTACCGCTCTACATGAGGTCTCTCCCAATGGCCAGTCAGGCTGGGGGATTAATGAAGCTGGTTCCACCTGAGGGGATATCCATCTGGACTGAGACAGTCTTCATTAACTTGGGCCAGACATGGCACTTTTACTGAGAAGAGAAGCGTCCACTTAGACTGGGTTATGACATGCTGAGGAAGCAGGACTGCTGTTGTTTTAAATGTGTTGCTGGTCTTTAATGGCACTGGCGGTGAATATCCAATCTCCCAGAGTGCTCTTTTAGCTGATATCAGGTGCATGTAACGGTTCTGTGCGTTTCTATAGGAGCTTATTCTGGTATTTCTGTGACATGTACTGAATTAGACAAAAAATCTGCAACTGAAAAAGCCCACTCTATCAAATTATGTGTTTGATAATAAAATAAAATCGTATTTGTCACGTGCCGAATACAACAGGGTTAGACCTTAGAGTGAAATGCTTACTTACAAGCCCTTAACCAACAATGCAGTTTTAAGAAAATACCCCCTAAAAAGTAAGAAATAAAAGTAACAAATATTTCAAGAGCAGCAGTAAAATAACAATAGCGAGGCTATATGCTGGTGGTACAGATACAGAGTCAATTTGCGGGGGCACCGGTTAGTCGAGGTAATTTGTATATGTAAATGTAGGTAGAGTTGTTAAAGTGACTATGCATAGATAATAAGAGAGAATAGCAGCAGCGTAGAAGGGGGGGGGGAGAGGTTCAGGAGTCTTATGGCTTGGGGGTAGAAAATGTTTAGAAGCCTCTTGGACCTAGACTTGGCACTCCGGTACCACTTGCCGTGCGGTAGAAGAGAGAACAGTCTATGACTAGGGTGGTTGGAGTCTTCGACAATTTTTAGGGCCTTCCTCTTCCTCTGACACCGCATGGTATAGAGGCATGGTATAGAGGTCATGGATAGTAGGAAGCTTGGCCATGGTGATTTACTGGGCCGTACACACTACCCTCTGTAGTGCCTTGCGGTCAGAGGCCGAGCAGTTGCCATACCAGGCAGTGATGCAACCCGTCAGGATGCTCTCGATGGTGCAGCTGTAGAACCTGTTGAGGATCTGAGGACCCATGCCAAATCTTTTCAGTCTCCAAAATAGGTTTTGTTGTGCCATCTTCACGACTGTCTTGGTGTGCTTGGACCATGTTAGTTTATTGGTGATGTGGACACCAAGGGACTTGAAGTTCTCAACCTGCTCCACTACAGCCCCGTCGATGAGAATGGGGGCGTGCTCGGTCCTATTTTTGTGTCATCGGCAAACTTAAAGATGGTGCTGGAGTCGTCTTTGGCCGTGCAGTCATGAGTGAGCAGGGAGTACAGGAGGGGACTGAGGGGCTCGCGTGTTGAGGATCAGCGCGGCAGATGTGTTGTTGTTACCTACCCTTACCACCAAAGGTGGTAGAAGTTGGCACATTATTATGTTGAGTTAGCAGTTGTGTCTTGGCGAATGAAGTCCGATTCTGTTCATTAGAACAAATTAATGTACAGATATAGGATCTTAATTTGAGAAATTTAGTATTCAATCATTGACTCAATATAATAGTTTCAATCAATCTAAATGTACCTGAATTGAAATGAAATTGTCACCATTCCTGATTTTGTGACTCCTTTAACTCACATATAATATTCCCTTTAATACACCATAGAAAAGAGTCAACAACAACATGCCTGCTGCTGCTGGGCATAAAAATAGATCATAAACACAAGGTTAAAGGTGCTAGTAAACAGGTAATAACGTGGGTAATCAAATTCCCACTGGTAAAAGAACTGGAGATTGACCTGCAGTACTCACATCCACTCATTGTGGATGGAGGAAAAGAGAGAACAGGGGAGGGAGAAACGGAGAAGAAACATTACAGTCAGTGTGAGCCTGAGAAATTGGATGACAGCTCAAAAAATGAGATGGCTTTGTCTAATCCCTCCAAAGGGGCTCCAGTGAAAAGACTGGGAGTGGGCAGGGGGGTGGAGGGGTTGAGGGACAATACAGAAAAATGTATCATTGTTGTATGTTATAGCCACGGCTGGGCTTCTTAGGGCTTCTTTATGGGGTGACTTGGACAGCTGGGGGATTAGGGAGAAGGAGTCCACCCGACACAGCCCGACAGGATAGCCAGGGATTAGACAGAATATGCTCGCTCTTGTCTCTGACTCCCTCACTTAAATCAATAAAAACAGATTTAACTACGCACTCATGTGAGAGACACTCAGCCCATGGTGGTGTTGCTGAGACAGAGCGCTGAGAGTGTTCTCACTGCGCTGCGGGTTTTCGTTTTTTCCTTTCAATTAAGCCCTACACAACCAGGTGAGGGGAGTTCTTTACTAATTAGTGACCTAAATTCATCAATCAAGTACAAGGGAGGAGCAAAAACCCTCAGACACTCAGCCCTCCGTGGAATGAGATTGACATGTGTGTACACAACTTGCTAGTCAGTGTTGCTAGTCAGTGTTGTAGTACTTCTCAGGACCATGTAGGGAGGGGTAACTCTCAAGATGATTATACAACAGGCCTGAACATTCAAAGTCTCTAGACTCCTCGAGGTTGGAATAGCGATCCCTCTTCACCTCCTTTGAGCTCTCTCCATTGGACTAACCAAAGTAACCAAGGGTTACTGCCCTAATATAACATTTTTAGGATTTGTTTTATACAACACTTCAAAAAAGAACACTTCAAAATGAAACAGAATTACACAAGTACATTTAAAAGGCTAAACTCAAACAGCCTCAGGGCATACTTTGAATTGAATTTCACAAAGTCAAACTCTTAAGTCTTGTATTTTCTTTAAAAGTAAGTAGTCAGTGGAATGATGCTGATGGACTTAATACGCAGAGCTTTCCAACCTCCCAATCATTCTCTAATCCGTAAAATTACACCTGTCACTAGAAAGTTAGATTTATTAACCCAACTTCCTGATCCATGGAAGAAAACCATTAGGACACACAAAGGGCCTGGATCAGAACTTAATTAACACAAGCAGCAACCTTTTTCGCATCCCGGGAATCCGTTTCCTATTTACTAGATTAATTTAAGTACGTAATACAGATAGGAAATGACCAAAACAACTTGAAGGCTATTTCAGTTGGGGAAATGAATATGCTAATCAAAAGAGAGCTGGAGATGGGCTGTTAACCTCTTCCTTGCTGGAGGAACAACCCCAGAGATTATGCTTCACTCCAGCCAACACTGTGATATTTACAGTTTACAATTGGCTCATTCATCCCCCTCCTCTCCCCTGTAACTATTCCCCAGGTCGTTGCTGCAAATGAGAACGTGTTATCAGTCAACTTACCTGGTAAAATAAAGGATCAATTAAAAAATATATATATATATTGGAGTCAATAGTTATAAGGCAGCGGTCCTTCAGGGGAAGGTTGTAGATGGTTGTGGGAAGGTCGTAGATGGTTGTGCGTACAGTATACCAGTGATGTCCAATAGGACACAGTTTGGAGATCCAGTATTGCTAACTGACCTTTGTCCGTAGCTGGACTCTTTCCTGCGGCAATGGAGGGTGACCACCCTGTGCCCCTCGCTCCTCACATCCTGGCTCACCATCCACAGGGTGGGGTTGCTGGGCCGGGCACCCAGAAACGCCATGCCCTCTTTCAATTTGACCCTAGGGAAGTAGAAACAACACACACACATAGGCTCAGGACAAGAGAGTGATAGATAGCAGTGCAGCATGGGTTGGTTAAACATGTGGCTATATCAAACAGATCTTTCAGGTATTGAATCATTGAATGCATCCATCTGAACCTGCTTCAAACAGCTGAGGCCAAACAGACCATGACGTCTTCACTATAGAAATACACAAAACAGGATCAGATGGTTTCAAATTCCTTTTTCTCAATATGTGTCTCATCTATCTTATTTTATTCCTATAACAGGGTTTTTTCTTAATCAGAAAGGGGCTTAGGTTGTGGGCATGGCAGGGGGCGTTTTCATGGAGATGTGTTAAATGTTTGCAGTTTTAAAGCAAATTTCAAGTGATTTTACATATTCTGCCATGGAGATGAGAATATTTTGCAGTTTTTAAGCCAATATCGTACAATTCTATGCATTTTATCATGGCTAATCCTGTGTTATTTTGCTCAAACACAATAGCAAAATGTATACTAAATACATTTTCAATTCCCCCAGACTGTGTAGCTTTTATTTTGGTGATTGTTAGTTGTCAAAGATTATATTATAGAAAAATATATAGATCCATTATCTTTTCTACATATTTTATATCTGGTTTTAGTAATTTTTAAGTGTTTTTCCATCTCAAAAATATATATATACAGTACTAGTCAAAAGTTTGGAGTTCTCTTTATTTGTAGAATAATAGTAAAGACATCAAAATAATGAAATGAGACATATGCAATCATGTAGTAACTAAATCAAAATATAATTTATGTTTGAGATTCTTCAAATTAGCCACACTTCATGACAGCTGTGCACACTCTTGGCATTCTCTCAACCAGCTCCATGAGGTAGTCACCTGGAATGCATTTCAATTAACAGGTGTGCCTTGTTAAAAGTGAAATAGTGGAATTTATTTCCTTCTTAATGCATTTAAGTCAATCAGTTGTGTTGTGACAAGGTAGGGGTGGTATACAGAAGATATTTGGTAAAAGACCAATACGGACTTGATAAAAGACCAAGTCCATATTATGACAAGAACAGCTCAAATAAGCAAAGAGAAATGACAGTCCATCAGACTTTAAGACATGAAGGTCAGTCAATCCGGAAAATTTCAAGAACTTTCAAAGTTTCTTCAAGTGCAGTCGCAAAAACCATCAAGCTCTACGATGAACCTGGCTCTCATGAAGACCGCCACAGGAAAGGAAGACCCAGAGTTACCTCTACTGCAGAGGATATGTTCATTAGATTTACCAGCCTCAGAAATTGCAGCCCAAATAAATGCTTCACAGAGTTCAAGTAACAGACATCTCAACATCAACTGTTCAGAGGAGACTACGTGAATCAGTCCTTCATGGTCGAATTGCTGCAAAAAAAAAACACTACTAAAAGGACACCAATAAGAAGAGACTTGCTTGGGCCAAGAAACATGAGCAACGGATATTAGACCTGTGGAAATCTGTCCTTTGGTGTGATGTTTGGCTCCAACCACTGTCTTTGTAAGATGCAGAGTAGGTGAATGGATGCTCTCCGCATGTGCGGTTCCTACTGTGAAGCATGGAGGTGGTGTGATGGTGCTTTGTTGGTGACACTGATTTATTTAGAATAAGGCACACTTAACCAGCATGGCTACCACAGCATTCTGTAGCAATACGCCATCCCATCTGGGTTGCGCTTCTTGGGACTATAATTTGTTTTTCAACACCTCCAGGCTGTGTAAGGGCTATTTGCCATGAAGGAGACTGATGGAGTGCTGCATCAGATGACCTGGCCTCCAGAATCACCTGACCCTAACCCAATTGAGATGGTTTGGGATGAGTTGGACCGGAGAGTGAAGGAAAAGCAGCCCACAAGTGCTCTACATATGTGGGAACTCCTTCCAGACTGTTGGAAAAGCATTCCAGGTGAAGTCAGTTGAGAGAATGCCAAGAGGCTGCAAAGCTGTCATCAAGTCTAAGGGTGATTACTTTGAAGAATCTCAAATATAAAATATATTTTGATTTGTTTCACACTTTTTTGGTTACTACATGATTCCATATGTGCTATTTCATAGTTTTGATGTCTTCACTATTATACATTGTAGAAAATAGTAAAAATAAAGAAACAATGAATTGTCACACTGGTATAAAGGATTTGGAGACAGGTACAGGAATACACAATAGTTTTTTTTAATACACCCAAAACAAACACGTATACAAAAACACGCAGCCAACGCATAGGTACTCACACGACCACCACACATGGGAACAATAACCAACAAAGACAGAGGGAACAGAGGGCACATATATAACATAGTAATCAGGGGAAATAATGGGAACCAGGTGTGTGGCAACAGATCCTTTGGATATTCCTGCAGTCAGCATCACAACTGCACACTCCCTAAAAACTTGAGACATCTGTGGCATTGTGTTGTGTGACAAAACTGCACATTTTAGAGTGGCCTTTTATTGTCCCCAGCACATGGTACACCTGTGTAATGATCATGCTCTTTAATCAGCTTTTTGATATGCCACACCTGTCAGGTGGATGGTTTATATTGGCAAAGGAGAACTACTCACAAACAGGGATGTAAAGAAATGTGTGCACAAAATTTGAGAGAAATAAACTTTGGGTGCGTGTCGAAAATTTCTGAATCCATAAAGGCCAGAATGAAAGATGTTCAGTGACTGTAGCAAATTACAGTAGTCAATGTCCTTGGCACAAGAGAAACAGTGATTACGTTTAAAGGGAAAATCTGCAATTGAAAAGCTCTGTCTTTAGTGCATTCACTGCACATAGAGCAGTGTAGTTTAAAAGGGGAAAATGAGGGCAAGAAATTAAAAAGATTGCCTTTCTTTACATTATGAATAAGGCTGAGGCAGTGTAGTGCAGTCAGGAACAACCACCCACACCCTCCCAACACCACACACCTCCCCAACACCACACACCTCCCCAACACCAAAAACCTTCCAACACTACACACCTCCCCAACACCACACACCTCCCCAACACCACACACCTTCCCAACACCACACACCACACACCTCCCCAACACCACACACCTCCCCAACACCACACACCTCCCCAACAGCACACACCTTCCAACACCACACATCCTCCCAACACCACAAACCTTCCCAACACCACAAACATTCCCAATACTGCACACATTCCAACACCGTCCAACACCACACATCTTCCAACACCGTCTAACACCACACACCTTCGGAACACCACACACCTTCGCAACACCGCACACCTTCCAACACCACACACCTTCCAACACGTCCAACACCACACACCTTCTAACACCGTCCAACACCACACACCCTCCCAAAACCACAAACCTTACCAATACCACACACCCTCCCAACACCACAAACCTTCCCAACACCACAAACCTTCCCAACACCACAAACCTTCCCAACACCACAAACCTTCCCAACACCATACACCTTCCCAACACCACAAACCTTCCCAACACCACACACCTTCCAAACATCACACACCTTCCCAATACCGCACACATTCCAACACCGTCCAACACTTGATTGCTGACATGCAAAACAATTTAGGACTGTATCAACAGTGGACTAATGAAAAAAATATCAACATATTATTTTGTTAAATTTCCCTTTAAATAAGGCTGATTCGCCTCCCGAGTGGCACGGTGGTCTAAGGCACTGCATCACAGTACTAGAGGCGTCACTACAGATCCGGGTTCAATCCCAGGCTGTGTCGCAGCCAGCCGCGACCGGGAGACCCATGAGGCGGCACACAATTGGCCCAGCGCCGTCGGGGTTAGGGGAGGGTTTGGCCGACCGGGATGTCCTTGTCCCATCGCGCTCTAGTGACTCCTTGTGGCGGCCGGGTGCATGCACGCTGACTGTGGTCGCCAGCTGTACAGTGTTTACTCCGACACATTGGCTTCTGGGTTAAGCGAGTAGTGTGTCAAGAAGCAGTGTGGCTTTGTGGGGTTGTGTTTCGGAGGACGTATGGCTCTCGTCCTTTGCCTCTCCCGAGTCTGTACAGAAGTTGCAGCATTGGGCCAAGACTGTAACTACCAATTGGATATCACAAAATTGGGGAGAGAAAAAGGGATAAAATGTACAAAAATAAATAAATAAGGCTGATTCTCAAACAAGGGAGGGACCAGACCCAGCCCAAAGACCTGCAGAAGTGAGAGACTGTAGAGAAAGCAGCAAACAGGATATGTCTATAGGAGACTGATAATGTAGTGGCATTGGCGAGACTTTGTTGTCAGATTAAAGTGAGTTTTGACCATAATAACCCTATTTTACTGATCCTTTGTGCCTTGAGACCCTGTCTAGTATAGCAGCTGCCCACTACCACAACAGCAGTAAGAAACATATTATATCACCAGACACATATGCAATGACAAGACCCTCACTGGCCAGTCAAAAGGAATACTTTGATGTGAAATCTTATTAGCATGTGACAGGAACAATGATTGGAGCGGGGGATCCGTAATAAGACAGCAGCACAGATGCTATGGTGTGCTTCCACTCTCTACAGGATTGGGGATGCACTCCAGGGCTAATGCTCACTCAGAATGCATGGCTGCGTGTTACTTTCTAGAAATTTGAGGTCTCTTGACCAGCTGGTTTGTTCTCTTGGATGTTCGTGTGGGCATCAGGCTCCCTTTGGATGTAAAACAGTGAAGCCCACACAGATAAGCCTAATGTGACAGGACCATATGAAAAAGAGAGTCGAACATCATGTTATACTTGAAAGCTTAAGATGAAGCAAACCCACTGAATGCTGTACCCACTGAATGCTCAATTTGAATTAATTAAGCTAATATTTCAGGTAAACATGTTCATCTAATGTGGCATTCGCCTCACACACATTTTAGAGATGCTTAATACACTATAGAGGTACGTTCCAAGGTCTCTCTGTCTGTCTGTCTGTCTGTCTGTCTCTCTCTCTCTCTGTTTCTCTCTCTGTTTCTCCCAGAGGAGGCAGAGACTGGCCTTGCATCCAGTTACAGATATAGGATCTTAATTTGAACCAGTCTGTTACAACAGGAAAATAATCCTGCAGCAACAGGAAATGTGAATTACTCTGTGGATTATAATTAATGGACATTTTTTAGGGGTTGATACATTTTCGTACGGGAAAATCAAGTCAAAATTACAAACTTCAGAAGCCTTTCTTGAATACACTACAAGTTTTACATTTTCTGCATCTGTAGTGGAGGAACTTCCTGCAGCTCTGTAGGCCCATCAGAGTTCCTCTAATGTTGGTCATCTAACACCCCATGTGGATATACTGTTTCAAATACTGTAGCTTTTCAACTTTTCAAAACTTTTAAACGGGCATAATTGCATTTATAACACAATTATAGAAAACATGCGTTTCATGTATGTTTCAGCGAGGGAGGTAGTCCAGTTCACAGCTGAATACTCATAACATACACATAGACTATGAATACGAAAACAACTCCTGAGAGACTCATGAGGTGTTACACCTTAGCCTTACTGACAATGATGTACTATTACATTGTGAGGGAGAGAGTGCGATTGCCATGGTGCTGAAAGTCATTGCTAGTACAACTATTCTAAAGTTCTTATGAAACATGAAAAGTAAAAACAATTGTGGCCTTCGTGCCTCAACAATACACTCTGGACTCTTGAAAATGCTATACTTACATAATTGAAAGAAGCTCAGCTGATTCGCCAAAAAAACAGCATACAGACAGAGGGGACAGCTGTGAAAAGAAGTGTTTCATATGTCCTTTTAGAGATCTCCTTGTACATCTCCATCTCACAAAGGAACTCTAATGAATGCAGTATCACACACTGTACTATTGGGAATCAGCACCCGAATAGTGAGTGAAGTCAAGGGCCAATCTGAGACTCACAGAATAGAATGCAGC
Source organism: Oncorhynchus clarkii lewisi (assembly GCF_045791955.1). NCBI lineage: Eukaryota > Metazoa > Chordata > Actinopteri > Salmoniformes > Salmonidae > Oncorhynchus > Oncorhynchus clarkii. The sequence continues at coordinate 15,244,367 of NC_092176.1, forward strand.
AACCGTGTGTTGCTCTCAACAAAGTAAAGCTGTGAGCTGAAACTTCACAGAAGTGAAAGGTGGAGGCGTATTATGTATATCCATACTTGTGGGCTCCAATCCATTGTAGAATAGATTTTCTATGAACTTATTGAGCTACGTGCCAGATTGAATGTCCTGAATATCAAATAATAAATGGTAACAAATTAATAAAGAAAATGCAATACCCACAACAACATGTACAGAGGAAACGTCATGTATATGTTTTTAAATGTTTAAAACTGACAATACTTCATGAACAATAAGTTGCTCTCTAATACTGCATGGTAGAGACAATATGCTACTTCACAAAGCTGTCAGCATCTATAATGAAAGTTGTAAGTTCCTCTTTATTGCCTAAGTCGGAAACAATATGGAGCTAACCATAGCAAAATGGACACTGCAATCAAAAAGCTGCTAGTGCAGTCCATTCTCAATTCTAACACCATTTCAGCTCATCATGATTCTTTCAATGGGTGCAGAGGAATAACATCAGGCCTCCCCCACCACCAGCCAACCCCCTCTCCTACCCCCTATCCCTCCTCACTGATTGCTTGCAGAAGCCACACTTGGACTCCTTAGCGTTTCCCTCAATAAATAATGATGAGATAACTAGAAATGGAGCACTGTCCCTCAGTGAGACAGTGAAGGAAACAAACATCTTCAGAGGAAATCCAATAAGTTAGACGCTGAGCGACAGTGGTAGTCCCCAGCCGGCAGTCCCCTGCATGCGCCTGGGCGTCTCTTGCTCCCCTCTCCCTCTGCTCGCCTCTCTCCGGTCTGCCTGGCTCCAGGATGCAGCATGGGCCGGTGGAGAGGACAGGGATAGCACTCTGTTTCCCTCCATTACCCTGCTGACACCCATCTGCATCGTCCAACACCAGGCTAGGCGCTGCATGCAAGAGGCCATGTTTCACTGTTCCCTTTGTCAAGCCCATCCAACACACACAATGTGGGGGGAATGAGGCAACTCAGAAGGGAGGGAGACAGAGTAAGGTCGGCATCACGGGACAGCAGAGTCAAATCACATTATATTTCCTGTAGCTTTGATTGAACTGATCAGGTTAACATCATACTTTCAAAATCTTAGCTAGCAAGCTAGCTAGCTAGATAAGCAGTCATGATCATGAACCACGTCGACAATCTATTGTCAAATCTTTTTCAAACCTTGTCATATGAAGAGAAATTAGAGATAAAACGTCTTGGTGCTCATCGGCCATTGGACATTAACATTACACAACAAGTCGTAAATCAGAACCTTGTGCCAATCACGGAAGACAGCAGTGGCTAACTGCGAGTCGCAAACCAATCACTATTTTGCTTCCCCTGTCTGCTATTCAATGGAGAGGGTGTGTGGTCCAAGTCTAGGTTTAAGGATGTAAAACATCTGTCTGAAAGGGTCTCAAAACATGACAATAGTGCATCACCTGTAGACAATGCTGTTACTGAGGGAAATTAAACATTGTGGCTCACCAGACACTGCACATACTGTAGACGAGCCATGACCTTCACAACCAACAAACGGAGGAGAATAGGTACGTGCTTGCCAGAATTATAGCATTCATTAAATTTTGTGGTAATTGTGAGACAGCACTGCAGGGCCGTGACGAGTCGGCCGAATCCTGCCCAGGCATTTTCAGATGTATTTTTGAGACCATGCGTGAAGGAGATTACAGGCTACAAAGGCATTATACTGGGGAAATCAAACATTGTAGCTCAACTAGACACCACATATACTGTAGATGAGCCATGACCTTCACAACCAACAAATGGAGGAGAATAGGTAAGTGCTTGCCAGAATTATAGCATATTGTGTGGCAATTGTGAGACAGCACTGCGAGGCCATGACGAGTTGGTCGACTCCTGCCCAGGCATTTTAAGGTGCGTTTTTGTGACCATGCGTGAAGGTGATTACAGACCACAACGGCATTATGACAACCAACGTCTTTAAGTGTACATCGAGCATAATCCAAAACAAACAGCCTTAAAAGGATTTAAAAAAACTTCACACACACAACACCATGGGCCAGAAAAGGTTGAATGCATTGGCCATTTCAATCCAGCATGAATTTATCCAGAGAATTCCAGACATTAATGAAAAAGAAATTGAGAGGTTTGCCCACAAGAAGGACCGCCGCGCCACCTTCCTGCACAACAACGGTGAGTCCAGAAATATGTCTTGCTGCTGCATATGTGATGTAATATGCCAGGGTGATACTGTAGCTAAGAAAGTAACACTAAGTGTAAGCTATGTTGTGTAGTACGTGTATGTTATGTAGTATGTGTATGTTGTGTAGTAAGTGTATGTTATGTAGTACGTGTATGTTATGTAGTATGTGTATGTTATGTAGTACGTGTATGTTGTGTAGTAAGTGTATGTTGTGTAGTACATGTATGTTGTGTAGTATGTGTATGTTGTGCAGTATGTGTATGTTATGTAGTAAGCTGTTAGTAGCCTATGTGTCTCACCCTAAGAATTTGGTCCCTCTTCCCCTTCCCCTACTGTTCTGACTTGGTGGTGTGCATGTAGCCTATAGCCTGTTTTAGAGAAACATCATCATCAAATATTGTAAGAGCTTTCATTGTCTGCTTACGTGTCACCGTTATTTATCCTACTGTTCTGACTTGACATACAGGGAGAACACTGTAAGAACGGCCCATGTTCTGAATTATGCCGCTGTCCATACCAAAAATGCTTAACGAATAGGCATGTAGGCTACGTCCTTCTCAGCTCGCTCATGTCTTAATCGAAATGACGGCTTGCCTCTTATCCCCTCGTCGTTCCGTTATGCCATAGTTAGTTTGTACATCTCCATTGTTATATTGCTTATATAGGTCTATCTCATTAGTATCTTATTCCTCATTTTAGGCAATGGTAGAATGATGTATTTCATTGTTTTGCTTACCTTGTGCATTATAATTAGTTAATGTGCTTTCTTTCAGAAGATGGGATACTATATAATGTTTTGGGGTCTGTAACCATGTTTGCCAGTGAATGTCTATTCCAATTTTTTGTTAAACAAAAAGTTCAGTAACAGACCCTTGTAATTCCAGTTCATATTGCAAGGGTTGTTTTGTTTGCACAATGCCCTGTTTGTGTGTCGGTATATTGTTTATAAAAGTGGATACTTGCTATTGTATTTTCCTTCCTTATTAGACCACATAATAAAATACTTCAAATGGTAGGCTGTCGAGTCCGCGTCTCTCTCTTTCTCTCTCTCTCTCTGTGACGCGACTTAAAGAAGAATAAAGTTAAGGTCTCAACATCTTGCTGAAATGATCTGAACTAACATTTATCTGAATTTCTGTCGCTGTCCTTTTCGGAAATGCTGAACAAATAGGCCTACTTCATCGCAGATCGGCTTGCTTGCACTTGCTTATACCTCGAGCTAAGTGGTAATGATATAAGAACAAACATGATGAATTTACTGAACATAAATGTAATAATGTTTGTGTGTGGTCCAGAAGTCAAAACTCATGTCGGCGTTCGTTATTACTGAAGGAGAATGCAGTTCTTATCAAGTTACACAAATCCACAATGAGTCAGTGGAAACCATATTTATTTAAACAAGTCAGCAATATCAGCTATGGTTTTTAAAAGGCAGAAAAGTAGGCTGAATGAACTGATTTGCTGCTAGATGAGGCTCCACTGGTAGCCATGTGTAGCGGTGGTAAGGATTCACTCCATGGTGCTGAACGGAAAGGTCTGTTGTCGGGAAAGCTTCATGTAGGCACTAACAGTTTGTGGGCACCGCTTGTCACCGTTATAGTGCATTAAATATATTATTTAGTTTTGTGTTGTGGTTTCGCTGGCATGCGTTTGCCCTACCAAGATTCACATGCTAAAATATCCACTGATTATCATCACTATTATTACCATAGAAGCAGACAAAAATGTAGGCTATCCTCTGCCTATTAGCTTCTTCGCAAATTCAAGCCTGTCTCAAAATACAATACTGCCCCTTTAAGGCTCTCCTGGGGGGGGGGGGGGGGTTGGCCATCCTTAGTAGCCTATAAAACATTGCAACATTACAATTACAACCAAATACTTTTTACGTCTTTATAAAATAATTCCGTCATTGAATGAATCATGGATCAGGTGGCTAAGGTAGGCTTCTTCAAAGCAAGATAACTAACAAAGACACGTTTCTCTTTAACCTTGTGAGGCTAAAATATTCAGGTTCCAGGGGAGATCTATAGACAGTATGTGAGTTATTTGTCAATTATTTTTTATGTTAACATTGGCCAATGTTGAATAAAGGGGATTCCCAGCTCTCCAACAGTGTCAAATCTATGCGAGCACTTGAGAGGTGGTTTACAACAAATAACGCACCCATTTATCAACTGCGGACATTTGCGGTAATGAGTGCAGGTGAAACGTCTTTTAGGACATCAGACGTGAAATTATGAAATGAATACATGCTAATAGCTGAAGAGTTAACTACTGAGATAGCTAGCCAGGCTATACAGAATATGTTTTGAATTGGCTATGTAGTTAGTCTGTTGTCTCTTATTAATTATAGGCTACCTATAGCGGTCTCTCCCTCCTCATTGCCCCCCCTCGCACTGGCACACACACAGGTGATTCATACACCATGACTTTTCCAGGATTTTCATGACCGTACGAACTCTGTTTGATGACCAAGAAATTGCTATAAATGGGCACCTAACCACAAACTAGCAAGGAATATCCACAAATGTGCACATGCCTTTCAATGCAATACAGTTATGTGATGTCAAAAAGCTGTCGAAGATGCAGCTGTAGAACTTTTGAGGATCTGAGGGCCCATGCCAAATTCTTTCAGCCTCCTAAGGGTGAAGAGGAGTTGTTGATAGATCCTTAGTGACGTGGAAACCGACGTACTTGAAGCTCTTGACCTGCGGCCCTGTCGATGTGAATGGGGGCATGCTTGGCCCTCTTTTTCCTGTAGTCCGTGATCAGCTCCTTTGTCTTACTGATGTTGAGGGAGAGGTTGTTGTCCTGGCATCACACTGCCAGGTCTCTGACCTCCTCGCTATTGGCTGTGTCATCGTCATCTGTGATTATGTGTCATCGTCATCTGTGATTATGCCTACTTCAGTCATATTACCAGTGCTAGCATCTCTTCACTGGCTTACTGTTAAGGCTAGGGGTGATTTCAAGGTTTTACTGCTAACCTTCAAAGCATTAGATGGACTACCTATCTCGCCGATGTTAGGATTTTGAAAGTCATGTAGTGTAAGACCGGCATAGGTGTTAGAACTCTGTCTTTGAGATATAAGAAAGCTAAGGAAAACATCAACATCATGTGTGGTTCACACATGCATAATCTATGAGCAGCATTACTGTCTTACCTCAATTATCCACGAAATCCTTAGTTTGAATGCAACTGTTATTCTGAAAGCTGTGCTGCACCATTTTCCCTACATTTTCTCTCACGCAGGCCAGCCCCCAAGCAATTTCAGTTCAACCAATGAGCTTCAACCCCCTCGCCATATGAGTGACAGCTAGTAACACACACACACACACACACACACACACACACACACACACACACACACACACACACACACACACACACACACACACACACACACACACACACCTTTATAAAAAATCTAACAAATCTTTATACTGCAATGCACAACAAGAAATTGGATGTTTTACCAACTCTACTATTTTGATACTAAACAGAACAAACACCAGGCACTAAGAGACCCACAAAGACAGATGCTTCGTTCAGCATTACATTGTTGTTAAGGGTTGTCTGAGACCAGTTGAGTCAATGTTAGTAAATCATATATTTGGTATTCAGAGCCTGTAGGTTTCTGGAATGCAACGATGTCTCATTCAACACACATATGTTACAGTAATGTGTGTTTACATATACTGTATCTGTGTGAGTTTACTACATGGGCATGCTAGCCGGTCAGTTCTCTTCGTTAGTTCTCTGTGGGCCACTGGGGTGTGACATAAACAGTATGGTCTGCCTTCTCCCATCTGACAACTCAATAAGTCACAGTGTGACTTGTGACACAATGTGTGTGTGTGTGTGTGTGTGTGTGTGTGTGTGTGTGTGTGTGTGTGTGTGTGTGTGTGTGTGAGTATTTGCAGTGCTGTGCACTCCGTTGCTAGTTAAATCAATCTGTTGTGCCACTCATCTCTTGCATTCAGCAGGGATGGGAAACAGCTGCTATACTATGAGAGACAACAGCAACTACCGGCTGGAAATGTTATTTCGTAAGCAGTTTTTAGTCATAATAAATGTTAATAGGATGACAAAAAAATCGAACATTCTGTCACAAATTGCATACTTCTATAATAATGATTAAACAGCTTAGCCTCAGAAAGGTGGAATATACTGTCAACAGCACATCACCCACAACTTAGGAAAGCAGCGTAAACAAAATATCTTCCAGGACAGTCATTTTATCAGAGCCACATCAGCCCCCACTTTTCATCTTACCATGAATTATTCATCTAGTGTCTATTTTAACCATCACAATGTCAACATGAATGATAAGAAAGCATTTGGAATTCCCCACCTGCGCCCATGTCAGTATTTGATTCCATTATACAGCCTCGTGTATTTGTGTCACTGACAGGGGCGTGGCAGGCTGGAACAGCAGACGACCTGAAGTGACTCAGTAAACAGAAAGGGCTGCAACCAATATGACTATGGCGCATAACAGTGAACATGTGGCTCCCTGGCATATGTAGCCTACTGCAACTGTATACCAAGAACTGCAAGTGTCTACAACATCGCCTCAGTGGTCGGCCATTCCGTTGCACAGAGGGGACATTTTTCATTGGCGTTTCGTTTCAGAATTACACAGCAGAGATTACGTTGGGACACTGTTCTCCTGAGTGCCTTTACAGGATAGGGGGAAATTGTTGTGTATGCATATATATGTGCCAATTACACCACCCTCTGTGTCAACACGCTATGTGCAAAAAGGAAGCATTACAAACCCATATTGAGAATTCATATGCCTGCTATCATGGTGTGCGGTTCTGTAGTTTCCTCACAAAATTGTCTCCTAATTGGATTTTGACAACAGTCGGTGAGAGAGAGAGAGAGAGAGAGAGAGAGAGAGAGAGAGAGAGGCGGGGTGCATAACTTCGATGGCTCTAACTCCTTGCCTCAACTACTCCAAAAGGAAGTCGTTGACTTGGATGGCAGTTAGGCCGTGATTTGTACAGTTACTAATTTACATAGAGGATTAGTTCAACTGCTCCTCTATCTTGTATATGGCAGTATCTTCCCAGGTCCCAGGACATAATAGTGTCACCCTATTTGAGAGGAGCTGATTTAGGGAGAAAGAGAGAGAGAGATAGATAGAGAGAGAACAGCTCAGTATAGGAAGAGAGAGGCTGCTGTGCTGCATGAGAGGACAGAAGTGTGGATTTCCACTGATTCCTACAGAAGGCGCAGGCTAATCTGCAGGCGAACGTGTGCGCAGGATAAACATGCCTATCATTTACAGCACAACACCCCCTCTCAGCCTCAACATACACACACACGGTCTCCACTGAGCTGTGACAGGGAGATAATGCCGGGGCGTCGCCTACGGCAGGAGACGGATTTACACTCATACTTGTTCTCCCCTTTTTCTTCCATTGCACTTTTTTTTTGTTCATTCTTATTTTTGAAAATAGGTGGAATAAATAGTTCTGTATCTGGAGGAAATTGATTGTAAATGGAAGGCATATTGAAAGCTCCAGATGTGCTCCCTGGAGAAAATGATGTTCCAGTTCCACAAGATGATCAGCTGCTGAGCAAAGAGGAAAGCTAATGAAGGATGGAGCGAGGTCCATCAATATTCACTTCCATGCCTATATATAGAACCAGTCAGAGCTCTGCCAAAGCCACTGCTACTAAGTCAACAGGTAGTAGGCTATGTGGGGAGGAAGAGCTGTGACACTTGGTATTGTTGGTGGCGTCCAGGCCATGTTCACAACCGTCACAGCCCAAGGTTATTTACACCAGTGCCTTCCTCTCCTCCTCCTAATACAGCCCCCTCCCAGGGCCAATGCCCCCTCCCCCTCCACACCCACGGGGGCAGGGCGTTTGTAAAAGTGAAGTATTGTGTGGCAGCAGAGCTACTGACTCTGCTCCAACAACATGAGGATTTAGCCTGAGAACAAATAACTAATGCCCTGCACGTGATGGGAATCTCAGATATACACACACCCACGTACGCACACGCACGAAAAGCAGGCACGGACATAAGCACATGCACAGGCGCGCACACACACACACACACACACACACACACACACACACTGTACGCACAAGCTCTCAGTAAGGTAATGAACAGCCTGCTGTGTTACAAGGCCCCCGGCATGGCTTACTCTAATGCTCACAAAATTGCTTTTAATTGGTGGATGAGAATAAATCAATGTAAACCCTGTTTTGAAACTCACATGGAGAAGGAGTGGGAGGAGAAGAAAAGAGATTGAGTGAAAGAAAGGAAGAGAGGAACAAAGTCTAGAGTGGGTGGATCGACTGCCGTGCTCCTCTGGAAATTCTGTCAGGTGACTGTTCTAAAAAAAACAAATGTTTCTGTGATGCTCACTAATTTTGGCTGCATCACCAATGGAATACTAAATACAGATGTACTGTGCAGAGACATTGGGCTGAGATGAAGAGAGAGGCTGACTGACGGCCAAATCTCCAGTGTGAATCAGTGGGGCTGCTAGTATTGAGGAGGAGTCCTCAGAGATAGAGTGAGATAGAGACACACGCACGCACGCACGCACACACACACACACACACACACACACACACACACACACACACAGAGAGAGAGAGAGGCCCCTGGGTGGTCCAGAACCCAACCCCCTCTCACATCAGCTTTGATGTAAATTACCCGGCCGTCCAGGATGCACCTGTGATCGACACATTTTTATCCCAGACACACTGACCTTTAAAAGAGCAGGAATAAAAGGGGGCCAGCCCCTCCTGGCAGACAGCAGAACCAATACCTCACCCAGGAGAAACAGAAGAGATGACAAAGCAAGAAGTTCAACATCCCTAAAAACACATTGTGGGAGAGTCGAGAGGAGAGGAGCGGAGAGGGCTTGGTGGAGCTTGGTGTGCACTGTGCAGCGTCTCTGTGGAGGAGTACATCAAATGTCATGGGGGAGATAAAAGACCAACTCCACAGGCAGGAAGGGAAGGAACACTAAGCCGAATCAAAACTCTAAAGTGGCCCAAGAAATAGATCAAAATCTCCTGTATGTCACTGACTTTCTTCCTCCCAAATGCTCGCGAAATGAAATGAAAACCACATTTTTTTTGCAATTACTTTGAACAGGTTAATATGCCTTGAAATATTTCAAATTTCAGGCCCACCAGGTCAAATCCATTAAAGTCACACATTCATGTCAATTGAATTAGGGATGCTCCTATTAGAGCCTACTTCCCCATTCTTTCAGCTGAGTGGCTCTGCTGGCACCCTGTATATATGTCTCTAACCACAGGCCAGCTGGGATTAGAAGGAACTGGGTTCACTAATGTGATCTCAGAACTTTCCAAATCATGTAAAACAACTGAGCCCTAAACGGGACATGAAAGTGTTTATGTGTCAATCAGTTGCCATCTACTCTTCAGAGGATGTGGAAAGGTGAGCAGGAGGGTAGGGAAGGAGCCCCAAAACAAAGTTTAATCTAATGGATGTTATTAATGGGCTAGTATTGGATGCCGGTGTTTAATCGTGAGTAAAGACACTGTTCTCCTCCACTCCCCGCCCACACTCCATTTCATGACAGGAAGATAAAAAAAGAAAAGGAGAACATCCCCAGTTTTCACCGAGCACATCCCATCATTTTACAATCACACGTTCTCTACTGGACAAAAACTGATCATAGGGTTGCAGCAAAGACACTTTGACTCATACTATAATGGTCTCCCACAGAGTAAATCATTCCTAGAATATCACTGGTCCCCATGTCCTTGAATGTGAACTGTAGAGCCCATTAAGCCCAGTGAGTGACAGGTGACAGTCCCAGTGACATGGGAGTGAGGTGAGCAGGTAAGGACAGCTGGGGAAGAACAGGACAGGCTTTTTGTGTCCATGTCCTGTTTGTGTGTCCAGGACTCAGCCTCAGCCCTGTTGATAGACAGATCTGTCAGACAACAGCCCAGGTTGTCCCCTGTGCCACCAGCTCAGCTTTTAAGGAGCACTCAAAGGGCCTTTTTATTTTCACCATAGTGGAAGTGTCATTCAGTCCCCATGTTCCCTCTCTCCCTAAAACATCACTGCTCTGAAACAATAGGTGTTTGTGCGAGGGCGCGCGTGTGTCTCGCTGTAGAAGACAGATTTGGTCTGTCATTGTGATCAAGTATTGAAACATTAGGCTACTGAGCGTTGAGTAATTCATCATGAATTTCTTATAGTCTTATAGAATGATGGCTAGACTTTTCATTACACAGACCTCATATGCAACACTAGGGAGGTTAATGTTACACAGACCTCATATGCAACACTAGGGAGGTTAATGTTACACAGACCTCATATGCAACACTAGGGAGGTTAATGTTACACAGACCTCATATGCAACACTAGGGAGGTTAATGTTACACAGACCTCATATGCAACACTAGGGAGGTTCATGTTACACAGACCTCATATGCAACACTAGGGAGGTTAATGTTACACAGACCTCATATGCAACACTAGGGAGGTTAATGTTACACAGACCTCATATGCAACACTAGGGAGGTTAATGCTTTACGAATAATACAACACCTCTACATTATCTAATTGATTGATGACCCAACAATAAAAGCAATGTCTATATGACACAGATATGATGGCAGAAGACAGAGATGAGGAGTGGCTACCTGCAGGTGGAGACTGAGCATCATGTCTTGTATAATGCATTAAACTGAACATCAACAGTATCCCACTGGGCACAGATGTCAGTTCAATGTCTAGTTTTGATTTGATTGAGTTGTCAACTAACATGAATTCAACATGAAATCAACCAAAAATCTCACCCTGTCATTGGATGTAGGTTAAAAGTTGGGTGAAAGAAGGACTTTTTGCAAATCCAATCAGTTTCCCATGTTGATTCAACATCATCACAGTGATTTTATTTGGAAACAACGTTGATTCCAATTTTTACCCAGTGGGATTAATGCTATCTGACATACTGGCATCACATTGGACGGGAATATGACCTTTATTACTATGCACACTAAAAAATGCAGTATGGGATAGCATAACAAATTCGTAACATATTGTACGAATTGGATTCGTAACATATCAACATTTTTATTAATATTAGGTTTTCTTTGCAGGATGTAACGTATCATACGAAATTGATGAGGTAGTACACAATTGGATGACATGGTACACAAAAAGAAACGGGGATACGTTTTGGCTCATGATCAGCACTTTCAAAACTACTGGCTGATATTATACACAAGTTCTGGAGCACCACTTTAATGTCTTTATAATAGATCTACCTGTACTTAATAGAGGTCGACCGATTAATCGGCACGGCCGATTAATTAGGGCCAATATCAAGTTTTCATAACAATCGGTAATAGACATTTTTGGACGCCGATTATGGCCAATTACTTTGCAATCCACGAGGAGACTGAGTACAGCAAGGAGCCAAAGTAAGTTGCTAGCTAGCATTAAACTTATAAAAAACAATACATTTTAACATAGTCACTACACATGGTTGATGATATTACTAGTTTAACTAGCTTGGCCAGCGTTGCTTATAATCAATGCAGTGCTTGTTAATTTATCATCGAATCACAGCCTACTTCGCCAAACGGGTGATGATTTAAAAAAAGCACATTCGTGAAAAACCAAGACCATTTCTTCCTAACAAAGACCGTAATTCATTTGCCAGAATTCTACATAATTATGACATAACATTGAACGTTGTGCAATGAAACAGCAATATTTAGACTTAGGGTTGCCACCCGTTCGATAAAATACGGAACGGTTCCGTATTTCACTGAAATAATAAATGTTTTGTTTTTTAAATTATCGTTTCTGGATTTGACCATATTAATGACCAAAAGCTCGTATTTCTGTGTGATTGTTATATTATAATTAAGTCAATATTTGATATTTTATAGAGCTGTTGACTGAGCGGTGGTAGGCAGTAACAGGCTCATAAGCATTCATTCAAACAGCACTTTCCTTCGTTTGCCAGCAGCTCTTCGCAATGCTTGAAGCACTGTTTATGACTTTAAGCCTGTTGTCGTGTCTTTACTATCATTAAATTGAAGACTTATAGTTTTTATCAAAGATTCTCTGTAATTAGTATTACGCGATCAACTGATTAATCATGTCTGTAATTAACTAGGAAGTCGGGGCACCAAGGAAAAATATTCAGATTACAAAGTTATCATTTCCTAAAATAACTTTTCAGATATTTTATCTGATCAATTAGTCTTCGAATTAATTAATTATTTACTTTACCTCACGTTAGTCTCATTCCAAACATCGTAAATTGTTGGTTATCTGCACGAACCCAGTCTTCACTATGAGTCATCCATACATCAATTGTCTTAAATCATTTATTTATTACTAACTAAGTAATTCACAGAAATGCATAAACATACAGTAAATATGGTTACAAGAAATGATAGGAGAATGTGCCCTAGTGGGCTCAACCGGCATGGCGGCTTGTTAGACAAAAGGGGAAGTGGGGGTCGACTAAGAAGTCACTACAGAGTGATAATTATAACAATTGAAATTAATCCTTTGCACATGAGCGCTCACTCATTTGGGAACAATTGTAATCAATATATATATTTACGTTCAGTGTGTCGTCTTGATCGCTGGTGAAAAGTTGTTTCTTTTATAGAATTGTCCGTCTCTCTCCCTCTCTCTCTCTGTCGTGGTTATAGTGAATAGTTCAGAGTGACATTCATTTGTTTCGTTATAGAGTGGATGTTTCGGCGGTTGTCGTTCTTCGCGTTCAATGATACCGAATTCCTAGCTGCAGACTAGTAATTAATATCAAAGACTTGTTCTTATTCTGTCGGTATCGATAGTCTAAGAGTTTAACCACGTGGTATGGTTAAAAGATTCAGCAATGGTCTACAGCCTTTGTCCTCTCCTAATGGGGAAAAACATGGTCTGGTGATAATTTCTCAAAGTTGGGTTTTATTCGAAATTGCAGAAAAGGGGCTGTCCCAGGATGCCTGACCCTAACTGGGCTCAGGGGCGGTCCTCTGATTTGGTAAACTCCAATTCCCTTTTTGTGTTTTCCTTTATTAAACAGTCCAAAATCACATTGGAAAATTGTGTAAACAGTATCATACTCACTCATTCATCTTATACAACAATTAGATCATATCTGAGGCCATTATAGAAACAGTGTTATGGTAATGTGGCCACACCGTCTCCCATGAGCTTCCCCAAGTTGTAACAAACGGACCAGTTCGTAGCTGGATTCTTCACTGATCTTTTATACCTTCTCCGGAACATGAAATTAGTTTGTACCTCAAGTTCTGTAAGGTGGAAGAAATTCCTTTGTGCTCAATGAAAATGTACTCTCTCTATACTGTGTGTCCATGAGGAGATCCTCAGGAATTTACAATATTTTTCTGACCACAGCAGCCTTGTTGAAGTAGGAAAGGGGGAGGCATTGAGAGGGGGATGGGGCTTGCTATACCCAAAGAGGGCAACGTGATGACACTATCAACTCCCGAGATTAGGCTGGCAATACTATAGTGCCTATAAGAACATCCAATTGTCAAAGGTATATGAAAGACAAATGGTATAGAGATAAATAGTCCTATAATTCCTATAATAACTACAACCTAAAACTTCTAAACTGGAAATATTGAAGGCTCATGTTCTCATGTTCTGAGCAAGGAACTTAAACCTTAGCCTTTTTACATGGCACATATTGCACTTTTACTTTCTTCTCCAAACACTGTGTTTTTCATTATTTAAACCAAATTGAACATGTTTCATTATTTATTTGAGACTAAATACATTTTATTTATGTATTATATTAAGTTAAAATAAAAGTGTTCATTCAGTATTGTTGTAATTGTTATTATTACAAATGTATATATATAAAAATTGGCCGATTAATTGGTATCGGCTTTTTTTGGTCCTCCAATAATCGGTATTGGCGTTGAAAAATCATAAAATCGGTCGACCTCTAGTACGAAATACTGGACACAAACTCACATTTCTAACACCAATTTCAACCAGTGTAGTCGGTTTATAGTCTCAAATCAAATCAAATCACATTATATTTGTCACATACACGTGTTTAGCAGTTATTGCGGGTGTAGCGAAATGCTTGTGTTTCTATCTCCAACAGTGCAGTAATATCTACTCTCACACAAATCTGCAGGAGATAAGTTCAGTTTGTGCCCATGCTGACAGTCAGCCAGGATTAGTAAGTAGATGCCATGTTAAACAGGGATTAAAGAGGCTCATTAAGTGATCTTTATTTCATGACTAGTTCCTCCATTAACAGATGCGTGTTAAAGAGTCATTCCAGAGGACCTCCCATTTTGGAGTCAATGTGTGGCTCATACATGCATAATAAACCTACAGCTCTCCCATAGTGGGGAAAGGCACAGAATCCTTTGATTTTTACCTGGCATCATTTGGTGCACGAGATACCCACTTGTTCAAGTCATGTAGCTTAGTGAGTAAATAAAAAAACAAACATAAAAATGAGCTGTTACTGGCGGTTTGGAACTCTCTTTGTTTTTGGTCTAACCAATTTACAGTTAAATTACACAGTTATTAAAGTGTAATTTCCTCCTACTAACGCTACAGCGTTGCTGCGTTAGGTATTTGTTCATTTTGTATTTTTCCCTTTATGATGATGATCGAGACATCTAAGTATTAGTTTTGCACTAGGATTGTAATTTAGTGATAAAAATGATGTACTACGCGATGACATAGTACACCATTTCCTGGGACCCTATTTTGCTGTTGGACGCTGCTTTCAGAAATACTGGCTAAAAATATACAAAGGTTATTCAGTCTCTTTAATAGAGTGCGATTCATGGCATGGCAAGGGCCCTTCCCTGAGGCTGTGATGACTCAATGTCATGACGGGGGATAGGGAAGGGAAGTGTTTTGTAATCCTGATGGAAACCAGTCACACACACACACAAATGCACGTAGGCACGCACACACACAGATTCATTAAAGCACACACGCACAGGCACACACACAAATGCACTCAAGCACACACACACACACACACACACACACACACACACACACACACACACACACACACACACACACACACACACACACACACACACACGTACATATAGGCAGGAACACACGTACGCCCACACACACAGACACACAAACACACATTATCCTTCTTCCCCGTGCCAAACGCACATTATTTGCAGTAAGCTTCATTTCATCTCAGCTAACGTTGTTTGCTCTGTTTACTCTCTCAGTCTCTGTGACAATTAATGCTGCATGTTTACAAATGGGCTGTGATGTTAGTCTAGCTAGTGAGAGCCCTACTGCTGAGAATCCCCAGCTCTCAGAGGCATAGAGTCTCCTACTCAGATACAGGCAAAGGGACTGGGAAGTGAGGGGGGAGGCAGGGAGGTAGGGGGGCTGGTAGAGAGGTAGTGTGGAGAATCCAGCTGTTGCAATCATCAGCAGTCCCATGCAGTGCCAGTCCTAGCGTTTGGGTGAGTTTGTGGTGACTGATGCTTCTCAGGAGATGGCACCAGCCCAGTGCTTAAACAGCAACAGACCTGCTGGAGCACAGAACACACTGCAGACCTGTCTCATGGTTCAGCATTACACTATTTAGGGGAAGGTATTTATGATAAACAATCTCACCATATGCCATAGGTTAAGAATGGAGTTCTATAACAAGCTACTGTAAGTAGATTGTTGCTTTGGCAGGTTATATTTGGTTGGAAATTGTGGGAAATCTCTGTACAGGTGGTAGGAAGACTAGAAGTTCGAGCATTGGGCCAGTAATGGAATGGTCACCAGTTAGAATCCCGAGCCGACAAGGTGAAATATCTGTTGATGTGCCATTGAGAAAGGCACTTAACCCTGATTACTCCAGAGTTGCCACTGATAATGGCTGACCCTGGCCGTGACCCCATTCTCTGAGGGTGTCTCAGGGGGAGTTGGGATATGCAAGAAACACATTTCCAATAAACACATGTACAGTGTCTTCATAAATTATTTACACCGATTGATTTTTTCCACATTTTGTTGTTATGGATAACATTTTGTTTTTGTCCTACACACAATACCACATAATGTCAAAGTGGAATGATGTTAATTTAAAAATGTTTATAAATTCATAAAAAATTTAAGCTGAAATGTCTTGAGTCCATAAGTATTCAAACCCTTTCTTATTGCAAGCCTAAATAAGTTAAAGAGTAAGAATGTGCTTAACAAGTCACACAATAAGTTGCATGGAGTGTTTTTTGAATGACTACCTCATCTCTGTACCCCACACATACAATTATCTGTAAGGTCCCTGAGTCGAGCAGTGAATTTCAAACACAGATTAAACCACAAAGACCAGGGAGGTTTTCCAATGCCTTACAAAGAAGAACACTTATTGGTCGATGGGTAAAAATGTAAAAAAGCAGACATTGAATAGCCCTTTGAGCATGGTGAAGTTATTAATTACACGTTGGAATGTGTATCAATACAC
This sequence comes from Oncorhynchus clarkii lewisi, assembly GCF_045791955.1. NCBI lineage: Eukaryota > Metazoa > Chordata > Actinopteri > Salmoniformes > Salmonidae > Oncorhynchus > Oncorhynchus clarkii. The sequence continues at coordinate 15,261,030 of NC_092176.1, forward strand.
CCAGACACTACAACGATACAGGTGTCCTACCTAACTGGAGAGGAAGGAAACTGCTCAGGGATTTCACCACGAGGCCAATTGAATTTTAAAACAGTTACTGAGTTTAATGGCTGTTATAGGATAAAACTGAGGATGGATCAACAACACTGAAGTTACTCCACAAAACTAACTTAACTGACCGTGTGAAAAGAAGGAAGCCTGTACAGAATACAAATAATTCAAAACATACATCCTGTTTGCAACAAGGCACTAACATAATATGTTATGTTTGGGGCAAATTCAATACAATACATTACTGAGTACCACCCTCCATATTTTCAAGCATAGTGTTGGCTGCGTCATGTTATGGATATGGTTTTAATCGTTAAGGACTGGGGAGTTTTTCAGGATAAAAAAATAAATGGAATGGAGCTAAGCACAGGCAAAATCCTAAAGGAAAAAGTGGTTCAGTCTGCTTTCCACCAGACACTGGGAGATGAATTCACCTTTCTGCAGGACTATGACCTTAAACCCAAGGCCAAATATACACTGGAGTTGCTTACCAAGAAGACAGTGAATGTTCCAGTGGCCGAGTTACAGTTCTGACTTAAATCTACTTGAACATCTATGGCAAGACCGGATTATGGCTGTCTAGCAATCATCAACAACCAATTTGACAGATCTTGAACAATGTTTTAAAGAATAATTGCCATTTGTTACACAATCCAGGTATGGAAAGCTTTAAAAGACTTAACCTGAAAGAATCACAGCTGTAATCACTGCCAAATGTGATTCTAACATGTATTGACTCATTGGGTTGAATATTTATGTAATCAAGATATTACATTTGTTTTATTTTTCAGAAATGTTTTACAAACGTTCAAATTTTTCTTAGACTTTGACATTATAGAATATTTTGTGAATATCATGGATTAAATAAAGACAATTTAATCATTTTTATCCCACTTTGTAACACTACAAAATTTAGAAAAAGGCAAAGGGTGTGAATCATTTCTGAAGGAAAAGGGAAAATGATATATTTGTCCATGTGTGAAAATGGACAAATATAAGCACCCACCAAATTATTATTTTTATGTAATATATTAAATCATTGTTTCAGGTGGTATCATTAAAAATCCAGAATAACTGAAAAAGTAGATCATCAATTAATGGGCGTCTAGCTGTCCCTGAAATTGCATCAGAGACATAGTGTGAAGTCTATTTTAATATTTCACCATAGTTCAGTGCAGTATAGCTTGAAATCATTTCCCAAACATTTTATTCAACATCTCTTTATCTATTGTACTGTATGTCTTGAGGAGGAGCACTTAAGTTTTCCCAGGGCTGCCATATGCTTAAAATACATATAAAAGGCATACAAATGCTGTCACGGCCTCATACATTAGAGAGTATACAGAACAGCCGGCTGCTTTAACCCTATTTGTCTCCGTGCTGAACAGAGAGATGCTTCAGCATTTTCTGAAAGATACTGTGGCATTCCACTAGGACTCAGGAGGAAGGCTTACTCTGAGAGTTTTGAAGTTTTGCCATGACAAGGACTCCTGGAGGGCAGGTGATCAAATAAATCCATAATCTATTTTCTTTACCCTCAAGGTGACATCTGTGTGTCTGTGTGTGTTTTAGAGTGAATTCACAAAGAAAGAGACAGACACAGTCGTGATGGTTCAGGAGCACTCCTTCTCCCCGTCTCACAGAGGGTGAGTAATGGTCCAAGACCTAATAATTTTCACATTCCTTCCTAAGCTCCTAAACTGCAAAGAAAAAACATCCTCACTGTTTAACAGAGACATCCAGACTGGCCACTGAGGCTGTAGCAGATCACATAAGACCATGCCACCATTTTAATTAAAAACAATCTAAAGTGACAAATATGGAGAGGAGGTTCAATCATCTTCCTCATATAAATGCTATTGATTTGTTTCTCTCACTTCAATAAGATCAGAATTTCCTAACAAAACACATAACAGAATACATAACATCATACGCCACATGTTGACATAGTGATTCGCTGGAAGTAGTTTTATTAAGTAGCATGACGCCACAGCTCTGAGAAAGCAGACCCTGCCTGGCCTTCGTGTACCCCAAGGTGTCTCCTTCACCCAAACTGACAACCCACTCTTTGCCTCAATATGTGAGACAGAAAGAATGATTTCAACACTGGCTGTTCCTAATGACATGAGGTATTGTCCCTATGCATCTGGCTGGCTGTTTGGCTGTTCAGTCCCTGGTCCCCCTTTGTGTAGGACAGCTATCTCCCAGTATCAGCTGGAAGTGTGATGGATGACAGGTGTAGGGAGAGTGAACAGGGCTCCTCAGAGCCCGTCAGGCCTGCTCCCCCAGCCCATTAGTCTTCCATTTACCCCGGCGCTGCTGGCCCAGCCACCCTGATCACACACACACTTTTATTTTCTGGTCAGTGATGAACCCTTAACCTCCATCCTTTAAGGGTTAGAAAAGGCCACGAGGCTAATCTCTGACAAACAATTTCTCTCTACTACTTTTTTTTCAGCCATAATGTTTCATTGCCTGCCTTGGGAAAGTATGTCATTTTCCCACTGTCTGAACTATGATAATCATTGGAAATGGACAGGATTTTCCTCTGAAGGAATGAAACATTAAAAAGCAGAAACAATTCAACAGCGGACTAGAAGAAGTTCACATTAGAGAAGTTCTTTATTCCTGACTCAAGGGTAAACGGTATGGGTACATTTTTAGTCATTCATTTGTGTGTTTAGCTACACCTATAGGCCACAGGGGCCTTGTAAATCATTGTCGAGCCTCTGTCCCTCTCTAAAGTGTCTGGCAGGTGCAATTGTAATTCAGCAGAGTTTAGTATCTGGGTGCAGCCCATCGATTAGGCCTGGGAGATGAAAGGGAGAGTGACAGATGGAAAAGATCACAGGGAGCTGGCTAAGAATCAAATCCTCCTGCTGATAAGCCAATTCGGAAGCTCTAACAGGGATCAGGCCGGTGAAACAGGCACTTGAAAAACTGACATTGAACACGGAAACATTGACACCGAAACCACCAAATGAACAAAGAAAAACCATGACCTTTGAAAATGCCACCCTATTAAATAACCCAACAAATTTGGGAAACACATGTAAAATGCAACAGTATTGTACAGCATTTATTCTCTGGTTAAATACAATGATACTGTGGTATGAAGAGAGGCTTAGACTAGCTGAACATGTTGCAGAATAACTCAAATCTACCACGCAAAAATGCAGTATCTTTTCTTGACGTATGCTGACATTATTAAACATATTTTTCAATAAGGTTGAGAGGAAGAACATAATCTTCATATGAAATCAGAGTTACTCAACCTGGAGGTTTCTGTAATGTAACACCACTATGGCTTCCTAGCATGAAACACAATCTTGTAAAGTATTTTCAAGTTTCATCAACATTGCCCTCTGCTGCTCCCTCCAACAGGGCGTGTTTCACTAGCCAGAGATCTCAACAGGTTAATTACAGATTGTAAAGGAGACGCTGGGAGTCGAGAAGCAGGTGGTAAGTTTAATATAACAAGGAACGATACAATTTAGGAGTAGCGTCTAGACGTGAACAACAAAAAACAATACTGCCTGGGGAAGGAATGTAAGGAAGTGACAGATAAAGGGGAGGTAATGAGTGAGGTAATGGAGTCCAGGTGTGCCTAATGATGAAGTGCAGGTGCGCGTAATCATGAATGCCAGGTTTGTGTGATGATGGTTCCCAGGACCGGTGGTTAGTAAACCGGCCACGAGGGGAGTGATATGCACACAGATACAATTTCTGTGGAATTACTTTGTTGTTGAGACAGAACTGCCCCCACGTCCACCTCTGAAGAGTTCACCTTCACCACAAATAATATTATGGGATCTGGGAATTTGAGCAATGGGGAGGAGATGAAACTAAACGTCCCTTGAGTAGACGGAAGGCCTCGTCGGCTGCTGGACTCCACACCAACCTAAAGGGACCACCCTTGAGGAGAGAGGAGAGAGGAGCGGCGATGGAGCTGAAGTTCCTGATGAAAAGTTGGCAAACCCCAAAAACTGTTGTAACCCCTTTATGGTGTTTGGGACTGGCCTTGACCTGACCACATCTATCTTCTTGACGTCCATCTTCACTTCCTGTGGGCTGATTTGGTAGCCTAGGAAGGAGACAGCCTCCTGATGAAACTGGCACTTCTCAGCCTAAACAAACATGTGGTTAGCCAGGAGGCGTTCTAGGACTACTCAGACGTGAGCGATGTGATCCTCTAAGGTAGCCGAGTAGACCAGGATGTCATTGATATACACAACCATCTGGCATCCAAACATGTCCCAGAATACCTTGTTGACGAATGCCTTGAACACAGACGGCGCATTGGGGAATCCAAAAGGCATCACCAAGTACTAGTAGTGACCAGACATCATGCTAAAAGTTGTCTTCCATTCATCCCTCTCCTGGATGCGGACAAGATTGTATGCACTCCGTAGGTCCAGTTTGGTAAAGAACCGGGCCTGCAGAGCTGTCAGCACCAACGGGAGAGAGTAGCGGTACTTGGTGGTGATTTCATTGAGTTCTCTGTAATCAATACATGGGCGTAACCCTCCATCCATCTTGGCCACGAAGAAGAAACCAGCTGACGCAGGAGAAGTGGACATGCGGATGAAACCTTGTTGGTACGCCTCATGGAAGTACTCTTCCATGGCCTGGGTTTCAGCCACTGACAGAGGGTAGATACGTCTGTGCAGGGGTAGAGAGCCTGCAAGCAGGTCGATGGGACAGTCTCAAGGGCAATGAGGAGGGAGACAGGTGCCCGCGAGTTTTGTAAAATACCTTCCGCATGTCCTGGTATATCTCTGGGATGTTGGGCTGAAGGGCAACCACGGGACTCTCAATTGATGTGGAACCACAGGGGATGTCGAAGCAGGTCCTCTGGCATTCAGGTGACAAATCTGGTATTTTCATTCTCGACGATGAGATGGTGGGGTTGTGGCGTTTTTAATTTTGATTGTTTATTTAACCTTTATTTAACTAGGCAAGTCAGTTATTTAACTAGGAAAGTCAGCTTTACCTTGTCAGCTCGGGGATTCGAACTAGCAACCTTTCAGTGACAGGCCAAACGCTTTAACCACTAGGGTCCCTGCCGAGAACGAACCCTTGTGGGGCCCCAGTGTTGAGGATCAGCGGGGTGGAGATGTTGTTTTCTACCTTCACCACCTGGGGGCAGCCCATCAGAAAGTCCAGGACCCAGTTGCACAGGGCAGTGTCGAGAACCAGTACTTAATCGATCCCACTCCAGAGTACAGGCCTCAGTGTAACTCTCATTCCTTCGACAATAAACGCGAATCTGACCATCAACCCCTGGTGAGACAAAACAGAAACTCGTCAGTGAAGAGCACTTTTTGCCAGTCCTGTCTGGTCCAGCAACGGTGGGTTTGTGCCCATAGGCGACGTTGTTGCCGGTGATGTCTGGTGAGGACCTGCCTTAAAACAGGCCTACAAGCCCTCAGTCCAGCCTCTTTCAGCCTATTGCGGACAGTCTGAGCACTGATGGAGGGATTGTGCATTCCTGGTGTAACTCTCGCAGTTGTTGTTGTCATCCTGTACCTGCCACAGGTGTGATGTTCGGATGTACAAATCCTGTGCAGGTGTTGTTACATGTGGTCTGCACTGCGAGGATGATCACCTGTCTGTCCTGTCTCCCTGTAGCGCTGTCTTAGACGTCTCACAGTACGGACATTGCAATTTCTTGCCCTGGCCACATCTGCAGTCCTCATGCCTCCTTGCAGCATGCCTAAGGCCCGTTCACGCAGATGAGCAGGGACCCTAGACATCTTTCGTTTGGTGTTTTTCAGAGTCAGTAGAAAGGCCTCTTTAGTGTCCTAAGTTTTCATAACTGTGACCTGAATTGCCTACCGTCACGTCAGTAAGCTGTTAGTGTCTTAACGACCGATCCACAGGTGCGTGTTCATTAATTGTTTATGGTTCATTGAACAAACATGGGAAACAGTGTTTAAACCCTTTACAATGAAGATGTGTGAACTTATTTAGATGTTTACTAATTATCTTTGAAAGACAGGGTCTTGAGAAAGGGACACTTCTATTTTTGCTGAATTTTTATACCAACACCTACCCCATAAGCATTCCTGTCTCTTCTATAGATGTTTTATCCTTTGTATTGCTACTGCTGTATCAAAGGAATGTGTCTCAGAAATGGATAATATATTAATGTTATCTGATGTTAGTAAGTTATTGATTTTTATTAACTTTATTTCTAAGGATACATATATTATTATGGGATAGTTTCAGCCCTTTCTTGGGTAGCTTCTCAGAGATATGGAAAAGCATAAACAAAGCAAGAGAAAAAAAACTAAAACATTCAGGAGTCCATTAATCAGTTGGTGTGTGTGTGTGTGTGTGTGTGTGTGTGTGTGTGTGTGTGTGTGTGTGTGTGTGTGTGTGTGTGTGTGTGTGCTTGCGCGCGCTGTGGGGTTGAAGCTTCGAACTCATAGGATTAGCTCTTTCAACTCTTCCAGGCTTTTGGGAGGGAGAGTGGACAATAAGCCTGTCATAGGCCATGTAAGCAATGTCCCCATGCGCTATGGCAGCTTTCATGGCCGGGATAAGTTATTTTCTCATCTGACACACAGCTTCAGGATAGTTCTCATTGAGGAAGATGTACATTCCTCTCAAGTTATTGTCTCTTCAGAATGGCTACAGTACTTTATCATTGAACCTCAGGAACTTGACCACTATCGGCCTGGGCCTGTCACCTGGACCAGTGGTAGGATTTCCAATCCTGTGGGCGTGCTCCAATTCAATCTTCCTGTGGTCCATCTTTAGTTTGTCCAAGATCATTTCTCTCACTTTGTCCTCAGATTCCGTCCAGGTCTCATGTGGAGATTCTGCAATTCCGTCCACAACAATGGAGAACACCATTGTGTTATTTAGATAGTGCTGTCATATTAGTTTGTAGGCCATTCGGAAGCTACAGACGTTTTCGTGAGAAGTCAGATTTTTCTCCTGGTCTGACAAACAGGGCTGTAGCTCTGACACTTTCCACCACAGATGTGGAAGTCCAACATAGGTGGACGCAGTGGAGACGCAGCCCATGCAAAAAAAACGGATCTTTATTTTTATAATCATCTACTTTTTCCCATATACGTTATTTGACTGGAGCATTTGTCCTCAAAATCCTTGCCCCGGGAGGGGATTCAAACTCACAGCCATCATATCTCACCAAATCTGGGTTTACTGCCTTAATAGATTATGCCAGTAATTAGTGATAGCAGTAAGGGGTAAATTACAGCTATTTGACATGACCTCAAGCGTCTTAAACTTTTTTTTACGATATATGAACAAAACATACATTTTTATATAATCCTCCTACATCTTTATGGCTGTGAAAGCGCATGCATGTGTAGGAAACAGCTAGGCAAAAATATTGGATTTTGTCATATGTGAAAATGTCCCTTCTGAATTGTTCTAATGTTAGTATTCTACACTACACTTTACAGACCTAGTGGAACAAAATGTAACCTTCAATTTGTAAGTTTAATTTGTAAGGCCAAGTTGACCTATTTAAAAAAATTATAGGTGGATATACATAATCACTGTCAGCTGGTGAGGTTAGCATAGGGCTAACTTGTGCCAGGTTACCTGATGGGACGAGCTACAATGTGGCATTCTATCACGCGCAACTACATCGACGATTGTAATTGGATGATGCACATTTTGAGATGGAGGTCCAGGATAAACTTAAAACTTTTTCAAATTTTCGCAAGTATGACCCCACTGAGTCTCTTCACCTGTGACTGAGTGAGGTGAGGTGGTGTCTATGGAAACAAAACACTGAGCAAATGATGTTAAAGAAACATCTTCTTGGTAAAATGAAAGTGTGAGCTTGAATACAGCAGAGACTATTTGGCAGGGAGATAGAATGCCACTACAAAATTTGAATTACACACACACCATTTTTCTTCCAAATTGCATTAGTTACTTTAAATGCAATGGAGAAGCTTATAGGGCATTTATTCACAAAACCATAATATTTAATGTAGGTCAGAGAGGAGAAGGAAAGGACTGGCAGTGGTGGTGACATGTGATGCACAGAGGGTTACTCTCCCAGCAGAGGAGAGAAGTGAGGAACATAGTCTATCTGGCCTGATCTCTGCCTGCAGCCAGACGGCTAAATGAAAGCCACACACATTCACTACGTATGCCATTTAGCAGATGCTTTATCCAAAGCAACTTACAGTAAAGTATACATATACGGTGCCTTCAGAAAGTATTCAGACCCCTTGACTTTTTCCACATTTTGTTAGGTTACAGCCTTATTCTAAAATTGATTCAATATCCCCCCCCCCCCCCCCTACCTCAATACCCCATACTGACAAAGCAAAAACAGTTTAGACATTTACATGTATTCAAGTATTCAGACCCTTTACTCAGTACTTTGTTGAAGCACCTTTGCTGCAATTACAGCCTTGAGTCTTCTTTGGAATGACACACCTGTATTTGGGGAGTTTCTCCCATTCTTCTCTTGCCGATCCTCTCAAGCTCTGTCAGGTTGGATGGGGAGCGTCGCGCTGCACAGCTATTTTCAGGTCTTTCCAGAGATGTTGGATCGGGTTCAAGTCCGGGCTCTGGCTGGGCCACTCAAGGACATTGATACTTGTCCCAAAGCAACTCTTGTGTTGTCTTGGCTGTGTGTTTAGGGTCATTGTCCTGTTGGAAGGTGAACCTTCACGCCATTCTGAGGTCCTGAGCAGGTTTTCATCAAGGATCTCTCTGTACTTCGCTCCGTTTATCTTTGCCTCGATCCTGACTAGTCTCCCTGCTGCTGAAAAACATCCCCACAGCATGATGCTGCCACCACCATAGGGATAGTGCCAGGCTTCCTCCAGAGTTGAATATTGGTTTCATCAGACCAGATAATCTTGTTTCTCATGGTCTGAGAGTCCTTAGGTGCCATTTCTGAAAACTACAAGCAGGCTGTCATGTGTCGTTTACTGAGGCGTGGCTTCCGTCTGGCCAATCTACCATAAAGGCTTGACTGGTGGAGTGTTGCAGAGTTGGTTGTCCTTCTGGAAGGTTCTCCCATCTCTGCAGAGGAACTCTAGAGCTCTGTCAGGATGACCATCGGGTTCTTGGTCACCTCCCTGACCAAGACCCTTCTCCCGCGATTGCTCAGTTTGGACGGGGGGCCAGCTCTAGGAAGAGTCTTGGTGGTTCCAAACTTCTTCCATTAAAGAATGATGGAGGCCACTGTGTTCTTGGGGACCTTCAATACTGCAGAAAGTTTTTGGTAACCTTCCCCAGATCTGTGCCTCAACACAATCCCGTCTCAGAGCTCTACGAACAATTCCTTGACTTCATGGCTTAATTATTGCTCTATTGTGTACTGTCAACTGTGGGACCTTATATAGACAGGTGTGTGCCTTTCCAAATCATATCCAGTCAATTGAATTTACAACAGGTGGACTCCAATTAAGTTGTAGAGACATCAAGGATGATCAATGGAAACAGGATGCACCTGAGCTCAATTTCGAGTCTCCTTGAACTAATCCATTGCAGACGCCCAGACTAACAGCCAATTCATGCTTGATCTGAAAATGTGGTCGGGGACTCCATGTTAAGGGGATAATGCAATTAAGGAGCTTCCAGAAGCATGCAGAGGCCAAATCGAGTTCTGTACCACATCGCCATGCGCCTCCCAAATTGTGTTACAATGCAGAGGGCTCGGTATAGCTCCGCATTGACATGATTGGTTGACGGTAGGTGGGGGCGGAACGTCCTTGCTCCACAATGCGCAAAAAGTATGAATGATCTGACTTCTGCTGAGGTTATATCAACCTAAATGCTGCATGGCCAATGCAGATGATGGATTGACCATGCGCCCAGATGCACAATGCAATCTGTCCCGAATGTGCTCTCTCCCGCAAATTTGTGCACATTAATTATTTCATAACTTCATTGTGTGAATTGTTTGCATTTGATTGTTAGTGTATATCAATTCCTCATTACATTTATCGTTAATTTCGATAATTTCTCATTTACAATGTTTATTACTTTGACTATGGTAATTTATTTTAATACAGTCAATGTTATTATTATAGTCTTCCCGTTCTCATTGTCGCAGTGGACACATTGTTTGCAGAGTGCACAACATATGCTACACTTGTGAGAAATACGTTTTGGTTTATTTCATTCCATTTACGAGTTTTGTCAATGTAGTCATTGTCTTTTGTTTGGAGCGCTCCTGTCAATGTTGAGTAAGGACGCGCACACATAGAAGTAGGCCTATAGGCTACCTGGCCGGCGCGCAAATGTAGGCATACAATGTGCTCATTTGGGGGATCTGATATAATTTCTGATTGACTTAACGCACCACCTCTAATTGACCTCTGGAGCTTATCAAAGTCATGTTCTCTTCACTTCAAACAGCAAGCAAACAAAGTCTGTTTTGACATCCATTGAGAAATAAAAAATTCCTCAATGTATTTGAAAAATCTTTCCAGCTCACTCCCTTTCGATAACCACTCGGGTGTGAAAAGGAAAAATGTCATGCTCTCATTCAGTGGAAACGTCATAAAATACGCCTCCCTGATTACTTCTTGGCAGTGCTTGACTTGGACTGAAATAGGTTCCAGTACTCATTGTGGGTGCTGGGACTGTATATATCTTGGTGCTGGAGTTCCACAATACTTTTAAGCTAATATTCTATAAGAAGAACAGGAGCTCAAGCAGTAGAAAATGTGAAGTGCTGGTACTCGGTTCTAGTGAGCTCCTGCTCAAGTCAAGTACTGCTTCTTTTCCCTTGCGCAAATAGCCTACAGCTGTGTCTGTCCCGAGTTCACTGGAGTGGAAACTCTGAGGGCCCATAATATTTTATATAATGTTGCAAGAAGCTTCGGGCTGGACCCAACTTAATAGTTGATACAATGTTTCAAGTTCGTCCCAGACACGCGATGTGTAGTCAATGCGATTTATAGGATATTTATTTTTATCAGGATATTTTCTACCTGCAGGCTTCAACGTATTTTTTGTTTATGTAGGCTATTTTTACAGAGTTGGCAATGGCAATACTTTTCATGTAGATTTCAATAGAATCTTGATTAACCACATGACAATAATTTTGAGATATGAAGACGTTATTATAAATGAAATGAAACAGTTTCTTGAAAATGTGCATATGATAAACATAACTGGCATGCAGATTTGTGGAATCAAATCAAATCAAATGTTATTGGTCACATATACCTGTTTAGCAAATGCTTGTGTTTCTAGCTCTGACAGTGCAGTAATATCTATCCATTTCACAACATATACCCAATACACACACACATCTAAGTAAAGGAATGGAATAAAGAATATATAACTATATGGACGAGAAATGTCAGAGCGGCAGAGACTAAGATAGAGTAGAATAGTGTTTATACATATGAGATTAAGAACAAATTCTTATTTACACTGACGGCCTACACCGGCCAAACCCGGACAACGCTGGGCCAATTGTGCGCTACACTATGGAACTCCCAATCACTGCCAGTTGTAATACAGCCTGGAATTGAACCAGGGTGTCTGTACTGACACCTCAAGCACTGAGATACAGTGCCTTAGACCGCTGCACCACTCAGGAACACTAGACATTAAAGTGATCATAATGCTGGTAGTGCTGGTGAGTTACCACCGCTCTGATATCCAATAGTTCTTCCCGGCAATATGTAATTTAACAAAAAAAATCTGGGCTAATAATGTGAGAAATAATATATAAAAAAAGAAAAATACATGGCAGCCCTCTCTGTCGGTGCCATTTTCACAACGGCAACCTTTTCACATGAAAAAGGTTACCGGCTCCTCATGTAGCCTATTACCGGCAACTTCAGGAGAGTAATTGCAGAATCTACGAAAGCCAGGAGGAGCGGGAGGAGAATAGTTGGATCAGGTTAAGATTAGGGGGGTTATCTAGATCTCTGGCGCTCACTTGAGGCATTTGTCTTATTTCATCAAACCGTATGCTTAAAGCATCAGACAAGTTCAATGCATATAGTTGATTTTATTAAAACACTTAAGGTGTGTCTATATATGGGAAAAATACACGTTTAAACATTTTGACCAATCGAACAGACGACTTTCGGTCGACCAAGATTTTTTGGGGTCGGGGACAGCCCTAATATTGTAGAACACCTGATGAAACTAACACTGTAAACACTGATCAGTGTTTTTTCCTTATTGTTGCTGGTTTAAATATACAATCTACACAGGACCTTATAATCAGCAGGTTTGCATGGGGGGTGTTCCGGCTTGCCAGGTGACATCACCGGGCGTCAAATTGATTAATATACCAATAACAAAGAGAGTTCCAAACCTTTTTGCCAAAAAAGGCTTGTTTTCAGTTTTCCCCTCCCCACTCAGACCACTCCCAGACAGTCCTTACACAATATGTTTATGTTTTCAGTTTCCCCTCCCCACTCAGACCACTCCCAGACAGTCCTTACACAATATGTTTATGTTTTCAGTTTTCCCCTCCCCACTCAGACCACTCCCAGACAGTCCTTACACAATATGTTTATGTTTTCAGTTTTCCCCTCCCCACTCAGACCACTCCCAGACAGTCCTTACACAATATGTTTATGTTTTCAGTTTTCCCCTCCCCACTCAGACCACTCCCAGACAGTCCTTACACAATATGTTTATGTTTTCAGTTTTCCCCTCCCCACTCAGACCACTCCCAGACAGTCCTTACACAATATGTTTATGTTTTCAGTTTTCCCCTCCCCACTCAGACCACTCCCAGACAGTCCTTACACAATATGTTTATGTTTTCAGTTTTCCCCTCCCCACTCAGACCACTCCCAGACAGTCCTTACACAATATGTTTATGTTTTCAGTTTTCCCCTCCCCACTCAGACCACTCCCAGACAGTCCTTACACAATATGTTTATGTTTTCAGTTTTCCCCTCCCCACTCAGACCACTCCCAGACAGTCCTTACACAATATGTTTATGTTTTCAGTTTTCCCCTCCCCACTCAGACCACTCCCAGACAGTCCTTACACAATATGTTTATGTTTTCAGTTTTCCCCTCCCCACTCAGACCACTCCCAGACAGTCCTTACACAATATGTTTATGTTTTCAGTTTTCCCCTCCCCACTCAGACCACTCCCAGACAGTCCTTACACAATATGTTTATGTTTTCAGTTTTCCCCTCCCCACTCAGACCACTCCCAGACAGTCCTTACACAATATGTTTATGTTTTCAGTTTTCCCCTCCCCACTCAGACCACTCCCAGACAGTCCTTACACAATATGTTTATGTTTTCAGTTTTCCCCTCCCCACTCAGACCACTCCCAGACAGTCCTTACACAATATGTTTATGTTTTCAGTTTTCCCCTCCCCACTCAGACCACTCCCAGACAGTCCTTACACAATATGTTTATGTTTTCAGTTTTCCCCTCCCCACTCAGACCACTCCCAGACAGTCCTTACACAATATGTTTATGTTTTCAGTTTTCCCCTCCCCACTCAGACCACTCCCAGACAGTCCTTACACAATATGTTTATGTTTTCAGTTTTCCCCTCCCCACTCAGACCACTCCCAGACAGTCCTTACACAATATGTTTATGTTTTCAGTTTTCCCCTCCCCACTCAGACCACTCCCAGACAGTCCTTACACAATATGTTTATGTTTTCAGTTTTCCCCTCCCCACTCAGACCACTCCCAGACAGTCCTTACACAATATGTTTATGTTTTCAGTTTTCCCCTCCCCACTCAGACCACTCCCAGACAGTCCTTACACAATATGTTTATGTTTTCAGTTTTCCCCTCCCCACTCAGACCACTCCCAGACAGTCCTTACACAATATGTTTATGTTTTCAGTTTTCCCCTCCCCACTCAGACCACTCCCAGACAGTCCTTACACAATATGTTTATGTTTTCAGTTTTCCCCTCCCCACTCAGACCACTCCCAGACAGTCCTTACACAATATGTTTATGTTTTCAGTTTTCCCCTCCCCACTCAGACCACTCCCAGACAGTCCTTACACAATATGTTTATGTTTTCAGTTTTCCCCTCCCCACTCAGACCACTCCCAGACAGTCCTTACACAATATGTTTATGTTTTCAGTTTCCCCTCCCCACTCAGACCACTCCCAGACAGTCCTTACACAATATGTTTATGTTTTCAGTTTTCCCCTCCCCACTCAGACCACTCCCAGACAGTCCTTACACAATATGTTTATGTTTTCAGTTTTCCCCTCCCCACTCAGACCACTCCCAGACAGTCCTTACACAATATGTTTATGTTTTCAGTTTTCCCCTCCCCACTCAGACCACTCCCAGACAGTCCTTACACAATATGTTTATGTTTTCAGTTTTCCCCTCCCCACTCAGACCACTCCTAGACAGTCCTTACACAATATGTTTATGTTTTCAGTTTTCCCCTCCCCACTCAGACCACTCCCAGACAGTCCTTACACAATATGTTTATGTTTTCAGTTTTCCCCTCCCCACTCAGACCACTCCCAGACAGTCCTTACACAATATGTTTATGTTTTCAGTTTTCCCCTCCCCACTCAGACCACTCCCAGACAGTCCTTACACAATATGTTTATGTTTTCAGTTTTCCCCTCCCCACTCAGACCACTCCCAGACAGTCCTTACACAATATGTTTATGTTTTCAGTTTTCCCCTCCCCACTCAGACCACTCCCAGACAGTCCTTACACAATATGTTTATGTTTTCAGTTTTCCCCTCCCCACTCAGACCACTCCCAGACAGTCCTTACACAATATGTTTATGTTTTCAGTTTTCCCCTCCCCACTCAGACCACTCCCAGACAGTCCTTACACAATATGTTTATGTTTTCAGTTTTCCCCTCCCCACTCAGACCACTCCCAGACAGTCCTTACACAATATGTTTATGTTTTCAGTTTTCCCCTCCCCACTCAGACCACTCCCAGACAGTCCTTACACAATATGTTTATGTTTTCAGTTTTCCCCTCCCCACTCAGACCACTCCCAGACAGTCCTTACACAATATGTTTATGTTTTCAGTTTTCCCCTCCCCACTCAGACCACTCCCAGACAGTCCTTACACAATATGTTTATGTTTTCAGTTTTCCCCTCCCCACTCAGACCACTCCCAGACAGTCCTTACACAATATGTTTTTTGCCCCCAATTTTTTTTCTTTTCTTTTTCATTTTAATGGAAAACTATTACAGTAGGGTAATACTTTTTTATCCAGAAATGATTTTATTGATAAAAAATGGCTGCACTGGACCTTTAAGTGGGGGGAGGGGGGGCTAATTAAATGGAATACACCTCCCTCTACCCATGGCTGAAGCTGCAGAACCATCCCTTTTAGAATCAATAGAAACATAGAGCAGACAGTGATTATGTGGGCTCCCGCAAAATATGTCCTTGGGCTTTTCACACATCACATTGCACACCATGATGACTCTTTCTTTTAAGATCCCAAACTGCAAATTATAGCATACAAATCTATTTTTCCATTTCTGTATGCTTTTCTGAATCTATTCACTGATATGCTACACAGTGGTGACAGAATGCACTTGACATTCAAAGGAAATGGAAAACAATGTTAGAATTCTCACATTTTTTCAAATGAGGTTAATTGGTAGTGAGAACTCATGAAATGCACTTTACTTAAAATCTACACGGATAACCTACTTGAGGTATATGTAGCCTGGAGACACACCGTACATTCTGGTAATCTAGTCCTAACATCAATGAAAGGAAATGTTATGGTACTTTCTGTGTCTCAATGTACAACATATATTTCCATGCATGGTGGTCTTTTTGAAAATATTTTAGGAAAATGAACAGAAGTATATTAGGATGAGCAACTCCTCCCACCACCCACCCCAGAGGAAGATAGTTGATTTTTCTACCCAATCTATTTAGCAGATTAATTCATTTAATGAGTCAGAAAACATTTATCTGTTAACTCTGAATTTAGATTCAGAAAAAGTCTAAATTGATGAATAAATGGCCATAAAAGTCCTTGTTTTACCAGATTTTGCAATTCCCTAATCAAAATGCTCTGCCATTAGTGCTAACGCTTAATTTTGTGATTCAACATGCTTTTCATGGACATCTAAGGTGATCTTGAATCAATTAACACAATCAGCAAAATAATGAAATTGGAGCTGAACAAAGGCCACATGACATTATTATGGATTAGAGATTGTAATTAATTATAAGAATATTGCTTTGATCAGAGACGAGGGGAAAAAACGGTCTGCAGCAGGGAAATACAACACTATGATGATTGAATAAGTTGACCCTTTAATTATTTCTCTCTACTGAATAGAATATATGATCATGATTTAATTCAGTCGTACTGCACATAATTAATTTACTCTAATGCATGAACATATGTGTTAAGATCCATTCCTTACACTCTTAGAAAAGAGGGCCATATTAAACAACAGCATTGCATTTTGCAAGTGTCTTTACAGGTGATAAGTGGCCCTATGAATCTGCATGCAGTGTGGTGGGTGAGTGACTGAACCAGGGGGCCAAGTGGGCAGGGCCCTGCTCAGCCCAGTGAATGAGTGGTACAGTACAGTATTTCTCTCCAGACAGACGGTGGAACTTTGGCAAGACTGTTTGTTAACAGGACATGTGTCACCTGCTGGCTGGGCCACAGGTGATCCAATCTTCCAGCTAATAAAAATGTAAGACCTTAATGGGCTAAGTTCCAATAGACAAGCTCAGCAGAAAAGGTGTTGGATTTTGTCAACTAGTAGAGCCTACCGTGCTGCCTTATTGAAAACGTGAGGAGAATTGCTATCAGTAAAACGATCTGCTGCATGCTCAAATGGGCTGTGTTTTTGTCCCTTTCTACTGAACACATTTATCATTGTGCTCATGAGCTCACACAAAGAAATTACACTGGCGCACTGGGCAATTGGGCAGCTGTAAAATCAGACACACAATAATCAAACTGATCCATGCCTCTGGTAATGGCTCTATTGGCTATTGTAGGGAGGAAAGATATTTAATTTATGCCAGCTGCAATTTGTGATTCATTTTGCATGTTGTGAACCTACAGACAAACACAACTGCCTTTTGGTAGATCTCACAACAAATCCCTCAGTATCTAAAGATCACCCTCAGTATCTAAAGATCAGCTTGTCACCCTATCGATCTAACCATCTCATGTACGGCCTTCAGTGCCATATGAATCCACCTCAGGTTTGGATATTTTATCTCATCTCAACCATCTGATCTCTGGGGTGCTTACATCTCAATTTCATATGAAAGAATAGTTTCATCAGAATGTGGCCAGCTATGAATAATACAGATGTTTTATTGTCACATACTCTTTATAGGTGCAGTGAAATGTGTTGTTTTCAAGGGTCAACCATAGTGTTACATCAAACCCTAGAACAAATTCCACCCAGTTTTTAAACTTGTCGGCTGAGGTATTCAAACCAGTGACCTTTCAGTTACTGGCCCAATGCTCGCTAGGCTACCTGCCACCATGGACATTATATGAAGCGGCATTCACTTGGGTTTTCATCACATAACTATCGTGCACTCCAACTAAATTAGCATCTGATTTCATAGCTGTTTATAGTAGATGATTATGGCGCTCAAATGTCATTACCCCATTATGGGCCTGGAGTAAGTTTCAGGCTTCTGGGACAGATCAGAATGATTTAACATTAGCTTTTGGATAGGAACTCACTCGCTTGGCCTTTTAACACCATAAGCAAGGTCGTGTATTCTCATACAGGCATTGGTTACTGTTGTCCATTATTCTACACAGGAGCACTTTACCATCTAATTCTGTACTTATCGTCCTAATGGAAATATTGTTCTGTTGTGTCCTCCCTCTAGTTACAAAGAGAGAGAGGGGGGATGAATAAAGTTACAGTACAGTCTGGTCTTTTGTGCAGTAAGCACACAAACTATAACAGAGAGAGACCTTCCTTCCTCTATAAACCTTGAGCAGACAGTAAATATGGGTCCAGTTTAAAGCAGTGCACCGTGTCAGGCTCAGGCCAAAGTAAAAGTCACTCACCTTTACCCTGGCCTTGGATGGCCATACTGATACTCATACTGAGCACACTGCTGTTGACCAGATACATCCAAGGGAGATCTAGAGTGTTGAGAATTGAGACAATGTCTCCTTTGGATCTCTGATCTGAGCTGCACCACTAAATAGTTGAGCTGCACAACCACCACCACAGAGTTCAGGAAACATAAACTCAGTAAAAAAAAAGAAACGTCCCTTTTTCAGGACCCTGTCTTTCAAAGATAATTCGTAAAAATCCAAATAACTTCACAGATCTTCATTGTAAAGGGTTTAAACACTGTTTCCCATGCTTGTTCGATGAACCATAAACATTTAATGAACATGCACCTGCGGAACGGTTGTTGAGACACTAACAGCTTACAGACAGTAGGCAATTAAGGTCACAGTTAAGAAAACCAGTAACTGGAAAGTCGCAATATTGAATCCCCGAGCCAACAAGGTAAAAAAAAATCTGTCAATGTCCCCTTGAGCAAGGCACTTAACCCTTATTGCTCCAGGGTCACTGTTGATAATGGCAGAGGGTCAGAGGGCAGAGGGTCAGAGGGTCTGTATACCAACTACTCTGAGAGAGGGGCTGTGACCCCTCTCTCAGAGTAGTTGGTATATGCAAAAAAAAAAAATGTAATTCACACGTGTATAATACATAGTTTTACATCTGTCAAATAGGACAAATATAAGCACCCACCAAATTATTATAATAAAAGTGACTAAGAAAAAACCTTACCTAAAGCCTGGAGCAGAGGAGAGGTTTAGAGAAATACCTAGGGTATGCCTTTGGAATAGTGTTTGGAATAGGAGGAGAGAGAATACAACCAACACAACTGTAGAGCAATGTTACTGAGGCATTCTGGGTCATGATGTTGTATAATCAGAGGTAAAAACCTGTCCAGGAAAACCTTTCGAAATCAAATTAAATCACTTAACAATTCATCATTTAACAACACTCCTCTCACAAGAGGTGAAACAAGTAATCTGTGCACCCTCCTGCCAAGCATTCTAACACACTCAACCCTGAAGCTTTAGTAAAGACCTGGCATCTCTGCAGGTCCCTTCTTCCACCCCCCATTCCCCTCCTCTGAGCAGCCTCTGAGTCATAGCATCCTGCACCTGCTGATTTGTCAGGCCACGCTGCAAACATTAGTTCACTGTTGTCCATCAGCACACATAATGAAGCGTAATAGCAGATAATATGCTCACTGATGCAATGCCTTTTAAAGATGAGGCAAATTGATTCCCCTAAGTAGTTCATGCTATTGGCATTCAGAGTGTGCACCCGCTCCCAAGTACACTCACACACACACACATACACACACACACACACGCACACACATACATGTACACACACTTCCCAATTTCTCTCACAGCTGACAGCTCCAAGTTTAATTTAAATCAGTTTTCAGGCCAATGTTTTGTAGACTGTTCTTGGTGGGAGGCAAATGATTCAAACAAATTACAAAGGGAGAAGCAAGATTATTTATCTGGCATTACAAGTATACACAGACACAAACAAATAAACATACTGTATACACCAACACTCGCAAACACACAGCTGTGCACTGCCACAGACACACAAATGCACACAGACACGCACGGACACAAACACGGCCTCAGTCTAGAAAAATCTGAGACCTTACATGAAGGAGGCATGAAATCAAAAGCTGTTATTCCATCTTTGTATTGATGCTAATATCGACTCACTGCCCTGTGTTCAATCTGCCCTTCTGAAGGCACTGCTGTCTCTGTTGTCAGAGGTCATGCTAAAGACCTCTAACGACAGCTTTCTGATCACACAGAGGTGGTTTCAAAAGAACTTCTAAGACCTGAGCCTCACTTCATAATGTCTCAGCGTATTGAGTGTCATCATGAAACACTGCATTGTGTTATTGAACTACCTTCAAGCTAATGCATCTCTGGCTGTTTTAAATATGGACTCTACCCTTGTTTGGATGAGGAGGCTATTTAGATCATTAGACAGGGACATAGTAACCATCAGATTTTAAGAGGCTTCCCTCCTCTAATAGCAAGTCGCTGTGT
Organism: Oncorhynchus clarkii lewisi; assembly: GCF_045791955.1. Taxonomy (NCBI): domain Eukaryota; kingdom Metazoa; phylum Chordata; class Actinopteri; order Salmoniformes; family Salmonidae; genus Oncorhynchus; species Oncorhynchus clarkii. Next base: position 15,281,113 of record NC_092176.1, read on the forward strand.
GACTCCAATCAATCTATGTCAAAATGCAAGCTATGTGGCGAATCCATTGACATTGATCAACAGTACATAGGCTACAAAGACAGTGTGGTCGGCGGTAAGCATGCTGTGTGATTGAATTGTTTGTAAGTAGGGCACGTTCCTTTAGTGAACTTGCCTTTCTTTATGATACTATATGTCCTGGGGAAAATATCATTTTAAGTCAGTACTCTAGCTTTTGTGGTAATCCGATTTGCATATAAACCATCTAATACTGAGGGATGATAAATTATGAATGCCTTATAACCACACTAATTATAGTCTTACAATGATTGCTGAAAACATATTGGGCTCTATTTTCGGCTGGCGTTAAGACAGCGCAATTGTCAAACGCATGTTCGTTTGAAATTTCGTCTGTTAAAGCCGGCGCTCTAATTTTTTCAAACCCTAGCGCCAGGATTGGTAATTTATCTGTTTTATATGAGCTTGCTTGGACTGAGGTGGGAGGGTTGGCAGTATCTGAGGTGTGTCCTTAAAAATGTGCAAAGTGCCAATTTCAGCATGTTCTGGTGGGGATATTTAACCTCTATGGGATCGGTGTTTCCCCCACTGGACCGTTGAGCTAACGTAGGCCTCAGGACTACCTGGCATGATGACTCCTTGCTGTCCCCAGTCCACCTGGCTGTGCTGCTGCTCCAGTTTCAACTGTTCTGCCTGCGTCTATGGAACCCTGACCTGTTCACTGGATGTGCTACCTGTCCCAGACCTGCTGTTTTCAACTCTCTAGAGACAGCAGGAGCGGTGGAGATACTCTCAATGATCGGCTATGAAAAGCCAACTGACATTTACTCCTGAGGTGCTGACTTGTTGCACCCTCGACAACCACTGTGATTATTCTTATTTGACCATGCTGGTGATTTATGAACATTTGAACATCATTGCCATGTTCTGTTATTATCTCCACCCGGCACAGCCAGAAGAGGACTGGCCACCCCTCATAGGGGTTCCTCTCTAGGTTTCTTCCTAGGTTTTGGCCTTTCTAGGGAGTTTTTCCTAGCCAACGTGCTTCTACACTTGAAATGCTTGCAGTTTGGGGATTTAGGCTGGGTTTCTGTACAACACTTTGAGATATCAGCTGATGTAAGAAGGGCTATGTAAATACATTTGATTTGATTTGATTCATGTGAATAGCATGAGGTTGTAGGTAACAACATTATATTTCCCCAGGTACAGGTAGTTAGATTTGGGTATGTCATTTTGGGCGAAAATTGAAAAAAAGGGTTGGATCCTTTTAAGACCAACCAAAAGCTGGTCTTAGTGTTAATTTAACCCTTGTGTGGTATTCATGTTTTTGTTATTCACACAATGTTCGCGAGTCTGATGGACCCACAACATTATTGGGTTTTTAAAACAATACAACCATAACAATTTCAGTAAAAATATTTAAAACTTAATACTTAGATGTTGTCTTATATCAATTACAAACAATATAGACAGCATACATGGTTAATATTGGTAAGGAAACATTTTACATCCAGCATTTTATGGAAATGATAATGAGCCCCATTGAACACACATTAAGGCCGGTCTACACACCACATGAGGAACAGAGTTGTACTGTGCGTGTGTTGCAAATGTATTTCTTGCACTTTCTGTCCTTCTTGAGTCCACACACATCACACTGCTTCTTCTTGTTGCTACCGGCTGCAATCTAGAATAATGAAAACACTTAGTTCAGGAATTTAACTAACATCTCACTCACTCACATATCTAGTTACAGCAGGCCAAGGTAGGAGAGTCAGACACACACACATGCATCGACATCACTCACACATACTTCTGTTATTGGAGTTGTTGGTTCTGTGGGTCGGGCAGATGGGGCACCAACTCCTTTTGTGGCATTGTAATCCATTATGATTCCTGGTTTTTGATGTTCCTGGCCACAGATTCTCCCATCCCTATGCAGCGTACTCATGAGTACCACATTTTTGCCTTTCTTTGTCACGTAGGACACTAGGGACGTGTCGGCCGTGAACACAAACTTAGAGGTATTGATAGGCCTGTTCCGTGTATTTGACAGCTAACGTGGGAGCTCTGGCTTGTTTTTCACACTGTTCCTACCATCATCAGCTTCCTCTTGAGGAGCTCCAGTCCCAGCTTGTGCGAAGTAAAGAAGTTATCGCATGTGATGTGGTGGCCACGGAGTCCCTGTGTCATGTCCAGGACAACCTGCATCCCTTTGTTCTTCTCAGGGGCTCCTCCATCTGGCTTGCCCGTATACACTTGCAAGTTCCACGCATGTGATGAAGCAGTATCACAGGCAGCCCAGATCTTGATTCCAGATTTTGCAGGTTTAGACTGTATGTACTGCCTGAAGGGGTAGAGGTCCCAAAATGGCATAAGCTACTCATAAACAGTAACGTTGGGCCCAGGGTTGTAAAACACACACTGACCTGATTGCAGCTAGCTTGTGTCTCTGCCGCTGAGATGGTCTGGTGTCTGGGTTATCGAAGCTGATATTCCTGGAAACAATGTGGAAGTTTTCCAGAGACATTGCTGCACTGAAAAGTTCTCTGCCAGTTTCTGCATCCCACAGGGATTCTGTGGATTCTTTGGATTCTGCATCCCACAGGGAGCCTGTGGATTCCTCACTGGATCTTAAAACACCAGCAAGCATAAGAACCCCAAAGTATGCATGTAAATGAGTTTGGCCCATCTACTTCCATCCCTCTCCAAAAACACACCTCCCTCCAAATGAATGCAGTCCAGAATAATGTTCTGTATGGTATATGTGATGAACAGTTCAAAAGAAGACTTTATGTCCCGCACATCAGTAACCAGCATCCGCGTCGGCCCTGGTTGCATCCTTATCACATTGGCAACCATGCGGGGTGGCTTAGTCCTTGAGCAAAAAGACCATTCATTTTCAAAAAAAATTTGACATCCATATTTCTCCTCCTGCAGGCTGCTGATGAGCTGGTTGCTGATGGGCTGGTCCAGGGGCTGGCTGCTGACGGGCTGGTACTGGGGCTGGATGAGGGTCAATCTCATCCTCTTCTTCCAACTGACTGTCAGACTCCCAATTAGATTAAATTCTTAATCTTCTAAAGTGGAAGACACTCCTTCCACACCAGCTTCTCTCTCTGCAAAATTCTATGGGCCTCTGAGCAGAAATTATTTTTTCCATACTGATTGATTGTGGTTAGGAGCCACACATACAAAGCTATTTATTTGTTGTGTCCATCCCCCAAATTTGCACCTGGCTGGGGTAGTTTGGGAAAATACAGATTGTTTTACAATGTATCGAAATAATGTATTGTAATAACATTGTGCAGGTTCCCGCAAGACATTGCGTAGTTTCACACACCACAAAGGGTATAGAGTGCGAGACAGGCAGACAGGCAGGGAGACAGACAGGTTCTTGATGCTATGTTGAAACAGCAGGCCCAGAGAGGAGGAAAAGACAGAGTAAAGGCACACAGCAAATCTTTTTGTTTCATTTTTACTTGTTTTCACCTACACACACACTTTTCCACACTTTTATTACCCTTGGGTCCAGTGGACCCGAACACCACATATGTAATATTAATGTGTAGGGGGGTGCACAGTGTGCACTCAATGAAAATGTGTTATTTTGCATGTTCTGCACAGTAATGAGCTAAGGCCAATGAGTCTCAGGTTGAAAAAATAATTAATTGACCCAAACACCACACAGGGGTTAAGGTTTTTTCCTGTAAACATTATTTGTTTTCCGTTTCGATTGATTACAAAACAAGCCCTTGGTAAGCTACCCTTACCCTACTATAACAAAAGCTGGTTCAACAGAAATGTGGCTGGTGTCTCTCTGATAATTATAATGGTCTAATCGTGGGGTCTACCCATCATGCTTTTTCATTATTCACAACTCACATAGGCCTACAGTACCTGCAGTGCATACTCCATTCGGCTCGTATCCATCCCCATTTCCAAAGAGCGCATCAGATTTACCATTGCGTTAGGTTTGTTAAAATAGAGCCCTGTAGGTTAATTAATGACTTCTTGTTATGTATTACTTGAACATTTCTGTTAATTGTCCTTCAAATCTTGGATACTAGGCCTATTCCTATCCTTTTTCTGTAATACTGTTCTTTTAAAAGGAGATGAATAGGCCGGGTTGCAGGAATCCAATACTCATAAACAAGATAAAATGGCATAATTGGACTTGATAGGGCAATCAGTTATGTATTGACATTCTGTTAGTACCCACTCATCAACTTAGCACAGCAGGAAAATATCAAAAGAGAATCAACACACCAGAACAAACAATAATCAGGCCTAATCCTGTGTAATCCTATTCAGTCCAGATGGATCATTATGGCGTACAGCAATGTTCTCTGATTCCAAAACTTGTTTGAACCCTGCTTAGATACCTTATAGTATTCGTCAATGGGAATTGCAAATCTCAACACTGACTCATGTTAGCAGCCTTGCATCAATAGTTACTAACACCGAGAGGAACATTCTCCTTTGTATATAAATAAGAGGGGAATTTCCAATCATACAAAAATATATCTATACTATGGTAACACATTCTTCCTCTTGAGAGACTGGAAACTGATGAGACTGGCTCTGTGTCACACTCTGCTAGTGAGGAGTTTGTCATTCAGTGCTTAGTGATGAGGCCCTTGTGATGAGTCTGGTGGAGGGGATTGTTCCATCTAACACATGTATCACATCATACTTGGACGTCAAGAAATTCCAGTAGAAAGTCAACAAACCAACGTAGACGGATGGACTTGGATGTTGCTTCCAAGGAATAGATTGTCTAGTTTGATGAATTCGAGGAAATCTTCACCAAAAAAAAAAAAAGGAAGAAAAGTGGACTTGGACGTTTCTTCAAAGGAATAAATTGTCTAGTTTTATCACTTTTCACTTCAGTAATTAAGTGAATGTCACAAAGTTTGTGCAATCACTTCACAATCCATATAAGAGTCTTTCAATCTGTTTGTTTATGTTTCCAGTCTTAATTAACTTGTAAGTATACAAATAAGAGTATACTTATAATCTTTCCCACTTCTGAGTTTTTAATCACCCAAGGAGCTTGGCCAGATCCGAACTTGCCTTCTCTTCCAATCACACTAGACATGTTGTCACAAGATGGAAACATCAAAGTGGGTCCAGAAGAAATGTGCCAATCAAACAACCCATTGGCTATGATTGGACATAACAAATTAGTTCTCATTACTGCTTTCTGTCGCAGCAAGTGTCTCTGAGTAAACATGGAGTTGAGGGAGGTGAAGACTGAGAGTGGGACTCACAGCCGAAGTTGTTTACAGTACCACTGACAGACTGTAATTATATTTAGCTTGACCTGTATACTGCTGAACTAAGTGGCTCAGAGTAGGTTACTGTTACTGTGAAGAGATGTTTAATCATGTTCTTATCATTCTGGCTACATAATATGGATTTATTCTTCTGCATTGGTAAGTGACAATAGGAAGAAGATGGATGTTGGCACAAACCTATAAATTATAATGTGTATCACAATTATAAAATATATTATATAACATATGACATATAATATATTATATGCCATCATTGAAGTTTGACAGAGTTTATTGGTTCCTATTAAGGCTGTCAAATAATTAAAATAATGAATTGAGTTTATGATATTAGTTAATAGCATTTCATCTCATTCATCTCATTCATCTATTTTCAATTTTGCTCAAATTTGGCCCTAAAAAAATCTATTAACAAAAGCAGTGCATTGAGTTATAGGCATACTATGTTTTGTTTATAAGGGAAAGAAACACAACATAATCTGTATCATAATGTTTTTAATGGCATTTTCACCATAAACAACACAAAAGTCACTGTAACATACAGCTATTAATGCTAACAATGTTTTTATTTTCTTATTTAACTAGGCAAGTCAGTTAAGAACCAATTCTTATTTACAATGACGGCTTACCCCAGCCAAACCCTAAAGACACTGGCCCATTGTGTGCCGGAAGCACACTCGGAGCCCTTAAGTCGACCTCTTATCAATGTTCTTGAAGTTTAACACTTGCCACACACACACACACACACCCACACTTAAGTACTGTTAAAGCTTCAGGCATTCTAAATGAGTGTTCTCCCAATTTCTGATTGGACTATAGGAAAAAATAAGTGGCTTTATGGATACAAAGACTAAAGAGCTTTTAAATCTGTCCAACAATGTTGGGGACGGGTAAAAATGTGCAGAATGGTTACCTGAAGGAAAATGGGGGAGGGTCATGCTTTTTACATTTCAGTCAAGGGGAGAGTTTAGAATTTTTTCAAATTTAGTCCAGGGTGTGGGTCATGTCATTTATAATTGATAACAATTCAATATTTCTCAGTGTTTTAGAATGAGTTGCTTATTATGCAAAATTGAGTATACAAAACATTAAGAACAAAACATTAAGAAGCTCTTTCCATGACATAGTCTGACCAGGTGAATCCAGGTGAAAGCTATAGTCCCTTATTGATGTGACTTGTTAAATACACTTCAATCAATGTAGATGAAACAGGGGGACAGGTCAAAGAAGGATTTCTAAGTCCTGAGACAATTGGAGGGGTGCAACTCAATATTAGGAAGGTGCTCCTAATGTTTGGTATACTCAGTGTATATCAATGTGTGCCCAGTGCCGCTCATCTTCTTTGATTCACTGCTGGGCGCGCAATATCAAGCACGCCTACAGACTATTTAGTGTGGTCTCAATCAAATTGACCAGAGGTCAACTTTGATAGCTTGCTACTACTATAATTGATTTTAATTAAAATAATGTGTTTCTTGCCCATGATGTATTTATCAGAGTTATTGACCTCACAATAAGACACATTGTGGTGAAGAAACTTGAAGCAGCAGTTGAGGCATAATCAATCAGAAATGGACAGCTCATGGGGCAGTCAGCAGGCAAATTCGAGTAGACATAATGAATTTAACCTGTCTTCATTTTAATTAGACTTTACTAAAAACAAGAGAGCCTTGTGTTGGAGCCTATTTAAGAAACAAGAGGGCCTACCACTTTTGACAGACAAAATTAGGCTCTAGGCTGCTATATCCATAGATGTGTCAGTCAATTCCTCCACCCACCATGCAATCTTTAAATACTCTTCCTCTGTATCAATGAAGGGCTGTTAAGTTAAAACCAAGACTCAAATTGAGGGGGTATGAGAGGGTATGCCATAGGTCTACCTTTTATTAAAGAAAATGGTCAAAAGCACACCCTTGTTAGTTTAAGATTTTGAAGGAAATAAAACGGACCAGATTATATAAAGATATCTATAACAGCGCTTCGGTCCGCAGTGCTTTATGCTACAAACAAACTGTAGGATGCATATGGGGATAGCATTGCCTTTGCTTGGGAGGTAATCTAATTCTATCACCATCAATTGAATAAGCTATTAATTATTTGTACAATAGAAGATGTTTAAATCCAGACAGCCTTCAGGGAAACACTTGTGACCTTCTCTTGTTGGCCACGGAAGAAGAGAAGCAAGCAGCTAAAGCTTGCATTTTTCTGCATCGGTAGGCCTACTCTGTCTGGGATGGAAATGTAGGCTTAACTTCTGAAAGTACCATGCTCAGATTCCCAATGAAGTCTCAAATTAAATGATTTGCAAACAGGGACAGTTTTGTTGCAAACAAGACATGCCGATTTGGCATTGGAGAAATATGATAAGATTAACAAATAGGCCTATCTCTTTGTCCATTCTTAGCCTGTCATTTTTGTAATTTGTGTGGTATTAAAAACATATTCTGCTAATATGTAAAATGATGTAGAACTGCATTAAATGTTTATAAGGCTACTTTTTCTCGGACCTGCAAATACGACAAGAGATTAATGCAATGTTTTTACTATATAGGAGATATTTCCATCCATACTCTTGTCCATGGTGGTCTGCAAAACCACAAAATTCCCACGTTGCCATGTAATATTACAGGACGAAGAACAGTTTCTAAAACTGCATATCTAAGTCTCTGGTCTGTCCAAAAAGTGAAGGTAAACGGGAGACATGTTCTTTGCTATCCACCTTGTCACTTGGTAAAATATATTTTGCTGTAAGGGTGGCCATCCATTTTCATTTCAGAGAGGTCCGATTTTCTCAATGTAAACCTTATTATAAATAAAGTTCACTTCCTTATGAATTCCACAGAAGACAATAACAACAGCGCCAATTTAAACTGAGGTTTTTGGACATAAAGAGGGACTTTATTGAACAAAACAAACATTTATTGTGTAACATGGAGTCCTGGGAGTGCCATGAGATGAAGATCATCAAATATCATAATTTCTGACTTGTGAGCCCTCTCCTTGGCTGGAAAATGTCTTATGGTTTTTTGTGACTAGGCGCTGTCTTAACATAATCGCATGGTGTGCTTTCGCCGTAAAGCCTTTTTGAAATCGGACACTGTGGTTGGATTAACAAGAAGTTTATCTTTAAAATTGTGTATAATACTGTTGTTTGAATTTGGAGCCCTGCAATTTCATTGGCTGTTGTCGAGGTGGGACGCTAATCCCAGAGAGGTTATCTAAAGAAACACCTGGGAATGTGTTTATGGTTGAACTTCCTGTAAGTTTAACATAACAATTATTGCTCAAAGATGCACGCATAGTGTACCACAATAGAGAATGACAGCGCTACAGAGACCAAGTGCATAACGACCCAGCTAGCAATGAGGAATCGGCCCAGAAGCGGCCCTTTTCCAGAGGTCATTAGGCGCAAGATTAGGCGCACGTGTTTCCCGCACGGACCATTTTCAGTGCAACACATCATACACTCTGAGCCGTGTGCAGTCCCCAGTTAGCACTGTGGATCTGGGCTGATTCCGTCTGAGAGTCGGGTCACTCGGCTGAGTGTCAGACTCGGCCGACATCATGTGGCCCGAGTCTGGGTCGCCTTTGGCAGTATGACTTATGGCTAGGATGCAGGGATTTAGCTCGGGCCAATTCTGATGTGAGTTATCTGGCCCAAACGTATTACTTGGGTCTCGGGCCGATTGCGGTGAGAGTTATCTGGCCCAAATGTATTACTTGGGCCTCGGGCCAATTGGGGCTACTCTCTGGCCGGGAGACCTATGAGGTGACGCACAATTGGCCCAGTGTCGTCCGAGTTAGGGAAGGGTTTGGCTGGCCGGGACGTCCTTGTTAAATTTGCATCTGGACGCTTCTGGGGGGATTCTGGTAAGATGCCGGCAAAGTCGGCTGAATTCCGGTAGATGGAAACGGCCCAATGTACTTGGGCCGATTCTGGGCAGTCATTATTTTTGATTCTGGGCTGAGTCCGACACATGATTCCGGGCCGATTCAATCAGTTCCGGCCCCCCAGAAAAGGGCCGCTTCTGGGCCGATTCCTCATTGCTAGCTGGGTCAGCATTCCCATTCACCTTAGCAGAAAACAATCGGATCAGCCAGTTGGTTTGTTTTCATTTACACAGGTTGACAAATCGCTTGACCCCTAGTCACAGCATCTCTTATGGTTTATGGTTTAAAATTGTTCTCAACCTGCGTGATTAAGATCAGGCTAACAGTGATTACGCTAATGGGAATGCATTTTAATTAATGACATCCTCATTTGCATTGTGTGTTAATTATCAAATTCACTTAGTCTCATCTGCACATTCTAATTAGTACCTACAGCTTCATTGAATTTCACTATTTATCTTAGATAAAGATACTCCACTCCCTGTTTTTGCTGAGTTATAGAAGCTTGGCTAAACTGAGTAAAGTAACTTTAATTTTGGAGAAGGCAAAAAACACTAAGATAACAAATAAATCAGGACTAACAGCCTAGCTGCCAAACATTACAAATGCCCTACAATCCTTGGCAAACAATCTGGGTTTACTAATTTAATTACAACTAGGGTGTACTGCAGAAAGTTAATTAAAAAATGTATTCACTCTGTAATACAGCATTGCAGAGACACTATTTATGAAGATATGCACTGGTCTAATGAGCAACCTTTAATATAGACTATGCTAACGTATTGGCTTACCTTAGGGTGAACATTTCCACAGGAGAGAAGGCCGAGGCAGTGATGAAGGCGGAGACAGTGTCCCTCTGCCTCATGGGCATGGTCGGCACCATGACCAGGAAGTTACTATCCAGCCTGTGTTCAGTCAAGGCCAGGGCGGCAGGGCTCTGGTACAGACGCACACTGCCAATCCTCTTCATTGGGGTGGAGGTGGACGAGCCAAACAGACCCTCCTGATCCGAGCGGATGGAATTGCCTTTCCGGGCCTCCTCCGAGTGGCACTCCCCTGCCTCTGTTGATTGTAACATGTAGTAGAGCTCCACTGTGGTCCCTTCGGCCAGCTCTATGGTCCTCTGGCGCCCAGGCACCACGCTGGGAGGGCTGAACCAGCCGGACAGGGGCTCCAGCTCAGCCACACACAGCCCCAGCTCCCCCTTCAGCTGGCATGTGCCACGCACCTCCTGGGTCTCGTGGAAGGCAAACATGCGTACGCAGGGCAGCTTGTCGATGGCGCTGTAGTCATCCCAGTCCCTGCCTGCCACGTAGAACAGCACCTGGACCCTGGGGTTGGACAGGTAGATCCTGTCCTGGATGATGAAAGTCTGCACCTTCCAGTTGAAGGTGAACATGGAGGAGGCCACGAAGGCCCAAGGGTTCTGGATGAGCTCCAGGGTGACAGGCTGCTCCACAGAGAGGGGGCCATAGCTGGCGTTTACTGAGGGCATGCTGCGGGCCTGGTAGATGAAGAAGGGCTCTGTCCGAGACAGCAGGCTGGAGTTCCTCATGAACTCCTGGTTGGCCTCTTTCAGGAAGAAAGCAGACTCTGCGTTGATCACTTGGTAGTTGACAGGCAAGTAGGTGGGGATGGATGAAAACCTCTGCAATCCCTCCAAGACTCGACAGTCTGCTACTGGAAGACAGAAAAGAAGAGCTGAGTCAGGACAAGCTCAGTCAGTGCTCACTTGTTGTACATCCTGTACATTTCCTCTAAAGCTTCCCTCCAGTAAAAGTAGAATGGCTGTACTGACAGCCATTTGGAGCGGAGCTTACTGTACCATAGAGAACTGATAAAACTACACACAGACAGCAGAGAAGACACTGAGTAATGTAGGCTGCGGTCATGCCTAAAATTAGGCCTACATTACAATACATTACATTATGTTGTAGATGTATTTAATGGTGTATGGTTATTGTGATGTTTTGATATTAAAAAAGGGTCAAGACCATTGCACATTACAGTACTATTTATTTTCTCATATATAAAAAGATATACAGTTGAAGTCAGAAGTTAACATACACCTTAGCCAAATACATTTAAACTCAGTTTTTCACAATTCCTGACATTAAATCCTAGTAAAAATTCCCTGTCTTAGGTCAGTTAGGATCACCACTTTATTTTAATAATATGAAATGTCAGAATAATAGTAGAGAGAATGATTTATTTAGGCCTTTTTTTTAAATCACATTCCCAGTGGGTCAGAAGTTTACCGACACTCAATTAGTATTTGGTAGCATTGCCTTTAAATTGTTTAACTTGGGTCAAATGTTTCAGGTAGCCTTCCACAAGATTCCCACAATAAGTTGGGTGAATTTTGGCCCATTCCTCCTGACAGAGCTGGTGTAACTGAGTCAGGTTTGTAGACCTCCTTGCTTTTTCAGTTCTGCCCACAAATGTTCTATAGGACTGAGGTCAGGGCTTTGTGATAGCCACCTTGACTTTGTTGTCCTTAAGACATTTTGCCACAACTTTGGAAGTATGTTTGTGGTCATTGTCCATTTGGGAGACCCATTTGCAACCAAGCTCTAACTTCCTGACTGATGTCTTGCTTTAATATAGCCACATAATTTTCCTCCCTCATGATGCCATCTATTTTATGAAGTGCTCCAGTCCCTCCTGCAGCAAAGCACCCGCACAACATGATGCTGCCATCCCTGTGCTTCACGGTTGGGATGGCGTTCGGCTTTCAAGCCTCCCCCTTTTTCCTCCAAACATAACAATGGTCATTATGGCCAAACAATTATATTTTTGTTTCATCAGACCAGAGGACATTTCTCCAAAAAGTACAATCTTTGTCCCCATGTGCAGTTGCAAAGCGTAGTCTGGCTTTTTATTTGCGGTTTTGGAGCAGTGGCTTCTTCCTTGCTCTGTGGCCTTTCGTTTATGCCGATATAGGACTCGTTTCACTTTTGTACCTATTTCCTCCAGCATCTTCACAAGGTCCATTGCTGTTGTTCTGGGATTGATTTGCACTTTTTGGACCAACGTATGTTAATCTCTAGGAGACAGAACGCGTATCCTTCCTGAGCGGTATGACGGCTGAGTGTTCCCATGGTGTTTATACTTGCGTACTATTGTTTATTCAGATGAAGGTGGTACCTTCAGGCGTTTGGAAATTGCTCCCAAGGATGAACTAGAATTGTGGAGGTCTACAATTTTATTTATGAGGTCTTGGCTGATTTATATGATTTTCCCATGATGTCAAGCAAAGAGGCACTGAGTTTGAAGGTAGGCTTTGGAATGCAGCCAGATGTACACCTCAAATGATGTCAATTAGCCTATCAGAAGCTTCTAAAGCCATGACATAATTTTCTGGCATTTCCCAAGCTGTTTAAAGGCTCAGTCAACTAAGTGTATGTACATTTCTGACCCACTGGAATTGTGATACAGTGAATTATACGTGAAATAATCTGTCTGTAAACAATTGTTGGAAATATTACTTGTGTCATGCACAAAGTAGATGTCCTAACCAACTTGCCAAAACTATAGTTTGCTAACAAGAAAGTGGTTGAAAAACGAGTGGTTGAAAAACAAGTTTTAATGACTCCAATCTAAGTGTATGTAAACAACACCTACTCATTCAAGTGTTTTTATTTATTTTTACAATTTTCTACATTGTTGAATAGTAGTGAAGACATCAAAACTATGAAATAATACATATGGAATCATGTAGTAACCGAAAAAAGTAGACACACTTGATGACAGCTTTGCCCACTCTTCGTATTCTCTGAACCAGTTTAACCTGGAATGCTTTTCCAACAGTCTTGAAGGAGTTCCCACATATGCTCAGCATATGCTTTTCCTTCACTCTGCCTTCCGACTTATCCCAAACCATCCCAATTTTGTTGAGGTTAGGGTTCTTGGAATGCAAGAATTAGAGTGATGGAGTGCTGCATCAGATGACCTGGCCTCAATATTCCCCCACAGAGTGAAGAAAAAGCAGCCAACAAGTGCTCAGCATATGTGGGAACTCCTTCAAGACTGTCGGGAAAGCACTCCCCATGAAACTGGTTGAGAGAATGCCAAGCTGTCATCAAGGCAAAAGGGTGGCTACTTTGAAGAATCTAAATTATAAAAAATATTTTGATTTGTTTCACACTTTTTTGCTTACTACATGATTCAATTTGTGTTATTACATAGTTATGATGTCTTCACTATTATTCTACAATATATACAATTCACAAAGAGCTCAGGTATCCTCATCATATTCCAACTAATATCAAAGATAACTAAAAGTGGCCTACAATCCAGCATTTGTTAAATACTACGTACATTAACATATGAGTGAATGTAATCACTGTATTAACACTTTAACACACACATTTAAATTATGTGAAGATTAATCACAAATACTCCGTTCTGATAAAGTGAGTTCATTTTCATGTGGAGTAATCTAGAGTTGTTTCTGGTGGGCCATTGCTAACAGGTCCCACTCCATGATGGCCTGTGTGATGAGTGAGAAAACAATACATGTACAAATAGGTGTTAATCACCCAAATAGTGGGCTATGACCTTCCTCTCAAGAGCAATCTGCTGTGTGATTGCTTGCTATTCCCTCCCTCCCTCCCTCCCTCCCTCCCTCCCTCCCTCCCTCCTTCCCTCCCTCCCTCCCTCCCTCCCTCCCTCCCTCCCTCCCTCCCTCCCTCCCTCCCTCCCTCCCTCCCTCCCTCCCTCCCTCCCTCCCTCCCTCCCTCCCTCCCTCCCTCCCTCCCTCCCTGCCTGCCTGCCTGCCTGCCTGCCTGCCTGCCTGCCTGCCTGCCTGCCTGCCTGCCTGCCTGCCTGCCTGCCTGCCTGCCTGCCTGCCTGCCTGCCTGCCTGCCTGCCTGCCTGCCTGCCTGCCTGCCTGCACACCACACTCCCATCTTAGACCCAGCCTTGTAAATCAATGTCCCGACAATTTACAAATCAGGCAGGGATTTGTGATTCATGGTGCCCACTTGACCTCGTCCCTGTCTGTCCCATGGAGGCAGCATGGACGCAGCCTGCTGCCTCCACATCTGAAGGGCAACACAAGCATTTCGTTACACCCGCAATAACATTTGCTAAACATGTGTGTGACAAATACAATTTGATTTGATTTGACAACACTCTCACTCTGCCCAGCCCAATCACCCCAGAGATCACTATGTATCACTAACATCTTCACTTAAGCATCACTTAGCTCCTTCAAAGTAAACACCAGCAATCATATGGGGCTTTTACAACAGAGGACAGAAACCATAGAAAAATACTATACCGCAGTGTAGTTTGTCATTTTCTGAACAAACTCAAGAAACAGATAGTACAACGACACTGACAAATTAAAAGCTTGATAGTCCAGCAAGAGCAATACAAGACAGAACAATCAGGAACAAAGTCTCATCCTCTGCAGTCCCATGGTGACAATGTTTTTACTCGCATCTCAGGGGCGGTCTCAATCCAGCATGCCTTCTAAAACAAAGCACTCACTCCAAAAGCCTTAGCATTTTTTTTTTATGTCTCGACTATAATGAGATTTATCGTCTGTGCTTTCCAGATGACATAACATTCTTGAGAAGGAATTACATGTCCATATGTGCCTCACATACAGTATATAGGCCAAAGGAAACCCTACAAAGTACAAGTATACACCTTTAAGAATGGGATCACTATTATCTTCTTAGTCAATCATGAAAGATTGTTTTTAAAGTCAGTCAAATGTATTCCCTTGTTACGAGCTGTCAAATGGCTATTTTCTAACAGTTAGGCCATTTTCTAACCATGAATGATACAGATACGATACACTGCACAGGCAACATTTTCGCATCTATGGAGTCAACAAATCTATTAATGGAAGGTTGGCTGATTCCGTTATAATTTCTGTGAGGCCCATTCTAGCCTTGTGAACATTTGATACGAAAGAAAGAAGAAGCAGGAAGAAATGAATGAACGATGTGTGCAATTACAATTACAAGGAAACTATTCACACCTCTTGACTTTTTCCACATGTTCTTGTGTTACAACCTGAATTTAAATAGATTCAATTTAGATTTGGTGTCATTGGCCTACACACAATACCCCATAATGTCAAAGTGGATTTATGTTTTAACACATTTTTACAAATGAAATAAAAAAACAAATAGCTGAAATGTCTTGAGTCAATAAGTATTTAACCCCTTTGTTATGGCAAGCCTAAATAAGTTCAGGAGTAGATATTTGCATAACAAGTCACATAATAAGTTGCATGAATCACTCTGCCTGCATTAATAGTGTTTAACATGCTTTTGAATGACTACCTCATCTCTGTAACCCACACAGTCTCTGTATGGTCCCTCAGTTGAGCAGGTTACTTCAAACAAAGATTCAACCACAAAGGCCAGGGAGATTTTCGGCTGGGTTTCTGTACAAGTACTTTGTGACATCTGCTGATGTAAAAAGGGCGTTTTAAATACATTTGACTGACTGATTGATTGGCAGGGGAGTTTTATTTTGAATAACAAGAAATGGAATAGAACGAATCACAGGCTAAATCATAGAGAAAACCTGGTTCAGTCTGCTTTCCAACAGACACTGGGAAACAAATGTACCTTTCAGCAGGACAATAACATAACAGACAAGGCCAAGTATACACTGGAGTTGCAAACCAAGACGGCATTGAATGTTCCTGAGTGGCCTAGTTACAGTTTTCACTTGCACTGAGCATACCAAACATTAGGAACACCTTCCTTATGGTGAGTTGCTTCCCACAGTTGTGTCAAGTTGGCTGGAGGTCCTTTTGGTGGTGGACCATTATTGATACATACAGGAAACTGTTGAGCATAAATACCCAGCAGCATTGGAGGTCTTGACACAAACCGGTGTGCTTGGCACCTACTACCATATCCCGTTCATTGGCACTTAAATATTGTGTCTTGCCCATTCACCCTCTAAATGGCAAACATACACAATTCATGTCTAAATTGTCTCAAGGCTTAAAAATGATTCTTTAACCTGTCTCCTCCCCTTCATCTATACTGAATGAAGTGGATTTAACAAGCAACATCAATAAGGGATTATAGTTTTCACCTATGTTTTTTTACGTTTCGGGGCATTTTTTGGGGTCCCACAAAAATCATAAAGCGTCTATGTAAGTCCCTCACTCTGTCACTCAGAAATGTATTCCAGTGTCTTCCTGCCTGCCGGAAATCTTTGCCAGTGTGTGTGCAGGCCACCTGCCCCTCCCCTCTGAAGCATAGGTTACTGTAGCCTTCTTCATTTTGTCTTGTTCGAAGTTTCACTTCAATAAATATGTGGAACCTAGATTACAGGCGTAATTCAGAAATTAGGGAGAAATGTTTAATTAGAGAAGAATGGATTGACTTTTTCAAGGATACTATAGTTATCACTTCTCACGTTGGATTTATTAACTAAAAAAGGTAAGACATATTTTTAATTGTAGTGCTGCTCTGCACACACAAGCTTGTTTCCTCTGGTCCGGTGTTAAACCAACTCAAAAAGACATGAAAAGTTCCTCCATAAAGCCGCTCCTCCATACAGTAGGTATAATTCTGTTGACCTAATTCAGATAATGCATGCCATAACTAGATGCACAGCGTTTCAACGGAAGCTTCCTCCATCTTCTCTCGCTCTCTCCTCAACCTCAAAATTTCAGATGCATCTCACGTCCTACACTGTGACAACACAGTGTGTGTGTGTGTGTGTTTGTCTTTCATTATGATTAAACCATGCTGCTACGGCAAAATACAATTTTCTCTTAACGACTTTCCTATACAGATTAAATTGCTTAACCGCTCCACAGCAAGCTTCTCTATCCACACTGATTGGTGAAGTAATTTAATGTCGAGCTTAATGTAAACAAAAAATATATTTCAGAAGTTTAAAAAGGAACAGAAGGAACGATATAAACCTGTGCTTTTTGGGGTTTTCAACAGGTTCAGAACTTGATTTTGCTGGTCGGAACAGTGGAACATATTGGAAAAAACAATGGTTCTGTTCAGAACTAAACAATGGAAAGTTATTTTGATTCCAACCCCTGGTGCAAATATTGTACATTCCAGGTGTGCAAACCTCTTACAGACTTAACCAGCCAGACACACAAATGTAATCGCTGCCAAAGGTGATTTTAACATTTTCAATACATTTGTAAAAATGTATAAAAACATGTTTTCACTTTGTCATTATGGGGTATTGTGTGCAACACAACAAAATGTAGAATAGGTCAAGGAGTATGAATACTTTCTGAAAGCACGGTAATATAAAATAACAAAAACATACAGATCTCATGTAGGTC
This sequence comes from Oncorhynchus clarkii lewisi, assembly GCF_045791955.1. NCBI lineage: Eukaryota > Metazoa > Chordata > Actinopteri > Salmoniformes > Salmonidae > Oncorhynchus > Oncorhynchus clarkii. The sequence goes on from NC_092176.1 coordinate 15,298,597, forward strand.
AGGGCGTGACTAGGGGGGTATTCTAGTTTATTATTTCTATGTGGGGTTCTAGTTTATTTTTCTATGTTGGTGATTTGTATGATTCCCAATTAGAGGCAGCTGGTAATCGGTGTCTCTAATTGGGGATCATATTTAGGTAACCGTTTTCCACCTGTGTTTTGTGGGATATTGTATTTTGTGTTTTGTGCATGCGCACCACGTAGTCACGTTTCGTTGTTTCTTTATTGTTTTGTTGTGAGGTTCACTTACTTCAATAAAAAAGATGTGGATGTCACGCCCTGACCATAGAGAGACTTTTTTATTCTCTATTTTGGTTAGGTCGGGGTGTGAGGCGAGGGGGGGGGGGGGGGGGGGGGTGTTCCTATCTAGGTTATTTAGTTCTATGTTGGCCTGGTATGGTTCCCAATCAGAGGCAGCTGTTTATCGTTGTCTTTGATTGGGGGTCATATTTAGGCAGCCATTCCCACACTGTGTTTTGTGGGATCCTGTTTTGTGATGTTGCCATTTAGCACTTCATTGACATCACATTTTCGTTGTTTCTTTACCTTGTCTTGTTCTAAGTTTCACTTCAATAAATATGTGGAACCCAGATCACGCGGTGCTTTGGTCCGACTATGTTTCCAACGACGACCGTGACATCATATAATAACAACAAACACTTCAAAATGTTTATCTGTTTGTGACTGAATGTAGAACTATGATTTCTAAACTTAGAGGACATGCGTTTAAAGGGGGAAAAGGGAATGCTGTCTATAAATCATGGCAGCTTATTGAATTCCTTTCAAAGAACCAGCAACCGATGGAACCCATGTGCACATTAAACCTACGAATAAAGAATAGTTATGAACTTCCTTTGTAAGGTAGAGGAATTGACTTAAGTAATCAATGACGTTTGAATTGTGTGTTTACAACAAATACACAAGGCATTGAATTTGTTTTTACATCAGAAAAGAATGCTCAAACCTTTTACACTAATGCTTTATTCATTTGTATTTTTCAAAAAGCAGCTTGAAGCCACAAACCTTTAAGTAGGTATGTGGTAGAGTAACTGCAGCATAATCCAAGGTACAATATGCTTATACCTGCAAACAACTGTGAGATCCATTTCCCAGACTGTGGATATTTGTATGCAAATCTCTAATGCAATCAGTCTCTGGAATTGGCTCTGAATTTACAACCTTAAAATAAACTCCCATCAAGAGAACTTTAAACCCAAATCCACAGTAATAAAGAGTCAGCAGTGTTTGGAATTTAAATAAATAAGATATAAAGCATATAAATATCTTGAGGGTTACTGGAATCTTTATATGCTCCCAGTTGTGTCCTGAGGTGAAGGAAGTGGACTGGGGACCACCAAATTGTAATCTTTAGTCTATTTCAAACCTTTCAGTATCTCATTCGATGTTGTGCTCCTAAAAGGAAATAGTAACATGACATAACATGACATAACATAACATGGTTTGATGTTTTTTGTAGAAATCATTGTGCCCACTTCGCCTGCAGTAAAGATGGAACTGAGTGTTACTAATGTCCAGACAGACATGGGCCAGAAAGGCCAGCATGTCGGTCAGTGTCCCTCCTCCAAGTCACCAACCTGCCTGCTGTACCAGGATCATCTTGATTTTAATCTGAAATACGATACAGCATTATGCTGATTCATAGTTAAATAGGTTAATTTTCTTTATCGTAGACAACACATTCAGGCACTTATCAGTGAATGTGTGGCAGTTTCATGTGTATTTTCCTAACATATTTTCTAGTCAGTGTTATTAGCAAGAAATGGACTAATCATCACATAAAATTATCATAGTACAGTGTTCTAAAGGAGCGACCATAAAAAACAAAAGCATGCAAATCATGGTGAGTCTGCATGTTTCTGTTGGAGCGGGACCACTCCAAACCCTTTTGAGGCATTTCTTCTCTTCCGAGAAGAGCTGACCACTCATTCTACTGTCAGTATGGGGATGGGCGTGGGGAGAACTACACAATGTTTGAGCTGTTATGACAGATAGACTGGCAGGTGGACAGTGTGCAGCAGATCCCAGGAAGAAACCAGATAGTCAGAGCTCCTGACTAACCAAGCAGCACTCCTCATCCACACATGCTCAGCAGTGCTATCACACAGGCTCCAGACCAGTGTGTGTGTACAGCTGAAGCAGGACTGACAGAGCTGGCAGGGAAGAGCAGCAGCCTTCACACATGGATGAGGCTGGGTAAATGACTGGCCACTGGAGAGGACACCAGGACTGGAGACAATGTTTCTGCTGCCCTCTACCTTGTCTATTGATATGGGTGTCCACTGGAGGGCCACTGGAGAGATGGACAGCCCCTGCCTTCCTGCTCCTTGCAAACGTCAACAAGACAGTATGATTCGTATGCCTAATGCAGAGCCAAAAAGTGGGAGACAAAAGTTTAATAGCACAGAACAAAAACTTAGCAAAGAGAAAGAACTCCACAATATATAAACGTAAAGAGAAAAGTCAGGAAAAAAGTAAAAGGATCTGACAGAAACAAACAGAGGGGAGGAGATCTCTGTAATTAATAAGAACAGGGCTACAATGGTTGACTTTGACAGTTTCCCCCCCTCTCTTCTTCTCCTTTCCCTGGGCATGTACCTCTCTCTGACCCCTCTGACTCCCACAGTCACATGTATCTCTCTCTGACCCCTCTGACTCCCACAGGCCCCAGCCCTGACTTTACTTCTAATGGGACATTCCTTAAATATAAAGAATGACAGAAAGCTCTCTCTTCCCTATGCATTACCCACAGCGTATTTATCATCATATCTAATTAAGAAGGGTTATTGAATTTGTGTCCACGCGTCAAGAATAATAAATACAGTTGTTCTTTCAATTAGAATTTGAGGATGATTTACTGTGTTGTTGAGTCACCAAGAAATGTAAGAAAATGGCAAAGGCACTAGTGGATGAATCAATACACAATATATTATGATATTACTTTCTGCTTGTTTACAGTGCCTACAGAAAGTATTCATACCCCTTGACTTATTACACATTTTGTTGTGTTACAGCCTGAATTCGAAATGGATAAAAAATTGATCTTTACCCATCTACACACAATACCCCATAATGACAAAGTGAAAACATGTTTTTAGAAATGTTAGCAAATGTATTGAAAATGAAATACAGAAAGATCTCATTTACATAAGTATTCACACCCCTGAGTCTGCCAAAGGTGCTTGTAGAAGCACCTTTGGCATTGATTTCAGCTATCTATATGGATAAGTCTCTAAGAGCTTTCTACACCTGGATTGCGCAATATTTGCCCATCATTCTTTAAAAAAAATCTTCAATCTCTCTCGAATTGGTTGTTGATCAGTGCTAGACAACCATTTTTAGGTCTTGCCATATATTTTCAAGTACATTTAAGTCAAAACTGTAACTCGGCCACTCAGGAACATTCACTTTCTTCTTGGTAAGCAACTCCAGTGTAGATTTGGCCTTGTGTTTTAGGTTATTGTCCTGCTGAAAGGTGAATTCATCTCCCAGTGTCTGGTGGAAAGCAGACTGAATCAGGTTTTCTTCTAGGATTTTGCCTGTGCTTAGCTCCATTTTGTTTCTTTTTTTATCCTGACAAACTCCCCAGTGCATAACAAAGCATACCCATAACATGATGCAGCCACCACTATACTTGAACATATGGAGAGCGGTACTTAGTAATGTGTTGTATTGGATTTGCCCCAAACATAACACATTGTACTCAGGACGAAAAGTTAATTGCTTTGCCACATTTTTTTTGCAGAATTACATTAGTGCCTTGTTGCAAACAGGTGGCTTTATTCTGCACAGGCTTCCTTTTTGTCACTCTGTCAATTAGGTTAGTATTGTGGAGTAACTACAATGTTGTTGATCCATCCTCAGTTTTTCCCTATCACAGCCATTAAACTCTGTAACTGTTTTAAAGTCACCATTGGCCTCATGGTGAAATCCCTGAGCAGTTTATTCCTCTCTGGCAACTGAGTTAGGAAAGACACCTGTATCTTTGTAGTGACTGGTGTATCGACACATCCAAAGTGTAATTAATAACGTCACCATGCTCAAGGGATATTCAGTGTCTGCTATTTTACATTTTTTACCCGTCTACCAATAGGTGCCTTTCTTTGCGAGGCATTGGTAAACCTCCATGGTTGTTGTGGTGGTTGAATCTGTGAATTGACTCGAGACACTTCAGCTTTTCATTTGTAAAAAAACAATAAAAAATAAACATGATTCCGTTTTGACATTATGCTATTGTGTGTAGGCCAGTGACAAAAAAAGTATATTTAATCCATTTTAAATTCAGTCTGTAACACAACAAAATGTGGAAAAAGTCAAGGGGTCATTTTAAACCGACATTTTCCCTAGGTGCTTTTACCCCTCTCTATCCCTGAGATGAGCTAAATTAAATCTATAATAACTACTAATGAATAAGGGGCAATGCAAAATGCTGTGTGTAGAACAGTTTCCTCTTCGACGATAGTGGGGGACCTGCTGTAGCTGTTTGTTGACTGACATCCAATTGATGGTCACCACAGGCAGCTGGTTGCACCTTCATTGGGGAGGAAGGGCTCATAGTAATGTCTGGAACGGAATTAATGGAATGGTATCAAACACATGGTTTCCATTTTATTCACTCCATTCCAGACATTACTATGAGCCGTCCTCCCCTCAGCAGCCTCCAGTGATTATTGGCCACATTTAAGACAGTTAGAGGTAATAAAGACTAATGGGCCTGTGGCTTCACTAAGGGAAGAGCTACTTTCGAGTTCATGAGAGAAAGCATCATCTTGGGGATTAAAGAGTATCGACCAGGGAAGAGTAAACAACAGCAGCAGCAGTAGCAACACTACTTGGATGTGTTTGGTAAAGCTGTGGGGAGGAGGAGAGAAGAACCACGGCCACCACATTCTGGTCCCCATGTGGGCCTGCCTGCCTGGCTGAGAGAGACTGCAGCACCATTAGGGGCTAAAAAGGAACCTTTAGGTGGTGAGGCCTGTGTGTGCAACACAGTTATCACAGCAGGATATCAGTCAGTGAGTGGCCTGGCCTGGGCTGGGCTGCAGACATTACTGGTCTCCTGGGTGCAGAGAAGAATGGCTCCATTGTGCCAGAGCAGGCAGAGCACACGGCTGTAGGGGAGGACAGGCCAGGCCAGAGAGCTTTTGGCCTGGACAGGGAGGATGAGACAAGCATGGATTTGTGTGCCAATCAGTATTCTCAGGGCCGCTCCGGAGTTTTCTAAAACATAAACTGTCCGCCTAATGAATCTCTTCCCCTCACACTGCCCTTTATTGCAAAGCGATATCGTAAATCAGGACAAACACAGGGCCTCTTGCAGGGCAGAGTGAGTCGGCCTCTTTGTGTGCACTGAGGGACATTTAACAATGAGAGCAGAGCCCTGTCACGACCAAGAGAACAAGTGGACACAAACCCACCAAAGATCTATACGCTGCTGCTCGGCATTGCTTACTGCCCGGGGCAGCATACAACAGGTGTCAAAAAACAAGTACGTAACTAAATAGAAAGGTTCCAGTAAACATAAGAATAAGATACAGAAAATCAAAATTGTGTGAAAAATGGTGGATATACAGTTTTATTCTCCCCAGGTCTCACTACAGGAAACAGCGCATACAGAAATGTCTATTCTCATCACATCTGATTAAGCACGGGACAAAAAAAGGCTGAATACACTTTCATATCACCCCAAAGGATTACTCTCAGAACACAACTTGCTTCTCTGTGATATTCAGTCGAGAAGGCTTACGATGCAAAATATGAAAAAAAGATGATACTTGCTGTAACATAAGGAATTGTACTGACTGGCGTCATTGGGGCGTAACATGAGTTTTAAAAAAAAACAGTTAAGCTCTCTGCCGTTCAAAAGCTAAGGGATGGGGCTGAAGAAATGTAACCAGTCGCAAATTCATTGATAGAGCTATGGATGCCAGGACTGACCATCTATGATATCAAAAGTATAGTTTCAACCAGGACTTGAAGGTATACAGTGTTTGTTTGCATTTACTTTGTTTGCAAACATTGAAGTAAAACAAGCATATATAAGGGGTTCTGATGAGTTGAACTAAGCTCATGAGGCATTTGTAAATTATATTATTTAAGAATCAAAAGGGTACATATAATTAATTTATAAGCCCAAAAATTTATGTAGCAATTGCATATTTCTCCTTTAATTTTATTTTGAAGCAACAGTCATATCTGTCAAGGAGAGTCCTTGTCCGAGTCATATGGAGGGACTCTATATGACTCTGGTTCTTACCAGCTACAAGTGGCCCTGACAAACCCCTTGACTCTCTCTTCATTGGACAGTATAACAGCTACAGTACCAGTCGATCTCTTGTCCTCTTATCACCACAAATCAGGAAATGTACAGAACATTGAAAAACCATTACCACTGATTGCGTACAATGTCAACGATGACAAGTAATCAAAGCTACTTTTAATGATTTAGGAGTAAGAGGATCTGTGGAACAATGACTGCCTCATCCGCCTCGCCTGAGAGACCTGAGGACAATAGCTCCTTCTTCAGTCAGAGGTCAAGCCTCTAGCTTGGCTTTGAACACACACACCCAGGAAGTCTAAAAAAGGACATATTCAATAGGTGGCTGTGTCATCCGCCACACACCTTTTCAAACCCTCTCCGTAGTTATTTCCCTCAACATTCTCAAATCTGTCAAATAGATATGAAAAATGGGAAATATTCAACAGGATATTTCTACAGTGCTGGTCACTACATCTGACTATACCAAATACTGCAGTGTGGCAGTGGCAATAATTTGTTATGCATTGTGGTGAAGGGAAGTGTGCGGGCTTGAGGCCAGTAACTGACTGAGCTACAGGGTTCTTTAATGAATGTGAGAGATGGACGGGAGCTCACATTAGAGGATGGAGGATGTGGAGGCTGGATTCAGCCTCAGAATGTTCTTTGGCATCCCGCCACAGTTCAGACACCTCACTGAGATGAGATCCTCCTAGGCTGACAGGGAAGAGAAGCCTACTTTCTCACAACATCTCAAAACGTCCAACAACAGTCAAACATCTGGTACAGAACTACCAAGCTGAAGATGACCAGACATTCCTTTCATCATTTCTTTCATATGACTTGAGTTTGTTAATAACCCAGTGCTCTGTCTGTACTGTACCTGGCCAAGGAACACATGTATAATACCTCTAAAATAACATTAACCTTTACTGCAGTGGGATAAATCAGGGTCACACAGAGTGTTTCTTGGTAGTCTTAAACAAATGTACTTTGAAACAAAAGTATACACCTCACACACATGGTTATGGGCTTAACAGAAATAAGACACCTGTACCATGTCAGATACAGAGTTGAAATGTATTACATTTTGTGTGTGCATCACAATACTACACTTTATATGAATCACATAAGACTGAAATAGAACAAAACCGTTTGACATAGAAACACCGGAATTTCGGAATACAATAAATAATTATGTTAATTAACTATGAAATTAGGAAAAATATTAATAACATTCTACCCATGAGGCCACTAAAGGGCAATTTGGTAATTTCACTGCAGGAAATGGCTACATCAGGTTCCTCAGTTTGTGCTGAGAGAAGGTTTTCCTCAAATCTCTTTATAACAGCAAGATTTTTCAAGAGGGAGCAGGAGCTTGTGCAGTACGGTGGCTAAGTATTACTTTACACTCACACAGGCACTCCTACCCTCCCTAAATATATTGGTAAACTTCCACCAAGGTCAACCATATTACTGGATAATAAATTCCACTTCTACAACCTGACAACACTGCATTTCTATGAAGGGAACCAGACTGCAAAACCATGCATAGCTTTTTCAGCTAGACCTTTGTCCTGGCTTAATCTTTATTTTCTTAAATACTGTCGTTTCTACATTTACTGAAAACAGAAACTTACTAACCTAATTGTGTATCTATGGAAATATTGCAATGCTTTGAAGAAATCCACAGATATGTATTCAATGTGAAAGCCATTATGAAATACACAAATGGCTTTGAATTATTTATTTCATGACCCATTATTGAAAATGCGGTGGAATTGTCTATCTAAAGAGGAAGTGTGCATTCACCTCACTGTGGCCCTTTGCTTTTTTAAAGCCTTTGTTGCGGCTCCAGATGGACTGGCTCTAAATCTGTGGTTTAACCCAAAAGCTGTCAGAGTGAGAACTAACTCCATGGACAAGTAGCTCTATTTTTGTCCAAGAGAAGAAAGCCATTAAGGCAACAACAAGGGGAGAGGGAGTATTCTATTTCAGACTAGATCACAAAGAAAAGTGGTGTGCTGTCTTGCTTCTACAATGTCTCTTACTTAAAAATAAATATTTGTGGGAAGGGCAATGCTGAGCACATTTTGTTTTCAAAGCCATCCTGTTTGATTACCAAGATGGACGGCCAAGAAGGCTGGTCTTGAGGAATGCTACCGGGACAGGGCAGTTATTTTACTCCCCCATTCCAGAACCATGGTGATTTTCATGGTAAAGCTAAAGATAAAAACAGAAAACAATAAGAAAAAAATCAGTGTAAGATACTACTTCACCGCAAATCATTTCACTACCATGAAAAGCCTGAGATAGTATTTTTTTTAACATATTTTTCTCCCCAATTCTTGTGAAATCAAATTGGTAGTTCCAGTCGTGTCCCATCGCTACACTTCCCTTACGGACTTGGGAGAGGCGAAGGTCGAGAGCCATGCGTCCTCCGAAACACGACCCTGCCAAGCAGCACTGCTTCTTGACACACTGCTTGCTTAACCAGGAAGCCAGCCGCACCAATATGTCGGAGGAAACACCATACAACTTGTGAGCGTGTCAGCATGCATTTGCCCGGCTCGCCACAGGAGTCGCTAGAGCGCAATGGGACATCCTAGCTGGCCAAACCCTCCTCTAACCCGGACGACGCTGGGCCAATTGTGCGTCACCTCATGGGTCTCCCGGTCGCGGCCAGCTGTGACTCAGCCTGGTATTGAGACCTGGATCTGTAGTGACGCCTCAAGCACTGCAGTGCCTTAGACCGCTGCGCAACTCAGGAGGCCCGTACCTCACAGTTTTAAGTCATTTTTTTGTGCCATCAACATCTGAAAATACACACATTATGATACTGCCAATCAAATCCATGAGCTACACATAAACAGCAGAAATTGGTAAACTGTTAAAACATCTGTTTGTGATTTAAAAAGGGCTTTAAAATGACAGTTCCTTTTCATGTGTTCTTTCAAAAGACAACCCAACTCTTTTCATCTGCGCTCCTTTTATGCAGGGCCAGATAAGGTCTCTGTTCTTAACTCGGGGCCTTTGTATCAGTGGCTGCTGTGGGGCTGAGAGAGAGAGCGGGAACGACAGCGAGACCGAGTGAGCAAGAGTACAGTATCCAACTCTGCCTCGATATGGGTTAGTTACTGTCTCTCTCATCACCACAGCCTACTATAGCACTGTAGAGAGAGATCACTGGACTGTAGAAAGGTTAGTCGAGCCATAGCTACTGAAAATACCTGTACTGTAACCTTCTGTTACACTTTCTTCAACATAAAATAATAGCTGATATATACTTAGTCACTTTTCTTATTTTCAGGAGCTGATGAAGGCTAGCAATTCTGCATATGTTATCTAGTGATCAGTGTAATAGGGCAGCACAACGTATCATAGTTTCGTTCTTGGAGTATAGGAACTTATTTTTCTTGTACACAGCAGAGGATCTATGATTTTGTTCTTAGCGTCTCAGTGTTTTTCCCTGAGGTGTTCTCCTGGTGTTTACTGTGCAATACCAAAGTAGTGAGAGCAGGATATACCGTGGTATGACGCCACTTTCACTTGAGGAACCACTATCTCCATTCACAGGGGGCCACTGGCTGGCTGCAGAGTTAGACTGCACACTGCCGCCTCTCACTCCCTGTCATACCACGTTTTATTTCCAGCCAAAGGTCACCTCCTTGACATGCATGTCAAGGCCTGCATATCGCTCTGCTCTTAAGACACTGGGTCCCAACTCTGTGACGAGCAGATTATGTATACTTTTCTCATTCACAGAGCAACACCTGGCCGTTTCTGCACAGGACAATGCTTTATTCATCACATTAGAAGCTGCCAGATTAGAGTCTGTATTTTATAATTAAAGTTTCTTCTATCTACATCTTCTTTTCTTTTCAATTGTTTCTTCTCTTATGTGGAAAGAGTCATAAATACTGCATACTGTAGCTAGCTGCTGCAATGGATTGGTCGGCGCTCTGTCTGTCTATTGGGATTGAATGCGCTTGTGGTTTGTGAGTTTGAAAGTAATTCACACTTGAGTAACTTTAGAGGGAGAAGGTAAACTGGAGGGAGATGGATATCTGCAAAGGAGACAAGTGGTTCTCTACACACAGATAAGCTTGGAGACGCATCCTATGGAGCCCTCTGTATCAAACACAACTCACACTCAGGCCAGGCAAAATCAAACACACCATGCACATCCAGGATGGGCAGACCAAATCAAGCAGACCATGCACATCCAGGATGGGCAGACCAAACCAAGCACACCATACACATCCAGGATGGGCAGACCAAACCAAGCACACCATCCATTGCCAGGGATGAGCAGACCAAACCAAACACATCATGCACAGCCAGGGGAGGCTATATCTTGTAATTCAATTTGACTGATTCTTACTAATAATTGGAGACGAAGACACAGCTCTGACACCAATCTGAACATCAGTATAGGATTAGATAGGCTAATCCACTTTCACAAAATATCATTGCATTCACAAATCTAAATAGTTTTTTAGTTTGTTTTTATACAAATAGCCTAGACCTCTTTTACTTCAAATCTCTAATGCTCTTGGTTTGGTGTAAAATTAACATACACTTTAAACATCAACATCTATCATCATGGCAGAGCAGGGGACGTTGCTATTATTGTTTCAAGTGTTTACTTGTTTGTTTATTTGTTATTTGTCTGACATTGTAACTGAAGGATTAGTAACCATAGCAGCACAACACCACTCTGACCAAGGCCTCTGTCTCTGTCTGTGGATCCCTGCCACTGGTGAGTGATGATGGTAAACTTTTGTTTCTGAAGTGTTTTGAGAGAATTCCTGTAGAGCTTTTTGCTGGGTTGTGAGGATTTTAGGGCTGTAACGGTACACATATAGCAGCTGCTAACACCTCAAATATGTTGACACAATTACGCCGACATCACCTCAGTATACCGGAGCAAGACGGAAACGCAAAGAAACAACAACACGACCTCGTCTCCCCTCTGAATTCAAGCAGCACTTGGCAGTTGATTATGGCCGGATCAAAGAAATTACAAGAGCAATAGGCAGGCTATGTTTATATTTTTTTACAGTCTTTGGTTTATAGCCCCGGATATGTGCCTTTTCTCAGTGGTTGAGAATAAGGGGTTTCAGCACCTCATGAAAGTGCTCGAGCCACGTTACGAACTTCCATTTTGCACCCATTTCAGCAAAGAGGTGGTACCCGCTCTACATAAGCAAACCAAAGCACCCCGTGTTGCGCTTAACAGTGACAGCCCATCACAATTTCCACAGAGTGGAAGATGTACCGTGCTACAGACAAGCCCCCTTTATGAGAGTCACAAGTGCACATCTGGAATTGAAGGAGGCAGTGTCATGGTGCATTAGTAATAAAGTGGGAAGAGGGAATGTACCACATACAACTGAGAAAAGTTTGCCTGAAAGGCCCTCAAAATGGTAATTACTAGTGGGAAACTCGCCTATCATCCTGTGCACCCACATCTCACACATTGTGACCTCTGACGTCATCTACTTAGGAAGTGGCCTATATAACAGCATTTTCAGCAGTTAAATGCAACAACAAAATATGATTTATTAAAAGCAATCTATTAATGTGTTTTGTGTTTACAAGCATGATAGCTGTACTTTAAGTTTATGGTTGACAAAGCTTTTTGGCCATTAGCCAATCTGCATTTCTCAAATCACATGAATACATCCAACTAATATTTACAACTTCACAACTGGTAAATTCCCGCCTCCCACATGGTTACAAGCATAGCATCAGCGTGGAAACTTGAGCGGCCCAACATAACAATCCGGTCACATTGTACAATACAATGTACATTGTGAATGGCATTTCATTTCTCCCGCAGTACCGAAACCGAACCGTGACCCCAAAACCACAATATGTACCGAACTGTGGTTTTGGTGAACAGTTACACCACTAGAGGATTTGTGCACAAAAATAGAGTGAAAGAGAGACAGAGAGAGAGAGAATAGAGAGAGCGAAAGCGAGACAGAGAGAGAGAAATAGAGAAAGCGAAAGAGAGACAGAGAGAGAGAAATAGAGAGAGCGAAAGAGACAGAGAGAAATAGAGAGCGAAAGAGAGACAGAGAGAGAGAAATAGAGAGAGCGAAAGAGAGACAGAGAGAGAGAAATAGAGAGAGCGAAAGAGAGACAGAGAGAGAGAAATAGAGAGAGCGAAAGAGAGAGAGAGCGACAGAGAGATAGAGAGAGAGAGAGAGAGAGAGAGAGAGAGAGAGAGAGAGAGAGTTGACATCATAGGATTTCTATCCAGAAGTAAATCACCTTTCAGTGTCACAGATTATGCATTTTATATTCTAACAATGGATAGGTAGTTGAGCATGAAAATAAAATGAACTGTCTGGTGCACTTAAAATTGTGATAGACAGTGAAATTAGAGGCAGACAGATTGTAAAAGGAGCAGACACTGATGCACTAAATCATTCAGCGATACATTAACATCTTCATACATTTTGCATCCAATTTGAATCCAATTTTTATACGTTTCTCTGGCTAATCCTCTGTTATCCTCGGGTTCATTCATTCTCAGCATTCTGTAGAGGCCCCATCCAATTTGTGTTAAAGAGGGGGCCCTGGGGTGTGGAAAGGCTGCAGGAGCAGATAATGGAGCAGGGAAGGGAAGGTCATGCTCAGTGCCATTGCAGCCTCTTGTGCACAGAGCCTACAGAGCTGTGTTGAGCATTACACTAAGACTGCCAGGGGGTCTCTGACTCACTGATGCCACACGGCCATGGCAAGAGAGCCCAGGAGTCACAGGCCATTGGCACGCCAAGGACAGGGCAACTGCTGTGTAGGATCCAACAGGGGCATAGCAGCAAAGACAGGATGGGAGGGTAGCAGGATGGAGGTGGTTGCAACAAGTAATAGAGAAATGTATTTAGAGTTTGAGAGAATGATCTGGGTGTAGTACCTCCACCTAGGATTTAGTTGTCTAAAATATAGTTAACAGTAACATTGCACAGTTCACAGACACTGTTTCTGGCTGAGTGTGTCCTTGGGGTTTTGGTGTTCTTTATCTAAAATGAGTGTAGACGATGTGAACGTTCACTCAGTGGAGTTAATGAATATTAACCAATTCCTGCTTGAAAGGCAAGTGTACTGATTAGGCTCTGAGGATTCTGGGCACATTACTTGGCGACAAACAAACACTCTGGCTTTCCAATTACACTCACAACTAACTCATAGTTACAGTTCTCTTCCTCAGGCCATTTAAATGACTGATTGGTAGTGGACAAAACACAATCAGCCAGTTAAGGTATTTCTTCTGTATTGTTTCAACAGATGTACAACCAAATGTATTTCCAAATAAAGGCCGTTACCTTTAGAGTCCCTCAAAGAGCACGTAAAAAGCAGATCATTTGTTGACATTGACAGCACAGCCACCAGAGAAAGGATAGAGAATGTATGGTGCAGATAGATGACATAGAGGTGAGTCAATGGGTTCATATATCGCAGCCTAGTGAGTAAACACGTCCGCTACACCACTCTGATCCAACCCAAATAAACTAATAGGGAGATGGCAGAGACTGGAGGGGGGGCTGTTTTGGCAGAAGAGGAGAGAGATATGATTGAATGTCTTGTAAAATCGCCCACTAAAACAACCTTCAATGTCAGAGGTATTTGAGGGCCCATGTTTGGTTTGACATCTACACTTCAAGCAGAAGAAGAGATGATTTATTCAGCTCCTGTATAAGCCTGTGTATATTATGCAATAAAACATCCACGTCCATCCATTTTGCTGTTGTCTCCTTTACAGGGCCTGCCCGTTTCACATCAGCCAAATTCCCTTTTTGTCCATCACCACAGACCGACATTTTGACTGTTCTCTCTGCTAACGCAGTCTGGAACCAACAGGACCCTGAATAGCTTCTACCCCCAAGCCATAAACAAGACTGCTAAATAGCTAGTTAAATAGTTAACCAAATAGCTACCCAGTACTATCTACATTGACCCTTTTTGCACTAACTATTTTGACTCATCACATACGCTGCTGCTACTGTTTACTATCTGTCACTTTATTCCTAGTTATATGTACATACTGTATGTACCTCAGTGACCTCGTACCCCAGCACATCGACTCGGTACTGGTACCCCTTGTATATAGCCACGTTATTGTTACTCATTGTGTATCTATTATAAACTTTTATCATTACGTGTTTTACTTTTCTATTATTTCTCTATTTTCTTTCTCTCCGCATTGTTGGGAAGGGCCCATAAGTAAACATTTCACTGTTAGTCCACACCTGAGGTTTGCGAAGCACGTGAAATATATTTGATTTGATTTGAAGTCCAACAATAAATAGAAGGTGCATTCCATCACAGAAAATGACACCCCTTAGAAGGAGTTTTGAAGGCTAAATGCTGGCATTGGGCATTTATATTTGCTGATGACATCACAACAAATGAAGTGTGTGTCTCAAATATGTGATACAGATATCTAGCATCTACAGTACTTAGCAGATTTACCGCCTGAGAATGAGAACAACACTAGACGTTAATCAAACCAATACGGCTAACCCTTTAATTTCTAAATGCTCTCTGACTCACTCATCCCCAGCTCAGTAACAGCCTCGCTCTCGATCACAGAGAGGTGTCAAGACTCCTGACAGTCTATCCACCTCACCACAAAGAAGTCAATGGGCCTTGAAAATATGCACCTGTCACTTCATTGCCTCTTCTAATGCATTTAGCTCTGATTTCTCCAATAGATGCTGACAGTTACTCTCAGAGACTCCACTCTGATGCTCTGTGAACCTTTGTCCAGCCACCTGTGCATAATCTCTTCATTACGAAATGATGCAAAACAATGTGCATGCCAAAAAAATCTATCCAGCAGAGATGCACTTTTGGGGGTACAATTCAGATGTCAGCGTGCCTTGAAAATACAGTATCATCATCATAGTACGTAATAAAGCGGCAGAATATAATCATACTGAGTTAAATGTACTGGTTAACCTAAAATCCTCCAAGCACGACATATTGCATTAATATCTAATATAATGTTGTGCTGGCTTAGCATTTTCTCCGCGGGCTGGCTGCTACTGCAATAACATTTCTATTAATGCAGTAATGAAAACATAATACTTTTGCTGCTTCAAAGTAATATTTGGATAACTCATAATTAGATAAGTTTCTCATTTTGCTGAAAGTTGATTTTCTGTATGTTGGACCTAGACACCAACAGTAAGATATGTTCTCTGTACAGTAGGAAACCAGCCAAGCAAAACTTGCAATATCTGATATGAAAGTTTGTGAACTTCAATTTGAGTACAGAGCATTTTCTTATAAAGAAAATAAGTCCGTGATAATGTGATTTTCCCAATGCTGAGTGTCTGCCTTCTACAGCCTGTTATGAGTTGGGGGTCCCACCCACAGTTATGAGAGCACAGTTGTGAATGCTGCATGGTAAACCAGAGCTTTGAACCCAGACAGATTGATGATCCAGAGGTCCTCTGTTTTGACATCACAAGGCTGGAGAAGGGAGAAGGCACAAACACTGAATCAGCCTCAACATCAATTATTACAATGAATTGCCCTCGGTTAAACTCTCTGAACATGTTATTCAACACCATCAGTAACCATTACAGTACATTCCATTATCAAATGCAATGAAGGATCAAACTCAATGAAAGGAACTAGTTTAACAGCCGCAACCAAATGAATGGGCATATTGTTGTCAATTTAAGCTTTTTATTTAGTTTACTAGCTGCTTCCCAGAACATCCAGATAGATTTAAACATAAACCATGAGGGAATCAAAGACAACCCAGAGTGGAGCCCTTATTTTGGTATAAACTGCTATACAGTAAATCAGTGGGCAACCCATCAATATCCTCCTTTAGATATCCCATCTATTTACCAGAGGTTCTGGAGGGGTGGTGCTACTGAGATTACACACAGAGGGACTCATTACCTCCACACTACCAATGGAACCTCAGCTGAAACTCACAGAAAAACAAAGAGGATTTTACAATTGCCTTTTAATCTATTGGTTTTGGCCATGTTTCCCACCTTCCTCCAGGCAGCTTTTTTAAACCATTTGATCTTCTGTTTATATTTTGCTTCCCCTTTCTCATTGCAGGATCTGTGCCTGCTGAAAGTGTGCCAGTTGCAACTCTTATCACCACTGTCAGGGAACCAAGGTGAGTGGATCCCACACTCACTGCATATGAATATATAGCTCACACTATGACACATTCATTGTTAAGAATTATAAGACTGGGGTTAATTATGTGATTGTGTACACATTCTTACTGTCAGAAGAATCCTAGAAGCCTATGGTGATTCCTCGGCGGATATAGTTTATATGAAGGAGGAGACAGCATGGTTTGTGTGCTAAGTACTTATGAGGCCGATTGTAGACAATCCATGCTTGATCCTCTATTGGATCTTGATAAGCTGATGGATGAGAGGTAGGGATGGCATATGGGCTATTTTCCCCAGCCAGAAGTCGCATTGGGACACAATTCAGTTTCAATTAAAAGAGGGGTGAGTTTCAGAGGAGATATTACATTTTCAACTTTGGGAAGAAATTAGAAATACATTTTTATTTAATTAAGTTAAATAATGGATATTTTAGCTCCTGACAATGACTGTTTTATGAGGTACTGTAGCAATCTGCCTAGTCTGAATGTGATATCTCACAGTGCGATTCATTATGTTGAGTAAGTGTTTTTTTCTGTGTGTATGTGCTCTGTAATTAAAGTGCATAACATTCACCAGTCAGTGGCGTAGCACCGTTTCGGGAGCCCCCCTGCAAGGTCTGAGCATCATGTACCATAGAAGCAAAAATAACTTTCCGTACTGGGATCACACAAAAGTGCTAATTTATGTAATGTTTTTGAGGCAATTCGATGTTCTTTTACAGAGAAGAAGAATACAGACAAAAATAATTGTGACGGTTATCTCAACTGTCCCACTGGGCATAGACGTCAGTTTAACATTTAGTTTTGATTTACATTTGGTTGAGTTATCAAGTAACGGGAATTCAATGTGAAATCAACAAAAAAATGTTACCCTGTCATTGGATTTAGGTTCAAAGTTGGGTGAAAAAAATACAAAATTCCCTTATGTAGATAACTAAAGCGCGGGGGCCTCCCTCCTGTGGGCTGCAGGGGTGTATCCTATGCAACTGACACCAGCATAGAATATGTGTTCACATGCACGCACACACAGTATCTCGCTCGCTCTCTCGCACACTTTTTCTCTCCCTTTCCCTCTCTCTCTCTCTCTCTCTCTCTCTCTCCCTTTCCCTCTCTCTCTCTCTCTCTCTCTCTCTCTCTCTCTCTCTCCCTTTCCCTCTCTCTCTCTCTCTCTCTCTCTCTCTCTCTCTCTCTCTCTCTCTCTCTCTCTCTCTCTCTCTCTCTCTCTCTCTCACTCTCACTCTCACTCTCACTCCCTTACTGCTGATTTGCATCATTAATAGTGAAAATACAATCTCCTAAAAAAGTAAAATCAGTGAAAATGTAAATTCCAACTACAGTAATGACTTGCTTAAACAGATATAAAAGAAATATGTTGACCCCACAGATGATAAGCAAAGAGATAAAAACATTCAGACAAAATATGATATAAAATCTGTTCAGTCCATTAAAGATCAGTCTTCCGATGATTTATTTAATTTATGATTTCAAATGTATTCTTTGTGTTTCCTCTTAAACCCCTCCCTGCTCTCACAGACCGAAAGCACATTCCACAGATGGCATTGACATTAAATGGATATTTGAAAATCACATTTTACAAGCGCACAGAGGGTAGTTTCACACAGCCTTTGAAATGCATGTAAAATGTTCTTACATTACCTTATAGTCTACTGAGTGAATTGATCAGAGACTATTAACATTTAGGATTCCAAATCAGGAAGTATAACATCTAGCACAACTCATGGCAAGGGAGACAGGAGGTTTTTCTTGTGTCCTCATTGAACCAATATGGTAACCAACTATAATACCATTACTCTCTATAAGGTGTAGTTCACCTAGGAGATACCCCTCTGGGCAAAAACTGATTGAATCAGCATTGTTTACACATCATTTAAACAAAACAAATCTATGTGATGACGTTGAATCAATGTGGAAAACTGATTGGATATACAAAAAGTCCTCGTTACAAGGGAATTTAGTATTTTTTTCACCCAACTTTGAACTTAAATCCAATGACTGGGTGCCATTTTCTGTTGATTTGACATTAGTTGATAACTCAACCAAATGTTCATTAAAACTATATGTTGAACTGATGTCTTTACCCAGTGGGACAGTTATGATAGCCTTTACTAAGTGCTCTCCATGAACAATCTGTCAAAGGAATACTTTTTTTTCTCTGTACAGGAATTGCCTCAAAACGATTACATAAATGAGAACGTTTATGTAAGGAGAGTTATTTTTGCTGCTATGGTACATGATGTTATGTAGAGCTTGCATATTATGAGTTTCAACATTTTCTTATTTATGACAGGCTCAACCATAGGGAAAAATCTGAAGGCTAATTTAAAATGTAGAGGATAACCATCCTCCATCGTGTTTTGCCCAGCCACATATTGACAGAAAAACTGTTCTAATTCTCATAGTAGGCCTGTGATCAAAGAGATGATGACAGAGACAGATTTGTGGCTGAGTGACTAAAACAGGCATTTATGCTGCTGAGTTTGATGAAGACTTGAGGAGGTCCACCTGAATAAAACTCAGGTGAATCTCAGTCATAATACTGAGTAATGAACAACTTATAGCTAGCTACTTAGTAATTCACATCAGTATTATTAATTCACTCTGAGATCCAATCTGCTATCTAAAGTTCCAAAGCTATTACCTGTACATTTTCTGAATACACCCACTTCTGTGTTGTAATTGTAAAGATTTCAGGATTCTACAGAATAAAGAAGAGATGAACAACAAGCAGAGAGCGACAATGCAGAGAATGTTCGACATGCTCAAGAGAAAGAAATCTTCCAAGGAACAGTCCAATCAGTAGTGCTAATCCAGTGGAGAGGAAGGATTCTCAGTTTGCCATTGGGCTCATTTCCATTCCTCGTACAGATAAACACTGAGATTTTTCTGGGGCTCTGAACTGAACCACGCAAATATGCCATTTGCAGAGGGATTGGATTCTATATGTTTCCACTCTGTAGTGGGAGAAACTGATGAGCAGTGACGAAATACAATCTTCCACAATATGCACCTCTGTGACCAAATTTGTGACTCGTTTAAGGAAACTAGTTCCGTTGGAAAAAGTGATGGGCTACTTTCTGCACACGCCACGGTCAGTGTGAACCGAGTGACTTGACACAATGCTGGCCAAACAAGATGTAGCTATAAACAAAACAGGGTTAAATGGTTCCAGTCTGTCGTGAAATGTTCATCCATGTGTACGGGTAAAAGTCTAGCTACATTTTCAGATATAATTTTCTGATTTTGTCATAAAGTCGTTTTTATTGCGAGTTAGTTAGCTAGCAAATGTTGGTTTGCTGGCTCGCTAGCTAACGTTATGTGTAGGATCTGTGTAGTAATATTATTTGAATCAGAAAACCATTTGCATTGCTAGCTTTAGCCTAATGTTAGCTAGCTAGCTTCCTGCAGATTCTTACTACAGCTTTGACAATGTTTGTATTGGTAGTAGTACGAGTTGGGATTATTCCGGTTTATTGTTTGGCTAGCTAGCTACCTAGACTCCACTTTGGCTGGATTATTACATGACCCATCAAATTAGCCAGGTGTGTCTGGGGGTGATTACGACCATTTATTGTATTTCCTGAACATGTGTACATATCTAGACAATAGTGACCCATCCACTTAGCTAGATGTGGCTGTGGGGTGGTTATAGCATTTCCTTCACATGAACCATCAATTTAAACAAGTGTGTCAGGTAAGCGTCATCTAATAATAATAAAATAGTTATAAAATATTTTGATCTGGACTCTTTCTGTTTTTGATATTGCTACTATGCAAGTAACCACTTCACTGTTTACACCTTCTGTATCCTGTGCATGTGACAAATAGACTAATAGATCTGATTTGAATTAGCGTATGGTTACCAGATAGCTTCACATATGAATCCTTAAAGAGATGGGTGGGGCAAAGGCTTAAGAGGGTGTGAAAGATGCTGAATGGGTGTAGACAAAAGAAGAGCTCTGCAGTAGCTGCAGGGTTGGGGAGTAACAGATTACATGTAATCTATATATATATATATATATATATATATATATATATGCATGCCAGCAAAGCCACTACACAACATAACACTAAACAAACATTAATTGCACTATAACGGTGACAAACGGTGCCCACAAACTGTTAGGGCCTACATAATGTTGTCCCAACAGCTGTCCCAACACCTTACCACTGCTACACCTGGCTATCAGCGGAGCCTTGTCTGGAAGCGAAACAGTTCCTTCGGCCTCATTTACAGCCTTTTTAAAAAACATAGCCGATATGGAAACCACAAATGTGGTTTCTACTGACAATTGAGATATACAAACTATGGCATTAGGGAATGACAAGCGGATAAGAGGCAATCCATAATTTCGATTAAGACATTAATTAACGAGCTAGGACAGATGTTGTCAATGTAACTATTTGTTCAGCACTTTTGAAATGTACAGCGACAGAATTCATAACATGGGCCGTTCTTACAGTATTCTCCCTGTACACCAAGTCAGAACCGTAGGATAAATATCGGAGGCATATAAGTAGACAATGAAAGGTCTAACAATATTCAATGATTACATTTCTCTAAAACAGGCTATAGGCTACATGTGCACGTGCACCACCAAGTCAGAACAGTAGGCAAAATTAAAAGGGGAAAAGGGACTAAATTGTTAGCGTGAGGCACATGGGCTACTAACAGCTTACTAACGTTACACAACATATACTTAGTATTACTTTCTTAGCTACAGAATACATCTCTCCCTGGCATATTACATAATTTATGCAGAAGCATACAAGACATTTTTAGACTCACGTTGTTGTGCTGTGCTCACTTCCTTCCAAAACCACTCATTGTTGAATTTGTGATTTCCAACTTGTTGTGTAATGTTTATGTCCATTGGCCGATGAGCACTGGTACATTTTATCTATAATTTCTCTTCATTATTTATCTTGATATGGCAAGGATTGTAAAGGATTTGCCAGTAGATTGTCGACTTGATTCATGATGATGACTGCTAGGTAAGATTTTGAAAGTATGATGTTGACATGATCAGTCCAATCAAAGCTACTGTACATATAATGTGATTTGACGTCATTTTATATGTGGCCAATGACCTTGAGCCTTCCTGGATGGGCACTTCTAATGTAACTCTATGTCAGGACGCAAAGGGCTAGAATTTTTGAGGTCTCCCCTTAGACTTTGCGGTGATGTAGTTTCCCCATGAGTGACAGAAAACTGAGCCAATCACGGCGCAACACTCCATTTTTTTCTGCTGGCTTGCCCCACCACCACAGAAAGCACTGAGCTGAGCTGAATCACCTGCATTTTGGAGCTGCCTTACTCAAGAAAACAAAAAAGAGACCATGTTTGTATGCGTCTTTATTAACTCAATGATATATATTTGTTTTACATAGTTTGCAAACAATATGTGACACGTATTAATGCCAAAATAACATGCAAAACAGGCAAGCCCAAAAAACATTTTTGCAAAAAATGTGGGGCTCAAAACAGGTAAGACCCACCTACCCTGAATGATGGGTTGCTACTGCATGTAAGGGATTACAAAAAACAGTAACTGTAATCCGTTACGTTACCAGCTAAAATATTGTAATCAGATTACAGATACTTTGGAAAAACTGCATGATTACTTCAAGGATTACTTTGAAATTCAGAAAGGAGGTTTTTTGAAAAAAAATCTTTGACACTTCTCTGTTTTCTCAATGACATTCAAATCAGCATTGAAAAAGTTTAAGTTTGTTCCATCTAAGTGAGTCTGACCACAAGTCAGAGACCAATATGATGACACACCAAATGGGTTTGATGGATCATAGGAAAAGAGCAGGAATAGGCTTTCATAGGCTACAGTCTAAGATAAGTCTTCCAATGGTATGACTGCTGTCAGCAACCAAAGATCATCCAACTTGAATAAGGAGGTAAGGATGACAGCAGTGGTGTAGTCTATGGCTATACGGATATCACTTATTATTTTTATCTACATAGCACATTGATGTGAATTACACTGCTGCTCTCTCATTTAGCAATTTACGCCTTACGGATTGTGGTTGTTGTGGATGGCTGTTCACAAATCTAAATGTGTACTTGAACCCAATAATGGTTGGCTTCAAGAAGTTTAAGCTGCCTATCAATCATTGTTTTTGAAACCAGTGGACAGCCAGTGAAAAAACACATTCTTGCAGAAGCTGCACAGTGCGGATCCCAGCCTATGGAATAAAAGTGGGGCTTTTATTGCTCAATCTAATTCATGCTGGTATTCTTTTTGAATCCATAGGTCTAATGGACACATGTTCAAGCTTGCACACTTTTGATAAACTTAAAGGGGCAATCTGTAGTTGCTACATCCATTTTTGGACTTATAAATTATATATGCATTTATATATATATATATACTACCGGTCAAAAGTTTTAGAACATCCCCATTTTTCAAATTTGTATTGAAATTTAAGCAGTTCAGGTCCAGTGAATAACCTGAAATGGTAAAAAAAAGTAAGCGGTAAACTGCAAAAAACAACAACAACAAAAAAATTTGGTTACCAGAAACTGAAAAATAATGTACATTTCAAAGTTATAAAAAAATACATTTTCAGGGAACAAGTAATGGGTTAACAACATATAGTTGCTCTGCAGCAATGGAAGTAAATTAAGCCTTGAAAGTTGATGCAAACAATTCCTACAGGTGTCCCAATTTGTGTTGATTATTTACAAACCATCTGTCTGTATAAAAGCAGTTTTGGAACAGACTGTGTTACTTCACCCTCTTAAGCATATTTTGGACAATATTGTACTGCAGGAAGTAGTATATTGCTATCATAATGGCGAGAAAAAGGCAATTACCAAAGGAAGACAGACAGACCATTGTAACCCTTAAAAGTGTAGGTCTTTCCTTTAGAGAAATTGCAAAGAAAGCCAAGGTGTCAGTGAGTACAGTTTCCTACACAATCAAAAGGCATTTGGAAACTGGAGGGAAATCTAACCCAAAGCCACAAAAGAATCAGAAGACAAGTTTCTGAGAGTCAACAGCTTGTGTGATTGGTGGCTCACAGGACAATAGCTTCAAGTACAGAATAACACTGGTCGAAGTAAGCAAGTCTCAGTTTCAACTGTGAAGAGAAGACTTTGAGCTGCAGGTTTGACAGGTCGAGTGGCAGTATGACAGCCATTGCTAAGATAGCAAAATAAGAAAAAGAGGCTTGTCTGGGCCATGAAGCACCGCCAGTGGACTACTGAAGTTTGGAAGGTCTTACAGACCGATTAAATCTTTGGTTCATCGGGCAGGTTTTTGAATGCCGTTGAGTAGGCGAAAGGATGGTTCCTCAGTGTGTGACACCAACTGTCAAACATGGAGAAGGAAGCATGATGGTCTGGGGCTCTTTTGCTGGATCCAGAGTCGGCGACTTGCACAGAGTGAGTGGCACCCTGAACCAAAACGGCTACCACAGCATTTAGGCAGCGCCTTGCAATGCCCTCTGATGTACACCTAGTTGGTCAGAGGTACATCCTACAGCAAGATAATGACCCAAAACATACCTCTTGGCTATGTCAGAACTACATTAGAAGAAAAGAACAAGACGATAGGCTTCAAATCATGGAGACTTAAAACCCATCGAGCTGGTTTGGGATGAACTGGGCAGAAGGGTGAACGCAAAGCAACATACAAGTGCAACACATTTGTGGGAACTTCTGCTACAGTGATGGGAAGAACATACCAAACAATATTTGATTTCCATTGTATAAAGAATGCTATGAGTGTGTTTGGCTGTTATTTCTGCAAAACATGGCTACTTTGACGAGTCAACAATATAGATACAATTTTATTAAACAAAACGATTCCATGATTTATTTTTTGTCTCCAATTATTTATTTGTTCTATGCTTAAATTTCAGTGCACATAAAACTGTGTGAGTTTCAATAAAAACTGTAGGTATTCTAAAAGTGTATATATATTTACACCCACTCAAGGGATTTTCTTTATTTTTATTATTTTCTACATTGCAGAATAATAGTGACGACATCAAAACTATGAAATACCTTCAACCTCAGGAGACTAAAGAAATTCGGCTTAACACCAAAAACCCTCACAAACTTTTACAGATGCACAATCTTGTGGGGCTGTATCAACGCCTGGTTCAGCAACTGCACCGCCCACAACCGCATAGCTCTCCAGAGGGTGGTGCAGTCTGCCCAACGCATTTACCGGGGGCAAACTTCCCGCCCTCCTGGACACCTACAGCACCCGATGCCATAGGAAGGCCAAAAAGATCATCAAGGACATCAACCACCCGAGCCACTGCCTGTTCACCCCGCTATCATCCAGAAGGTGAGGTCAGTACTGGTGCATCAAAGCTGGGACCGAGAGACTGAAAAACAGCTTCTATCTCAAGGCCATTAGACTGTTAAACAGCCATCTCCAGCACATCAGAGGTGTCTGCCAATAGACATAGATTAGAAATCACTGGCCACTTTTAGAAATGGATCACTAGCCACTTTAATAATGTTTCCGTAACTAGCATAACTCATCTCATATGTATAATCTGCACTCCACACTATTCGATGGTATCTTAGTCACTTTAAAATTGTGTTTACATATTGCATCACCCATTTCATGTGTATATACTGTATTGTATTCTACACTACACCACTGACTGTTAAACCATCTCCAGCACCTCAGAGGCTCCTGCCTATAGACATAGATTAGGAATCACTGGCCACTTTAAGGAAATGAAACACTAGCCACATTAATAATGTCTCCGTATCTTGTATTACTCATCTCATATGTATAAACTGTACTCTATACTATTCTACGGTATCTTAGTCACTTTAGTTGTGTGTAAATATTGCATCATCCATCTCATATGTATATACTGTATTCTATAATATGCCACTGTATTTTAGTCCAATGCCGCTCTGACATATATGTATATACATGTATATTCTTAATCCATTCCTTACTTAGATTTACGTGTATTTTGGGTATATGTTGTGAAACTGTTAGATATTACTTGTTAGATATTACTGCACTGTCGGAGCTAGAAGCACAAGCATTTTGCTACACCCGCAATAACATCTGCTACACACGTTTATGTGACCAATAAATTTGATTTGATTTTATTTGGAAATAACACATGGAATCATGTAGTAACCAAAAAAAGTGTAAAAAAAAATCTAAATGTATCTTATATTTGAGATTCTTCAAAGTAGCCACCCTTCGCCTTGATGACAGCTTTGCACACTCTTCGCATTCACTCAACCAGCTTCATGAGGTAGTCACATGGAATGCATTTCAATTAACAGGTGTGCCATGTTAACTTAATTTGTGGAATTTCTTTCATTCTAACCTCAGAAATCGGCAGATTGCAGCCCAAAATAAATGCTTCACAGAGTTCAAGTAACAGACACATCTCAACATCAACTGTTCAGGGGAGACTGCGTGAATCAGGCCTTTATGGTTGAATTGCTGCAAAGAAACCACTACTAAAGGACACCAATAAGAAGAAGAGACTTGGGTCAAGAAAAACAAGCAATGGACATTAGACCGGTGGAAATCTGTCCTTTGGTGTGATGAGTCCAACGTTGAGAATATTGGTTCCAACCGGCATGTCTTTGTGAGACGCAGAGTAGGTAAACAGATTATATCTGCATGTGTGGTTCCCACCGTGAAGCATGGAGGAGGTGGTGTGATGGTGTGGGGGTGCTTTGCTCGTGACACTGTCTGTGATTTATTTCAAATTCAAGGCACACTTAACCAGCATGGCTACCACAGCATTCTGCAGCGATTCACCATTGCATATGGTTTGCGCTTAGTGGGACTGTCATTTGTTTTTTTTCCACAGGACAATGACCCA
Organism: Oncorhynchus clarkii lewisi; assembly: GCF_045791955.1. Taxonomy (NCBI): domain Eukaryota; kingdom Metazoa; phylum Chordata; class Actinopteri; order Salmoniformes; family Salmonidae; genus Oncorhynchus; species Oncorhynchus clarkii. The sequence continues at coordinate 15,324,887 of NC_092176.1, forward strand.
ACACACTTCCAGGCTCTGTAAGGGCTATTTGACCAAGAAGGAGAGTGATGGAGTGCTGCATCAGATGACCTGGCCTCCACAATCACCCGACCTCAACCCAAATGAGATGGTTTGGGAAGGAGTGGACAGCAGAGTGAAGGAAAATCAGCCAACAAGTGTTCAGCATATGTAGGAACTCCTTCAAGACGTTTGGAAAAGCATTCCAGGTGAAGCTGGTTGAGAGAATGCCAAGAGTGTGCAAAGCTGTGATCATGGCAAGGGTGGCTATGTTGAAAATATAAAATATAAAATATATTTGGATTTGTTTAACAATTTTGGTTACTACATGACTCCATATGTGTTATTTCATAGTTTTGATGTCTTCACTATTATTCTACAATGTAGAAAATCGTTTTTTTAATAAAAAAAACCTGTTGAATGAGTAGGTGTCCAAACTTTTGACTGGTTTTGCATGTCCATTTATTCTTGAAGAATATCATTTATTTATATAGCCCTTTGTACATCAGCTGATATCTCAAAGTGCTGTACAGAAACACAGCCTACAACCCCAAACAGCAAGCAATGCAGGAGTAGAAGCATGGTGGCTAGGAACAACTCCATAGAAAGGCCAAAACCTAGGAAGAAACCTATATGTGCCTCATGAGTTTAGTTTAACTGTCACACAAAAGATATGCTTGATTTTCTCCAATGTTTGTAAACATTGTAAATGTAAACAAATACGGTAGACCCTCATAACATGGTTAAAACAATAATTTTGATATCATGGATGGTCAGTCCTTGCATCCATAGCTCTGTGTATTAATCTGAGAGTGGTTACATTTCTCCAGGCCCATCCATCATCTTTTTACCAAAACAGAGGCGGGGTGTCAATTTTGTTATTGTTTAATCTGTGGATTTGCCCTTTAAACAGCTGCATCAAGATATCAAAGTGTCACCAACAAAAAGTTAACCAACAGGCCTAATGCAAATGCTGCATGAGTCCAGCATTTATTTTTCAAATAGAATCAATGAGCCCAATCAGTCCTCCATGACAACAAAATCATAAACAACAGAGTGGAGCTGGCTAAAACGTCCTTAGTTTTGGGGTTAAGCTCAGGTAAAACAATTTGGCTAATCTATACTTCCATATTTCCAAGTCCTATTCTTGAAGATCAAGGGGTATAACATTTTGTAACATGTACGCTGGGAGTCGGGAAGCAAGTTCAGGAAGTGTATTTAATAAATAAATGAAGCTAGAACAAAACAAGAAACAAAACAAGAAACACGGCTAGTGTACAGACATGAACACTGGAACAGAAACAATAACGCCTAGGGAAAAAAACCAAAGGGACTGACATATACAGAGAGAGCAATCAGGCAGGGGATGGAGTCCAGGTGAGTCTGTTGCTCGTAACGATGGTGACAGGTGTGCGTAATAATGAGCAGCCTGGTGACCTCGAGTGCCAGAGAGGGAGTGTGACAAATGTATTGGAATGACTGGAATTCTGAAAGACTTAGCTTTTTAATGTAAAGACATCATTTCATCGTATTATTATATGTAGTAAGTAGAAAGCGATGGGTTAGAAGAAGCCTTGGCATGCTGAATGCAGGAATGTCCATCAGAGGCGTTGCCAGATAATGTAATACTCATTTCTCTACCATAAGCTGCCTCCATATATATATATTTTTTTTGCAGGACCTAACAATTCATACAAAATGGATGACGTAGTACATAATTGTGCAAAATTTCAGAGACCCGTTTTGGCTCATGAGAACCTCTTTCAAAACTGCTGGCTAAATTAATACAAAAGCTCTGGAGCATCACTTTAATTGCCCTCTATCTCTGCATCTTGACTATGGTATCAGCAGCTTGAGTCTCAGTAGGCCTATAGGTTAGGTTGACTCTCACAATAGGTGTGTTCATACCAGGACTAAGAACAATGCAGTGTGAAAAGGCCCAATGTGGTCACAGACTGCAACTTGAAAAATGTTTTAGACACAAATCGAGCAGACCACTTGCTTTGACTCCATTTGCCGAATGCAAACTTGATTCACTGAACAAACTCATATGAACCCTTGTTTGAGATAGATACTTCTGCAACATGTAGCTGGGTATTTGAATGTGCTGTAGATAACTGGTCTTAAAGGAATGACAATGCCATGCTGACATATTAAAATCAGCAGGTACTTTTGTTGGAAGCATTTAGCCTTGAGATGAAAGATTCCCATGAGGAAGCTATCTGAATAAGGTGTTAACATGGTGAGCAATAATTCACTACCTGAACAAGCAATACAACATATATTTATGATTTGAGAAAAATAAAATGGCACAACACCAACGCACAGTTTAAGAATCCCAGAATCAATAAATATTTAATTATTCAAATATCAAAACCATAGAGCTGAGCTGCAATGATAACAAATAAACAATTGTTTAAAATAATGTCACACTTACCCCCTAGAAGTACCATGATTGATTGTAGCGCACGGAGATGCAACATGTTTCTTTTCTCCTTTAATAAAAATATATTTAGACTTAGTGTTAATGGATCATTCAAAAAGGGAGGCGAATCATAGACTTGGATGCATCAAAACTGACTGCCAGATGTTTACTAATGTCCACTGACCATCCAAATGATAGCTTATTAAATTCCAAAAGTCATGCCGTTTCTCTCATCCAAAGTGAACAACCCTCAGCAAAATGTGCCCATTGCTGACTACCGAATGTTAATGAAAACGTAGCAATGTGTAGACTAATAAATATTCAGTCATAAAAAAGACTTGTTCAAATTTGAAAATGACATGCTCAGCGCTATCTAGCGCATAGTGACTTGAGCGCTTCGTTCCGCTTTGTCGACCAAGCTTATTAGGGAGAGTTTTCTTCTTGGGATCATGAATCACCATGGAAGCAGTTGTTTGAAAAATTTACATTTCTAATGCAGTTTGTGGTAGATTTTTAATCCCCTGTCTTCACCCGTTTTTCATCCCTGTCTCCTCTGCATCATTTGCCCAGCGATGTGACTCCCGATGCTGAAGTTTCTTGGCGCTTGCGTACGGGTTCTTATCGTCGAACCCCAATGATTTCACAGAGAGTCACTGATACTTTAGCTGCAGAAGACACAAGTTGTGATCGAATTGCACACGATATGTTTTCATATCTTCGGATGTCCTGTTTCACCCGTAGAAATAAAACGTTTAAAATCACGAATAACTCCAACACAGGTTGTTTACAGCGGAAACAAAAAGTACGAATCCCTTGTCGGATACAGAACAACGTAGTGGTTAGGTTAGTTATTGTTTTATATACGTTTTCATCAAACTTCGACACTCTATGTGGCTGCTGACTATGCAGCATGAAGTAATGATTTGCATTTGCCTCCGCTGCAGCAGATATAGCCAATTTATAAAGACATGCAATTCCGCTCTCTTAAATCCATCCTGGTACAGTGCACTGTCAACATCCTTTGTATAAAATTCTGAGGGAATTAAACCCACAAGTCACAATTTAGATGGCCAAATTCTGGTCTAGGGGGCGTGTAGTGTGAAGTAAAGGCGGAGGAACAGCTCAGCACCCCACGCACGCACTTTAAAGCGCATATGTGATGGGGTCCTAATGAAGATAACAGGTTTTGTGATTTATATTTTTTGACATGGTGCCATTTTTTGTTGAATTCCCGTGAGTTGACATCTCAACCAAAACTAGTTATTGAAATGACGTCTGTGCGCAGTGGGAACTCGTTGATGTCGCCAAGATCTAAACTGAACCCTTTATTTAACGAGGAAAGTCAGTTAATCTACAATCACGGACGACGCTGGGACAATTTTGCGCCGCCCTGTGGGAAGCCCAATCACAGCCAGTTCTGATAAAGCCTGGATTCGAACCAGGGGGTCTGTAGTGACGCCTCGAGCACTGAAATGCAGTGCCTTGGAGCGCTGCGCCACTCAGGGCGTCCACTAAAATTCAGATATCTAAGAAGAAGTGTATTGACATATTTAACCCATTCCTTACAAACTGATATTCAAAAGAAAAATGCCAATTGATGTTGCCAAATTATTCAGGAGTCTTAAATGGGACATATAGATTAGCGTTCTTCGCAATCCGTGTCTAGGGTTCAGTGTCCACTTCCCATATGATGCTGATTGACAAGCAACAGTGACACCTTGTGGATTACTATACGTAAATCTAATCTCACCTGCCCGGTTGATGACACACGGCACCGGACGCACGGACGATCTCCATAGTCACTGTAGTCAATGAAACGGCGACCAAATATGAGACCAGCCTTTAGGCTACCTCCGCACCTTCTTATGTAATGGTTATTTGATTCTTTACCTTCATGCAGTCACTGTTGTATCCGTTATTGGGCCCTACCAGTTCTAACCTTTTATCAGCTAGTACAGTTATTATGCTTAATTAACCCTCCTGTTGGGTTTCGGTCGATTTGGACCGATTTACACGTTTTCTCTCTGAAAAATATAGTTCATTTAATCTGATTTTCATAAGGCTCCATGACTTTGTCCACACAGGGCATCTAAACACACAAAATATATTTTTGATAATTTTCATTACATTTTGGGTGTTTTAATTAACTTTAGTACACCTGTGGTGTTCCCTGTCAAAAATGACCGGTCATTAGAAATGAATAGGTGAGACTACCATTAGTGGATAAAATTGAGTTCAGGCACATGCCCATTCATCAGATGGACACACTTCCTCTCCCAGACCCCCACATGCATGTGTGTTTGAGCACACACACACAGACACACAGACACACACACACACACACACACACACACACACACACACACACACACACACACACACACACACACACACACACACACACACACACACACACACACACACACACACACACACACGCACAGCTCACTCCCCTTCTTGGATTCCATGTCAACCCCCACGGGAACCTTTCCCTAATAGAATCTTCCCCCCACGGGAACCACACCTGTTGGCATTCTCACAAACAATTGCAACATTGTTTCAATAATATATAGGACTTTTCTCACAGCTCTGGTATATAAAGATTTGAGGCCTTGCTCACAATTCATTCTGTGGCAGCACAATGACCAAACAATATACTGTATTTGAGGCTCTTGATCATATCTTTGATCATGACACTGGTGAGGAGGAGAGAGGCCAGGAAACTGATAGTGAAGTAGTCTGTGATAAATAGCACAATATGTTTCATCTGAGTCTTTGTTATAGTCAAAATAATCCATACATTATGCTTTTTTTTACTCAAAAACTAGTTGTATGAGCTCAGGTCAATGAGGCCTACAGGCCATAAATAGCAAATAGAAGTTCAAAACGTGTTATGTTTACAAGAACTTAAGTTGATAAAAATATCTAACAACATTAGGTTATAATATATGTATTATTATGGATTTATAATCAGCAGTGATTTTGGACCGGGAACGCAGAATTAATTAACATGAAACGACCACAACAGGGGGGTTAAACAACCAAGTTAGGGACTGACTATGTATTTCTAATGAGGGATACCTGGAGAGAAATGGATCTCTGAAATAAAAATGGATTGCCCTCCCTTCAGTAAATACATTTTTTACCTGACCCTCCCTGAATGCTTGAAATAAAAACAAGTGACCGTCCCCTATACCCAAAATAACAATTACAAGTATAAAGTGGATATCAGAGAACATGTCTACCCTTTACCCCCACTCCTAGAACAGACCAGAGCCTTAGATATGCAGTTTTAGAAACTGTTCTTCGTTTTGTCAGCATTACATGGCAAAGTAGCCAGAAGATTGTCGATTTGTAGACCACCGCAGACAAGGGGGAAAATACTTACTGTACATTATAATAAAAGCACTGCATGAATCTATCATCTTATTTGTGGTCCGAGAAAACATTTCCTTTTATAAATGCATTTCATGCAATTCTACGACATTTTACATAACATGCAGCATCTTTTTTAATTCCACAGCCTTGAAATACTAATCATTAATTATTTTTCCTTCTTAGGCTACCTGGCTTGCTCTTGACTGACTTGGAGTTTGTATGTTGTTTGAGCAGGTGGGTATTCTCCACTTCTGAACAGCCAGAATGTGGACAAGCACATCTCATTGAAATGAGTGTGCTGGCCTTGGTCACAGCAGAGCTCCAGTATCATACACCAGTTATCCATATCTACATCATTCACATCAGCCCGAGTTAAGAATAGAGAGAACATATCGAAAATGACTATCTACTTGGTCTCTCCAGACACGTAGCTTTTTCTTGAAATCCGCTATTTTATCTTTTGCTTGGAAAAGGTCTCTTGCGTGTCCCTGCCTGGTTAGGTTGAGCAGCATTCTCTTGGGTTGGCCTACAGATCCCGATACAACGGTCCCATTGTAATCCATGTCCCATAATGTACTCTTTCAGAACACAGAATATTTCACCTGCAGTTGTATTCTGAGGCAAATCTTTGCAACAAATACATTCTTCATATACAGTATGTAGCGAATATATAGAAGAAGAGGGCATTTTAAATGTCAGTTGTCTCATCTAATTGGATTGCAAACCAATTTGATGTGCGGCTCTGTCTAAAACCTGCATGTGGTTTAATATCATCTGCCATATCCTGGATTCTATGCGTGACTGTGTCATTTGAAAGGGGGATTTCGCTGGTCTTTGTAGCAGCAATTGGGCCTAAAACCACTCGGCAAGCATCAATGACTGAGGGCATGACCAGCTTATCAACTATAGTGAAAGGATCCTGACACTTGGGAATGTTATGAGAGAGTAAGTACTGTTTGAATTCTTCAGTCAACTCTCAATTGTCTGTGACATTATTGTGCAGCATTTTTGTTTTGTTGACCATCTCTTTTTTGTTCAAATAAATTGTCTGTTTTTATCCTTGAGATGTGGATGCTTTGTTTAAACATTTTTGATGGCTTCATAGTATCATTGCTGTGGCAAGTCTGACATATCACACAGACAGGTTTTGGTGGTCAGCTGTTATTTTAAACAAACCAGGGAGAGACAGAGACCGTGCAGGCTGCACAACAGGGCTAGCTTGTGTGTGTGTGTGTGTGTGTGTGTGTGTGTGTGTGTGTGTGTGTGTGTGTGTGTGTGTGTGTGTGTTTAGTGTAGCTATACTTAGTCATGGCAACACAATTAGTTTACTGCAGCATGCATAGTTCAGCGCATTGCACAGGTAGGGGAGAGCGAGGTGAGTTGTCAAACAGGTAAATTGTCAAACTGTTCATACCTCCAACACTAGAGGCGCTATCTCAAAAATCAAATAGCTACTTTGTTTGACTACATGTTCTATGATCAACTTCCTGTTCACGTGTAAGGTCACTCCAATCTGAGGTGAGCACAAGTTTCTTAGTTTCCCCTTCAAAAGTAAAAAATTGGCACTTTACATTTTATGCAATAAAACTTTGTTAGGTATGAATGTTCAAAGTTATAATTTTGCACTGAGTAGAGGAGACAATAACATGTCTTTTGATACTTTAGCTGCAGTCCTATGTTGAGCTAACCTTGAGATTTAGCCAACATTAGCACACAGGTCAGTTTGGGGCAAGTTGTCTCAATTGCCTTGGGGTAAATCTTCACACGTGACAACTTGACCCAGTATACATAGACACATAGGACATGCTCAAAAATATTGTGATATTGTGTAATCAGCTCTGATAATTGTTTTAAATGTTATTGTAAATGATTATTATATATACGCATAGTTCAGAGCAGCAGACATATCCCTGGGCTACAGAAGACAGGCTCTGCATGTGTGTGTGTGTGTGTGTGTGTGTGTGTGTGTGTGTGTGTGTGTGTGTGTGTGTGTGTGTGTGTACTAACACTACATGCCTACTGTATGAGACGGTATATCCACACACACACAAACTGCTTTATACAGTGTCATGGATTTAGTGTGGTGTTATGAATTGCATTGTGGCAACAAGGATAGTAGACATGGAGGTGGGAGTAATAAGCTTGTAATGAATATGTAATTGCAGTGAGGAAATTTGTTTTTGAAGGAAAGAAGAAAGGAAGGAAGGAAAGAAAGAAATAGGGGAAGGGAAGAAAGATGGTTAGAAATTATAAAAGGAAAACAGAGAATGGCAGCACACCACCTGCCATAATGTTAAAGGCAGTGAGGCAGGTGAAGTTGCAGAACAAATCAATCAGGATTACAGTGAAGGATTTTTACATAGATTACTGTACTCTGACTCCGTATTGTCAAAACGCTACCAGAGAAGAAGTTGAAAGTCAGACAGCCACGCCAACAAGTGGTTGTCTATTCAAAGCCACGGCAGGTTTTTTTCACCTGATTTGGACATACAGCTTTTTCAGTGCATTACTAGGTCAGCTGACATTTATTTTGGTCTGTCGCCAAGTGAGGTCAGAAGACTTGCCTGCAAGTTTGCTGTGGCACACTAGTTGAAGTTTGCGCCAATGTGGACAGAAAAAGAAAAGTCCAGCTCGGAGTGGAAGCCCTGTTTACTCTCTTTGGATAACCACGAGTCTCATCTGTCCATTGATGGACTCAATTATGCCAAAGAAAATGGCATAATTATGCTGTTACAACATTCCTGGGATTGTGGCAATCGCCTATCCTCTGGCTGCAACCCCCTTGAACATTCAGACTGGCTTTAGGGTGGTTGGGTACAACCTTACAACAGGGATGTATTTCTGGAAACCGAGTTTGCGCCATCCTACGTTACAGATCGACCCATTCAGAACCCAACCCTACCAGGCCCCAGCACCAACTCTGCCCTGCCATGCCCAAGCACCAACCTGCCAGGCTCCAGCACAATTTCAGCCCTGCCAGGCCCCAGCACCAACCTGCCAGGCCCCAGCACCATTCCAACCCTGCCTAGCACGAGCTCAGACACAGACTTGCCCCAGTTCTTATGCTAGCACCAGCTCACCCTCGCCCAGCAATCCCATAGCTGACAGCAGACTACCAACTCCAGAGGACATCCGGCCAAATCCAAAAGCTGGCCCCAAAAACCAGCTTGCAAAGGAAGAAAACGGCGCAAAACTGCAATTATAACTGATACACCAGTGAACCAGGCACTAGAAATGGAAAAGAATAAGGCACAATCTAGCAAAAGGCTGTTTCCGAAGAAAGGGAAGCAAGGGGGAGGAGTCAAAATCTGGAACTGCAAAGAACAAGGCGGCAGCTAAAAAAAGAAAAATGGTAGAAGAGTCATCATCAGATGAAGAGGATTGCTTCTGCCTCATCTGTGTGAAGCCATTTTCAAACAGCCTTCCAAAGGAGACTTGGGTGAAGTGTGTGAGATGCAACAAATGGGCCCGTGATGCTTGCACCTCAGGCCAGGCAATTGATGTGTGCCAGCACTGTGACTCTGAAGATGAGTCTGATTAGTCTGATACGGATGTGTATCGTATAGGCTGTTACAAAACTGTGCATTAGTGCACTAGTGTGTTTAAACGCCACGTCTGTTATGTTAAGACTTTAAACATTTAAGCAAGTTATCTGCAGCATTACATTCAATTCCGATTCCAACAATTACTGTGTATCTATGTGCACGACAGAGAACGTTCCATTTCAAAGTTCAAAGTAAAGTGGCTGTACCACTTAATTAATGTGTGCTCTGCCAACATTATTGTTTTGATTGAAATACATGATTTGCCAGATTCTCTAGGCATGATTGTTTTTATTTTGATAATAACAATTCATTAGTTGTGTTCTTATTTGTTGATAATCCAATGTGACAATTTACCCGATGTAGTGTGACAATTTACCCGCTGATGGGGAAAATTATCGTAAGTGCACACTCTCTATTTAACGGTCTACAACTCCGGACTGAAATAAGATATGAAGATGTAATGAATACAAAATATGTGCCCAAGACTTCCATCTTTCATTTATTCCATTGTGATGTATTGTGCGCAGTAAATGTTAGACAGCGTGAAAAGTGTGACAATATACCTCGTTCTCCCCTACTGTAGGCTCTCCTCTACTGTATTTTATTTTATTGAGACCACACTAGGTGCACTTTATATTGCGTGGCTGCAGAGAATCAGGAATCAGGGGCATCATTGGGCACACATCATATACTATAATAAGCAACTAATTCCAGAGCAATGTGACATTTCATCGATTACAAATTACATGACCCTCCGATGGACTAAATGAGATAAATACCCATTTCCCCCGGGTAACTATTGTGTGCATTTTGACCTCTCCCTTAGCCTACAATAATTAATATAGCCTATTCTGCACATCACTGGGCAAGCCGAAGCATCTCTGATGATATGCCATTGTAGAGCAGCTTGGATAGGCTAAAGGTCCAATGCAGCCGTTTTTATCTTAATATCAAATCATTTCTGAGTAACAATTAAGTACCATACTGTAATTGTTTTCAATTAAAATTGTCAAAAAGAAACAAAGGAACTTCTTAGCAAAGAGCAATTTCTCAAGTAATAATTTAGCTAAGATTTTCTGGTAGTGGTCTGAGTGGAGCAAAATAGCTGTTATTGGCAGATAGGTATGGAACTCTCTTTCTTATTGGTCTATTAACTCATTTACAGCCTGGTGATGTAACCAAGCAGTCCAAAACTCCCTCCCAACTAAAACAGGCTGAAATGTCTGGCGGTATTTTCAAACAGCTCTTACACTAAAAGGGCATTATCATCATTTTCACAATTTCAAAGTAATATTCCCAGTGGTGTAAATTACTTCAGTGAAAATCATTTAAAGCACTACTTAAGTCATTTTATGGGTATCTGTACTTTACTTCACTATTTCTATTTTTGACAACTTTTACTTTTACTTCACTACATTCCCAAAGAAAATAATGTTATTTTTACTCCACACATTTTCCCTGACACCTAAAAGTACTCGTTACATTTGAGCGGGACAGGAAAATGGTCCAATTCATGCTCTTATTAAGTGAACATTCCTGGCCACCTGCCTCTGTTCTGACGGACTCAATAAACACACATGCTTTGTTTGTAAATTACAGTATGTCTGACTGTAGGAGCATGCCCCTAGCTACCCATAAATATATTTAAAAAACAAGAAAATAGTGCAGTCTGGTTTACTAAATATCAGGAATTTTAAATTATTTATACTTTTACTTTTGAAACTTAAGAATATTTTAGAAATTCAATTTACTTTTGATACTTAAGTATATTTAAAACCAAAAACTTTTAGACTTTTACTCAAGTAGAATTTTACTGGGTGGCTTTCACTTTAATAGAGTAATTTTCTATTAAGGTATCTTCACTTTTACTGCACTGGGCCTTTAAACCATGGGTCTGTGTACATTGAAATTAAGGAGGTGTTCAACAATGGAAGTGTTAATTTACCTGCAAGAAAGCAGAGAACCATTCACACAGACCCGCTGTGGGGTAAAGTCCTTAAGTAAAAATACTTTGAAGTACTACTTTGGGTATCTGTAATTTACTTAACTATTTATAATTTTGGACAACTTTTACTTTTACTCCGCTACATTCCTAAAGAAAATATGTACTTTTTTACTCCCATACATTTTCCCTGAAACCTTAAAGTACTTGCAACATTTGGAATTCTCAGGCAGGACACCAATATAAGCCAATTCGCGCACCTATCAATATAACGCGTTGTCAGCACTACTGCCTCCGATCTGGCGGACTCAATAAACACAAATACTGTGTTGGTAAATTATTCTGTAAATTAAAGTGTTGGCTTGTGCCCTTGTCTGTCTGTATATTTAAAGTAAAGTTTAAAGTTTACATACACTTAGGTTGGACACATTTCTTGTTAACAAACTATAGTTTTGGCAAGTCGTTTAGGACATCTACTTTGTGCATGACACAAGTAATTTTTCCAACAATTGTTTACAGACAGATTATTTCACTTATAATTCACTGTATCACAATTCCAGTGGATCAGAAGTTTACATACACTAAGTTGCCTGTGCCTTTAAACAGCTTGGAGAATTACAGAAAATTATGTTATGGCTTTAGAAGCTACTGATAGGCTAATTGACATATTTTGAGACAATTGGAGGTGTACCTGTGGATGTATTTCAAGGCCGATCTTCAAACTCAGTGCTTCTTTGCTTGACATCATGGGAAAATCAAAAGAAATCAGCTAAGACCTCCTAAAGAAAAATTGTAGACCTCCACAAGCCTGGTTCATCATTGGGAGCAATTTCCAAACACCCGAAGGTACCACGTTCATCTGTACAAACAATAGTAAGCAAGAATAAACACCATGGGAACACGCAGCTGTCATACCGCTCAGGAAAGAGATGTGTCCTGTCTCCTAGAGATGAACATACTTTGGTGCGAAAAGTGCAAATCAATCCCAGAACAACAGCAAAGGACCTTGTGAAGATGCTGGAGAAAACAGGTACAAAAGTATCTATATCCACAGTAAACCGAGACCTATATCGACATGGAGGGGCTGGTGCACTTCACAAAATAGATGGCGTCATGAGGAAGGAAAATTATGTGGATATATTGAAGCAACATCTCAAGACATCAACTTGGTCGCAAATGGGTCTTCCAAATGGACAATGACCCCAAGAATACTTCCAAAGTTGTGGCAAAATGGCTTAAGGACAACAAAGTCAAGGTATTGGAGTGGCCATCACAAAGCCCTGACCTCAATCCTATAGAACATTTGTGGGCAGAACTGAAAAAGCTTGCGTGGGCAAGGAGGCCTACAAACCTGACTCAGTTACACCAGCTCTGTCAGGAGGAATGGGCCAGAATAATTTTTTCACATTCTTAAAATAAAGTGTTGATCCTAACTGACCTAGGACAGGACATTTTTACTAGGATTAAATATCAGGAATTGTGAAAAATTGAGTTTAAATGTATTTGGCTGAGGCGTATGTAAACTTCCGAATTCAACTGTATATTTTAAGATAGTCATTCGTGCTTGCCAAATTGTAAGCCTATTAAGCTTGATTGAATAATGGTTTATAAGAACGTAAAAGGGTCATAAGATAAACTATTTTCCATTATGTATCCTTGAAAAAGTTCACAGTTGAGGAACATTCCCACTTTTGTATTTTTTAGGGATCCCAATTAGCTGCTGCCTTCCTCCTGGGGTCCAAACACATTACTTCTTCGGGATTGGTGTCCCTTCCACAGGACGGTTGAGCTAACATAGGTTAATGCATTTAATATGAGGTTGTAAGTAACAAGAACATTTCCCAGGACATAGACATATCTGATATTGGCAGAAAGTTTAAATTCTTGTTAATCTAACTGCACTGTTCAATTTACAGTAGCTATTAGAGTGAAAGAATACCATGCTTTTGTTTGAGGAGAGTGCATAATTTTGAACATGAAAAATTATTAAGGCTCTTACATGACACATAAAAACCAAAGATAAAACAGTACATCATATAAAATTATTACACCACTACATATCTACAATACAAAATGTATAATACCACCATATAACAATACTACAATGTACGTGTGTAGTGTGTGTGCTAGCGTTTGTGTGCATATGCGTGTGTCTGTACCAGTATGTGTGTCTCTTCACAGTATCTGCTGTTTCATAAGGTGTTTTGTTATCTGTTTTTTAAATCTGATTCTACTGCTTGCATCAGTTATCTGATGTGGAATAGAGTTCCATGTAGTCAAGGCTCTATCTAGTACTGTGCGCCTCCCATAGTCTGTTCTGGACTTTGAAGAGACCTCTGGTGACATGTCTTGTGGGGTGTCCGAACATTGGTGTCTGAACTGTGTGCTAGTAGTATAAACAGACAGCTCGGTGTAATCAGCTTGTCAACCCTTCTTACAGAAGCAAGTAGTGATGAAGTCAATCTCTCCTCCACTTTGAGCCATGAAAGATTGACATGCATATTATTAATGCTGTGTACATTCAAGGGCCATCCGTGCTGCCCTGTTCTGAGCCAATTGCAATTTTCCAAAGTCCCTCTTTGTGGCACCTGACCACAGAACTGAACAGAAGTTTTCGTTGATATGGCTAGTATATTGTGATCACTACATCAGATGGATTTGGATACTGCTTTAAAGCTAATTTCTTCAGCATTCATAAAGATGTGATTGATACATGTTGATGATTTCATTCCTGTGCTTTTTGTAAATACCCTGGTGGGTTGACTGCTAACCTGAACCTGGTTGCAGGCACTGGTTACAGTTTGAAGCTTTGTCTTGAGTGGGCAGCTAAATAAAAGCCAATTTTGAAAATCACAGAGGAAATATACCTGTCTGCTGATATGCCATACATTATCAAGCATTTCACACTTATTATCCAGATACTGACTGTTAGCACTTGGTGGTCTATAGCAGCTTCTAACAAGAATGGGCTTTAGGTGATGCAGGTGAACCTGTAGTCATATTACTTCAACAGTATGGCAATATTCAACCATGTGGCTCTGTATATAGGCCGCAACCCTGCCAACATTGGCATTTCTGTCTTTTCTGCAGATGTTATAGCCATGTATTGCTAATGCGTTTCAGAGATAGTCAGAATTTGAATGTCATCTATTACTAGCAAGTTATTGATTTCATTAACATTGTTTCTTAGGCTTCATATGTTAATGTGGTCTATTTTTTAGCACTTTTCTGGGATGCTTGATTGTTTTTATTGCTTTACTGGGAAGCTTATCAGAAGTAGACATAAGATGCATTGGTGCAATTATTTATTTCATAGCAAGATCTGGCCATCTCACAACATGCTCAAAACAACAACGACCTCGAACATGCCCACATGCGTTGACACTGACGTCATGTGACTTTGTACAAATAACAGATAGAGAAGAAGATCAGTGTGCCAAATCCAGGCATAAAAGATTGCAGGGAAATAAACAAAGTGTTGTTGTCAGACAGGTGGAGGACAAGATGGATGGCGGTTCCAAAATGGCAGCGTCCATGGAAATGTTGCTTGAATCTGAATGTGCAGCAAGTGAAGTGTGTGACAAAATTGTGAAATCAAAGTGAACGAAATGAGCAAAAGTTGTAGTGGAAGTCAAGGATCGGTCCAATAATGTTTTTTGACCTAGCTACAGCACTTCTTCTTGAACTGCGTTTTTGCATGGAAAGTCAAGAAGAAGTGCTGTAGCTAGGTCAAAAAACATTATTGGACCGATCCTTGACTTCCACTACAACTTTTGCTCATTTCGTTCAATTGGGAGAGCATTTGAGTCCAAACCACTACCGTGTGGGAACTGCAAAAGATATGGCCACATGTAAAATGTTTGCAGAAGGGAGAAGTATGTTAATGAATAATCTGTGAATGGAAAATGTTGCAACTGTGGTGGGTTTCATACTCCGGACGTCCTTGGGTGCCCTATTAGGGTGAAAGAGGTCGAGGTGTCAAGGATCAGGGCTGTACAGCAGATCTCCTATGTTGATGTGGTGAAGACAGTCGAAGGTGTAGGTAGGTGGCGGTAGGTGGCGGAATGCACATATAATTGTTGCGAACACCATTATACCAGAGAAGAAGAAGAAACAAGAAGAAGTCCTGTAGCTAGGTCAAAAAACGTCAACACAATTACATTTGTTTATCTTTTTTTGATACATAAATTCTGCTGGACGATTTAGCATAGGTAGTTGTTGTTGGGCCTTCCAACTAAGCTAGATAGCTAGTTATGATCTACATAATAGACTTTCAATGCAATCTGTTGAGTTTATTTTGGATGAACTAGCACGCTAACTAGCTAATTAGTTTTCTAACCTTGATTTGCCGGCTATGGTCACTACTCACTAGCTAACAATAGCTTGGCTCGATGGTCTTATCTTCCCTGAACCTTGTTCTCAGGGTATCCGTATCCCAACGGTATTACGTGAGACACACCCAGCATGTTAACGTTATCTAGGTAGCTCGCTAGCTACCTGTGTCAACACACTATGAGTAATGTTAGTAGCCTTTTCAATGTAGCTAAACACTAGCAAATGTATTAGTGTTAGCAGGCACTATTATTGCTAGCTGGATAACACAACAACTAGCAAGGAGGCTAGCTAGGCCTAGCTATATACCTAAAATATAGAAATCATGATGATGACAACTAGGGGTAATGCAGAATTTCTATGCTAAATTGTCCCATACAATCTTCTTCTCTACCACAGATTCCCACAAGGTCTCAGAATCCAGGAAGGGAAATGCTTACAAGAAAGAAACAGAATGAAGACAGAGACAGAGTTGTTGATTTCCATTGTTACTTGTAATGTTAACAAGGGAAGAAAAAGACAATCACATTTTTCTAAATTAGCTTTCTAGGCTACTCACCATACTATAGCCTAAAGATTTGAGTCACCACTAGAATCATTATTTTCATGTTGTTGAGTAGGTCTATATCTTTGTTAAATCTAATGAATCAAATTATTAATCTAACAATATTAAAATCCACTTCACTACACTTCAATTCAAATAGCTAAATCCTGTGTAACAACTAGCAACAACCTTGTACTTATGCAGATATTACAGATGTGTACTTTGTGGTGTATTGGTGTGTTTATTTCTCACTTGGATGGAGCTTTCAGAAGCTGACAATGAAATTGTCAGGATTGATAATGTACTTTGTAGGTACACAATAATTACAAGTAAGTACCCCTCAAGATATGCTTAATTTTAACTAGCTAAATACTATGTAACACCTAGTAATTACATTGCACGCATGCAGATATTACATGTGGTGTGCTTGTGGGTTTATCCACCCACTTGGATGGTGCTTCCGGAAGCCTTAAAATGAGGGTCAGGTTGTCAGGATGGGTGATGTACTATATAAGTACACATTAATTACAAGCAAATACCATTCAAGATACACTTCATTTTATCTTGCTAAATTGTGTGTAGCTCTTAGTAACTACATTGTACTTATGCAGATATTGCATGTACTCGGTAGTGTACTTGTGGGTTTATCCTCTCACTTGGATGGCAAGGAGGTACAGGTTGTCATAATTGGTAACGTTCACATTAATATATTTTTTTATTATAGTCTGGGATGGCACCTGTATGGTAGACCTGATCTGTTTTTGCAAACTCAATCAAGTTAACCCGTATGTTACACTTTTTGGGGGGCAAGTGCTAGCAACAACATTGAGTGGAGTTTTTGAAAAGTACACATACACAGATAGGTAATTAGAGTCTATTGAGCCTCCAGCCGTTGTAATCTGGGACACCCATCACATCTGTCCACAAGAGATTACAACCTTGTGACATTTAATACTGAATTGGATGCAGCTGAGAATAAACTAAACACTAAATTGGTGAATTTATTGGAAACAAGCACGATAACAAGCATTTGGTGTTATAACAGCGCTATAGTTACAGACTGCAATAACCACCAGTTAGTTGCATGTTGTTATTACAGTGTAACTACGAGTCATTACAATTGACTACAATACTGGTTTGTGTAATTACATTGTATTAAGGACCCCTTAAAAAGTGCTACCTTGGTTGGGTTGTGTATTGGAGGACGCATGACTTTCACCCTTCGTCTCTCCCGAGCCCGTACGGGAGTTGTAGCGATGAGACAAGATAGTAGCTACTAAACAATTGGATACCACGAAATTGGGGAGAAAACGGGGTAAAAATTTAAATGAATAAAAAAAAGTGCTACTGAATACAAACACTAAATGCAATCAAAATCCACCGACTCATCTACAGCATAATTATTATTTTCATTTAGGTATTTTGATGCTCCATTTGTTTCTGAATGCTTTGATGTCTTTTTTCAAGCCCAACACGAGGTGAGGATGACATCCACAGGGCATCCTGAATCTATTCTGTCCCCGTAGGTAGGAAATATACATGAAACAGAACCAAATTAGAAAAGTTTTGATCATGTATAGATCAATCGGCAGTCTATTCAGATGTAAGTCAGAATAGTAGAGTAAACTAAAGCAGAGCGTATCCTGGCATCCTCAGTACTTTGTGATGATGTTCACACATCTAGGATCCAGTATGAAATTACATTGGCCAGCATTGATTTACAGTTAGCACCACCACTGAATTTCAATCATCTGTAGGCTACTCATTCTACATTCCATCCCTCCCATGTGGAACCTGTGTTTTGGTTACCTCTGAATGTATGAAAGGTGATCTCTGGGAGAAAACATTACACTGTCTGTGGCTGCAAGTAGTTTTAAAAGACAATAATACACCCCACACCTGCTAAGTACGTTAGTACTGGTTAACGGAATGTTTTTGTACATGTGGTTAGGTTTTTAACACAGACATTGGCAGCAGCCAATACAGTGCACTGCATCAACTTACTTCAGATGTGATGTGAGGAAACATGATATTAAGACAGATGGAAAGGTTTGAAGACAAATGGACCTAAGGGAGAGATTTGTAGATAAAGACGTTAATGAACATTCTATTAGTGACTCTTAGGGACAAATCTAAGTGACTGAGAAGTTGACAGAACAAAAGTAAACTTTTGTTCCCCCTCTGACTTTAAGTTCAAAGTTGCAGTATGTTCCCCTCTATATGCGTAATGTGGTGAGTAGGTCCCTTGGGGCCAACCTGAGGTGGCATCCTTTATCCATGACCTTAGCCAGGCTCCCCTTCCTACCGGCCCTGACAGCTCCACACAAGTAGACAAGAGCCCCAAATTCCTAATCACACTTCATTCTCCTCCTCTATCTGATCTATGATAGCACTAATAATAACCTGGCACTGCAGATTGTACCCAGTCTCCTTTGGTGCCCTGTACACCTTGAGCCTGTGCAGATTACAACCACCCATTCAGAGGCCATTAAAATGTTATTTACTTATCATCTTCACTTTGTGTGCCAGGCAGATGCCCACAGGGGAAGAATAAAGTGACCTTCCTATAGCCCTCAGTAAGTTACAGGAGGGTACACTATACCATTGCTCCTCTCCTGGTGATTTGTTCTTGTTGCCTAACCTTTAAAATAAATATGACTCACAGAGACAGCACAAAATAACCTCATCTGTTTCATCTAACATACACAGACCTGAAGTGGACCGACTTTGTCTAGGGTAATTGTTGTAAACATTTCCCAGCCAGAAGTACATGAAAATATCTCCTTCTGAGAGAGAGTTGTGATCAGACCAGGTGACTGTGTCATTTTGAGTGACAGTTCAGCCATTTCAGTAGCACAAATTATCTTTTTTCCCTCATTCTGCCTTACATGGGCAGTTTTTTCTTATCAAGGAGGAAGAGGCATGACCTGCTTAGGACATGCTTAACTTTCCCTAACCTTTCATACAGCTGATAATTTCCACTCAAGATTCTTCTCTCTTCAATATGCTGCCAGCACAAGAGGATATTATGCAAAGACCCACTGGACTGATAAATCCAGCGCTCAGAGTGACAAGCAATGGGGAGACCTTCCCAAATCTTCCCCTCACTTGATGACCGTTTCAGTCTGCCTAACCATCATCTTGCCAAGGGGACTCTATTACCTTGCAACTGTAGTCTGTGGCTATGTATGAGCAAAGAGTTTAATATGTGAATACATGTAAAACATTTTACTCATATTTAATTCAATACATTTTAATAATATATTATTCATTCAAGTTTATTCTCTACTCCAGAGGCAAATTACACCCAGCTTTACATAACTTTGTCACATAACCTTAAAAGAATGTTTCCAAATTTCCTGGGAATGCTCTCGGTTAGCCGGGTACGGCATTAGTCTTGTCTCTGGTCTCCCTGGTAGCACCATTTGATGAAAGAGAGAATGGGAAAAGGGCCCCAGCAGCACTAAATGATTGTCTAATGGATTCCTGCTTTACTGCTGGTAATCTGGTAATCAGAGGTTCAGAAGGAGCACATCTATCACTGAGGGAAAAAAATAAAAGTCTTAATATGTCCCGCTTCCTCTCACCCAAGGAGTAAATGTGGACCAGAGAAAAAAAACGGCCTTGTTTGAGGAGAGACTGCATCTATTGCCAACGATTTGTGGCAAACTAAGTAATTTCGATACCAGTCCATGTCCAGAGAGATGGAGCCTAAATTTAATAAGGAGCCAATTTACTGGCAAGTGGTATAGAAATGGAATTGCAGTTATCTTCTCTCCTTTTCTGCTCCGTTCTTCTCACAATCCAACTGAAAATCAGATGGGAGAAAAGAAACAAACACTACCAAAATAAGGCTATTTATTGATGTCAGACACATTGCTGCCACCTTTGAGCTGCTATCTTTTGGAAGGTGAACACAACATGTCCCCTCTATTTGGTTTAGGTCTGTTTTTCTATGAAACCACAAAGAGGGTAAGCTGTGAATGCATACTGAATATAGCTAAGGTCAATTTTCAAATGCAGGATCCATTTTGGAAAACTAAACACTCTTACTGAAAAAAACTGGCTGCTGGCAAACAGTTGTGGCAAACCTTTTGCCAATTTGCCGCACATTTGAGGCAAGCTCAAATTTTCACATGCAAATTAGTTTTGTGGAAAACTTGCGGCAAATCCACAATTTTGGGAAACTTGAGGCAAACACTCTACTGTTTGCTGCAAACTCAGTATGAATATGCTAATATTTCTTTTGGGGGGGGGGGGTTACTGTGTGTTAACATTGAAATGTTGTATCTACATAAACCAAATCACATGTGACTTCAAATGAACATGCTTCTCACAGAGAAAACTAAACATACTAAATGTACTAAACAACATATATTCAATGTTTTAACAGAAAAATAAATCCAATACAACTTGAAATCATTAGCATGCTAATGAAGAAATTAGAAAAGACTGAATATTTCCCAAATAAAATGTTTATTTCATATTTTTATGTAGCCATAAGATTTACATTTGAGAAATGTGAACACTATGGGGATGCTGACCTTAGGGTGTTTAAAAGGGGCAACTACAGAATGTACATGAGCCAAGTGAAAACTGACCATTAGCTTTCGATCAATGGGAGTTTCAAAAAATGATTCAAACAACAAAAATCAAAACAAACCGAGTACACAACTATTGCATTTTTGAGTGAACTTTGGAGATGGCGGCCCTGTGGAAATCCTTTGTCTGAAACTTGTTGAAATCATGCACTGAAACAATCAGAAAACATAAAACCAAAATAAATTAGGATACTGAAAACATCTATTTTGGCATGTTAAAAGGTGTAGTCAGTGGCTAATGTAAGGATTTGGCTTTGGATAAACGTGGTCATCTGTTACAAAGTTGACTTGGTGTTGCTATGCTGCTCACTGAAACTGGCAGTCTATATATTTTTCAGCAAGGAAACAATGTTTCTGTTTGTATAAATGCTATGTAAACAAATGATGTAGCTAGCATAGCTGGGACTTAGGCCTACTAAATCTACCTTTAAATGTGTGGCCAACCGTTCCTAGAGAGTCACAGAATACAATATTTTTCTCCAGCCAAGCCTCAACACAATTGATTCCAACTAATCAACTGCTGTAATTATGATATTGAATATAGTCTGGGGATCATTAAGAGACAGCCATCTACTGGTTCTCTTCTTCCTGACTCAGGTGTATAAGGCTTGGGTGGAAGAAAAGCAACATAAAATTCACTTACATCTAATATGGAAATTCAAATTATTTTTTCAAAATGAATTATTGTTAACTTACATCTCAAAGCCATGCACACAAGAAGATTTGACCTGCTACACACATATTTCTGTCCTCAGTTTGACTGAAGGCCTCAATCTGTATTTTTTGGCTTGTAACGGATTGCTTCTAGAAAGAGAGAAGGAAACAACACACGATCAAAATGAGCTAGCTACAAGCTTAAAGCAAATAAATATCTAATTGTTACAAAGAATGAATGTATGAGCTACATTTATGAGAATAATACATGCATTTGCTTACTTTATCAAGCTTAAAGACGATACATTAATTTATCGCTCAAAAAAAATGAGTGAGTGCATTACAAACACCTTTCCAGGGTGTTAATAATGCCTCCTCCCCATACAGCCTCTTCCAACACCACAGGTAGGAGAAGGGTATCCATTTTGCCAAAGTTAAGTTTTGCTTTGATGTCATATTGTTGCTACCTTAGGTGTTGTGCTAGCCAACATGCTACTGAACAGTTACACTATCATATTGGCCTGCATATTGGTATTAAAGACAGCAACTGTCATGCCCTGATCTGTTTCACCTGTCCTTGTGATTGTCTCCACCCCCTTCCAGGTGTTGCCCATCTTCCCCTGTGTTTTCTGTCTCTGTTGCCAGTTCGTCAAGTTTACCAGCGTTCGTCCTGTCAGTGCCTGTCTTTTCCCAGCCTCTTTTTTTTCTTCTCATCCTCCTGTTTTTTTGTTGTTGCCCTTGCCAGTCCCGACCCTGTACCCGCCCGGCCGGCCTCTCTGCCCGTCCATGACCCTGAGCATGCCTGCCGTCTTGTACCCTTGCTCCACTTCTGGATTACTGAACACTGCCGTCCTGTACCTTTGCTCCTACTCTGGATTATCGTCCCCTGTGGTTACATTAAACATGGTTACTTTACTTTGGTTACTTTACTTTACAGACTGCACTTGGGTCTTACCTTGTTTCCTGATAGCAACGTATTCAAGTGTTTAGGCAACTTATTACATAGCCAGCTAGCACATTTAATGTGCAAAAATATGATAGCTAAGCTTAGCAAGCTAAATGCTAGCCAGCTAGCTAAATGCTAGACAGTCAGTGACGCTGAAAGATTGAAACTGGTATCAGCAAAATGTGTTTCACTCTCACATAAAACTAGGCATCAATTAGCTTACAACATTTGAAAGTTTATTAGAAAGTTAACACTTACCGGACAACTTTGCTAGATTGCTTGGTTTACATTTTCCAACATATTTTTCTAATCCCAATGATTCGTGGTCAACGGTTACTGTTTTTGGAACTCGTGTTCACCTGAAATGGCTTTTGTAAAACTGTTTGCCAATAGTGACAAATATTGTTCCCAAAAGTTTGTCAGATTCAAATACAATCTTGAGGGAATTGTTTGCCAGAAAAAAACTCTGAACTATTTGCCACTAGTGGCAAATGTTATTTTTGCCACAGATTCCCCACTAATGGAAAACTTCTGGCAACATTTTGTGGCACACCATTTAGTTAGCAGCAAATTTGCCACAAACTTGTGGAAGTTTGCTGCAACCACATTTTGTGGTTATCCTTGGACTATTCCTCTAGACTGGAGTGTCTTAAAGGTCCAATGCTGCCATTATCTCAATATCAACTCATTTCTGGTTAACATATTTGATTAACAATTAATCACATTGGCCAAAGATGGGAGAGGAAATTGATCATTCATGACCACATGGTATAAAAATGGGGAGTGGTGGAAAATGGCATCTGACTGCAGCCACATCAGAGTGATTTCGAGTAGCCTGCCATGCCTGCAGTGAACAATGCTTTATTGAATGCCTGGGTGGGATGTGATTATAATAATACTAGGCCTAAAAGTAATGAAATTAGAATTATTAATCAGCCATTGATTGAACTGCTGTGTTTTGCCTTCCACTTCAGGGAAAGAGCTTGCAGACCTCCACTGGGCATTTGTGATGGATGAATACACATTAAAACGTAGAACACATTGGGGGAAAGTGCTTATGTGCATTTGTTTGTGTGTCTTCATGTCTGCATTATGCATAGCTCATAAGGCGTTCTAAATGGGCTCATGATGCATTATGAAGAGGGTTTTCATAGGGAATTTGACCAAATATACTATTGTGAATGTCTAATGAATATTCAATCATGGCAAGAAATAATCATGAACACATGGAGATAGAGTTCAACTCTGCACATGGAATGGTGAGATTATTCTGTCCATTGAGCATTATTGCTTTTGGGGGGGGTTAATTTATTATTCCCAGTTGACTTGTAATATAGGCATATGATCCAATGACTGCTATCTGCTATCTTAATGCATTATAGCTCATTAATCTATGATACTGTAGCTTTATCTGTAGATTACAGAAGTATTGGATTTCAAGACTAATACTGTCACCTAAAGTTTTTTATTTATTTTTTATCTTCCTCAATATGCACGGGGATGCATGGGTCCTTTGAATGAACCTCATTAGCTAGGTTTGGATCCAGTTTGCAAATATTCTAAAATCTGCATAAAACAATATCTGCATTTTCTCACCAGAGATGTTTCAATCAAACTGACCTTTTTGCTAATAAGACTGTGCGTGATGAAGTAGTGCATAAAAATACAAATCTGTTGAATTCTCATGTACCCCATATACAGTGCGGGTAGCCTTACCAACAATTCCTACAGGAATCCTGCATGAAAAAATCAGCAGGAAACATGCAGAATATATATCCTGCAGGAGTAGGAAGTCCTACAGGATATCCCACAGGTTTTTCAGGGCCACTTTCATGTAGGGCAAGTTGTTCAGGAAAACAATCTGGCAGGAATCCATCAGAATATATATCTTGCAGGAATAGGAATTCCTGCAGGATCCTGTAGGAAACTTGCAGGTTATTCTTCAGGAAAACAATCCTGCAGGAATCCTGCAGAATATACAGTTTTAGTCAGAAGTTTACATACACCTTAGCCAAATACATTTAAACTCAGTTTTTCACAATTCCTGACATTTAATCCTAGTAAAAATTCCCTGTATTAGGTCAGTTAGGATCACCACTTTATTTTAAGAATGTGAAATGTCAGAATAATAGTAGAGAGAATGATTTATTTCATCTTTTATTTCTTTCATCACATTCCCAGTGGCTCAGAAGTTTACATACACTCAATTAGTATTTGGTAGCATTGCCTTTAAATTGTTGAACTTGGGTAAAACGTTTCAGGTAGCCTTCCACAAGCTTCCCACAATAAGTTGGGTGAATTTTGGCCCATTGCTCCTGACAGAGCTGGTGTAGCTGAGTCAGGTTTGTAGGCCTCCTTGCTCGCACACGCTTTTTCAGTTCTGCCCGCACATTTTCTATGGGATTGAGGTCAGGGCTTTGTGATGGCCACTCCAATACCTTGACTTTGTTGTCCTTAAGCCATTTTGCCACAACTTTGGAAGTATGCTTGGGGTCATTGTCCATTTGGAAGACCCATTTGCGACCAAGCTTTAACTTCCTGACTGATGTCTTGAGATGTTGCTTCAATATGTCCACATAATCCTTCCTATTCGCGTCTTCTTCCTGAGCAGTATGATGGCTGCATGGTCCCATGGTGTTTATACTTATGTACTATTGTTTGTACAGATGAACGTGGTACCTTCAGGTATTTGGAAATTGCTCCCAAGGATGAACCAGACTTGTGACGGTCTACAATTCTTTTTTATGAGGTCTTGGCTGATTTCTTTTGATTTTCCCATGATGTCAAACAAAGAGGCACTGAGTTTGAAGGTAGGTTTTGAAATACATCCACAGGTACACCTCCAATTGACTCAAATGATGTCAATTAGCCTATCAGAAGCTTCTAAAGCCATGACATACTTTTCTGAAATTTTCCAAGCTGTATAAAGGCACAGTCAACTTAGTGTATGTAAACTTCTGACCCACTGGAATTGTGATATAGTGAATTATAAGTGAAATAATCTGTCTGTAGACAATTGTTGGAAAAATGACAAATTAGATGTCCTAACCGACTTGCCAAAACTATAGTTTGTTAACAAGACATTTGTGGAGAAACACTTAGGTTGGAGTCATTAAAACTAGTTTATGTAAACATAAACTTCAACTGTAAATCCTGCAGGATTAGGAAGTACTGCAGAATATCCCACAGGATTTCTAGGGCCACTTTCATGCAATAGAATTCCTGCAGGATTCATTATGAATCATGCAGATAGTCCTTCAGCAAAACAATCCTGCAGGAATCCTGCAGATGGTCCTCAAATTAATCCTGCATGATTGTTTCCTGAAGGACTACCTGCAGGAATTGTCCTATACCAAAATGGTCCTAAAATCCTGTGGGATATCCTGTAGGTAAATCCACATGATTTCCATGGCCATTTTCAGGTAGGACAACCTGCAGGATTCCTTCTTCATCTTTTAGAGAATTTCATGTAGGACAATCCACGTTCTTTCAAAAGAACAGACAGATTGTACAAGATATATGGTTGCATGGCAATTGTATTATCCAATGAAGCAACAGCCAACGTGTTTGTTTGTCCATTTCACAAGCACTGCATAAAATAATATTCATAGGAGAAAGAAAATACAAGATTTTGAATAAATATGGTAAAAGCACATTTTGTAACAAGAGTGAGAGTCATGGTGACATCACATGAACGTCTTATGTGTATTGGTGTGACGGGAAATAGATGTCTGAAATGGTAAACTTGGTGATAGTTGGTTTTAATATGGCTGGTACACCAACAACAGCTGTGAGTACGTACAGTGCATTCGGAAAGTATTCAGACCCTTTCACTTTTTCCACATTATATTATGTTGCAGCCATATTCTAAAATGGCTCAATCTACACACAATATCCCATAATGACAAAGCAAAACAGGTTTTTAGACAATTTTGTTAATTTATTACAAATAAAAACACTGAAATATCACATTTACATAAGTATTCAGACCCTTTACTCAGTACTTTGCTGAAGCACCTTTGGCAGCGATTACAGCCTCGAGTCTTCTTAGGTATGACTCTTCAAGCTTGGTACACCTGTATAAGGGGAGTTTCTCTCATTGTTCTCTGCAGATCCCCCCAAGTTCAGATTGGATGGCGAGCGTTACTGCATTTTTAGGTCTCGCCAGAGATGTTCAATCAGGTTCAAGTCTTGGCTCTGGCTGGGCCACTCAAGGACATTCAGAGACTTGTCCAAAGCCACTCCTGTGTTGTCTTGGATGTATGCTTAGGGTTGTTGTCCTGTTGGAAGGTGAACCTTCGCCCGAGTCTGAGGGCCTGAGCACTCTGGAGGAGGTTGTCATCAAGGATCTCTCTGTACTTTGCACCATTCATCTTTCCCTCGATCTTGAGTAGTCTCCCAGTCCCTGCCGCTGAAAAGAATCCCCACAGCATGATTTTACCACCACCAAGCTTCACCATAGGAATGGCGCCAGGTTTCCTCCAGACGTGATGCTTGGTATTCAGGCCAAAGAGTTCAATCTTGGTTTCATCAGACTAGAAAATCTTGTTTCTCATGGTCTGAGAGTCCTTTAGATGCCTTTTGGCAAACTACAAGCAGCTGTCATGTGCCTTTTACCGAGGAGTCTTCCATCTGGCCACTCTACCACTCTACCATAAAGGCCTGTTTGGTGGAGTGCTGCAGAGATGGTTGTCCTTCTGGAAGGTTCTCCCATCTCCACAGATGAGCTCTAGAGCTCTGTCAGAGTGACAATCTGGTTCTTAGCCACCTCCCTGACCAAGGCCCTTGATCCGTTTTTATTTTTAATACATTTGCAAACATTTCTTAAACCTGTTTTTGCTTCGTCATTATGGGGTGTGTGTAGATTAAAGAAGAACATTTTTATTTAATCCATTTTAGAATATGTCTGTAACGTAACAAAATGTGGAAAAGGTGAGGGGGGGGGGGGGGGGGGGGGGGGGTCTGAAGACTTTCCAAATGCACTGTATGTGTGTTAGGCTCCGTTATAAAGAGAGATATGAGAGGCTGAAACTGTGTGTGGTGTTACCTTCGCCTGCATGGCTGTCCAGTTGTGCCTTCTGTGGTAGTCAGTCTCACTGTTGTTTAACAGGCTCTCTATCTCAACTGGGGAGCACAGGAGACAGATGAGAGGGCAGAGTTCAGAATATAACTGCAGAACATCTGTGTGTTACATAAATGACAGCGACAAAATAATGCAAATTATACGTATATTGTAGTAGTAAAAGACAAGCTACTCACATTTAACTCGTAGACTACTGGATTAATGGAGCTCCAAATGAGACAAAGAATCAGAAACAGTATAAGTAAATGTATTGTCTTCTAATGCACTTACCAACTCTAATGTGGTGTGGTGGCCTTCTTCTAAACTGTTAGAAATACAAGGTAAAGAATTACAGTGAAATACTAGGTGTGTGTGTGTTTTCTGTGCTCCCTGTAGTCTAAGCTCTAAGGGAAAAGAAGATAACTCACATGGTGGTGGTGGTGAAACTGTTCAGGTGAAACTGTTCAACCAAGCTAAAAGTAAAACAGAGAGAAAGTAATGTAAAAATTATCAATTTCTATTTAAATTAAACTATTGGTATATTCAATATTTTTCAGTGAAAATAATCTTATATTTCATAGATAAATTGCATACTTGTGTTCTGTCTAGAGCGTATAGCGAGTACGGAAGTCCACTGTCATTTTTCAAGTGCGATTCCAAACCCAGAATGTGAAACGACAAGTATGTACTAGGTTTGCCGGAAGTTCTATAAGCGTTATTGGGAGGTCTGGAGAACAAATCACGCATGGGAGCATACATTTAGAAAATCGTGTAGCAAATTGTTTTTTTCCATTTGTTTTCAGGGACAGATGACAACTGATGCATTCATTTCCCTCCATGGCATTGGCTTGGCAGGACAAAAGTGGAAGACTGGTTTGGAGGCAAGACATTTTAACAACATCTGATTAAAAACATAGGAAATATAGATAGCTGTGTTCTGTTCAATCTACAGTTGCTAGCCAGCCAATTATTTCTACATTCTTGTATACAAAGGGTTGTTTTTTTAAATAATGTAATTATCAAATAAAAGTAAATCAGTGACAACTTGATCAAGCCCAGTTAAAAAGATAAAAACATATTTTTTTTATATGAATATGCAGAACTGTTTACAAAGCCATTGCACATTATCAAAGATACAGTAGTTGTGGTTCTCAGCAACTTGAACCAGCACTGACATTTGAGCAGTGAGGTTAATTTATCCTCCCTTGGCCTTATGTTTCTGCTCTGTTCTCCTCAGGTTCAAGCACATCCCACCCCATCACCCAGACAGATTACCTTTTGAAGACAGATCATTTGTTCATTTAACATGGTGGGATTGTGCCAGTAAAATTGTGCCTGTTCCCAAGAGCTCCAAGGTAACCTGCCTAAATGACTATCGCCCTGTTGCACTCACATCTGTAATTAGGAAGTGCTTTGAAAGGTTGGTCATGACACACATCAACACCATCATCCCAGACACTCTAGACCAACTCTAATTCGCACACCGCCCTAACAGATCCACAGATGATGCAATCTCAATTGCACTTCACACTGCCCTCTCCCACCTGGACAAGAGGGGAAATAACTATGTGAGAGTGCTGTTCATAGACCACAGCTCTGCATTCAACACAATAGTCCCCTCATCACCAAGATAGGGACCCTGGGACTGAACCCCTCCCTCTGCAAATGGATCCTGGACAGGTCGTTCCCAGATGGTGAGGGTAGGCAACAACGGGGGCCCCTCAGGGGTGTGTTCTTAGTCCCCTCCAGTACTCCCTGTTCACCCACGACTGATTGGCTGTGCACAACTCCAACACCATCATCATGTTTGCTGATGACACAACGGTGGTAGGCCTGATCACTGACGGCGATGAGTCAGCCTACAGGGAGAAGGTCAGAGACTTAGCAGTGTGGTTCCAGAACAACGTCAGTAAGAACAAATATCTGATCATGGACTATAGGAGAAATGGGAGAGCACACCCCCATCCACATTGACAGGGCTGTTGTGGAGCGGGTCGAGAGCTTTAAGTTCCTTGTCATCCACATCACTAAGGACTTGAAGAGGGCACGACAGCGCCTCTTCCCCCTCAGGTGGCTGAAAAGATTTGGCATGGGTCCTCAAATCCTCAAAAAGTTCTACAGCTGCACCATCAAGAGCATATTGACTGGCTGCATCGCCGCTTGGTATGGCAAATGCACTACCCTCGATCACAAAGCGCTACAGAGGGTGATGTGGACAGCCCAGTACATCACTGGAGCAGAGCTCCCTGCCATCCAGGACCTCTATATCAGGTAAATAACTACAAATATAAATAAATTTAACCTAATTGTACTGGTACACAAATTCTGTAGATGGTATTGCAGGTGTAGCAATGCTTGTACCCCCAAGCCATAAGACTGCTAAATAGCCAGATTGCTAAATAGTCAATTAATGGTACCTAAACTATCTGCACTGACTCTACACATACTCACTAGACTTTATATACACAATATACACACACTCACTACACTTTATATACACAATATACACACACTCACTAGACTTTATATACACACACTCACTAGACTTTATATGCACCATATACACACACTCACTAGAATTTAAATGCACACTCACTAGACTTTACATACACACTCACTAGACTTTATACACACACACACACAAACACACACACTCACACACTACACTGCCACTCCCACACAAATCCCTCACAGATTGAAACACTACACACACACACACACACACACACACACACACACACACACACACACACACACACGACACACACGCAACACAAACATACTGTACATACACACGTACACACACTTTTACACTCATTATTTACAGGCTGCTACTCTGTTCTTTATTTTACTCTTATTATTATCTATCCAGATGCCTAATCACTTTACCCTGCCTTCATGTACATAGTATCTACCTCAAGTACCTCGTACCTCTGCACATTGATATGGTACTGATACTCCCTGTTTATGGCTCCATTCTTGAGTATTTTATAATTATTCCCTGTTCGTTACTATTTTATTTATTATGATAATTTTTCAACTGCATTGTTGGGGAAGGTTCATAAGCAAGCATTTCACTGTAAAGTCTACACCAGTTGTATTTGGAGCATGTGATAAATACAATTTGATATGAATCCTCTAACGACAAAACATTGGCACAATGGTCTGAACAAAAACTGCACAAGGTGGGGTGGGAGGTAGCCTAGCGGTCAAGAGCATTGAGCCAGTATCTGAAAGGTTGCTGGCTGATATCAACGAGTCGACTAGGTAAAAAATATGTTGATGCGCTTTTGAGTAAGGCACTTAACCACTAATTGCTTATGTAAGTTGCTCTGGATAAGAGTGTCTGCAAAATTACAAAAGATGTAATGAAAATTGAAGTTTCTAAACTGATTAGAATACCATCTTTTTTCTGACAACCTTTTCATGTGAATAATACATTGCAGTCATGTCCTCCTCTTTGGTGGGTCAAGACAAATCTTAAATCTCAAATCTTAAAAGACAAGATTGTTTGTTTGTTTTATTTTAGCGGAGGTTCTTATAGATTATGTTTATGATTGAGTGTTTTCCCATGCAGGATCATCTGAAGATGGATTGGACTATGAGGCAACTCTCACATCAATGCACAGTGATTAAAGGAATTGACAATAAACCTGTCAAGGTAGCTGAGCAATTAACTGAATGATACTGTAACAAACTGATATGAAAACCACCGTTTTGTTCACATTTTTCACTTTATCACAGTGTTGAAACATGCAATACTATAGCTACCTACTACACCTTTATACCAATTTCCATTAAAAAAAGTTATTTACAGTGCCTTGCGAAAGTATTCGGCCCCCTTGAACTTTGCGACCTTTTTCCACATTTCAGGCTTCAAACATAAAGATATAAAACTGTATTTTTTTTGTGAAGAATCAACAACAAGTGGGACACAATCATGAAGTGGAACGACATTTATTGGATATTTCAAACTTTTTTAACAAATCAAAAACTGAAAAATTGGGCGTGCAAAATTATTCAGCCCCCTTAAGTTAATACTTTGTAGCGCCACCTTTTGCTGCGATTACAGCTGTAAGTCGCTTGGGGTATGTCTCTATCAGTTTTGCACATCGAGAGACTGAAATTTTTTCCCATTCCTCCTTGCAAAACAGCTCGAGCTCAGTGAGGTTGGATGGAGAGCATTTGTGAACAGCAGTTTTCAGTTCTTTCCACAGATTCTCGATTGGATTCAGGTCTGGACTTTGACTTGGCCATTCTAACACCTGGATATATTTATTTTTGAACCATTCCATTGTAGATTTTGCTTTATGTTTTGGATCATTGCCTTGTTGGAAGACACATCTCCGTCCCAGTCTCAGGTCTTTTGCAGACTCCATCAGGTTTTCTTCCAGAATGGTCCTGTATTTGGCTCCATCCATCTTCCCATCAATTTTAACCATATTCCCTGTCCCTGCTGAAGAAAAGCAGGCCCAAACCATGATGCTGCCACCACCATGTTTGACAGTGGGGATGGTGTGTTCAGCTGTGTTGCTTTTACGCCAAACATAACGTTTTGCATTGTTGCCAAAAAGTTCAATTTTGGTTTCATCTGACCAGAGCACCTTCTTCCACATGTTTGGTGTGTCTCCCAGGTGGCTTGTGGCAAACTTTAAACAACACTTTTTATGGATATCTTTAAGAAATGGCTTTCTTCTTGCCACTCTTCCATAAAGGCCAGATTTGTGCAATATACAATATATATATTGTTGTCCTATGGACAGAGTCTCCCACCTCAGCTGTAGATCTCTGCAGTTCATCCAGAGTGATCATGGGCCTCTTGGCTGCATCTCTGATCAGTCTTCTCCTTGTATGAGCTGAAAGTTTAGAGGGACGGCCAGGTCTTGATAAATTTGCAGTGGTCTGATACTCCTTCCATTTCAATATTATCGCTTGCACAGTGCTCCTTGGGATGTTTAAAGCTTGGGAAATCTTTTTGTATCCAAATCCGGCTTTAAACTTCTTCACAACAGTATCTCGGACCTGCCTGGTGTGTTCCTTGTTCTTCATGATGCTCTCTGCGCTTTTAACGGACCTCTGAGACTATCACAGTGCAGGTGCATTTATACGGAGACTTGATTACACACAGGTGGATTGTATTTATCATCATTAGTCATTTAGGTCAACATTGGATCATTCAGATATCCTCACTGAACTTCTGGAGAGAGTTTGCGGCACTGAAAGTAAAGGGGCTGAATAATTTTGCACGCCCACTTTTTCAGTTTTTGATTTGTTAAAAAAGTTTGAAATATCCAATAAATGTCGTTCCACTTCATGATTGTGTCCCACTTGTTGTTGATTCTTCACAAAAGAATACAGTTTTAAATATTTATGTTTGAAGCCTGAAATGTGGCAAAAGGTCGCAAAGTTCAAGGGGGCCGAATACTTTCGCAAGGCACTGTATATTTGAACGTATTACTGTAATGCAATTATGTATTCACACATTATGTTGAAAGAAACATAAATATGGTTAAGGTTAACACATTGACATATTTACAGTCACCTCATACAAGTACTTGGATGTATGGCTAGACAGTTCACTGTCCTTCTCTCAGCACATATCAAAGCTGCAGGTTAAAGTTAAATCTAGACTTGGTTTCCTCTATCAAAATGTATAGATCGGCAGGTAAGGGTGCTCTCGAGCGGCTGTATGTTCTTTACCATTCGGCCATCAGATTTGCCACCAATGCTCCTTATAAGACACATCACTGCACTCTATACTCCTCTATAAACTGGTCATCTCTGTATACCCGTCGCAAGGCCCACTGGTTTATGCTTATTTATAAAACCCTCTTAGGCCTCACTCCCCCCTATCTGAGATATCTACTGCAGTTCTCATCCTCCACATACATCACCCATTCTGCCAGTCACATTCTGTTAAAGGTCCCCAAAGCACACACATCCCTGGGTCGCTCGTCTTTTCAGTTCGCTGCAGCTAGTGACTGGAACGAGCTGCATCAAAACACTTCAACTGGACAGTTTTATCTCAATCTCGTCATTCATAGACTCAATCATGGGCACTCTTACTAACAGTTGTGGCTGCTTTGTGTGATGTATTGTTGTCTCTACCTTCTTGCCCTTTGTGCGGTTGTCTGTGCCAAATAATGTTTGTACCATGTTTTGTGCTGCTACCATGTTGTGTTGCTACCATGTTGTTGTCATGTTGTGTTGCTACCATGCTGTGTTGTCATGTGTTGCTGTCTTGCTATGTTGTTGTCTTTAGGTCTCTCTTTGTGTAGTGTTGTCTCTCTTGTCGTGATGTGTGTTTTGTCCTGTATTTATATGTTTTTTTTTATTTTTTTAAATCCCAGCCCCCGTCCCTGCAGAAGGTCTTTTGCCTTTTGGTAGGCTGTCATTGTAAATAAGAATTTGTTCTTAACTGACTTGCCTAGTTAAGTAAAGGTTAAATAAAAAATAAAATAAAAATGTTTTGGCGTACATTCAAGTCACCAAAACATTAGT
This sequence comes from Oncorhynchus clarkii lewisi, assembly GCF_045791955.1. Lineage (NCBI taxonomy): Eukaryota > Metazoa > Chordata > Actinopteri > Salmoniformes > Salmonidae > Oncorhynchus > Oncorhynchus clarkii. Next base: position 15,358,814 of record NC_092176.1, read on the forward strand.
CAAATTGAATTCAAGTGGTAGGAAAAAGAATGGGCTTGCCAGTGACAAAACCAAAACACAGCCCCGTGTTTCTAACCAGATGCAGCTGTGGCCATGTGTAGAGTTAATGTCACAGAGGATCAGCCAGTTACTGTTTCAGGCTGATGTAGACAATGTGTTACTGTGACTGTCTGAACACAGCCATTCAGACAGTTGTAGAACCATGTGCAAAGCTTCCTGTTGCAAATTGTCATCTAGTTCCTCAGTATGCAAATATTTCAGATGGCCACTGTGTCATGGCCATTGGTTTCCGGCTTCCATATCCCATATACTACCTACCACCGTTGTGCCCGTGAGCAAGGCACTTTACCCCTCAGTGCTCCAGGGTCACTGCTCAGCAGCAGCCCCTGTGCGTCTCCCAGCCTGTGATGTGTGTTGTGTGTCAGGTTGGGTACTGTGACAGCAAAAATGAAATAATATCCATGCAATTTGACCAATTAAGCTAGTATTGTATTGTATAAAACAACTCTACTTCAAATCAGGGAGAGTAGCCTATACATGGATAAACTGAGTGTGTTAACTTTGCTGTTAGGTCTCAATACAGGAGATATGTGTTATCTTCCCCTGGCTGGTGGAGAGCGTTGTTGGCAGCCTGGATGGCAGCACTGTTGGTTGGAGTCTTTCCTCCCTACAAGCCAACAGCAGTGACTACAACAATATACTGGAGTTCCTACAACTAAAGGTGGACCTGTCAGTGATTTGAGACATTCCACATCTTGCCATTGATAATATTACTAATGTGTATTGCACCTACAGTATACTAATAAACATGGTAGTTTTTACCAACATGCAATATTTTGCAGTGGCCCAATGCTGGAAATTGTTTATAAACTTCAAGCTGAAGAATATAAGTTTGACATCCAAGTCACACGTTGACCTGTATGAGTTCAACATAAATGCTAATTGCACAGTGTTATTACAGCATTACTTCACAATGTCATCACGTTAATTAAAATATCTGTAGTTAAACTCCTATTGGTCTACCTTCCTGTATGAATGCTACGTTTTTTAATTTCATTTTAACAGGATCGTGTGAGAATTTCCATCCAAGAGAGGGTAATTTCAAACAGACGGATATTTCAGAATCAGAGATTGCAAAAAGGATACTGAGTGACAATCTTTGACACAATGATAACTATTACTATGTACAGTATTATTGTATACTCTTTATCCACTTTAGTGTTGTTCTTAACTGTCACTAGATGCCTTTGAATAGTTAATGTTTTACTTTGACACAAGTGTCATTACACAGAGGGTAGAACTAAGTGCTATTCCATTTAATTAGTTTCAAATAAAGTCATTAATATAGTCAATCCACTGCCAATAGTATCATTTTGTAACCTGACTGTTTTCTGTTTTTTAATTGATGACTTAGGATCACCCATCAGGGCAGCAAACCTACATCTCTAACAATCTACTTTGCCTTCGTGGATGGATATCTAAAACACTTTCTCCCTACAGAAGACCCCTTGACCTCACACGTTCCAAGGTACAGCCAGCCTATGCCTTTCACAATGCAATAAGACCAACACGTCATTTATTAATGTAAGACAAAAATTAAATATAATATATGCTTGTTTTGATGGTTCCCCAGGTCCTCTAGGTATGGTGAAACGAGCAAATGCCTGTTGAAATGCCAGTGCCCTGTTAACACTGGGACAACCAATCAGGGGATCTGAAGATCAGAGACTATGCTACAGTTGAGTGAGATATATCTGGGTTGGACGGAGACCCTTTTAATACAGCAATCTTGGGTTGTCTCACAACTTTTGTGCAGTTGCTGATTCATTGTCTGACGTTGTTTATTGTCTCTGCTTTAGATATTTCTGGAGATATGGCTGTCACATTTCCCCTTGGAGACACACCAGAAGCTCAATGAAGTCTTTCCTACCTTCCTTCGATGACTCATTCTTCATGACTAACATGCACTTCTATTCACATTTGTATTCTAACGGTTTAGGGAAAAAATAAGAAACCTGCACACTGCTCTTGCTTGTATCACTGCTCTTTAATAAGCTTTAGGCCTCAAGGCCTTCCTCAGAGTTTTTGTGAGTGTTTAATTAGCACCTTTATGTAGACACAGCTCCACCCACATTCGTTCAATGCATCGAATGGGGTTGGAGTCGAAAGGAAAATGAGTAAGTGTTACCAAATATTAGTATAAAGTGTGTACATAAAATGTGTTAAACACGTCTGTAAAACCCCAATGAGCACATCGACCCACCAAGCAAGCCTTCATAAATCACTGGACACAGCGCAAGAAAAACGTCAAGATTAATCTGAAGTGGTGGCATTAATTAATGTTCACATTTACAACATAACATACATAGACATTTCATCATTAAAGACCTTGAGGAAATAATGTACGGAGGGTGAAAATCTCAAAAGTTCTATTTTACTCAGAGTAGTATCTACAGTATATCACCTCCCCTGTCTGATATCTTAACTTTCTCTATGCCACAGAATCTAAAGGTAGAAATGTCCTGTTTTTGGTCATTAAAATGTACCGTGACTGGATAATCTCTGTCGTTTCTCCTGATTGAACTTTTGTGTTCATTAATTCTGTGTAACGATTTTCATTGATGGAAGGAGAGGAGGACAAAAGTGCAGCATGGTAGGTATCCATAATACTTTTAATTAAGAATGAATACACGAACAAAAACAACAAAACGATAAACGAACAGTTCTGACAGGTGCAACAAACACTAACCAGAAAATAATCACCCACACCACAAAATGGGAAAACAGGCTACCTAAGTATGGCTCTCAATCAGAGACAACGATAGACAGCTGCCTCCGAGAACCATACCAGGCCAAACACATAGAAAAGAAAACCTAGACCTACAACATAGAATACACACCCACATCACACCCTGACCAAACTAAAAATAGAAACATATAAAGCAATCTACGGTCAGGGAATGACAGTACCCCCCCCCCCCCCCCCCCCCCCAAAGGTGCGGATTCCGGCCGCAAAACCTAAACCCATGGGGTAGGGTCTGGGTGGGCATCTGTCCGCGGTGGCAGTGGCGGCTCTGGCGCGGGATGTGGACCCCACTCCAGCATAGTCTTGGCCCACTTAAGTGGCGCCTTTGGAGCGGCGACCCTTGACGCCGATCTCGGACTGGGAACCCTTGCAGCGGGCCCCGAATCGACGGGAGACACCGTCAGCGCCGGAAAGGCGGGCGGCTCCGGCAGCTCCTGACTGACGGGCGGCTCCGGCAGCGCCGGAGTGAAGGGCAACTCCGGCAGCTCCTGACTGACGGGCGGCTCCGGCAGCTCTTGACTGACAGGCAGCTCCGGCAGCGCCGGAGTGAAGTGCGACTCCGGCTGCTCTGGACAGCTCCGGCAGCTCCTGACTGACGGGTGGCTCCGGCAGCTCCTGACTGACGGGCGGCTCCGGCAGCTCCTGACTGACGGGCGGCTCCGGCAGCTCCTGACTGACGGGAGAACCTGGAGTGAGGAGACGGAGAGACTGGGAAGACCTACAGGAGGCCTGGTGCGTGGAGGAGGCACCGGATGGACCGGGCTGTGGGGGAGCACTGGAGCTCTGGTGCGTAGCCTTGGCACCTCTCCTCCAGGCTGGATGACCACTTTAGCCCGGACCCTCCAGAGTGCAGGCACAGGTTGAACCGGGCTGTGGGTGAGCACTGGAGATCTGGTGCATACCACTCGCACCTCTCCCTTAGGCTCAATGCCCACATTCACCCGGCACGGGCGGAGCACAGGCATAGGGCAAACTGCACCCTCCCTGCGCCCTGGAGACACAGCACGCAGCGCCGGGGCAGGATACCCTGGGCCGAAACTGCTTACCGGAGACGAAACACGTTGAGCTGGCACAACACGCCCTGGCTGGATGCCCACTCTCGCATGGCACTTGCGGGGGGCTGGCCTATAGCGCACCGGGCTATGAGCGTGTATTGGCGACACCGTGCGCTTGACGGTGCCTGACCAATACTGCGCTTCTTCTGGTAAGCACGGGGAGTTGGCTCAGGTCTATCGCCTGACTCCGGCAATGCCCCCCCCAAAAAATGTTGGGGGCTGCCTCTCGTGCCTGTTGCACTGCCTTACCTCATATCGCCGCCGCTCAGCTTTCGCTGCCTCCAGCTTTTCCTTGGGGCGGCGATATACCCAGCCTGTGCCCAGGGTCCATTGCTGTCCAATATCTCCTCCCAAGTCCAGGAGTCCAGAACCCTCTGCTACTGGTTACCACGCTGCTTGGTCCTTTTTTGGTGGGTAGTTCTGTAACGGTTTTCTTCCTCTTCTGACGAGGAGTAGGATAGATCGGACCAATATGCAACGTGGTACGTGTCCATGTTAATATTTATTTAAACTGAACACTAAAACAAAATAACAAGAGAACGAACGAAAACAAAACAGTTCTGTCTGGTGCAGACAGCCCATAGTGGGAAAACAGGCTGCCTAAGTATGGTTCTCAATCAGAGACAACGATTGACAGCTGCCTCTGATTGAGAACCATACCAGGCCAAAACCAGAAATACAAAACATAGAATGCCCACCCCAAATCACGCCCTGACGAAACTAAAACATAAACATAAAAAAGGAACTAAGGTCAGGACGTGACATCCTGTTTGTGAGAATGACAGGTTTTACCTACATAACACAGCCCACATGGACATTTAGTCATGTAGATAACATGGGTGGTGGAGCACGAAATAATGCCATTTATTTGGAACCGTTTTCCTGCATGTGGGTGGCAGAAAGATTCACACTTCTTCATATTGTTGCACTGTGTGCAACCTCTGCATTTATAGCTACTATTTGGTAGAGGGCGTAAAAGAGCCTGGCTCATTATCTTTTGTAGCTGGCAGTTGGCATGGACCAATTTATCACATAAATTGCAACCTCTCCTATATACAATAAGTAAATAAATTCAACTGGCAAAGCTGGGTCCGATTATAAAACATGTCAGTGGTGAGCATTACAGAGCTTTCTTTAGCTCTACTGGGTCTGTTTTGAAGCAGTTCATCTCGTGTTTTCAGAGGTTCATCAATATGCTGTGGAGAGTAGAATCTTAGAATCCTACTGCGCATCTCTGCTGCTTTTTCAAGATAGTCTTCTGTGGAGGGGCATATATGGAAAAGAGAAACATTCTCCAATTAAAACAAAAATGTATTATTCATTTGGTTTACAGGAGAAAACTTGCTATTGCATCAGGGTCCCCTAATCCCATCCACTCTGATGGCATTTCAGGTGTAGCCCACTGAGAAAGGTACCCTGCCCCCTGCCCAAGACATGCATAATAAGGAACTATAGATGTTTTGGGATAGAAATGCGAGCTCAGGTAGGTCCAACAAGAACAAGCAAATGACAGGAAAAACCATTTGACTGAGGATACTGCAATCTACCAAATATAGAGAGTGATCACAAATGCTTTCCTATATTCTGAACATTGTACTGTAGGTGCTGAAAATGGTCCAAAGACTAATGCAGGTCCAACAGACTGCAAAAACAATGCTGGATCAGCCAGCCAATACATCAGTTGGTCAGTTCCTGGATCAGGTCGATTCTTAAAACCAACTCAGAAAGTGGGGCAGTGACATATGACATGAAGACAGTGTGACATGAAGACAGTGGAGCTACAAAAAAAGCTGTGGTTTACCTCAATGAGATTTTCAAAGTCAGAAGATGAATGTATGACATTGATCACTATCAAGAAGTGGTAACCAATGTTAAAGTTGTAAATCTCACATCAGTTTTGGTGTTGTCAGTGGTGTAAATTAAGTAAGAATATTTTAAAGTACTACTTTCTGTACTCTACTTTACTATTCATATTTTTGCCTACTTTTACTTACTTTTTGCTCCATACATTTTCCCTGACACCCAAAAGTACCCGTTACATTTTGAGTGCTTAGCAGGACAGAAAAATGGTCCAATTCACACACTTATCAAGAGAACATCCCTGATCATCCTTACTGCCTATGATCTGGCACACTCACTAAACACAAATGCTTAGTTTGTAAATTATGTCTGAGTGCTAGAGTGTGCCCCTGGCTCTCAGTAAATAAAAACGTTCAAGCCATTTGGTTTGCTTAATATAAGGAATTTGATACTTAAATATATTTAAAAAAAATATATGTTTACTTTCAATAATTATGTACAGTGCCTTGCGAAAGTATTCGGCCCCCTTGAACTTTGCAACCTTTTGCCACATTTCAGGCTTCAAACATAAAGATATAAAACTGTATTTTTTTGTGAAGAATCAACAACAAGTGGGACACAATCATGAAGTGGAACGACATTTATTGGATATTTCAAACTTTTTTAACAAATCAAAAACTGAAAAATTGGGCGTGCAAAATTATTCAGCCCCCTTAAGTTAATACTTTGTAGCGCCACCTTTTGCTGCGATTACAGCTGTAAGTCGCTTGGGGTATGTCTCTATCATTTTTGCACATCGAGAGACTGACATTTTTTCCCATTCCTCCTTGCAAAACAGCTCGAGCTCAGTGAGGTTGGATGGAGAGCATTTGTGAACAGCAGTTTTCAGTTCTTTCCACAGATTCTCGATTGGATTCAGGTCTGGACTTTGACTTGGCCATTCTAACACCTGGATATGTTTATTTTTGAACCATTCCATTGTAGATTTTGCTTTATGTTTTGGATCATTGTCTTGTTGGAAGACAAATCTCCGTCCCAGTCTCAGGTCTTTTGCAGACTCCATCAGGTTTTCTTCCAGAATGGTCCTGTATTTGGCTCCATCCATCTTCCCATCAATTTTAACCATCTTCCCTGTCCCTGCTGAAGAAAAGCAGGCCCAAACCATGATGCTGCCACCACCATGTTTGACAGTGGGGATGGTGTGTTCAGCTGTGTTGCTTTTACGCCAAACATAACGTTTTGCCCTTTTGCCAAAAAGTTCAATTTTGGTTTCATCTGACCAGAGCACCTTCTTCCACATGTTTGGTGTGTCTCCCAGGTGGCTTGTGGCAAACTTTAAACGACACTTTTTATGGATATCTTTAAGAAATGGCTTTCTACTTGCCACTCTTCCATAAAGGCCAGATTTGTGCAATATACGACTGATTGTTGTCCTATGGACAGAGTCTCCCACCTCAGCTGTAGATCTCTGCAGTTCATCCAGAGTGATCATGGGCCTCTTGGCTGCATCTCTGATCAGTCTTCTCCTTGTATGAGCTGAAAGTTTAGAGGGACGGCCAGGTCTTGGTAGATTTGCAGTGGTCTGATACTCCTTCCATTTCAATATTATCGCTTGCACAGTGCTCCTTGGGATGTTTAAAGCTTGGGAAATCTTTTTGTATCCAAATCCGGCTTTAAACTTCTTCACAACAGTATCTCGGACCTGCCTGGTGTGTTCCTTGTTCTTCATGATGCTCTCTGCGCTTTTAACGGACCTCTAAAACTATCACAGTGCAGGTGCATTTATACGGAGACTTGATTACACACAGATGGATTGTATTTATCATCATTTATCATTAGTCATTTAGGTCAACATTGGATCATTCAGAGATCCTCACTGAACTTCTGGAGAGAGTTTGCTGCACTGAAAGTAAAGGGGCTGAATAATTTTGCACGCCCAATTTTTCAGTCTTTGATTTGTTAAAAAAGTTTGAAATATCCAATAAATGTCGTTCCACTTCATGATTGTGTCCCACTTGTTGTTGATTCTTCACAAAAAAATACAGTTTTATATCTTTATGTTTGAAGCCTGAAATGTGGCAAAAGGTCGCGAAGTTCAAGGGGGCCGAATACTTTCGCAAGGCACTGTATATTTTAAAGTAAATACTTATACTTAAATACTTTTACTCAAGTGGTATTTTACTGGGAGACTTTCCCTTTTACTGGAATCATTTCTATTAAGGTCACTTTACTTTTACTAAAGTATGACAATTGGGTAGTTTTTCCACTACTAGGAGTAGCTCTATAGATTATCTGTCTCAGAGGATGATGAACATGAGGTCAGTGGAGGAATCCAAACAGCTCCCTGACTGTATTTAGAGTGAGAACGGGCTGATCCTGACAGACCTTGCCAGAATGCAGGTGAGAATAACTACTGTAATAAAAAATTCATAGAGTGCAATACGTAATCGTAAACTGTAAGTGCTATTGCAGCTTACCAATGGCCTTTGCAGATCTGATATCGATTATCAAGTGGACCCACAGCTGCAGCCTGTGAGAAGCTATGAAAATGCAGTCTTGGTGCAAGTTATGTTTTAGATCGCCACACGAATCGATAACAGAGTAAGTGGGGGGTCTTAGATATGCAATTTTATGTTTCTATAATGATTAATTTATATGCTGGGACAACACTACCTTATCACCTCTACTGTAAAGGGTACCGTGGCAGACCAAAGCCAGGACTACCACATGCGGCAACGCCTTACCCTGGCACATTTGCCAGTTATCGCACATTACTCATTCCCCTCTTGTAGGTGCCAAATATTGTATATTTGTATTTCTCCAATTGATGCATTTCTGTTGTATGTGTGTTTGCCACTAATCCCCTGTCAAGTGTATGTACCCCCTCTACAGGCCAATGAAGAAAACAGTTAAAAGGCATACATGCTCCAAGGCCTACTGGGAGTAACTGGAATAGCAGCACACAGTCTTTTGACCATACCAGACCATGTTTACCATGCTGTTTGTTTCTTTAGCTTTAATGATCAGAATTCGTTTTGGTAGAATTTTCTTTACATTTTTATATCCAGAAGAGCGACAAATAAATGTATTATTATTTCTCAACTTGCATCAAACTCTGGACATTGGATTTGTATGCGTCAAGACTAAGGATTATAATGAAAATTATATTGGACAATTTAGCCACTACACCTCTTATTCAACCTTTTGTATGGACTGTGCATGACTGTGGGAAAGTAAAACACGTTCCTCTGCGTAAATGTGTGCGTGTTATACCAAATAAAAGTATCTTTAACACACCAACTTCAACTGACTGACAACTACACACTGGGCACAGAGGTCAGTTCAATGTCAAATTGTGATTTACATTTGGTTGAGTTGTCAACTAACTTGAATTCAAGGTAAAATCCTCAAAAAAATGTCACCCTGTCATTGGATTTAAAAAGTGAAATGAAATGAAATTCCATTATGTTGCCCAGTGGGTAGTCTGTATTTTTCATGAGAGCGGAATCATTTTCAGTTGGTTGGGCCCTACTGTGACAAGCCCGACTGTGACAAGGATGACTAGGCAGTGCTCAACTTGGGCAGGAGTTCCCGGTTGTCACGCCCTGACCATATTTTAATTTTCAGTGTCACAAGAAAGGCACAATTGTCATAGGTCTACATAATCTTCAGCTCCAGGAGCTCCATAGGACTGCCCTACAAGACAGACAGTAATATCAGATTTCTCAAACATATATCACTAGGTTTATACTTTACTAGCTAGGTTTCCATCCAATTGGAGACAGATTTTCAAGCAAATATTCTAAAATGCACATGAAGAAAATATACGCCTTTCCCCTCCAGTGGTGTGTTTCACAAAACGGACTTGTTGCGGATACAAATCTGTGAGTGATGACTTAGTGCACACAAAATATACTTTTTCATGTACCTAAAGTTCAATGTGTTTCCATTGCATTTTTATCACTACCGATAGTTGTCACAAAAACGGTTCTGTTAAATAGCAAATGTGCCTACTCTGGTCTTTACACCTGCGCACTAGCCAACAGCTTGCAGATACAGTGCGGGCAGGCTAGTCTAAATTACATTATAATGGATAAGAGCAAGAACATGTTGATTTGTCAAATGGCAGTCAAGCGTCGATCATCATGTCACGAGAATAAGACCATCAATATTTATTGAAAAGGAGCGTCAAGCTCACTGCACTTTCACCACCCTGTGAAGTTCATCATAATTGATTTCATCTGTAGCCTAACAGTGTTGTGTTCGAGACCACCTAAAGCGAGATTCAAGACCAAGACCGGAGCAAATCAAGTCCAAATCAAGACCAATAAAGAGGTGGGATGAGACAGAGTAAAGACCGAGAAAGGGAGGGGGGGACAGGGTTTGAGACCGAGTCAAGACCGAGACCAGAAAATGCAAGTTCAATTCAAGAGCATGACTGTAATTTTGTCAAATCACCGCCATAATAAGAGTTATAAATGTCCAGTATTTCTGTGTTCATATTTCAGAATATCATATGGATTCTTTAGACATTCAGAATGGTGGAAATATGCTGAGGGAAAATGAAGCCATTCTACAAATGAATCCAAACATAGTGGGGAACAATGGGCCTTCTACGCCTTCAAAAAAGGGCTAAGGATTGATAAAATAGTGACGATAATAATAATGACCGCAGTGGAGAAGATGGAAAGCTTCAAGTTCCTCTGCGTACACATCACCGACAATCTGAAATGAGTGCCTCCCGAGTGGCGCAGTGGTCTAAGGCGCAGTGGTCTAAGGCACTGCATCGCTAGCTGTGCCACCAGAGATTCTGGGTTTGAGTCCAGGCTCTGTCGCAGCTGGCTGCGACCGGGAGGTACATGGGGCGACGCACAATTGGCCCAGCATTGTCAGGGTTAGGGAGGGTTTGGCCGGCAGGGATATCCTTGTCTCATTGTGCACTAGCGACTCCTGTGGCGGGCCGGGCGTAGTGCACGCTGACCAGGTCGCCAGGTGTACGGTGTTTCCTACGACACATTGGTGCGCCTGGCTTCTGGGTTGGATGTGCATTGTGTCAAGACAGCATGTCTTGAATGACACGTGTAGTGGAGACGGTTCGGATTTCAGTGTGTTCATGTTGAGAGCAAGATGAAAATAAGGTGCTGGGTGGAGCTAGTAGCTGGGGCAGAACGACACATTTTAGCAAAGTGATTGTATTTTGAACAGTTCTTGCATATTTTTCCATGGGCTGGGCAGTTTGAAGCCCTTGAATTGTGAGAGCTAGCCCCACAGTTGCCACAGCTACTTGTGTTTGTTTGTCTGTGTCCATGAAGCTATCGACGTGGGAGGACGTGCACAGCGCGTGATCATTGTAGTGCGCCTGCTCCGACTGAAGCTGCTGTGTGAGAATGGCTGGGGGCGGAGTATATGATGATGCGGAGTTGTCTGTTAGCATAGAAGAGCATTTCAAAGTCGCTTCAACCTGGAGTGCTAGTTTAATAGCTCCATCAAGTGGTAAATTATCCAATTCCAAAAGCAGTTTCTCCCTTGTCTATTCACATAACGTTCCCTCTATCAGCTGATCCCTGATTATCTAGTCCTGAAGTGTCCCGTAATTACAAGAGCTAGCCAAATCCCTCAGATTACCCAGGTAGCTTTGAATAGACTCACCCGGGCATTGGTGTCTTTTCCGTAACCGGTAGCGTCGGAGGAGCACTCGCTCTTTCCCGGTGAAGTGGTTCTGTAGGAGGCTGACTGCAGCGATACATTTAGGAGCAGATCCAAGCGCTCTGAAATCCCTCTGTACCGAGGCAGTGACGGAGCAGTGCTGTCCTCTGCTTGTCAGAGATTGTAGAAAAGTCCATAACTTCGAGATAAGTGTTAAAACTTTCAAGCCAGGTATTCCACTGGACTGGTGGTTCGCCAGGCACGGTGAGGAATGGTGCTGGTAAGCTGAATTCAGCCATCTTCGTCACCAATGTTATATCTAGTTTAGCTGTCAAAGAACGCACATCTGCACAGTTTCATATTGCACATCACTCTCTCGTTTAATGACATGTGCCACACATTCTGACAACCCATTCATCTGTAAAACAGCACACTGTCGTAAACCATAACATACAGTACAACAAACAGCACGTCGTACCATACATAACACTGAGCTGTGAAAATATAACACTGTGCAGACATGCATGCAACATTCTGCATACAGTGGAATTCACTATTTGATGCAAGTGTAAGGAATGAAGCTGCAGAAGAGAAGCAGGTACGGGGAGTTGACATTTTAATTAGGAACAGACAGGAACAGGTTCAGAACTGGGAAACACAAAGACAGACGACAATCAGCTGGGAACAGAGCTGGGGGAACTTGGCAAATATAGAGGAGTTAATAAACAGGTGATTAAGTCCAGGTGAGTCCAATATCACGGATGCGCATGACGAGGGAAGGCAGGTGTGCGGAACTTTCTGCTGCACTTGGAATAAATGCCTGCCCATAGTATCTCTATTCCACTGCTCCTGCCATCTCTGCACCATCACTGTCCATATCAGGCTTTTTGCCTCTGCCTTGCTCATTGAAACTACAACAGCCTCACTACTAAGTGCTTGTGTAGCCAGTACATCAACTGCCTCATTCCCCTCCACATGGGCTGGGACCCAAGTAAATATTGTCTGTATATCCATCTGTCTAACACTGCCATGGGTTTGTAGTATGTCATAATGCTACATGAGCTAAAGGACTGCACTCATCAACACTGTACATGAATCAGAGCAAATAACTCCTGTCTGGCTTGACATCCTCCATCCACTGCAATGCAAACAGTATGGCCATCAGCTCTGCCGTATATACAGCCAGATGATCTGTAATACGTTTCCTGAATTCCACCCCAGATTCCTGCACTACAAATGCTGACGGAGTACATCCTGTCCTTGGATCTTTTGAACCATCTGTGTAAATGGCCACAAAATCCTGAACACAGTATCCAGACATCTGTAGATGGATCAACACCCTCCCTATCTTTCTGTAGTCTCTCCAACACTTCTAGATCAACTACTGGAGGCGGGAGTAGCCATGGTGGGTTCACAAGATTAGCTACCCTTGGACTAAACTCCTTTCCATTTAGACCTAGCTCCCTCACCCAGGTATTACCCACCCACCCAAAGCTCATGTTCTGTCCACACCCATGTTCCCAGCATGCCTGCAGAATCCATTTCTCAGAATGAGACACCTCATCTCCCTGTAGGTTGACCCCAATAATCACCAGCTGCTGTTTTCTAATCTGCAATGGCATATTCCCCCATCTCCACCTGTAGTGCCTCCCTTAAATGACACTAACAGGAAGGCTTTTTATACAAACGGCCACACCCTTAATTAACAATCACATACAACTGGCAGACCAACAAGGGTGCGTTAACAATGGGTCACGTGTCAAAATCCTTCCACAGAGGGCCGAGTGTCTGCGGGTTTTTGCTCCACCCTTATACTTGATTGATGAATTAAGATTACTAATTAGTAAGGAACTCCCCTCACCTGGTTTTCTAAGTCTTAGTTGTAAGAAAAAAAAATTAAACCAGCAGACACTAGGCCCACCATGGAATGAGTTCTAGTCCGAGGATCTTACATGTTTTGTTTAAATGGTGAATTGGCTCTAGTAGCAAAACAGACAAATACTCCATCTAAACATGATTTGATTCTCAGTTGTGGTACAGTTCTAGAAGCATAAATCCATGAACTTTCATACCACATAAAAACAATTGAATAAATGCAAAATACACACATACTGTACATTAAACTGTTTTAACCAGTTTTAACACAGTTGCAGCCGACAGTATTTTTAAGTGACAACACGTTTGTGGCATCTGTCTTCCGTTTACACACAGATGTTCGGAGAGGAAGATAGGTAATTAGCAGAGATAGTCCACTCTGTCTTCCGTCTGTTTTCCGTAAACAACAGCTGTAACATGGAAATATGGTACCAATTTAACCTTTTTGTTTTTTGAAAACTATGACTCTTATGTGTAATGTAATGGAACTGAGATTCATAATCAAGGGCTAACTCCCACCATGAAAACAGCTATATATTTTTTTACAATCAGTGCCAAGTCTTAATGCAATGTGTGTGTTTTTGTAGGTATTTGTCAGTAAATTAATTCAATAGTAACACGTAATTGTTTAAATATATATTTCACACAAAAATTGTACTAGTGCTTGGACACTATATATGTGGGGGAGACGTGTGTTTCATAGTATTACTTACCCGCCAGTGTTGTGATTGGCTGTGATATTCGCATATTGATTTCTCCCACCCAGCATCATCTGTTGTCAAAATGGGAAAGCTGACTTTGTGGTTGTGTTATTTAGTGCATATTGCTCTGTCATTTCCTGGTTGCTAAAATTCTACACTATTTCCTCAATTTCAGTATATGTGAGAAAAAAACAGAATCATTGTACCATCTAAATCGCTGTGAAAAATCTTTTCAATAACAAAAAATATACAGCGATTTTGGTCCACCAGCTTCAAACAGCTGTAAAAAAATATTTTGTTATTGAATTGATATTTCACCACGATTTAGATGGTACAATGATTCCCAACACTGTTCTGTAACGATCGTCTTCGGGAGAAAGAGAGGAGGACCAAAGCTCTGGTGCGGGACGTGGACCCCACTTCACCACAGTTTTGTCCGCCTCCTCAACCGCCCCAGTGGCCTCTTACGAGCGGCGACCCTCGCCGCCGACCTCCGACTGGGGACCCTAGCCATGGGTCCCGAATGGACGGGAGATTCCGGCAGCGCAGGACAGGCGGGAGACTCCGGCGGCACCGGACACGCGGGAGACTCCTGGCTGACTGGCGGCTCTGGCGGCTCCTGGCTGACTGGCGGCTCCTGGCTGACTGGCGGCTCCTGGCTGACTGGCGGCTCCTGGCTGACTGGCGGCTCCTGGCTGACTGGCGGCTCCTGGCTGACTGGCGGCTCTGGCGGCTCCTGGCTGACTGGCGGCTCTGGCGGCTCCTGGCTGACTGGCGGCTCCGGCGGCCCAGGACAGACTGGCGGCTCCGGCGGCTCAGGACAGACGGGAGACTTTGGCGGCTCAGGACAGGCAGGAGCACCTGTAGAGAGAAGACGGAGAGACAGCCTGGTGTGGGGGGCTGCCACCGGAGGGCTGGTGCGTGGAGGTGGCCAACGGATAGACCGGACCGTGCAGGCGCACTGGAGCTCTTGAGCACCGAGCCTGCCCAACTTTACCTGGTTGAATGCTCCCCGTAGCCAGGCCAGTGCGGCGAGGTGGAATAGCCCGCACTGGGCTGTGCTGGCGAACCAGGGACACCATGCGTAAAGCTGGTGCCATGTACGCCGGCCCGAGGAGACGCACTGGAGACCAGATGCGTAGAGCCGGCTTCATGGCACCTGGCTTGATGCCCACTCTAGTCCGGGCCGATACGAGGAGCTGGAATGTACCGCACCGGGCTATACACACGCAACGGGGACACCGTGCGCTCCACCGCATAACACGGTGCCTGCCAAGTCCCTCTCGCTCTCCGGTAAGCACGAGGAGTTGGCGCAGGTCTCCTACCTGCCTTAGCCACACTCCCCGTGTGCCCTCTCCCAAAAAAATTTTGGGGCTGCCTCTCGGGCTTCATGCCAGCCGTGTTCCCTCGTATCGCTGGCTCCTTTCTCCGGCTGCCTCTGCTCTCCTAGCTGCCTCCACCTGTTCCCATGGGAGGCGATCCCTTCCAGCCAGGATCTCCTCCCAAGTGTAGCAACCCTTGCCGTCCAAAACGTCCTCCCATGTCCAGGAGTCCTGACTCTGCAAAATTTTATTTGGTATTTTTTTATTTCACCTTTATTTAACCAGGTAGGCTAGTTGAGAACAAGTTCTCATTTGCAACTGCGACCTGGCCAAGATAAAGCATAGCAGTGTGAACAGACAACACAGAGTTACACATGGAGTAAACAATTAACAAGTCAATAACACAGTAGAAAAAAAGGAGAGTCTATATACATTGTGTGCAAAAGGCATGAGGTGGTAGGCGAATAATTACAATTTTGCAGATTAACACTGGAGTGATAAATGATCAGATGGTCATGTACAGGTAGCATATTGGTGTGCAAAAGAGCAGAAAAGTAAATAAATAAAAACAGTATGGGGATGAGGTAGGTAAAAATGAGTGGGCTATTTACCGATAGACTATGTACAGCTGCAGCGATCGGTTAGCTGCTCAGATAGCAGATGTTTGAAGTTGGTGAGGGAGATAAAAGTCTCCAACTTCAGCGATTTTTGCAATTTTTGCAAAATGACCTCCAGCAGGCCACAAATGTGCATGTGTCTGCTCAAACGGTCAGAAACAGACTCCATGAGGGTGGTATGAGGGCCCGACGTCCACAGCTGGGGGTTGTGCTTACAGCCCAACACCGTGCAGGACGTTTGGCATTTGCCAGAGAACACCAAGATTGGCAAATTCGCCACTGGCGCCCTGTGCTCTTCACAGATGAAAGCAGGTTCACACTGAGCACATGTGACAGACGTGACAGAGTCTTGAGATGCCGTGGATAACTTTCTGCTGCCTGCAACATCCTCCAGCATGACCGGTTTGGTGGTGGGTCAGTCATGGTGTGGGGTGGCATTTCTTTGGGGGGCCGCACAGCCCTCTATGTGCTCGCCAGATGTAGCCTGACGGCCATTAGGTACTGAGATGAGATCCTCAGACCCCTTGTGAGACCATATGCTGGTGCGGTGGTCCTGGGTTCCTCCTAATGCAAGACAATGCTAGACCTTGTGTGGCTGGAGTGTGTCAGCAGTTCCTGAAAGAGGAAGGCATTGATGCTATGGACTGGCCCGCCCGTTCCCCAGACCTGAATCCAATTGAGCACATCTGGGACATCATGTCTCGCTCCATCCACCAACGCCACGTTGCACCACAGACTGTCCAGGAGTTGGCGGATGCTTTAGTCCAGGTCTGGGAGGAGATCCCTCAGGAGACCTTCCGCCACCTCATCAGAAGCATGCCCAGGCGTTGTAGGGAGGTCATACAGGCACGTGGAGGCCACACACACTACTGAGCCTCATTTTGACTTGTTTTAAGGACATTACATCAAAGTTGGATCAGCCTGTAGTGTGGTTTTCCACTTTAATTTTGAGTGTGACTCCAAATCCAGACCTCCATGGGTTGATAAATTTGATTTCCATTGATAATTTTTGTGTGAGCACATTCAACTATGTAAAGAAAAAAGTATTTAATAAGAATATTTTATTCATTCAGATCTAGGATGTGTTACTTTAGTGTTCCCTTAATTCTTTTGAGCAGTGTATTATGGACATTTTCTGAAATTACAATGCGAAAATTAAATTTAAAAAATCCTATGTTTAGCGCCTTTAAACGATCATAACTTTTGATAGGATTCAGTTACAAACATAATGAAGTGTACTCCAAAAAAAACGTTGTTATTGTATATATAGCATTAAGTGACAGAATTTGTCAAAAATTATGTAGATGCCTGAAGTAGGACTAAATAGATTTAAATAGTATGGTAATTTTGTATTTTTATTTTTAGTGAGTGTGGTGTTAGATGATAGAGTATTATTTTGTTTTAATTGTCAAGCAAAGTATACTCCAGTCTATTAGGTGGCAGTAATGCAACATTTATTGGATGCCAACTGCTGTTAAACCTCATTGAAGAAGAAGCTTTTGAAAATATACCAAACGTGGAGCTATGAACTGTTTAGCAGCACCAACATTTTACTGGGGAGGGAAAAGATGAAGAACCATTGTTGAAGGTAAACTAGCATAGCTAAGCAGCTTGAAAAGCTCGGAGTTGGGTGAAGTTAAATAGTACAGAAAGGGAGAATGAGTGGTTTACAGTGGCGAAGAAAAAGGGAAACGAGAGAAGTAAAGCTGTGGTGGAAAATAGTAAACCACTATACTCGTTTTTAGTCACAGTGAGGGTTTTGGATCAATGCTACTTGGGAAATCCGTTTAACGTCTCGATGAAAATTTGTAATGTGTTGGAGGAAAGTGTGGAGCTGGTGAGAGTCATAAGAAGTGGTCTAATTTAAAAAAAAAATGTGTCTGCAGAGCAGAAGAAGCGTGTTTTAAGACTCAAAAAGATATCGGTGTAGAATGTTTCCTGTATCGATTTTCGTAGTAAGGCGCCTATAATTTATTGAAATGGTCATAAACTGTACAGCACAAGCGAAGAAGAAGTCAAAAAAATTGGAATCATTATGAATGCCTCTAAACGTTTTTGGGGTCTTTGTGATTTCACAGCCGAGGCGGTGTAAGAAATCCTGTCGTGAATGTTTTGCCATCACATGCCCCTGTGCATGTGTAGGAATGTATTTTGGAGTGGACTGGGATTGAAGAAGTGGGATTTTTTTTCTTTGTTGACATGTTTTATTATGTATGAGGTTTTTATGTGTCACTATAGTGCATCACTCCAATATATTAGTATCACTTCGCGGCGGAGGGATATATCCGAGGTGAGGATTTAAAGATTTACTCCTGTGTACATCTGTGTACATCTGTGTCACGGCTGGGGTCAGCCCCTATATATAGACCCCATGGCCGCGACACACGTTCTCTTTCATTTTCTCAACGGACATCCGTATGGTTTGAGGTACAAACTTTCTGAAGTTCCCTTGGTAAGTCACTGGTAAGTGTAATATTTTGCATGGAAGTATACTCACTGGCTGTTTGAAGCCTGGAGCGCCCTACTGGATGCCTGTTTTGTGTGGTGTTCTCAGAATGATTGCGCCTGGTGCGATTGGAGGCCTGGCACGAGTGGGTCGGCCAGGCTCAGGCTCAGTCTGGAGTTGAGCTCCCTCCCTCAGGAGTGGTGCGCCAGCGAGCCGTTAGTCCCTCTACTGGGCCCGGTACCCCTGCCAGGAAGCGTAGCCAGAGCCACCGGAGGCAGAGCCCAGCTGCTGCCAGTTCTGGACGGGGACAGGAGCTGGGACCACCTTGAACAGAAGGTGGAGGTTGATAGCTTCGATGGTGAGGACAGCTGTTCCCTATTGGCCAGTGATAGGCTGTTCCTGGGGGACGATGCCAGCACTGTTCACCACCGTGAGCGGGGCTACCAGGCTGACAGGCCATCAGAAGCCGGCAGCGGGGCTACCAGGCTGACAGGCCATCAGAAGCTGGCAGCGGGGCTTCATTGCCCCCAGTAGCTCAGGAGTCTATGAGGAGCCTACTCACTCGGGTAGCCACTGCACTGGACATTAAACTGGTGGATGGTGATGATTCTCCATCTGTCCCCATCTCTGCTGATTTCCGCAAGGTCCTGCACTTTCGGCAGGGGCGGGTGGTATCCGCCCTGACCTGCCCATGCCTGTTGGGCTTTTCTCGTTGCTGATTCCCCTGGGCCTGCTCCATCTCCGGCCTCTTCAACGGTGGGTCAACTCCCACCCGAAGTGCCACCATCACTGCCAGCTATGGGTGACTGCACAGTGCCTCAGGGCATTGAGGTGGCGCTGTCACTCCTTTCTCTCAGGTGGGATGGAGATGCTGAGGATGTGCCGCCGGGAGCTGGTCAGCATAGACGGGGGGGGTGACCAAGGGCAGGTCGGCCAGTGGCTGTTGGCTACCCCCTTGGAGCGGCAGACACATCAATACACTAGAGCTCTGAGCAGTACTGCTGGCCCTGCGGTCTTTCCTTCCACATCTGAAGGGAAGACATGTCCTGGTGAGAACGGAAAACACCACAATGGTGGCTTACATCAACCAAATCAAATCAAATTTTATTTGTCACATACACATGGTTAGCAGATGTTAATGCGAGTGCAGCGAAATGCTTGTACTTCTAATTCCGCCAATGCAGTAATAACCAACGAGTAGTCTAACCTAACAATTTCACAACAGCTACCTTATACACACAAGTGTAAAGGGATGAAGAATATGTACATGAAGATATATGAATGAGTGATGGTACAGAACGGCATAGGCAAGATGCAGTAGATGGTATAGAGTACAGTATATACATATGAGATGAGTAATGTAGAGTATGTAAACATTATATTAAGTGGCATTGTTTAAAGTGGCTAGTGATACATGTATTACATAAAGATGGCAAGATGCAGTAGGTGGTATAGAGTACAGTATATGAGATGAGTAATGTAGGGTATGTAAACATTATATTAAGTGGCATTGTTTAAAGTGGCTAGTGATACATTTTTTACATGTATGGCAGCAGACACTCAATGTTAGTGGTGGCTGTTTAACAGTCTGATGGCCTTGAGATAGAAGCTGTTTTTCAGTCTCTCGGTGATGCACCTGTATTGACCTCGCCTTCTGGATGATAGAGGGGTGAACGGGCAGTGGCTCGGGTGGTTATTGTCCTTGATGATCTTTGTGGCCTTCCTGTGACATCGGGTGGTGTAGGTGTCCTGGAGGGCAGGTAGTTTGCCCCCGGTGATAAGTTGTGCATACCTCACTACCCTCTGGAGAGCCTTACGGTTGTGGAAGGAGAAGTTGCCGTAGCAGATGGTGATGTTGTTACCTACCCTCACCACCTGGGGGCGGCCCGTCAGGAAGTCCAGTACCCAGTTGCATAGGGCGGGGTCGAGACCCAGCGTCTCGAGCTTGATTACGAGTTTGGAGGGTACTATGGTGTTAAATGCTGAGCTGTAGTCGATGAACAGCATTCTCACATAGGTATTCCTCTTGTCCAGATGGGTTAGGGCAGTGTGGAGTGTGGTTGCGATTGCGTCGTCTGTGGACCCATTGGGGCGGTAAGCAAATTGGAGTGGGTCTAGGTTGTCAGGTAGGGTGGAGGTGATATGGTCTTTCACTTGTCTCTCAAAGCACTTCATGATGACGGAAGTGAGTGCTACGGGGCGGTAGTCGTTAAGCTCAGTTACCATAGCTTTCTTGGGAACAGGAACAATGGTGGCCTTCTTGAAGCATGTGGGAACAGCAGACTAGGATAAGGATTGATTGAATATGTCCGTAAACAGACCAGCCAGCTGGTCTGCGCATGCTCTGAGGACGAGGCTGGGGATGCCGTCTGGGCCTGCAGCCTTGCGAGGGTTAACACGTTTAAATGTTTTATTCACGTCAGCTGCAGTGAAGGAGAGTCCGCAGGTTTTGGTAGCGGGCCGTGTCAGTGGCACTGTACTGTCCTCAAAGCAAGCAAAGAATTTGTTTAGTCTGTCTGGGAGCAAGACATCCTGGTCTGCGATGGGGCTGGTTTTCTTTTTGTAATCCGTGATTGACTGTAGACCCTGCAACATACCTCTTGTGTCTCTGAGCCCTTGAATTGCGACTCTACTTTGTCTCTATACTGACTCTTAGCTTGTTTGATTGCCTTGCGGAGGGAATAGCTACACTGTTTTGTATTCGGTCATGTTTCCGGTCACCTTGCCCTGGTTAAAAGCAGTGGTTCGCGCTTTCAGTTTTGCGCGAATGCTGCCATCAATCCACGGTTTCTGGTTGGGGAATGTTTTACTAGTTGCTGTGGGTACGACATCGCCAATGCACTTGCTAATGAACTCGCTCACCGAATCAGCGTATTCGTCACATTTGACACAATGCGGAACATATCCCAATCCACGTGATCGAAGCAACCTTGAAGCGTGGAATCAGATTGGTCGGACCAGCGTTGAACAGACCGGAGAGCTGGAGCTTCCTGTTTTAGTTTCTGTCTATAGGCTGGAAGCAACAAATTGGAGTCATGGTCAGCTTTTCCGAAAGGAGGGCCGGGGCGGAAGTTATAATAACAATGATCCAGGGTTTTACCAGCCCTGGTAGTACAATCGATATGCTGATAGAATTTAGGGAGTCTTGTTTTCAGATTAGCCTTGTTAAAATCCCCAGCTACAATGAATGCAGCCTCAGGATATGTGGTTTCCAGTTTACATAGAGTCAAATAAAGTTCGTTCAGGGCCATCGATGTGTCTGCTTGGGGGGGAATATATGCAGCTGTGTTTATAATCGGAGAGAATTCTCTTGGTAGATAATGCGGTCGACATTTCATTGTGAGGAATTCTAAGTCAGGTGAACAGAAGGACTTGAGTTCCTGTATGTTGTTATGATCACACCACGTCTCGTTAATCATAAGGCATACTCCACCGCCCCTCTTCTTACCAGAAAGATGTTTGTTACTATCGGCGCGATGTGTGAAGAAACTAGCTGGCTGTACCGACTCCGATAGCGTGTCTCGAGTGAGCCATGTTTCCGTGAAGCAAATAACGTTACAGTCTCTGATGTCTCTCTGGAATGCTACACTTGCTCGGATTTCATCAACCTTGTGTCAAGAGACTGGACATGGGTGAGTAGTATGCTCGGGAACGGTGCGCGATGTGCCCGTCTCCAGAGCCTGACCAGAAGACCGCTTCGTCTGCCCCTTTTACGGCATCATTGTATTAGTTCGCCGGCTGGGATCCGATCCATTGTCCCGGGTTGTGGGCAAAACACAGGATCCGCTTCGGGAAAGTCGTATTCCTGGTCGTAATGATGGTGAGTTGACGTTGATCACGACTGTATGTAATAAAACCTAAGATTAACTAGTGTACCAATGTAATAAATAACACGTAAAAAAACAAAATACTGCATAGTTTCCTAGAAATGCGAAGCAGCCATTTCTGTCGGCGCCGGAAGTAGTGGCCTGAGGTACCACTGTCTCCCTCTTATGGCACAGGGGCTCCTTATCTGGTCTCAGGGACATCCAGTGTCTCTACGCACAGCGCACATACCTGGCATCATGAATGTGGCAGTGGATATGCTCTCGAGGGAGGGCCCGCCACCTTGGGACTGGAGCCTGCATCCCCAGGTGGTGCAGCACCTATGGGACAAGTTTGGGAGGGCGCAGGTGGACCCGTTTGCCTCCCTGGACAATCAACACGGTACTCCATGTCGGTGCACCAGTGCCTCTGGACTTGGATGCTCTGGCTCACAATTGGCCAGTAAATCTGTAAATCCTCACCTCAGATCTATCCCTCCGCTGCGGAATGATACCAATATATTGGAGTGAACCATATAGCTCACATAACCGTGGTTACATATGTAACCTGTGTTTTCCCCCTTTCCCACAGTTTTTTTTTTCTTATTCAGTACCCTGTCCAGCTGGTGGCGGTAATGCACCATTAACATTGTATGCCAACCACTGTTAAACCCCATCAAAGAAGAAGAAGAAGCAGCAGCAGCAGCAACAACAGCTTGAAGGCAGATATCTAATGTTAGGGAGCAAAGGGCTTGGATGGGATTGGGAGGAAGATGGTGGAAGTGGATGCTGAGTTAGAATTAAGCAGCGTGTTGAGTAAATTTAGTGAAGACGAATGTTCTGAATGTAAAACATTAATATTGAAAACTGGAACAAAAAGGAAATTGTCTAAAATTGGAGTGGAGGATACGTGTGTAATGGATAATGAATTGCTTCTTGTTGGGATGCGTTTGTTGAGTAAGGATGCGTATATGGGAACCCCGTTTGAGGTCTCTAAAATTGTGAAGTATCTTTTTTGAAAAGTGGAGTCTGTCAGAGTGGCCAGGAGTGGTGTTATTTTGATTAATTGTATTTCTTAACCTCTAGCGTCAAGCAATCCCGTATCCGGGAGCGTAATCATAGCCTCAAGCTCATTACCATAATCGCAAATGAAATGAAATAAATATATTGAAACACAAGCTTAGCCTTTTGTTAACAACACCGTCATCTCAGATTTTCAAAATATGCTTTAACCAAAGCTACACAAGCATTTGTGTAAGAGTATTGATAGCCTAGCATAGCATTAAGCCTAGCATTCAGCAGGCAATATTTTCACAAAAACAAGAAAAGCATTCAAATAAAATAATTTACCTTTGAAGAACTTCGGATGTTTTCAATGACGAGACTCTCAGTTAGATAGCAAATGTTCATTTTTTCCAAAAAGATTATTTGTGTAAGAGAAATAGCTCCGTTTTGTTCATCACGTTTGGCTAAGAAAAAAAAACGAAAATGCAGTCAACACAACGCCGAACTTTTTGCCAAATTAGCTCCATAATATCGACAGAAACATGGCAAACGTTGTTTAGAATCAATCCTCAAGGTGTTTTTCACAATTCTATTCGATGAAAAATCATTCCTGGCAGTCGGTTTCTCATCAAAGGCAAACGGAAAAATACTGCAGCTGGAGATTACGCAATAATTGCGACGGAGGACACCAAGCGACCACCTGGTAGATGTAGTCTCTTATGGTCAATCTTCCAATGATATGCCTACAAATACGTCACAATGCTGCAGACACCTTGGGGAAAACGTGGAAAACGTAAGCTGACTCCTAGCTCCTCCACAGCCATATAAGGAGTCATTGGAATGAGGCGGTTTAAAAAAATGCGGCACTTCCTGATTGGATTTTTATCTGGGTTTCGTCTGTAACATCAGTTCTGTGGCACTCACAGACAATATCTTTGCAGTTTTGGAAACGTCAGAGTGTTTTCTTTCCAAAGCTGTCAATTATATGCATAGTCGAGCATCTTTTCGTGACAAAATATCTTGTTTAAAACGGGAACGTTTTTCATCCAAAAATTAAAAGAGCGCCCCCTATATCGAAGAAGTTAAGAGCAGAGGAAGATTGCAGTGGGCCTCAAGAGAACCCGGAGAAAATACGTTTTGTGTTTTGAACTTTGGAGTAGAGCACCTGTCAAAGGACTCATCTCAGGGGTGACAACAGATGTTCAGGTTGAATACCTGAAGAGAATTCCTAGTGTGGTTGGTGCCCGGCATCTGACCTGCTGGGTGAATGGAGAAAAATAAGAGTCTGTCGGTCCTGTTGTTTTTTTGTTAAAGAGCAAATACCTACGCATGTGAATCTTGGTTATGTAACATATGCCGTAGGAGTTTTCATCCCCAAACCACTGCAGTGTAAGAATTATAAAGGATTTGGCCATGTTTCAAGTTTGTGCAGATGAACAGAGTATACTGAAGAAAGGTGTGTAGAAGGATGACAGTGTTGCAATTGTGGTGGGGATCGTGATCCTGAGTTTCTGGAGTGCCATCTATGGATGGGAATTGAGGTGGCAAAAGTTAGAACGTTCAATCGAATCTCCTATGCGGAGGCGATATAAAAGAATTGAGAAAATAAGTGATGCTAGTAAAGATATGGAGTTGATACACCACAGCCTGTAGTAAATGTTTGCTGCCAGACAAAGATACCCTGTGTATTAAAAAGGTGGATTTTATTTTTATTTAACTAGGCAAGTCAGTTAAGAACAAATTCTTATTTTCAATGACGGCCTAGGAACAGTGGGTTAACTGCCTGTTCAGGAGCAGAACGACAGATTGGTACCTTGTCAGCTTGGGGGTTTGAACTTGCAACCTTCCGGTTACTAGTCCAATGCTTTTACATTGAAAGACTTGCAAGGGGTACTGGTCCGGAAGACCCACCCTCCCAGGTTCCTCTTGTGCCTGTGTGAAAAGCTGAGTTTAAATTTATTTGGCTAAGGTGTATGTGAACTTCCGACTTCAACTGTATGTATTCTTGTTAGCTAGCGTGTAAGTTTTGCCTTCATGTCAAATCTTGTTATGTCCAGGTAACACCAATTATGAACTAACTTGAGCAGTGTCTAGCTAACTTGCTAGTAACATTAGTGCTGAATTCAAATGTGATGCTCACAGCTGACTTTGGCTGGCCAAAACGTATTTAGCTGTCATTGTTGGCTAGCTAGTTATAAAGGCTATAGTTAACTAGCTACATACTTACCAAAGATTAGTGGGTATATTAGCTAGCTAACATGTGGCAGTAATTGTTAAGTTTGCACTCACAACTTGCAGAATAAAGCTAACATTAGCTAACTACACATTATTTTGTTTTGGCCGTAAATCTACTGATGGACTCCATTCTATGTGTTGTTGGGCTGGAGGAAGGGAGAGAAATGAGGCTGCTTTTTTGTGACGCTATGAGTCTGGTTTAGTGATAAATTACCTCCCTGCAGTGGTAGAAAAACTACCCAATTGTCAAACTTGAGTAAAAGTAGTAAAGATACCTTGATAGAAAATGACTAAATTAACAGTTAAAGTCACCCAGTGAAATCCTACTTGAGTAAAAGTCTAAAAGTATCAAAAGTAAATGTTGTTGCTAAAATATACTCAAGTATCAAAAGAAAAGTATAAAAAATGTCAAATTCCTTATATTAAGCAAACCAGACGGCACCATTTTCTTGTTTTTTATTTATTTATGGAAAGCCAGAGGTACCCTCCCACACTTAGGCATAATTTACAAACAAAGCATATGTTTAGTGAGTCTGCCAGATCAGAGGCAGTAGGCATGATCAGGGATGTTCTCTTGATTAGTGTGTGAATTAGACCATTTTCCTGTCCTGCTAAGCATTCAAAATGTAACGAGTACTTTTAGTTGTCAGGGAAAATGTATGGAGAAAAAGTACATAATGTATCTCACTAGTGAAGAAGCACCACTTCTGGATGAGCATTTTCTTGTTCGCTTATGGCCTTATACAGCTCGTTGAGTGCGATCCTAGTGCCTGCATCGGTTTGTCGTGGTAAATAGACGGCTACGAATAATATAGATGAGAAGCATCTATAGCTTCTTTGTCCTGCCAGCTCTATATTATCTGTGTCGTTGTTCAGCCATGACTCGGTGAAACATAAGATATTACAGTTTTTAATGTCCCGTGGGTAGGATAATCTTGATCATAAATCATCCGTTTTATTTTCCAATGACTGCACGTTGGCCAATAGAATGGATGGCAGTGGGGGTTTACTTACTCCTACAAATTCTCAGTAGGCAGCCCGACCTCTGCCCCGTTTTCTCCATCTTTTCTTCACACAAATGACAGGGATTTGGGCCCGTTCCCAAGAAAGCAGTATATCCTTCACGTCGGACTTGTTAAAGAAAAAATCTTCTTCCAGTTCGAGGTGAGTAATCGCTGTTCTGATGTCCAGAAGTTATTTTCATTCATAAGAGACGGTAGCAGGAACTTTATGTGCAAAATAAGTTTTAAAAAATATGTTACAAACAACGTGTAAAAACCATCTACTATAATATATAGTAGATATGATATAATATTTTATCAGTGGTGGGAAAAGTACCCAATTGTCATACTTGAGTAAAAGTAAAGAAATACGTTAATAGAAAAGGACTCAAGTAAAAGTGAAAGTCACCCAGTAAAATACTACTTGAGTAAAAGTATTTGGTTATAATGATACTTAAGTATTAAATGTAATTGATCAAATGTACTTAAGTATCAAAAGTAAAAGTATAAATCATTTCAAATTCCTTATATTAAGCAAACCAGACGGCACCATTTATTTTTTTCTTATTTGATTTACATTTCTTTAGGAATGTAGTGAAGTAAAAGCAAAAGTTGTCAATTAAAAATAATAAAATAAAGTACAGATACCAAGTACGTTACACCACTGTTTTTTATAGCAATGGCACATATTACATTAAATCGTACAACATTACTGACAATTAACATACAGGTAGATGTACATCAAGGCAGTGTATGGTAACGATGGTAGTCAGGAGGACTTGGTGTTGCTAGAGAGTCAGAAGGCTGAGCTGAACGGCAACTTTATTCTACTGAGAGCTACAGGACAGGTGTGCGTCTGTTTGGCGGAGAGCAAGAAAGAAGAGAGCGAGTATTTAAGAGATTTCCGTGTACTAGTGTGTGTCTGTGTGCTTCAGGTTGCTAAATAGCAGCGCTTGGTGTATCTGCTGTGTTAATTTACCCTAAAGACTATGACTTCCAAAGTACTACTGAACAATTATCTACATGTCAGTACACACACCTACTTTACCATTTTCTCTAAGCACATGCATTGAAGAGGGATTGCTACTAAGTGTACTGTGACCAAGAAGCCAGATGATGGCAGTGTTATACAATGGGGAGAGAGACAAGTGGTTGATTTGGTTCCAATGACTACAGCTACAAATTTCATGTTATCCACTGCCTTTTTAGAGATGGAATCCTTCACACTCGCTTTCTTTTCAACCGTTTTGCATGTCCTACGTTCTACACACAACACATTTTGCCCATTACAATTTCTTTCCAATTCATGCTTTGTTGCAGATTTTTATTGAAATGATTGTGTCAGGTTTGAGAATACAGATGTGCAATATTCAACATGCACATGCATTGCAGTTTTACAAACAGCTGCTGGATGGTAGTGTAAATTTAGAAGTCTTATTTGAGTAGTGGGTTTCCGTGGGATACAATGGAGCTGTGATGACTGCCTGCTGTTGTGGAAAGGTTTATGGTGAAGCAAATCTGGCGTGATTCACACACAGACTCAGCCTTTCTCTGTAAGGTTCATGCAACATTCCTAAGCCAAAGCAGTTACACTGCTACCACTGTTGAAGCTGTGCAGAAACCGACCCTACTAAGTCATTTTTGAATGCAGCTTGAGTAGTGTGTATAAATGTGGGTGTGAGAGAGAGAGAGAGACTAGCAAACTAAGTAGGAACGGTGTGTTACACAACCAGAGTTTTTTTTTATCAAAAAGGGGCTTTGGTGGTGGGCGTGGTCGGCTCGTCGGCGCGGCTGAATATTAGAGAAATGTTTAGTGGCCCCCATCTTGGCGGTGTAGAGTAATTTTAGCAATTTTCCTGCAATTCTACCAATTTCTCCATGGAGCCTAGAGAAATGTTTGTTCTCTCAGCTCCATGCCTGAAGATGTAGATGTGCAGGAAATTATTGTTTAAACTACAAACATTTCTCTTAGCTCCATGGAGAAATTTGTAGAATTGCAGGAAATTGGCTTAAAATTGCTAAAATTACTCTACAGTGCCAAGATGGGGGGCCTCTAAACTCAGGCATGGAGCTGAGAGAACTTTTAGCTGTTTTAATGCGAATTTCTTCCAATTCTATGCATTTTGCCATGGCTAATGCTGTGTTCTTTTGCTCAAACATAATAACAAAAATGGGCGTCAATACTGCGAAATTCATTGGTTTTTGAGGAATTTTGAATTCTCCTTGGCTCTCTAGCTTTAATTTAGTGATTGTTAGTTCTCTAAGATTATATTATAAAATTATCTTTTCTACATTACCTTATATTTGGTTTTAGTCATTTAAGTTTACTCAAAGTGTTTTTCCATCCCGAAAATACATACAAAATGTAATAAATAAATACAAATATTTTTTACAGTGTATAAGTAAAGGCCACCAGGGAGAGTTGGCAAGGCATACCTTGTGATGAACCCATGCTGCTGGAAAAATGTGATAGAACCAAGAGAGAGGAGCCAAGCATCTGTCTAGCATTTATTGGAAAACAGTGTTGCTGAATCTCGTCACTGAAATTGGTTATTGATCTATTCGCTTCCCCAAGCTCAGGCTCTGTAAAACCCCATCTGCTCATTTTCTCACTCATTCTCCCTTATTCCTTATTTCACTTTACCTTCTTGTTTCTTCCCCTGACAGCGCATCAGCTTTTATTTTATGCCTCTTTTTAAAGTTCCCCACAAATTGTTCATGTGACATCCTTCTCTGTACAATATGTTTCATTATTGCCACTTTTTCAGTTATTTTTCTTTGCTCTCAACCACACATATGAATGTTACCTGTTTCTCTGCATCTGCTTATTCTCCCATCGATCTTTTCCTCTCATCCTTTGAGCCTCAGCTGCTGTAGCCATGTCCCAGGGAGGTTGTAAAGATGGAGGAGAGGCTTCTGGGTAGGCCTGAATCTGAGCCCTAATAGTTATTTTTATGTTCTGAGAGAAAACTGTTTACAAGCCCATTTCCACACATACCTCAAACTGTCAGCTCCATTACCACTGAACACACTGAGAAGATGACAGGGTAAGCCATTGGGGTATTTAAAGCTATAATAATAAGATGGTTTATTCTCAAAGCTGCAATTCCAAAGAGCAAAGTGCTTAGATATTAGTTAGTGTTATGATCTGTGGTAGCCCTACCTATCAATGTAATGTAATAGTAAATTACTGCAGGTTACTCGGTGGACAGCGAACCAGACCAGAATACAATCAATTGTCTCAGTCACATCCTGTGCACTTTGGATTGCACACAAATTCTCAAGAAAGAAAGATATTTAGTAGTTGGGATTCTGGTTGAACAATGTAAGAAGGGGAATTAGAAAATGGAAAAACCTGGCCACTAAAATAAACCCTTCTGCTGTGCCTGTTTGAGAATGGAATAGAAACGTTGTGTTAATACACTCAGTACAAAAGACTGTCAAGTTGTGCTCTAACATGACAATGTTCTCCCTCCTCTCTTTTTCCTCCTCAATGCCTCTACCATGGTCTTTCTTCAGCTGTGAAATCAAGACTCCTGACATCAGAAATTGAAACTGGAGCTTGTTGAGAATTGTGGGACACGCAAAAGTACTCGTTACAAAGCGATTAGCTTTGCATAGAGCCCATTCTATTATAATAGTAAAGTTTACATTGTTTTGCTGTATACAAGATTGGAGGGTCCATGTTTCTGCAGTTGCCTTTCAGATGTTCAAGCATACAATATGCAGACAGAAAGAAAAACAACAATATTAAAAGAATGATGAAACAATGTAGGGTAAATAGGACAGAAAGTAAGTGATTTATAATAATAGACTCAATACTATAGAGCATATCCATGATGATGTCATTTGAATTGATGGATACATTAGTTCTAGATGCGCCTCGTGTCTCTGTTGTCTGTGTGACGTGGACAACATAACATTGTCACCACAAACACACAGACAAGCTGTTGTTGAGTGTCAAGGGCAGTTGATGACACCATACAGAGACAGACTTGTCATGTGTCATGGTTGACATTGACACAATTGTAAGACTAAGATTTAGTACAGTCCCTTGCACAAACACTGCCTCTATGTGTGTGTATGTCTTCAACCCAGCAATGTCTAGACGCAAGGTAATTACAGACACCACTGAACACTCAGCTGCTCCCACAGCCATGAAAGAGTCAGGACTCAGAGAGAAAGATGATTAGGAAGAGAGATGTGGAGAAACCGAGAACGTTGAATAGCGGTTAAGAGCGAATAATAATACAAAAACACACTAGTGTTAAGCATTTGGTAGACCAATTACTTATGGTCGTCTGTGTGGTGCAGCAGGTTTTGTGCAGACAGTACTGAGCTCCTGTTACCACAGATTTGGTGATCTCATCTGAGAAGAATGTAGACCTACTCCTTCCTATTACTACAGTGGAGTTGATAGAATACTTCCAAATTATTAATAGATGCAGGTCATAGCTATAGAATGATAGGAATGAATGTGCACTTTTTCACCCCATATATTATCAGGTTGCAAGGCAGTCCCCCGCACCTCCCTGATTCAGAAGGGTTGGGTTAAATGGGGAAGACCAGGTATCCCCCTTTCCTTTCCTATGGTGAAGCGGCAGCACTGCTGACTTACAGATATGCATACATGATTTTTACGGAATATTGTGGCTTTAGACAGAGACCAATGTAAAGCTTTGACTGGGGGATGGCTGGTCTGTGTGTACTTCAAACCTGGACAATGGAAGATAGTAGGTCAGTGAGTTCACCCTCCTATGCCATGTGACTAAGCTCAGTGGGGGGCAGGCTGAGCTCTGTCTACCCAGGTCTCTGTCTCACAGTGTACTGGGAGGGGGCTCGTGCTAAAAGCATGGTCAACCATAGCACTGTTTTATATGGTTCATTAGCTGGCCATTCAAATACTGGAGGGCGGGTTTGCTTTAGCCTGCAAGATCTGAATTGAACATGTGCTGTCCTGCACATTTTTGCATGTACTGTAGACTACATTGCATTTAGTTGCATTGCATTGCGCCGCATATAATTTAGGGTGACTTTTGCAACTCAATGACACCTTCCATTAGGGTGTATATGAGTATTTCCTTATGCTGTGGATGACTTGGTTTATAATAAAATCATGTCCGGCAAGTTCCAGACAACCGCCACCTGTCTTTATCTTCAAGAAAAATTGAAGAATTTAAAAGAAAAAGTGAAATGAAAAATCAAGTTTGCCAATTTGTTGACCCTTGACATGATTGTAGGCCCAATGTTAGTAATAGCTGTGGGCCGTATGTTGCCCACCCATGGAATACAGGCCAGCCTAACATATTCACAACCAGAAAAACAGAGTTGAATTTCCGTTCTACTTTTGCATATTTATTTTCCTTTACCTCCCTGTCTGCCCTTCCATACTTAGGGTGGCAGGTAGCCTAGCGGTTAGAGCATTGGGCCAATATCTGAAAGGTTGCTTGTTTGAATATCTGAGCCAGCAAGGTGAAAAATCTGTTGCTGTGCCCTTGAGCAAGGCACTTAACCCTAATTGCTCCAGTGTCGCTGTTGATAATGGTTGATCCTGGCCGTGACTCCACTCTCCGAATGTGTCTCAGGGGGGATATGCAAAAAAACACATTTACAATTCACACTTATACATGTGTGAAATATGACATATATTATTATACTTAACCACAGAAAATGTTGAATATACTGAAAACGGAGCTACTTTTCCAGTGCTCTGTTCGTAATCAACCTCTTTGTTGTGGTCTATGCATGCCTGTTCTTGTCACATGACTGTGTTTCTATGGCAACTAGGGTTTGAGTAATCATTTGCTTTATGACCTCTATTCCCTTGAGGAAAGGGAAGGGGGAGGTTTGGATGAGAACAGAGCCTAGAGAAGGAGGAGGACAAATAGCAAGAGAAATCTAGAGAGGAGGAGATGGAAGAAGCTGTATGTGTATCTTCCTCTGCACACTGTCCTACACTTTAATTATCACATTCTTAAATAGCATCTGATTAGGATTAAAAAGGTGTATCCAAGCTAGAGCAAGTCAACCGCTGAATGGCGTGCAACATTGATTAGAACTAATGCATGCCACCATGCCACTACCTTTGGTGTTCCGCCTCGCTGGCTCCAGCACCTCTAGAGTAATTGACCATAATTGGGAAGAGCGGAGGGAGACAGTTGGCATGTATGTTTAATAAGGTTCTGTCTACACCTCTCCCTCACTCACTCTTCTCTTGGCTCTTTGAGGGAATGCTGTGGTGCGGTGCCACAACTGCAGGTCTCAACAGAAACCAGTTCTATTTTATTCTGTTTCTTTCTCGCTTTGCCACGTTGTCATGGTTACTGTCTGTGCTACAGTCCACCAAGGTATGCATCTCTTCTGTCATCAACCATCAACCAAACATTACGGGCCAAGCGGATAAATGGTCTCTGACTGTACACTCCCCTCCATATGTATTTGGTTAGTGAAACTAAACTTTCCAATTGGCTCTGCACTCCAGCATTTTAGATTTGAGATAAAATGTTTCATGTGAGGCGACAGTACATCATTTCACCTTTAATTTGAGGGTATTTTTAATGCATATCTGTTTAACCGTTTAGAAATGAAAGCACTTGATGTAGGTTGTTGTACTGTAGTCATTGAGTGCAAGGAATATGCACAAATAGTAAACTTTTGACTACTTTAATACACTATAAGTGAATTTCAAAAAGAGGGATTAGATGCATATAGTGCTTTCATTTCTAAAAGGTAAAACAGATATGTATGAAAATACACTCAAAAGGTGAAATTATAAACTGTCACATCATGTGAAACATTTAAATCTCAAATTCCAAATGCTGGAGTACATTTTAGCTTCACTGTCCAAATACTTACGGAAGAGAGTGTATGTGTAGCAACAGTCATCAAAACTGTTACAAAGTTTTGAAAACAATTTTAATAAATGCAGTTGAACAATGGATGAAGATACACCAGACGTTTAG
Organism: Oncorhynchus clarkii lewisi; assembly: GCF_045791955.1. Taxonomy (NCBI): domain Eukaryota; kingdom Metazoa; phylum Chordata; class Actinopteri; order Salmoniformes; family Salmonidae; genus Oncorhynchus; species Oncorhynchus clarkii. Next base: position 15,392,088 of record NC_092176.1, read on the forward strand.
AAATGTTTTAATCCATTAGGTATTGAATGCCGTTTTTACTGGCACGTACAACTAATGAATTGGGTTCAGGGATGACATTTATTGTCAAATTCCCCTGTTTTCTTTCTTAGAATGCACTCCATATATACTGTACATGTTCTATATTTCTTTAATATATAGATGATAGCCCTATTTGGTAAAAGACCAAGTCCATATTATGCCAAGAACAGCTCAAATAAGCAAAGAGAAACAACAGCCCATCATTACTTTAAGACATGAAGGTCAGTCAAAACAGAACATTTCAAGAACTTTGAAAGTTTCTTCAAGTGCAGTCGCAAAAACCATCAAGCTCTATGAGGAAACTGGCTCTCGTGAGGACCAACACAGGAAATTAAGACCCAGAGTTACCTCTGCTGCAGAGGATAAGGTCATTAGTTACCAGCTTTATAAATTACAGGCCAAATAAATGCTACAGAGTTCAAGTAACAGACACATCTCAAAATGAACTGTTCAGAGGAGACTGTTTGAATCAGGCCTTCATGGTCGAATTGCTGCAAAGAAACCACTATTTAAGGACACCAATAAGAAGAAGAGACTTGCTTGGGCCAAGAAACAAGAGCAATTGACATTAGACCGGTGGAAATTTGTCCTTTGGTCGAGTCCAAATTTGAGATTTTTGGTTCCAAACGCTGTGTCTTTGTGAGACGGGTTTTGGGGCAACAGATGATCTCTGCATGTGTATTTCCCACCGTAAAGCCCACCGTGCTTTGCTGGTGACACAATTCAAGGCACACTTAACCAGCATGGCTACCACCGCATTCTGCAGGGATACAGTTGAAGTCAGAAGTTTACATAGACCTTAGTCAAATACATTTAAACTCCGTCCGCAGACACTTTTTTAGTTCTGCCCACACATTTTCTATAGGGTTGAGGTCAGGACTTTGTGATGGCAACTCCAATACCTTGACTTTGTTGTCCTTAAGCCATTTTGCCACAACTTTGGAAGTATGCTTGGGGTCATTGTTCATTTGGAAGACCAATTTGCGACCAAGCTTTAGCTTCCTGACAGATGTTTTGAGATGTTGCTTCAATATATCCACATAATTTTCCTCCCTCATGATGCCATCTATTTTGTGATGTGCACCAGTCCCTCCTGCAGCAAAGCACCCACACAACATGATGCTGCCACCCCCGTGCTTCACGGTTGGGATGGTGTTCTTCGGCTTGCAAGCATCCCCTTTTTCCTCCAAACATAATGATGGTCATTATGGCCAAACAGTTCTATTTTATTTTAATCAGACCAAAGGGCATTTCTCCAAAAAGTAGGAACATTGTCCTCATGTGCAGTTGCAAACCGTAATCTGTTTTTTTTATGGCAGTTTTGGAGCAGTGGCTTCTTCCTTGCTGAGCGGCCTTTCAGGTTATGTAGATATAGGGCTCATTTTACTGTGGATATAGATAATTTTGTACCTGTTTCCTCCAGCATCTTCACAAGGTCCTTTGCTGTTGTTCTGGGATTGATTTGAACTTTTCGCATCAAAGTACGTTCATCTCTAGGAGACAGAACGCGTCTCCTTCCTGAGCGATATGACAGCTGCGTGGTCCAATGGTGTTTATACTTGCGTACTATTATTTGTACAGATGAACGTGGTACCTTCAGGCGTTTGGAAATTACTCCCAAGAATGAACCAGATTTGTGGAGGTCTGCAATTTATTTTCTGAGGTATTGGCTGATTTCTTTTGATTTTTCCATGATGTCAAGCAAAGAGGCACTGAGTCTGAAGGTAGGCCTTGAAATACATCCACAGGTACACCTCAAATTGACTCAAATTATGTCAGTTAGCCTATCAGAAGCTTCTAAAGCCATGACATCATTTTATGGAATTTACCAAGCTGTTTAAAGGCACAGTCAACTTAGTGTATGTGAACTTCTGACCCACTGGAATTGTCATAAAGTGAAATATATAAGTGAAATAATCTGTCTGTAAACAATTGTTGGAAAAATGACTTGTGTCATGCACAAAGTATATGTCCTAACCAACTTGCCAAAACTATAGTTTGTTAACAATACATTTGTGGAGTGGTTGAAAATATGGTTTTAATGACTCCAATGTAAGTGTATGTAAACATCCGACTTCAACTGTACGAAATCCCATCTGGTTTGCGCTTAGTATCATTTGTTTTCAACAGGACAATGACCCAACACACTTCCAGGCTGTGTAAGGGCTATTTTACCAAGAAGCAGAGTGATGGAGTGCTGCTTCAGATGACCTGGCCTCCACAATCACCCGACCTCAACCCAACTGAAATGGTTTGGGATGAGTTGGACCGCAGAGTGAAGAAAAAGCAGCCAACAGGTGCTCAGCATCTGTGGGAACTCCTTCGAGACTGTTGTAAAAGTATTCCAGGTGAAGCTGGTTGAGAGTGCTTCCAATAGTGCCAAAGCTGTAATCAAGGCAAAGGGTGGCTACTTTGAAGAACCTCAAATATAAAGTATATTTTGATTTGTTTAGCACTTTTTTGGTTACTACAGGATTCCACATGTGTTTTCATAGTTTTGAGGTCTTCACTATTATTCTACAATGTAGAAAATAGTAAAAATAAACAAAAACCCTTGAATGAGTAGGTGTTTGAAAACTTTCGACCGGTAGTGTACAGGCACAAGCAAGAGTATGAAAGAGTTACAGAGTAAAATGAAAGCAATTAATCCAGTGAGATTTAAGTGACAAGTGGATTTCGCACCCCTCAAACACAGGAAATACTGTTAATTCGGAAAGTATTCAGACCCCTTGACTTTTTCCACATTTTGTTACGTTACAGCCTTATTTGAAAATTATGAGGAAAAACAAATTTAATCCAATATACACACAATAACCCATGACAAAGATAAAAATTATAAAACATTTAAACGATCACATTTACATAAGTATTCAGACCCTTTTCTCAGTACTTTGTTGAAGCACCTTTGGCAGTGCTTACAGCCTTGAGTCTTCTTGGGTATGACGCTACAAGCTTGGCACACCTGTATGTGGAGAGTTTCTCTCATTCTTCTCTGCAGATCGTCTCAAGCTCTGTCAGGTTGGATGTGGAGCGTCGCTGCACACTTATTTTCAGGTCTATTTTCAGACCACACAAGGACATTCAGAGACTTGTCCCGAAACCACTCCTGTGTGGTATGGGGGTCTTTAGGTGCCTTTTGGCGAACTCCAAGCGGGCTGTCGTGCCTTTTACTGAGGATTGGCTTCCGTCTGGCCACTCAACCATAAAGGCCTGATTGATGGAGTGCTGCAGAGATGGTTGTCCTTCTGGAAGGTTCTCCCATCTTCACAGAGGAACTCTGGAGCTCTGTCAGAGTGACCATCAGATTATTGGTCACATTCCTGACCAAGGCCCTTCTCTCCTGATTGCCCAATTTGGCCAGGCAGCCAGCTCTTGGAAGAGTCTTGGTAGTTACACAATTCTTCCATTTAATGATGATGAAGGCCACTATGTTCTTGGGGACCTTCAACGCTGCAGAAATGTTTTGGTACCCTTCTCCAGATCTGTGCCTTGACACAATCCTGTCTCGGAGCTCTGAGGACATCTCCTTCAATCTCAGCGCTTGGTTTTTGCTTTTACATGTGCTGTCACATGTACATGTGCTGTCACATGTACATGTGCTGTCACATTCCAAATCATGTCCAATTAATTAATTAAATTTACTACAGGTGGACTCCAATAAAGTGGTAGAAACATCTCAAGGATGATCAGTGGAAACAGGATACACCTGAGCTCAATTTCGAGTCTCATAGCAAAGGGTCTGAAAACCTGTTTACGCTTTGTCATTGTGGGGTATTGTGTGAAGATTGATGAGGAAATGTTTTTATTTAATACTTTTTAGAATAAGACTAACATAACAAAATGTGGAAAAAGTCAAGGGGTCTGAATACTTTCTGAATGCACTGCAGATGGCTGAAAAAGACATGCACATTGCAAATGTGTTTATTGTGGAAAAGTAGATTTAAAATTCAACATTTACCTTTTTAATTAGACACAGGAGACCATGATTACATCCTTACTGGAACCCAGTGTAAGTGTGTAAATGTGTGTGTGTCTTAGAGGTGTCTGACTGTATCTAGATCATAGTCCTTCATTTGGATCTATACTCCTGCTTGACAGCTTGTTGGATAAGGAACACAAAAGGCTCATCAAGTTGCTAGGGTGGTGAGCTGTCTTTTAAGCAGGAGAGGGGGTGTCCAGGCTGCAATGACAGAAGGAGGATCTGGTGATGGATACAATGGGGGTGCTGAGGATGAAGGTGGTGGCTGGTGAGAGGTGCCTGTGATGGGATGAATATGGATGAGAGGCCTACATTCTCCCTAGATGGTGAGATCTTGCCTGAGTGCTCTGGAGGCAGGTGGAAGGAAGCACAAAGAACGCCACAAGCTCTGCTGACAGGTGCTGACCATCACTCTTATTAACACTTTCACTCATGCAATGCTAAACAGAGGAGTGCAGGTGAGAGAGATGTGGTGGTGTCTGACTCATAAAAAGGCCTTAACGAGACACATTATGCTTTATTTATGAGGTGTGTGTGTGTGTGCATGAACACGTATGCGTGTACTTTGGTTTTAATGATCTTTGGATCATTGTGATTTTTTCTGCTTACCCATTGCTTCTCAACTCTACACATCACTCTTTTCTCCATTCCCTTGTGCTGTCAGTGAAAGATGGAAGCTGTGAAATCCATGGAAATGTTGCCGTGGCAATGCCTGCCACTCAGATATGATACAACAACTATTACGATGAAGATCCATAAAGGCTCCTTCCATCATTATCTGTCTCACCTCTTACCCAATTCAAGATATTCAAATACTATGAATGCAGTAAGGAAGCATACACAGTACCTTGAAAAAGTATTTGACACCTTTATAATTTTCTCTACTTTTACATTTGTTTTTCTCTACCTTTACATATGTTTTTATACTGAATGTTATCAGATCTTCAACCAAAATCTTAGATAAAGGGAACCTGAGTAAACAAATAACACAACAATGACATACTTTAAAAAAAACTTTTACACAAAGTTATGCAACACCCAATGCCCCTGTCGTGTCTTTGGAATCATTAAACTGTGTGATAAGGTGCGTCTAGGTGGTAGCTGTAGGAGTCAGGCGCAGGAGAGCAGGGATGTCTGAGAAGAGTGTTTTAATAAGACCGTCCAACAACACAGGAATGGCACAATCGAAAAGGATTGTTAACAGAGAACCCGTGTAAAACGCACGGAGGAACAAACAAAGTTCTGACACTCATACATTTTACGTAACCGTGAAAACAAATAACAGTAAATCCAACCGAGCACATCACAATAAAAGACTAATCCTGCACAAATTTAGGCAGGCAACAGGTTACAATTATACACACAGAAATTAACGCAAATGAAACCAGGTGTGAAAAAGAACCAAAGACAAAACAAACAGAAAAGGAAAAAGGGATCGGTGATGGCTAGTAGACCGCCGCCCGAACAGGGGGAGGAGCCACCTTCAGTAGAAGTCGTGACAGTATCCCCCCCCCCCCCCCCCCCCCCCCCCCCGCGGCTCTCGCAGCGCGCCAACGCCGGCCTCGAGGACGACTCGGAGGACGAGGCGCAGGGAGATCCGGATGGAGGCGGTGAAGCTCCCTCAGCATAGGTGGGTCCAATACGTCCTCCACCGGCACCCAGCATCTCTCCTCTGGACCGTACCCCTCTCAATCCACGAGGTACTGAAGGCCCCCCACCCGACGTCTCGAGTCCAGTATGGACCGAACTGCATACGCCGGCGACCCCTCGATGTCCAGGGGGGGCGGGGGGACCTCCAGCACCTCAGCTTCTTGAAGCAGACCAGCCACCACCAGCCTGAGGAGAGACACATGAAACGAGGGGTTAAAGGGGGAGCTGTAACCTATAACACACCTCGTTTATTCTCCTCAGGACTTTAAAGGGCCCCACAAACCGCGGACCCAGCTTCCGGCAGGGCAGGCGGAGGGGCAGGTTTTGGGTCGAGAGCCACACCCAGTCCCCCGGTGCGAACACCAGGGCCTCACTGCGGTGGCGGTCATCACTTGCATTCTGCCGCCCCTCTGCCCATTTAAGGTACCCGTGGGCAGCCTCTCAGGTCTCCCTTGAGCGCCTCACCCAATCGTCCACCACAGGAGCCTCGGTCTGGCTCTGATGCCATGGTGCCAGAACCGGCTGATAGCCCAACACACTGGAAGGGCGATAGGTTCGTAGAGGAGTGGCGGAGTGAGTTCTGGGCCATCTCTGCCCAGGGGATATACTTCGCCCACTCCCCTGGCCGGTCCTGGCAATACGACCACAGAAACCTACCCACATCCTTGTTCACTCTCTCCACCTGGCCATTACTCTCAGGGTGAAAACCCGAGGTAAGGCTGACCGAGACCCCGAAACGTTCCATGAACGCCTTCCACACCCTGGACGTGAACTGGGGACCCCGATCAGAAACAATGTCCTCAGGCACCCCGTAGTGCCGGAAGACGTGAGTAAACAGGGCCTCCGCAGTCTGTAGGGCCGTAGGGAGAACGGGCAAAGGGAGGAGACGACAGGACTTAGAAAACCGATCCACAATGACCAGGATTGTGGTGTTGCCCTGTGACGGAGGCAGATCGGTCAGGAATCAACGGACAGGTGTGACCAAGGCCGCTGTGGAACTGGAAGGGGTTGTAACTTCCCTCTGGGCAGGTGCCTAGGAGCCTTGCACTGAGCGCACACCGAGCAGGAGGACACATAAACCCTCACGTCCTTGGCTAAAGTGGACCACCAGTACTTCCCACTAAGACATCGCACTGTCCTACCGATCCCTGGATGACCAGAGGAGGGGGACGTGTGAGACCACCAAATCAGCCTGTCTCGAACCTCCAGCAGAACGTACACCCATCCAGCTGGACACTGTGGTGGAGTTGGCTCTACACGCAATGCTCGCTTGATGTCTGCGTCCACCTCCCACCTCACCGGTGCCACCAGACAAGAGGCGGGAGGATGGGAGTAGGATCGATGGCCCGCTCCTCCGTATCATATAGTCGGGACAGTGTGTCTGCCTTGTGTTCTGGGAGCCTGGTCTATAGGAGATGGTGAACCTAAAACGTGTGAAAAACATGGCCCACCTTGCCTGACGAGGGTTAAGTCTCCTCGCTGCCCGAATGTACTCTAGATTATGGTGGTCAGTCCAGATGAGAAAAGGGTGTTGAGCCCCCTCAAGCCAATGTCTCCACACCTTCAGGGCCCTGACAACAGCCAGCATCTCCCGATCCCCCACGTCATAATTTCGCTCTGCCGGGCTGAGCTTCTGCGAAAAGAAAGCACAGGGGCGGAGCTTCGGTGGCACACTTGAGCGCTGTGAGAGCACGGCTCCAATCCCAGCCTCGGACGCGTCCACCTCCACTATGAATGCCAAAGAGGGATTCAGATGCGCTAGCACGGGAGCCGAGGTGAAAAGAGCCTTCAGGCGACCAAAAGCCCTGTCCGCCTCAGCCGACCACCCCAGACGCACCGCCCCCCTTCAGCAGTGACGTAATGGGAGCAGCTAGCTGCCCAAAACCCGGATAATTATCCGGTAGTAATTGGCAAACCCTAAGAACCGCTGCACCTCCTTTACCGTGGTTGGAGTCGGCCAATTACGCACGGCTGCAATGCGGTCACACTCCATCACCAACCCTGATGGAAATGCGATAAGGAAGGAGACGGCCTCTTGACGTACAGGTCATGCTCCAACAGTCGCCCAAGTACCTTGCGCACCAGAGACACATGCGCGGGTAGCGGAATAGACCAGAATATCATTGATGTAAACCACCACACCCTGAGAATCTCGTCTACAAAAGATTGGAAGACTGCTGGAGCATTCTTCAACCCATACGGCATGACGAGGTACTCATAATGGCCGGATGTGTTACTAAACTCTGTCTTCCACTCATCTCCCTCCAGCAAGTTATATGCGATTCTGAGATCCAGTTTTGTGAAAAAGCATGCTCCGTGAAATGACTCAATCGCCATGGCAATGAGAGGTAGCGGGTAACTGTACCCCACCATGATGGAATTTAGACCTCTATAACCGTTAACCGTTATAATTTTCCTAATAAGTTCCTAACTTTTCAGATATTTTCCTATCTGTTCAATAGTCTTCTGATTAATGATTTCTTCTTTACCTCACGTTAGTCTCATTCCAAACGTCGTAAATTGTTGGTTATCTGCACAAACCCAGTCTTCACTGAGTCATTCATACATCAATTGTCTTAAATAATTTATTTACTAACTAAGTAATTCACAGAAATGCATAAACAAACAGTAGAAATGATAACGGAGTTTCCCTAGTGGGATAAACCGGCATCATGGCTTGGTGAACAAAAGGGAAGTGGGGGTCGACTGAGATAAGACAAGACACAGGTGATAATTATAACAATTGAAATGCTAATCCTTTGCACATGAACGCTCACTCAATCGGGAATAATTGCAATCAATATACAGTGCCTTGCGAAAGTATTCGGCCCCCTTGAACTTTGCGACCTTTTGCCACATTTCAGGCTTCAAACATAAAGATATAAAACTGTATTTTTTTGTGAAGAATCAACAACAAGTGGGACACAATCATGAAGTGGAACGACATTTATTGGATATTTCAAACTTTTTTAACAAATCAAAAACTGAAAAATTGGGCGTGCAAAATTATTCAGCCCCTTTACTTTCAGTGCAGCAAACTCTCTCCAGAAGTTCAGTGAGGATCTCTGAATGATCCAATGTTGACCTAAATGACTAATGAGGATAAATACAATCCACCTGTGTGTAATCAAGTCTCCGTATAAATGCACCTGCACTGTGATAGTCTCAGAGGTCCGTTAAAAGCGCAGAGAGCATCATGAAGAACAAGGAACACACCAGGCAGGACCGAGATACTGTTGTGAAGAAGTTTAAAGCCGGATTTGGATACAAAAGATTTCCCAAGCTTTAAACATCCCAAGGAGCACTGTGCAAGCGATAATATTGAAACGAAAGGAGTATCAGACCACTGCAAATCTACCAAGATCTGGCCGTCCCTCTAAACTTTCAGCTCATACAAGGAGAAGACTGATCAGATATGCAGCCAAGAGGCCCATGATCACTCTGGATGAACTGCAGAGATCTACATCTGAGGTGGGAGACTCTGTCCATAGGACAACAATCAGTCATATATTGCACAAATCTGGCCTTTATGGAAGAATGGCAAGAAGAAAGCCATTTCTTAAAGATATCCATAAAAAGTGTCGTTTAAAGTTTGCCACAAGCCACCTGGGAGACACACCAAACATGTGGAAGAAGGTGCTCTGGTCAGATGAAACCAAAATTGAACTTTTTGGCAACAATGCAAAACGTTATGTTTGGCATAAAAGCAACACAGCTGAACACACCATCCCCACTGTCAAACATGGTGGTGGCAGCATCATGGTTTGGGCCTGCTTTTCTTCAGCAGGGACAGGGAAGATGGTTAATTGATGGGAAGATGGATGGAGCCAAATACAGGACCATTCTGGAAGAAAACCTGATGGAGTCTGCAAAAGACCTGAGACTGGGACGGAGATTTGTCTTCCAACAAGACAATGATCCAAAACATAAAGCAAAATCTACAATGGAATGGTTCAAAAATAAACATATCCAGGTGTTAGAATGGCCAAGTCAAAGTCCAGACCTGAATCCAATCGAGAATCTGTGGAAAGAACTGAAAACTGCTGTTCACAAATGCTCTCCATCCAACCTCACTGAGCTCGAGCTGTTTTGCAAGGAGGAATGGGAAAAAATGTCAGTCTCTCGATGTGCAAAACTGATAGAGACATACCCCAAGCGACTTACAGCTGTAATCGCAGCAAAAGGTGGCGCTACAAAGTATTAACTTAAGGGGGCTGAATCATTTTGCACGCCCAATTTTTCAGTTTTTGAATTGTTAAAAAAGTTTGAAATATCCAATAAATGTCGTTCCACTTCATGATTTTGTCCCACTTGTTGTTGATTCTTCACAAAAAAATACAGTTTTATATCTTTATGTTTGAAGCCAGAAATGTGACAAAAGGTCGCAAAGTTCAAGGGGGCCGAATACTTTCGCAAGGCACTGTATATATTTACGCTCAGTGTGTCGTCGGGGTCTCTGTTGAAAAGTGTGTTTCTGTTGGAGAGTTTGTCCACCCTCTCTTTCGTGGTTAGAATGGATAGTTCAGAGTGACATTCATTCATGTCGTTATGGATAGATGTTTCGGCGGTTGTCGGTCTTCGCGTTCAATGATACCGAATTCCTAGCTGCAGACTAGTAATTAATATCAAAGCCTTGTTCTTATTCTGTCAGTATCGATAGTCTAAGATTTTAACCATGTGGAATGGTCAAAAGATTCAGCCATCTACTCAAACCTTGGCCCTCTCGTTATTGAGGTAAGCTGGTCTGCAACCTTTGTCCTCTCGTAAATGAGAGCAACATGGTCTGTTGAGAAATTCTCAAAGTGGGGTTTTTATTCGGGAGAGCGGAAAAAGGCTGTCTCATAACGCCAGGTCCGAACTGGGCTCATGGGTGGTCCTCTGATTTAATTAAACTCAAAAGGGAATTGGAGTTTCCTTCATTAAACAGTCCAAAATCACATTAAACAATTTTACAAACAGTATCATCTTCACTCATTCATCTTATTCAACAATTAGATGTAAACCTCATATCTGAGGATATTGTATAAACAGCGTATTGTCTCCCATGAGTTTCACAAAATTGTACCAAACGGACCAGTTCGTAGCTGGATTCTTCACCGATCTTTTATACCTTCTCCAGAACATAAATGTTGTTAGGTTCTCCAGTTCTGTGAAGTGGAAGAAATTCCATTGTTCTCTACGAAAATTCACTCTGTCTCTATACTGTAGCCATAAGGAGATAATCTCCTCCAGGAATTTACGACCACAGCAGCCTGGGTGTAGGAGACAGGTAGAGGGGGATGGGGCTTGCTGTACCCAAAGAGGGCAACGTCATGACACCCCTGTGTGAAAAAGTAATTTCCCCCTTACCCTCAATAACTGGTTGTGCCACCTTTAGCTGCAATGACACCAACCAAATGCTTCCTGTAGTTGTTGATCAGTCTCTCACATCGCTGTGGAGGATTTTTTTGCCCACTCTTCCATGCAGAACTCCTTTAACTCAGCAACATTTGGGGGTTTTCAAGCATGAACTGCTCGTTTCAATTCCTGCCCCAACATCTCAATTGGGATTAGGTCTGGGCTTTGACTAGGCCATTCCAAAACTTCACATTTGTTGCTTTTTAGCCATTTTCATGTAGACTTGATTGTGTGTTTTGGATCATTGTCTTTCTGCATTACCCAGTTGATCTGCAGCTTCAGCTCAGACTGACATTATCCTGTAGATATCTCTGATACAGAGCAAGTTGTCCAGGTCCCGAAGCAAAGCATCCCCAAACCATCACACTACCACCAACCCTTTTTGGACAACAAAAACCAAACACTGCGTTCCACAGTAAAAACCTCATACCAATGGTCAAGCATGGTTGTAGTAGTGTGATGGTTTGGGGAATCTTTACTGCCTCAGGACCTGGACCACTTGGCTTAATAGAGGCATACACAGTTGACGGTGCATGTCATGGCAAAAACCAAGCCACGAGGTCAAATAAATTGTCTGCAGAGCTCCGAGACAGGATTGTACCGAGGCACAGATCTGGGGAAGAGTACCAAAACATTTCTGCAGCATTGAAGGTCCCCAAGAACACAGTGGCCTCCATCATTCTTAAATGGAAGAAGTTTGGAACCACCAAGACTTCCTAGAGCTGGCCACCCAGCCAAACTGAGCAATCGGGGGAGAAGCGTCTTGGTGTGGGAGGTAACCCAAAGGACTCTCAGACCATGAGAAACAAGATTCTCGGGTCTGATGAAACCAAGATTGAACTCTTTGGCCTGAATGCCAAGCGTCACGTCTGGATGAAACCTGGCACTATCCCCACGGTGAAGCATGGTGGTGGCAGCATCATGCTGTGGGAATCAAGTGCAGAGAAATCTTTAATAAAAACCTGCTCCAGAGTGCCTAGGACCTCAGACCGGGACAATGACCCTAAGCACACAGCCAAGACAATGCAGGAGTGGCTTCGGGACAAGTCTCTGAATGTCCTTGAGTAGCCAAGCCAGAGTCCGGACTTGAACCCGATCGAACATCTCTGGAGAGACCTGAAAATAGCTGTGCAGCAACACTCCCAATCCAACCTGACAGAGCTTGAGAGGATCTGCAGTCTGAAGAATGGGAGAAACTGCCCAAATACAGGTGTGACAGGCTGTATTCGCTTCCAAAGGTGCTTCAGCAAAGTACTGAATAAATGGTGTGAATACTTTGTTTTAAATTCTTTATACATTTGCAAAAACAAAAAAAAACAGTTTTTGCTTTCTAATTATGGGGTATTGTGTGTAGATTGATGGGGGAGAAAAACAATTTAATCCATTTTAGAATAAGGCTGTAACATTTCAAAATGTGGATAAAGTCAAGGGGGCTGAATACTTTCCAAATGCACTGTGTATGTATTAGTTTTTCAATGCTATTTTTATTGTAACATCAGTGTATGATTATTACTTTGCTTTCTAACATTAGTTTGATCTAACAAATACAAAATATAAGAGAGAGCTTATTAAAGTGTTACCTGACAGAAAACATTCATTCCTGATTCAAATGGCTTGCTGAGTAAGCACATGAATCTTTGGGAAATGATCTGGGTTGAACACGTTCATCCAGTGCTAACAGGACATGATTGATTCTTGCCTTCTGGTGAAGTGGGCGTCTGATGAGATGGGTTAGGGTACATCTTTGACAGATGACCTGACCTTGTCTCGTCAAGTCCACCTCTCGCAGAGTGATCTTCATCCCCTGGGGTCCCAGGCAGCAGTCCAATAATATGTGCTTTAAATCCACACCAATCACTGAAGGACCACATTCTTGCCAAAAGATGAGGTTAGGGTAACAGGAACAGTGACATGGCGGATCAGCACAATTTCCCTCCTTGGTTTATTTAATCCATCTATGTGTTTTCTGGGATTTTTGTTCTCAACGAACTATGCTAAAATATCACAATCGAGTATCCATTCTTTAAGGTCTGTCAAGGAGCCTGTATATGGGTTCCATATGCCATGCACACAGGATCTTATCTGGCTGTCTTAGATTTAGACAGCTTGTAATAAGTAAGCAACAGAGGACTGATATATCATAGGACTATTTTTATGGTTGTATGAGAGCATTATGTTTTGACACACTTGACATCTGAGAGGAAATATGTCAAATGATGAATGTGTTCATTTCTGTATGTTTCTGACATGAAGGGAGTTGATAAACCACATCACTGTCAATGACAGAGGTCTTAAATCTAAAACATGAAGGGCAATACAGGAGAATAGCCCACTGACTGACGGACACATCTGGGCCCAGTTTAGACAAAGTGTTTGAAGCAGTCAAACATCTTCCTGGTGTGTCTCCTGCTCTGTTCAATTGAGTTCTACCCTACTGAGCACACCACCTCATTTTAACATGGGGAATATTTGGTTGAGATGTTGATCAATGATATTTCAACCTTTATTCACAGTCAAAAAGACAGCCAGAAGTTTGTTAAATTACAATGTGTTATCACTATGCTTTCAACCATCTACAATAAAAGCACAACCAAATTCCAATGGAAAAACAATGTCAGATTTTTGGTTTAGTTGTCACCCAAATGTCTATTACTATCAGGTATGAAGGTAAGGTAAGAAGCAGACCACGTCGAATAAGCAATAGGTTAATATTCCAACAGGGGCAGGCAATAGACAGGTCAAGGCAGGCAGGGGTCAGTAAACCAGAAGTGGGGCAACGGTACCGGGTGCCAGGCAGGGTCAGGTTAAGGCAGAGGTCTGTAATCCAGAGGGGGTCAAAGGTACAGGTCGGCAGGCAGGCTCAGGCAGAGTGGTCAGGCAGGCGGGCTCGGAGTCAGGACAGGCAAGGGTCAAAACCAGGAGGGCAAGAAAAGAGAGACTGGAAAAAGCAGGCGCTGAGAAACAAAACGCTGGTTGACTTGAAGAAACAAAACGAACTGTCAACAGACAAACAGAGAACACAGGTAGAAGTACACAGGATAAGGGGGGAAATGGGTGACACCTGGAGGGGGGTGGAGACAAGCACAAAGAGAGGTGAAACAGATCAGGGCGTGACAATTACTGCGCTTTCAACCATTTAAAACTTCAGCAAAGTTCTAATGAGAATACAATGTCAGATATTTTGTTTATTTATACAACAGATGTGTTATCACTGTGCTTCAAAATCTAATTGTATTTGTCATGTGCACCGAATACAATGGGTGTGGACTTAACCATGAAATGCTTGCTTACGAGGCCTTCCCAACGATGCAGAGTTTAAAAAAATAGTAATATAAAGAAAAATAGTAACACGAGGAAATACACAAGAATGGAGCAAAATACAGGGAGTGCCAGATCAATGTGCAGTATTTGAGGTAGATATGTACTTGAAGGCACGGTAAAGTGACTAGGCATCAGGATAGATAATAAGAGTAAAATAAAGAATAGAGTAGCAGCAGCAAATGATGAGTGTAAAAATGTACGTGTGTGTTTGTGTTGTGTCAGTATGCTGTAAACTGAAATAACAAACATTTGTTATTTCAGTTTAACAAACTACATGAAAATGTATATTTCACTGCAAAACTAAATAAATACAATAAAAAGCATCAAATTATGTTGGTTTTTTTTTTTACTTTTTGGGGGGCAAAGATCAAATGTGGTTTTCAAGTTTAATTTTCTAATTGAGTTCTGGCAGGTAAATGCTGCCAGTAGATGGCAATGTTTCAAAGAGCCCTAGCTTGTGCATCACTATCACTAGGTATCAGTAGCTAACAGGGAAGAAATCCAAACGCGGAGCATGAGCGTGAACCATAGGCGTGAACAGCACACCCAACACCAGCAGTGGTCAGTCACAAAAGGCAAAGCCCCGTAGGGATTGTTCTGAATACATTGCTGGAAAGGACAAAAGCAAATGTATTGTAGTGTCAGCTGGCAGCGTGTGGAACAGAGACCACAAAGAAGACCACAAAGAATTTCAAGATAAAGACAAAGTGAGACAGCTACACTGAACAAAAATATAAACGCAACATGTAAAGGATTGGTCCCATGAGCTGAAATAAAAGATCCCCAAAATGTTCCATACACATAAGTGTATTTCTCTCAAATGTTGTGCACAAATTTGTTTGCATCCCTGTTTTTGAGCATTTCTCATTTGCTAAAATAATCCATCCACCTGACAGGTGTGGCATATCAATAAGCTGATTAAGCAGCATGGTCATTACAAAGGTGCACCTTGTGTTGGGGACAATCAAAGGCCACTTTGATATCAACGTTGTGAACAGAGTGCCCCATGGTGGCGGTGGAATTATGGTATGGGCAGGCATAAGCGGCAGCAATTAATACAATTGCATTTTATCGATGGCAATGTGAATGTACAGAGATACCGTGACGAAATCCTGAAGCCCGTTGTCGTGCCATTCATCTGCCACCGTTACCTCATGTTTCAGCATGATAATGCACAGCCCCATGTCTCAAGGATCTGTACACAATTCCTGGAAGCTGAAAATGTCCCAGTTATTCCATGGCCTGCATACTCACCAGACATGTCACCCATTAAGCGTGTTTAGGATGCTCTGGATCGACCTGTATGATCAAATCAAATCAAATTTATTTATATAGCCCTTCGTACATCAGCTGATATCTCAAAGTGCTGTACAGAAACCCAGCCTAAAACCCCAAACAGCAAGCAATGCAGGTGTAGAAGCACAGTGGCTAGGAAAAACTCCCTAGAAAGGCCAGAACCTAGGAAGAAACTTAGAGTGGTAACCAGGCTATGAGGGGTGGCCAGTCCTCTTCTGGCTGTGCCGTGTGGAGATTATAACAGAACATGGCCAAGATGTTCAAATGTTCATAGATGACCAGCAGGGTCAAATAATAATAATCACAGTGGTTGTCGAGGGTGCAACAAGTCCTCCGAGAGAGAGAAAGAAAGAAAGAGATCTAGAGAGAGAATACTTAAATTCACACAGGACACCGGATAAGAAAGGAGAAAAACTCCAGATATAACAGACTGACCCTAGCCCCCCAACACAAACTACTGCAGCATAAATACTGGAGGCTGAGACAGGAGGGGTCGGGAGACACTGTGGCCCCATCCGACAATACCCTCGGACAGGGCCAAACAGGCAGGATATAATCCCACCCACTTTGCCAAAGCACAGCCCCCACACCACTAGAGGGATATCTTCAACCACCAACTTACCATCCTGAGACAAGGCCGAGTATAGCCCACAAAGATCTCAGCCACGGCACAACCCAAAGGGGGCGCCGACCAAGACAGGAAGATCACGTCAGTGACTCAACCCACTCAAGTGACGCACCCCTCCTAGGGACGGCATGGAAGAGCACCAGTAAGCCAGTGACTGTAATATGGTTAGAGGGGAATTGGCCACGCAGAGACAGCAAGGGCGGTTCATTGCTCCAGTGCCTTTCTGTTCACCTTCACACTCCTGTGTCAGACTACACTCAATCATAGGACCTACTTAAGAGATGAATCTTCAACACAGACTTAAAGGTTGAGAGCGAGTCTGCGTATCTCACATTTGTCGGTAGACCATTCCATAAAAATTGAGCTCTTTTCCCTGCCTCCAGATGTTTGCTTAGAAATTATATCTATGCTATTGATCATGCACGCATTATATGATTACATAATACATGTATATCCTGAACAAAAAATAAAAATGCTAAATGAGTTACAGTTCAACCCGTCTCACCCAATGTGGTACGGATCTAATATTTTTATTCCTTATAACTGGAACTTCCATCAGGAGCTAGCCAGCTAACTAGCTACTAGTCTTTGTTAGCCACGGATAGCGGTCTTTACCTTTTTCTCGGTCACCAGCCAGCCTTAGCTCGAACAACTCTTGTCTATCTGCTCAGCGCGATATCAACCCAGAGCATTTGGGACTCCTTCTCTCTACCAATCACCAGATTCATGCCACTCTGGATCATTACACCGGATCATCACAGCTAGCTAGCTGCAAACAAGTGGCTACTGTTAGCTAACACCTCTGTCCCAAAGCAAGCACCAGCTAGCCTTGAGCTAGGCCCATATACCAGCTAATTCTAGGGCAACAACACCTCCTTTGCCAATTGGCCTGGACCCTTTTTGTCGACACGGAGCCCCGCCGATCCATCACGACTGAACTGCCGATGTGGTCTCAACAAGCTATTCTGTTACGATGTCGCCAAAGAACCATCTACTAGCCCTGTCCCGCTAGCTTTTCTGAACACTGTGTCCCCTGCTCACCTAGCGTAGTAGTGACTACCAAACAGCACCCTGACTGCTGCTCTTTTGACCTTGTGATCACCCAGCTGATGCCCCCTGGACTGTTTCAATAACACGGTACCTCATTTTGTTTACCTGTCGGCCCCAGCCTCAAGCTCAGGTCCTGCATGTACTTAACTGACCCGCTCTGCCCAATCATCGCCATCTACCCATTGTTGTCTTAGCTCTCCTGATCAACACCTGTGTTTGCTTTATGCCTCTCTCTAATGCCTTGTCTACTGCTGTCTTAGCTAGTTTTTATTGTTTTATTTCACTGTAAAGCCCTCAGTCCCTCTCAAAATGCCTTAGATGGCTCTTTTATTTCACCACACACACATGCGGAGACCTCACCTGGCTTACGAAACATCTCTCATCATCAATCAACGCCTAGGTTTACCTCCACTGTACTCACATCCTACCATACCATTGTCTGTACCATTGTCTCACATCCTACCATACCACTGCCCTGAATGTATTCTACCACGCCCAGAAATCTGCTACTTTTATTCTTTGTCCCCAATGCACTAGACAACCAGTTCTTATAGTCTTTAGCTGTACCTTTATCCTACTCCTCCTCTGTTCCTCTGGTGATGTAGAGGTTAACCCAGGCCCTGCAGCCCCCAGTTCCACTCCTATTCCCCAGGCACTATAATTTTTTTACTTCTGTAACCGTAAAAGCCTTTCTTTCATGCATGTTAACATCAGAAGCCTCCTCCCTAAGTTTGTTTTATTCACTGCTTTAGCACACTCCACCAACCATGATGTCCTAGCCATGTCTGAATCATGGCTTAGGAAGGCCAAACATTCTGACATTTCCATCCCCAACTACAACATTTTCTACCAACATAGAACTGCCAAAGGGGGAGGAGTTTCTATCTACTGCAGAGATAGCCTACAGAGTTCTGTCTTACTATCCAGGTCTGTGCCCAAACAGTTCGAGCTTCTACTTTTAAAAATCCACCTTTCTAGAAATAAGTCTCTCACTGTTGCCGCTTGTTATAAACCACCTTCTGCCCCAGCTGTGCCCTGGACACCATATGTGAATTAATTGCCCCCCATTTATCTAAAGTGGGATATACTTAAAACCGCGGCAAATTCAAAAAAATTATATAAAAATCTAACTTTCATTAAATCACACATGTAAGATACTCAATTAAAGCTACACCTGTTGTGTATCCAGCCAACATGTCAGATTTTTAAAAGGCTTTTTGGCGAAAGCATAAGAAGCTATTATCTGATGATAGCACAATAGTAAACAAAGAGGGTAGCATATTTCAACCCTGCAGGCGCTACACAAAACGCAGAAATAAAATATAAAACATGCATTACCTTTGACAAGCTTCTTTTGTTGGCACTCCAATATGTCCCATAAACATCACAATTGTTCCTTTTGTTCGATTAATTCCGTCCATATATATCCAAATGTCCATTTATTTGACGCATTTGATCCAGAAAAAAACAGCTTCCAAAAACTGCAACGTCACTACAAAATATTTCAAAAACCTATAAACTTTGCCAAAATATTTCAATCTACTTTTGTAATACAACTTATTTGATTAAACGTTAATAATCAATCAAATTGTAGACAGGTCTATCTGTGTTCAATACAGGAAGACAACAAACCATGCTACTTTTCACGTCTTGCGCACACTCAACAGTGTTACCCAGTTCCTAGATGGCCTACTTCTTCATTGCACAAATTAATAACCTCAACCAAATTCCGAAAACTGGTGACATCCACTGGAAGCGGTAGGAACTGAAAACAGGTTCCTAAGAAATATAATTTGCCAATGAGAACTCAGTGAACAGACAGAGACTAACAAAACAAAAAATCTGAACGGTTAGTCCTCTGGGTTTTGCCTGCTACATAAGTTATGTTATACTCACAGACATGATTCAAACAGTTTTAGAAACTTCAGAGTGTTTTCTATCCAAATCTACTAATAATAGCAGGAAGTTGAAATTGGGCACGCTATTTATCCAAAAGTGAAAATGCTGCCCCCTATACCTTAAGAAGTTTTAACACCCCGGCTATCATACAATCTAAGCTAGATGCCAATCTCACACAAATTATCAAGCAACCTACCAGGTATAACCCTAAAACCAACCTGCCCTTTAAATACACCTCTGCTGTTTTCAACCAAGATCTCAGCGATCACTGCCTCATTGCCTGCATCCATAATGGGTCCGCGGTTAAACAACCACCCCTCATCACTGACAAACGCTCCCTAAAACACTTCAGCGAGCAGGCCTTTCTAATCAAATTTGTTATTTTTTATATAGCCCTTCGTACATCAGCTGATATCTCAAAGTGCTGTACAGAAACCCAGCCTAAAACCCCAAACAGCAAGCAATGCAGGTGTAGAAGCACGTCGACCTGGCCTGGGTATCCTGAAAGGATATTGACCTCATTACGTCAGTAGAGGATGCCTGGTTATTCTTTAAAAGTGCTTTCCTCACCATCTTAAATAAGCATGCCCCATTCAAAAAATGTAGAACTAAGAACAGATATAGCCCTTGATACACTCCAGACTTGACTGCCCTTGACCAGCACAAAAACATCCTGTGGCGTACAGCATTAGCATCGAATAACCCCCGCGATATGCAACTTTTCAGGGAAGTTAGGAACCAATATACACAGGCAGTTAAGAAAGCAATGGCTAGCTTTCTCAAACAGAAATTTGCATCCTGTAGCACAAACTCCAAAAAGTTCTGGGACACTGTAAATTCCATGGAGAATAAGAGCACCTCCTCCCAGCTGCCCACTGCAATGAGGCTAGGAAACACTGTCACCACTGATAAATCTACGATAATCGAGAATTTCAATAAGCATTTTTCTACAGCTGGCCATGCTTTCCACCTGGCTACCCCTAGCTGATGTTCTGAAAGAGCTGCAAAATCTGGACCACTAAATCTGGACACTCTAGACCCAAACTGTTACAGACCTATATCTATCCTACCCTGCATTTCTAAGGTCTTTGAAAGCCAAGTTAACAAACAGATCACTGACCACTTCAAATCCCACTATACCTTCTCCGCAATGCAATCTGGTTTCTGAGTGGGTCATGGGTGCACCTCAGCCATGCTCAAGGTCCTAAACGATATCATTACCGCCTTTGGTAAAAAAGACAATACTGTACAGGCGTCTTCATTGACCTGGCCAAGGCTTTCGACTCTGTCAATCACCACATTCTTATCAATAGACTCAACAGCCTTTGTTTCTCAAATGACTGTCTCGCCTGGTTCACCAACTACTTCTCAGATAGAGTTCAAATCGGAGGGCCTGTTGTCCGTACCTCTGGCAGTCTCTATGGGGGTGCCACAGGGTTCAATTCTCAGGCCGACTAGTTTTCTCTGTATATATCAATGATGTCGCTCTTGCTGCTGGCGAATCTCTGATCCACCTCCACATAGACGATACCATTCTGTATACTTCTGACCATTCTGTATACTTCTGGCCCTTCTTTGGACACTGTGCTAAAAACCTCCAGACAAGTTTCAATGCGATACAACACTCCTTCCGTGGCCTCCAACTGCTCTTAAATGCAAGTAAAACTAAAAACATGCCCCTCAACCGATCGCTGCCCGCACCCGCCCGCCGGTCTAGCATCACTACTCTGGACGCTTCTGACTTAGAATATGTGGACAACTAAAAATACCTAGGTGTCTGGTTAGACTGTAAACTCTCCTTCCAGGCTCACATTAAGCTTCTCCAATCCAAAATTAAATCTAGAATCGGATTCCTATTTCGCAACAAAGCATCCCTCACTCCTGCTGCCAAACATACCCTCGTAAAACTGACTATCCCACCGATCCTTGACTTCGGCGATGTCATTTACAAAATAGCCTCCAGCACTCTACTCAGCAAATTGGATGTAGTCTATCACAGTGCCATCCGTTTTTTCACTAAAGCCCCATATACTACCCAGCACTGCGAACTGTATGCTCTCGTTGGCTGGCCCTCGCTTCATATTCGTCATATTCGTCATATTCCTCCAGGTAACCTATCAGTCTTTGCTAGGTAAAGTCCCACCTTATCTCAGCTCACTGGTCACCATCTCAGCACCCACCCGTAGCACACGCTCCAGCAGGTATATTTCACTGGTCATCCCCAAAGCCAACTCCTCCTTTGGCTGCCTTTCCTTCCAGTTCTCTGCTACATTGCTACATTGCTTGGATATTTTATTTCAGCTCATGAAACATGGGACCAACACTTTACATGTTGCGTTTATATTTTTGTTCAGTATAATTCCAATATTTTATAGGCAGGTGGGTCCACCCCAAAGTGCTGCATGTCATGACAGACACCTGTCTCGATCGTTGAGAGAAGACTTGAAGTAGATAAGATGGCGGCTTACACATTGTTGGAGTTCTTCATGGAGCAAAACCATTATTTATTTTAATAACAGAGAATTTTCTAAATTCAAATGGGGGGCAACTGGACAGATACATTTTATGAGACTATTGTTTCCATGAATCGAGGACGAAGATAGTATCGCCAATACCAGCAATGGTTGAAAAAGTAACCATTGTCATACTAAGTTAAACAAGCTAAACATACCTTAATATAAAATTACTCAAGTAAAAGTGAAAGTTACCCAGTCTAATACTACTTGAGTAAAAGTCTCAAATATTTTGTTTTAAATATACTTAAGTATCAAAAGTAAATGTAATTGCTAAAATATACTTAAGTGTCAAAAGTAAAAGTATAAATAATTTCAAATTCCATATATTAAGCAAACCAGACAGCACCATTTTCATGTTTTTTAATTTATTTACGGATAGCCAGGGGCAAACACTCAGACATAATTTACAAACAAATACTTTGTGTTTAGTGAGTCTGCCAGCTCAGAGGCAGTAGAGATGACCATGGATGTTCTCTTGATAAATTTCCTGTCCTGCTAAGAATTCAAAATGTAACAAGTACTTTCATGTGTCAGGGAATATATATGGAGTAAAAAGTACATTATTTTCTTTAGAAATATAATGAAGTAAAAGTAAAAGTTGTTCAAAATATGAATAGTAAATTACAGATACCTCCCAAAAAACGACTTAAGTAGTACTTGAAAGTATTTTTCCTTAAGTACTTTGCACCACTGAATACAAGGTTAGTTGAAAAATATCTGGCAACATTTTGTGTTGGCAAACCTGTTACAGCCAGTATAATAGATACCAATTGTTTTGGGTTAAATGACATTATCTGGTGTTACAATCTGTAGCTATCCCAAGGACAGGTCAAGGCAAGTGTTCACGGCTACTGGTAATGTTTCTTGACTTTTTTGCCAACATATGGCTCACTTTTGCTTAACCAGTTAAACAGCTGATTTTAGCGAAAATGTCTTTGGAGTTACCTTTTTCTAGCTATTAAGCTTTGTTAGTTTAAACTTTCTCTTCCAATTAAAATGCGGGGAGTTCAAAATAATGAAAAACGATCACTAAATCTATTCATTTTAAAATGTTGATTACTTCTCATTGCCATTATCATTCACCTGATAATAAGAAAATATAGGAAAAAATATATATAATTGTTTCACATAATATGATGTGGGTTCCTGGGTCACCAGTTTGCCTCGGCGGGGGTCCCTGGGGAAGAAAAGGTTGAAGACCCCTGATCTACAGGTCATGTGCTGATACAGTGAGTAACTGTTTCACAAAGGCCGGTATCAAAGTAGAAAGAATAGTACAGTGGCAATAGTGCATTGGCATACACAAGATTTCCTCTATCGTTTGTTACTAGCATAATTCCACAGAGAGGCAGTAAGAGTGCACTCTGGCTGCACTACAGAGCCTCTGCCAGTCACAGTCCCTCGCATTAAGCTGGTAGAGACTGATGCAGTCTCATGAATACAAAATCCTTTCCCCACACCTACCGCCTGACTGACTGACTACAGGAGGCCACACAATCAACGCATGGAGCACAAACCATTTGCATACATATTAAAGTGACGCTTCCAAAAAATGGAGAGAGGAAGAGCGGGAAAGGGGGAGAGGAAGATGTAGCGAAAGAGAGGGTATATGCAAACAAGGCTTTCGTCAAATATGCAGGAGCTAGCTAGCATCACTCAGGCATAAATCTGCATGCTTCCACAATCGAGCGAGCAAGCCCCAGTTGTACAGTGAAGTGACTGACTGTCTGAGATGCACATGGTCAAGGGGACACCCTACAGGGCACCATGTTATTGATCATCGTGTCATATCAGAACACGTTAGATGAAGTCCCTTAGAACAGGGAACCATAGTGATAACTGCTAATTAATTGGGCTAAGCCAGTGTGACTGATTGTAGGTAATGGACATGCTGACAAAACAGCATGTCCTGGCTGTATGGAATATCTGAGAAATATGGCTGTACCTCATTCAACATTGGAGTTAACATTTCTGGCAGTGTTCATGCTCGGAAGCTCGATAAAACACCATTTACTGGTCTGAGAATTGGGAGTACTGCCATGCTGGGATTCACATGACTGTGTGTGTGAATAGTAGCCAACATGTTGGACAGCCTTGAACCCTTTCCTGTTTTCCAGTCTAAGCATGAGGCAGGGAACCAGTGCATTCTGTACAGGTGATCCTTCACACAGGAAATGGAAAACTGTGGGAGGAAATTAGTAACAGGATATGTTGGAAATAACATAAAGGACATAGAGAGTAAGTGTCATATGATCTGAAACACAAGGTTGATTCATGTAGCCTGAATTATTTTCATTATTTTGCTCTCAGTGTGCCGTGCACATACACAACACATGGAAACATTATGACTTTATGACTTAGGCTACATTTTCAGATGTTTTTACTCATTTCTTTTTTCATAGCACTTGTGTTAAATTCAACATATGTTTTCATGTGTGAATGGATTGAATTTCATACATCTGTTTGCCACATTTAACAGCAAAGACCTTCAGTAGTAAATGCTCTGCTATTTGTTCATATATTTACATATTGTGGTTATAAAAGCTAAATCTGACCTGTTCCTTAAGTTTTGTTTTTGTTTTCAGGAGTACAGAACCTATGAATGTGCCCCTTGCAATATAACTTTCATGGTACAAATAATCAGCTACAGTGGCTGATGTTGTTCATATTAAACACTGCAGTGTGTATTATGGTTCAAAGATGGGTTCTATAGCTCCAAAAATGAACCCACAGGTTTACTAAACCAATGTTATTGTACATTTGTGTGGTGCTCTTAATGTAGGACCTTCGCTGTCTTTGTTAGAGCTTTCAGTCGTTCTGAAATGGGAGTGGCATTGGCAGAGAAATTGTGTCAATATATATATAATCTTTACAACTTTCTATTCAATTTGCATTAAATATTATATATCTGACTTTTCCTTGGAGGTTGCAGGTTTAGTCTCTTCTGCTCTTCTTCAGAAGAGTTTTCTGAAGGATGCTTCCCTGAGTGGTTAAATATTAATACAACACCATATCCTGCTCTTCCCCATCCATCCATCTAGCCAGCCATCCAGCCAGCCAGCCAGCCATCCATCCATCTAGCCAGCCATCCAGCCAGCCAGCCAGCCAGCCAGCCAGCCAGCCAGCCAGCCAGCCAGCCAGCCATCTCTCTCTCTCTCTCTCTCCCTCTCTCCTTATTGTTCCACCCTCACAGTAACCTTGCGTATGCATATGTAAATTTAGCACACTTGCTCGATGGAGGCAATTGTATGCATCTTTACAAGCCAACAGCCTCAATCTTTTTTTCTTTCATCACCTTCCCTCTTCCCTGTTACACAGAAATCAGTCTGCATTGCAGGGATTAGAAATTATTAGTTTGCATTTTAGAAGTTTATATACAGTAGGTAGTTGACTGAGATCATTTCATAAATGTATACAATTCAAAGAGCTAACCCTGATCAGAGATCTAGTCTTAGAACTATACTCTTCCCATCCTCTTTTCACTGCTTTGGAGAGTAAACTTTTTTTTCCAATTGTATATATATATATATATATATATATATATATATTTGATCATGCTTATACATCAATAACCCGTGTGATGCACAAGGTGTCACCGAAACCACATGCTACTACTCTCTGAGACAGTAATCGCTTTATTTTCTCTACAGGTCAAAACAGATCGTAGCACTGTACTGTTACTAGCTGCAGTTTTGGGAATGGGTCCACTCTAGAGACAACTGTAACAGAATTGATTATGATATTCAGAGAATCCGTAGGGTTGTTTTCTGTAACAGTATGCAGATCAAGTCGTTGGCACAATTATTTTCTGTGTAGATTCTTTCCTCTTGATATCTTTACCTTAAGGCCTTCAATAGCCATCTCCCTCTTGCCTATCACTAGTTAAGGCCATTATTTCTCTCTGAGTCGATTGAGGCTATTACTGTACCACTTGTCTACTTCCTTGCATTGTTTCTCCTTGGTCTGTCCATCTAGCAGTGTTGAACAAATCAAATCAAATCAAATCAAGTAAGGGAGCTATTGTCAATTGTGCTCAGGGTGAGTATAGGTTCTTATCCAACACATTAACATGTTATAATATGGACATTTTTATACTGCTGCTTAGTGTCTACTTTAAATGACAATCATTTAATTTAATTTAGAGTTAGACACGGATGGCACATAAACAGGTGTATCGCTGCAGGTCACTGCATTTAGCGCCCTTGACTTGGCTGTCTCTCTGTCTGTCAAAGAGGGTGACATGGTGTTAAACATTTGACCTGCACCCTGATAGTGCTTGGTGCTGTAACTATGCCCCACTTTGACAGAGATGTTAACTGTGTTTGTGCGACTGTCGTGTATGTGCCCTGACTTGACATTTGTGATGGCAGTGTCAAGAAACGAAGGGGAAAAAAATGGATGTGGATGAATTTGAGTTTTTTTTTAAATCAAACACTGGTGAATTCAGGTTTCTTTTTTACTCTAGTATATGTTGGAATTGTAGTTCCCATCCTTTATTACAGTTAAAAACTCAAACAACACCGGCTTGAGTGTAATGGTAGTCGGCTGCATTGTTGTTACTGCATGCCTCCATCTCTGCCAATGCGTTGCATTTGAAAGACTGAGGCTATAGCAAACCAAATGATCACCTTGTGGGTGGGGGAAATCCCTTGTATCAAGGTTCAAAGACAGTCAAAAGGAGTCACACTCATTTGATTCCCTGATTCTGGACATTCTGAAAATATACACTTAAGCACTGCTATACACTGACAGACTTACTATCACACACTGCTAACTTGACCTGCAGTTTTATCAGGGCATAATAGCCTTAATTCTGTTATTTTTTTCACCTAAGTGGTCAATTCTACAGTAACCTACAGTATTTGGCAGACTATGAAAGATTTGTGTGTATTGGGTATATGTTGTGAAATTGTTAGACATTACTTGTTAGATATTACTGCACTGTTGGAGCTAGAAACACAAGCGTTTCGCTACACCCACAATAACCTCTGCTAAACACCTGTATGTGACCAATTAAATGTTATTTTATTTCAGGTGACCAATATGATGTCATCCATCTGTCTTCTATCAGCAGATGTGCAACTCGGTGTGTGTGTTTGTGTGTGTGTGTGTGTGTGTGTGTGTGTGTGTGTGTGTGTGTGTGTGTGTGTGTGTGTGTGTGTGTGTTTGTGTGTTTGTGTGTGTGTGTGTGTGTGTGTTTGTGTGTTTGTGTGTGTGTGTGTGTGTGTGTTTGTGTGTTTGTGTGTTTGTGTGTTTGTGTGTGTGTGTGTGTGTTTGTGTGTGTGTGTGTTTGTGTGTTTGTGTGTTTGTGTGTGTGTGTGTGTGTGTGTGTGTGTGTGTGTGTGTGTGTGTGTTTGTGTGTTTGTGTGTGTGTGCGTGCAGCAGATTCAGTCATTCATTATTCAATTCATTTCTGCACATCTCATTCAACATAACTATATGTTGGATGAGTTGAAATAGTCATTTGATTAAATGTCATTTGATTAAATGGTATGTTTGATGATAAACGTAACATATTGCAATAACAGCAATACCATGGGTTTCCATAAATTACCGTTGGGGAGATGAAAGTGTAGCCTACTAATGCATTAGTAGGCTGTGCGCTTTTGGCACACATATTTGAACAGTAGAATAACAGCTTCTCTCTCATTGGTTAGTACCTACTACAAGGCGTGGCAAGCAAGCCATTCTTTAACGACGCCGCGGTTTTGTTGGTGGAAACAGCAATGGGGAGTAACCTAGGCGAAATAGCTTTAAATCTCTCACAGCAATGAGGGACATCATGCCCATTTCCAGAAATTATGGGAAAGCATGTTCAGATGTTCTTCACGAATTGATTAAACTCTAGGCAGATTATTGCTATTTTTACGCACAGATTCGTTTATTTTTTCACTAGTATCAGATAAAAACAGTTGGACATTTTTAATGATGGAGGAATGTGCCATTGACGCACAGAATATTATCTCCATTTCTTTGCAGAAAATCCATAACTCCAGGACGCAGAGAGGAGGTATCAAGCTCCACAAGAACCTGCTAGTTACCTACGTCCTGGCGAACGCTAGAGACTTTTACATGAGCGTGGAGTTCGCAGGAATGTACAGCATACAGCAGAACGGGGAGATGAGGACAGTCTCTGATGAAAAGCAGGACACATTTGAATTGACCGGGAACTGCGACGATATAGCTGGTGAGTTTTGCTGCAACTACAGCGGGGATTCGTTGGACACTTACCACTGCGCAGCACCACAGTCGGCTGGTTACCCAGCAATGGTGCCCGAAGCGCACACCCAAACGGTACCTGCCTGTCCCATGGCTCCTGTGCGTCATTGTGACTTTAACCCAGCAATGGTGCCCGAAGCGTACACCCAGACGGTAATTGCCTGTCCCATGGCTCCTGTGTGTCATTGTGACTCTAACCTTTTGGACTCGGAAATCAACTGGGACTATTATTCCGAACCTTACACATTCAAACGGGACATTCTTATTTCAAACACACCCAACAATCAAAAGACTGTATTGGACTTGGACACACATGTAGTGACTACTGTCGATTATGGATATCTCCACGCAGACTACTGCTTGTCTTTTAAACAAAATGGTCAGTGCCTGCAAGGTTCACCTAAGAAACGAAAAATTGACTCAAGTTATGTTTCTGATTCCGATTATCTGTCTGACTTTTTGCCCATGTCATGCAAACAGATTAGGTCTGAGGACGTTTATTGTTGTAATTCCGAACATCTGGACACAAATAACATCTCCAATCTCATGTCAGTGTTAGACTCGGGGTTTAATGAGCTGTTGAACTGGCAAACGGACTTGGAACAAGTAGGCCTAGTTAATGGACAAACAAACTGTTGCAAACAAGCATTTGCGTGCAGCGGTGCATGGACGAGAGCAATTGAAGCTTTTTGATCGACACACTTTTACTGCTGGTCTCAAATAAAATATGTATTTTACACACTTAACACTCTTCTCCTCTCATTTTAAAAGCTGTTGAACTCAATTTCACTTTTGCAGAGAGGGCCCTTTCTTGATCCTGCACCAGCATGTTGCCTTCATGTGATCGGCACGAATGTGTGACGCAGAACGAGCTCCACCATGCGATAATAGAACATAATTACACCTATTTTGCACAAGAAATGTATAGATATCACTGCCGTGAAATTATAAGAAAATGACCAGGTGTATTGTGCATTTTATAGGGCAATATAGGCTGTTTTAATTCGGTCTTTTGTAAACCAAGTTAATTTTGTTTAAATATGTCTTACATAATTTCTGTGGCATGCCATCATACTTAATGATGTCCCTCCACACAACAAGGTAGTATAATTTTGGTAACTAAATAATACATGTTATTTAAAAAGCATTCAACTGCATGAATGTATGTATCAAGACAGTATGATTGAATATGGGCAACAGTGTATCCAGCTGTAGACATAGGCTATATAGTTTCCCATCATGTCCGGAGGGGGGCGTAGAGATGTCCGACATTACTAAGTAACTTCTCAACTGGTAAAACTTTAGGTGTGGGCTATGTCCTTGACATGACAGCTCGAGGTGTTTCTTTACACAAACAACAACGAAAGCCTCGCGGGGTCATTTTTATGCAATTATGTTGGGTCTTCTTTTGAGAGTCGTGGTGAGTCAAACGTTTTTATAATTCATAAATGCGCAGTTGTGCACCCATAACTGAGAGCAGCGCGTTCACTATTACTGCTGTAAATGTATGTGTTTGTGTGTGTGGGGGGGGGGGGGGGGGGTTGCATACTGTAACCTATTTACCCCATATATTAGGCTACAACATGGATACCGTTTCAAAGTTCATGTCTATATCAGATCAATACTGGTAACAATTAATTGAGGGACAGTGGGTTAAACTATTATGCAATATTTTAATATAGACTACAGCTTGCTTTTTATTTGTGTTTGCAGTGGTGGAAAAAGTACTGTCATGCCTTGAGTAAAAGTAAAGATACTTCAGTCATTTTCTATTAAGGTAAAAGTGAGTCACCCAGTATTAAATAAAAGTCTAAAAGTGTCTGGTTTTAAATGTAGTTAAGTACAGTGGTGGAAAGTAGTCATACTTGAGTTGTCATACTTGAGTAAAAGTAAATGCCATGAATCAAATTCCTTATAATAAGCAAACCAGATGCACGATTTTCTTTCTTTTTTTATTTATTTTATTTACTGACAGCCAGGGGCACACTAAACACTCAGACATAATTTACAAATGTAGTACTTGTGTTTAGTGAGTCTGCCAGATCAGAGGCAGTAGCGATGACAACGGGTTATATACATAGGCTAAGTACTCAATTGGACCATATTGCTGACCTGCCTGAGCATTCGAAATGTAAACGTAAATGAGTACTTCTGTGTGTCAGGGAAAATGTATGTGATTAAAGAATTCATATTTTCTTTAGGAAATGTAGTGGAGTAAAACATTTCTAAAATGTTGACTCAATTGCAACCCACAGTTGTGTCAAGTTGGCTAGATGTCCCTTGGGTGGTGGGCCATTCTTGATACACACGGAAAACTGTTGAGGGTGAAAAACCCAGCAGCGTTGCAGTTCTTGACACACTCAAACTGGTGCGCCTGGACCTACTACCATACCCCCATTCAAAGGCACTTACATATTTTGACTTGTCCATTCACCCTCTAAATGGCACACATACACAACCCATGTCTCAATTGACTCAAGGCTTAAAAACCTGTCTCCTCACCTTTATCTACACTGATTTGAAGTCATTTAAACAGGTGACCTCAATAAGGGATCATAACTTTCACCTGGTCAGTTTTGTACGCTCAGTATATATTCTAACCTGAAGAAGCTGTCAGGAAACTTGACAGCCAAGCACAGTACAAACAAATAGTGTAACAACATACTAAACTTGACAGAGTTGCTTTGGTCTCAAGTTTCTTAATCATAAAATTTGCTCCTACATTGCTCTAACAATCTATTGTTTGCTTTGGTTTTTGGATTCAGACAGAATTATACTGATCACACGTGTTTAAATTGAAACTAACGTAAATGCATGTTAATCACTTTGTGTAACCTTAAAATGGTGTCTGTTTTATTATGTTCTGGTTTCCGTTGCAATGGCCCAGACCCTTTGGGCTCTATTTTCAGCTGGCGTTAAGCCAGCGCAATTGCATTTGCCAGACGGCATCCCAAGTCGCGTCCTAAGAGCATGCACAGGCCAGCTGACTGGAGTGTTTACGGACATAATCAATCTTTCACTATCCCAGTCTGTTGTCCCCACTTGCTTCAAAATGTCCACCATTATTCCTGTACCCAAGAAAGCGAAGGTAACTGAACTAAATGACTATCGCCCCGTAGCAATCACTTCTGTTATCATGAAGTGCTTTGAGAGGCTAGTTAAGAACCATATCACCTCCAACTTACCCGACACCCTAGACCCACTACAATTTGCATACGGCTCCAACAGATCCACTGACGACGCAATTGTCATTGCACTGCACACTTCCCTATCCCACCTGGACAAGAGAAGGACTACTAACTGAGCATGCCCCCATCCACATTGACGGGGCTTTAGTGGAGCGGGTCGGGGGCTGCAAGTTCCTCGGTGTCCACATCACTAAGAAATGATCATGGTCCACACACACCAACACAGTTGTGAAGAAGGCACGACAATGCCCCTTCCCCCTCAGGAAACTGAAAAGATAACCAAAATTGTATTGACTGGCTGCGTCACCGCTTGGTATGGGATCCGACCTCCATGCGCTACAGAGGGTGCATACAGCTCAGTACATCACCTGGGTGGGGCCGAGCTTCCTTGGCATCCAGGACCTCTATACCAAGCGATTTCAGAGGAACATACTATTTATATATGTTCTGCTGTACTACATTTTTTATTATTTTAGAATTTTTGTTTATTGTGTGCTTGTTTGACATTTACTGCTGTTTATTGATAGGAACTTGGAACATAAGCATCTCGCTGCACCCGCCATAACACCTGCTAAATGTGTACGCAACCAATAAGATTTTATTTGATAAAAAATGTTGATCCGTTTAAGCTCTTCTATTTTCAAACCCTAGCGCCAGGATTTGTAATTTATCAGTCTTATGTGAGCTTGCTCGCTCTGAGGTGGGAGGGGTGGCAATATCGAAGTTGTGCCCTTAAAAACGTGCGCCAAAGTGCCAATTTCAGTATGCACTGGTGGGGATATTTAAGACCAACCAAAAGCTGGCCTTAGCGGTAACCCAGTTGGCTGTGGCATGGATTTTGACATCGGAAGCGTAGCCTACCCAGCCATGACACACAGTACCCATATGCACATGGAATTAGAGATGCACTACATGACCATAAATATGTGCACACCTGCTCTTTGAACATCTCATTTCAAAATCATGGGCATTAATATGGATTTGGTCCCCCCCCCCCCCCCCCATTTGCTGCTATAACAGCCTACACTCTTCTGGGAAGGCTTTTCACTAGATGTTACAACATTGCTGCTGGGACTTGCTTCCATTCAGCCACAAGCGCATTAGTGAGATCAGGCACTAATGTTGGGCAATAAGACCTGGCTCACAGTCGGCGTTACAATTCATCCCAAAAGTATTCGATGGGGTTGAGATCAGGGCTCCGTGCAGACCAGTCAAGTTCTTCCACACCAATCTCTACAAATCATTTCTGTATGGACCTCGCTTTGTGCATGGGGGCATTGTCATGCTGAAGCAGGTAAAGGCCTTCCCCAAACTGTTTCCACAAAGTTGGTTGCACAGAATCATCTAGAATGTAATTGTATGCTGTAGCATTAAGATTTCCCTTCACTGGAACTAAGGGTCCTAGCCCGAACCATGAAAAACAGCCCCAGACCATTATTCCTCCTCCACCCAACTTTACAGTTGGTACTATGCATTGGTGCAGGTAGCATTCTCCTGTCATCCGCCAAACTCAGATTAGTCCGCGGGACTTCCAGATGGTGAAGTGTGATTCGTCACTCCAGAGAACTTGTTTCCACTGCTCCAGAGTCCACCATTCCATCACTGCGCATGGTAAACTTAGGCTTGTGTGCAGCTTCTCTGCAATGGAAATCAATTTCATGAAGCTCCCGACGAACAGGTCTTGTACGGATGTTGCTTCCAGAAGGTGTTTATAACTCGGTAGTGAGTGTTGTAACAGAAGACAGACGATTTTCAGCACTCAGCGGTCTCGTTCTGTGAGCTTGTGTGGCCTACCACTTCGTGGCTGAGCAGTTGTTGCTCCTAGACGTTTCCACTTCACAATAACAGCACTTACAGCTGACCGGGGTAGCATTAGCAAGGCAAAAATTTTACGAACTGACTTGTTGGAAAGGTATGTTGAAAGTCACTGAGCTCTTCAGTACGGCCATTCTACTGCCAATGTTGATCTATGGAGATTTCATGGCTGTGTGCACTAACTGTCAGCAATGGGAGTGGCTGAAATAGCCAAATCCACTATTTTGAAGGGGTGTCCACATGCACTATATACAAGTATGTGTTTTTTGTGCCCGTCAACCTTGTATTAAAAACAAAGCATAGCCTCCTCTCCTCTTATTGAAGGCAGTTTGTTTGTCATGCCCAAAGCATTTGCCAAGTAGCCAAGACTATTGATAAAGGGTTTGGCCTGTGAGGCCGCTTTGAAATATATCTTATTCACCAAAGCTTTATTAAAAGATCAAGTTTGGCAGCAGCGAACAGTGAAAGGACATCCCGGCTATGATATTATTTTTGCCAGCTCCTGATATTATTTTGGATGTGCATAAAAGCCTCTCCATGTAGGCTATATGCCCATCATTGAATGAGAGATGAGATAATCCAGTGACAGTCCTATTTCGAAACATGTACCTTATTTTTCTGAAACAATTGCTTGTTTTCCTTTTGGTTTGATTAACAAACAAGCCCTTAGTGGGCTACCCTTACCCTACTGTAACGAAATCTACAGCAATGGCTCTGGTGTCTTTCTTATGCTGGTCATGCGGTAGTCTACAAGTAGCCTATCCATAAAGGGTTTCTAAATCGTCTACTCGTGAAGCTTTTGCCGACATGCTTTTGCATTATTCACAATTCACATTGCTGTGTGCATACTCCATTCGGCTTGTATCCATCCCCATTTCCAAAGAGCGCTTCTTGTCCAGTTACCAAAGATGCGCTCCTCCAAACAGGCCTAGGCTATATCTTGCTTATTTAGAACGTACATCACACATACAGTACAATTTACGGGAACCTTGTCCTTTTTATTTGAGGAGAAGTGCGATTCGTAAAGCCCTATCTATACTCGTTGAAGCCAATTACAACAATGTTGACTGTCAGCACTCTAAACATACTGAGCAAACCAAGGTTATTATAACCATTTATGTGTTGTAGGCCTGTTGTTTGTTTTTTGGCAATAGTGATACAGTAATACATAAATTGATGGGCCAGAACCATAGACTTGGATAGACATAGCATCTCTGTATCTGTATTATTAAGATGGTGTCGGTGAGAGCATGGGCAGTACCATTGAGGCCATCATCTTGAGATAGTCAATGTTCTTCTTCTCAAGTAAAAATCATTGTCTGATCCCTTCTGATGACACAGTTGTCACGACTCCAACCGGGTCATTAGGTCATGCCAACCAGGTCATCAAAAAGGATCAGTCAAGGAAGTTCGGAAGTCCCACGCAGTTGACTAAATCATAACGGCAAAAGTCCTGAATGGAGCTTTTGGCCACTACAGGACTCCCTACAACTTTATGGCCAGGACATAAATAATAAATCAATCGATTTAAAGAATAAGCACCTAGACTGGTACAATAAATATGGTGGAAGGAAACTCTCTTGCCCATGGTTACACCAATCCAAAGCTTTGTTCTAACATCTACTTAATTAAAAATCAAGTACCTTCACTTTTATATGACAGAAAGAGAGAGGGAAAAAACAACAAATTAAGTCATGGCCCATTTGATATGTTACATTTATGTAATATTAAACATGTATCAGTGACTAACCCCTATAAAAAGGGTTCATAAAAACAGCTGCAACATCAGCAAAAAACATAAGCAAAACAATATTTCTTCACAAATCTATCAGTTCACAGACTGCCAGCCAGCTTGTGTGTGTGTGTTTCTCTTCAACCAAACAACATTTTCTGGCTTATCTTCAAGAAGACTGCATTCCAGAGAGGTGGTCATTTGGTTTCTCGAGCCTGATGACAGTTGTCCACAGACAGAGAATATTCTCTCCACAAACACTTAGGATGCAGTGGCAGAAACCAGGTCCAGTGCCACATGGCACAGTTTGCCTGGCAGAACTTGAGAGGTGACTCTGTAAACATGCCCCCCTTTACGTTTTCCAGGTATTTCCGCAGCTTACATGGGACACTTATTGCCCTGCCAGGTTGACCCTCCGGCTGGACAGTGACCTCAGACACAATCTTCGATGCAAGGAAGCTATATTTCTGAAGCACAGTGGTCGAGATTCTTGCTGGAATAATCATGCTGGCATCTTCCTGGGGTCCTGCTCCACGGCTGTACTCACACATTTTCTGAAGTACAAAAGATTCTGCTTCCCTAATCAGGGGCTCCATCTCTGTCGAGCGAAGTGCCAGAGA
Organism: Oncorhynchus clarkii lewisi; assembly: GCF_045791955.1. Lineage (NCBI taxonomy): Eukaryota > Metazoa > Chordata > Actinopteri > Salmoniformes > Salmonidae > Oncorhynchus > Oncorhynchus clarkii. The sequence goes on from NC_092176.1 coordinate 15,427,437, forward strand.
CACACTTGGGTCCATCAGGCAATCTGCCGCAGGGGTTGGATCAAAGTTGGCTGTTAGTGGATTCAATATGCATGCGAAGCGCTCACACAGTGACTTCAGGAGGACCTGTGCCAACTGTTTTGCAACAGTAGTTGACAGCAAGTGTGCCTCAAGGTTGAGAAGGCACACCACCACATCAGACAGTGACTGGCTGTCAGTTTGAAGTTGGTCAGTGTGGATTGAGAACGGCTCCAGCAACTTCACAAGCTGCTCTAGCTTGGCCCAGTCACTGGTCAGCAAGTTGGTCGATGTGGATCGCGAATGGCTCCAGTAACTTCACAAGCTGCTCTAGCTTGGCCCAGTCACGCTCCATGCTCGCCCTCGGATTTCTTCCATGATAGCTAGTGATAATAATGCACAAGCAAGGCCTATTTGAAACATTGGTATCTACTGGCAGCATTTATCCACCAGATTCAGAAGCTTGAAAACCCCATTAGAAAATAAGCTTAAAAACCTAATTAAATTTCTGTGCAAAGTAAAAAAGGTATGATAGTTTTTATTTTAGTTCGTTTTGCAGTCAAATATAAGTTTTAGCTTTTCAAATGATTTAATTTAACATTTTTATTTAAGTTTACTAAGTTGTTTTTCCAATGTTTTCATTTTAGTTTCGGTATTCACTTACTATAATAACCTTGGAGCAAAAACAGGATTATTATTATTTTTTCTCCTGTTGCTGTCACAACCCCGGACCTATAGCACTACCCCCAGCGCTTAGATGTATCACTGCATTAGAGGGCTCTATTTTAACAAACCTAGATTTTGTATCATGGTGTTGACAGTTGCTGGCCAGTAGGCCTACCAATCAGCTCTGTGGTGTTCACCCAACATTGCTGATATATTTTATATGCTAATGGGAATATCAACTTAATATTTCAGAAACTTAAATTAAATATCAACCTAGATACTATACAGTATGTGTGGTATTTCAGTGTCATATTGATTGCAAAACAAATTCTTTATTATAGATGCAATGACACAGAAAACATTTTTTCAGTTAAGGCCAGGCTTGGTGAAGCCATGTCGCCTGGTCAAGCCGATGTCAGTGACCATCCTCCCAGAGAGGTCCTCGCATCACCAGGACAATTTGCCCAAGCTGCCCGTGCCTCCACTAAGGCAAACATTTGAGCGCTACCTGTTGATGCTGGAGCCCCTGCTCAGTGAGGAGGAGATGGATCACACACGCAAGCTAGTCAAGGAGTTCCTCATTCCTGAGGGAGTGGGAGACAGGCTGCAGAGGAGCCTGGAGCGCAGAGCTAGCAACAAAGAAAACTGGGTAGGTACTGCCATAGAACAGAACTGGTCACATAGAGCAGAGATGGGTACTTATTAGGGCAGAGCACTAATTAGGGTTGGGTTGATTGGCAGGAACAGATACCTGTATTATATCCTTTATGCACCTACAGTATACAGTATGTCATGTTGATGGTCTATAGCATTATCATGGCTGTTTGTGGATGTTTATGCAGCTGACAGAGTGGTGGATGCAGTCAGCCTATCTGGATTCCCGGATGCCTGTGGCAGTCTATTCCAGCCCCGGGGTGGTCCTGCCCCGCATGACCTTCCAAGATCGCCAAGGACAAATGAGGTGAGCAACAAGGAACCATGCGTGTCTGAGACCATTGTACCAGCCCTTGCTACGAGATTATACAGTAGATGCCCACCCTCCCCCAGCACTAAAACATTTTAGGTCTGTCTATACCGATCAGTGAAAAGGACATTTTATAGGCTTACTGCTTAGTAGAAAAGTTAGTAGGAAGTGATTGACTTCAGTGTTGTAATCCGCCATAGCTCTGTTGAACTTGAGAATAAGCTTGAGTTTCAGATGACCTTTAGACAGACTCCCCTTTCATGCTGGCTATTTTAAGCACATTGGCTGCTCATAGAATTGCTCAGCTTTTTTGAACCACGGAGACACACGTACGCATTCAACATTGCGGACAGTGCCAAACACATGCAATAGAAGATGACACTAGAGCAGACTTCCATGCTCATATGAAAAGTAAATGATTCAACAATATACTGTACTGTAATGTACACCATCTTATCCGCTAGACTAGAGTGACAGACAGCTCAATAAATGCAGAAATATAGTATCAAAATAGACAGATATCATGGTTCTGAGTTGGACATGCTAAGCAAGTCTGGTTGGAGATATGAGGACATGGAAAACAATACTGCACTAAAGTGTATTGGAGTTGATTATGTGAATGGAACATGAGATGCTGGAGGGGTAAAAGGCTGAATCTCAGTTGGATGAGGAAATACCATATATCATACTTGATTACTCAATAGGGTGGCAGGTAGCCTAGTGGTTAAGAGCATTGGGCCAGTAAGCGAAAAGTTGCTGGTTTGAATGCCTGAGCCGACTAGTTGACAAATCTGACGATGTGCCCTTGAGCAAGGCATGCAACCCTAATTGCTCCTGTAAATCACTCTGGATAAGCGTGTCTACTAAAATGTAAATCAATGTTTTCTGCTCAGGTTTGCTTCTAAATTGATTTCAGGAGTTTTGGACTTCAAACAAATGATTGACAAGTGAGTAATATTGATATAGAAAATATTTTCTATAACTTAATGATATACATCTAATATATATTTGTCAGACCAGTTGACTCTAACTCTGTGTCACAGTGAGACCCTACCTATTGAGTATTTGGGTGGGAAGCCTCTGTGTATGGACCAGTACTATCAGATCCTGTCCTCCTGTCGTATCCCTGGACCAAAGAGAGACACTGTGGTCAACCATGCTATCGGGAAAGTGGCCCCTACTCACATCACTGTGGTCCATAACTTCCAGGTACACTAGGGTGTGCTATTGCTTTGCTTTTCTCTCTTTGATGCTACTTTATGTTGCTACAACACAAGAGAGGAAATCAATAACATTGTTGCATTGTTAGTTTATTGTCTCTAACCCACTTAACCAGAACCTGAAATGCTGATTGACCTTCTCCCTCTGTCCTTAGTTCTTTGTCCTGGATGTGTATAACAGCGATGGCTCCCCACTGACGGTGGATCAGATTTACATGCAAATGGAGAAAATCTGGAACTCATCCCTGCAGAGCAACAAGGAGCCTATCGGCATCCTGACTTCCCAGCACCGCAACACCTGGGGCAAAGCCTATAACAACCTCATTAAGGGTGAGGCCAGGGAGAGCCTTGAATGCTATAGAAGGGTCTTTGGAGCGCATGGAGTGACCCACCAAATAAACAAAACCCTAGTCATAACCCAGTCTTGAGCCATAACGTAAGAGTGACTGGATGCATCCTATCACTTTGCACACACTGTTTTAGACATATTGGTCGATGATTTCCTCGAGGTCCTTGTAGGTCGCTCATTGTATCGTTTTCTTCCTTAGACAAGACAAATAAGGAGTCTGTCCGTGCTATCCAGAAGAGCATATTCACAGTGTGTCTAGACGCCCCCATGCCACAGATGTCTGAGCAGCGCTACCAGAGCCGCGTCGCTGCCCAGATGCTGCATGGTGGAGGGAGTCGCTGGAACAGTGGCAACCGCTGGTTTGATAAGACATTACAGGTGAGCTCTGAGACTGAAGCTGTAGAACAAAGGTTGCATCCTCCCTGATATATGTTCATATTTTTATTCAAAGAGTCTCTTGCATTATTCTACTGTATTCATAAATGTATTTTAAATCTTATTATTATAACGTGTATTATTTAATCCCCAGTTTATTGTGGGTGAAGATGGTACCTGTGGTCTGGTGTATGAGCATGCCCCAGCTGAAGGACCACCCATTGTGTTCCTGGTGGACTATTTGGTTGAGTACATGTAAGGCATAACAAAATATGTTTATTTCATTCATTGATTAATGGTACACAGCACTACCAAGGTCATTGTGTACTACAGATAAAAGGTAGGCGCTGGTTGCTATGGTTGCAATGGCTATTTTTCCAACCAGAGCAGGTGCATTATGCCTGAGTGTAGCAAGCACTTTGAAGATTCACTATTTGTCAAGTTTAGATAGTGACTGATCCATTTGAAAATGATTTTTACAACCATTTGAAGCCCACTGATCATGGCCAAGCTGGAATCATGACCCTGGCCTGCTACTGAATGTGCCTCTGCCTCTCTTGAAGTATAATGCTTTGTGTTGTTTAAACAGGGGAAGGATGGAGGTAGTACGCTCTCCCATGATCCCTCTGCCCATGCCTCCCAAACTGCGTTTCAATATCACACCTGAGGTCAAGAAGGATATTGAGTCGGCCAAACAGAATATGAACATGCAAGTAGAGTCTGTTTGTGTTCCTAGCAGTTTCCATTCAAACATATCTTTGAAGTGTTTCTCACTCTTTGGCTACTCTTTCATTCACCAGAATGTCACACGACCTGGATGTGAACGTGGTCAACTTTGCTGACTATGGGAGAAATGTTCCAAAGGCTCACAACATGAGTCCAGATGCCTTTATACAAATGGCTCTACAGCTTGCCTACTTCAGGTGGGGTTCATGAACAAAACAGTCAACATCTGAAACAGCAGTCGGGTTACCTTAACCTATCACTTTGAGACATATTGATGAGACATATTGATCTTTCATGTTTCAGAATGTATAAGATGTGCTGTTCCACCTATGAGAGTGCGTCCCTGCGTATGTTTGCACTTGGGCGAACAGACACAATCCGCTCCTGCTCCAATGAGTCTCTCAAATTTGTCCAGGCAATGGAGGACCTAGCTAAACCGGTAGGTCAACTCTGAAACCTGAACATTGACACTAAATAAACAATCAACCCTGACTGTCACTCTACTGTAATGATGTCTGTTTATCCCATATGTTGACAGAACACAGAGAAGGTTTCTCTATTGGACAAGGCATGCCAAGCCCACGTAGAATACACACGCATGGTGAGGACTTGATGGAAATGGACATTTACTGTATTAATCCATGCTTGTCCCCACTCACTGCAATGTATATTTATTTTGTGTATGTCAAAATGAGCAGGCAATTCATGGCCAGGCCATAGACAGACATCTCCTTGGCTTGAAGTTGCAGGCGATTGAAGAACTGACGTCCATGCCAGAGATATTCATGGACACAGCCTATGCTGTGGCTGAGCATCCCAATCTCTCCACCAGCCAGGTATGAAGGCTGTTTATGTGAGGTATTTAGCATCCCAAAATACAACATATAACAGGACAAATTGTAGACAGTGGTTTGGTAATGATTTGTTTATTAGGTTTGGCCCACATTTGTACAGCTAAAGGTAATGTTTCACTGTCTCTCTTCTCCAGGCTGGTGCCAAGACAGACTGTGTGATGTGCTTCGGTCCACTGGTGCCAGATGGCTACGGAGTGTGTTACAACCCCATGGCAGACCACATCAACATTGCCATTACAGCCTTCAACAGCTGTGAAGAGACACATGCTGCCAACTTTGGCCGGGCTATGAAGAAGGCTCTGAGAGACATGAGGTCTCTGCTGGAGGAGACAGCTAAGGCCAAGCAATGAGTCCCCACAGGGGACATGGCTCCTCTTTATGGCTGTGTGGAACTGAACTTGTGCTGGAGGTAGTAGGGGAAACTGAAGCCACCCGGGTATATCTAGTGCTGTAACATGGAGAGAGGAGAAGCACTTTGCAATGCGTTAGGTGGGCCTTGGGAAGATTTTGGGCCCTTCAGGTAGACGTGATGTGAGTGTTGGAGGGAAAATCCTGTAGGAGAGACAGTCTTGAAATAATATCAAGACTGTAAAGCGAGTATGACTGATGGAAAGTTATACATTTCATGTTGACTGAAATGGGTGTATCCTTTTCCAAATAGAAAGCGCCATAATGTCAAAGAACGATCCACACCAGATCATGGCAGAGACTAGACTCTATTTCAGGTGTACGATCTTAATTTGACCAGTTTCTCACAGCAGGACAATAATCCTGCAGCAACAGTAAACGTGAATTATTATGTGCGTTATTTAATGGACATTTTTTGTAGGGGTTGATAAATGATTTTGTTAGGATAAATCAAGTCTGACATTTTTAAAGTGGAAATTGAAAACTTTAGAAAGCTCTGCGACAACAGAGTGATCGAATTAAGAGATTACATCTGTCTGTTTTAAGTTATATTTAAAAGTCATACAGTATGTTGGCGCTGTCTTAACATTTATTTTTGTGGGATTCTATAGATGTGTTTATTCAGTTTGTTGACTTACATATTTGTTATTTCATATATATAAAATAAGTTCAAACAGTTCTAAGTTATTTAAGTTCTGAAAATGTGTGCCATACTATACCAAATGTGCCATAATAATGAGTTGCTGAGTGGTTTTGCTGTGATTTACTTTGGTAAATGTTTTCTATACAACAAAAAAAATAACAAACAAAATAAGACGGACTGCTGTCATTTATTTTAATGTTACAAAATTCTGACAATACTGATTAAACTAAGGACAAATTGTTCTCCAGTAACAGCCTAAATTCCTGTCTCGTTAAATACTGTATAATAGAAATGCGAGCCACGGATCAAGGCTCCACGAATGAGTATTCAGCTCGGAAGCTCCCATTGCTATGCAGGTACTCGCCATGAAACTCTATCTCTGCCATGTTTCCAGCTGATCGCCATTCAAAAAGCCGTTGGCCCTTGAACACGTTGGTCTTCAAGACGTCTACATCTCGTATCTAATGGAGATGGTATTAGAGGCATAATGTTATCTACAATGGCATACATGTCAACATTCAAGATTCATGGTTTAATGTATACTCAACTAGTTTGCATTGATGAATATACTGAAAAGCAAGAGAGAACAGTCTCCCTCCTCCCTGACCATAATGAAGGTGGACTGGGCTCCTGTGCTGTTGACCACAGGGCCCATGCTCAGAGCCCGGATCCTAATCTTCACTGAGGGAGGGGCGTTGATGAGGACTCGACAGGTGTGACTGCCCAACTCTGAGGTCATCGCTGGATTCTCAATGACCCCGCTGGGCGCAAACAGCTGGACATCACAGTCTGTAGGAGCAACAGTAAGAAGCATGTGGTTATGTATTAAATTGACCAAATAATATGTCCTTCTAAAAATCTATTGTTCCAGCTCTGTAACAACATGCCACTCTGCCTTCTGTTCCAGCCAATACAGTAGCAGCTCAGTGTTACCCTGGTGGTGACTCTTCTTGTTGTTCTTCTGACTGCTGTAAGTCAGCAGCACTCCGTTTCCGGGGGACAAGAGATGCTGGCGCACCAGCAGGACGTTGGTCCTGGAGGTCAGTTCAGTGTCCTCAAGCTGGTCACACTTTCTGACCAGTACCAGCCTGTCATAGAACGCCACATACTCCCCTAAGCGCACACACACACACAGGGTTATTGTTGTCCATTTCGGTTGCCATAGATAGACCTTACAAAGAGTATTATAGCATTTCTCACTTTTCTTGCAGCTTAGGGAGCTGGACTCTACTTTCATGTGGATGACCTCATCCAGGGGCCGGCCTATTGACAGGATGCAGCGACCTGTCTCATGTCTCAAGTCCACTGTGCCTGACTCCTCCAGCAGAAGCTGCCCACACAGACCTAGATAGCGACACACAGTAGATAACTATTACATTAGCTGATGGAGCTCTCTCAATGCTTGGTCTATGCCTTTTCTGATGAGTGCTAAAAAAGCAGAGAGTTCTGCCACCTTACTGGTTTTAGGTGTCACAGTGGGCATGGCTGTGGTGGTCTGTGGGGTGGTCGGTTCTGTTGCAGTCGGGGGTGTCTGGGTCAGGCTGAGAGTAGGAGACAGGAGTGGCTCCTCATCCATGGAAGTGACTTCCATGCCCTGGGGACTGGGTAACTGGTCCCTGGTCTCTAGTGAGGGGGTGTTGGTGGTGTGTGTGTGGGTGAGGGCACTAGTCTTCTCTAAGACCCTGCAGTCGTCCATCTGGCAGCCCCGGATGGTGATGGGCTTGGGCATGTGCATGCAGAGCAGTGGGCTGAGGGGCTCAGGCTTAGTGGGTCCCATGCAGGACACTGCTCTAGACTGGATCCCATACCCACACGGCACTGAACACTGAGAGACAACAGAAATGTTAGTCAACAGTACATCTACATAATTTATAAATCACTCATGTATGAAAACACCACTGGCCACTATACCTACCTGGTTCCAGTCTTTCACGTCCCATCTGAAGGTGCACACCTGCACCAGACAGGGTACCGTGGTAGCAGGTTTAACGGCTGCATGGCATCTCTCCTCAGACACCTCACTGTCCTCCCCATGGATATACTCAACACAGGAGACATGCCTCCTGGCTAACCCCAGATCACAAGACGTAGTACAGGCCCCCGTCCTCAGCACTCTCCACCTGGACAGTATTACCTAAGTTCAAGTTTATTTACACCCAGCAATACATACAGAAATCTCTATATGGCACTGTCTGTTGACACTCACATAGCATTCAAGACAAACTGAAATCCATGGGTGGTGAATTCCACATTTAGATTCTCTTTTTTACCTTGGTCTTCCAACCAGTGTTCAGTGTCTGTGTTTACCGTTTACCTGTCTGGGCAGGTGTTGGAGATGCATGGTTTACCTGGCCGGGCAGCTGTTGGAGTTGCATGGTTTACCTGGCTGGACAGCTGTTGGAGTTGCATGTGACCACTGCTATGGGTTTGGTCATGTTACTGCACTCTGTATTGTTCACAACCACCTCCTCATCTCCCTCGGTCTCCTGGGAGCAGTATAGCACCCTATGGGCCACGCCTCCTCCACACGACACACTGCACACTCCCTGCTTGTAGCGCCACCTGCATGGGAAACACACTGCTGTTACCCTGCTATGACAGAGCTGTCATTCTTGTACTTGAAATGATCAACTCACATGGGAGGGCAAGGGGAAGGGTTGCAGGACTCTGTGTGAGGCTCTGGTTTGCTGGAGGCATCACAGTAGACCTCAGGCACCGCTAGCCTGGTCTGGTGGTCCAGACATGAAAACCACACCTGCAGGGTACCTACACATGTATAAGGCTTGTGTTGATCAAGGTACCACACTTTGTAAAAATGGAAGGGATTACCTGGTCTAACTTACCATTTCCGCAGGTCTTTGAGCATTGGCCTATCACAGGGCTCCAAACATACACTGTTAGGTACCTGGAGCGGTACCTTAAACCAGGGGATTTGTTAAGTATAGGTTGATCCTGGTAAAGACAAATGAACGAATGTCAAAGTTCCACCTTCTCCAGTATGATGTCTTAGAATTCAGTGTGCACATTTATGAGATATATTATAGATCTCTGCTGTACCTGTCCCTTAGACTCCCAGCCAATAGGGCAGACATCGATCACACAAGACACTAAGACAGGTGGTTTGAAGAGACCTGAACACAAGCTATGGTCCACCTCAACATCATGACCACCTTCGGACCGCACACATGTCACAACGCGTTTGGCCGCTCCGGGCCCACACACCGCTGAACACTCCCCGGCTTCTGACGCATTCCACCTGTCACACACAGCCCCCACCCCCCCAGAATTCTATATCAACACTGTACTGGGCCATTAACCTACATGGTGCAACTTGGACCTTGTTTGCTTCATGCACATGTTGTATTTGATTATAAAAAATATGTATACCTTGCAGGGCAGGGTTGAAAGTTGCATGTATCCACTGATTGTGTGGCTGAGTGTTGTGGACATTCAGAAACGGCCACCTGTAGGACATCTGCTCCTTGCCTTTGAACACATCTCACAGGGCGCACTTTCTCTCCACCACCACACAAGGCACTGCAGGGCCCAAACTCCCCCATCTCCCAGCTGGAGAACACAACACAGGACATTGATCAATCAGTTTGATGAAAGTTCAAGCGTTCTAGGTGTGACAATGTGCAGTGAATGTAGAGTGGACCTGGGGGGACAGGCTGGGAGGTGACAGGTTGTCTGCTGAAGCAGGAGAAGGGGAGCTGAATTACAGTAGACCTCCTCCAGATGCTCCTTGGTGTCTTCATCCATACAGACATACATAGATTTCTGTATGCCTACAAGAAAAAGAGAGAACAGTGGATCTATAAGAACAGTGACATTTGGAAAGCCCTAAAGTACACCCACAACAAACAAACTAAATATATTTATCCAATAATAATTCAAAGTGATTCTTACCAGATCCACAGGTGACAGAGCAGGATGTTGTGACAACAGTCCACTTGCCCCTGGGTATCTCTTTTATAAAAGCATTATTACTCATGGGAGTATAAAAGTGGTAGGTGATGTTTGGACTGGTTTGTTCGCCATATTCTTTTCCATATTTCCGATAGACCTGTAGGAGCCAAAAACAAATGTCATATTCCTTTCTATTTTGAGGAGTCAGTAAAGTTCTATATGTGTGTGTACATAGTGACTGGAGATACTGTTCCTCTTCTATATGTGTCTCTCACAGTTATCCCCTCTGATATTTGGAGTGTCTGTTGCCATGTCTGGGAATATGTCTCTCCCTGCTGACCTGTACGTGTGTCTCCTCTGTAACAGTTCCAGGCAGCAGCAGCTCCTCCATGAGAGGCAGGAGGTCAGGGGTCAGGTACAGACGATAAACCAGACGACCGTCCTCCAGAGGAGAGGGGTGAGTGATGTTTAACGCAATACTGCCACTCCCAGACACAACATACTGATTCCCAATCAACACCGCTATGGGTAAAAACACCAGACACCTTGCTTATTGTCCTTTATATGATTTGGGGTTTCTTTTCAAACCACCCAAGGTCACCCCAGATACTCACCCAGGTGAGTGAAGACGGGTGCCCTGTTGACAATGTGAACCTGAGTGGCGTTTACTGGCAGGGTCAGGAATGTGACGTACTCTGAGAATCAATTAAGCAGGGAAAATCTAGTTTAATTACTGGAATGAGATGGAGGTAGAAATGATCACTCTCCAGACTGAAGAATGGGGATATTTGAGCTGTTACCTCTGGCCTGACCACCACTGTAAGACTGAGAGGTGAGACTGCAAGAGGAGCCATCCCCTCCACATACCCCACACACATCCTCCACCTTCCCAGACTTCAACACTCCATCACAGCCAAACAGCTAATGGAAGAAATTATTTCCTGTTAGCTTATGAGGACATGTCAGGTCTAATAATTTCTCAAAGCGTCTCTAGAACTCTCTAAGGTGGAGAAACCGAAGCAGGCCTTTACCTGGCACGTCCCTCCTAGACAAGCTGTCGTGGCACCAAGGGGAGCTGGACTGTCTGGTTCACAACGAGTCCCATCCACAAACTGAGACCCACGGCTCACAATGAAGTTCTCTCCCTTACACTGGCACATGTACCTGCACTGTTCATCCCCTGGTCATGGGGGTAAATCAGAGGAATACAGTGGAGGGAGTCAGTAATGTAGTAGTTTGCCCTCCATCCCAATGACCCAACCATTCCCCATTGACAAGATGTCTTGGCCCACCTGTGACAAAGCCTACAGCGGGGATCCAGGTGTAGAGGGAGGCCGTGTTGGGGGACAGGTACAGGGGCTGTAGATCTGTCTGGGCGCACTGCTCTGCCATGAAGGCCAGCTGGGTCCTTTCACACTGCTACTCAGACAGCATATTGTGAGGGGAAGAATGCCTGAACATTGCTTGTGCTCACACCCTATGTTTCAGTTAACATCCTTTTGACGACCAATTGAACTTTCGATCATAATAATCTTTTGAAGAGAAGCAACATTTCTATTTCCAATTCAACTTCCCTCATTCCACTCGAAGCATGTGTATGGAGTTATTTCAGTGCTAACAGAAATTGTATTTGAATTACATCATTTAGGATATAGATTTTTTTTAAATGTCATATTTTTTTATCGGTAATGCACTAATTTGATCATATTATTCATCATTTGAATAGAATATTGCATTCAGTTTTAATTTCATATTTATATATTCATCTTCAATAGGGTAGATATTGCATTCATTGTCTGTGTATCAAGTTTCCAAACTTTTATTTAAAGTTGATCAAAGTTTCATATATTCAACTTGTCGGATGCATTCAGATTCAGTTTTCAAATTCAGATCTCTAAATTCAAATTCAAAACCTGAGAGAGCCTCCTGGCAAGCCAGGAAAGGTAGAGGAGAAAATACATAATCAAATGCTCTCTGTGGTAAACAGAACTGCCACGCAGAAAAAATATCAGCCCATGGAGAGAAGCACGAGATTAAATTTTACTCAACTTTCTAGAGCAGTTGTCAGCAACCGGTCAATCGCGATCGACTGGTCAATCTCCAAGTCGATCGCCAAACATTTCTGTAAAAAAATATTTGTATTTTTATTTTTTATTCATCTCGGGCTGTTGGCGGTATGTGCACCTGATTCAGCTGCCTTGTGTGCTGTGTAGATGAACTGTTGCCTTTTTTAACCATTTCATGTGTCTGGAGGTACAAACTCTGCCTTCCCGTTTGGCCGGAGAGCAAATCAAGTGCACTTAGGTCTAACGCTGGCCAAACGGATGGCTCAGATTACCGTGTCCGCAGTAACAGGCATAAAAGAAAGCTACAGCAAAGTTGATACTGTGAGATTTCAAAGCGTTTAAAAGCTGCTGTTTTTATGAGTGAGTGTTTATGTTCTTATTCTTCGAACACACTGACAGCGTCATTACATTTTGGTACACCAGAATTACATTCATTTCCAATGAAACACTGCATTTGCCTTGCAGCATTGCGTTGCAGAGGCAGTTGCAGTGCGCACGGTGTGGTGCATACGTTGGATTTATCGTAGACGGCTTGACGGAAATGGGAGCAGAAGGTGAATGTTGAACTTTTGTTGCATACATATTCAGCTGGTGCTGCATACTATTTTGTGCAATGACGCTGTCAGTGTGTTTGAAGCGTTGCGCTTCGATCACACCGGCAGCGTCATTGACCACTGTTCTAGAGTTTTCCCTGTTAACATTATCAACGTTTCCCTTTACTGTGGCAACTGTGATCGAATCAACGCAATATTATTCACTTTCAATGCAACATACCGAAACAAAATGAACTATGCAAGAGATTTTGTTGAAGGCAGAATGCATTGGCGTAGGACTCAGCCCATACTCTACACAGATTGGTGCGGCATAACCAATCAGAGCTGCAGTAGGCCTATATGCAAATAGACCATTGCCATATATGGATCTGTGCCATTTATTTTGAACTGGACTGTGTTTACAGCATGAGCGGTCGTGAGTAGATGCGTTTGTTTTGAGATTAAAGCGAGAGCTGCATGTAGCCACGTGTGCACATGTTGTTCATATCCTTTGCTTTAGGGAGTTATTAGCTCAGCTATAGATCATTTGTAGTCAGCAATAGGGGAGTGATTACTTCCTACAAGAGCACAAAACATGTACATTTCTAGACATCTTTGAAAAGCAAGTCAGGTAAAGAGCTTTTTTTGTCTTAAAGGGGCAGTGTTGTATTTTGAGACAGGCTTGAATAAGCTAATTAGTCAATGGGTAGAGGGTAGCATAATTTGTCTGATTCTCTATAATGGTATGGGAATATTATTTTGTAAAGTAGTTTCTTGCATCAGAAAAGGACAAGTGGATAAACAGGTTAATGTCAAGCCCTGCATGTTTTTTTTCAAAAGTATCATGGAATGTAGGCCTACATTGAACTGGCTGTTACTGTAGGCTGAATGATAGAACAGCTATTTCCATGTTAAAATGAGTAGCATTTTTCTCCATTTTGATCAAATAGTCACAGTAGCCTACTTGACCACTGTTAAAACTGTAACTTAAAGCAGGTACTGCCTCAGTGTTCACAGTAAAAGCAATCTGGAAGTTGGACAGAATTTTCACAACGTTCAAGTTTGCACTCAGCAGACCTGAAATTTGCTTAGTGACAACATTTTTTAGAGGGAATATTGGAAGGGAGTGTCACAAAAACCACAGTTCGGTCCCGATAAGAATATAGTGGAATAGCCCTGTTATAGCCCTTCTAAGGATAGCCTTTCCACTCCTTATTTAATCTAACTCTGACTGGGTTCCAACCAGGTCTCCTGTATGTCACAAGACTGTGTTAGCCCACTTAGCTAAAGCCCATAGGAATGAGTTCAGGAACCTAACTCAAGTCTCCAGCAAGCTTTGTCATCAAAAGAGCGTGGTTCATCGAACCATCTTGGTTACATTTTACCCCCCTTTGACCTCATACTAAGAGATCACGGCACCAATATAACTAACTGGTTTCGAAATCAGGCCTACTGCACAACAAAAACACTTTCTGTGGAAAAAAAGAAGCAGGCAGATCTGTGCACCCCATTTAATGAGAGTGCAACAAAGGTGGTTTGGTGATCCATGAATATGATGAGCAACCTTGCCTGAGACATGAAGACGTGTTAGTTTGACTGATGGGGTTCTAACCCAGGTCTCCTGTGCGCCAAATTCATAGGGATAAAATACATTCAACCATCAGTTTACCACAGAGAGTGTTTGATTATATCTGTGCTCCTTTACCTTTCCTGGCTGGCAAAGTACCAGGACAAGTTTTGAATCTGAATTTTAACATGTGAATGTTAGTTTGTAAACTTGATACACAGAAAATGAATGCAATATCTACCATATTGAAACGGAATATATACATTTTGAATTTTAATATTCATTGTTTTTGAATATTAAATAGAAATTTAATTGAAAAACTGTATGCTATATACTACATTCAATTCATGAATTACAAGTTCAATTTATGAATTCAATGAATCAATTTGTGCATTACAAATAAAACAATATTACATTCAAATTCAATATCCTAATACAAATTTTAAAAAATACAATTTTTAGCACTGAAATCGCTCCATACATGTGCATACATACACTTACAGTACGCACGGCACAGAATAAATGGTGCAACAATTTACCTTGTAAAAATGACCTGCGGAGGCCCACTGTAAACATAAACATGACCTGTGGAGTTTTACCTGCTGGTGACAAAGTTCCGCCTCTGTATCCCTGCCCTTGCAATCATTCCCACCAAATGCAGGTCTGGAAATGAAAACATTTTTAAATGAAAATTATGAAGACATCCATCAAGAATAATATACGGTTTCGCTACTCTCATTTGCCAGAAATGTACCACTTGCACTTGAGAGGAGTCATGAGAATTAGCGTTGACTTTTGTTTCTTGTTACCGTGGGTTATTGCATTGCCTGGTCCGGGAAGTGACGCCCCCGCCACATATCCGTGAGCATGGGGAGAACTGGGACCAGCTGGACCAGGACCCGTGCACCACCACAGAGGAAGAGGAGCTGAGCTGGTCTGGGGACACACAGCGGCCCTTCAGGCACCACTAGAGGACATGCAGGGTTAGAGGTCAGGGCTGCTTTCATTTCACAACCCAAATGTTGCATACTTTGACCAAACATAGTCATAATGATGGAATGTGACTAGTGATAACATAAGGCTGTACCTGGTTGGGTGCACACTCTGTCCCATCCAACAGAGGCACCAGCAGACGTTTACATGAGCTGTTGTCATCAGGTTTGATGTGGCAGGAGAGAACACGGCACACAGGCTGACAGGAGGAAAGAATTAACACTGGGAAAGCCTTACCCAGACAGAGCTATAGATACTGTCAACATACTGTATAACCAGTCTTATTACTACAGTATAACCATGATAGTATATTCACAGAAGTGGCTGCCATTAATGTCATAATGTGTCCCTTACCAGGTCAGTGTTGGTGAAGGAGCAGGCCCTGGCGGTGCTACCAAACGCTATCCGGCACTGGTCGTCCACACCATAGTAAAGGCCTGGCTTCCAGTCTTGCAGAGAGCCAACCAGGACAGGCAAGTCTTTCACACAGTCAGCCTTGCCTTCACTAGAATAGCAATACAAACACATATCTTACTCTCATCACCAGCCTTCTACAATACTCACTGTGTTGTGTACAGTACCACTGACCATTATTACATTTCTGCAGAGTAATCTACTTATGATGAACAGTTCATTATTAAGAATCCATGTGAGAAACAGCTGGCATGCTTACCTGAAGAATGTGTACAGCTGCTGTCTGCTGCACTGGGACCAGGTGAGATCCACACTGTTGTAGCCTCCATCAGAGGCCATCATAAAGCCACTGCTGCTGCATGTGTTACCAATCCCATCATGGTTTATACCAAAGCTGGGGGAAAGAAGTGAAGATTACTAACTGTAGCTCATCCCATGCTATTGACAATGTCTTACCTGTGGCCTATCTCATGCCACTATGTCTTACCTGTGGCCTAAGCTTTTGATAGTTGCTTAAATAAAATAATCTGTTTTTTAATGGTTTTTAATGGTGAGCGAGCATTGTGCCTTTTCCTTTTCAAATTACCTGTGGCCTATCTCATGAGCGATGGTGATGCCCAGATCAAAGCCTGTGTCCTCTGTGATTACACAACTCCATTGGCTAGAACATGCCCCGCCTAGCTGGGTCACGCCCCTCACCTGCTTGTTCCCATTGGGCAGCTCCAGATCAAATCTGGTTGAGGACAAACAAATTACAGTAAAGTAAAACCACAAGATTTACAATTATATAAATGTTCTAACTTCAGACAGACTACAATTCAATTTGAAAAAATAGCACAGGATAAAGTACAATGACCTACCTTGTGATGTATAACACAAGGTCAGCATGCAGGGGGTCAGTGTCATTAGAGGGGATGACCCTTCTGGCCCACTCACACACACTCGTCAGAGACGAGGAGATGTTGGTGGAGATGTTAATCTCTGGCTGAAAGTGAGAACATAGCACTCAGAGAGGGAAGCATTCTTCTGGCTCCTCAGCCAGGCCTCCATGGCCGACTGGCCCACCCAGGTGTGTGTGTGGTGTGCGGTGGACAGACATTGTCAGACACTGACCTCTGGTTCTGAGAGGATGATCATGCGGACCAGATGCACTCTCATGTTGGCTCCCAGTGTCATGTCCCTCAGCAGCTCTGAGGCCTGTGGGAAGATAACAGGATACACCAACACTGGATGACCACTTTCAATAATAATTCAGATGCCTGACACAAACAATAACAAACAGACAAAGACAGGCAGGTAGGCAAACAGGCAGGCAGGCAGGCAGACAGACAAACTCACAATGTTGAGGTTGGTAAGTATGTATCTCTCTGTGTCCTGCCTGTGGACCAGCTGCACGTCAGGCGCCACCACCACTAGCAGCTCCAGGTGGGTCACCTCAGGCATTATGGCTGACCTTCGGCGACGCAGCCTCTTCACTGTCAGGATGAAGACAAAAAGAGCCGTATGCTAATAGAATGTGCGAGGATGAAGTATGAAACATTAAATACAATGCTATAATGCTTGAACACTGACTGTGAGAGTGTCTGGGGGGGCCTCTGGCAGTAAATGGCTGGTGGAACACCAGATGAGGTGTTCCTGGACTGGAACAGTTTCTGGCTTCAGTCAGATGAATGTGTTTTTGAAGCACTGGCTGAATGTATAGTCTCTCCTTCTCTTTACCTGCAACAACCAGGCCTTGCTGTTGGAAATGGAGAAATATTTGCAATCCAAATTAATTTAAGAGAATTATGAATGAATAACAGAATAACAGTATAAATAAATGAGTGAACTGTAGAATTGTTTGTGTTAACTTGGAAAACGTACCATTTTCCTGGCACAGATGGTGAGAAATCCTTTAGTTGAAGGGGGATGTAGAACTTTGGCCTGCTGACAACACATGGCATGACTTTTCCTTATGGTGTTGAGAGTGGTGTTCCGCGCTGTCTCTAATGTGGACTGACAGGAGAAGGACTGCTTCCTCTCCCCGAGCCCCAGCACAAAGCGCTTCCCTTCGGTCTCGAAGGAGCATCGCCAGGGGCCAGTGTGCAGCTCCGTAGAGGCACAGTCTGTCCAGATGAGCTGAAACTCCGGCACTGGGGTGAGAAAGGTTACAATACTGTACAGTGGGAAGAAAAAGTATGAACCCTTTAGAATTATCTGGATTTCTACATAAATTGGTCATAAAATGTTATCTGATCATTATCTAAGTAAGTAAGTCCCAACAAAAGACAAACACAGTCTGCTTAAACTAATAACACAAACAATCATAGTTGTTCATGTCTTTATTGAACACACCGTGTAAACATTCACAGTGCAGGTTGGAAAAAGTATGTGAACCCTTGGATTTAATAACAGGTTGACCCTCCTTTGGCAGCAATAACCTCAACCAAATGTTTTCTGTAGTTGCGGATGAGACCTGCACAAAAGTCAGGAGGAATTTTTTGACCATTCCTCTTTACAAAACTGTTTAATTTCCACAATATTATTGGGATGTCTGGTGTGAACCACTCTTGAGGTCATGCCACAGCATATCAATCGGGTTGAGGTCAGGACTGACTGGGCCACTCCAGAAGGCGTATTTTCTTCTGTTCAAGCCATTCTGTTGTTGATTTACTTCTGTCTTTTGGGTTGTTGTCCTGTTGCATCACCTAACTTCTGTTGAGCTTTAATTGGCAGACAAATAGCCTAACATTCTCCTGCTAAATGTCTTGATGAACTTGGGAATTCATTTTTCCGTCGATGATAGCAAGCTGTCCAGGCCCTGAGGCAGCAAAGCAGCCCCAAACCATGATGCTCCCTCCACCATAGTTTAGAGTTGGGAGGAGGTTTTGATGTTGGTGTGTTGTGTGTTCCTTCCAAACAACACAACTTTAGTTTCATCTGTCCACAGAATGTTTTGCCAGTAGCTCTGTGGAACATCCAGGTGCTCTTTTGTGAACTTCAGATGTGCAGCAATGTTTTTGGGGGATAGCAGTGTCTTCTTCCATGGTGTCTTCCGATGAACACCATTCTTGTTTAGTGTTTTACGTATTGTAGACTCGTCAACAGAGATGTTAGCATCTCCAGAGATTTCTGTAAGTCTTTAGCTGACACTCTAGGATTCCTCTTAACCTCATTGAGCATTCTGCGCTGTGCTCTTGTAGTCATCTTTGCAGGACAGCCACTCCTAGTGAGAGTAGCAACAGTGCTGAAATTTCTCCATTTATAGACAATTTGTCTTACCGTGGACTGACTTTTAGAGATCATTTTGTAACCCTTACCAGCTTTATGAAGGGCAACAATTCTTAATCTTATTGTAGGTCTTCTGAGATCTCTTTTGTTCGAGGCATGGTCAGCATAAAGCAATGCTTCTTGTGAATAGGAAACTCAAATTTTGTGAGTGTTTTTTTATGGGGCAGGGCAGCTCTAATCAAAAATCTCCAATCTCGTCTCATGGGGCGGCAGGGTAGCCTAGTGGTTAGAGTGTTGGGCTAGTAACCGAAAGGTTGCAAGTTCAAATCCCCAAGCTGACAAGGTACAAATCTGTCATTCTGCCCCTGAACAGGCAGTTAACCCACTGTTCCTAGGCTGTCATTGAAAATAAGAATGTGTTCTTAACCTAGTTCTTGCCTAGTTAAATAAAGGTAAATAAAAATTGATTGGACTCCAGGTTAGCTGACTCCAATTAGCTTTTGGAGAAGTCTAGCGGTTCACATGCTTTTTCCAACCTACACTGTGAATGTTACAATTATGTATTTAATATAGACAAGAAAAATACAATAATTTGTGTGTTATTAGTTTAAGCACACTGTGTTTGTCTATTGTTGTGACTTAGATGAAGATCAGATCAATTTTTTTATGTCAAATTTATGCAGAAATCCAGGGAATTCCAAAGGGTTCACATGCTTTTTCTTGCCACTGTATGTGAATGATTGTATCCACCATAATGGTTCAGTAGCTCACTGTAAGCCTATGGAAACTGTGTCATTATTCAGTCATACCTGAAGTAGCAGAGTCCGTACCAAAATAAAACACCATGTCCTTTTGATCCAGGGAGTGCAGAAATAGCTGGAGAGGGGATACACATTACATGTTGGGGTCATTTTGTGAGCAGCAACATGAGGATTAGATTCACTAATCCATTCCTGGTTTGTATACAGTGTGACAGATTACAGCAGGCCTATGTCCATGAGGAGCACAATCAACTGAACAACAATAATATCTCTACAGAACCCCTGAAAAATGTAACTTTTAAGTGTATCATACAACTGAGATCCTGTGAAACCTGTGATCTGCCTCTCTGTAGGTAGAGATTTCCGCAGGACGATAAACAGCGCAAGTTGTGGAGGTCAATGTACTTTGCAGATGTCACAAACAGAAGAATCACCAACCACATCCGTGTGTTTTCCACTTACCTCCTCCAGTGGAGATCTCATTAGTATTGCTGTGGAGCCTGGCAGCACTGACAGCAGACAGAGCAGCGCCAAGGCTGCCATGTTTCCCCTCTCCTCTCCCTGTGGGACCACACCACACACTACCTGGCCTTGCTATATATCTATCAGAGTAAGAGGACCAAGATCTTCCTTCCAGCCGAGTCTGATAAGACCCAGCCAAATGGGGAAGTGGCAAACAAGTTTACTAAAACATCAGGGGCAGTAGTTGATAAGTGACAGACTTCATTTGTTGATTTTCACTGTGGGAGTAGGTGAAAAGAGCAATGCCAGCTGATTGGCTGGTTGGTGAACACTGTTGTTTATTCTATTGGTCACTGGATGTCACTGGCGGGTGTCACAGTGCAGAACAGTACATTTGTCCACAAACTCACCCCTTGCTTGTTTCATGTACAGTATTTTGTTAGTGACGTAGTACTGTAAGACAAAAAAATCCATGAGAGTTAGCACATGGAAATGACATTATACTACATACATTATATTATACGGCTTGTTGATATAACAATTTCCAGCAATGACTTTCTAACTAAGTGTGCAAATCAAAGAAAAAAACAGGATGTTCATTTGGCCTTATCATTTTCACAGAAGCGCTAAACTGAATATACACAAGTTCACAAATGCTGCAGGCCATACATTTTTGTAAGTGTAATATAGTACCACCAGAGGGCAGACAAGGCCCATTGTAACATTACAGATGTACTTTAGGACTGAATGCTCCTTAGATTTTATTTAACTAGGCAAGTCAGTTTAGAACAAATTCTTATTTACAATGACAGCCTACCAGGAACAGTGGGTTAACTGCCTTTTTCAGGGGCAGAATTACATATTTTTACCTTGTCAGCTCAGGGATTTGATGCAGCAACCTTTCAGTTACTGGCCCAACGCTCTAACCACTAGGCTACATAGTGACCCCTGTAGATGTGATGTCTACCAGCCTGGTCTCATAGACTAGATAATACCTAACAAAGTAAATTAAAATGAGTATGATCTGTTTGGTATGGTTACATAAGACAGAAGGTTACTTAAGGCAAAATCAAAAGGAGGGTGGTGTATAACGTGAATGTCTAGCAACCCGAAGGTTGCGTGTTCATATCTCGTCGCAGACAACTTTAGCTAATTAGCAGCTTTGCAACTACTTAGCATGTTAGCTAATCCTAGCCTTAACCCAACTCCTGACCTTAACCCCTAGCTAACGTTAGCCACAACATATTGGAATTTGTAACGTATCATAAGTACTGCAAATTCTTAACATATGTTACAATTTACAATTTGTACAATATCATACCAATGATGGACATCTACTAATGAATACATACCAAACGTAACATATCATACTAATTTGAGTGCATCTCTCTCTCTGCCCCCCCTCTCCACAGTGGGCATAGTTTATCTCTATAAAGCTGGGATTCCAGTCCCATCTGCCATTAGTCGGCTAGATATCTGCCTGTTGTCAGTCTGAATTAACAGCTGGGTATCAGGCAGTATACCAACAGAGCTGCTATATTGAAACCTGCTTCCCCCCTGGAATAGTTGCCACCTGCTGAGAGATTATCCCGCTGGTTTGGAAAATGGTGCTGTAGGACAGGGGTTTTCAAACCTCAACTGTTCCATGTATTTGAACTATTCCACTTTTAACTATTCCACAGCTAGCACATCTGATTCCACCTGTCAACTATTCATCAAGCCCTTGAATAGGTGAATCATGTGAGCTAGTTCAGGAAAAATCTGAACAAGTTAAACCTTTGGGGATCCCAGAAAAGAGATTTGAAAACCACACAGGCTACCTGTGAACCAGACAATGAAAAATGATAGAAACAGGTTGAGAACTTTAAGATAACTGTGCTGAAGGAGTATCCCCCAGTATGTATGGTTTCCCTCTCAGATTGGATCTCCAACATTATGCAGAGTGGATATGGCCTGTATACAATACCACCATGAGATACTTGTTTATTGGTTGTCCTTATTCACTCACTTGAAATCTGTGGCATCCAGCAAGTGCCTACTAATGTTTCTACCTCGTAGTACATTAGCTTCATTATGTGCCCTTACTGTACACTTAACATATACACCGTGGCTCACCACTATTCTAATCTAAAACATCCTTTCCTAGTCAACTCTTTATGTATTGCCCTTTGAAATGACCAAATGTTCATGATAATTAATGAACTTTGTCCTGCTAAAGTAAATTGGCCTGGAGTCATGAATTTCAATCTAACATACACGATTGTCATTATTTGTCTTTCTCCTGGTGTTTTTAATTTCAGTATTTGCTGGTCTTTATTGATCCGCAGGCATTGCTGTGCTGATAGAGTAAGTCTGTCACTTGTGATTAATCAAATCTGCATTCATTTGGAAAGTTTTCTCCTTGACTATTTATGAAAGGGCCATAATGATTGATCTGATGCTTAGAAAATGGTTGAGCAGCACTTAAAAACATCAGCATTAATAGCCTCAAAACATCCTTTTTGGATGTTTCCTTTAATTGTTTTTGGGGCTTAGTTTTTTGCAGGAGGGTTGCTGTCTTTTCACAGTTCTAATGTAATAAAGCATCTGTCAAATCTGGCTTCACAGAGGGATTCTGTGCACTATTTCCCTCTATTGAAGGATCTTTTATTGCATCCCCAATGCTGTGCCAGGCATGGAAATTCAAGTCAGTCAGTTACCATTAGACAGGTTTAGCCATATACTGCTTCAATAGAACATCCAACGGATTGGCTGGAATATTATTACATTATTATTGTTGGGTTAAGTTATTCACTATAATATACTATATGGACATGAAGAGTGTTGATAGCGGTGGATATGATAACAAAAATACTCTATATTAGTTGCCTTGCATAAAGTCTAGAGATTGGAGCACAGCTCGGATCTTGTGTGCTACACAACATGTCTCTCAGTATTAACATGGAATAATTATTTCAAATTGCAACGTCAGTCATTATTTCAAATGATTCATGACCATATCAGTCATAAAACAAAGATGCTGTGAGTTTCAATGCAATGAGAAAGAACCAAAAGTGGCAAATACTACAATATAATGTAAAAAATGGTACTTCTACTACTATTATCTTCAAAGTTTACCAATACATTGGCCTAAAGGTGCAGAAATGCATTAGGAAAGTGAGTGCGAAAGGAGCCTCAAATGATTGGTGACGGTGATGGCTCATGAGGATACAGGGTAGGAAGGGAGACCTTGGCAAGTGCTGAGAGACAGGCTGCACTGGCCTGGTTAAACACTCCCAACACACAGACTGGCAAAGTTATATGTTTGCCAAGTATTGGGCACAGTCAGGAACAAGACGCACACATTCGCCCATCTGTTACCAAACACCTCATAGCATACTGCCCAGTGCACAGGCAGTTTATTATACTCAATCTATTCCTCTGAGAGTATACCTGCTATTTGTGCAATGTAAGAGCAGGACTGCTCTTGTGAATACTAAAAGGCTGTCCCGAGCCCCTGTCAGATACAATGGGTTTCTCTCTGTTGTGAATATTAAGAGGATATGTACTGACTGCATCCAGCTTTCAGCCTTTAGTCAACCCAGTCCCAGTTCACTTAAACCCAAACAATTCATTTCAAATAAACATTTTGCCTGTAGCCCGCTGACAGATATGGAAATTGAAACTGATGGGGAGGTCTGCCCTGTATATGTGTTTAGGGATTTTATCTGACATGGGGTACATTTCTGTGGCCATAGAAAAATAATTGTACATTACTTTTTCATAAAATACTGAAAACAACAACAAACCCAACTGCCAGAAAGACATCTCTCCTCTAACTGTCCTTATTTTCTTACAATTCCCAATCAGGGGCGTCATGCACCAATTATTTTAGAGGGAGCACAAAGTACACACAACTCAACCAGGGCCGAATGGGAACAGCCAATTAAGTTGCAGCAGTTTTTTCACCCGTAACCTAACGCAGCGCTCTAGCCCATTAGTGGAAACCAAGACTGTTCTCAGGGCGGGTCTGACTAGCAGAAGTTACTTTTTGTAGCAGGTTAGGAGAATTTAAACGGGCAGGTTAGGATAATTCATGTGGCAGGTTAGGAGAATTAAGTTACGGTTAGGAAAAGGGTTAGTGTTAGCTAAAATTGTCCCCAACCTGACTTGAACATATTGTAAACTGTCGTGGTCAAAACATATATATTCAATAGTTGTAAAGATGGGGAGTGGTCTGTCCATAAGAAAGAGATGCTCTGCTTTTCTGACACTCCACTCCAAAAAGCAAGTCCTGCAGGCTCTAGTTTTGTCTTATCTTGATTATTGTCCAGTCATGTGGTCGAGTGCTCCAAGGAAAGACCTAGTTAAGCTGCAGCTGGCCCAGAACAGAATGGCATGTCTTGCTCTTCCTTGTAATCAGAGGGCTAATATAAATACTATGCATGGCAGTCTCTCTTGGTTAAGAGTTGAGGAAAGACTGACTGCATCACTTCTTTTCATAAGAAACATTAATGCCTTAAAAATTACAAATTGTTTGCATAGTCAACTTACACACAGCTCTGACACACACACACTTACCCCACCAGACATGCCACGTGGGGTCTTTTCACAGTACCCCAATCCAAAACAAATTCTAGAAAGCGTGCAGTATTAAATAGAGCCATTATTGCATGGAACTCCCATCTCATATTGCTCAAATGAACAGCAAACATGGTTTAAAAAAACGAATAAAGCAACACCTCACGGCACAACGCCTCTCCCTTATTTGACCTAGATAGTTTGTGTGTATGTATTAATATGTAGGCTACGTGTGCCTTTTTAAATTGTTATTGATGTAGTTCTGTCCTTGAACTGTTCTTGTCTAATGAAATTCTGTATTATGTTTCATGTTTTGTGTGGACCCCAGGAAGAGTAGCTGCTGCTTTCGCAACAGCTAATGGGGATCCTAATAAAATACCAAAATACATATCTAGCTACAACTAGGTATGCCCTGAGAACAGTCTTGGTTTTCACTGATGTGATGTTGCTAATGCAGCAGACGTAAAACAAACTAATCCCCTGGTCTGATAGTTTCAAACTGATTGGCTGAACAAATGTATTGCCGGCTGCATCTCCCAATCTGAAATACCTCACCATCAAATGCCGACCACATTACCTACCGAGAGAATTGTCTTCGGTCATTATCACTGCCGTGTATATTCCCCCCAAGCCGACACCGTGACAGCTCTCAATGAACTACACTGGACTATGTGCAAACTGGAAACCGCATATCCTGAGGCCGCATTTATTGTAGCTGGGGACTTTAATAAAGGAAATCTGACGAAAAAGGCTGCCAAGATTCTATCAACACATCTCCTGTGCTACACCCACATCACATACCTTGGATAATCAGATCATGCCTCCATTCTTCTCCTCCCCACCTATAGGCAGAAACTTAAACAGAAAGCATCTGTGGTAAGGACTGTTCAACATTGGTCTGACCAATCAGAATCTATGCTTAAAGATTGTTTTGATCACACGGACTGGGAAATGTACCAGGTCGCCTTTGAGAATACCATCAACGTATACACTGATGCTGTGATTGGGTTCATCAGGAAGTGCATAAAGGATGTTATTCCCGCAGTGACAATTTGAATTTATCCAAACCAAAGATGTAGGACGGATGGCAGCATTGGCACAGTACTGAAAGCGGGAACCACTGCATTTACCATGGCAAAGTGGCTGGGAACATAGACGTGTACAAACTGAACAGTTATGACCTCCGAAAAGGCAATCATAGAGGCAAAACGACAGTACGGGGACAAAGTGGATTCGCAATTCAACGGCTCAGACAATCATGGATTATAAAGAGAAATCCAGCCATTTAAAGGACACCGACACCTCACTCCAGATAAGCTAAACACCTAGCTGCCAACACAGGCCTTCTTCGCTCCCTAGGACCGTGTGCTCTTGTTGTCCATGGTCAACGTGAGTAAGTCATTAAAGTGTGTTAATCCTCGCAAGGCTGGCAGCCCGGATGGCATCCTAAGCCGCATCCTCAGAGCATGTGCAGAGCAGCTGGCTGGTGTGTTTCCGGACATATTCAATCTCTCCATATACCAGTCTGTTGTCCCCACTTGCTTCAAGATGTACACCATTGTTCCTGAACCCAAGAAGCAAGATAGCACTCACTTCTGTGATCATGAAGTGCTTTGAGAGGCTAGTTTAAAGACCATATCACCTCCACCTTAACCTAGACCCACTACAATTTTCATACTGCCCCAACAGATCCACCAATGACACATCGCCATTGCACTGCACACTGCCTTATCCCACCTGGACAAGAGAAATACCTATGTAAGAATGCTGTTCATTGAATACAGCTCAGCCTGAACCCCTCCCTGTATCACTGGATCCTGGACATCCTGACGGGCTAATCCCAAGGGATGTAGGTAGACAGCAACACCTCTTCCACAATGCTGGGGCCCCACAGGGGTGTGTGCTCCGCTCTGTACTGTACTCCCTGCTAATCCATGACTGCAGGGCCCCATACAACTCCAACTCAATCATCAAGTTTGCTGTCATCACAACAGTGGTAAGCCTGATTACAAACAATGACGAGACAGCCCACAGGAAGGAGGTGAGAGCCCGGTCGGAGTGGTGCCAGGAAAAAACCTCTCCCTCAACGTCAACGAAACCTTATCGAACTCAGGAGGTTGAAGAAATCAAGCTTGGCCCCTAAGACGCTCACAAACTTCTACAGATGCACCATTGAGAGCATCCTGCTGTATCACTGCCTGGTACAGCAATTTGCACTGTCCGCAACCGCAAGGCTCTCCAGAGGGTGGTGTGGTCAACCCAAAGCGTCATTGGGGGCACACTGCCTGCCCTCCAGGACATCTACAGCACCCGGTGTCACAGGAGGACCAAGAAGATCATCAAGGACCTCAGCCACCCGAGCCACCGCCTGTTCACCCAGCTAGCATCTAGAAGGAGGAGACAGTACAGGTGCATCAAGTCTGGGACCGAGAGGCTTCTATCTCCAGGTCATCAGACTTTTAAACTGTCACCACTAGCCGGCCTCCACCCCATACCCTGCCCTGAACCTTAGTCACTGTTACTAGCTGGCTACCACTAGCCGGTACTCTACCCTGCACTACTTTGCCCTGTGTACATACAGTCATTGAACACTGGACACTTTAATGTGTACATGCTGTTTTACCCACTTTACATGTATATACTGTATCCTAGTCATGGCTCATCCTATAAAACTACTGCTGTACACACCTTTGCTATTCATATAGTGTCCATACTCTCAATACACACCAAACGCATTGTATCAAATCAAGTCAAAGTTTATTTGTCACGTAAACAGATTGCCAGATGTTATCGCAAATGCTTGTGTTTCTAGCTCAATAATACCTAGAAAACAATACCCAAATAATCAAAGGGATGCTGGCCCATGTTGACTCCAATGCTTCCCACAGCTGTGTCAAGTTGGATGGATGTCCTTTGGGTAGTGGACCGTTGTTGATACACACGGGATACTGTTGAGCATAAAAAACCCAGCGGAGTTGCAGTTCTTGACACACAAGGGTGCACCTAACACCTACTACCATGCCCATTCAAAGGCACTTAAATATTTGTTCTTGCCCATTCACCCTCTGAATGGCACACATATACACAATCCATATCTCATTTGTCTCAAGGCTTAGCAATTCTTCTTTAACCTGTCTCCTCCCCTTCATCTACACTGACTGAAGTGGATTGAACAAGTGATATCAATAAGGAAGCATCGCTTTCATCTGGACTCAAATCAAATCAAATTGTATTTGTCACATGCGCCAAATACAAGTGAAATGCACACTTACAAGCCCTTAAACAACAATGCAGTTTTAAGAAAATACCAACAAAAAATTTAAGAGATAAGAATAACAAATAATTAAAGAGCAGCAGTAAATAGCAACAGTGGGGCTATATACAGGGGGTACCGGTATAGAGTCAATGTGCGGGGGAACCGGTGTCAAGGTGATTGAGGTAATATGTACATGTAGGTAGAGATATTAAAGTGACTATGCATACATAATAACAGAGAGTAGCAGCAGCGAAGAAAAGGGGGGGGGGGGCAATGAAAATAGTTATATTTGCCATTTTTGATTAGCTGTTCAGGAGTCTTATGGCTTGGGGGTAAAAGCTGTTTAGAAGCCTCTTGGACCTAGACTTGGCGCTCCGATAACGCTTGCCATGCGGTAGTAGAGAGAACATTCAATGACTAAAAAATTGACAATTTTAGGGCCTTCTGACACCGCCTAGTATAGAGGGCCTGGATGGCAGGAAGCTTGGCCCCAGTGGTGTACTGAGCAGTTGCCATACCAGGCATTGATGCAACCCGTCACTTGATGCAGCTGTAAAACCTTTTGAGGACCCATGCCAAATCTTTTCAGTCTCCTGAGGGGGAATAGGTTTTGGCATGCCCTCCTCACGACTGTCTTGGTGTGCTTGGACCATGCTAGTTTGTTGGTGATGTGGACAGCAAGAAATTTGAAGCTCTCAACCTGCTCCACTACAGCCCCGTCAATGATAACAGGGGTGTGCTCGGTCCTCCTTTTCCTGTAATCCACAATCATCTCATTTGTCTTGATCACATTGAGGGAAAGGTTGTTTTGTCTTAAGGTTGTTTTATCTATGTGGAAAAGGGCAGTGTGGAGCGCAATAGAGATTGCATCATCTGTGGATCTGTTAGGACAGTATGCAAATTGGAGTGGGTCTAGGGTTTCTGGGATGATGGTGTTGATGTGAGCCATGACCAGCCTTTCAAAGCATTTCATAGCTACAGACGTGAGTGCAATGGGTCGGTAGTCATTCAGGCAGGTTACCTTAGTGTTCTTGGGTACAGGGACTGCTTGAAACATGCTGATATTACAGACTCGGACAGGGAGAGGTTGAAAATGTCAGTGAAGACACTTGCCAGTTGGTCAGCACATGCTCGGAGTACACGTCCTTGTAATCCGTCTGGCCCTGCGGCCTTGTGAATGTTGACCTGTTTAAAGGTCTTACTCATGTAACCGATGTGAAATGGCTAGCTAGTTAGTGGGGTGCGTGCTAATAGCGTTTCAATCGGTGACGTCACTTGCTCTGAGACCTTGAAGCAGTTGTTCCCCTTGCTCTGCAAGGGCCGTGGCTTTTGTGGAGGGATGGGTAATGATGCTTCGAGGGTGGCAGCTGTTGATGTGTGCAGAGGGTCCCTGGTTCGAGCCCAGGTAGGGGCGAGGAGAAGGAGGGAATCTACACTGTTACACTCACATCGGCTGAGGAGAGCATGATCACACAGTTGTCCGAAACAGCCAATTCCCTCATGCATGTTTCAGTGTTACTTGCCTGGAGGCGAGCATAGAAATTATTTAGCTTGTTTGGTAGGCTCGTGTCACTGGGCAGCTCTCGGCTGTGCTTCCCTTTGTAGTCTGTAATAGTTCACAAGCTGTGCCACATCAGACGAGTGTCGGAGCCAGTGTAGTATGATTTGATCTTCGTCCTGTATTGACACTTTGAATGTTTGATGGTTTGTCGGAGGGCATAGAGTGATTTCTTATAAGCTTCCAGGTTAGAGTCCCACTCCTTGAAAGCGGCAGCTCTATCCTTTAGCTCAGTGTGAATGTTGCCTGTAATTTATGGCATGTACGTACATTCACTGTGGGGACGATGTCCTCGATGCACTTATTGACATAGCCAGTGACTGATGTGGTGTACCTTATGCAGGTGTGTAACGGGCTTTGCAGACGTGGGTCCCTGGGCTGAATACATTTTATTCAACTGCTGTAAACCCTCCCACTTGCTAGTCAACAGATTTTCTCGTGGAGTTTTCATTCAATTGAGTTTTCACTCACGAGAGAATATGCCGATTTGGCTCTCACCTTCTGTGAGAAGAAGGCAACTCAATTACCACCCCATCGACGGGGGGATTGTGCGATAAATCTCCTGGTAGACGCAGCACTTCCCAGGAGTCACGTGTATCCTCTGTCACAGGAGGAGAAGGCGGCTATGGAAACATATGTCTACGAATCCCTGGGGCAGGGATACCTTCGGCCATCCACTTCACCTGCCTCCTCAAGTAATTTTTTTGTGAAGAAGAAGGATGGAGGTCTGCGCCCGTGTATTGACTATCGAGGTATCAATCAGATCACTGTGAGGTACAGCTACCCGCTGCCTCTCATCGCCAGTGCGATCGAGTCAATGCACGGGGCGCGCTTCTTCACAAAATTGGATCTCAGGAGCGCTTACAACCTGGTGTGTATCCGGGAGGGGGACGAGTGGAAGACGGCATTTAGTACCACCTCAGGGCACTATGAGTACCTCGTCATGCCGCACGGGTTTTTATTTGATTTATTTCACCTTTATTTAACCAGATAGGGTAGTTGAGAACAAGTTCTCATTTACAACTGCGGCCTGGCCAAGATAAAGCATAGCAGTGTGAACAGACAGCAACACAGAGTTACGCATGGAGTAAACAATAAATAAGTCAATAACACAGTAGGAAAAAAAAGAGTCTATATCCATTGTGTGCAAAAGGCATGAGGAGGAAGGCGAATAATTACAATTTAGCAGATTAACACTGGAGTGATAAATGATCAGATGGTCATATGCAGTTAGAGATACTGGTGTGCAAAAGAGCAGAAAAGTAAATAAATAAAAACAGTATGGGGATGAGGTAGGTAAATTGGGTGGGCTATTTACCGATGTACTATGTACAGCTGCAGCGATCGGTTAGCTGCTCAGATAGCAGATGTTTAAAGTTGGTGAGGGAGATAAAAGTCTCCAACTTCAACGATTTTTGCAATTCAGTCACAGGCAGCAGAGAACTGGAAGGAAAGGCGGCCAAACGAGGTGTTGGCTTTAGGGATGATCAGTGAGATACACCTGCTGGAGCGCGTGCTACGGGTGGGTGTTGCCATCGTGACCAGTGAACTGAGATAAGGCGGAGCTTTACCTAGCATGGACTTGTAGATGACCTGGAGCCAGTGGGTCTGGCGACGAATATGTAGCGAGGGCCTAGAGCATACAGGTCGCAGTGGTGGGTGGTATAAGGTGCTTTAGTAACAAAGCAGATGGCACTGTGATAAACTGCATCCAGTTTGCTGAGTAGAGTATTGGAAGCCATTTTGTAGATGACATCGCCAAAGTCGAGGATCGGTAGGATAGTCAGTTTTACTAGGGTAAGTTTGGCGGCGTGAGTGAAGGAGGCTTTGTTGCGAAATAGAAAGCCGATTCTAGATTTGATTTTGGATTGGAGATGTTTGATATGAGTCTGGAAGGAGAGTTTACAGTCTAGCCAGACACCTAGGTACTTATAGATGTCCACATACAGTGCCTTGCGAAAGTATTCGGCCCCCTTGAGCTTTGCGACCTTTTGCCACATTTCAGGCTTCAAACATAAAGATATAAAACTGTATTTTTTTGTGAAGAATCAACAACAAGTGGGACACAATCACGAAGTGGAACGACATTTATTGGATATTTCAAACTTTTTTAACAAATCAAAAACTGAAAAATTGGGCGTGCAAAATTATTCAGCCCCTTTACTTTCAGTGCAGCAAACTCTCTCCAGAAGTTCAGTGAGGATCTCTGAATGATCCAATGTTGACCTAAATGACTAATGATGATAAATACAATCCACCTGTGTGTAATCAAGTCTCCGTATAAATGCACCTGCACTGTGATAGTCTCAGAGGTCCGTTAAAAGCGCAGAGAGCATCACGAAGAACAAGGAACACACCAGGCAGGTCCGAGATACTGTTGTGAAGAAGTTTAAAGCCGGATTTGGATACAAAAAGATTTCCCAAGCTTTAAACATCCCAAGGAGCACTGTGCAAGCGATAATATTGAAATGGAAGGAGTATCAGACCACTGCAAATCTACCAAGACCTGGCCGTCCCTCTAAACTTTCAGCTCATACAAGGAGAAGACTGATCAGAGATGCAGCCAAGAGGCCCATGATCACTCTGGATGAACTGCAGAGATCTACAGCTGAGGTGGGAGACTCTGTCCATAGGACAACAATCAGTCGTATATTGCACAAATCTGGCCTTTATGGAAGAGTGGCAAGAAGAAAGCCATTTCTTAAAGATATCCATAAAAAGTGTTGTTTAAAGTTTGCCACAAGCCACCTGGGAGACACACCAAACATGTGGAAGAAGGTGCTCTGGTCAGATGAATCCAAAATTGAACTTTTTGGCAACAATGCAATGGCGTAAAAGCAACACAGCTCATCACACTGAACACACCATCCCCACTGTCAAACATGGTGGTGGCAGCATCATGGTTTGGGCCTGCTTTTCTTCAGCAGGGACAGGGAAGATGGTTAAAATTGATGGGAAGATGGATGGAGCCAAATACAGGACCATTCTGGAAGAAAACCTGATGGAGTCTGCAAAAGACCTGAGACTGGGACGGAGATTTGTCTTCCAACAAGACAATGATCCAAAACATAAAGCAAAATCTACAATGGAATGGTTCAAAAATAAACATATCCAGGTGTTAGAATGGCCAAGTCAAAGTCCAGACCTGAATCCAATCGAGAATCTGTGGAAAGAACTGAAAACTGCTGTTCACAAATGCTCTCCATCCAACCTCACTGAGCTCGAGCTGTTTTGCAAGGAGGAATGGGAAAAAAATTCAGTCTCTCGATGTGCAAAACTGATAGAGACATACCCCAAGCGACTTACAGCTGTAATCGCAGCAAAAGGTGGCGCTACAAAGTATTAACTTAAGGGGGCTGAATAATTTTGCACGGCCAATTTTACAGTTTTTGATTTGTTAAAAAAGTTTGAAATATCCAATAAATGTCGTTCCACTTCATGATTGTGTCCCACTTGTTGTTGATTCTTCACAAAAAATACAGTTTTATATCTTTATGTTTGAAGCCTGAAATGTGGCAAAAGGTCGCAAAGTTCAAGGGGGCCGAATACTTTCGCAAGGCACTGTATTCTAGGTCGGAACCATCCAGGGTGGTGATGCTAGTCGGGCGTGCGGGTGCAGGCAGCGAACGGTTGAATAGCATGCATTTGGTTTTACTAGCGTTTAAGAGCAGTTGGAGGCCACGGTAGGAGTGTTGTATGGCATTGAAGCTTGTTTGGAGGTTAGATAGCACAGTGTCCAAGGAAGGGCCAGAAGTATACAGAATGATGTCGTCTGCGTAGAGGTGGATCAGGGAGAGCAGCATCATCGATATATACAGAGAAAAGAGTCGGCCCGAGAATTGAACCCTGTGGCACCCCCATAGAGACTGCCAGAGGACCGGACAACATGCCCTCCGATTTGACACACTGAACTCTGTCTGAAAAGTAGTTGGAGAACCAGGCAAGGCAGTCATTAGAAAAACCGAGGCTACTGAGTCTGCCGATGAGAATATGGTGATTGACAGAGTCGAAAGCCTTGGCCAGGTCGATGAAGACGGCTGCACAATACTGTCTTTTATCAATGGCGGTTATGATATTGTTTAGTACCTTTAGCGTGGCTGAGGTGCACCCGTGACCGGCTCGGAAACCAGATTGCACAGCGGAGAAGGTACGGTGGGATTCGAGATGGTCACGTCTGTATATATACAGTGGGGAGAACAAGTATTTGATACACTGCTGATTTTGCAGGTTTTCCTACTTACAAGCATGTAGAGGTCTGTAATTTGTATCATATGTACACTTCAACTGTGAGAGACGGAATCTAAAACAAAAATCCAGAAAATCACATTGTATGATTTTTAAGTAATTAATTTGCATTTTATTGCATGACATAAGTATTTGATCACCTACCAACCAGTAAGAATTCTGGATCTCACAGACTTGTTAGTTTTTCTTTAAGAAGCTCTCCTGTTCTCCACTCATTACCTGTATTAACTGCACCTGTTTGAACTTGTTACCTGTATAAAAGACACCTGTCCACACACTCAATCAAACAGACTCCAACCTCTCCACAATGGCCAAGACTAGAGAGCTGTGTAAGGACATCAGGGATAAAATTGTAGACCTGCACAAGGCTGGGATGGGTTACAGGACAATGGGCAAGCAGCTTGGTGAGAAGGCAACAACTGTTGGCGCAACTATTAGAAAATGGAAGAAGTTCAAGATGACGGTCAATCACCCTCGGTCTGGGGCTCCATGCAAGATCTCACCTCGTGGGGCATCAATGATCATGAGGAAGGTGAGGAATCAGCCCTGAACTACACGGCAGGACCTGGTCAATGACCTGAAGAGAGCTGGGACCACAGTCTCAAAGAAAACCATTAGTAAAACACTACGCCGTCATGGATTAAAATCCTGCAGCGCACACAAGGTCCCCCTGCTCATGCCAGCGCATGTCCAGGCCCATCTGAAGTTTGCCAATGACCATCTGGATGATCCAGAGGAGGAATGGGAGAATGTGGTCATGTGGTCTGATGAGACAAAAATAGAGCTTTTTGGTCTAAACTCCACTCAACGTGTTTGGAGGAAAAAGAAGGATGAGTACAACCCCAAGAACACCATCCCAACCGTGAAACATGGAGGTGGAAACATCCTTCTTTGGGGATGCTTTTCTGCAAAGGGGACAGGACGACTGCACCGTATTGAGGGGAGGATGGATGGGGCCATGTATTGCGAGATCTTGGCCAACAACCTCCTTCCCTCAGTAAGAGCATTGAAGATGGGTCGTGGCTGGGTCTTCCCAGCATGACAACGACCTGAAACAACACACAGCCAGGGTAACTAAGGAGTGGCTCCGTAAGAAGCATCTCAAGGTCCTGGAGTGGCCTAGCCAGTCTCCAGACCTGAACCCAATAGAAAATCTTTGGAGGGAGCTGAAAGTCCGTATTGCCCAGCGACAGCCCCGAAACCTGAAGGATCTGGAGAAGGTCTGTACGGAGGAGTGGGCCAAAATCCCTGCTGCAGTGTGTGCAAACCTGGTCAGGAACTACAGGAAACCTATGATCTCTGTAATTGCAAACAAAGGTTTCTGTATCAAATATTAAGTTCTGCTTTTCTGATATATCAAATACTTAAGTCATGCAATAAAATGCAAATGAATTACTTAAAAATCATACAATGCGATTTTCTGGATTTTTGTTTTAGATTCCGTCTTTCACAGTTGAAGTGTACCTATGATAAAATTGCAGACCTCTACATGCTTTGTAAGTAGGAAAACCTGCAAAATCGGCATTATCAAATACTTGTTCTCCCCACTGTATCTATACAGACGTGGCCAAAAGTATTAGCACCCTTGCATTTCACCCCCCAAAAACTTAAAATTTACGAAAGTATTTGGTCTCCAAAATGCTTTATTTCACTGTTAATATATCTGTAACGAAGATGCAGGGAGTCAGGAAGCAGGTGCAGTCAGTGAGTTTAAAAAGAACGAACAGAGTTAATACACAAACAAGAGTAGAGTCTGAACATAAACACATAAACAATCCTGCCTGATGGGTGATAACAACGGAGTGCTAGATAAAGGGGGAGTAATCAGGGAAGTGATGAAGTCCAGGTGTGCCTGATGATGAGGCGCAGGTGTGCGTAATGATGGTTGCCAGGTGTGCATAATGATGGATTGCCAGGATCGTAGGTTAGTAGACCGGCGACGTCGAGCGCTGGAGTAGACGTGACAATATCCATTTAAATCAGAAAATAAACAGAAATAGCATTGACAAAATTATTGAGACCCTAGACTTAATATTTGGTAGCACAGCCTTTGGTCAAAATAACTGCAATCAAGTGCTTCCTATAGCCATCGATGAGTTTCCTGCACCTCTTTACTGGCAGTTTGGCCTGCTCCTCTTGTGCAAATTGCTCCAGTTCTCAAATCAAATCAAAGATTATTTGTCACGTACTTACAGGCTCTAACCAATAGTGCAAAAAAGGTATTAGGTGAACAATAGGTAAGTAAAGAAATAAAACAACAGTAAATTGACAGGCTATATACAGTAGCGAGTCTATAAAAGTAGCGAGGCTACATACAGACACCGGTTAGTTAGGCTGATTGAGGTAGTATGTAGATATGGTTAAAGGGACTATACATACTGTATATGATGAACAGAGAGTAGCAGTAGCGTAAAAGAGGGGTTGGCGGGTGGTGGGACACAATGCAGATAGCCCGGTTAGCCAATGTGCGGGAGAACTGGTTGGTCGGCCCAATTGAGGTAGTATATACATGAATGTATAGTTAAAGTGGCTATGCCTATATGATAAACAGAGAGTAGCAGCAGCGTAAAAGAGGGGTTGGGGGCGTGCACACAATGCAAATAGTCCGGGTAGCCATTTGATTACCTGTTCAGGAGTCTCATGGCTTGGGGGTAAAAACTGTTGAGAAGCCTTTTTGTCCTAGACTTGGCACTCTGGTACCGCTTGCCATGCGGTAGTAGAGAGAACAGTCTATGACTGGGGAGGCTAGGGTCATTGACAATTTTTAAGGCCTTCCTCTGGTGTAGAGGTCCTAGATGGCAGGCAGCTTAGCCCCAGTGATGTACTGGGCTGTACGCACTACCCTCTGTAGTGCCTTGCGGTCAGAGGCCGAGCAATTGCCGTACCAGGCAGTGATACAACTAGTCAGGATGCTCTCAATGTTGCAGCTGTAGAATCTTTTGAGGATCTCAGGATCCATGCCAAATCTTTTTAGTTTCCTGAAGGGGAATAGGCTTTGTCGTGCCCTCTTCACATGCCCTCTTTTCTCCCAGATTTGAAGGGTGCTTTCTCCCAACTGCTGTTTTCAGATCTCTCCACAAGTTTTCAATGGGAGCTAGATCTGGACTCATTGCTGGCGACAGAACAGTCCAGTGTTTTGTCTTGAACCATTCCTGGGTGCTCTTTGAAGTGTGTTTGGGGTCATTGTCCTGCTGGAAGACCCATGACCTTTGACAGAGACCAAGCTTTCTGGCACTGGGTCTGACATTGCGCTCCAAAATTCCTTGGTATTCTCCTGATTTCATGATGCCATGCACACGTTCAAAGCACCCAGTGCCAGAGGCAGCAAAGCAACCCAAAACATGAACCTCCTCCATGTTTGACTGTAGGGAAGGTGTATTTTCTTTGAAGGCTTCATTTTGTTTTCTGTAAACATAGAGATGGTGTGCTTTACCAAAAAGCTCAAATTTGGTCTCATTTGTCCACCGGATAAGGATTTTGGCATGTTCAGGTGTGTTTTGGCAAATTACAGTCAAGCTTTCTTATGTCTCTCTCTCAGCAGTGGGGTCCTCCTGAGTTGGCGACAGAAGGTGCGAGTTGAAACTGTCGTACCTTGTGTCTGAAGGTCAGCTTGAATCTGTGTGGCAGTTGATCGAGGAGCTTTCTCCACCATTCAAACAATCCTTTGCTTCAATCTTCCATCAAGTTCTCTCTGCTTGGCTACAGTGGCATGGGCCTTTAACTTCTTGATAACATTACGTACAGTGGAAACAGGAACATCAAGGTCTCTGGAGATGGACTTGTAGACTTGAGATTTTTGATGCTTGGCTACAATCTTGTGTCTGACCTCCACAGATCATTTTCTGGTTCTCTTTCTTTTCTCCATGCTCATTGCAGTATACACAGTGACACAAAACAGGAGAATAAGTCCTTTTCTCTAGTCAAACTGGTTGAATGAGTGATTTTCATATTGCAGGCACCTGCAACTCACGACATGTGAGTTCAATTCCAAAGTAAAGGAGAATCACCTGCATGAAATCAAATTACTTCTAACTACTTCTAGAAGGTGCCATTTTATGATTTATTTGTGGAATAAGCTAACATTTAGTAAATTATTCAGATTCTTTTGTTTTGTTCAAATGAAACCAAAGACATATATATGTGGACACCAAAATTTCAACACAACAGTTTTCAACAGTTTTCTGGAAGAAATTGGGCAACATTTGCAAGGGTGACAATATTTTTCTAGGTACTCTTTGCCTGGTCCAGTCAGTGTGCCTCCTCTGCAAAATACCATTGACAGATCTTTTTGTAAATAATTATGATAAAACGTGGGATAAAAATGAAGAAATAACAAACCTGAGGAGGCACCTGCCCTTGTGCCCCCTATGGACATGACGTCACTAACTGTAATGACAAAGTCCCTCATCCAGAACACCACAGCACACCACTAGATATGGCTCTCTCAAGGTGATGTGATTTAAAAGGAATCCGTTGTGAATCCGTTGTGCCTTTGACCAAGGCACTTAACCCCAAATTTGCTCCAACTGCACTGCACCGCTGCTGACCCTGTTCCACATTGGTGTGTGTCTGCTGGTTAATTAAGGAAGAGAACGAATGTCTGTTTCTAACCAAATGGAAAATAAAGTATCTATTCTCTTACACTTAATTGCTGTTCATTTTGAATAATTTTACAATACCTCTGATTTACAGTTCGAGACAGACTATCGAAAATTGCACAGGAAATAAACGGTTAATAGCACATGTTGTCCTGAGGTTCAGGACTGCGATGTCAGGCGCTTCTGAATCTAGCTGACGCCAGTGGAAGAGACCGACAGGAGAAGCGCGCTCTTGTAGAATACAGAAACCTCGCGGGAAAAGCAGATAATTCGTCCATTTACGGTTAATTCCGGATGCCTGTCTGAAGATGAAGGTGAGTGTTTCAAAAGAAATCTGTCATCATGTCTTTCTGTTACAAGGGTATTATTTGTCATAGATAGTGAAAGTAGCTTTATAAGTAAACGAATGACAGGTAACAAACCGAAGAGCTCAGCCTTCACCGTCGCCATATCCATTTCTGTTTGTGTTGCTAAGCAATAGCGCTGAATCCGTCTCTGGTACTGGTATCCTACTTTCGCAAACTGGTAGCCTACTTTTTGACTGTTTCGTTATCGAGTTGTTATTTTGTTCAAAGAAACATCACACAGCCTGGGTATAGTATAAATATTGTAGTGAACTCAAACCAAAATGCAATGAGGTGTAAAATTATTATATGTAATTTAGATATGTTATTTACTTTGAGCCTGGCAGAATGTCTTAATGTTTTTGGATAATTGATATGCTAGATTGAATGACATAGGGCAATTCCAAGGTAATGCTGAGACTTAGATTTTTCACTTTACAATGTAGGCTATGTCAAACAAAAAAACGATGATTGCAAAGTTAAAGAAACCATACAACTCTATGCACAATGGACTACTTTTATTAATAGCACTGAAAATTTTACCAAAGCAGATTTACTTGAACAGTGCAGATGCAAAGTTTGGTAACAGAATGGAGATTTGTGCTGTTTGTTCCGTCATTCCATTACCAAACCTTTCATCTGCACTGCAAGAGCATTGTGAGGACTGCATACAGGAGCAGGGCATTTCTCTCTCAACCCAATGAAGTCAAGCAAGTTGCTGTTTCAGTATTGTCTGTGAATGCTTGAGGAGAACTCGGCATTGAGAACTGCTCAGCATTTGACACTGTCATTGGTGTGGAGTGGGTGAGATTCCAGGGATGTTCACTGCAATCTTGCCCTCCTGGCACACTCTCTAATTTTCTGTATTTTGCATTTAAAATGACAGTTTAAGTCGCAAAGACCTTTTGACTTTGTATTTTCTGCTGCTGTGTTTGAAGGAAGTCCTGCTGGGATCTGAGTTCAAGCCTGGGGTGTAATTGAAAAGGGAGTGCATCTAAGGCTGAGCCCTGTTCATTGTATTTTTTTTACCCACCCCCTTATCTCAGCTGTCAAGAGGGAGGATTCTCTTATAAGTTACCCGCAGCCACAGAGACAGTGGTGGGAAAAGAGGGTGGGAGGAAGATAAAGGAGGAAAAGGAGGGGTGAAAGGAACATTGAGCTGAGTGTGAGGGAGTGTGTACACACAACCCAGAGACTGAGTGACTCCTGTAACCAAGGACAAAGGTAGCAACACATCACAACGTCACTCTCGCCCACTGAACATCCTAAAGAAAGGGGAGGCGAGCACTCAGACTCTGAATCAACAGTCTCCCATTATTCAGTGCTGAGCCCCTGGGGTTGGAGTGATTGCCCTGGAGTGCTGAAGTCTGGGCACATCTTGGCCACATCCAGAGTGGACTGCACTGAACAGAAGCCTGGTGGGTGGAGTTAAATTATCTGCCAGAGTTTACTGTTCTCTTATTTCAGTGTTATAATTGCATTGCTTTCTTTAACTGGCCCATATTTGCATCTGTTTGACCAGCGAGGACTGAGGAGTAGACTGAGAGGGGTGTTCAGTGTGTGTCAAGGTGGAGCTGGAGGAGGCGTGGAGGAGTAACCCAAGGCAGTGAGGACAAAGGTACCAACCATGGGAAAATCAAACAGCAAGCTCAAGCAGGAGGTGGTGGAGGAACTCACCAGGAAGACCTACTGTGAGTGTCCTTTTTTTAATGTTCTATCTTTTTTCAACTGGACTGAGATAGGATGTGGATTGTATAAAATGCAAATATTTTATGTTGGGAGAACAAAATCATTGTAAAATGGATGAATAAATAACCTATACATAATACATGCCTATTTCATAACTATGTAACAGCATTAAAACAGCACTATAAGAGCACTGAACCAAGTCTGATTTAGTGCTGGTGAATTTTCTAGTGCATTTTATGATGAACAATATTGAATAAAATACTAAATGTGTACCTCACATGACCTGGTTTCCATGTAGCCTGTATAAGACATCTAGGCTTCTGTTTCTCTTAATCCTCAGAAACAACAGCACAAATTAAAGGCCCAATGCAGCCATTTTATATCAATATTAAATCATGTCTGGGTAACAATTACGTACCTTACTGAGCCCTGTTCATTGTATTTTTTTTACCCACCCCCTTATCTCAGCTGTCAAGAGGGAGAGATGTATATTAACATGGGCAGAAACAGCTTTTTAAAAAACTATTTTTCAAGCAAGAATTTTGCTATGACTG
The DNA here is from genome assembly GCF_045791955.1 of Oncorhynchus clarkii lewisi. Classification (NCBI taxonomy): domain Eukaryota; kingdom Metazoa; phylum Chordata; class Actinopteri; order Salmoniformes; family Salmonidae; genus Oncorhynchus; species Oncorhynchus clarkii. Next base: position 15,468,358 of record NC_092176.1, read on the forward strand.
TCTGGGAGTGGTCTACGTGGGGAGGGAAAACTGAAAACTAGCTGTTATTGGCAGAGAGGTTTGGAACCGCATGGTGATGTCACCATGGAAACTCCAGCCCATGCAAACCTGCTGATTAGAAGGTCCTGTGTAGATTGTATTTTTAACAAGCAACTATCAGGAAATAACACTGATCACATTTTTCACACTTTTACAGTATTTGTTTCATCAGCTGTTACAATATGATAAAAAACATAGGAAAACAAATTTTACTGCCATGGGCCTTTAACTGTCATCTCCTCTGTGGATATAGCCTAGGCTTCATATTTTTGGCTTGCATAAATATTTCTATGGTGTCACAAATTGTGATTAGTTCAGGTCTTTGGAAACAGTCCACTGGGAAGGAGAGATATATGAATATGCAGATGGAGTTAAGACTTTGGATCAGCAATCAAGCTGGTGGTGGTTTGCCAAAAGTTAGCAAATATGGGCTTGATGGAGCCTTCATACATTGCCATTAGTGTATGCACATTTAGGCAATGGTCTTCAAGTAGCAGGCAAAATAACACTATTTTCATTGTGTGCAATAGGTCACTTAGCCTAAGTCAGGCAAAGGGGACTGGAGGCATTTGCATCAATAACAAGATAATCACAATTATGTTAATTAGCATCTCTAATCACAGAATGAACATATCCACATACAGTTGAAGTCAGATGTTTACATACACCTTAGCCAAATACATTTAAACTCAGTTTTTCACAATTCCTGACATTTAATCCTAGTAAAAATGTCCTGTCTTAGGTCAGTTAGGATCACCACTTTATTTTAAGAATGTGAAATGTCAGAATAATAGTAGAGAGAATTATTTATTTCAGCTTTTATTTCTTTCATCACATTCCCAGTGGGTCAGAAGTTTACATACAAATGTTCTATAGGGTTGAGGTCAGGACTTTGTATTGGCCATTCCATTACCTTGACTTTGTTGTCCTTAAGCCATTTTTCCACAACTTTGGAAGTATGCTTGGGGTCATTGTCTATTTGGAAGACCCATTTACGACCAAGCTTCAACTTCCTGACTGATGTATTGAGATGTTGCTTCAATATATCCACATAATTTTCCTCCCTCATGATGCCATCTATTTTGTGAAGTATAAGTCCCTCCTGCATCAAAGCACCCCCACAACATGATGCTGCCACCCCGTGCTTCACGGTTGGGATGGTGTTCTTTGGCTCGCAAGCTTCCCCCTTTTTCCTCCAAACATAACAATGGCCATAATGGCCAAACAGTTCTATTTTTGTTTCATCAGACCAGAGGACATTTCTCCAAAAAGTACAATCTTTGTCCCCATGTGCAGTTGCAAACTGTAGTCTGGCTTTTTTATGGTGGTTTTGGAGCAGTGGCTTCTTCCTTGCTGAGCGGCCTTTCAGATTATGTTGATATAGGACTCGTTTTACTGTGGATATAGATACTTTTGTACCCGTTTCCTCCAGCATCTTCAGAAGGTCCTTTGCTGTTGTTCTGGGATTGATTTGAACTTTTCGCACCAAAGGACGTTCATCTCTAGGAGACAGAATGCGTCTCCTTCGTGAGCGGTATGACGGCTGCGTGGTCCCATGGTGTTTATACTTGCGTACTATTATTTGTACAGATGAACGTGGTACCTTCAGGCGTTTGGAAATTACTCCCAAGAATGAACCAGAGTTGTGGAGGTCTACAATTTATTTTCTGACGTCTTGGCTGATTTCTTTTGATTTTTCCATGATGTCAAACAAAGAGGCACTGAGTCTGAAGGTAGGCCTTGAAATACATCCACAGGTACACCTACAATTGACTCAAATTATGTCAATTAGTCTATCAGAAGCTTCTAAAGCCATGACATCGTTTTCTGGAATTTTCCAAGCTGTTTAAAGGCACAGTCAACTTAGTGTATGTGAACTTCTGACCCACTGGAATTGTGATACAGTGAATTACAAGTGAAATAATCTTGTCTGTAAACAATTGTTGGAAAAATTACTTGTGTCATTCACAAAGTAGATGTCCTAACCGACTTGCCAAAACTATAGTTTGTTAACAAGAAATTTGTGGAGTGGTTTAAAAATGAGTTTTAATGACTCCAACATAAGTGTATGTATACTTCCGACTTCAACTGTAGCCATTTAAATGAAGCAGTCCATTTTGCAAATAAATATTGCTTTTTGTTCCTTCAGCATTTAGAAGACAAGAGTTGAAACATTACATTTGTGCACACAGTATTGAGTTTAGTGGGGTGGTGGTTAGCTTGTAGCATTGCATGCCAGGTGTTGGGTGGGAGTTGACAGCCAATGGCTGCCTAATGACAGTTCTGTTCACGCGGTGGGCTTCACCACACCACAACCAGGGAAGGCTGCTGTGGCAGGAGATTGAAGTGCTGAGGAAGATTGGGCTTCGTGCTGGGATGGGCTGTTTGCTGCTCTCCTTTATCCAGCTCTCTCTTTTCTGTTTTCTCTCTCTCTCTCCCTCCACATCCCCTAATTGCCCTATTTGAGCAGGGAATGGAACAGTATAATTAGGATCTCATCTCCTTAGCTTTGCACAGAGGGGCACCCAGCCTTTTCTCCCAGCATGTCCACTCCCTTACCCCGCTCTCATCTAATTTAGACCCCTTTTCATTTCTCCCCTCATTCCATCTCCTTTTCTTTCTGATTCTTCTTCTCCCTGTCCTGTTGAGAGGCTTAAATATTATTCCTCTGACTTGTAAATCATATCCTTTCATCTTTTCTCATTGGAAGTTGTTTTCAGTGATCAATTTTGAGCCCAGGAAGTTGTAGGGCTGTTTTCAGTGCCATAATAAAAGATTAAAAGAAGCTGGCTTACCCTACTGTCCTGTCCATGGCACACACCCAAATTAGAGGAGGAGCACCGTCTGTGCGTTAACAATTTTAGGATGCAGTTCTGGAGATTGTGTTTTTTTGGTGCATCTAAGGTAATTTGACAGCCAGTCAAGTAAATCTCATAAGCAACGTTTTTACTCCTATTGCCAACCTCACTTTGATCCAATGTCAAGTTTGAGACATTCTCTTTTGACACTTCAAAGGAAAAGCCTATCTATAATTATACCAGTCTTACACGTTTGGTTGTGCGGGCAGAAAGCAGAGATACTTCCTCTGCTTTCCTACTTTTTCTATTAGCTATTTCAATTTGCCAATTTAACAAGCATTTAATATTGCATGTTATGGCTTAAAACATACCCATATTTTAATGTAGGGTGCCACAGTTTAGCCTACTGTACCTAAACCTAAACAAGTCTAAATGGTTTTCCAAATGACTGGTCTGATATCATATGGAAAGAGGAATCCCAGTCAAATAACCTGAGGATGTAATAGGTGTTTTTGTTAGCCGTCAGACTCAGCTCAGCAGTTGATACTGACAGAGTGCAAGCTGGATGTGAGTAGGCCTGCAGGGCAAGTGAGCTGCTAGCCCTGACCTCACTGCTCTCCTCCCTCCTCATAGGCTGATTGTATTACTGCCCATTGCCTTTGACTGAGTTACATAATCAAACTTGATTAAATCTCAGCCATGGTGAATTGCCTAGATTTTTGGACGGCATTGACTTTTGAGGCCAATTTAATGGCTTGCCCGACATTCGTGAGATTGACTCTGTAATTTATGAATGTGTCACATGATAATTCTCTATGAAGCGCTGAGCAAAGCAGGGATGTACAGTGAGGGAAAAAAGTATTTGATCCCCTGCTGATTTTGTATGTTTGCCCACTGACAACGAAATGATCCGTCTATAATTTTAATGGTAGGTTTATTTGAACAGTGAGAGACAGAATAACAACAACAAAATCCAGAAAAACGCATGTCAAAAATGTTATAAATTGATTTGCCTTTTAATGAGGGAAATAAGTATTTGACCCCTCTGCAAAACATGACTTAGTACTTGGTGGCAAAACCCTTGTTGGCAATCACAGAGGTCAGACGTTTCTTGTAGTTGGCCACCAGGTTTGCACACATCTCAGGATTGAGGATTGATGAGTGGGATTGATGAGTGGGATTTTGTCCCACTCATCTTTGCAGATCTTCTCCAAGTCAGTAAGGTTTCGAGGCTGACGTTTGGCAACTCGAACCATTAGCTCCCTCCACAGATGTTCTATGTGATTAAGGTCTGGAGACAGGCTAGGCCACTCCAGGAACTTAATGTGCTTCTTCTTGAGCCACTCATTTGTTGCCTTGGCTGTGTGTTTTGGGTCATTGTCATGCTGGAATACCCATCCACGACCCATTTACAATGCCCTGGCTGAGGGAAGGAGGTTCTCACCCAAGATTTGATGGTACATGGCCCCGTCCATCGTCTCTTTGATGCGGTGAAGTTGTCCTGTCCCCTTAGCAGAAAAACACCCCCAAAGCATAATGTTTCCACCTGAATGTTTGACGATGGGGATGGTGTTCTTGGGGTCATAGGCAGCATTCCTCCTCCTCCAAACACGGCGAGTTGATTTGATGCCAAAGAGCTCCATTTTGGTCTCATCTGACCACAACACTTTCACCCAGTTGTCCTTTGAATCATTCAGATGTTCATTGGCAAACTTCAGACGGGCATGTACAGTGGGGCAAAAAAGTATTTAGTCAGCCACCAATTGTGCACGTTCTCCCACTTAAAAAGATGAGAGAGACCGGTAATTTTCATAATTGGTACACTTCAACTATGACAGACAAAATGAGAAAAACTATTCCAGAAAATCACATTGTAGGATTTTTTATGAATTTATTTGCAAATTATCGTGGAAAATAAGTAGTTGGTCACCTACAAACAAGCAAGATTTCTGGCTCTCACAGACCTGTAACTTCTTCTTTAAGAGGCTCCTCTGTCTTCCACTCGTTACCTGTATTAATGGCACCTGTTTGAACTTGTTATCAGTATAAAAGACACCTGTCGACAACCTCAAAGAGTCACACTCCAAACTCCACTATGGCCAAGACCAAAGAGCTGTCAATGGACACCAGAAACAAAATTGTAGACCTGCACCAGGCTGGGAAGACTGAATCTGCAATAGGTAAGCAGCTTGGTTTGAAGAAATCAACTGTGGGAGCAATTATTAGGAAATGGAAGACATACAAGACCACTGATAATCTCCCTTGATCTGGGGCTCCACGCAAGATCTCAAAATGATCACAAGAACGGTGAGCAAAAATCCCAGAACCACACGGGGGACCTAGTGAATGACCTGCAGAGAGCTGGGACCAAAGTAACAAAGCCTACCATCAGTAACACACTACGCCGCCAGGGACTCAAATCCTGCAGTGCCAGACGTGTCCCCCTGCTTAAGCCAGTACATGTCCATGCCCGTCTGAAGTTTGCTAGAGAGCATTTGGATGATCCAGAAGAAGATTGGGAGAATGTCATATGGTCAGATGAAACCAAAATATAACTTTTTGGTAAAAACTCAACTCGTCATGTTTGGAGGACAAAGAATGCTGAGTTGCATCCAAAAAACATGTGAAGCATGGGGGTGGTAACATCATGCTTTGGGGCTGTTTTTCTGCAAAGGGACCAGGACGACTGATCCGTGTAAAGGAAAGAATGAATGGGGCCATGTATCGTGAAATTTTGAGTGAAAACCTCCTTCCATCAGCAAGGGCATTGAAGATGAAACGTGGCTGGGTCTTTCAGCATGACAATGATCCCAAACACACCACCCGGGCAACGAAGGAGTGGCTTCGTAAGAAGCATTTCAAGGTCCTGGAGTGGCCTAGCCAGTCTCCAGATCTCAACCCCATAGAAAATCTTTGGAGGGAGTTGAAAGTCTGTGTTGCCCAGCAACAGCCCCAAAACATCACTGCTCTAGAGGAGATCTGCATGGAGGAATGGGCCAAAATACCAGCAACAGTGTGTGAAAACCTTGTGAAGACTTACAGAAAACGTTTGACCTCTGTCATTGCCAACAAAGAGTATATAACAAAGTATTGAGATAAACTTTTGTTACTGACCAAATACTTATTTTCCACCATAATTTGCAAATAAATTCATTAAAAATCCTACAATGTGATTTTCTGGATTTTTTTTCTCATTTTGTCTGTCATAGTTGACGTGGACCTATGATGAAAATTACAGGCCTCTCTCATCGTTTTAAGTGGGAGAACTTGCACAATTGGTGGCTGACTAAATACTTTTTTGCCCCACTGTATATGTGCTTTCTTGAGCAGGGGGACCTTGCGGTCGCTGCAGGATTTCAGTCAGGTCACTAGGTATACGGTGTTTCCTCCGACACATTGGTGCGGCTGGCTGCAGGGTTGGATGTGCGCTGTGTTAAGAAGCAGTGCGGCTTGGTTGTGTTGTGTTTCGGAGGACGCATGACCTTCGCCTCTCCCGAGTTCGTGCGGGAGTTGTAGCAACAACACAGTAACTACTAAACAATTGGATACCATGAAATTGGGGAGAAAAAGGGGGTACATTTATTTATTTATTTTTTAATAAGAAAATGTATCAGTTTACTAATTCGGCACATTTGGGCAGACTGGATTCAACATTTTGAACAGTAATGCAATGCTGTTCATTGGAATCGTCTAAAACGTTGTGCATACACTACTGCCATCTAGTGGCCAAAATCGAAATTGCGCCTAGACTCCTGAATGTTGCATAGTGTTAGTGAGTGTTGCATGGTGTTAGTGTTACATAGTTTGCCATTGAAAAACGACTGATCTCTATAGACGGGTTGGTTGTTTAGCCACAAAACGTGTGTACACAACTATGGAGCAAAACAGACATGGTTGACTTAGATGGTTGACAACATGTATGCTATATTTCATCTCCAATGTTTATTGAAAACAAATACATTTTCACAATGAGCACTTGTTGTCTCTCAAATGCATTGTTACAGTTGTTGGTTAGCTAGCTAGTGAATTTTAGCCATATTAGCATTGACATGAAATCAGTCAAAACACCTCAAAACAAGACATAGTATCAAGAACAAGATGAAATGAGCTGAAATTAGCCACTTACAATTCCCCACATGGCAGTTTCTTGTAATTCTTTCTAGCAATCTGGCCATCCAGAATCACAACAACACGTTGACTTCTTCCCAATGTAGGCGCGCACATCGTATTCATGACGTTGTCAGCTAGCCCATCTCAGAGATTCAGTAACTCAATATATCAAAGTGTGTCATTGTTAATCCCAAATGACTTGTTGTAATGCAACAATTACTGATCTTAATGCAAGTGACAAAAATAACCCTTATTTCAGTATAGATATATGTACTGTAATTACATGCATGTATTTTTAAAAAGTCAAAAGTGGCCACATTTTATTTTTACTATTTATCTTTATCTTTACTGGTAATATTGGTGTGATTGTTATATTAAGACGTGGATATTTTTGATTATAAGGTATTTTAGATGTATATCTGGGTTGAATAAGATCCTATGGGCAAACGGCATAACACAATATGAGATATGGACCAAAAACTTGGGATATCCAACAACAATATAGGTAAGTGTGAAAACAGGTACACAAGTCAAAATGGAGGATATCCTCCTTTAATTAGTGGGGTTGATCTTTGCTGGAACACTAACTGTCGATTTATTGCGTAAAGAAAATTAAATGGAGTTTATACACCCCATATTTCTTGATAAACCCTACTTAATCAAATAACTGTTTTTATAAAAATGTTTTCCATGAAATTAGATGGTATTTGAAGGAAACCAGATCAAAGTATTATGACCAAAGTATGAAAAATGACATGCTTCTACATTGATAACATTTGATCATAAAGTTACTGGTCCCCTCCCCCATGTCAAACACTTAGTAGATTCATTATTGAGGGGACAAGGTGACATCACCTTTACTCTCATTTAAATACACCAATGGTAACATGATATCCTCTTACTTAATTTAAATAAGTACTCCCTTGTAATCAACATTGGAGAAAACGTGTTTCCAGAGGGGCGTGGTTTATATAGCTAGATAGCTACTCTTACAGGTGCCAAAATTTGACTAGGATTTCAGCAAAACTCTATTCATCTATGGCAAAGATACTTACAATAAGCTCCCTGCCAACTCAACATGTCTTTTCAAACTTCCTGTTAGTTTGCCATGAGAGAAAAAGTACTTTTCAGAATGACTGTTCAGGACCTTCCGATTTAAGTAGTGGTCCTAGTAAATAAAGAAAGTTACCAAAACAGCACATCCACATTAAGGTTCTCATTTCCGAAACGGACCTAAAAATGCTGTGGTAATGAGAAATTTGTGTTTCGATAATGTTACCTCCTAAACTCAATCTGCAAATAATAAAGACAGATTATTATGAGTCAGCAAACAATTGACCACATCACTAAAGCCCATTCATTCCACCATGTTGGTAAGTTAATGGTTCTCTGACTTCTCTCTCAATTTGAGATTTTTTGCCATTTTGATCATGAGAAGGCCAAGTGGGGTAAAGGGGTTGTTTGAGAATAAGAACCTCATTCTGAAGGCATATATAAGTGAATAAATTAACTTGTGCTTAACTTGTGTTATTCACCCATAACATTTTATTTAAAAACTGGTTGGAGTTTTTACGGGAACTTGAAAGTGTTGAGACACGTCCACAGACAGTGTTTTTATAAATATTATAGTTTAATGTAAACGTAAACTAGTATTCCATTTTTATGATTTATGTAAAAACTAAATCAACATATTTTTTGTTTTATTCAAACAAGTTAGGTTTTTCTACAATGAAATTGTCACCAGATCTCAACCCAATTGAACACTTATGGGAGATTCTAGAGCAGTGCCTGAGACAGCGTTTTCCACCACTATCATCAACAAAACATCAAATTATGGAATTTTTCGTGGAAGAATGGTGTCACATCCCTCCAATAGAGTTACAGACACTTCTAGAATATTTGCCAAGGTGTATTGAAGCAACGCCCTATTAAGACACTTTATTTTGGCAGTTACCTGTATTTATTAAGCAAAACACCCAAGAAAACAACACTGCATCAGGCAATGTAAATAAATAGCCTATCCTTGCTCTACATGACAAGCTTCATTAAAATGTTGAATTAACTACTTAGTGGTGAAATGGCACTGTCTAGGTTACTGTTGAATGAAAGAGGAAAATGAAGAGACCGGTTTCTTTCTTTTTTTTGGTCTTTAAAATGAGGCAATCTTTTCCCAAAGGATATTTGTTTGAGCGTGTAGGAGGAAAGGCGGACACCCACTCTCAATTATATCATCCCTCTCCCTATCCACTGGGAACTCATTCACTCACTGGCATGAGCTTGTACTTGAAGGTTACAGGTATGCCTGGACATGACCTTTGCACATTCACTGTGTAAGGTTCAGGTAATATGATAGTTGTGACTATTCAAACCTTTGAATTATTCCCTCCACAGACTGGATAAAGTCTTGCAGGATTCTATATACAAGTTTTTTTTTTTTTATCCAACCAAGATTATGGTGACAACATTATGACCTGTGGCAGAGGGAACAGCAAAATATAGCCCATGAACATTTAGTTTGTTGTATTGTGTGTAGTGCCTTAAGTAGCATCCTGTATAGAGAAAGCTACCTGTCTGTCCGAAGAACCACTGCTATGAGCAGTGTACCTTCAGAACGCCGTCACAGGACCACCAGGTTTTCAGCCCTTGTTTTAGAGAGTATGCCCCAGGGTTCAGATTGTGAAAGGAGAACCATGAGGGAGTGGTTGATTAGATACTGGCAGATAATAATGCTGCTTGTGTGGGCATGATAACATGTCTCGTTACCCAAGCCACTCACCTTCCTGCTGGGTGACCTCTCTCTCTCACACAATGTGCTAAATTGACCTTTGAAATAATAATAATGATGTGGTCCTTGGGAGCAATACAGCAGATTAGTGAATTCCATAGCTTCAGGTGTAATGAATCATTCGGTTTGTTAACAATATGTACGGAATTACACATTATTCCTCAGGGTGGTTGCAAATTGAAAAACCCCAGTGCAATCATAATTTAAATAGGCAGCACTATTAAGCCAGATATACTGTCAGTCCAACCTGTACAGTCATGGGAATCAGTGATTTTCACCTGCCAATGGATTTGCCAAGTCACCTTCATGGTCTGATACATAGTACATTAGTTTGTCTCTTGCTAAAAACAGTTTCTTTTTTTCTTACAGTTACAGAGAAAGAGGTGCAACAGTGGTAAGTACATCATTTTAAATGACCCTCCAAATCTCCTCCTGCTCTACCCTTTTTTTCTCCCAAAACTCAGATTCTTCTAACCTATGCATTACCCCTAGTCTTCAAATAGAACTGTAGCTGCCCATGTGGGTGAGATTGACTGAGTCACCTGCAACATCTGCTGTCTACTACATTTGGCAGATGTTCTTGTGTTAATGCCAGGTGCTCCAGGGGCCAGCTAAAGGCTGACTTCAGTCTACAGGGTCACTATGACTGGTCTGAACCTGGAGTGTAGATCTGCTGCTCTGGGGGCTGAGAGCAGTGACTAGGGTGTGAGCTGGCTGGGCTGGTGGCCAGGAGCTTCCTGAGTTGTTGACTCATGTCTGACTGATGCTCCAACTCTGCAGCTGGGTATTAAGGCTTTTCTACAGAGGGAGTATTTCACTTTATATAGCCCTCTGATTAAATCCTCAATTTAATAGATCTTTGACACACAGATATTGCTTCTGAGGTGAAATCCATGGGGAAAGTATTTAAGTAGGCTAGATAGTATAGTTCTACTGCAAAGTTCATTTCTCACACATTGCCTTGGAGACAGATGAGTTCTGAAAATAGAATGACTTTGAAGCCTGATAATAGTGAGACAGAGTGACTTTGGAGTCTGTCTGATAACACTGATACAAACACCTCCGTGATCTAATCCCTGCGCCTCCCAAGCCTTCTGGGGCTATTTTCAAGAGAGCCTTCTGATAACAAAACAAAATCGCAAGGTGCAAAGAGCATTCTACACTCTTTTGTGTTACTATAGCTCATAGCATTCCCTCCATGAGATTGTGGGTGTATCACCAGATTGCACCTTAAATGTGTTTCAGAGAGGGTATTACCATGTACACATGTTATAGTGGGAGCAGCAAAATGCTTAGGTTACTAGCTCCTAACAATGCAGTAAAATGTCAAACAAGTACACATATAATAAAAAATAAAATAAAAAATAACAATCACCCCAATTAAATATAATATATACTAAGTGTACAAAACATTATGAATACCTGCTCTTTCCATGACAAAGACTGACCTGGTGATTCCAGGTAAAAGCTATGATCCCTTATTGATGTCACTTGTTAAATCCATTTTAATCAGTGTGGATGAAGGGAAGGAAAAAGGTTAAAGAATGATTTTTAAGCCTTGAAACAATTGAGACATGGATTGTGTATGTGTGCCATTCAGAGAGTGAATGGGCAAGACAAAATATTTAAGTGCCTTTGAATGGGGTATGGTAGCAGGCACTGGTTTGTGTCAAGAACTGCAACGCTGCTGGATTTTTCACACAACAGTTTCCAGTGTGTATCAAGAATGGTCCGCCACTCAAAGGACATCCAGCCAACTTGACACAACTATGGGAAGCATTGGAGTCAACATGGGCCAGCATCTCTATGGAATGCTTGAGACACCTTGTAGAGGCCATGCCCCAATGAATTGAGGCTGTTCTGAAGGAAAAAAGGGGGGTGCAAGTCAATATTAGGAAGGTGTTATTGTTTTGTACACTCAGTGTATATGCCATTTAGCAGACGCTTTTAAGCAACTTAGTCATGATTGCATACATTTTACATATGGGTGGTCCTGGGAATAGAACCCGCTACCCTGGCATTACAAGCACCCTGCTCTACCAACTGAGCTACAAATAACCTGATATGCTTACCAACCAGGCTCAAAGGTTGCTGCTGCCCCCTGGGGGAATGGCGTGTGGAAGTCTAACCTGGATAGTGTTTGTCTATGTCCTCATGAATCTGTGAACACATATAGAACAGTGACTGTGATTGCCTCCCCATCGACGACCGTTCGTGAGCAGGCAAGTGGTGAGACTGGAGGTGAGGTCTTTGCTAGCGCCCCATTGATGGGCATAGCAGCGTAGATCAGCTCCTAGCCCCTTATCAAAGATACTGGTCAGTCGCACACACACAGAGCACGGATTACATTATCAATATTGGTTATGATTAGCCTGGTGAAACCAACCTTATCGATGTGATCACCTTTCTATTTCACTTCAGATATCATAAAATGTGAAGTGAAATAGAATGGTCAACACAGCGATCAGGCTGGTTCCACCAGACTACATAATGCCCTAAACATTATATGCATCTAAGAAGTAGTAAATAAGCAACAAATAATGTCAGTTTACATAAATTCTGTTTCACAATTGGGTTATCAAATGTATCAAAGTGCTGAAGTGGCTTACCTTCTGTATTTGTACAAATGATGAGCCTGTAGAAGCTGTTTCCGCTGACAGGTGAAGGTTGCTGGCCGCATACTTGCCAAAATGTGTCTGACTGTTCCATTCATAGAAATGCTTACAGTGAGGACATGTCTTCATGATGGTGATGAGGGCCCCCTTGCTGGTCTTCTCTGTGCTGCATGTTTGGCAGCAAACTGAACATCTCTCAAACAACTGCAGAAGACAATCTTATGAGGTGGTGGCAAATTGCATTTTGTTCTAAAGGACAAAGCTTTTTGCTAATGCACTTCACAACCAAAATAACTCTATATCCGTTGTATATGCTTGGCTGGGGAATTAGCCTACTATTTTATCAAGCCAGGGATTTTTCAATGCAACTTTTCACATAAACATTATCTGTTGTTGATGATGAAGCCGTCTGCGTTATCAGGGCAGTAACTCTGGTCACTATCAGAGGCCTCATGTCGTGTCCTTTTGATAGGAGTTGAGGGAGACTGATGTCAAAAACGACTTTCTCTTTTTCCCAAAACACTTGAGAATGCGGTCTCTGATCAACTTTTTCGTTACCTCTATCAGAACGATCTTCTTGACCCTAACCAGTCAAGGTGGGTCACTCAACAGAGATTGCTCTTCTCTGCATCACGAAGGCTCTCTGCACTGCAAAGCTGACTCTCTCCTCATCCTCCTAGACCTATCCGCTGCCTTCGACACCACAAACCATCAGATCCTCCTCTCCCCCCACTCATGGCTGGGCTTCTCAGGCTCCGCACACTTTTTGGATTGCATCCTACCTGGCAGGCCGCTCTGACCAGGTGACATGGAGAGGATCTGTGTCCGCACCACAGACTCTCACTACTGGTGTCCCCCAGGACTTGGTTCTAGGTCCTCTTCTCTTCGCTCTATACACCAAGCAACTCGTTTCCATCATTTACTCACATGGTCTCTCCTGCGGATGACACTCAACTACTTTTATCCTTCCCCTCTTCTGAAACCCATGGCAACATGCATCACTGCGTGCCTGGCAGATATCTCAGCTTGAATGTCGCCCCCACCACCTCAAGCTTTACCTCAACAAGACGGAGCTGCTCTTCCTCTCAGGGAAAGCCTGCCCGCTAAAAGTCCTCTCCATCACGGTTGACAACTCCACAGTGTCGCCCTTCCAGAGTGCAAATAACCTTGGCTTGACCCTGGACAACACCCTGTCTATCTCTGCAAACATCAAAGCAGTGACTCGCTCCTGCAGGTTCATGCTCTACTACGTCCATAGAGTACGACCCTACATTACACAGGAAGCGGAGCAGGTCTTAATCCAGGCACTTGTCATCTCCTGTCTGGACTACTGCAACTCGTTGTTGACTAGCAGCAAGAGGAACTGCCCTTCCCTACCTTCAGGCTATGCTCAAACCTTACACCCAAAACCAATCACTCTGCTCTGCCACCTCTGGTCTCTTGGCCCTCCACCCCTACAGGAGGGCAGCTCCTGCTCAGCCCAAGCTCTTCTCTGTCTTGGCAATCCAATGGTGGAACCAGGTTCCCGCTGAAGCTAGGACAGCAGAGTCCCTGCCCATCTTCCAAAATCACCTGAAAACCTACCTCTTCAAAGAGTATCTTAAATAATACCCCTCCTCATCTCAACCCTCCCCCCAAAATAAATTATTAAAATATAATTCCTGAAGCAACACTTGCACTTGACTGCCCCCTTTCTAGCTCTGACTTTGCTGAGAAGTACTTTAATTGGGGAAAAGTGTACTTACTATGCATGTGATATGTGGTTGTTCCACCTAGTTGTCTTAAGATGAATGCACTAGCTATAAATCACTCTGGATAAGAGAGCCTGCTAAATGACTCAAATTTAAAAATGAAACAATGGAGGTGTCACAAGGGTACTTGTGTCGCATGACACTTTTACTCTGAAGTTTTGCTTGACAAGCTGTGAAAATTGCAAGTAAACAGTGAATTCAAATATTTTGTTAGGTCACTAAACCATTTGGGTTCCAGAGTGGCGCTGCGGTCTAATGTACTGCATCTCAGTGCTAGAGGCGTCACTACAGACTCTGGTTCGATTCCAGTCTGTATCACAACCGGCCATGATTGGGAGTCCCATAGGGCGGCTCACAATTGGCCCAGCGCTGTCCTGGTTAGTGTTCGGCCCGGGGTAGGCCGTCATTGTAAATAAGAATTTGTTCTTACATACTTGCCTAGTTAAATAAGTAAAAAAAAAAAAAAATGTAATCACATTGCTGGACATGTTATGATACCCACATTTTCTCCTTCTGGTAGGTCCCGGCATCCATTCATGACCAGGCGATAAGTCTGACACCCAACTGTGCACTTTGTCTAACAGAAAAACAGCGTCAACAATTGTCATCATCCCTCAATTATAAACATAGCTCGAGAAACAACAATATTGTTTGGAAGCTAATTCTATGCTTTACAGATGTTGACAGATTGGCTCCAGATTGGATTCGATTCAGGACGGTGACACCATACAACCTACTGTGACATGTTTTGTCATGGCCCTGGGTTGGTTTGAGTTGGTTGCTGCTAGTTAGTACACTGCTGTAGTCAGACATGAGTTGTTAGCTAGTACTACCATAGGTCCATCCAATATTTAATTGTGTCCTAGTCATGGGTTGTACCTTGGAGGCTAATGTGACTGTTTCATCTAAATTACATTAATTTACAGTGGCATGGAAATACGCTAAATTGGGCACATAATTAGTAGCAAACAACGTTGTCATATTATGTCGTCAAATTTCCTTTAGAGTGATGATAATGTTGCCATTATTGTTACTAGCAAAGTTCGTCAAAAATAGCTAGCAATGCTAATGTTAGCTAGCTTTTAAAAAAATGGTGGCAAATCCGAGTTGTATTGATGTAGGCTAACGTTATCTAGCTAGCAGTGATAATGATTATCAAATATACATAACCAGCAGTCTATGGCCTAGCTAGTGACTACCAGTATACTCACCACTGCGCTCCTTCCGCAAAGCATGCAAACCATTTGAATGTGCATCCTGGTGGAAGCATGCATTGCATAGTTAATCTGTATAGGGTTTTTCAGTCTAAAACATCTGTGATCCTTTGAGCGCTTTGGGGCAATGAAACAACGGAGCCACGTTGAATAAAGGGAAGCGAAGTGGGCAGAGGGGCGATTTGCACGTGGAACTTGGCAAAAGAGTGCATGATTTGTATACATAATTGTAATCCAAACTCCGTTTCAGACGAGACTGACTTTATGACCAAAATTATCCTCTTTACACTTTGTAGTCAATTTTGACACTCAAATGGATGCCTCAGGCCGTTTTCAAAGGGATTAGTTGGTGTTTAGGGGCAGCAGCTCTTGAAGCAATTTGAAGCACACAGGGAATTGGGTCATTTCCTCTGCGATGCAATGCTATAACACAGTCAACTCATCTCAAAGCAAAATAATGATGGAGCTGCCTGATTATTCTGTTTTTATTTTTGTAGTAAATTAGTGGATGAAAGATAAATAGTTGCATACATCTTACCCCCAGGCTAGATCTAGCTATACAACATATGATGATTTACTGTAGCCTATTGCACTTTGTAAATGCTGCCTTTCCCTGTCCGTCTGACGTGCCAGGTCTTTAACATTATTTCATCTGCCTTGGCTTTGTGTCAAAACCTGATCCTTGTACGAGAGAGAAGTCAGTGCCTCGTGAGCCAGTCAATCAGTGTGTTGATGCACTACCCTCTCTGATAGGGTCAGGGAGCAAGGGCTCATCCACATCCCTGTCCACATGCAGCAGAAAGACAACGCTCGGCTGGCTCTGCTTCGGCACGTGGCTACAGAGTCGGCCAGTCTCAGGGGCTGCCTGGGTGCACTGGGGCAGAATAACACCCTGGCTGTGCACTCCATCCAAGTCAGTCAGACTTCCATCCATTCTTTTACATAAAACGTTGCATGACTCCTCAATGGAAGATCAGCTGCAATCACCATGGTTGAGTGTGAAAGATGAGAGGCAATTTAAACAGGGGAAATGCCAGATGGTGTGTAATTAGTGGAGGAGCCACTGACAGACATAGAATAAATAGCAAGGTTAGATAAATAGACTCTTAAACACGACCCTAGGCAACACATTGACTAGGGTTTCAATGATGAACTCTTTTGGCATAGAGGAACTACATCACTGCCTCAGTCGATAAGAAAAAATAATAATACATCTGGGGGCTCTCCCAAAAAATCTCGAGGCAGACATGCCAGAATGCCGCGATTGAAAACCAAAGTTTGCAAGCAAAGCCTGCCTTTGCAGTGGTTTTTGTTAAGGTAGTTGATGCAAACTAGCCACTTGCGAAATGCACACATTAAAAATAACCTCTGTGATCTCCATCTTGCTAGCTACTATTTAGTATTTTGTTCAAGCAGATAAAGTAGTGACGTAGGCAGTGACGTATTTCCTCTATGCCTAAAGAGTCCGTCATTGAAACCAGACCCTAGTCACTCTGTTGCCTACGATTGGGTTTTCGAAACTCTTAGATAAATGCTGGTACTGTTAAATGTCTCCTCCATATTGATCAATGCTAATCTATTCAGGGGGAAATGTCATTAGCATGCTTAGTGCTCACCTGCAATCAATAACACAGGGACATAGCCAAGTATCCCTGCCAACTGGACAACAACAAGGGAAAGTAGCTAAATAGCCTTGTCCACAACACTGTTTATAGCCATCCACCATGATGACAGATTACAGCGTGTTGGTAGAAAGCTGCCAGTCATGTACAGTATATCTCCAGGTTGCCTCACTGACTATGACATAAAGTCACTGGTCTACTGGTTTAGGCTATTTTCATGTGAGTAAGCACAATTATCCTGAAAGGCCTAGGAGCTAGGCTACATGTCCATGCACAACTGCACATATGCTAGTGAGTTAGCCAGGGTCACATCAAACTAGAGAAAGATGCTTCACATTTAGTTAGATTGGGATCATCCTGCCCAATTACTAGTCAATGGTTAGTTACTAAGCAACTGATTGAATCTAAAGGCCTGTGTGTTTTTGCACTAGCCTGTTTTTGCAACGATTTTCCTCTCACAGAGACAATGGGAATTTCACAAATGAGTCAGACAAAATCTATTTAACTTGAAATGGGTCATATTGGGATTTGTATTACCTGCCCGCTGAACGGCAATTAGACTTGATTCCTCATTGTTCTTCAGTGAGCTTTCGTTTCCTCTGCATATCTCCACATCTGGATATGCAAATAGGAGGATTATGGCCTTCTCTTCAAAAAATTCTCAGCCCATCTTTAGAGATTCTCTGTGTCTGTCTGTCCTATTCTAGGTTTAGCAGGAGTGTGCTTTATCTGCGAGGCAGATTAAAAATATGAGTTTCAGAGTGAGGAGCCAAAGGAAGGAGTGAGTGTAGGGAGGATCTGTCCTGGCTTCATTCTTCATTCCTCTCAGTCTGGCCTTCATTACAGCAGATCCTCATCAGGACCAGTCTGGGTCTGTTGTCAATCACACAGAGACATGGGAAGTTATGGGAACTCACAAAAGACCTGTCTACCTCTGAACATCACTGTCTAACACTGGGTCAGACGTCATGTGGATGCACATTTTAGTCCACCAAACTGATAATACCCCCACGATTTTACCAGAGAGCGATGGAGAGAGAAATATACACCTTAAACTAGCCTACCCATCTCTGATTCCTTCTTCAAATCTCCTTCTCCCTCTCCGTCTCCCTCTCTGTACAGACCCATTAAAGGCTTGTTATTTTACTCTGATAACACTGTTTCTTTATTGAGTTGTACAACGAGACTGTCTACCTTTGAGTGACGAGGCTTGAAATTGGTTCTATAAATAGCTGTGGTGTTATGTCATTCTGGACATATCATCTCATCTCTAGAGGCTAGAAGCTCACAGATTGATTTATCATGTATGCACATTATCAAAAGACAAGAAAGTAATTTGATTTGAATTAAACTCTCTCTGCCTATTATATTTGATTAGAGACATTATCTTATCTGCTAGCAAGATAAATAGCTTTGGGTTAAACCTTTTTATACAACATGCTGTTTTAAACTAGATCAATGCTGCTTGCCTGTTAAGAGCTGCGTCTGAAGCTCAGTGTTATTGAACAATTTCACATTATATTCAATAGGCTAATTGTATCCCTATCATGTTAACTTTCTCTTGTGTTCTCTTTGCCTTCCTCTCTCATCATTATCATCATTATCATCATCATCATCTCCTGCAGGTACAAAGGCTTTATTAAGGACTGTCCAAGTGGTCAGCTGGATGCTGTGGGCTTTCAAAAGATCTACAAGCAGTTCTTCCCTTTTGGTGACCCCACCAAGTTTGCTTCTTTTGTCTTCAATGTCTTTGATGAAAACAAGGTTTAAATGTTTTTATTATTTGTACCTCCATACAATTACATGTGCTTTTTCTGTGATTTTAATTACATTTCAGCCACTGTCATGTTAGGGGAGTAAATGCGTACATACTGTATAGTAAAAAGGTTTAGGATGCTGTTTCTGGTAGATGGGTGAGATTACTCCGTGATGATCTAACAGTTTCCAGTCTCTGTGGTGCCTTGAGGGTCATAGCACTGTGTAACGGTCTCTAATCAGAAGTGGAATCTGAGCGCAGAAAGGGTCCCTTTTGTGGGATCAATCAGAGGTGAGATGGGTTGACAAAGCACATGTCAGAGGTTCCTGGAAATGAGAGGGAAATGGACTTTGAACAAAGGTTTTTGTAATTCACAACAAGGCATTGCAATTCTTGTTTCATCCCCATGGTCTGTAGGCTTTGAGAGGAACCCCAAACGTTGTGTGTGTGTGTGGCTTGTTAATGAAACATGCTAGTGCAGCCTGGCATTATGTTATCAATATTCAATATTAATCATTCATAAAGCAGCATCCTCGTTTAGTTATCAAGGTCATCTGTTGTGTTGTTAAGAGCAGCCCTCACAGGCTGGTCGATGACCCCTGGCGGCCATAGCCACACACTGGTTCGGATGTTTATGAGTTTAATTTGTGCTAAGCACCCTGTAGTTAGAGAGAATGCAGTGGTTCTAATAGTATTTGTAATCAGTGTAATTTTTCAGTTCAATGTCTGTTTTACAACAGCTGGCTGGCTGGCTGGTCCCTTGTCTGGTGGAGATAGAATCAGTCTGAGAGTCCGTAAAATGCTGTTGTTGTGTCTCAGATCCCATATCTCTCCTTTAGCAGGCCTGGCTCAGGTCTGGGGTATGTATCCTAGGATGTAATTTTGCCTACAACAATATCTCATGAAAATCAAATCAGAAAAGATCTACTGGTATCTTGAAAATAAATATTTTGTTCCCCTCTTCTCATTATCATGTAGTAGCAGGCATTGCTGTGTATTGTATGTAATCACAAGCGCATACAGTCAGGATGCTCGCTGCATTTTGGCAAATTTTTGGCAAATATCAAACAGCTGATTGTTTCGCAATATTCCAAAATACAATCAAGGGAAAAACAAAGTTTGGAAAAACAAATGGTTTCTGTTGCAAATAGTAGATTCTAATCCATCTGTAGTTAGGCTACCAAAAGATCTTACCAAAAGTATGTGGACACATGCTCATGGAACATCTCATTCCAAAATCATGGGCGGCAGGGTAGCCTAGTGGTTGGACTAGGAACCGAAAGGTTGCAAGTTCGAATCCCGAGCTGACATGGTACAGATCTGTCGTTCTGCCCCTGAACAGGCAGTTAACCCACTGTTCCTAGGCCACCATTGAAAATAAGAATTTGTTCTTAACTGACTTGCCTAGTTAAATAAAGGTAAAATAAATGCTGTAATAACAGCCTCCACTCTTCTGGGAAGGCTTCCCACTGAATGTTGTAACATTGCTGCGGGAACTTGCTTTCATTCAGCCGCGAGAGCATTAGTGAGGTTGGGCGATTAGGCCTGGCTCGCAGTCGGCATTCCAATTCATCCCAATGGTGTTCAATGGGGTTGAGGTCAGGGCTCTGTGCAGGCCAGTCAAGTTCTTCCACACCGATCTCGAAAAAACATTTCTGTATGGACCTCACTTTGTGCACGGGGGCATTGTCATGCTATAACTGTTTCCACAAAGTTAGAGGCACAGAATTATCTAGAACGTCATTGTATACTGTAGCGTTAAGATTTCCCTTCACTGGAACTAAGGGTCCTAGCCCGAACCATGAAAAACAGCCCCAGACCATTATTTCTCCTCCACCAAACTTTACGGTTGGCACTATGCATTGGGACAGGTAGAGTTCTCCTGGAACCAACCAAACCCAGATTTGTCCATCGGACTGTCAGATGGTGAAGCACGACTCAACACTCCAGAGAACATGTTCCCACTGCTCCAGAGTCCAATGCGGCGAGCTTTACACCACTCCAGTCGACGTTTGGCATTGCGCTTGGTGATCTTAGGCTTATGTGCGGCTGCTCGATCATGGAAACCCATTTTATGAAGCTCCCGACGAACAGTTATTGTGCTGACATTGCTTCCAGAGGCAGTTTGAAACTCGGTAGTGAGTGTTGCAACCGACGACTGATGTTTTTACGCGCTACGCGCTTCAGCACTCGGCAGTCCCGTTCTGTGAGCTTGTGTGGCCTACCACTTTGTGGCTGAACCGCTGTTGCTCCTAGACGTTTCCACTTCACAATAACAGCACTTACAGTTGAATGAGGCAGCTTTAACAGGGCAGAAATTTTACGAACTGGCTCTTCAGTAAGGCCATTCTACTGACAGTGTTTGTCTATAGAGATTGCATGGTGAGCTCGATTTTAGACACCTGTCAGCAACAGGTGTGGCTGAAACAGCCGAATCCACTAATTTGAAGGGGTGTCCACATACTTTTATATATATATAGTGTACCTCGCAGCATGCATCCATCTTGCTAATGACCAGAGTTGACATACTTTAGCCTCGGGAGAGCCAGGTGCAGAGCAGAAATAGCAGCAGACATGGAGCACAAGTCTGCCCCACTTTTCAGCAGTAGACCAAACAAAGTGTTTAGGGGAGTTAGTGTGAAAGAAGATATTTGCCTTGTGTCTAACCCCCCCCCCCCCTTCTCTCTCTATATCTTTCTCTCTCTCCCTCTCTCTCTCTCTCTCTCTGTGTGTGTGTGTTATTGAATAGGATGGACACATAGAGTTTTCAGAGTTCATCCAGGCCCTGTCGGTGACTTCGCGGGGGACACTGGATGAAAAGCTCAGATGTAAGGAGAGATGACCCCTTCACATCAGGCAGTGCACGTTGACATTTCAGTGACAGGACCTGAGTATATGTGATCGTATTGTTATGCATGTACAGAACAAAAAGACAGGCTCACAGAAGACTACAAATAAGAGATTTTTAAGTATTGTTTCAATGGTGTTGCCTACGATGTGGGCCCTGGGTTTGGATTACCTTTAGAAAATATTTGGGAGAAATAGTTCTAACTCTGTGGGGGTTCATTCTATCTCAAAACTCTCATCCCACTCCACTCCCCCACATACAGCCACTCATGTTTAATACCTGAGTAAAAGGTCAAGGCTACATACATTCATCCATCCCCATCTACCTGTACACAATCCCAAAACTACTTTATTTACAATCAGTACTGGGCCTTCACCATCTGTTTTTTTTGTTGCTGTATTTAGGGGCTTTCAAATTGTATGATCTTGATAACGATGGCTACGTCACACGAGATGAGATGTTAAACATTGTAGATGCCATATATCTGATGGTGGTAAGTTATACAATACCAAAATGTTCCAGTGTCAAAAAGGCTAATGGTAGAATTCACATACAGTATTTTACATTGACCTGAAATATTGCAAGACAATATATTTGCCTTTGTGTTCCAGGGGAACACTGTAGAGTTACCAGAAGAAGAGAATACCCCTGAGAAGAGAGTGGACCGTATTTTTTCCATGATGGACAAGGTATACCTCTATTCCACAAATAAAACACTGTAGTAACCCAAAACCACCACCATGGGTTAAGATAGAATTATGTAACTATTTGTTTATAGCTATTTTGCTCTTAGTTGTACAACGTATAGATCACTTTGTTTCTCAAGTCAGTGGCAGTACTATTGTAATGAGCTGACTAGCAACTCCACAGAAAATACCATGTGTATTGTGTTCCTACTGTGTCCCTGTGCTGTAGTGCAGTGAGGAGGGCCGTCTAGAGTTTAGACCTCTTAGCCGTAGCCATCCCAGCATCACTAACAATTCCTGCAGTCTATAAACACCACAGATACCCCCTCCACCACCACAGCCCAGTGCTAATGCCCACTCAGCTCACTCAGGCCATCCTCGTCCTTGGCTCAGTGAAAGATGAGATGGAGCCTGCCTGGGCATGTTTGTCAGTTCCATACCCAGTGCAAGGATCAGGCCGATAGGACTGGCTTCAGAGCACAGCATCAGTTGCTCAGTCATTTGTATGGGCGGAGGGAAGTGAGCTGACCATTCAAGTGCACTGAACTAGATCAGCCAAGCCATGTAGAAAAGGCCCTGGTATATTACATTAATGGGGACGGAGTGGCACAGAGGTCTAAGCCATTGCATCGCAGTGCTAGAGGCGTCACTACAGACCCGGGTTCGATCCCAGGCTGTATGACAACCGGCCGTCCCATAGGACGGAGCGCAATTGGCCCAGCGTCGTCCGGGTTATGGGAGGGTTTGGCCGGGGTAGGCCATCATTGTAAATAATAGTTTGTTCTTAACTGACTTGCCTAGTTAAATAAAGGTTAAATAAAAAATAAAAACATTTACTCATGATTTGTTTGCCCCCTGCTGGTAAGATAGATTAAAGCGGCCTGATCTGCGATGGAGATGCTGTTCCGTTGTGCTATATCTTCTCCCGTGTTCTTATTCCAGAATGCTGATGGCAAGTTGACCCTGCAGGAGTTTCAGGAGGGTTCCAAGGCAGACCCCTCCATTGTGCAGGCACTGTCACTGTACGATGGGCTGGTATAGGGCCTAAAGTGTTTAAAGGTGAGTGGAGCAGTGATCATGCAGCATTGAATTCAATACCCAAGTATTGGAAATGTCATAAGGTTGTACATACTGTATGATATATTCAAAATCATGTTTTATAATAAGAGAAACAAGGAATTGTGTGGTCAATTGATCTGAGGATGACAATGTGTGTTATTGAGAATACTACAGTTTACGAAGTGCAGTATAGTGTAGAGGTCAGAGACTCGGTCTGAAAACAATGCAAAACCGCCATTGTCAGACCACAGTTTGTCCTTATGTATTATTAAAGTGCCCTCTGCTGATTGCTGGCAATGAAACAGCCATGCAGTGCTCAGAGAGGAGAAAGGGCAGTTAGCTGGTCTATCCTCCCCTCTGTCTAATGTATTCCACAGCCCATTATTGCTGTAGCTGACGTCCTGCTCAACATGTGATAGAGTGTGTTTCAGCTCAATACAGACACTTACATGGGACAGCTTGGGTTTAAAGTAGCACTGCATTTACTTGTTAGTTTTGTGTCTCTTTTGTCAATAGGATCTTGCACTGTTTGTGTCCATGTCTGATTTCATTGAACTCAATGGTGATTATTATTACAGATTCGCAGATGAGTCCAACATGGTGCCATCACACCTGCTATGAGAAAAAAGCATCTACAAGCATCAACGTCCCTCCATGCACCATCCAGAAGGAGACGTGGGGTGAGGAGAAGGGCAAGGACTTGTGTAATACTGCTGCCGTCAATTGCACATATTCATCTGCACTATAAGCATTGAAAACAACTCTGAGCCCTCTGATATACAAAAATGTAAAATAAAAAAGGACAAGAGGGGAATATACACTGAACTTATACATACAAGCAAGGCAGTTGTTTTTCCTTGTGGACTATACTGGAGGATACCCCTTGAGGTGTGTGTGAACTGTGAACGGCGCTCAACAGAGTCAGAGTGGTGTGACTGACACGTGGAGAGCTGTCACATGGCTACCTGAAAGACTACAGCAGGAGACATCAGCAGGCACTGATTGTTTTTGAGTGTTGAGGGAGATCAACTTATTTATAAATCCATGTATATAGGATATACTATAAATAGTATTGTTATTATGTGTTGCTTTGCTGCGTTTGTTGGAGTGCTGTTCATTAACATGAAATTAAGCTTAATCGTTTTTTAATCAGTTTTAATTAATGGAATGCTTTTTTTCATCCTGCTTCCTGCACAAACCGCTTCCTTGGTTGTCTTTCACATTTTTATTTGAGGAGTAAGTGGTCAGGGAGGGGCTTTCATTTGTAAGGCTTAATTCATTATGTTTGGGTTATGTGCCTCCTATTGTGTTGGATGTATGTTCCGTTTCCCATCAGCACTACTGTTAAGGCACTGTAATGTCTCAATGCCACATTCTAAATGACATGATCAAGCAACACAGTGTAATTCCTCACAGTTGACATATCTCAACTGAGGCTCATTATTTCCTTTGACGTCGTCTTACTCCATCCACCCTGTGTATACACAAGGCTTCAGCCATTGAGAACAAACAGACATACATTCTCGTTGTAAAGATTTTTGCAGGCTGTCTGTTTGAGCCTGTCCTTTTTGTGTCTGTCCTGTGTGTTCAACAGAAGCCATAAATCCCAGCATGTGATGATGCCTTTCCCGTTCAGTCTCGGGTCATTTCAGTCTTACCATTAGGCATTTGTCAGCTTCACTGATTTAGCCTTACTCAAGTGATAAAGATCATTTCCCCCTGTGCTGTCATTTACATTGAACAACACAGAGCACAGAGTAAAATGCATTTTAAAGCTGCAATATGTAACTTTCTGGGCAACCTGACCAAATTCACATAGAAATGCGAGTTATAGACCTGTTATTCCCATTGAAATTAAGTCTAAGAAGCTGTAGACCTGTTCTATGTAAGCTATTTCTATGCTTCCCGTTTGTAAGTTTAGTTTTTGCATCTTTTACTTTTGGTTTTGTACACCATCTTCAAACACCTGAAAATACAATATTTTGGGTTATTGAAAATATATTTTACAGCGGTTAAGATGGTATGATGATTCTCTACACTATACTTGTTTGTTTTGTTGCATAAACTGAAATTGGTCGAACTATTTCAATTTTAGCGACCAGGAAATGTCGGAGCGATTTCTGCAGTGGACCTTTAAATGGCTGCCTTTACATTCTGTGATTGAAATTCTGTTTTTGAAAATTCAACCTCAAAGCTCTCTAAACTCAACTTGTTTCCGAAATGTGTCTCAGTTCCCTCAAATACCTGTTTATTCAAAATGGATACAGGAACAGAACTCTGCCAGAAAGTGGTTGAAGTAATTGTTCAATGGAGATTCAGACTTGTTAAACTTAAACATGAATTACCCTGTTATAATGAATTAAGGATTACATTGACTGTAACTTGTTCATTAAACAGTGCTTTAAGACAGTTCATACTGTAGATATGAGTAAATACAGGCCTTAGTGTTGCTTTCCACTTCAAATCCATAATCTACTGCTACACCATAGGTTCGCAATGTAAGTTTTTATGTCCTGACCTAACTTCAAGTATTCCTACAGCAGACTAGCACACTTAGAAGAGACCATTAAGAAGTAGTGAGATTTCCTTGGTGTCTGATTTGTGCCATCCCCGTGCGGTTGAAAAACTCACAGTGGTTGGGTAGAGGCTAGCCAGGCCCTCAGCAAGATCCACTGGGCCATTAATCTGTTTAACATTGTCTGTCCATTCTTATCCAACTGGTCTGGATTCAGGAGATATAAGAGCCATTAGAACTGGAGTTACTACATGCCAAAGGAGGACCCAAGTGGGCCAAGCTTATACAGTAAGTCTAAATAGTGACCTGGTAGGTTTAGAAGGAGAACATTTCTTTATCATTGCAGTAAACATCTTTAATTCATTGTGTTCTGGCATTGGTGTTGCAGCAGCATCCCATAAAATGTATTTAATTCTCTTTGATATGCTTTTCTTGGGTAAGCAGAATTGTGGAATATGAGACTGAAATCATGATTCCTTTAGGCACAAAAGTGTGACTCTAAAATCTCTGTCAATTTCTTGACGAAGGTTAAACACTCAACCTGTCTCTGACACCAATGGTTCTTTTTTGGGGTCATTAAAATGTTTTCATTCTTGCAAACCCTTTCCTTCCTCTTGTATGGTTGCCTTCTCTCCTCGCCAAACGTCCGATATGCTACATCAATCTCTTGGCTTGCATGGCTTGACACTTCTTTGCGCTCAAATAAAACTCAGTAAGAAATCTTAAAATAGATAAATCCCTGAGAGCGACTGCCTCACCATGTGATGTAATCGAAGTATCCGTTCTTATCAGGATCTGTAATCCGACGAGAAAGGGATGCTTGGCTTCCTCAGCCTTTCCTCTGAAGAAGCATCTGGCATTTCTGTCTCATGTCAAGCCACTGACTCCATTTATGCAACAGCGGGATATATTTATATATACATATATTTTGGTGTCTTTTTTTCCAGAGACAACTAATCTCATGCTATTCTACACATGTTGCAATGAGGCTGAGAGAATTTGTTGCAGTTTTACAAATGATTTCCTATAATTCTATTTTTTTTACATGGCTTATGATGTGTTCATATCTTACCTGGGAAGGGGGGAGCAACCATAGAGATCCTAAAATTACTAGGCGGGCTATGTTATAAACCTTCACATTTCCAAATGGGGTGAAAATGGCAGCCATATTGGTCAGGGAGAAATCCAAACCAGTCTTTTTGGAATTAATGGCATTAGAGGCATAATCCTGATTTTTCTTAAGCAGGAAAATCAAACAAAGGCATGTGATGTATCAGAAATGGTGTAATTTAATGAATGTTAACCTACAATATTGTCCTATAATCCTAAATACAGTTTATACAGGTTTTGTACACATTTTCTGTATATATACCCTCTAAAATATATGTAAACATACCATAAATGTCTAAAACCATAAATGTTTCTTGGAAAGCTGAGAGTGCTATTATATGATACAATACCAGTGCTTGTTGCATTTACAACATTTTAAATCCTATCATCTACTGATTTCAGTCAGTGTATGGCTGTAGATTGATTGCATTGTTTGAATGGAATATTGGCATATTAGCAGTTAACTTGTCAAATTAAACGAATTATTCCTCTGGCTGGCTAATAAATAATAAACATACAGTGCAGATAAATTCTTCAAATTAATTATTTTACACACCATGGTTGACCAACTCCCTGATTATGTTATAATATTTGTGTATATATTTGTTTGGGGGGGTGGGGGCCACAGAGCCTGTGCCACCCCCTTTTTAGGGGATGCAAGGTGCGTGATATGCCAGCTAAACATAAACACTGCTGTTATAATAAAGCTCAAGCCATTTCGACAATGCTGAGTCGTGAAAACAATTCTTCTCCACTGTAAAATTGCTTAAAAGTTGAGCACAATTGCAACTCTAGCTTGGCATAAGGTTGACCGGATCCAGCCATGAGTACCCGGCCAGGAGAATGTGGACGGGGTTGGGCTGGAAGTGATAGCCGGGTCAAGTTACACAAAAAAAAATATGCTTGTTCCTACTCAGGACCCTTTTAACACCCATCCCTGCCACCGTTCCGAGCGCTCAGCATACACTACCATTTCTCCAGAGGAGCTGCTTTCTTCAATCCGTCCAAACTTTTGTGCATGGATGTTACTCGGGACGAAATAACGTGCTACACCATCTAGTCTAGATCTACATGTAGGCTATTTCAGTTGAGGCACAACATTTTTCAAAGATTTTTTAGTTTGGTTGTCTTTGGCAATAAATCGATTTCTATAGATACATTTTTGGTGGGGGATGCGCAAAAACGTCTTTTTTTAATGTGTTAATGTTTTAACTGGTTTGTTACGTTTATGAAATCAAACACAGATGCAGTAAATTGAGAATGACCGCTATTATGTTGAAGTGCCTTGTCTTGGCGCTCTTTATTTGCGGGCACAAAGTCCTGACCGACCCGCGAGTTGAGGGTGGCCAGGAGCACTTTGATTCCATGGACAGTGACAGCGCTTCAACCCTGGCATTTGTGTTCGATGTTACTGGCTCAATGTATGACGACCTCAAACAGGTGATAGATGGTGCCTCTCGGATTCTGGAAAAGACCCTCAACCGGAGGACAAGACCCATCAAAAACTTTGTCCTCGTGCCATTTCATGACCCAGGTAAAAAAAATAATAATAATGAAATGTTTCATAACCCTAATTATTTCTTACAAGAGTAAGATATTTAGCATTTTTTTTAAAGACAAATGAGAATAGGCCTACATTATTTACATTAAACAATTTACATTAAACAATAAGGCCTCAATCAGATCGAACATTAAAGGAACTGTCCAGTGTTTCCAGATTTCTATGAAATATGACATAATTACAATAGGAGTGATGGGCCAGCTCAACTTCTTCAGGAGGATGACATATGAGGAAATAGCAAGCATTTTTAACACTTCTGTTTGAGATACAAATTTAAGGTGGGTTTTTTAAAACAGTTTATTTATTTATTTATGCTTTGGCCACAAATGCAAGTATAGGCACCCCTCTTCCACTCAAACTCTATGGGAAAGCTGGAGCTTGAAAAAAAGAGAGTGCCCTAATGGGGGAGGGTGTTTGAGCCCAGATGAGAAGCATATGCTGTCTTCTGGTGTGTAATTACCCCAATCACCCCCATCCACCCCTCTGGAAAGCCTACCGGCCCCAGTAACCAACCCTGGGTGGAAGGGCTGGATGCTGAGAAGGGGATGGTGTGCTCGGCTTGCTATACTAACGCCACACATTTGATCTGTGTCTAATTTAGTGTGCCCTTGGGGACTTTGTAAGCCTCCTAAGATTGCAAAGAAACAGGGTGACAGTGTCTATGTTGTATGGGCTCTTATGACTGAAGTGGGGACAAAGCCTTAAAAAGCCTGACAAAAAAATGATAGTGGGAGAGAGAGGGATCAATAAATACTCCCCAGGTAGTCTGGCAGTCTGACATGTCCACGTATTATCAATGTCTAAAAGTTATATTTGGTAAGCAATGTGATGGCAAAGCTTGAAGCACACACACACACACACACAAAAAAACACACACACACACACACACACACACACAAAAACACCCACACTGCCCCTAACCCAATCTACGGGCCTCTCCCTCACAGAGTGAACTGTTCTATATGGCAAGCTATTCTATATGACAGACAATATATTCTCAGTGTGTTGATTAATGTTTACTGCTCCATCGACCAGCCCCTGAAGGATTCCAAATAAGTGTCAGATCTTAGTAGGCTGTTATTAGTCACGTTGGGGTCCACTGCAGTATGAGAGGGGCTCAGGTCACCCAACAGAGAGTGCCGACTTCAGCACTAAACACAACTAATGATTACTCCGTTATCATGGGCATTTTGAAGATGGCACAATACCACCACAGACATGCTATATTTAAGCAATAAGGCACAAGAGGGTGTGGTATATGGCCAATATACCAAGGCTAAGGTCTGTTCTTAAGCACGACAACGCGGTGTGCCTGGATACAGCTGTTAGCCGTGGTATAGCCATATACCACAAACCCCTGGGGTACCTTATTGCTATTATAAACTTAAATTCAGTTTTGGTCATAGCTGCGGTATACCATGGCTTTCAGCCAATCAGCATTCAGGGCTCAAACCGCCTAGTTTATAATATAGCATCTAGCATGTACTGTATGTGATACTTAATTGTCCACCAGTAATGATTTAGGGGACTAGACATTATTTCTGGCATAGGCCCTGAGATCCTCAAAAAGTTCTATAGCTGTACCATCAAGAGCATCTTGACTGGTTGCATCCCCGTTTGGTATGGCAAATGCATCGCACTTGACCGCAAAGCGCTACAGAGGCTGGTGCGGACAGCCCAATACAATCCTGGGCTCCCTGCCATCCAGGACCTTAAGGCTCGAAACATTTCCTAAACATTTCCTAAAACTCCAGCCACCAAAGCCATAGACTGTTCACTCTGCTACCATCTGGCAAATGGTACCTGAGCATTGCCTCAGACCAACAGGCTTTGAGACAGCTTCTACCCCCAAGCCATAAAACTGTTAAATAGCCAGTGCCTATAGTAAATTAATGGTACCCAAACTATCTGCAATGGTTCTATCTTGCACTGACCCTACGCAAATGTCATGTCGTGTGTATAGGTGGCAGGCAAGTCAGGCGCAGGAGAATCGAACTTGGTATCAATGCAGTAGTTTAATAACATAACAAAAACACAGCTCCAAAACCAGAGTACATAAAAGCAAAGTGGGTGCGAGGACCCATCGCGCACCAATACAACCTTCACGAACATGAAAAAACAAACCATCTCTGACAAGGGGAAACAGAGGGTTAAATACACAACAGGTAATGAAAAGGATTGGAACCAGGTGCGTATGGAGACAGACAAAACCAATGGAAAATGAAAAATGGATCAATGATGGCTAGAAGACCGGTGACGTCAACCGCCGAGCACCGCCCGAACAAGGAGAGGCATCAACTTCGCAGAAGTCGTGACAGTACCCCGCCCACGACTCGCGGCTCCAGCAGCGTGTCGACACCGGCCTCGGGGACGACCCAGAGGACGAGGCGCAGGGTGATCCGGATGGAGACGGTGGAACTCTCGCAGCAGGGAAGGATCTAACACGTCCTCCACCGGAACCCAGCATCTCTCCTCCGGACCGTACCCCTCCCAGTCCACAAGGTACTGAAGGCCCCTCGCCCGACGTCTCGAATCCAGGATGGATCGAACGGAGTATACCGGGACCCCCTCAATGTCCAGAGGGGGCGGAGGAACCTCCTGTACCTCAGCCTCCTGGAGTGGGCCAGCCACCACCGGCCTGAGGAGAGACACATGGAACGGAGGTGTTAATGCGGTAATTAGGGGGAAGCTGTAACCTGTAACATACCTTGTTCACTCTCCTCGGGACTTTAAACGAACCCACAAACCGCAGACCCAGCTTCCGGCAGAGCAGGCGGAGGGGCAGGTTTCGGGTCGAGAGCCAAACCCTGTCCCTCGGTGTGAACAACGGGGCCTCACTGTGGTGACGGTCTGCACCAACTTTCTGGCTCAGTACGGCTCGCTGAAGGTGGACGGCGTCCCATGTTTCCTCCGCACGCCGGAACCAGTCGTCCACCGCAGGAGCCTCGGTCTGACTCTGATGCCAAGGAGCCAGAACCGGCTGATAACCTAATACACATTGAAAGGGAGAAAGGTTAGTGGAGGAGTGGCGGAGCAAGTTCTGGGCCATCTCTGCCCGATCCTGGCAATAGGACCTCAGAACTCTCCACCTGCCCATTACTCTCGGGGTGAAAACCTTAGGTAAGGCTGACCGAGACCGAGACCCCAGACGTTCCATGAACGCCTTCCAGACCCTTGACGTGAACTGAGGACCCCGATCAGACAAAATATCCTCAGGCACCCCATAGTGCCGGAAGACATGTGTAAACAGGGCCTCTGCAGTTTGTAGGGCCGTAGTGAGACCGGGCAAAGGGAGGAGACAACAGGACTTAGGGAAACGATCCACAACGACCAGGATCGTGGTGTTACCCAGTGAAGGTGGAATATCGGTTCAGAAATCCACCGACAGGTGCGACCAAGGCCGTTGTGGAACAGGTAAGAGTTGTAACTTACCTCTGGGCAGGTGTCTAGGAGCCTTGCGCTGGGCGCACACTGAGCAGGAGGAAACATAAACCCTCACGTCCTTAAAGTGGGCCACCAGTACCTCCCACTAAAACAGTGCACCGTCCGACCAATCCCAGGATGACCAGAGGAGGGTAACGTGTGGGCCCAATAGAACAGCCGGTCGCGGACAGCAGACGGAAAGTACAGACGCCCAGCTGGACACTGAGGTGGAGCGGGCTCTGCACGTGACGCCCGCTCAATGTCCGTGTCCAGCTCCCACACTACCGGAGTCACCAAACAAGAGGCTGGGAGTATGGGAATGAGATCCAAGGTCCGCTACTCTGGCATACAGCCGAGACAGCTCGTCTGCCTTAACGTTCTGGGAGCCTGGTCTGTAAGAGAGGGTAAACACAAAACGGGTGAAAAACATGGCCCACCTTGCCTGGAGAGGATTCAGTCTCCTCGCCTCCCGGATGTACTCCAGATTGTGGTGGTCAGTCCAGATGAGAAAAAGATGTTTAGCCCCCTCAAGCCAATGTCTCCACGCCTTCAAAGCCCTAATGACAGCTAACAACTCCCGGTCCCCCACATCATAGTTTCGTTCCGCCGAGCTGAGCTCCTTAGAGAAGAAGGCACAGGGGCGGAGCTTCGGTGGCGTACCTGAGCACTGAGAGAGTACAGCTCCTATCCCAGCCTCGGACGCGTCCACCTCCACTATGAATGGCAAAGAGGGATCCGGATGAGCCAACACAGGAGCCGAGGTAAACAGAGCCTTCAGATGCCTAAAAGCCCCGTTCGCCTCAGCTGACCACTGCAAGCGCACCGGCCCCGGATAAAACCTCCGGGAGTAGTTGATAAACCCTAAGAATCGCTGCACCTCCTTCACTGTGGGTCACTCTCCATCTCTACTCCTGACGTGGAAATATGATGCCCTAGGAAGGAGACGGACTGTTGGAAGAACAGGCATTTTTCAGCCTTGACGTACAGGTCATGCTCCAACAGGCGTCCAAGCACTCGGCGCGTGTATCGGAGTATCAGAATGTCATCGATATACACCACTACACCCTGCCCATGCAGGTCTCTGAAAATCTAATCTACAAAGGATTGGAAAACTGATGGAGCATTCATCAACCCATACAGCATGACAAAGTACTCATAATGCCCCGAGGTGGTACTAAATGTCGTCTTCCACTCGTCTCCCTCCCGGATACGCACCAGGTTGTACGCACTCCTGAGATCCAGTTTAGTGAAGAAGCGCGCCAGAGCGCCCTGCTTGCTGCCTTGATTCCCAGAGGAACCAACCCGGCACCGACCAGCAGTGTAACCCCTGCGACCACATATAGTGCATGAGCGGAAACCCCCTCCGGTCTCCCTGCACACCGTCCCTCCCAGCTCCATGGGTATCGGAGAGGGGGTGCGGGAGGATGGAACAACCAGACCCAGATCTGGACGTCCGCGAGTAGCAGGCAGGTTGTCCAGCCGGATGGACAGGTCCACCAGCTGGTTGAAGGGGAGGGTGGTGTCTCTGCAGGCCAGCTCCCGACGGACATCCTCGCATAGACTACAGCGGTAATTGTCGATCAGGGCCCTGTTGCTCCATCCAGCACCGGCAGCCAGGGTCCTAAACTCCGGGGAAAACTCCTGGGCGCTCCTCGTGTCCCGCCTCAGATGGTAGAGGTGCTCACCTGCCGATCTGCCCTCGGGTGGATGGAAACGGCGGGTGAACTCCTCAAAATGTTCCATCGCCGTTTCTCCCTCTCCACACACGGAGCTGGCCCACTCCAGGGTGGACCGTAAACCCTGGCAGTTGGCAGCAATTCCGTCGTACCCCTGTGGCACGGATAGACGGATCCCACTGGGTTCAGGCGGGAAAGGGGTGCTCAGGATAGACCCCTGTTGTGCTGGTGGAGGCGCTGGAAAAACTGTCTCTCCCAGCGGTCCATATTCTGGACAACACGATCCATGGCGGCACTTAGATGGTAAAGCTTCTCCGTATGCTCCTGGACGCGCTCCTCCATCTCCATGGCCGGGGTACCTTCTCCTGCTTCTCCTGCTGACTTCATATATTGGTCAGAGTTTCTGTCACGTCGTGTGTAAGGATGGCAGGGTAGTCAGGCGCAGGATAATCGAACTTGGAGTAGTTTAATAACTTAACAAAAACACAGCTCCAAAGCCGTAGTACATAATAAAAGCAAAGTGGGTACGAGGACCCATCGCGCACCAATACAACCTTCACGAACATGAAAAAACAAACCATCTCTGACAAGGACATGAGGGGAAACAGAGGGTGAAATACACAACAGGTAATGAATGGGATTGGAACCAGGTGTGTAGGGAGACAAGACAAAACCAATGGAAAATTAAAAATGGATCAATGGTGGCTGGAAGACCGGTGACCGCCGAGCACCGCCCGAACAAGGAGAGGCATCGACTTCGGCAGAAGTCATGACAGCAAACCATATACACAATCACTCACACACACTACATTGATACTCCAACACAAACACACATACATACACATTACACACACACTCACACTCACACACACACTTTTACACTCATCATTTGCTGCTGCTACTCTGTTCTTTATTTTAATCGTATTATTATCTATCCTGATGCCTAGTTACTTTACCCTGCCTTCATGTACATATCTACCTCAAATACCTTAATATTATTATTATCTATCCTGATGCCTAGACACTTTACCCTGCCTTCATGTACATATCTACCTCAAATACCTTAATATTATTATTATCTATCCTGATGCCTAGACACTTTACCCTGCCTTCATGTACATATCTACCTCAAATACCTTAATATTATTATTTTCTATCCTGATGCCTAGACACTTTACCCTGCCTTCATGTACATATCTTCATCAAATACCTCATACCCAAGCACATTGATCTGGTACTGGTACTCCCTGTATATAGCTTCATTCTTGTGTATTTTATGTTATTCCTCGTGTTAGTATTTTATTTTTGTGCATTGTTTGGAAGAGCTCGTAAGCAAGCATTTCAAGGTAAAGTCTACACCAGTTGTATTTAGCGCATGTGACAAATGCCATTTTTATTGGATTTGAGCAGAATGAACTGCTGTTGAAATTATAAGTGTAGTACCTCCATTTAGCTATTATCTCCAGAAATCATGGATGACTGAGGACTTTAATTACTCTATGTGGCAACTACAACATTCTTTCCCCATTTTGATTATGTTCCAACAGCTAAAAAAAAAAAAAAAATAGGAAAGACCTATAGTTTTCATAGTAGATCATCAAGCACCCTATCATTTTTTCTGTGCAACAGAGTTCGCTTTTTAATTATATGTTAATAACATCCACATTATGCTTTCTCCTAGACATTGGCCCTGTGTCCATCACCACTGACCCAAAGAAGTTCCAGCAGGATCTGCAGGAGCTGTTTGTCCAAGTGTGTACCAGAACCAAAGCCTGATACAAATTTATAGCTATACCATCTCTGCCAGAACATCCGCCAGACTCCATATGATAGGCTTAACATACTTTATATCAATCTGTAGACCAGGAAGGATATAGAATATACAGGATATGTAGATATGCAGACTGCTTAGAATATGAAGCCAATAGTCTCTACAGTCAATACATTATAAGTTTCTAAACTAAATAGGATTATGGTTAGGCTACACAGCACAGGTCTTTAGACTATGCATAGTGATGCATTTCCTGTTCTTATTGAGGTCCTCAGTGATGGTGTTGGATCAATTGTCTGTGTGTTGTCTTCTCTCAGGGAGGTGGAGACTGTCCAGAGATGAGTATAGGAGCCATAAAGAAGGCCCTGGAGGTGTCTCTACCAGGCTCCTTTATCTACGTGTTCACTGATGCCAGAGCCAAAGACTACCGCCTCAAACGGGACGTACTGCAGCTGGTGCAGCTCCGACAATCACAGGTAATGATTGCACTCTAGAAAATGCTGAGTTGTTTGGTTGACACAACTGCTAGGTTGCAGGTGTTGGGTCACTTAGTTGGGTTGTTTTCTTTAACCTTTAAAAGTCTAGCCCCATAGAAATGCATTAAATAACACATTAATAAATGGCTGATGTAACGGCTGTTTTTGGTGGCGCAGCGTGGTAAGCGCAGCGTGGTAAGTGTTCATATTTTTTATAAAACAACTGAACAAAACGACAAACGAACAGTCCTGTAAGGTGACGAAAAACACTAAACAGAAAATAATCCCCCACAACTAAAATGGGGAAAACAGGCTACCTAAATATGATTCTCAATCAGAGACAATGAACGACACCTGCCTCTGATTGAGAACCATACCAGGCCAAACACATAAACACAACATAGAAAAAAGAACATAGACTACCCACCCCAACTCACACCCTGACCAAACTAACACAAAGACATAATAAAGGAACTAAGGTCAGAACGTGACAGCTGAAAAGACAGTAAAAAAAATAATTTAAAGAAATAAGGTTTTGAAGTGTCTGTCCTATATCTAGGAGAGATATTTTTGACACATATTTAACCCCTTATTTTTGTTATTCTTATTAAACAACATGCTAACTCTAAATCAGTCAGGAGCAAGCCAGGTAGCCTAAGAAGGAACGGAAGTGAATTATTTAGGCTACATTATTATTATTTCGAGGCTATAGCCTGCCATTTAAGAAATCAATTGTGAAGCATTTGTGACACGCTACAGGCTGGAAGCAACACTCAGCATGTCAGCAACACATCAACAACAGCACTTCAAAAACATGGCTATAAATGTTGTAATAAGGCTGTATAAAATTAAATTAATTACTTAGTATTAAATAATAATGAATCAGAAAATGCCTTATTAGACTATACAGTCATTCTACAGTGCCTTTGAATTCACTTTCAGATACACGAGTTTGGCCAGTCTTTGGTTTGAGGATCATGCGGTGAGCTATGCATGCCTAGTTTGTTAATTTAGCCTAGCAGATGCTCTTATATTCCCATGCCCTAATCACTGTCAACACAAATGTATTTTATAACAGCAATATCATGGGAAAAAAAATTATACATTACAAAAAAGTTACAATGGCGTATAGGCCTACAGTACCTGATGATACGCGGCTGCTGTGTTAAACAACAAATTGCTTTTTCTTGAATGAATTGATGATCAGATACTTCAGTTGTAACTGGTTCGGTTGCGCTACAGTTTTACAGTTGATAGACAACTTTATGTTTCAAACTTAGACTATCCTCTTTTTTAACAATAGCCTGCATAGAAATCTAAGTATCTGTGGTGCTGCAGCATACACTCATTCATTGTCATGCTCTGTTGTGATATTAAAACATATTTTACTTGTCTCCGGTCATGCAAAATGACAGAATTGCATGAAATGCGTTTATAAAATAAACATTTCCCTTGGATCGCTAATAACATGATAGATTCATGCAGTGTTTTTATTGTAATGATATCTTTTCACCCATACCCTTGTCCACGATGGTCTGCATATCCACAACCTTCTGGCTACTCTGCCATGTAATGTTTACAAAACGAAGAACAGTTTCTAAAAGTGGATATCTAACTCTCTGGGCTGGGTTTCCCCCAAAAAACATTGTAGCACTAAGATAGTCTTCCGTCCATTTAGTGTCAATGGAATTAAGATGATCTTAATGCTACGATGCTTTTGTGAAACCCTGGTTTGTCCTAGGAGTGAGGGTAAACGATAGGCATGTTCTCTGCTATTGTCACGTTCTGACCTTTATTTCCTTTGTTTTGTCATTATTTAGTATGGTCAGGGCGTGAGTTGGGGTGGGCAGTCTATGTTTGTTTTTCTATGATTTGGGTATTTCTATGTTTCGGCCTAGTATGGTTCTCAATCAGAGGCAGGTGTCATTAGTTGTCTCTGATTGAGAATCATACTTAGGTAGCCTGGATTTCACTGTGTGTTTGTGGGTGATTGTTCCTGTCTCTGTGTTTTGCACCAGATAGGGCTGTTTTGGGTTTTCACATTTCATTGTTTTGTAGTTTATTCATGTATAGTTTTCCTTTATTAAACAAACATGAATCATCACCACGCTGCGTTTTGGTCCGCCTCTACTTCACCCGAAGAAAACCGTTACAGCTATCTTTGTAAGTTTTCAAGGAGGGTCGGGTAAAATATATTTTACTGAATGTAGGGCCATCCATTTTTATTTCAGAGAGGTCAAATTTTCTCCAGGCACCCCTCATTATAAATAACGTACAGTCTCTTACAGAAGTGTACGTGTTCAATAAAAGCCTATATAAATCCCTTTGCTGGGGTGCAGTAAGGTGGCAGATCCTTATTATAATATTCTAGAAGAATGTGGAAAATGCCCCCCAACAATTATACATTTGCAGTATATACAATTAACATAATGAACAGGAATTACTTTTCCGATCACAAGGTGGCCAATAAGATATGTCAGGGCCTACGCCGCCAAGAATTCCTACAGATTATGTTAAAAAATTCCAAGCTAGCAGGTCAATCCCGCATGAAGGTAATAAATACCCAAATGATGGTTAAATTAACCCATGTTTGGGTAATCACACAGCCCAACTAGCTCAGTCAAAATAACCCAGGATGTGTTCCGTCCAATATTTACCCAGCACTGGGTTACCAAAAAACCCAAATTAAGTTGTTTTTCACCCAGCATTTTTTAGAGTGTGATGGCAATGTATGATAACAGTATTCTCATGAAAGTTCAGTAGTAATAACCATCCACCGCTGTCTTCTGTGTGCACCCAGGTTGTGTTTGTGCTGACTGGGGACTGTGGAGACCGCTCTCAGCCTGGGTATAGAGCCTATGAGGAGATCGCTGCCACAAGTTCTGGACAGATCTTCCACCTGGACAAGCAGCAGGTCAATGAGGTGAGTTTCAGAAGAGGAGAGTCATCAAACTCATTTATATACAGTACCCGTCAAAAGTTTGGACACACTTACACATTCAACATTCTACATTTTACGTTGTAGAATAATAGTGAAGACATAAACTATGAAACATATGAAACATATGTAGTAACCAAAAAAGTGTTAAACAAATCAAAATATATTTAAGATTGATTACAGCTTTGCACTCTCAACCAGCTTCACCTGGAATGCTTTTCCAACAGTCTTAAAGGAGTTCCCACTTATGCTGAGCACTTGTTGGCTGCTTTTCCTTCACTCTGCAATCCAACTCATCTCAAACCATCTCAATTGAGGTCAGGTGATTGTGGAGGTCAGGTCATCTGATTCAGCACTCCATCGCTCTCCTTCTTGGTCAAATAGCCCTTACACAGCCTGGAGGTGTGTTGGGTCATCGTCCTGTTGAAAAACAGATGATAGTCCCACAAAGCGCAAACCAGATGGGATGGCGTATCGCTGCAGTATGCTGTGGTAGCCATGCTGGTTAAGTGTGCCCTGTATTCTAAATAAATCACAGACAGTGTCACCAGCAAAGCACCCCCACACCATCACGCCTCCATGCTTCACAGTGGGAACCACATATACAGAGATCATCTATTCACCTACTATGCGTCTCACAAAGTCAAGGTGGTTGGTACCAAAAATCTCAAATTTGGACTCATCAGACCAAAGAACAGATTTCCACCGGTCTAATATCCATTGCTCGTGTTTCTTGGCCCAATCTAGTCTCTTCTTCTTATTGATGTCCTTTAGTAGTGGTTTCTTTGTAGCAATTCCACCATGAAGGCCTGATTCACGCAGCCTCCTCTGAACAGTTGATGTTAAGATGTGTTACTTGAACTCTGTAAAGCATTTATGTGGGCCGCAATTTCTGAGGCTGGTATCTCTAATGAACTTGTGCTCTGCAGCAGAGGTAACCCTGAGTCTTCCTTTCCTGTGGCGGTCCTCATGAGAGCCAGTTTCATCATAGCACTTGATGGTTTTTGCAACTGCACATGAAGAATCTTTCAAAGTTCTTGACAATTTCCGAATTGACTGACCTCATGTCTTATAGTAATGATGGACTGTCGTCTCTTTACTTATTTGAGCTGCTCTTGCCATAATATGGACTTGGTCTTTTACCAAATAGGACTACTGTGTTCCTGCCTTGTCACAACACAACTGATTGGCTCAAACACATTAAGAAGGAAAGAAATTCCACAAATGAACTTTTAATTGAAATGCATTCCAGGTGACTACCTCATGAAGCTAGTTGTTGAGAGAATGCCAAGAGTGTGCAAAGCTGTCATCAAGGCAAAGGGAGACTACTTTGAAGAATCTCAAATATAAAATATATTTTGATTTGTATAACACATTTTGGTTACCACATGATTCCATATGTGTTACTTCATAGTTTTGATGTCTTCACTATTATTCTACAATGTAGAAAATAGTAAAACATTTAAAACAGGGGTGTCAAAGTCAAATGGACGGAGGGCCAAATAAAAAAATCAGCTACAAGACGAGGGCCGGACTGTTCGAATGTTCATTGAAAAATTTTTAAATGACGCATATAGTCTAGTGAACCTAATTGAACCTACTGAAAACCTAACAAATATATTACAATATGATCAGATAAATAAAGCAATATTTTCTTATGGCTCTGTCAGTAATCTTTAATTTTCAACAGACACAAAAGACAAATTTCCTTTATATAAATATCCCCATAACATGAACATTAAATGAAAGAAACCGGTATTCAAGGCACCATCAGTAGACTATATTTTCTATTTTAGCAAAAGTGGGCTAAATTTACTTCAAAGAAAAAACAATAATAGCAATTTTCTATCATCCACTCAACTGAAATATTTTTAAAATATAATTGGATTGAAATACAAAAAAATAAAGTGCAAAAATCTATTAATCAAAAACAACACTTTGTTTAAGGAGAAGTAACATGCAGTGAAAACAAATATTAAATTTTAACTTTTAAACTTGAACTGAGTAAAAACTCTAAATATGTGATTGCACAGTAATGTTCACTTGTTTGAGGTTGAGGGTGATACTTGGTGGTGTCCCATCTTTTCCACAAGTTCATCAATGTTCGGGGTAAGGCTCTGAGCTGAAGAAATCCTCAGAATTGAGTGGAGGTGTTCAGCAGTAAGTCGACTTCTGTGTGATGTTTTGTTCAGGTTCATCAAAGAAAACAGTTGTTCACACAGGTATGTGCTGCCAAACATAGACAACGTTTGAGCAGCCTGGATGCGCAGCTGGGGCATTGTGCCGGGGAGGAAACGGGCGAACTCCGCAGCACCCACTGCCGCATATTTTGCCCTCAGTGCATCATTGCATTGGAGGTCAATCAACTCCATTTGGAGGTTTGGTGGTGAGCTTTCCACGTCAACAGCAAATGGGTTACCGAGCAGTTCCAACCTGCTTTTTTGTGCTTCAAAGTCAGCAAATCGGCGTCGAAAGTCAGCGGCAAGCATACCTATTTTATCAGCCAACTGTGTGCTCGGGAACGCACTGGTAGAGAGCTTCTCTTTCATGGTCTG
Source organism: Oncorhynchus clarkii lewisi (assembly GCF_045791955.1). Classification (NCBI taxonomy): domain Eukaryota; kingdom Metazoa; phylum Chordata; class Actinopteri; order Salmoniformes; family Salmonidae; genus Oncorhynchus; species Oncorhynchus clarkii. Next base: position 15,509,666 of record NC_092176.1, read on the forward strand.
GCAGCTGGGAAAGTGGCTCAAATTTTCTTTCCGCATCTGCGTCTCCCACAGAGTCAGTTTGGTTTTAAATGCCTTCACTGTACTGTACATATCAGAGATGACACGATCCCGACCCTGCAGCTGCAAGTTTATTGCATTCAGATGACTCGTAATGTCACACAGAAAAGCCATTTCACACAGAAACATTTCGTCTCGGAGTTGTGTTGTGTCTTTCCCTTTGCTGTCCAAGAACAGACAAATCTCCTCACGAAGCTCGAAACATCTTTGAAGCACCTTTCCCTGGCTTAGCCATCGCACCTCTGTGTGATAAGGCAAATCACCATGCTCCGTTTCTAACTCCGTCAGAAATGCCTTGAACTGGCGGTGGTTCAAACCTTTGGCTCTGATAAAGTTAACTGTGCGCGTGATGATGCTCATTACATGCTCCATTTTCAAGGCTTTACCGCACAACGCTTCCTGGTGTATGATACAATGATAAGCTGTCAGCTCACCTGTCGCGTTTTCCTCTTGCATCTTTTCCCGTATCTTCGCCACCAGTCCGCTCCTGTGTCCACACATCGCAGGTGCTCCGTCGGTTGTCAAACCCACGAGTTTTTCCCAAGGCAGCTCCATCTCATTTACACATCTTGACACCTCTTCATACAAATCATGCCCCGTAGTTGTGCCATGCATAGGACGTAAAGCCAAAAACTCCTCTGTCACGCTTAGGTTGGAGTCCACTCCGCGGATGAAAATTGACAACTGGGCAATGTCAGAAATGTCGGTGCTCTCATCCACAGCCAAGGAATATGCAATAAAATCTTTTCCCTTTTTCACAAGCTGCTCTTTTAGATTGATGGACAACTGGTCTACTCTCTCGGCAATGGTGTTTCTGCTCAGACTCACATTTAAAAAGAGTTGCCTTTTTTCTGGGCAAACTTCGTCACAAACTTTAATCATGCAGTTTTTGATGAAATCCCCCTCCGTAAATGGCCGGGCTGATTTAGCGATCTCTTCTGCCAAAATAAAACTGGCCTTGACAGCAGCCTGGCCTTGTGATTTGGCTTTTTTGAACAGAGCCTGTCGAGATTTGAGGCCTCGTTTTAATTCCTCTGCCTTTTGTAGCCTTTGTTCCATGTCCATATTCTTGTTTTTGTCCGCGTGTTTCGTTTCATAATGTCGTCTCAGATTATACTCTTTCAGTACCGCCACACTTTCTCCACACAGAAGACACACAGGTTTTCCAGCTACCTTCGTGAACATATACTCCGACTCCCACCTTGTTTGAAACCCCCGGTTCTCAGTATCCACCTTCCGTTTTGCCATTTTTGATGGGTATCTGAAAGTTAATTTTACTGTGATGCTGACGACTGCTGTGCCAATAAATATTGAAATGAAGCAGCCTACTGCTCGGTGCGTCACCTTTGCATTGTGGGAAATGTAGTATTGGTGCGTGTAAAAGATCTGCGGGCTGCCGGCTTGCTGCGGGCCGGTTCTAATAATAAATCAAGATCATCCCAGGGGCCGTAAAAAACCTTCTTGCGGGCCGGATGTGGCCCGCGGGCCTTGACTCTGACATATGTGATTTAAAACATCTTGAATGATTAGGTGTGTCTAAAATTTGGACTGGTACTGTATATTTTTTCAATCACACTCATGAGGGTGTGCTGAGTCAATGGTCAACCATAAGTGTGATTTTTCTGTAAGAATTGTAGGTTTTTAGTCTCTTCAGGACATCTGTTTAAAAAATACAGGCAGGTTCAAATGAACACATGGTGTATGGAGAATATTTTATATGTAAAAGCAGTCGAAAGAATAGCAATATGAACCCGATATCACTCATACATGTAATCATAGTGTATTGTATTGACACACATCAAATATTTTTACAGTGCATATTAATCGTACCAGGAACTATATAATAGTGGTGAGTGATGACTTTATCTCAGCATGTAACTGAACCACAAATCTTGGAAACCTAAGTCAACGGAGCTCAATAACTCACAGTCAAACTTAAAACAAGACAGAGTTTCCTTTGGGAGAGACACTGGTATCCTGTCATCAGAGGAGACTGGAAGGTGGCCCACTGAACCCCTGAACCCAGCTCTCTATGTGTGTTTTTATGTGTTTCTGCCTTTCTTTCAAATAATTTCGGCCTTTATGTATTCATCTGGTTCTAATAACACTTCATAACCTCCACAGTTCATTGAGGAATGTTTGAATGTCAGAACCACATAGCAGGGCATAGCTGTGCAACAGTATAATGGTTAATAATGAAGAGCTGTGGGACTACATTCACACCATCAACAGAAAAAAGTCCTCTCATCGTGGGCCCCAGCTGGCCAGAGTGTGGATAGTGCTAGACCAGGTTGGATTGCCTTTACATGTTTTAAAGTGACCACTCTCACCTTTCAAATGTTATGCTAATTGACAAGCTCTCCACTCATTTAGCAAGGATCAACAGAACTACAATCCTATATCAGATGTACAGTACTCCTGGGTGGCATGGTATCACTGAATTCATTTAAATCCTTTAATCCTTGGAAACTGCATACCTCAAATCTAACTAAAATCTCCCCTCTTAATATCAGTTTAATAAAGTGTGGCCAAATCAAATATACACAATCTTTTGTGGTCTCGGGCAGAGATGTGGAGAGAAAACAGACTGCTTATTTTACTCTCTAACACCAGGATATGGTCTGTCATGGCGTCCCTCTTTCTTTCCAACACAGCTGCCCTCTTTAGCTGGCTCCAAATCCATACACAACAGCTCATTGTGAAACCTTGTGTGTTACACTCCTTAAACTCTTAATACTTAACTTGTTGTAATCACGGGAGCAATCTGTCAGTAAGCCCTCGGGCAGAAAAAGAACACTAATGCGCTGTTTAAAACCTCTTAAGGATCTGCCCCTTTTTTTTCCATTTTTTTTGCCTATAATGACATACCCAAATCTAACTGCCTGTAGCTAAGGCCCTGAAGCAAGGATATGCATATTCCTGGTACCATTTGAAAGGAAACACGTTGAAGTTTGTGGAAATGTGGAAGGAATGTAGGAGAATAACACACAATAGATCTGGTTTAAAATGTCTATATCTTTTAAATATTTCACCTTTATTTAACCAGGTTGGCTAGTTGAGAACAAGTTCTCATTTGCAACTGCGACCTGGAATAGATAAAGCAAAGCAGTTCGACACACAACAACACAGAGTTACACATGGAATAAACAAACATACAATCAATAATACAGTAGAATAATCTATATACAGCATGTGCAAATGAGGTAGGATAAGAGAGGCAAGGCAATAAATAGGCCATGGTGGCAAAGCAATTACAATATAGCAATTAAACACTAGAATGGTAGGATGTGCAGAAGATGAATGTGCAAGTTGAGACACTGGGGTGCAAAGGAGCAAGATACATAAATACAGTATGGGGATGAGGTAGAGTGGATGAGTTATTTACAGATGAGCAATGTACAGGTGCAGTAATCTGTGAGCTGCTCTGACAGCTGGTGCTTAAAGCTAGTGAGGGAGGTAAGAGTCTCCAGCTTCAGAGATTTTTGCAGTTCTTTCCAGTCATTGGCAGCAGAGAACTGTAAGGTGAGGCGGCCAAAGGAAGAATTGGCTTTGGGGGTGACCAGTGAGATATACTTGCTGGAGCGCGTGCTACGGGTGGGTGCTGCTATGGTGACCAGTGAGCTGAGATAAGGCGGGGCTTTACCTAGCAGAGACTTGTAGATGACCTGGAGCCAGTGGGTTTGGCGACGAGTATGAAGCGAGGGCTAGCCAACGAGATCATACAGGTCGCAGTGGTGGTAGTATATGGGGCTTTGTTGACAAAACGGATGGCACTGTGATAGACTGCATCCAATTTGTTGAGTAGAGTGTTGGAGGCTATTTTGTAAATGACATCGCCGAAGTCGAGGATCGGTAGGATGGTCAGTTTTACGAGGGTATATTTGACAGCATGAGTGAAGGATGCTTTGTTGCGAAATAGGAAGCCGATTCTAGATTTAATTTTGGATTGGAGATGTTTAATGTGAGTCTGGAAGGACAGTTTACAGTCTAACCAGACACCTAGGTATTTGTAGTTGTCCACATGTTCTAAGTCAGAACCGTCCAGAGTAGTGATGCTGGACGGGCGGGCAGGTGCGGGCAGCGATTGGTTGAAGAGCATGCATTTAGTTTTACTTGCATTTAAGAGCAGTTGGAGGCCACGTAAGGAGAGTTGTATGGCATTGAAGCTCATCTGGAGGTTAGTTAACACAGTGTCCAACGAAGGGCCAGAGGTATACAGAATGGTGTTGTCTGCGTAGAGTTGGATCAAAGAATCACTAGCAGCGAGAGCGACATCATTGATGTATACAGAGAAAAGAGTCAGCCCGAGAATTGAACCCTGTGGCACCCCCATTGAGCCTGCCAGAGGTCCGGACAACAGGCCCCCCAATTTGACATACTGAACTCTATCGGAGAAGTAGTTGGTTAACCAAGCGAGGCAATCATTTGAGAAACCAAGGCTGTTGAGTCTGCCAATAAGAATGTTGTGATTGACAGAGTCGAAAGCCTTAGCCAGGTCAATGAATACGGCTGCACAGTAATGTCTCTTATCGATGGGGATTATGATATCGTTTAGGACCTTGAGCGTGGTTGAGGTGCATCCATGACCAGCTCTGAAACCAGATTGCGTAGTGGAGAAGGTACGGTGAGATTCGAAATGGTCGGTAATCTGTTTGTTAACGTGGCTTTCAAAGACCTTAGAAAGTCAGGGTAGAATAGATATAGGTCTGTAGCAGTTTGGGTCTAGAGTGTCTCCCCTTTGAAGAGGGAGATGACCGCGGCAGCTTTCCAAACTATGGGAATCTCAGACGATACGAAAGAGAGGTTGAACAGGCTAGTAATATGGGTTGCAATAATTTCGGCAGATCATTTTAGAAAGAGAGGGTCCAGATTGTCGAGCCCGGCTGATTTGTAGGGGTCCAGATTTTGCAGCTCTTTCAGAACATCAGCTATCTGGATTTGGGTGAAGGAGAAGTGGGGGAGGTTTGGGCGAGTTGCTGTGGGGAGCGCAGGGCTGTTGACCGGGGTAGGGGTAGCCAGGTGGAAAGCATGGCCAGGCGTAGAAAAATGCTTATTGTGGACTTATCGATAGTGACAGTGTTTCTTAGCCTCATTGCAGTGGGCAGCTGGGAGGAGGTGCTCTATTATCCATGGACTTTAGAGTGTCGCAGAACTTTTTTGAGTTTGTACTACAGGATGCAAATTTCTGTTTGAAAAAGCTAGCCTTAACTTTCCTAACTGCCTGTCTATATTTGTTCCTAACTTCCCTTATAAGTTCCCTAAAAGTTCCCTTCCCTAACAGCATATCACGGGGGCTATTCGATGCGAATGCACTAATGGTAAAAGATAATACAAAGGAAAAAACAACCGTTCTTTTGATTTTTTTTTGTACCATCATCTTTGAAGTGCAAGAGAAAGGCCATATTGTATTTTTCCAGCCCAGGTGCAATATACATTTTGCCCACTAGATGTCAGCAGTGTATGTGCAAAGTTTTAGACTGATTCAATGAACCATTGCATTTCTGTTCAAAATGTTGTATCAAGACTGCCCAAATATGCCTAATTTGTACATCAATAACTTTTTATGTTAAAAATTGTGCACTCTCCTCAAACAATAGCATGGTATTATTTCACTGTAATAGCTACTGTAAATTGAACAGTGCAGTTAGAAGAACAAGAATTTAATTTAATTTAATGTGTCTATGTCCTGGGAAATGTTCTTGTTGCTTACAACCTCATGCTAATCGCATTAGCCTACGTTAGCTCAACCATCCCGTGGAAGGGATCCCTATCCCGAAGAATTCAACTTGAATTCTGGTCGTAATGGTCATGGAGGCCATCCTCAATTTTCAGTGTGAGAGGGATGTGAGAGGGCTGAGAACCTGGCCAAGAGAAATCTTTCTGGGCTCTGGGAGGTTTCATCTATGCTCTAATCCGTGCGCATGGATGATGTCTGTTCTGTTGCGTGAGTCGACCATGAGCTCATGGGTTATTGCTGTCCATCTATAAACTACTCTAGGCTGTTTATGATCACCTTGTCAGCAGCCTGGCTAATGCATGTTCGTGTCTCTGTGTTTCAACTCCACACGCACTCCTCACTGAAGTGGCTGGACTTCCTTCCATAAAATAAGTAACATTGGCCCAATGGTTTCCTCATCAGGTGGGCCCAGTAGTGAGTTAATGGGACAGGGGTTTTTGTTAAAAGATCAATTAAATCCACTTAATCCGTATCCTCTGTCGTGTTCCTGATGTTAGTGAAAAAAGCCAGTCTCTGTAGTCTAGACCTGCTTTCAGAAACAGGAAGACAGATGTGGTAGACTCTTGCTTGTTGTCTGGGGGAGAGGCAAGGCAGGTGTTTTGAGGTTCCCATCCAATAGGAGAACGGGGGTCCATCTGGGACTGATTTGGCCTAATAGCCTGGTTCCTGGCACCCCGTCTTCTCTCTCACAGTGATGGTGGTAGCGGCTTAACCCCAGAGCCGGAGTTGGGAGACCCCTGTGTGCAAGGAGGGCTGTGGTCTATAGGTTCCCCAACCACTATGGGAGAAACATTCAAGCGGTCTGCTGGGTGGTTTCAAAGGGGCATGAGGAGGAGGAGGAATCCCTGTAGAAAACAACCTAGCTGGAAGATGAAAAGAACCGTGTATCTCCTCAGCCTTAGCGGACCTTCCTCCTTGCTCTAGTCCTAAAATAGCAGAGGTACTTCTTCCTGACACAACACCACGTGCCTGTTCAGTCGAGACACGGCAGATGAGGTTTCAAAGACCCGTCGATCCTCTGGATTCCCCATGAATCAGGCAGGGAGCGGCTGGTGCAGCAGCAGAACGCAGCATGTTCCTCGAGTCACACCTTGGCCAGACCAAACAACATCAGCTCTATCTGTGTCTCCCCTGTCCCCCATGTCCCACACTAACAAATAATGGTTCTAAATTGTACCAGATAGGGGATCTTTGGCTTGTAACCACAGCAAAACCCTTTTTGGTGCTATATAGAATGCTTTTTTGAAGGTTCAATAAAAAACCATGCTCATAAGGTTCTAAATGGAACCTGTATGGTGCTACAAAGAACCCTTTCTAAGGTTCTATAAACAACCATTAAAAAATGTTCTATGTAACACCAAAAAAAACATATCCACTATGGTTACAACCCTTTTCTCAATCAGAAAGGTTCTTTGTAGATCCTTTTTTTATTCCGGTCTGACAAATTATATTGATAAAATTTCATAGGTGTTATTATTGCGTTAATTGACAAGTTGAAACAAGTGCGCTATATCTGGAACAGCTGGGGGTTCCCTGATGAGAGAATTGAAAACCACTGACTGATTTAGTCAACTGTTCTCAATTGACTTAAGGCCATGCATTCGTTTTTCACAAGACACCATCACTGGCCATAGTCATATGTAATGCATAATGGCATAACACAACATATTAAATAAACTGGAATGTTCTCATGGTTGCACAAAAAGCGCTGTGTGTAAACCACACCCCCAAATATTAAAATGAGCTGCCTCCCATACATTTTAATTAGCACTAAAAGAGCTGTAAAGAACCTTTGATGACCTCAAAGGGTTATTTGAGTCATTAGATTTCCACAGAACCATCACCCATCCCAAAGAACCATTGAGGAACCCTAATGTTTTAGTTTGTAAGTCTTTGGGGAGATCTCCCTAGGTGCTTGAGATGAAATATACACCGGTTTGAGGCAGATGTACAGTAGGTCACTCTATAGCAGTTTCCTGCTCTGCTGGGGATGGCAGCACATGTGGCAGAAATTACAGCTGTTTCCAGTTGTAAACTCAGAGAGGAACTAGCTGCTGTCAGCACCCAGTGGGCCAGCTTGGCTCACTCCAATCTTCTCCATTATTCCTAAATATATTAAGATGTGTTGAATAAGCCCCATTTCTCAGAGGGGCCACTGAAGTAATGTTTTCTGTTTGTTTTATTATAGATACAATGCAACCATAATGTCTGTACTCACGAGACCATAGTTGCTTGTTAAGCACTTGAAAGATGGAAAAATGATGATCCGGTCAGAAAAAATCGATTCAGTTATACAACGGGTTCTTCTCTTCTTTTCCTGTAAAGGGGAAAGGACACATTCTTTTTTCTTCTGAATCCTAACCACCAGTATGATTTCACCTAGAGGGTTGAGTATATAATCAAACATTGAAATTCTACCTGTCAAATATTCTACAGTAATAGTCAAGGGGAAAAGTATTCTCAGTGATGATTACTCCTGAAATGTATTGTAATAAAGCCCCCCAGGCTTATTTTAGACTCAGCGGAAGCCAGGCATTGGTTAATCTGTTCTCTGAGAATAAGTAATTACCCTCATATCAGAGTGAAGCCTCCATAATCCCATCAACCCAAGACCAGACCAGTCCTCTCAGGCCATGTCTGCTATTTAAAACCCAACCAATATGTAGGGTTCGGGAGTAACAGAATACATGTAGCCTAATGGATGACAAAAAAAATCAGATTACATATACTTTTGAAAAAGTAGATACGTACTTCCAGAATTACTTTAAAATTCAGAAAGGATGTCTGCGGGAATTTGGCGAAAAAAATATTGGCCTCTGTTTTCTCAATGATATTCAAATTAGCTTTGAAAAAATGCCTGCTTTAAATTTGTTCTGACTGAGCGAGAGTGACCAGAAATCAGAGACCACTATGATGACACATAATGCATTTGATGGATCGCAGGAAAAGAGCAGGAATAGGCTTTTGTCAACTACAGTACAAGCAATGTCATCCAATGGTGCGAATGCAAACAGAGCAAAACGAGAGATTATATTGGACAAATTCAGGTAGGTCCCTCCCCGTTTCTTTCCGTCTGCTTCCATTTAAGAAACGTTTTGCAACAGAATCGGCTGCAAATTATCAAATCAAACTATATTCGTCACAATACACACACAATGCAGATGTTATTGCGGAGTAGCTAAATGCGGGTTGTTCCTAGCTCCAACAGTGCAATAGTATCTAACAATTCACAACAATACACACACATCTAAAAGTAATAGAATGGAATTAAGAAATATATAAATATTAGGACGCGCAATGTCGGAATCGAGATATCAAAGCGTACCACAAAAACGTAAACAATACATTTTTCACATGCAAATACCACTTTTGGGAGTGCTCAAAGCATCATCGTGAAGCAATGAGCCCAATCAGTCTATCATAAACAACAGAGTAGGCTAATTATTCCATAGTTTTGGGGTTATACTCAGGTAAAACAATTTGACTAATCTATATTTCCATATTTCTAAGTTCTATTTTTGAAGACAAGGGGTGTTATATTAATTGGAATGACTGAAAATATGACTGTCTTGTTGTTTTTTATGTAAAGATATGGCCTAATCATATTATTATCTGTAGTAGAAAGCAGTGAAGCCTGCAAAATCAATCCATTAAGTAAAATGCATTGTCCATTTATGGACAGCTATGTAAACTGCAACACTAAGGTAACCTGCCTAAATGACTACTGACCCGTAGCGCTCACGTCTGTAGCCATGAAGTGCTTTGAAAGGCTGGTCATGGCTCACATCAACACCATTATCCCAGAAACCCTAGACCCACTTCAATTTGCATACCGCCCTAACAGATCCACAGATGATGCAATCTCTATTGCACTCCACACTGGCCTTTCCCACCTGGATAAAAGAAACCTATGTGAGAATGCTATTCATTGACTACAGCTCAGCGTTCAACACCAGAGTGCTCTCAAAGCTCATCAATAAGCTAAGGACCCTGGGACTAAACACCTCCCTCTGCAACTGGATCCTGGACTTCCTGACAGGCCTCCCCCAGGTGTTAAGGGTAACAACACATCTGCCACGCTGATCCTCAACACAGGGGCCCCTCAGGGCTGCATGCTTAGTCCCCTCCTGTACTCTCTGTTCACTCATGACTGCACGGACAGTCACAACTCCTACACCATCATTAGGTTTGCTGATGACACAACAACACTCACCGACAATGACGAGACAGCCTATAGGGAGGAGGTCAGAGACCTGTCCGTGTGGTGCTAGGACAACAACCTCTCCCTCAACGAGTTGAGTTTTTACCAAAAAGTTATATTTTGGTTTCATGTGACCATATGACATTCTCCCAATCTTCTTCTGGATCATCCAAATGCTCTCTAGCAAACTTCAGACGGGCCTGGACATGTACTGGCTTAAGCAGGGGGACACTTCTGGCACTGCAGGATTTGAGTCCCTGGCGGCGTAGTGTGTTACTGAGAGTAGGCTTTGTTACTTTGGTCCCAGCTCTCTGCAGATCATTCACTAGGTGGTTCTGGGATTTTTGCTCACCGTTCTTGTGATCATTTTGACCCCACGGGGTGAGATCTTGCGTGGAGCCCCAGATAGAGGGAAATTATCAGTGGTCTTGTATGTCTTCCATTTCCTAATAATTGCTCCCACAGTTGATTTCTTCATACCAAGCTGCTTACCTATTGCAGATTCAGTCTTCCCAGCCTGGTGCAGGTCTACAATTTTGTTTCTGGTGTCCTTGGACAGCTCTTTGGTCTTGGCCATAGTGGAGTTTGGAGTGTGACTGTTTGAGGTTGTTCAAACAGGTGCCATTAATACAGGTAACGAGTGGAGGACAGAGGAGCCTCTTAAAGAAGAAGTTACAGGTCTGTGAGAGCCAGACATCTTGCTTGTTTGTAGGTGACCAAATACCTATTTTCCACCATAATTTGCAAATAAATGAATTAAAAATCCTACAATGTGATCTTCTGGATTTTTTTTCTCTCATTTTGTCTGTCATAGTTGAAGTGTACCTATGCTGAAAATTACAGGCCTCTCTCATCTTTTTAAGTGGGAGAACTTGCACAATTGGTGGCTGACTAAATACTTTTTTGCCCCACTGTATATAGTCTAGTCTAAGTCACAGACCTCCCCTGTCTAGTCTGTCCTCTAGCTGTGTGGGGTGTGCTGCTATCTTGCTGAGATTAAGTCTTCTCTTCTGCCAGGTCTTGAAGTGGGTGGAGGAGACAGTGCAGGCCCTGAAGGTTCACCTGCTCTCTTCCAATCATGACAGCGCTCAGGAGAACCAGTGGGAGGTGCCCTTTGACCCCAGCCTGAAGGAGGTCACTGTGTCACTTAGTGGGCCAGCCCCTCAGATCGAGCTCAGGGATCCCCTTGGTACATCATGCTTTCATTATGTATTTTCTCTGTATAGATAGCAAATAACTTGAGAATACTTGAGAATAATACTATATGTCCATCAGTGGAGAATGCTGAGGGGAGGATAGCTCATAATAATGGCTGGAAAGGAGCTTGTGGTTTCCACTCCAGCCATTACCATGAGCCTGTTCTCCCCATTAAGGTGCCACCAATCTCCTGTGATATCCATTTTGCTGAATACAATTTTGAAATTATATTGTTATGTCTCAATTGCTTAGGTCGCACTGTTAGAGTGGAGGAGGGCCTCACAGAGCTGCTGAATATTCCAAACTCTGCCCGTGTTGTCAACCTGAAGTTCCCCCGACCTGGAGCCTGGACTCTGAACGTACTGTATAGTAGATCCTCCTGATGTGATCATCCTGTATTGAGAATGAGATAACTGCTTTAGTCACCTCTGAGACAAAATACAACAACTGAATGTCCTGTCTATGTCCAGGTGGGCTGCGGTGGCCGCCACACTCTGAGAGTTACAGGGGTCAGTAATCTGGACTTCCGGGCTGGGTTCTCCAGTATACCAGTGTCTGAGTTCAACCATACCAGGGAGAGACCCATCAAAGGTAATGTGTGCATGCAATTTTATTTCTTTGTATGTATACGTGATTGCATTGAATAACGTTGGGCTCCCCTCCCCTTCCAAAGGAGTTCCAGCCCATGTGCTGTTGAAGTGTACAGGACTGAAGCCCCCAGGTCAGCTGAGTCACATGGAGTTAGTTTCAGGTTCAGGACGCTCCCTACGCACCCTCCCCGTGCCTCTGCCCTCTGACAGTGGCAGCCGAGGACTCTGGAGTGTCCCAAAATTTCGCACTCCTTCCCAAAGCTTCTTCCTCAAGGTGACAGGGAAGGATGATGAAGGATACCCCTTCCAGAGGTTGTCCAGTGTCTCCTACACAAACATCATCCCAGGTAAGAGATCCCTCTCCTCAGTGTCCTCCCTAGTGTCTCCAAGACAGACCTAGTCCTTTGTGTGACCTTTTCCCTCCTCTCTTTTTTGTCATGACAAAGATCCCCCAGCAGTGAGCATGCCCAAGGTGGTGAACGGCTTTTATATGCAGCCCACTATGATTGGCTGTTCGGTAGAGAGCGACGTTCCCTATAGGCTGAAGTTCACCAGGAGTGGCGTTGCTATTGGGGAGGAGAAGTTGTACCAGTGAGTCTCCGTCTGTTCTGTTTGTTGAACACACTATAACACACTGTAACACACTGTAACACTCTATAACACACTATAACACACTATGAACACACTATAACACACTAGCACACTATAACACACTATAACACTTGACTTGCCCTCCTTTTGGATGGAACAGCCATATGCATTCAATACCCGCTGTAAAACAGCTAATTAGGTCATGGGGTATGACACAGTGTACTGTTTGCAGTTACCAGCTCTGCAAGACATTATTGCCGATAGACTCGGTTGACTTTTATTGCTGCATCAATCAGGAGACGGGTATACACAGTGGATTTTGTGTACATTACGCATTCGATTGTGTCATCTTGGAAACTTAACAAAGTATTATTTTTTTCTCCCTCTGTTCTGACACTCTGTTTTGAATTACATACATGAAATAATGCCGACCTCTGACGAATGGTATTCGCTGTGTCTCTGTGCCAGAGAGGCTAATTTGTCAATGGTGTAAGACAGTATCATGTTCCCATCATCACTCATCTGCCAGCTAACTGTTCATGTGACTCAGGTTCTCTGGCAAAGCATTTTGGGAAATTCCACATGCCTCAGGTGAGGATGAGGGTCCGTACGAGTGCATCGCTCAGAGCAGCGCAGGACTCAGACGAGCGCTCACACAGCTGACCGTGAGAGGTATGTCAGAACACACACACACACACACACACACACACACACACAGTCACACACACAGTCACAGTCACAGTCACAGATCACTTACAGTACCGTAGCTAGTCAAAGCTTTCCAAAATACTTATCTTATTTATATATTGCTGATTTAAATACCACTTTGAAACAAAACATGTAATTCCAAATGTTTACATTGACAGTAAAATGAACTGTTTTGTCCCTGCTCATAGTGTGTTGTTTGTCTCACTGTGTTGACTGTGCTTCCCATGAGACAGAGCCTCCTCCGGTGCTGAAGGCCCCACTGAACGTGAGCTCTACAGTGGGGGCTGTGGCTGTGATGGCCTGCCAGGTGGAGGGCTCCATGCGCCACAACCTGACTTGGCAGCGGGCAAGTCTCACTATCTTGGCCCACTCCGGGAGGGTCAGGGTCCTGCCCAACTCCTTCCTGGAGATCAATGAGGTGCAGCCCCAGGATGCCGGCCAGTACCAGTGTGTGGCCACCAATGCCAAAGGAGACAGCCGAGTCACAGTGTGGCTGCTCGTCTCAGGTACTGTAGCTCACCGCACTCCAACCACACTGTACTGATCATCTGCTTAAACACTAAACACATCCTCTATACCTCCTCCAGGCCTCTGGCATCTGCTTTCCATTACTGCCTTAGTAGCATGACTGGCCCCATCTTATTGTATTGATACATTTTTTATCTATTTCTCCAGAAACGCTCCCAGTCAGAACATGTTTCAAATCAGCCCAATTGATGCAAGTCGAAAATTGCAGCTTCTATGATGGGCATGAACTCAGATGCTTGTAATGCGTTTGCAAAGGACAAACAAATTTGAAACGTGTCTCTGACTGTGATCCGCTGTGATCATGATGTCAGGCCCCCCTGGTCAATCACGCTCTGCCCCCAGACTAGCAGAGGTTTTTACCACTGCCTAGCCATGATCAGCTCTGCCTGTAATAAATTATTACTCATACAAACATGACTGGGACATGAGTCATCAGCTCTTTCCTATGGATCCTCTCTGTCTCTCTGCAGAGGCCCCTTCTGTGGTAGTCAGACCCCAGAGACAAGCCTTCTCCAGGGGGTCTGAGGTCCGCCTCGTCTGCACAGCAGCCGGCTCCCCCCCTCCGCAGCTCTTCTGGAGTCATGGAAACATGTTCCTCCCTAATCGGCCAAGGTAAAGGAACTCTTAGCCCACTCAACACCTACACGACAGCAGCTGCAGAGAGTTGTTTGATTCTATTTTAACAGTTTCCCATGAATATACAAATGTCACATCTCGTGTGCTTAATTTTACAGTTTCAGCTAACCACAAACTACATTATTCCCGATTTTTGGTAAATGTACGTGATCTGGCTGCCAAAAAATACATTTTCAAAAGAGATTGGATATACTTGGACATCAAGTGATGAATTTCACCAAGACACATGTATTTGTAATCATCTAAATCAATTAAAATGAATTCCCATGACTGATGTCTGTCTTACACAATACAGGATGAGTATATCCAACCACGGAGGTCTAACAATCAGAGATGCCCTCCCCGAGGATGCTGGGAACTACACCTGCCTGGCAACCAACGAGGCTGGAACTGCCACTCAGACTGTGTCTCTCAATTATGCAGGTGGGTAGAGATGTCATATCAGTTCCAGTCCTATTATAGGTTGAGTGAGATACCACTATAAAGGCTATGATGTGGGCTTTCCATTTAAAGACTAGTTCTTTACCACTTTCAAACCACGCATATACACTGCTCCAAAAAATAAAGGGAACACTTAAACAACACAATGTAACTCCAAGTCAATCACACTTCTGTGAAATCAAACTGTCCACTTAGGAAGCAACACTGATTGACAATAAATTTCACATGCTGTTGTGCAAATGGAATAGACAACAGGTGGAAATTATAGGCAATTAGCAAGACACCCCCCCATAAAGGAGTGGTTCTGCAGATGGTGACCACAGACCACTTCTCAGTTCCTATGCTTCCTGGCTGATGTTTTGGTCACTTTTGAATGCTGGCGGTGCTTTTACTCTAGTGGTAGCATGAGACGGAGTCTACAACCCACACAAGTGGCTCAGGTAGTGCAGCTCATCCAGGATGGCACATCAATGCGAGCTGTGGCAAGAAGGTTTGCTGTGTCTGTCAGCGTAGTGTCCAGAGCATGGAGGCGCTACCAGGAGACAGGCCAGTACATCAGGAGATGTGGAGGAGGCCGTAGGAGGGCAACAACCCAGCAGCAGGACCGCTACCTCCGCCTTTGTGCAAGGAGGAGCAGGAGGAGCACTGCCAGAGCCCTGCAAAATTACCTCCAGCAGGCCACAAATGTGCATGTGTCTGCTCAAACAGTCAGAAACAGACTCCATGAGGGTGGTATGAGGGCCTGACGTCCACAGGTGGGGGTTGTGCTTTACAGCCCAACACCGTGCAGGACGTTTGGCATTTGCCAGAGAACACCAAGATTGGCAAATTCGCCACTGGCGCCCTGTGCTCTTCACAGATGAAAGCAGGTTCACACTGAGCACATGTGACAGATGTGACAGAGTCTGGAGACGCCGTGGAGAACGTTCTGCTGCCTGCAACATCCTCCAGCATGACCGGTTTGGCGGTGGGTCAGTCATGGTGTGGGGTAGCATTTCTTTGGGGGGCCGCACAGCCCTCCATGTGCTCGCCAGAGGTAGCCTGATTGCCATTAGGTACCGAGATGAGATCCTCAGACCCCTTGTGAGACCATATGCTGGTGCAGTTGGCCCTGGGTTCCTCCTAATGCAAGACAATGCTAGACCTCATGTGGCTGGAGTGTGTCAGCAGTTCCTGCAAGAGGAAGGCATTGATGCTATGGACTGGCCCGCCCGTTCCCCAGACCTGAATCCAATTGAGCACATCTGGGACATCATGTCTCGCTCCATCCACCACAGACTGTCCAGGAGTTGGCCACCTCATCAGGAGCATGCCCAGGCGTTGTAGGGAGGTCATATAGGCACGTGGAGGCCACACACACTACTGAGCCTCATTTTGACTTGTTTTAAGGACATTACATCAAAGTTGGATCAGCCTGTAGTGTGGTTTTCCACTTTCATTTTGAGTGTTAGTCCAAATCCAGATCTCCATGGGTTGATAAATCTGATTTCCATTGATAATTTTTCGTGTGATTTTGTTGTCAGCACATTCAACTATGTAAAGAAAAAAGTATTTAATAAGAATATTTCATTCATTCAGATCTAGGATGTGTTATTTTAGTGTTCCCTTTATTTTTTTGAGCAGTGTATTTTCAGTTCAGAGTAGGGTCACTTTTGAATGGTTTCTGTGAGAACTTTTGTTGAGTGCTGTTTGAATGAATGTCTACCTGATCCATCATGTTTGGGCTATGTTGTCTAGCTGTGAGGAGAGCTTAGATTGACAGTGGCATTTTCCCCCGTCTTTCACAGTAGGTTATAACTTCCCAATGTTGGCAGGGTTGACAGTCCCCAGGATGTATTTTTAGCCTTGCTGTAATTGAGTGCTTGACAGAGGACACAGCACTGATGGATCATGGCAGCTTCTCCCTGGTGTGTGCTTGTATTATACTCACTTTTGTCTGGGAGTGTCATTTTGAACAACACTGATCTGTAAGACACCATGAAGCTGGCTCTGGCAGGATGCATCATCACATCCTTTCAACTGTCTCTCTCTCTGGGCTCCTGTAGAGCTTGTCCCTGTCACGTCTCTGCAGACGTACAAAGCGTGTGAAATGTCAGACAGCGATACTTCTATTTTTACCTCCTGTCTGGGCCGCTGCCCAATTGACAAAATTCAATTCACAATAATTTGCTATTCTGATCACGTATAGCATTGTGAGCATGTCTGCCGATTTGGTCGATAATAATACAAACGTTTTGATCATGTTTATTATTTAAGCTTTATCTTGGTTCACCCTTCCTCCACACAGAGGAACCCAGTATCTGGGTGGTGAAACAGGTTGTGATGGTGGCAGTTGGAGGTGATGCGACTCTGGAGTGCCGAGCCACCGGAGTTCCTCTTCCTCTGGTCAAATGGTCCAAAGGTAAAACACTGATCACTTGTGTTTTTTTTTGCCAATAGTACACTAGATAGGATTATATCTAATCACTTGTTTAATCTGTTATGATAAATTACATTCATTAGGTCGATATTTGTCTGTGTGTAATTTTCCTGTCATTTCTCAGGTGATCTAGAGGTGGGCTCAGTTCCTTTTGCTGAGCAGGACGTGCATCACGGGACGCTGCAGATCCGAGGAGTGCAGGCGATGGATGCTGGGGAGTACAGCTGTGTGGCCAGTAACCCTGCGGGAACCTCGTCTGCTACTGTTATCCTGGAGGTCGGAGGTGAGGGCAGCCATTTTAAGCTTACGGAATTAATGCCACTTTCAGATAACCAGTAATAATGGTAAGACATTGCATCCTTTATCTAAACCAAGCAGGTGTAATACAGAATATTTATGTATTTTGAACAGAGTAGTTCTATGTCCTTTTTATACACTGTATTTGATTATAGAGAACTTCCCGTTGATCTCCCACTCTTTCTTCCACAGCGGCCCCTCTATTCTCAGAAACCCCAGTTGACATGACAGTGGATGTGGGGGAGAATGTCACGCTGCCCTGTGTTGCCCGGGGTTTCCCCTTGCCTACAGTTACCTGGCGTCTAAAGGATGGTAGAGCGATCATCTCTGAAGCATACAGCAGCGGTGGCACGGTGCAACTAGAAACAGGGCATCTCCTGATCCAGGGTGAGTCTTATGTCCCTTTCCCACTATTCTTCTTTACACTATTACACTATCCCGCTATCCCAATAATGAGTTCCTTACCAAAACAGCAGGCACCAAAGAGACCACAGCCCTCCATTGGCACCAAGTGCGTGACTGGCATGGCTGACATTCTTTAGGTTCATAAACATAGAAGAGGTGGAGCACTTCAGGGCAGGATAAAGCTGGACCTGCTGAATGAATAGAGCGTCTCCCCTTTCTCCCTCAGCGAGGGGAACTGAGGCTCTTTGAGGGCCTTAGAGAATTGACAGAGACTTTTATGTCAAGATAGGGGTGAGTGAAGTTCAACGGTATAATGTGGATATAATATATTTTAGACCATACGTTGGTCAGAGAGGGAGGAAGTGAGGGAGAAACAGAGAGAAGAGAGAGAGAGAGTGGTTGGTATATCTATCCATAGCTCAGATCCTAAATGTTTTTAGGCTAGGTTCTTTTTTGTTGGGGAGGGAGAAAGTAGTATTTGCATGGCGAAGTGGACTTTCATCACTGGCCCCATCTGTGTCTATGTACTGATCTGATTTCCTTAAATGGCAGCAGATGTTTCTGTCTTTACCCGGTATTGTTTAAACAAAGAGAGTCCAGTGGTCTCTTTATTAATGTCTCAGATATGTAGGCTACATATTGTACAACTTCGTTTTCACCGTTTACTCTTCACATGAGTTGACATCAGCCATTTAGACACTTGCAAAGTAATCATGTTTTCATCTGTCATCATGTGGTCTAAGTAAAATATACTGTTTAGGACATGTTGTATAGGCAGCTGTACTACATTGTGTCTTATTGTATTGATACATTTTTTTTATGAATCCTAATGACATTATAAATAAACCAAGAGAATGCCTGTAGATGATTGAGACAGAGTTGATGAACTCTTAGAATGATTCTAGCTAGTATGCACTCTATTCTAAATTTCCCTTACTTGCACACGTAACCTGTCTCATACTGAGGTTTGCATGGAGAAGCCATCCTATAAGTGGAATCTGTATTTATTTGATCATGATAATAGTATTCTCAGAGTAACTATGCATCTGTCCACAGATTTCTGGTTGGATGATGAAGGCCTGTATGTCTGTGAGGCTAAGAATCAGTTCGGAACCATCAGGACTGAGGCCAGAGTCAGTGTCAGTGGACTGGGTATGAACTAGTGTTTGTGTTCAGTCTTACCTTTCTCTGCTGATAGATAACACCAGTATCCATTGCTGCCTCTCCCCATAATTGTTTCAGTTTGAGCCTACTTTATTTGATCAGCTGCTGCTTTGTATTTCGGTCTGTCTGCTCATGTAATGATATCCTCCCGTTTTGTCCAACAGAGCCCCCTCTTTTGGCACATGGTGCCCCAGTCATCACCACTGGGATTAGTCGGTCCCTGAGCATACCCTGCATGCTATTGGATGGAATACCCCTGCCAGAGAGACACTGGACCCACAATGGAAACCAAGTGAGGATGACCTGTCCTGAATAATCCTACATTACTACCTCTCAGAATGTGTGTTTATCATTGCCTAAAATTATCCATTGCTGTTCCCTAGCTGCAGCTGAGTGGCAGGAAGTTCCTGAGGAGCGATGGCAGCCTGTACATAGAGAGGGCACTCCCAGAGGATGCTGGGATCTATGTTTGCACTGCGGTGAACGTAGCCGGGTCGGTCAACACATCAGTCAGCCTGGAAGTCCATGGTGAGAGGAGATACGGTTTACAGAATGGTCAAAGGGCTATGGCAGATCCTCTATAGTCATGGACCATCTAATTAGCGTAGGAATGTGCTGACTATTAGTATGGGAATACAACATATTGAGCAACTTGTAACTTGAGCACCCTGCAGTGTTATAGTTGAGAGAGTGTTTCATATACTGCATGCTTTGATGACGTAATTTGGTCCATAGACAATAATGACAGACATCCAGATTAGGGTTCATCAACAAGTTGTAATGAAGATGATTTGAGCTAAATCCAGTGATAATTCTGCTCCCCTTGTTGTCCATGCTCAGTAGACAGCTGTACTTGTGACCTACTTTCCCAGTGCCCCCAGAGATCAGCGCTGGTCCATACCACTACATAGCCAACGAGGGCGTGGCCATCACCATGTCATGTGAGTCCAGCGGAGTTCCCAAGCCAACTGTTGTCTGGTCCAAGGTAGGATGCTATGCTTTCTGCTCTGAAGCTGTTTTTTCTTTAATGATGCTTTTGGCTCCATCATACGTGTGACAAATGGCCTTTGACAAATTGCAGAATTTAGCACAAGGGAATCTAGTGGGGATTGCAATCACAGCCCATCCATCTTAAGATGAATGGCCACTAACATCATGTAAATAACCTTTAAACTAATATAGCACTTGTGTATATATTATAAGGCTGCCTGTGTCAAGGAATGTTTATTCATAGCCTTGTTCCATACATTCTCAGATTAATACACTAGAGTCAAGTAAATGTATATTCTTGTCAGGTGAAAGTGAGTCTGCAAAAGCCATTTTCTGTTCAAAAAAGAAGGGGAAGTAGTACCCTGTGTGTGTGTGTGTGCGTGCGTGTGTGCGTGTCTGAGAGAGAGTTTAGTTTGGGAAGGGGGCTCGGCTCTGTAATTATAGCAAGCAAGCATCAGAAGTGAATTTGGGCATTGAACCTATGGCCTAGTTATGTGTCCTAGTGCTGTTGAGTGTGTATCTGCCTGCTCTTCCCTCAGGGAAGGGAGACCCTGCCCAGAGACAGGTCCTCCCCCCAGTCAGACCCTGATGGCTTCCTCCATATCCTCAACCCCACTGCAGAAGATGCAGGCATATATATTTGCACAGCCACCAGTGCAGTGGGCTACACCAGCCGTGAGATCAAGCTTAGTGTCAACAGTAAGGGCTGCACATTAACTTACAGCAAAGGCTGTCCAGTGCGTGGTGTCAATGGCTTCTCTCCAAAGTGTTTCATTGATAGAGGAAGTACTGTGTAAAAGAAAATCACAAGGCATTTGACATGTTTAGATTACAAAAAGTTGTATGCTTTAGAGCAGACCTGCCTCTGTAAAAATATAATGTTTCCATTTCCCTCAGCCAAGCCTAAGCTCGTAGGTGTGAGTGGTGAGGAGAACACGGTGAAAATGGCTGCTGAGGTGGGCTCTGAGGTCATCCTCCCTTGTGAGGTCCAGGGCAGTCCCTCTCCTCTGGTCACATGGAGCAGGAACGGCCAGCCAATCCCTCCAGTCACTGCTTGGTAAGAGGAAGACCCATGGTTACATAAGAATGTAGCAACAATGCAGTGAAATTGTAAATAGGCAATAAAAGGCAAGTTTCTCACCATACCAAGGCGATTACCTTACCTCTGACTTAACTGACCAACCTTTTACAAGGGACACTGATTGAATCCGGCTGCTATCTAAAGCAGCCGTTAACTGTTGGAGCGCATTTAGTGGTGCCTTTTGAAGCGGCAGAGGCAGCAGCCTGGTGCTGGGCTGTGTGTTGCGCGTGTGTAGTCATATGGAACAACTTCTCTGAGGAAGAACATATGGTTACACATGACTCTCTCATCCCTGAATCTGTGGTCACTCAGCACAGGCTTCACTGTCGGGTAGAGTCTGTCTATAGGGCACAGACTAGAGATGACAGTGAAACCCACTGGCCATGACCAGTCCCTATGTCTCTGGAGGAACTGTGTGACAGTGTTGAAAGCTGTGGTAGTGGTGGAAGGAGGATGCTTATGTGGGGCCAGGAAGGAGTGGGGGACAGGGACGGAGGAGAGGGGGAGGAGTGTGCTGACGGGAAGTAGGGGAGAAGACTGACAGAAGAAGAGAAAAAAGTACAGCCTGTTTGACGTTTGGCTCCCCTGTGGATCTTCTGCCATAAAAGAGCATGTCTTCTCCTTACTCTTTACCAGCCCTGGCTGTCTGATGAGAATAACACACCTCCACCAACAACGCCTTCAGCCCTCAGCACTGGAACGGACAGACGCATTCTCTCCATCCAGGAGTCTATCTGCCCCCCATCCTTTGGCACAGCCGGTGTGAGCAGGGAGAAACGGATTGTTTTGAACAACTCAGTCAGTGGGTGTTCTGAGTGTCTGCTGCCATAGCCCTCTTCTTCTCCACCACCTCCACCGCATGTCCCAGCGCTGCAAACAGAGAACGAGAGAGAGTGAGAGAGAGAAAGAGAGAGAGAGCTAGCACAGCTGGAGAGTAGAAGAGCGCTAGCTCACACTGGGTCAGTCGGGGAGGCTAGGGAGCTGCACTCAGACCTCTCTGATAAGCCCAATTTGTCCCAGTCAGCCTGTGTCAGCATGTATACACAGATGAGGCTGTATGTTGGGTCCATGTCTCCAGTTTGTGCTCAGCTCCCTGCTCTCTACTAAGGTGACTTAGAACTGCTTTACTTCTCAGTAGAGACTGACCGCTGCTGAGCCAGTCATTCAGTTTCTATGATGTATGCTACTGGTTGGGTTTGAAGCAGTAAGGGGGCAGAGTGTTTTAGCCACATGTGCAGTGTTGAAATATAGGGCTGTTTGTGGTTCCAGATCATTTCCAAACATGTTATTGATATAATTTTAGTTGCTTAGCAGAGAAACATATAAATCTCAGAGCATTGTTTACATTTGTGCATATTATCCATTTCTGCAGCTGGGTGGAGTTCTGCTGGGGATTTCAGTTCAGTTGAGAAGTTCAGTTACTATTATGCAATGTGAATTGTATTATAAAAGCCAGAACTACACGGGCATGTACAGCACACACACATGCACACACTCACACATATTCACAAAAACGTGAACAGGGTTGAGGATTTCCAGTGTGACTCCACTGTGAGTAACAGTGTTATACTCAGCCTGACCTCTGACCTCTCTCCATGTCCAGGTTCACCGTGCTACCTTCTGGCTCTCTGAAGATCACCGATGTCCGACTGATTGATAGTAAACTTTACACCTGCTCAGCAGAAAACCCAGCCGGCAACGTTTCGCTCAACTACAATTTACACATACAAGGTATCTCGTTATGGATTCTCACTTTGTAGATGCTATGTGAACTTGAGATCTGACAGCCTGTTTCACTTCACTGTTCAAGATGATGTCATGCATCTAATAGATATCATGAGACACAAACCTTGTTTCCTAGTTAAGCCCAAAATCCAGGCAGCTCCGCGCCTGCTGAAGGCGCTGATAGGCCAGACGGTGGTTCTGCCGTGTGTGGTTCAGGGGGAGCCCAGACCTGAAATCAGCTGGTTCCACAACGGACGTCCTGTCGGGGCGAGGGACTCTGCAGCCCTCAGAATCCACAGGGCCAGCCTCACTGACCAGGGCACCTACAGCTGTGTGGCCAAGAACACTGCTGGACAGGATACCATGGAGGTCAAACTGGAGGTGCTAGGTGAGAAATCGGATTCATCAATGATGCAGCTTCTCTCTCCTAATATACCATACATCTATTTATTTATCCATTCATCAGATCAGCCCAAGCACTCCGCGAACAATTTCCACAGACTGATACACAATAGTGTCATTGTCAATAGTGTTGAAAAAGGTTCACACAGAACTGACTGTAACAGTATACCTAAAATAGATATTTTCCCGTTTTACATTGAGGAAACACTGTCCCAGCTTAACCCAATGAGTCCCATCGTAACGCCGGCATGTTTTGGACTTCTAACCCCTTTTTAACATTGTGAGTTTGAGCTTCTGGGTTGTCCCATTGGATTTGTGATTAACAGAGGCTGAGCTAGAGCGGTGTTTGTGTGACAAGGGCGGATTCCGAAGGGGCCCGGGGCCGGGTCTTTTTTGAAAAACGTCTGTAGAGTCCAAATGGTTTGAGCTACAAACTATCTATGAAAAGCTGAGATGAACATGCACATGTTTTGCTATATGATGTTCACAAGCTACACAAGAGCCATTAGAAGGTAAGGGGTTCTTCTACATGGGAAATCACAGGACATAGCAGAGGTGGGACCAAGTCATTGTTTTACAAGTCACAAGTAAGTCTCAAGTCTTAGCACTCAAGTCCCAAGTCAAGACCCAAGTCAAGACTGTCAAGTCGCGAGTCAAGTCTCAAGTCCTAAACTTTGAGTTTTGAGTCCTAAACAAGTCACATTTGGTGAAGAGAGCATTATAATACCATTTCATATTTTTAACAAGAGTAATAGTTAGTATATTACATTTATGCAAATCATGAATGCTTTTAAAAATATCTCTATATTTATTACTTTCCAAATAAATGTTATATTTCCATGGAAGTACATGGGTAGCCATGAGAAAGACACCCCCCCCCAGTAGTGATCGACTATCGAGGATCGCTATGGGGTGCAATCGGGCGATGTAGACTTGTACACATTCGCCCAAATTTTACACAATCTCTGTGTGTGGTTACAGTAGGCTAATGTATGTCAATGGTTTTAGGAACAGCAGTAACATCAGGCAGGATTTAAGCTACCAACTGCCTAGCCAGGCTCATTGATTTAACGTTACGTTAGCCTACATGATACACTAGTAAAGTAATAAAATATATAGCTGTCGGCTATATTAGCCATGACTTACTATTCTTTGTGCAGCTTCAAATGTCGAACAAAGTTGGAAATTGTTGCTCCTCCGTCTGGAATTTTCTTCCCGCATGTTTTGCAAATTGAAATCTGTTTTTTGTTGATACAGTGTGGTCTTTAAATCTGAAAATGAAAATGATAAACATCTTTCCAAGGGCTCCATCTGAATTCACCCGCCGACGTTCCTCTGTACTGCCACGCACAACTTTTTATCAGCTGGCACAATTTGATTGGCTGCTGTCTGTTTCAAACTGTAATCCGTTAAATGAAGAATTGATGCTCTGCACACTTTTAAAAAGCATAATTTTTTATATTTGGGCTTGGGGAGGGTATCAAGTCAGGTCGAGTCAAAAGGCTCAAGTCCAAGTCAAGTCACGAGTCATTGGTGTAAAAGTCAAAGTCGAGTTGCAAGTCATCATGTTTGTGACTCGAGTCCAAGTCATGTGACTCTTGTCCTCACCTCTGGGACATAGTGTCCATAATGCTGTAACAAGCTCACTTAGTTGCTGACACAACCTCCAGACAGTTGTCATATTCATTTCCCCGTGACCAAAACCAATTCTGTACATACATTCATATACATTCATTTTTATCAGGTTTTTGCTTTGGCGGACCTTCATTTTTTAAATGTACATTTGTCAAAAAAACTCATGACTTCAACTGTTTATGTCAAATGGTAAAATACTTCATTGTGAGGCTGAATATAAGGGCTGGACAAGCAGATAAATGAAAAGAGCTGGGCTCTCGGGACTGATATGGTTAAAGACAGAATAGACAAGGACAGTTGTCTTTGGAGGTGCTTTCTCTGGAAGCAGCATCATATGGTCACAATGTAAGTGCAGCTCATGGGGATGTGCAGGGGTGTCATGCACCCCCAAAATCTGAGGGGGCACAAAGAACTTTATAGCTGGGTGGTGGTCTGGAGGGGGGCTAGGCACCCCGTTTGTAAATGTGAGAATTTACCTTTTTTTTTTTTAACCTTTTTCCTGCCATCTAGGCTTATTTTTCTAAGCATTCCTCTTGAGCTGTCTTGAGCAGTCTTCCTGACTGGTGGTTATTTTTTTAAATAAATTAAATATGCTTCTCTGCATCTTTGCTCAAATCTGTGTAAAATATTGAAAGGAATGTAAGTCTTATTCAGTACATTTAGTTACTGCTCGCTTTTCTAAAGTCTAACAACCTTGACAGTAGGCATGCCAGCTAAGATAGTTAGACAAGCTAACTAATCTAACTTGATTGATAGGCTGAAATAGCTTATTGTCAGCTAGTTGTGAAGTTGTCAGATGGGAACATATCTGGAATAGCTAAAGCCAACTTCATAAAATTGCTAGGTGGCTATAAGTACAGTATTATAGAGAGAAAAAAATAATATATATATTTTTATACAAGACAAATCTGAAGGGGCACGTGACCCTGTACCCCTGATGGGCATGACGCCTCTGGGGATGTGTGCAACTTACTCCTCAGCCTGAAATGTCCCACTTGCTCCAGCGAATTGCTATCTTTTCACTTGGATCTGACTGGTAAGATGCTTTAGGAGGGTTGTCACGTGTGCTAACAAGGCACAGGGCCAGGGTTCGAGCTTTGTGTGATCTGAATCCGAAGGAAGTGGTACTCGCTAAGCAAGCAGCGTGAGGTCCTTTAAACAAGCAGCCCTATAGAATGGAGTTTATTTGACAAGAGCATGGGTCAGTAGGTTAGTAGGTGTTGATTGAGGGGATATTTGACCTTAGAGGTCAGCTTAAGCTGAGGGAAGGATTAGAGGAAGTCAAAACTGGAGGTTAACGAGTGAGTAGGGGTCAAAGGAGACATGACTCACATTGTCAGGGTCAGTAGCACAACATCTTCACCCCACCGCCTGGATTAACCCTAGCACTCATGTCTTACCTAATACTACTCTAGCTGAACATTAACACTAAAATCAAGCCTATATCTTATAGAAATCTCAACCTAACCTTGACACATATTATTTACAGTAGCCTTTATAACCCATGACGCTAAATAAACCCTTTGTCTTATTCCCTGTGCTGTCCTAATGCTATATCCTTTATCCTTTACACAGAGGCCCCATCCTTCGCTGAGCCTGGAGATGCCATTATGGAGAAAGTGTCTAACAGCAAGGTCACCATCCCCTGCCCCGCCGAAGGTAGGATAAGATTTATTTATGTATGTTATCCGGGGTGATTTTCTATAGAGGGAAACACATCTGGTGTCAGAAAAAATACACAATTTACACAGCCTGACCAAAGTGAACAGATGTGGTGAATCTTTTTCTGGTAATGTTTGGATGGAACTGTTTTCTTTCATCATTCCCAGAGCTAGCTCCATATTAAATGTAGGACAAGGTGTGGATTTATCTAGCTACCTTCAAGGCATTGCTCTGCTTTCTACATAGAGCTTAATTTGTCTGTGGAAACAAATGTGTGTTTCAATACCCCTGATATCCCAATGGTGTGCTTTCATTCTATTGAATACTGTTTCTGTCTCTATTTTAACATCTTGGTGAAGGGGGAGGTAGCACGCAGCATGGCTGAGAAAGTGTGTGTGTGTGTTTGTTTGAGCATTCTTTCTTATGCGTGGGCCCATTGAACTTCTTGTTGACAGGGTATTTAAATAGGTGTTCAACTCAAATCAAATCAAATGTGATTTGTCACATGCAGGTGTAGACTAACAGTGAAATGCTTACTTACGGGCCCTTCCTAATGCGTAGTGAAATAAAGAGAAATAATATAAATATAATAATACGAGGAATAAAATACGAGTAATGATAACTTGGCTATATACACATGGCACCAGTATCGAGTTGTTTGTATGGTAACGGGCATGTTTGAGAAGGTGAGGAGTGGGCTAATACGGACATAGCAGCAGCTGGAACATCATTCTGCCTGAAGATGTGGCTCAGCGGGCCACATCTGCTTTCCTCTCTGCTCTGCGAGGGGGCCTGCTGGGAGAGGATTCCTAATTACAGACTGCTGCTGGCAGATAATAGACAGAGATATCTGGGGTACTCCTCTACTGAGTAGGCTGGCTCCACTGGCCCTCCTTGTAGAACTTAGACAGGCAGCTACACTGTTACCATTACAGAGTAACACCCCAAAGAACTCAAAACAACCCCAAACAATCCCCCAAAAAACAAACAACACCAAACATGAACCTGAAAGAACCTTAAAGTACCCAAAAGAACCCCAAAGTACCCTAAACAACCCAAAAGTACCCTAAACAACCCCAAACAGGTAACCCAAAGACAACCCAAACGTACCCAATACAACCCAAAACAACTAAAAAGAACCCAAAACAACTTCAAACAACCATAAACAAGTACCCAAAACAATCCAAAAGTACCGCAAAGCACCCCAAAAGTACCCAAAAGATCCCAAGGGTACTCAAAACAATTCCAACATATGCAAAACAACCCCAAACAACCCCAAACAGGAACTCCAAACAGCCCAAAAGTACACAAAACAGCAAAAACAACCACAAACAGGTACCCAAATCAACCCAAAAGTACACAAAACAACTCAAAACAACCACAAACAAGTACCCCAAATCATCCAAAAGAACTACAAACGGGCAGCCAAAACAACACTAAACCACCCAAATTATAAATTCAGGTTTATGTTTCAGACAGGTCAATAATGGCTTGCTTGATTGGGCTGGTTCACCTCTACAGGCTACAGGGACCCATTTGATTACACATTAGAGATAATCCAGGTCCCTCAAACATCATCAGTGACATTTCCTGTAAACTGTGACACAATCCTGGTCTCCTTCCTGCCATGAACGGAGTGGTCTACAGAGAACAATAGTAATCCCGGGGGGGGGGGGGGGGGGTGGATAAATGCCTGAAAATAAGGCCTGTGGTAAACACAGACTTAGGAGAGTTTCTACATTTTATTCTATGAGATAATCTTCATCAGCTAACATCACTGTTTGTGCATTTTGAAGCATGTATGTGATCAAAACAAGCACATAAAGGCTTCATAATTAAGAAAGTTGACTGACTGATATTCAGGGCTGGTTCCAGGCATAAGTGACATAAGCGGTCCCCGACCGAAAATGGAACTCATTCGTGGTCTCAACTTACTATTGCGAGTAAGAATAGTAGAATACACCAGGTACAATTTAGAAATGTGGTTGTGTATCAGACGTTTTCCCTTGTTATGTCAGTCACTGACAGTCATTGAATTAGCCATGTCAGCTAACAATTTTTGATTGGTAGTTAGTTGATTGAAGTAATCATGACCGAATACTGACCGGGCACGCAGGGCACGTGCCCAGAGGCCCCGACCTTCAGGGGCCCCTATTGATTTTGTTAGTCATTCTCACTTAGATATCATATTAACATGGCATACATCATTACAAAAATGTGTTTGATTGCAGGAAATTAGCTTCAAAACTGCAAAAAATGTCTCTCTACCCTATTGCAAAATGTATAGAATTGCAAAAAATGTGATGTAAAACTTTACAAAAATGATCTATGACCAATGGCACAAAAAAAATGATTGGGCGGATGGTGGGGGGGCCGGAACATAATTACAAATCATTTGTACACTGCAAATTGACCGCAAGAAGCCCAAAAATATATAATGTTTACCCGATATATAATCATTTCAAACATTGATCACGCTGTGTCTCGCTATTATGTGTGGGAGTACTTGGGAACAGATTTCTTAAATTAAAATCACATTGAGTTGAGTTGATTTCCTGTTTTTTTTTTTTTGAGACTTTTATGTCGCAACAATAAAAATTCCGCATACACATTTTGATTTATTTTTACTCAGAAAATGTTTGAGGGGGGAAATAAAACCCTGGGGAACCCTGTCATAGAACAATACATATAAAATCTTCTAAGCCTGTGTTAATCTCAGACCTTATTTTCGCAGTTTATCCCAAAACTCCATTTTTCCCCATCATTTCCCCCATAGGAATGGCTGAACGAACCAGATGTAACTCGTTTCTGGTTTTTGGGACTACAAGCTGGCAAGCTCTTTTGGCTCAAGTAACAGCTCTATCGACTCAGAAGAAGCTAGGCTATCATCCTGTGATAACACACCTTATCTATTTCGTACCCAGAGTAATACACAGAGCATTCAAACTACTGGAGAAAACCCCTCACAATGATCTCAAATTGTGTTTTTACACAACAAAATTCAACACAGACTACCCCTTGCTAATCTGGAGACTATCGGGTATGTTGTGGTGGACTGTCATTAAAATTGCTTCACGGGAACCTGGTACAATTAAGTTTGTAGTGTGGCTAGCAACTAGATGGCTCTGAATGCAATGTCATGCAGTCAAATCTGCTACTAACTACTTATGGACCTAACTAGTTTGCTCTAGTTGTATCCTGATGACATACATTTTGAGAAAACAAGTTATATTAACCAGCTAGAGAGCTAGCTAGCATTAGCAATTTTTGGTGGTCAATTCCGGATTTGAAAAATACTCCAACAGCCTCTGCATTTCAGGAATCACAATAGCAAGTACGCCTGGTGCATTCACTGTTATTTAGACATTTAATCAATTGAGCTACGTTTTCTATGAAAACTCTGTTTTGTCATAGGTCTCATTGGCTTTCATGTGCTTGAAACGTGAGCTTGTCCGAGGTGTTGGACTCAACGACGGTTGCTATCCATTGGAGATCTGTGATTGGTTGCCCAAAATTCTGGGACTTGATTTAGCGAAGGGTCAATTGACTGAACTGAAACTGAATTGACCCCAACCCTGTCCCTGAACCACACACACAAATATCCCTATCTGCACTCACTCACATACACATTTACCAGAGTAGGCAAATAATTATATCCACACGTTCATACACTACATGACCAAAAGTGTGTGACACCTGCTCGTCGAACATCTCATTCCAAAATCATCATCTTAAGGATTAGCCCCCTTTTCTTCAATTTTTGCCTAAAATGACATACTCAAATCTAATTGCCTGTAGCTCAGGACCTGAAGCAAGGATTTGCATAGTCTTGATACCATTTGAAAGGAAACACTTTGACGTTTGTGGAAATGTGAAAATAATGTAGGAGAATATAACACATTAGATCTGGTAAAATATAATACATAGAAAAAAACATGCGTTTAATTTTTTTTTATTGTACCATCGTCTTTGAAATGCAAGAGAAAGGCCATAATGAATTATTCTAGCCCAGGAACAATTTAGACTTTGGCCACTAGATGGCAGCAGTGTATGGGCAAAGTTTTAGACTGATTCAATGAACCATTGCATTTCTATTCAAAATGTTGTTTCAAGACTGCCCAAATGTGCCTAATTGGTTTATTCATACATTTTCAAGTTCATAATTGTGCGCTCTCCCCAAACAATAGCATGGTATTATTTCACTGTAATAGCTACTGCAAATTGGGCAGTGCAGTTAGATTAACAAAAATGTAAGCTTTCTGCCATATCAGATATGTCTATGTCCTGGGAATTTTGGGGGTTTCTTACAACCTGATGTTAATCACATTAGCCTATGTTAGCTCAACCGTCCCAAGGTCGGGACACCGATCTTGGGACGGTTGAGCTAACATAGGCTAATGTGAATTACAGAATTATGGAACGGTAGAATTATGGAGGACAGACATTTGACGTACTGACTTGTTGGAAAGGTGGCATCCTTTGACGGTGCCATGTTGAAAGTCACTGAGCTCCTCAGTAAGGCCATTCTACTGTCAATGTTTGTCTATGGATTTATACACCTGTCAGCAA
Source organism: Oncorhynchus clarkii lewisi (assembly GCF_045791955.1). Classification (NCBI taxonomy): domain Eukaryota; kingdom Metazoa; phylum Chordata; class Actinopteri; order Salmoniformes; family Salmonidae; genus Oncorhynchus; species Oncorhynchus clarkii. The sequence goes on from NC_092176.1 coordinate 15,540,701, forward strand.
CGGGTGTGGCTGAAGTAGCCGAATCCACTAATTTGAAGTGGAGTCCACATACTTTTGTGTATATATAGTGCAGCTTGTTTTTGCCAATACTATTTCAGTCATACTGTACTTTGCTTTTGTTATTTCTGCTATACTGACGATATAGAATCCTGACCTGAACCCAATATATCACATACCAAACTGAAACTGAAACGTGAACCTGAACGGATCATTTGGGTGGTTTTGTGTTGTTTTGGCTACCAGTTTGTGGTTCTTTTGGGTACTTTGGGGGGTTATTTCTGAGACTTTTGGGTTGTTAGGTTACCTGTTTTGGGGTGGTTTGGGGTTATTTTTTGTTGTTTGTGTTTGTTTTGGGTACTTTTGGGTTGTTTTTGTTACTTTTGGGGTCACACTTTATTTGGATAGTCCGGATAGTCCATTTATAGATGCACTACAGATGGTTATACTATCAACAAACTATCTGATGTTAAGCAACTGCTTACAAAGGTTACGGTTAGATTTAGAATAAGGGTTAGGGTAAGGGTTAAGAGGGTTAGGCCTATGGTTAGGGTAAGTGTTAAGTTTAGGGTTAGGATGAGAGTTAAGGTTAAGGTTAGGGCTATGGTTAGGGTTAGGGTTAGTAGATAATTATTTGAAATGTTACTGATAGTCTGTAGATAGGACTATACAGATGGACAAACCAAGTGAAGTGTTACCCCTGTTTCTGAGTGGATTTGGGTTGCTTTTGGATAACTGTTTGTGGATATTTTGTGTACTTTTGTGTTGTTTTGGGTACTTTGGGGGGGTTGTTTTGGGTACTTGTTGGATGTTTTGGGGAGCTGTTTGTGGTTGTTTGAAGTTGTTTAGGGTACTTTGGGGTTATTTTAGGTACTTTTGGGTACCTGTTTGGAATTGTTTGGGGTGACTAGTAGGATCTGTTAAGGGTCCCTCGCAGAGATGGTCACAGCTCTAGGCAGCAGCACTAGGAGCCTGGCAACGGAAACTAGGAAACAATAGCTTGTTCATCACCCATTGTTTCATATAAATGTGTCTGTCTGCATGGATGTTGAACGGGAAGATGAAAGGACATTCTAACATCAGGAAATTATTATTTTTTTACCAACAGGAACACTTAATGCCCAATAATAGTGGAAGACAAGTACTTGTTTAAAAAACACATGGAAGAGACAATTGAATGAAATGTAGTGGACCCTGCAGATAAGTACAAGAAACAGGTTTTAATGAGATGTTTTTACTTTTACACAGAACATCTGTATGCATTTTCTCACAGCAATGAGATAATATAATTGAGTCACTGTTCTAAAGTGTAAACATGTGCTCTGCGTGGGACTGGGTGATAACATTACCTTTGGTTCCTCTCTGTGGTTCCTCTTTGTCCCCTGAGTTTAGTGTTTTTGGACGGGGGATGAAATATGTGTTTAGTTTCCAGTACAGCCTCCTCTCACTCTGGTGTTTGGATATGTTCTGTAAATAGAGATTGTACAGGGGTTTACTTCATTCTCTGCTCTTAATGCAAAAAGCTGTACTGGATGTCCACACACCTACAGTTGAAGTCGGAAGTTTACATACACCTTAGCCAAACACATTTAAACTCAGTTTTTCACAATTCCTGACATTTAATCAGTTAGGATCACCACTTTATCAGAATAATAGTAGAGAGAATTATTTAGTTCAGCTTTTATTTCTTTCATCACATTCCCAGTGGGTTAGAAGTTTACAAACATTCAATTAGTATTTGGTAGCATTGTCTTTAAATTGTTTCACTTGGGTCAAACGTTTCGGGTAGCCTTCCACAAGCTTCCCAGAATAAGTTGGGTGAATTTTGGCCTATTCTTCCTGACAGAGCTCTGGTTTGTAGGCCTCCTTGCTCGCAAAAACGCTTTTTCGGTTTTGCCCACAAATTTTCCATAGAAATTGAGGTCAGGGCTTTGTGATGGCCACTCCAATACCTTGACTTTGTTGTACTTAAACCATTTTGCCACAACTTTGGAAGTATGCTTGGGGTCATCGTCCATTTGGAAGACCCATTTGCGAGCAAGCTTTAACTTCTTGACTGATGTCTTGAGATGTTTCTTCAATATATCCACATAATTTTCCTCCATGATGCCATCTATTTTGTGAAGTGCACCAGTCCCTCCTGCAGCAAAGCACCCCCACAACATGATGCTGCTACCCCCGTGCTTTATGGTTGGGATGGTGTTCTTCGGCTTGTAAGCATCCCCCTTTATCCTCCAAACATAACGATGGTCATTATGGCCAAACAGTTCTATTTTTGTTTCATCAGACCAGAGGACATTTCTTCAAAAATTACGATCTTTGTCCCCATGTGCAGTTGCAAACCGTAGTCTGGCTTTTTTTATGGCGGTTTTGGAGCAGTGGCTTCTTACTTGCTGAGCGGCCTTTCAGGTTATGTCGATATAGGACTCGTTTTACTGTGGATATAGATACTTTTGTACCTGTTTTCTCCAGCATCTTCACACGGTCCTTTGCTGTTGTTCTGGGATTTATTTGCACTTTTCGCACCACAGTATGTTCATCTCTAGGAGACAGAACATCTGTAAACAATTTTTGGAAAAATGATTTGTGTCATGCACAATGCAAATGTCCTAACCGATTTGCCAAAACTATTGTTTGTTAACAAGACATTTGTGGAGTAGTTGAAAAATTAGTTTTAATGACTCCAACCTAAGTGTATGTAAACTTCTGACTTCCAACTGTATGTATGTCCTGTCCTTCTTATGTAAAAGATACCTCAGACTGGCTTATATGGGGTAATGGTGTGCCCACCAAACACCATTCAGTCCCCTGCTCCACCACTAACTCCATCCCAGACCCCTTTCTCTGCTCCCGGCCCTTTTCCCCATTGTAAAGCTCCAAACACATCTGTTTCAGTCACCGATACATCACATCAAGGCTTTGAACTACTGGCCCAACCCAGGATCCTCACCTATGATTTTGGTAGTAAATCATGACACCAGTACTTTAAATCAGGCATCTACCAATATATTGTGTTTGGCTTTTGTGTACTGCTTTCTAGCCTTGAAGTATCCTAGCCCACGGACCAATAGGCCTCTCAGTCTCAGTTACAATTTGGCAATGTTTCCCCTGCTGTCCTGCTGTCCAACAGATAAATATAGGGCCTGCTTTTTCCAGTCTGGGACTCTTGCCCATTCAGCCCTCCTGTGGGGGAGTACAGGGACAGAAGTAACTTTTGTTTCTGTCAGTTATGATTGATAAATCCCTCCTCAGACCTCCTTACAACACTACACACACCACCTCTCTGTTCTCTCTACACCCGCAGGCTCACCCTTTCCAAAGGTGCGCTGGTTCAAGAACGGTCTTGGGATATTCCCTGACCAATCAGAGTTCTCTATGGCAGAAGATGGCTCTCTTGTGATTGGCTCTGCATCTGCCAGTCACAGCGGGGACTTCAAGTGTGTGGCCAGCAATGATGCAGGCTCTGTTGAGCGGAAGACACGGCTGAAAGTGAATGGTGAGACCTCATAAACTCGATCTTTATACAGACCTGATGTCTGTTCAGATCACAATAAAATGTGACCGACCGCCTTGATTCGGTCTTACGTAGCAAAATTTTAAATTATGTTTTTTTACATTGGATAAAAGCAGAGACACAGAGCTACAAAATGGTATATCACACACTGCATTTGAGGAACAAGGGGAAAGTAATTATGCTTTGAAAGTGAATTAATAAACTTGTAACCTAACTTTTGAGAAAATGGCCTTTGAATGTTTTGGTGTGCTATATGGCAGACTAATCCGAACTCATCTCTCGGCATTTGCAGCCCACTCATTATCTCTACCAATCATGGCTAGCGGGAAGGTTGCCTCATTTTTTCTGTGGCTAAACCAACTAGGCTCGTAATTTAACAATCTTCTTTGTAGTTACAGATGGCATACACATATTTTATTAAGGGCACATGAAATTTCACATGTTCCAGAAGGCATTTCTGCCAAAAAATACATTTGTTGACGTTCAAATGGCTCTCCTGTGAAGTAGTGACCCGCGACATACACCTAGTTTACTGAAACTAGTCACAAATGTGTTAATAAGGTGACTTCCAGATGATGTCTGTCTCCTGTACTCCTCCAGTTCCCCCCGAGATACAGGATGATGGACAGCCCCTGAACCTGACTGTCACCCTGAAGCAGCCCCTCACTCTCGGCTGTGATGCCTTTGGTATCCCCTCCCCCACAATCACCTGGACTAAAGACGGACATAATGTGAGCCACCTACCAGTCATTCAAATAAGCTTCTTAAAAAACACTAAGAAGTAATGTATAGGTTGTATATTGTATGTTACCATCTCAGTTAACACTTCTCGGGAGAGAGAATATTATTGTAATGTTACCTGTAATGTTCCCCTAATGTTTGAGTGTCCAGTTTTTCGTGAGTTAGGGGAACATTATATCTATGTTAACTAAAACCTTCTGAGAACCTTTTTAGCATGTTTTAATTAATGTTCTAAATGCATTTTATTGCACATTGCAAGAACATTCATGAGTCCAGTTTCCTGAATGTTAGGACAATATTCCATCAGTGTCCCACCAAACATACATAGAACATGGTTTCAATGTTCTCAGAATATACAACATTCCTGTGTCCAGTTTTCTAAGGGTTAGGAGAATATTCCATCAACGTTACATCAAAAATACACAGAACATGGTTGCCATGTTCTCAGAATGTAAGATATTAATGTTCTACACACGTGCCCAAAAACAATCATTACACATCACATCTTGTTACTTTTGCAGAGCCAATCAAGGCCCATGTTCTGTGTATGTTTGGTGGGACTTTGATGGAATATTCTCAGAACCCACAGAAACTGGACACTTGAATGTTCTTGCAATGTGTCTAGAACATTAATATGTGAGAACATGGTAACCATGTTCTTGGTAAGTTCTATTTGACATTAAGGAAATGGTCTCTTCGAAACATTCCTTGCACATCACAGGAACATTCCTATGAAAATGTTAGTTAATTACCTAATGAGACTCATAAGGGAACATTTTCTAAAGTTGTGGGAATGTTTGTTGTTAGCTGGGATACGTCTACTGCTAACTGTCAATGACAATCATGTTATTTGTATCTAGCAACACAGTGACACCAAGTGGTAATTTAGTTTATCACAGTCCAATATTTATCATACAGTAACAAGCACTAATTATGTGTACAGGTGGTGGACTCCCTTGGAGTGTACCTTCAGAATGGGAAGAGACTTCTGAGAATCTACCGGGTCCAGGAAGAGCATGGTGGCCAGTTCACCTGCACAGCTAGTAACACAGCCGGGCAGGCCCGAAGGAACTACAACATTGTAGTACAAGGTGATCCTTCATAGTGCTTCAAATCCAGTTGTGGTCCTACCGCTCCCATTGATTTTACATTTTAAGTTTAAGGAAAGTAAACAAGCAGGCATTACAGGTCCAAGGCAGAGTTGTATGCTTTCTTAAGCCTAATTGTGTGTGTGTGTGTGTGTGTGTGTGTGTGTGTGTCAGCCCCACCAGTAATCTCGGGGACGTCCAGGGTACAAGACCTGTCAGTGGTTGCTGGACAGGAGGTGGAGGTCCAGTGTTGGGTTGGTGGGCGCCCAGCCCCCAAAGTAGAATGGAGCCGGGATGGAGAGTGAGTATTCCATTATAGTTGTATGAGTTTGATATCAGATTTTGTGTGGGGATTAATCAGTACACAATCAGGCTTTGGTGTATTGATCCCTATTCCTCCTCTCCAGGGTGCTGTCCAAGGATGGTGACCCCCATGTGGAGTTCCATGAGCAGGGCCAGGTGATGAAGGTGAAGACAGTCAGACTGAGGGACCAGGGCTTGTACCAGTGTCTGGCCAGTAACAGCGCTGGGACACAGATGCGCCAGTTCAGACTCATAGTGCTAGGTATCCCATCTCTCATGTCTCCTTCTCAATGAACTCACACATACAACGCAAACTTCCAAAAATCACATTAAAACTCTATGTTTATAAATGTTTGTCAATGAAGCAGATTTACTTTCTCTATCCTCACTCTCCCCTCCCTCCCCCTGTTTCTCTAGCTCCCCCCACCATCAGGGGCCCCAGTGAGACCTCAGAGGTGTCTGTGGTGTTGGGTTTCCCCACTGTTCTGCCTTGTGATGTAGAAGGTTCTCCCATGCCCAGTATCACCTGGCTGAAGGACAACCAGCCCATTGTGTCCAGTTCCCAGCTCACCTACACCCGGGGTGGGCAGGCGCTGCGGCTGGGGACAGCACATGGAGACAGTGCTGGTATCTACACCTGCCGAGCCTCAAACCCTGCAGGCACCACTCTCAAACACTACTCACTCAGTGTGCTTGGTAAGTGAACCAGACAGCGAGAGGGTTGATTCTAGTGTACAGAATAAAATGTAGTCTAACATCAACAAAATGAAATGTAAATGCAGGAGAGGATTTTGAATGTCTGTTTCATTTGATCAGTTCCACCCCAGATTGAAGGCAACGCTACATCTCTGAGTTTTGGCGGCCGAGATGAGAAAGTGCGTATCAATGGCTCATTAACCCTGTCCTGTCTGGCTAAAGGCTTCCCTGAACCCAAGACCCAGTGGTTCAAAGATGGACTGGTTGGTTTGTGTTTCTGTCTGTCTAGCTATTTCACATAATTTAATTTAGCGCAATAGATGTATATTTCTGCTAATATGAAAACGTGATGGTGTTGTACCTTCTGTTTCTAGTTGTTGACTAGGAACTCCCACACTGGTATTCGTGAGAGTGGTCAGTTCCTTCACATAGACAATGCCATACTCTCCCATGAGGGACAATACACCTGTGTGGTCACCAACACTGCAGGAGAGGACAAGAGAGACTTCTATGTCACCATTCATGGTGTGTCCACGCATGGAATTGACACTGTCTGCCCTTGGCAAGAGGCGTTCATTCACACTATGCAACCTAATCTCATAGTACTCTTGTGATACTAACTGAACATTATTTTTCTCTCTCTCTCTCCAGTTCCTCCCATCTTCCATCGGGTGAGTAACGGTGCAGCAGCCTGGGGTCTGAGAGGAGAGGATGAAGAAGAGGAGGGAGGGGACAGAGATGATGAGATAACTGAGAAGAGAGAGGTGGTCCTGGGGCATCCCATCAGCCTGTCCTGTGAGAGTAACGCCATCCCCCCGCCCCATCTTAGCTGGTATAGAGAGGGACACAAGCTCTCCACTGCTGACGGAGTAGTACTGCTTCCAGGTGAGAGGGGTCCATGCCCTCTAGGTCTAGGATAACAAACCGGTACAACGACCAGTATGGCATTACTGCAGCATCAGCTCCACTGTGATGCTGTGTTATGTTGTTGTTCTCTAGGTGGGCAGGTGCTCCAGATCCCTCGGGTCCAGCAGGAGGATGCTGGAAAATATACATGTCAGGCAGTGAACGAAGCAGGAGAGGACCGCATGCACTTTGACCTGGATGTGCTGGGTAGGCATGCTTTCTTACTACTTCCTGTCATTATATCAACTCATTGTTCAGTGATAGCCTAACAACTATTAAATGTATGAAAAGGCCAAGGAGTCATTTGCTAATGTTTCTCTATGTTGACGTCCTGTTTGCCCAGTTCCCCCAGTGATAACTGGCCAGTTGGATGAGTTCATGCAGGAGATAGGAGCGATAGTGAACAGCACAGTGGCTCTCCACTGTGACGTAACGGGTCATCCAGCACCAGCAATCTCCTGGCTGAGGGACGGCACGCCACTGCACTCCGGACAACACCACAGCATCAGTAAGGACGGGAGACAACTACAGGTCAGATTCCCATTATGACATGGTTGGAACAAAGCAATGCACTGCATATTACAGTGTCAGAACTTCACTTGGTTGAATGTCAACGCCTCCCTGTCCCCCCCACCCCTCCTCTGCTGGTGTCACTAATATATTATAATGCAATACAGGGACCTCTGTCACGGGATAGTTTGTGGCCTTTTGTGTCTTTATGTGCTGTACTGTGTGTTTTTATTGATTTGATGTTTATGTTTGTAGCACTTTTGAGTTTTTGAAAATATCTAAACAGGTTTTTTTTGTAAAGAGGTGTAGGTCAATAGTGTTATGTTATTCTGTCTTTCAGGTCCTCAGTGTGCAGGTATCAGACATGGCTGGTTACCTTTGTGTGGCTGAAAACAAGGTTGGAGCAGTGGAAAAGCTCTTCAGTCTAACAGTGCAAGGTCAGATGGAATATAAATGTCCTTCAAATACCACATTGAGAGGATTCTTTCAATTCACACAGGAAGGACAGGGGTACTTTCTGGTTTCCTGTGAATGTGTGTGTGTTATTGTGAATGTATGTGACATGTGATAGTTGATTCCTGTTCCTCTCCAGTTCCCCCAAGGATGGTGGCTGGCAGGGAGGAGGAGGAGGTGAGTGTGATCCAGGGACACATGGTGTCCCTGCTGTGTGACGTCCAGGCGTACCCTCCTCCAGAGATAACATGGACCAGAGATGGACAGATCCTCCAGTTCAGCATGGGAATCCACATCCTGCCAGGTCAGAGCTAGCTCCTAAACACATTGCCCAGAGCCCATAGCACGCTTCATAACTCCCAGTGTACTCAAATGTCTGATGAAATCACTGTACAAAAACGATGCATTGTAATCTATGTATTGTCTGTACTGTAGGAGGTCAGATGCTGCAGCTGCCCCGGGCCAGACTAGAGGATGCGGGACAGTACGTGTGCACTGCCACCAACTCAGCAGGCCAGGACCAGAAGAGCATCCTACTTAGTGTTTATGGTGAGAAACACTACGCTAGTATTGTGCTGCCCTCATCAGTGTCACACTTCACCTGCTACAATATCTGGATTAGGATTTACAGTTACTATTTTATTCCTGCTGTGGTTTACAGTCCTGCCCACGTTGAAGCCCCGCCTTGACTCTGAGTCAGAGTTCGTGACCCCTCAGATGGGCTCGTCAGTCACTCTGCGCTGTGAGGCTCGGGGGATCCCAGAGCCTGAGGTCACATGGTACAGGAACGGGCTACAGCTGGCAGCTGGGAATGGACTGAAGGTGGACCAGCAGACACTGGAGATCATGGGAGTGCAGGTAAACACACTGTCATCACCTTCTGTTTGTGCAACTCTAACTGTCTCAAGCATTAGCACTGATAACTGAGGGCAGGAGATTAACCCTGTTTTAAGTATCAAGGTGAAACACTGTTGTTCTGTTTCACACTATCTATGGTTCATGGTCCATAGATGGCTGATGGTGGAATCTACACCTGCAAGGTGTCCAATGTGGCTGGACAGGTGGACAGGACCTTCCGCTTGACTGTCCATGGTGAGACTTGCCTCCCATGTTCCCTCCAATTAGATATGTTTCTTACATGTGGTAATACTGGCATATCAGATGTCACAGTATAATGAATCTCATTCTCTCTATGATGTTCCTCTCCTCAGTTCCCCCTGTCCTGGAGGGGCCTCTTCATGAGTCTCTCACTCAAAACCTGGGCTCCCATGTCACCTTGTTGTGTGAAGCTACAGGGGTCCCAGTACCTAGCATCACCTGGCTGAAGGATGGCACCCCTATTGGTAAGAGGGTGAAGTTTCATAAATGAACTGTGAAAATTCAGTTTTGACAAGATCACATTTTGACACTTGTATTAATGCTACTGAATGAATGAGACCTCCAGCTGCTGGTGTAGGCTGACCTCGGTGTGTTTTCTTCCTACCCAGAGAGCAGTCTGCAGTGGCAGTGGTCGGTACGAGGCAACAGACTGGAGCTGGGTCCTCTCACCCTCTCTCACGCTGGGACCTACACCTGTGTGGCCAAGAACAGGGAGGGAGAGACTCAGAAGGATTACACTCTCACAGTGCAAGGTAGGCTACAGGCTATCCACTACACAATCTCCAACCTTTGAAAATTAGATTAAACCCAAGAGAATCACATTTTGTAAGAGAATCACAACCTTCTGCATGGCCTCTGTTCCACTTTGAGTCAGTGCTGTGAGACATATTGCTGACCTTTTTGTTTCAGTGTCGCCCACGATCCTGGACTCTGGCCACTCGTCTGACCTGAGTGCCCCAGTGGGCGATGATCTGACTCTGGAGTGCAGAGTGACAGGGACACCTGCACCCCACCTCAGCTGGCTGAAGAACGGCGCCACTCTGGAAGATTCAGACCCCCAAAAAATAGAGTGAGTCCGTCTTGCTTACAGTGCAGACTCCAGCCTAGGTCTGTGTACCAGTGTTGTGCTCTTAGTAATCACTGATATGTTTGTCTCCTGAATTACAGCATAGCCCCTGATGGGAGCACTCTAACCCTGCTAAGGCTCAGGCCTGAGGACTCTGGGACGTACACCTGTCTGGCTGTCAGCCCTGCTGGCCAGGAGAACAAGATCTACACCCTCTTTGTACTGGGTCTGTTGTCTTGTGTATATATATACCTGTTGATCAAAAATATGTCCTAAGTTAATTGGTACTGATCTTTCCAGAAGTTTTTTAGATTCTAGGTAACAATGATTTTGTAATGCCCCTCAGTACCCCCCTCTATCCTGGGCGAGACTAGCGCCCCCAGAGAGGTGCAGACCACCCAGGACAGTGTGGTGACACTGGAGTGCCAGGCAGCGGGAAACCCTCCACCTCAGATCAGCTGGCTGAGAAATGGACGCCCCCTGCTCCTGTCTCCCCGTACCCGCCTTCTCTCAGCAGACGCTGTACTTAGGTAAGTGTCTACACATGTCAAATGTCAAGTTTAGTTCCTCTCTCATAAAAATGCCTTAATGAAGGATAATGTTTTAGAAAGTGTGTTGGAGCTGTGTATATGCCCTGTGTGTGTAGGATTTCTCCAGTGCAGCTGGCAGACTCTGGGATCTATACATGTGTGGCACGCAGTCGCGCTGGCCTCGCCGAGCTCAACTTTGACGTACAGGTTCAAGGTACTAACTCCCCATCTCCTGTTGATGCGTACACTACTGATCTGAAGGAGCTGTATCTGTGTGTACTGATATCTGTGTTAGAGGTCGACCGATTATGATTTTTCAACACCAATACCGATACCGATTATTGGAGGAAAAAAAAAAGGCCGATACCGATTAATCAGACATTTTATTTTATTGATTTGTAATAATGACAATTACAACAATACTGAATGAACACTTATTTTAACTTAATATAATACATCAATAAAATCAATTTAGCCTCAAATAAATAATGAAACATGTTCAATTTGGTTTAAATAATGCAAAAACAAAGTGTTGGAGAAGAAAGTAAAAGTGCAATATGTGCCATGTAAAAAAGCTAACGTTTAAGTTCCTTGCTCAGAACATGAGAACATATGAAAGCTGGTGGTTCCTTTTAACATGAGTCTTCAAAATTCCCAGGTAAGAAGTTTTAGGTTGTAGTTATTATAGGAATTATAGGACTATTTCTCTCTATACCATTTGTATTTCATATACCTTTGACTATTGGATGTTCTTATAGGCACTTTAGTATTGCCAGTGTAACAGTATAGCTTCCGTCCCTCTCCTTGCCCCTACCTGGGCTCGAACCAGGAACACGACAACAGCCATCCTCGAAGTATCGTTTCCCATCGCTCCACAAAAGCCGCGGCCCTTGCAGAGCAAGGGGAACAACTACTCCAAGTCTCAGCGCGAGTGACGTTTGAAACGCTATTAGCGCGCACTCCGCTAACTAACTAGCCATTTCACATCGGTTACACCAGCCTAAACTCGGGAGTTGATAGGCTTGAAGTCATAAACAGCTCAATGCTTGAAGCACAGCGAAGAGCTGCTGGCAAACGCACGAAAGTGCTGTTTGAATGAATGCTTACGAGCCTGCTGCTGCCTACCATCGCTCAGTCAGACTGCTCTATCAAATATCAAATCATAGACTTAATTATAACATAATAACACACAGAAATATGAGCCTTTGGTCATTAATATGGTCGAATCCAGAAACTATAATTTCGAAAACAAAACATTTATTTTTTCTGTGAAATACGGAACCGTTCCATATTTTATCTAACGGATGGCATCCCTAAGTCTAAATATTGCTGTTACATTGTACAACCTTCAATGTTATGTCATAATTATGTACAATTCTGGCAAATTAATTACGGTCTTTGTTAGGAATAAATGGATTTCACACAGTTCGCAACGAGCCAGGCGGCCCAAACTGCTGCATATACCCTGACTGCTTGCTCGGAATGCAAGAGAAGTGACACAATTTCCCTAATTATAAGAAATTCATGTTAGCAGGAAATATTAACTTAATATGCAGGTTTAAAAATATATACTTGTGTAGTGATTTTAAAGAAAGGCATTGATGTTTATGGTTAGGTTTGGTGCAACGACAGTGCTAAATCACCCGTTTGGCAAAGTAGGCTGTGATTCAATGAGAAACTAACAGGCACCGTATCGATTATATGCAACGCAGGACACGCTAGATAAACTAGTAATTTCATCAACCATGTGTAGTTAACTAGTGATTATGTTAAGATTGATTGTTCTTTATATGATAAGTTTAATGCTAGCTAGCAACTTACCTTGGCTTCTTGCTGCCCTCGCGTAACAGGTAGTCAGCCTTCCACGCAGGCTCCTCATGGAGTGCAATGTCAGGCAGGCGGTTAGAGCATTGGACTAGTAACCGGAAGGTTGCAAAAACGAATCCCCGAGCTGACAAGGTAAAAATGTGTTGTTCTGCCCCTGAACAAGGCAGTTTACCCACCATTCCTAGGCCGTCATTGAAAATAAGAATGTGTTTGTAACTGACTTGCCGAGTTAAATAAAGGTGTAAAAACAAAATCGGTCAAATCGGTGTCCAAAAATACAGATTTTCGATTGTTATGAAAACTTGAAATCGGCCCTAATTAATCGGCCATTCCGATTAATCGGTCAACCTCTAATCTGTGTTTCTGTCTCTGTGTCAGTGCCTCCAGGTGTGGAGCCTGTAGAGTCAGTCACAGTGGTGCGGGGGTCCTTGGTGACACTGACCTGTGAGGCGCGGGGTGTCCCTCCTCCCTCCCTGACCTGGCTGAAGGACGGCCAGCCCCTGTCCCTGCACCGTAACCTGCTGTTGGACGGCCAGGAGACACGGCTGCAGCTGCCTGATGTGGGGCTCTCTGACAGAGGCCTCTACAGCTGTGTCGCCAGCAACCAGGCTGGCAGCAGCACCAAGAGCTTCAACCTCACTGTGTTGGGTGAGCAGACAGAATAAACATTCTCCATTCACCCAAACATAACCTACAAACAGATAAAAAGTTAAAACTCCACTGAAGCAATAGGAAAGGGATGTCATGTTTAGTATTTATTTTGTGTTTTAACAATGGCGTCGTTTTGTCCGATACAGTTCCTCCAAAGATTTCCATCTCCAGTTCTCCAGAAGAGTTGATGGTAGCTGTGAACACTGCTCTGGAGCTGGAGTGTACTGCCGAGGGCATCCCTCCTCCTACCCTCAGCTGGCTCAAGGATGGGCACCCCTTACAGGGAGATAGTGAGATAGTGCAGGAGGATGGACACTTTCTTAGGATTACCCAAGTGCAGGTGAGTCACAAACCCAATGACACAGCATTTAGTTGCCATTCAGACCTTATTGCTGAATTATGATAAACACCAGATAATAACCAGTGATATCTCGGTTGTTAGGTAGAGGATGCAGGTCTTTATACCTGTCTGGCTACCAGCCCAGCGGGCGAGGATGGAAAGAACCATTGGGTCCGGGTTCAAGGTCACACATGCGTTTACTAGCCATACTTGTTGGTCCTGCCAAAAGATGACAAGGTACTTGTAAGTCTGATTCTGATTATCAACGGTTGTGTCTCCCTGTTCCAGTTCCGCCAACTCTTCTTGGCTCTGATGATGTCAGATTGTTGTCAGTCCCAGCCAAAGGACACCTGACTATGGAGTGCCAGGCTGACCTTGGCCCTGCACCTGACATAGAATGGTACAAGGACGACGTGAGACTACAGGTCAGACTGGACGTCAGGGTGGCAGGAATCACAATACATGGTGTTATATCATCTTATTGATTCTGTCTCTCTCTCTGTCTCCCTATCTCTCCCTTTCTCTCCTGGTTCCAGCTGGGGGGTCGCATCCAGAGGCTTGCCGGGGGTCAGTACCTGGAGATCCAGAACGTTAGGCCTCAGGACAGTGGCCAGTACAGCTGCGTGGTCACCAACATGGCCGGAAGCACCAGCCTTTTCTTCACTGTGGAGATCCTCTGTGAGTTGATGAGATGATGAGTTAAACAGGATTGGGATCATGCATTAAGTGAATTTAATTTACATTTGTCATGACTTCCGCCGAGGTCGGTCACATTCCTTGTACGGGCGGCGTTCGAGGACCATCTTTCCTTTTCCATTGGTTTTGTCTTTATTTTCTACACACCTGGTTTTCATTATCCAATTACTCGTTCATGTATTTAACCCTCTGTTTCCCCCATGTTTGTTGTGCGTGATTATTTCTATGTTCAGTTTGGTTAAGATGGCTGGTTTTTCGACAGGTGCTGTGTTCACCCGTGCGTTATATTTACCGTTGGTATTTTGGTCAAGTGTATTTGTTTACCTTGTGCCTTTATTTTTTGAGTGAAGTACGTTGCTCTCCTGCGCCTGACTTCCTGCACCAGCTACACTCACCTTCTGACAACATTGAACAAAAATATATACGCAACATACAACAATTCAAGGATTTTACTGAGTTACAGTTCATAGGGAAATCAGTCAATTTAGAAAAATTTATCAGGCCCTAATCTATGGATTTCACATGACTGGGGACAGATACTTAAAAAAATGTTTAGGGGCATGGATCAGAAAACCAGTCCGTATCTGGTGTGATCACTATTTGCCTCATGCAGTGTGACACATCTCCAGGATGTTGATTGTGGCCTGTGGAATGTTGTCCCACTTCATTTCAATGGCTGTGTGAAGTTGCTGGATATTGGCGGGAACTGGAACACACTGTTTTACATGTCGATCCAGTGCATCCCAAAAATGCTCAATGGGTGACATGTTTGGTGAGTTTGCAGGCTATGGAGGAACTGGGACATTTTCAGCTTTCATAAATTGTGTACAGATCCTTGCGACATGAGGGGATGGCGTCGGATGAATGGCACAACAATGGGCCTCAGGACCTCGTCACAGTATCTCTGCGCATTTAAATTTCCATCGATAAAATGCAAATGTGTTCATTGTTCGTAGCTTATGCCTGCCCATACCATAACCCCACCGGCACCATGGGGCACTCTGTTCACAACGTTGACATCAGCAAACCTTACACGTGGTCAGTGGTTGTGAGTCCGGATGGACATACGGCTTATGGTAGAGTAATGAACATTAAATTCTCTGTCAACAGCTCTGGTGGACATTACTGCAGTCAGCATGCCAATTGCACGCTCTCTCAAACCTTGACACATCTGTGGCATTGTGTTGTGTGACAAAAGTGCACGTTTTAGAATGGCCTTTTATTGTCCCTAGCACAAGGTGCACCTGTGTAATGATCATGCTGTTTAATCATCTTCTTGATATGCCACACCTGTCAAGTGGATGGATTATCTTGGCGATGGAGAAATGCTCACTAACAGGGATGTAAACATATTTTTTGTGCATATAGAACATTTCTGGAATCTTTTATGTCAGCTCATGAAACATAGGAACACAACTTTACATTTTGCGTTTATATTTTTGTTCAGTATAATTAATATATATAGATATGTGTATATGTATATACAGTGTATGCAATCTCCGTAGACAAACATTGGCAGTAGAATGGTCTTAATGAAGAGCTCAGTGACTTTTAACGTGGCACCATCATAGGATGCCACTTTTCAACAAATCAGTTTCCAACTATTTTTGCCCTGCTAGAGCTGCCCCAATCAACTGTAAGTGCTGTTACTGTGAAGTGAAAATGTCTTGGAGCAACAATGATTCAACTGCGACGTGGTAGGCCACACAAGCTCACTCTTGGCATTCTCTCAACCAGCTTCGCCTGGAATGCTTTTCCAACAGTCTTGAAGGAGTTCCCACATATGTTGAGCACTTGTTGGCTGCTTTTCCTTCACTCTGCGGTCCAAATCATCCCAAACCATCTCAATTGTGGAGGCCAGGTCATCTGATGCAGCTCTCCATCACTCTACTTCTTGGTCAAATAGCCCTTACACAGCCTGGAGGTGTGTTGGGTCAATGTCCTGTCGAAAAACAAATGATAGTCCCACTAAGCGCAAACCAAATGGGTTGGGATGGCGTATCGCTGCAGAATGCTGTGGTAGCCTTGCTGGTTAAGTGTGCCTTGAATTCTAAATAAATCACAGACAGTGTTGCCAGCAAAGCACCCTCACACTGTCACACCTCCTCCTCCATGCTTCAGGGTGGGAACCACACATGCAGAGATACTCCGTTCACCTACTCTGCGTCTCACAAAGACATGCCGGTTGGAACCAAAAATCTCAAATTTGGACTCATCCGATTAAACCTTAATCCATTTGAACGTGTGTTTTCTTTTCTTTTTTTCCTCAGTGCCACCAGTCATCAGAGAGAGCAGCTCTGAGGTCACTGCACATATCAGGCAGGATGCAGTCCTGCCCTGTGAAGTAGAGGGGGAAACCTCACCTAGGGTCATGTGGAGGAAAAATGGCATCCCTATAGATCCTGACAATAACAAGTAAGGGCTTACTTAACTTAGGCTATAGAGGTTGTTGGGATACTGTCTTTATACAGATGGGTAGATAGTCCAGTTCGCTGATTGATTGCGTGTGTCCCAGGTACACCATGCTGTCTGAAGGCTCTCTGCGTGTAAAGGCTGTTCAGCTAAGTGACGCTGGCCGCTACTACTGCACCATGTCCAATCAGGCCGGATCAGATCATAGTGGGATGGACTTACGTGTGTTAGGTAAATACAACTCAGAGAATTACAGAATCACACCATAACACGGTATATTTACGTTTTTACATGAACATTTAGGACATTTAGTAGACATTATCCAGAGTGATTTTCAGCCACTGCATTACAGTCAGCGCCTTACAGTCAAATGTGTTTGTATGCCATACATATCTGTATGTCATTCCTTATGACTCCATGTTGTGTCCCTGTAGTGGGTCCCTCGATCAGTCCTGGTCCTTTCAATGTGACGGTGACCACAGGGATGAGAGCCGTACTGAGCTGTGAGACTACAGGTATACCAGCCCCTAAAGTCACCTGGAAGAGGAACGGCACTCCACTAGACCCCAACCAGCAGCCTGGCACATACAAGTAAATGAAGCAGAATGACCTCTCCTGTGTGAATTATAACACAATGGACATAAATCCAAATGGATTCATTCTGAAGTATTGCCTTTGACTTTTTTAAACATTTTTTTTTAAGGTTACTCTCCTCTGGATCTCTGACAATTTCCTCTCCATCCAATCAGGATGAGGGATACTTTGAATGCACAGCAGCCAATGAGGTTGGAGAGGAGCGCCAGGTCATTGAGGTCATCCTACAAGGTATTGTTGCTTTGAGGTCCTACTCAGACGTTTGCAGACTGCCCTTTCATCTCACATACAGCAGAACAGACTGAGATTTCTCCTCTCTGTCTCTCAGTCGCTCCAACCATTGAAGATGACATTACAACAGTCACTGCTATCAAAATGGCCCCTGTGGTGCTGCCATGCCATGCACAGGGCATCCCAGAGCCCACTGTCAGCTGGACCAAGAGTGGAGCCAAGCTGGGATCCCGGGGAGGAAGTTACCGAGTCCTGCCCACAGGTAGGTACACTTGCTGCTCAGAGGGTAACATGGTGCTGTTGCCATCAGGGATCCTGTCATGTTAGTACTTTGGTGTTCATTGTTGTGTTACTGTACTGTTTGGATCCAGGAGTTCTGGAGATCACAGCTGCTACCCCCAGTCATGCAGGGAGGTACACCTGCTCTGCCCGGAACCCTGCAGGAGTGACCCACAAACACATCACTCTCACAGTGCAAGGTGGGTCCTCAGGTGGATTGTTGTTAAGGTTATAAAGTAATTGTTAATGTTTTTGCCTTGTAACTCTCTTATGTCTTCATTTTACAGTTGAATAATCTGTGTGTAATAAACCATGTTAATGGGTTTGCCCTCTCCCACTCAGAGCCCCCTGAGATCAGGCCTATGACAGAGGAAGTACAAGTAGTGTTGCATCATGGGACGGTTCTGCCTTGCGAGGTGCAGGGTTTCCCCCGACCCTCCATCACCTGGCAACGAGAGGGTGTTCCCATAACAGCTGGTGAGAGTGCTCTTTGGACACTTGATCAGAAATCAAGCCATTATATAACACAATAGTCATTTATAGTCTGCTGTTTCTCAATTGGGATGTCTTCGTTCCATGGCTCTTCAGGTCACAAACTGGCTCTCCTCTCAAACGGAGCTCTGAAGTTCTCTCGAGTCACTCTGGGTGATGCGGGCACCTACCAGTGTCTGGCACAGAACGAAGCTGGCACAGCAATAGGAAGGACACGTCTAGTACTGCAAGGTAACACACTACATTTCTACAGAGCACAGACATGTTGTTCAAACAGCATGGAGGCACTTGTTGATACTTAGATGAATGTGTGGGCCTCAATAGTGAAAGGTACTATGTGTCTTTGTGTTGCTCCAGTTCCCCCAGTGCTGAGAGTTCCTCATGAGGAGTACACAGCAGTCCTGGGCCAGCCAGTGAGCCTGGAGTGTTTGGCAGACGGACAGCCCCAGCCGGAGGTGTCCTGGCAAAGGGAGCGCCGGCCCCTCACAGAGGGGGCACACATACAGCTCTTTGCCAATGGCACCCTGAGGATCGCAGCCACACAACGCAGTGATGCTGGACTGTATACCTGCTCAGCCAAAAACCTCGCTGGCAGGGCCAGCCATGACATGAGGCTTGTCATAATGAGTGAGTGTGATATGAGGTCAATATGACATTTAGGTTTAACCTGACATTAGGAATAACCGTGTCTCATGGTACAGAGTTACTGCTCTGCCAGTAATAAATTGACTCTGTCTTTCTTCTAGTCCCGCCCATGATTCCTGTTGGTCAGCCGGAGTTGTCCGTCATCCAGGGCTTCCAGGCCTTGTTACCCTGTGCGGCTCAGGGTTCACCAAAGCCCAGGGTGTCATGGAAGAAGGATGGTAACATCGTTCCCAGCCTGCCTGGCAAATTCACCGTGCTGCGGTCAGGAGAGCTGATCATTGAGAGGGCAGAGGTCAGAGACACATTTCTGTTTTACATTGCATTATAATGAAGGTGGTTCAGGTGAAGGTCCTGATCAACATTTTCACCCTTGTAGCTAGATGATGGTGGTGTGTTCACCTGTGTGGCCACCAACACAGCAGGCACTGTGAGACAGGACACCCGCCTGTCCGTCAACATGAGACCCGCCTTCAAGGAGTTACCTGCTGACGTGACCATGAACAAAGGTCAAAGTCTCAGCTTGTCTTGCCATGCCCAGGGCATCCCTACCCCTGTCATCTCCTGGACCGCTAACAACAGCCCCTATCCAGGTACACCACTGCCCCATGTTCTCTTATGATCGATATGATGTAGTCATAGGTACTGTATATAGTAATAGTAATAATCATATTGATTACTCCAAACATGTCTCTCTCTCGCTCAGTTTCCAGTGTGGACGAGGCAGGCAGAAGCTCCTTGGTAATAGAGAATGTGACCTTGAGGGATGCAGGAACCTATGTGTGCCTAGCAGAGAACAGTGTGGGCACCATCAGAGCACTCTCATTTGTCCGCATCAGAGGTGAGTACTTTCAACATCTCATGACCTTAAGACTGTTTCTGTTTGTATTAGTATTGTTTTATATTCCTTTGTAGGGGCACAGTGTTCGTAATGGATGTGTTATGGTCATGTCTCCTTAGAACCACCGGTGTTGAAGGGAGAGGCCCACACCTCTCAGACTGTGGCCCAGAGTGGCACTGCCATGCTGGACTGTCCTGTCCATGGAGACCCCAGTCCGGTCCTCCGCTGGGTCCATGACGGCAGACCCCTTCTCCGCTCCCTTCGCCTGCAATCCCTCCATAATGGCTCCTTGGCCATCTACAGCATCACGGTAAACACAACCCTGGACCTGTCCCACCTGTCCAATCAGTCTCCCTCAGAAATCTATTTATCCAGTGTTAGTTTAATTTGAGAGTTCATATCTTGAGAGTAAAAAATGTCTATAAAAACAAAAAGAGTAGGCTTACACAAGAAATGAGAGCGGGAGGATGGACCACTGACTGCAGTCAATCTGCACTCCATTTGCAGTCCTGAGTCATGGAACATTGTGTGACCTAACATCAGCGTGCCAGTCTGGCCTAAGTCAGATTTGAGTGAGCTCATTCTAAAAAGCCAACAGTATTATCTAGAGAGGGAGAGAGAGGGAGCTCAGAAATGGATGTTCCCAGGCTCTCTCACTGTTGTGTTCTGTGTCTATAATTATGTTAACTTTTTTAACTCTGTAATTGATGCTGTAATTGTACGCCCTGCGGCTTAAACTTTCTGAAAGACAAATGGTTCCCCTTCCTACAGAGTGCTCTAATGTGATACTTCCTCTCTCTGGTGTCATAATGACACTTATTGCAAACAAGCTAATGGAAAAATCTTAAATTCCCGTTAAGAAAATGTCAGCTTTTAAATGCCTCAATAAGGGATGAAAGTTCCATTAAATATCTGAAATAACATAAAAATCATAAAATCACTCCGTGGAATGTAAGGCAAATATGTTTAATTAGAAATGTCACTAAATGACATTATGTAATTTGGAAGAGTGAAAGGATGAGGGTCCTGAACAGCATATCAATCCTCATATTTCAGAAGAACAATGATAACTTGCTTGTGTTAAAAGTGTTTATGCCCTAACATGTATATCTGTCCCCATCTGTGTCAGAGAGAAGATGCAGGGGAGTACCAGTGTGTGGCTGAGAGTGAGGCTGGGGTCGCTGAGAGGACCATTTCTCTCAAAGTACAGAGTGAGTGATGTGGAGCATGAACACAGTCACACAACCTCCATTTCCAAATGCTGGCCTTCATTCAAACAATCCGGAATCAACATACACCTAAGCGGCCCAGGGTACCAAGCTCCCCTTCAGAGTCTGGAGTTTAGGTCACCTGCAGAAAAAAAGGCTGATATGGAGGATGTAATTCTGGGAGAAGTGGAGTAAAGTCCCCCTAATTAGCCATCCAGACTGAATGGTGGAACATGAATGATTGAAATAATCTATATTTGAGTCGCCTATAATATCTGGTGCAGAGAAGGACATTCTGTGTATGTAACCATAACCTCTGTCGCTAACATGGCTTTTCAAGAGAATCAGCAATCTGCAGATAATATAATTTTAATGCCAACTCTTGATATATGTCCCAAACAAAAGCCGCCTTCGAGATAGAAACTCAGTATCCTTAACCCAGGTATTAAAAAACAATGTACCATGAAACATTTTCAAAACGTTAATCAGGCTTAAATCCTCTGGGACCCTCGTTCCAAGCCTAGAGGAATATTGGGAGGTCATCTGAATATTTGAAGAACATTTATTGAATGACTAATCTTGATTTTTTTTCTGTTTCTCTGAGAAATCTCTGAAGAAATCTTCTCCTATTTCTGCCTTTAGTGTCCCTGGATATTCCATATTCAGGAAGGACAGGGGAGAGGGCAGAAGGGGTGGATTGCTTTTGTACATGAAAGATAACTTTAAATGCAATCGTATCATATGGAAACATGTCAATGACCTTGAATGTATGGGGCTGAATGTCTTCCTCTCCTAAAATATGTCTCTCACTTTTATTGGATTATATCGACCACCAACATCTGATATTTTTTTTTTGATCATCTAAATGCCATGCTTAAAGAATGTGATCATATTAAGGAGATCATCTTCATGGGCGATTTCAATATAAACTGGAAAAACAAAACTTGCAGGAAAAAAACTCTATTTCAAACTGACTCAAACAATACAAGGTCCAACCAGAGTAAGACAGTCATCTCAGACTCAAATGGATTTGGTGTTTACTAACAGACCTGACCAAATTACTAAGTCCACTAACTTACTAACTGGCATATCTGACCACAATGTTACATTGGTGGATAGAAAGATCACTAAAAATAGATTTAAGAACCATGTTAATGTGCAACAGTATGATAAAAATATCCCGAAAAGTGAGCAGAGTAACTACGATGCAGCTATAAGTCAAATTGACTGGGCTGATATGTTAAGCAATCCCGAGTCTGGATACAGAACATTTCTGTCAGCCATTGATAAAGTGGATACCTCTTTTACTAGGAAATTTCACGTTAAGCCAAGGAAAGCCTCTCTACCATGGCTCAACGAGGACCTCTGGAGGCAGATGAGAGAGCGGGATCTTTCCTTGAAAAAAGCACTGAAGTCTGGTCAGAATTATGGAAGACATATATTTACAGCACTGAGAAATAAGATGATAAGGATTATAAAAAAAGCTAAAGCAAAGTTCTTTCTTAGTGATCAATGAAGCAAAAATAAATGGAAAAGTGATTTGGGAAAATTTCAACAAACTAACAGGGAGAGGACCTGAAAAAAACCATCCTAAATTAAAGGTTAATGGGATTCTAATTCAAGACTCCGATTTCATATCCACTACCTTTAACAATGTTTTTGTTGACTTTGTCAGGGAACTGGCTCAAAGATTTTCAAACAAGACCACAGTTCTCACTCCCATAGATAATAATAAACCAATATTCAGAATTCCTGAAATCTCAGCATCCGCAGTGGACAGTATTATTAGCTTTTCAGGAGCTCTTGAACAAAATATGTATTTGGTCTAGACAATGTATTCCTGAAGAGACACAAATATTATCTGATTGCCCCTATTGTACATCTAGTTAATCTGTCCATCAAATATGGGTTCTTCCCCAATGCTTGGAAGTCTGCTGCAGTGATACCTGTTTAAAATCTGGTGACCAAACACTGGTGGAACATTACCGTCCTATAAGCATTCTTCCAGTGCTATCAAAAGTAGCTGAAAGATGGGTGGCTGAACATCTGACTGATCACCTCATTCGGGGCAACTCCATACATCAAATGAAATTTGGATTCAGAACTAGCCATTCTACCGAAACAGCCAATTACTATACAGTCGTATGAAAAAGTTTGGGCACCCCTGACAATTTCCATGATTTCCATGTATAAATTATTGGGTGTTTGGATCAGCAATTTCATTTTGATCTATCAAATAACTGATGGACACAGTAATATTTCAGTAGTGAAATGAGGTTTATTGGATTAACAGAAAATGTGCAATATGCATCAAAACAAAATTAGACAGGTGCATCAATTTGGGCACCCCAATAGAAAAATCACATCAATATTTAGTAGAGCCTCCTTCTGCTAAAAATAACACCCTCTAGACGCTTCCCATAGCCTCTAATCAGTGTCTGGATTCTGGATGAAGGTATTTTGGACCATTCCTCCTTTCAAAACATCTCCAGTTCAATTAGGTTTGATGGTTGCCGAGCATGGACAGCCCGCTTCAAATCATCCCACAGATTCTCAATGATATTCAGGTCTGGGGACTGGGATGGCCATTCCAGAACATTGTACTTGTTCCTCTGCATAAATGTCCGGGTAGATTTTGAGCAGTGTTTTGGGTCGTTGTCTTGTTGAAAGAATCTGCTGATATTGAGTGGAATCCATGCGACCCTCAACTTTAACAAGATTCCCAGTACCAGCCACACAGCCCCACAGCATGATGGAACCCCCACCAAATTTTACTGTGGGTAGCAAGTGTTTTTCTTGGAACGCTGTGTTCTTTTGCTGCCATGCATAACATCCCTTGTTATGACCAAATAACTCAATCTTTGTTTCATCAGTCCACAGCACCTTATTCCAAAATGAAGCTGGCTTGTCCAAATGTGCGTTTGCATACCTCAAGCGACTCTGTGGCGTGTGTGCAGAAAAGGCTTCTTCCGCATCACTCTCCCATACAGCTTCTCCTTGTGCAAAGTGCACTGAATTGTTGAACGATGCACAGTGACACCATCTGCAGC
Source organism: Oncorhynchus clarkii lewisi (assembly GCF_045791955.1). Lineage (NCBI taxonomy): Eukaryota > Metazoa > Chordata > Actinopteri > Salmoniformes > Salmonidae > Oncorhynchus > Oncorhynchus clarkii. Next base: position 15,564,647 of record NC_092176.1, read on the forward strand.
AAGATGATGTTGTAGGTCTTTGGAGGTGGTCTGTGGGCATTCTCACCATCCTTCGCCTTTGCCTATCCGATATTTTACTTGGCCTGCCACTTCTGGCCTTAACAAGAACTGTGCTTATGGTCTTCCATTTCCTCACTATGTTCCTCGCAGTGGACACTACTTGTCAACTTCCGGCGCCGACAGAGATGGCCGCCTCGCTTCGCGTTCCTAGGAAACTATGCAGTTTTTTGTTTTTTTCGTGTTATTTCTTACATTAGTACCCCAGGTCATCTTAGGTTTCAGTACATACAGTCGAGAAGAACTACTGAATATAAGATCAGCGTCAACTCACCATCATTACGACCAAGAATATGTTTTTCGCGACGCGGATCCTGTGTTCTGCCTTACAAACAGGACAACGGAGCGGATCCCATGCAGCGACCCAAAAAAACGACTCCGAAAAAGAGGGAAACGAGGCGGTCTTCTGGTCAGACTACGGAGACGGGCACACCGTGCACCACTCCCTAGCATTCTTCTTGCCAATGTCCAGTCTCTTGACAACAAGGTTGATGAAATCCGAGCAAGGGTAGCATTCCAGAGGGACATCAGAGACTGTAACGTTCTTTGCTTCACAGAAACGTGGCTCACTGGAGAGACGCTATCCGAGGCGGTGCAGCCAACGGGTTTCTCCACGCATCGCGCAGACAGAAACAAACATCTTTCTGGTAAGAAGAGGGGCGGGGGCGTATGCCTTATGGTTAACGTGACGTGGTGTGATGAAAGAAACATACAGGAACTCAAATCCTTCTGTTCACCTGATTTAGAATTCCTCACAATCAAATGTAGACCGCATTATCTACCAAGAGAATTCTCTTCGATTATAATCACAGCCGTATATATTCCCCCCCAAGCAGACACATCGATGGCTCTGAATGAACTTTATTTGACTCTTTGCAAACTGGAAACCATTTATCCGGAGGCTGCATTCATTGTAGCTGGGGATTTTAACAAGGCTAATCTGAAAACAAGACTCCCTAAATTTTATCAGCATATCGATTGCGCAACCAGGGGTGGAAAGACCTTGGATCATTGTTACTCTAACTTCCGCGACGCATATAAGGCCCTGCCCCGCCCCCCTTTCGGAAAAGCTGACCATGACTCCATTTTGTTGATCCCTGCCTACAGACAGAAACTAAAACAAGAGGCTCCCACGCTGAGGTCTGTCCAACGCTGGTCCGACCAAGCTGACTCCACACTCCAAGACTGCTTCCATCACGTGGACTGGGACATGCTTCGTATTGCGTCAGACAACAACATTGACGAATACGCTGATTCGGTGTGCGAGTTCATTAGAACGTGCGTTGAAGATGTCGTTCCCATAGCAACGATTAAAACATTCCCTAACCAGAAACCGTGGATTGATGGCAGCATTCGTGTGAAACTGAAAGCGCGAACCACTGCTTTTAATCAGGGCAAGGTGTCTGGTAACATGACCGAATACAAACAGTGCAGCTATTCCCTCCGCAAGGCTATCAAACAAGCTAAGCGTCAGTACAGAGACAAAGTAGAATCTCAATTCAACGGCTCAGACACAAGAGGCATGTGGCAGGGTCTACAGTCAATCACGGACTACAGGAAGAAATCCAGCCCAGTCACAGACCAGGATGGCCTCCCAGGCAGACTAAATAACTTTTTTGCCCGCTTTGAGGACAATACAGTGCCACTGACACGGCCTGCAATGAAAACATGCGGTCTCTCCTTCACTGCAGCCGAGGTGAGTAAGACATTTAAACGTGTTAACCCTCGCAAGGCTGCAGGCCCAGACGGCATCCCCAGCCGCGCCCTCAGAGCATGCGCAGACCAGCTGGCCGGTGTGTTTTACGGACATATTCAATCAATCCCTATACCAGTCTGCTGTTCCCACATGCTTCAAGAGGGCCACCATTGTTCCTGTTCCCAAGAAAGCTAAGGTAACTGAGCTAAACGACTACCGCCCCGTAGCACTCACTTCCGTCATCATGAAGTGCTTTGAGAAACTAGTCAAGGACCATATCACCTCCACCCTACCTGACACCCTAGACCCACTCCAATTTGCTTACCGCCCAAATAGGTCCACAGACGATGCAATCTCAACCACACTGCACACTGCCCTAACCCATCTGGACAAGAGGAATACCTATGTGAGAATGCTGTTCATTGACTACAGCTCGGCATTCAACACCATAGTACCCTCCAAGCTCGTCATCAAGCTCGAGACCCTGGGTCTCGACCCCGCCCATTGCAACTGGGTACTGGACTTCCTGACGGGCCGCCCTCAGGTGGTGAGGGTAGGCAACAACATCTCCTCCCCGCTGATCCTCAACACTGGGGCCCCACAAGGGTGCGTTCTGAGCCCTCTCCTGTACTCCCTGTTCACCCACGACTGCGTGGCCACGCACGCCTCCAACTCAATCATCAAGTTTGCGGACGACACAACAGTGGTAGGCTTGATTACCAACAACGACGAGACGGCCTACAGGGAGGAGGTGAGGGCCCTCCTAGTGTGGTGTCAGGAAAATAACCTCACACTCAACGTCAACAAAACTAAGGAGATGATTGTGGACTTCAGGAAACAGCAGAGGGAACACCCCCCTATCCACATCGATGGAACAGTAGTGGAGAGGGTAGCAAGTTTTAAGTTCCTCGGCATACACATCACAGACAAACTGAATTGGTCCACTCACACAGACAGCATTGTGAAGAAGGCGCAGCAGCGCCTCTTCAACCTCAGGAGGCTGAAGAAATTTGGCTTGTCACCAAAAGCACTCACAAACTTCTACAGATGCACAATCGAGAGCATCCTGGCGGGCTGTATCACCGCCTGGTACGGCAACTGCTCTGCCCTCAACCGTAAGGCTCTCCAGAGGGTAGTGAGGTCTGCACAACGCATCACCGGGGGCAAACTGCCTGCCCTCCAGGACACCTACACCACCCGATGTCACAGGAAGGCCATAAAGATCATCAAGGACATCAACCACCCGAGCCACTGCCTGTTCACCCCGCTATCATCCAGAAGGCGAGGTCAGTACAGGTGCATCAAAGCTGGGACCGAGAGACTGAAAAACAGCTTCTATCTCAAGGCCATCAGACTGTTAACCTGTTGCGTCGACCAAACCCGGATCCGGGATTCTATTTACAGACCTAAGCTCATTACCATAACGCAACGTTAACTATTCATGAAAATCGCAAATGAAATGAAATAAATATGCCATCTCTCAAGCTTAGCCTTTTGTAAACAACACTGTCATCTCAGATTTTCAAAATATGCTTCTCAACCATAGGAAAACAATCATTTGTGTAAAAGTGGCTAGCTAGCGTAGCATTTAGCGTTAGCATTAGCGTTAGCATCCAGCACGCAAGATTTCAACAAAAACATAAAAGCCTTCAAATAAAATAATTTACCTTTGAAGAACTTCGGATGTTTTCAATGAGGAGACTCTCAGTTAGATAGCAGATGCTCAGTTTTTCCCAAAAAGATTCTTTGTGTATTAGAAATAGCTCCGTTTTGCACATCACATTTGGCTACCAAAAAAAAAACGAAAATTCAGTCCTCAAAACGCGAACTTTTTTCCAAATTAACTCCATAATATTGACTGAAAACATAAACGTTAACGTTAACGAAAACATAAACATAAACGTTGTTTAGAATCAATCCTCAAGGTGTTTTTCACATATCTCTTCAATGATATATCGTTCGTGGAAGCATGGTTTCTCCCCTCAATCAAATGGAAAAGTACAAGCAACTGGCGTTTGCGCACCGAATTCCACGCAGGACACCAGGCGGACACTTGGAAAATGTAGTCTCTTACGGTCAATCTTCCAATGATATGCCTACAAATACGTCACAATGCTGTAAACACCTTGGGAAAACGACAGAAAGTGTAGGCTCATTCCTTGCGCAATCACAGCCATATAAGGAGACAATGGAAAACAGAGCTTCAGAGATTCTGCTCATTTCCTGCTTGACGCATCATCTTGGTTTCGCCTGTAGAATGAGTTCTGGGGCACTTACAGACAATATCTTTGCAGTGTTTTCTTTCAAAAACTGTCAAGAATATGCATAGTCGAGCATCTTTTCGTGACAAAATATCGCGCTTAAAACGGGAACGTTTTTTATCCAAAAATGAAATAGCGCCCCTAGAGATCCAACAGGTTAAACAGCCACCACTAACATTGAGTGGCTGCTGCCAACACACTGACACAACTCCAGCCACTTTAATAATGGGAATTGATGGGAAATGATGTAAATATATCACTAGCCACTTTAAACAATGCTACCTTATATAATGTTACTTACCCTACATTATTCATCTCATATGCATACGTATATACTGTACTCTATACCATCGACTGTATTCTTATGTAATACATGTATCACTAGCCACTTTAACTATGCCACTTTGTTTACATACTCATCTCATATGTATATACTGTACTCGATACCATCTACTGTATCTTGCCTATGCTGCTCTGTACCATCACTCATTCATATATCCTTATGTACATATTCTTTATCCCCTTACACTGTGTACAAGACAGTAGTTTTGGAATTGTTAGTTAGATTACTTGTTGGTTATTACTGCATTGTCGGAACTAGAAGCACAAGCATTTCGCTACACTCGCATTAACATCTGCTAACCATGTGTATGTGACAAATAAAATTTTATTTGATTTGACAGCTTAAATCTCAGCGATAGCTTTTTGTAGCCTTCCTCTAAACCATAATGTTGAACAATCTTTGTGTTCAGGTCATTTGAGAGTTGTTTTGAGGCCCCCCATGTTGCCACTCTTCAGAGGAGAGTCAAAGAGAACAACAACTTGCAATTGGCCACCTTAAATACTTTTTCTCATGATTGGATGCACCTGTCTATGACGTTCAAGGCTTAATGAGCTCACCAAACCAATTGTGTGTTCCAATGAATCAGTGCTAAGTAGTTACAGGTATTCAAATCAACAGAATGACAAGGGTGCCCACATTTTTGAATAGCCTATTTTTCACATCTGATTTAATTTCATACAACTTAATATTGCTACACTAAAAATCTTTGTCTGGACAATACCCCAGTACTCGAAAGTATTCGAAAATGAATGGCATGCCACTGTGATCATTTTCTGTGACAGAGTAAATTATTATGCAGCCTCAGAGGGGTGCCCAAACGTTTTCATACGACTGTATTCTGGAGTGCATTAAATCTAAACTGGACATAGGTGGTGAAGTCAGCGCAGTCTTTTTGGATCTTAAAAAAGGCCTTTGATACTGTGGATCATGAGGTCCTTATATTCAAACAATCCTCCCTTAATGTGTCCACTGAAGTTATGAGTTGGATGTATTCCTATCTGACAAACAGAAGTCAAAGGGTTTGTTTGGGGGACACTCAGTCGGACTGTCTTTACTATAACATTGGGGTCCCACAAGGGTCAATATTAGGCCCCCTTCTGTTTACCATCTATATAAATGATCTCACTTGCTTGCCCACAAGTTAACTTGCAGATGTATGCAGACAATAAAGTTATGTATGTACACTCAAAAACTAGAAAACTAGTTTAACAAGTTAACTGACACTACGGTAGATGTTTCTAAATGGATTACAAATTGTTGCCTGCATTTAAATAATCGACAAGACTGTATGTACTTCTCTAAGAAATCCATTGATTCTTCCCAACGAGCTGTTCTTGTTAATGGGGAGAATCTGAAAGTTGTGTCAAACTTCAGGTATCTCGGCATCATTTTGGACTCCAACTTGACATTTAAGAAACATGTGAAAAAGATGGTTAACGCGGTCAAGTTTGGATTGTCCAACTTTAGATTTATAAGACCTTCCCTTCCTCTGGAGGCCGCCAAACTATATATGCCCTGATCTTCTCACATCTGAGTTGTTGCCTCACATGCTGGTCATAAGCAGGGGCTACTATTCTGAAACCAATTGAATTACTCTACAAACACTTAAGATTTTTGATGACAAACCAAACAGTTACCACCATTGTCATATAATTTACAAACATAATTTATTTAGTCTGGATAGCTTTAAGCAGTATGTAGATGCAAGCCTTGTCTTTAAGATCCTGCATGTTCTTGTCCCTCCAGCCCTATACTGGCATACAGTATAATGCTCAAGGAAAGCACCTCCAGAGTAACAAGGGCAGTAAGATGGGATTGTGTCCCTTTTCGACACAGTAAAATCGGTCAATCAGTCTTCTCTGTTAGAGCTACAATATACTGGAATGCAATGCCCATGGACTTGAGGAGCTGCACTGATTATTGTATTTTTTAATTTTTATTGAAAACATAACTCTGAACAGGTTTGGATAGATTTGAGCTATCTGTGGTTCTTCATATGTAAGACGACAGTTGATGGTGTCGTTGTTGTTAGAGTTATATATTATTGGATGTAATGTATTTGTATTTTGTATTGTTTTAGTCAGTATTTGTATAGTGGCTGTGCAAAGGCCCTTATCTTTACACAGGCCCAAATTAGCTTTTGGCTAACCCCGGCACATTTACATGGATGTTGCATTATTGTAATATTCATGTTGATTAATGTTGATTTTCCCATATAAATAAATAAATAAAATAAATCTAATATTCCTACAATTAGATCCTCTCTATCCATTATATCAAAGGAATAAGAAAACACACAATAGTAATTATGGATTGTTTATTTAATTCTCTATATGGATGATCTCCGTCTCCCTCCCTACTCTCCCTCTCCTGCCACAGTCAATGGAGGTTATTCTAACTGGGAGAATTGGGGCCCATGCAGCACTACCTGTGGTCGAGGGAATCAGGAGCGAATCAGGTTATGCAACAATCCAGAGCTGGCCAATGGGGGGAAATCATGTGACGCTCCCAGTAGGGACTCCAGGAGATGTCAGATTGGACTCTGTCCAGGTACGGGTGTTTGAACTGTTCTCCTGTCACTCCAAACGTACGCAGCTGAATTTAACAATTAAATAATGTGTGTACATAGAAGGTATAGTACTACAGCTACTCTTAAATAATGTATAACTTAATACTTATGTCTCTGTCTCTGTTGACTGAAGGGGAGGCCCCTCGTAAGGCCAGGGGGAGTCTGATAGGGGTGGTGAATGATAGGGAGTTTGGGGTGTCGTTCCTGGAGGCTAACATCACAGATAACCCAGAAGACGGCACCAGCACCCTGCAGGCCCACCTGGACAACATCCCTCCTAGTGTGGGTGAGTATGGGAGTGTGAGAGATATCTTACCAGTAGGAGCCTCTCAGAAGCAGATCTAAATGCAATAATCAAGCACTTGCTGTAAAGTTATTTCCCATAATCAAGCACATAGATCCCTCAGCCACTGATCATTGCTGTATCTTGACCTATCACACTTTGCTCAGAGGTATTTCCATAGAGGCTGTGGTCTAACTACTGATGTTTTGCAGGTCCATTGCTACGGGTGTTGGTGTCTGTGTTTGCTCCCATCTACTGGACCACAGTACTGCAGACTGGAGCAGCCAGGAACGGCTACTCCCTGACCCAGGGCCTGTTCAAACAGGAGTCACAGCTGGAGTTTGACACAGGTCAGCACTGAAGAACAGATACAATAACATCCTGTAAATTAACCTGAACTAAGGTTTACTCTACTGTAAATGTAGTCCTATAACAGTGGTTGTCTCTCGTAAGCGGAATTGTCCCTTTAAATCTGTACATTATAAGAGAACCAGCAGAGGGCATAGTTCTCCATGACTGTAGTTTTTATAAATTATTACTAGGATCTGGTTTCAATGACGGACTCCTTTGGCAACTTCAATAAGAACCCCAGAAAATATGGGGTGGGTCCTCTTCAGACAGATAACTCTCCCAAGTGACTGTTTTATAATGTATCCCAGATGTATTTGAATGTTGTGTTTGTGTTTGTAACCAGGAGAGATCCTTCAGTTGACCCATGTAGCCAGAGGTCTGGACTCAGAGGGGGCTCTCCTAATAGACATTGTCATCAACGGCTTTGTCCCTCTGATATTATCAACCTCCCATCTCAATCTGCAGGTGTGTATTGATTAACACGGTCATCCTAAGGCCAGCTGAAGTCCCTGACTGTGACAAACCATAAAAGTCTTAATTAAATCTCAACATAATCTATCTCTAATATGATGATTCCTTTGTGTCATGCAGGAGTTTGATGAGTCATACGTGCAAACGGGACCAGGGCAGCTGTACTCATGGTCGTCCCAGGCCCACCAGAGAGCAGACGGTCCCATGGTGCTGCGCTGTAACCACTCCATCATCTACGAGGGCCGAGAGGAGCGTCAGGGGCCACTGCTGCAGCTCATCAAGGTGTCCCAGATGGATGGCATCTACAGCATGTTCACTCTCAGTCTGGACTTCCAGATCACAGCCTCCCTACTCCTACCTGGTCAGTGGAAATATAAAACAGATTACCACAAAGCAGGCTAACACAATACAGACAGTCAGTCAAACACTTGAATTTTAACTGGATGTACTGGAGCAAACACATTCATTTTTAAGATGTAATTTTCATTGTTTAAAGTTGTGATACAGTAGCATCATCTGCTCATGGATTGAATGTGCTCCTCTGTCTTTAGATGGGGATGGAAAAACATGCCCGGAAGGTTTTGTCCTGGATACAGCCTCTTACTGTACAGGTATGTTTTGTATACCTTTTCCTTCTTCAATTTCTTTGTTGGATCGACCAATGTTATTTTGTAGTTTGCAATTCAATTAACTCATTAATGCATATTACCTTTATTAACTGTATCTGAATGCTTAGATGAGGATGAATGTGCTGCCGAGTCGCCTTGCTCACATTCCTGCAACAATGTGATGGGTGGCTTCTCCTGTGCCTGTCCCTCTGGCTTCACCATCTCCCCAGAAACCAACACATGTCAAGGTCAGCCACAGGAAACACTAACTGAATGCTGCATACTTTATCACACCGTTATACAGTATCTCCTAATTAGATTACGTTACAGTAAGTGATCGGTCTGTAAAGGGATCTGGTATCATGGTGATTTGTATGCTATATTTAGAAGGTAATCTATTTAGAAATTTATCAAAAAAAGAATGTTGGGGGGATAAAATGTAAATAGAATCAGTTAGCTAGCACACACACTATTTGGTTCCAGGGTGATATTATCACTGTGAAAGTATACATCCTACTGCTGTATTGCAGACAGTGTTATTGTGTTTGACCTCACATGTGGTATCTCTCTACAGATATTGATGAATGTGCCCAGGGCTCCCACATGTGCCACTACAACCAGCAGTGTGTGAACACGGTTGGCACATACCGCTGCCAGGCTAAATGTGTCCCAGGCTTCAAGCCCAGCGCCATGGGATCCAGCTGTGAAGGCAAGTCTATTCACAACAAATACACTTTTTTGGGGAGGGGGGATTATTTTTCAGTCATCCACTGAATAGAATACATTCTAGTCTCCATCTTATAATAGGGTCCTGACAATAAGGCATATTAGTAACAGAGTTTGACCTGTGGTGTGAGTTTCAGATGTGGATGAGTGCCAGGAGTCGTCTCTCTCCCCGTGTCAGCAGCAGTGTCTGAACACCCTGGGCTCCTTCCGCTGTGTCTGCAACCCTGGCTACCAGCTGTCTGGCCAGCGCTGTCTGGGTCAGTGGACCCTGTGACTCACTGATGATATTATCAACAGAATCAAATCTTTCATACCAGTATCATATGGAAGCAGCGCGTTAAATTGTGGAATCTCTAACCTTTTGTGTTTGTTTGTATACAGACATCAACGAGTGCAGCAGGAATGTGTGCCCAGCTCACCAGCAGTGCCGCAACACAGAGGGAGGCTACCAGTGTTTCGACAGCTGCCCAGCTGGCATGAGAATGGGAGAGAATGGAGCATGCATGGGTATGATGCCATTTATACCTCACCCATCTTTTACTTTGAATGTTGTTGCACGCAGGTACAGGTTTGTGGTGTGAGAATGCTGATCCTACCATTACAGTATGCCCTGTGTTTACCAACATTGTGATTCACAGATGTGGACGAATGCCAGGATGGAAGCCACTTGTGCCGTTACAGCCAGATGTGTCAGAACACCATTGGGGGGTACGGCTGTGTCTGCCCCAGAGGTTATCAGTCCCAGGGGGTGGGCCGTCCATGCCTGGGTAAGACACTTCATCTTGGCATAGACATGTATTACTACACTAATCAATATGCTACTGTCCAATAAAATCTTGTTCTAAGAAGTGTCTGAGTCTTGTTTTGCCTTTCAGACATTGATGAGTGCCTACAGATGCCAAGCCCCTGTGCCCACCAGTGCCGTAATATGCCAGGCAGCTTCCGGTGCCTCTGCCCACCAGGCACTGTGTTAACGGGGGATGGGCGCTCTTGTGCTGGTCTAGAGAGAGGACAGGTCTTCTCCAATGGTAGCCGTGTCAGGGCAAGACTGCGCCCACAGCTGGTGTCATCGCTGGGTAGGCCCATTCTCTCTCGGCATCATGGGGTATCTCGCATCACCAGACAGAGCTGCCCCATAGGCTATACCAACAGAGATGGCACATGTGTCGGTGAGTCGTCTCCCTCTCCCCCCCCCCCCCCCTTTCTAATTTGATTTGAATGTCTGTAAGCAAAAGCAAGGGAGTTGAGTCTGGTACGTCTTGCTCACCTCATTGTGTCATCGGTTTCTGTACAGATGTGGATGAGTGCTTGCTGAGGAACCCATGCCAACATGAGTGCCGGAACACAATAGGGGGTTTCCAGTGCCTCTGTCCTACAGGGTACCAGCTGTTACCCAACGGCAGGAGCTGCACAGGTATGGAGAAAACGAACAATACACATGAACACTACATAAACCACCCACCACGACTAGGTTTACATTGCCAAGAACACATACAGATACTGAGTTTCCTTTCTGATGCTTGCAGACATTGATGAGTGTGCAGTACAAGGCATCCAGTGTGGACACAACCAGATGTGCTTCAACACTCGTGGAGGATATCAGTGTTTGGACACGCCCTGCCCTGCATCCTATCAGAAAGGAGGAAGCCCAGGGTATGGAGCTTCAATAAAACACCACTGTGTGTTTGCAATATGTGGTTAGACAGATCGTTTCATGAGTATTTTTGTAATCAAAACAAATCAAATTGTATTAGTCACATGCACCTAATACAAAAGGTGTAGGTAGACCTTACAGTGAAATGCTTACTTACCAGCCCCTAACCAACAATGCAGTACAAATAAGAATAAGAAATAAAAGTAACAGGTAAATAAAAGAGGCAGTAAAATAACAATAGCGAGAATATACACAGGGGGGGTACCGGTACAGAGTCAATGTGCGGGGACACCGGTTACTCAAGGTAATATGTACATGTACAGTGCCTTGCGAAAGTATTCGGCCCCCTTGAACTTTGCGACCTTTTGCCACATTTCAGGCTTCAAACATAAAGATATAAAACTGTATTTTTTTGTGAAGAATCAACAACAAGTGGGACACAATCATGAAGTGGAACGACATTTATTGGATATTTCAAACTTTTTTAACAAATCAAAAACTGAAAAATTGGGCGTGCAAAATTATTCAGCCCCTTTACTTTCAGTGCAGCCAACTCTCTCCAGAAGTTCAGTGAGGATCTCTGAATGATCCAATGTTGCCCTAAATGACTAATGATGATAAATACAATCCACCTGTGTGTAATCAAGTCTCTGTATAAATGCACCTGCACTGTGATAGTCTCAGAGGTCCGTTAAAAGCGCAGAGAGCATCATGAAGAACAAGGAACACACCAGGCAGGTCCGAGATACTGTTGTGAAGAAGTTTAAAGCCGGATTTGGATACAAAAAGATTTCCCAAGCTTTAAACATCCCAAGGAGCACTGTGCAAGCGATAATATTGAAATGGAAGGAGTATCAGACCACTGCAAATCTACCAAGACCTGGCCGTCCCTCTAAACTTTCAGCTCATACAAGGAGAAGACTGATCAGAGATGCAGCCAAGAGGCCCATGATCACTCTGGATGAACTGCAGAGATCTACAGCTGAGGTGGGAGACTCTGTCCATAGGACAACAATCAGTCGTATATTGCACAAATCTGGCCTTTATGGAAGAGTGGCAAGATGAAAGCCATTTCTTAAAGATATCCATAAAAAGTGTTGTTTCAAGTTTGCCACAAGCCACCTGGGAGACACACCAAACATGTGGAAGAAGGTGCTCTGGTCAGATGAAACCAAAATTGAACTTTTTGGCAACAATGCAAAACGTTATGTTTGGCGTAAAAGCAACACAGCTGAACACACCATCCCCACTGTCAAACATGGTGGTGGCAGCATCATGGTTTGGGCCTGCTTTTCTTCAGCAGGGACAGGGAAGATGGTTAAAATTGATGGGAAGATGGATGGAGCCAAATACAGGACCATTCTGGAAGAAAACCTGATGGAGTCTGCAAAAGACCTGAGACTGGGACGGAGATTTGTCTTCCAACAAGACAATGATCCAAAACATAAAGCAAAATCTACAATGGAATGGTTCAAAAATAAACATTCCCAGGTGTTAGAATGGCCAAGTCAAAGTCCAGACCTGAATCCAATCGAGAATCTGTGGAAAGAACTGAAAACTGCTGTTCACAAATGCTCTCCATCCAACCTCACTGAGCTTGAGCTGTTTTGCAAGGAGGAATGGGAAAAAATTTCAGTCTCTCGATGTGCAAAACTGATAGAGACATACCCCAAGCGACTTACAGCTGTAATCACAGGAAAAGGTGGCGCTACAAAGTATTAACTTAAGGGGGCTGAATAATTTTGCACGCCCAATTTTTCAGTTTTTGATTTGTTAAAAAAGTTTGAAATATCCAATAAATGTCGTTCCACTTCATGATTGTGTCCCACTTGTTGATTCTTCACAAAAAAATACTGTTTTATATCTTTATGTTTGAAGCCTGAAATGTGGCAAAAGGTCGCAAAGTTCAAGGGGGCCGAATACTTTCGCAAGGCACTGTAGGTAGAGTTATTAAAGTGTCTATGCATAAATGATAACAGAGTAGCAGCAGTGTAAAAGGGGGGGGGGGGGGGGGGGGCAATGCAAATAATCCGGGGTAGCCATTTGATTAGATGTTCAAGAGTCTTATGGCTTGGGGGTAGAAGCTGTTTAGAAGCCTCTTGGACCTAGACTTGGCGCTCCGGTACCGCTTGCCATGCGGTAGCAGAGAGAACAGTCTATGACTAGGGTGGCTGGAGTCTTTGACCATTTTTAGGGCCTTCCTATGACATCGCCTGGTAGAGAAGTCCTGGATTGCAAGAAGCTTGGCCCCAGTGATGTAGTGCCTTGCGGCACTGTAGTGCCTTGTGGTCGGAGGGCGAGCAGTTGACATACCAGGTAGTGATGCAACCCGTCAGGATGCTCTTGATGGTGCAGCTGCAGAACCTTTTGAGGATCTGAGGACCCATGCCAAATGTTTTCATTCTTTCTCCTGAGGGGGAATAGGTTTTGTTGTGCCCTCTTCATAACTGCCTTGGTGTGCTTGGAACATGTTAGTTTGTTGGTGATGTGGACACCAAGAATCTTGAAGCTCTCAACCTGCTCCATTACAGCCCCGTCGATGAGAAGGGGGTGTGTGCTCGGTCCTCTTTTTCCTGTAGTCCACAATCATCTCTTTTGTCTTGATCATGTTGAGGGAGAGCTTGTTGTCCTGGCACCACATGGCCAGGTCTCTGACCATCTCCCTATAGACTGTCTCGTCGTTGTCGTGATCAGGCCTACCACTGTTGTGTCATCGGCAAACTTAATGATGGTGTTGGAGTGGTGCCTGGCCGTGCAGTCATGAATGAACAGGGAGTACAGGAGGAGACTGAGCATGCACCACTGAGGGTCCCCTGTGTTGAGGATCAACGTGGCGGATGTGTTGTTACCGACCCTTACCACCTGGCGGCGGCCCGTCAGGAAGTCCAAGATCCAGTTGCAGAGGGAGGTGTTTAGGCTCAGGGTCCGTAGCTTATTGTTGAGCTTTGAGGCCACTATGGTGTTGAACGCTGAGCTGTAGCCAAAGAATAGCATTCTCACATAGGTGGTCTTTTTGTCCAGGTGAGAAAGGGCAGTGTGGAGTGCAATAGTGATTGCATCATCTGTGGATCTGTTAGGGAGTTATGCCAATTGAAGTGGGTCTAGGGTTTCTGGGATGATAGAGTTGATGTGAGCCATGACCAGCCTTTCAAAGCACTTCATGGTTAAGATGTGAGTGCTATGGGTCGGTAGTCATTTAGACAGGTTACCTTAGTGTTCTTGGGCACAGGGACTATAGTGGTCTACTTGAAACATGTTGGTATTACAGACTCGGACAAGGAGAGGTTAAAAATGTCAGTGAAGACACTTGCCAGTTGGTCAGCGCATGCTCGCAGTACACGTCCTGGTAGCGCATGCTCGCAGTACACGTCCTGGTAATCTGTCTGGCCCTGCGGCCTTGTGAATGCTGACCTGTTTAAAGGTCTTTTCTCACATTGGCTGCGGAGTGTTGATCACACAGTCTTCCAGGACAGCTGGTGATCACATGCATGTTTCAGTTAAATGCCTCGAAGTGAGCATAGAAGTAGTTTAGCTTGTCGGGTAGGCTTGTGTTACTGGGTATCTCTCAGCTGTACTTCCCTTTGTAGTCTGTAATGGTTTGCAAGCCCTGCCACATCCAACGAGTGTCAGTGCCGGTGTAGTACTATTCGATCTTAGACCTGTATTGATGCTTTGCCTGTTTGATGGTTCGTCGGAGGGCATAGCGGGATTTCTTATAAGCTTCCGGGTTAGAGTCCCGCTCCTTGAAAGCGGTAACTCTAGCCTTTAGCTCAGTACGGATATTGGCTGTTATCCATGGCTTCTGGTTGGGGTATGTACGTACAGTCACAGTGGGGATGACGTCATCGATACCCTTATTGATGAAGCCAATGACTGATGTGGTGTACTCCTCAATGCCATCGGACGTGTCCCAGGAACATATTCCAGTCTGTTCTAGCAAAACAGTCCTGTAGCTTAGTATCTGCTTCATCTGACCCATTTTTTATGGATCAAGTCACTGGTGCTTCCTGCTTTAATGTTTGCTTGTAAGCAGGAATCAGGAGAATATAATTATGGTCAGATTTGCCAGATGGAGGGCGAGGGAGAGCTGTGTATGTGTCTGTGTGTGGACTAAAGGTGGTCATGTTGTACTTACCTTAGTTACCTTATCACACCACCATAAAGTAATTGTTGTGCGGTTATGTATGTCGTAAGTCACGATCATTGGTCCCTCTAAACAATCACATGGTTGTGTTGTACATTAGATATAGTATGTTACTGACCTTTGGAGCCTGACGGTATCAGTACCTCTGAAAGTGTAACAGTTGACTCTTCTCTCTCCATGGCAGGACGTGCTACAGACCCTGCTCTCGGGACTGTGGCTCTGGGGGTTCCCCTCTGCTACTGCAGTACAAGCTGTTGACCCTCCCCCTGGGCATCCCAGCCAATCACAACGTCGTGCGCCTGTCTGCCTTCTCGGAGGGGGGGTTATTGCAGGAGATAACATCCTTCACCATTCTGGAGCAGGGCAATGAGGGGGGTCCAGGGGTGGGGGCAGGGGGCCAGATGTTTGGCATCAGGGACGAGGCAGGCAGGGGCATCATCTTCACCCTGCGGCCCCTGCAGAGGTCAGGCCTGGTGCGTCTCGGGGTGCAGGCCACCACCCTCTCCACACAGGGCCGCATCACATACCAGAGCATCTTCATCATCTACATCTCCATCTCTAGATACCCCTACTGAGATGAGCCCCCCTAGCTGGAGGCTGGAACTGACTGTGTGTGCCCCTGAGAGGCCACTGACCCCTCCTTCACCAACCTCTGTAGAATCAGGCCCACAGCCTGGAGGCCTGTGAGACAGAGCGTGCTAACCAAGCCAAGAAAGCACTAATAATGAGACAAGGTAAACAGTATTAACACTAAGGATTTCATGGATATTTGGACCCTCTGATACAGTAAGTAAACTGGATTGAAATGGATCTTAAACTGTGGGGGCACAATTTTGACAAAATCTTTTCTTGTAAAGAAATGGACCTTTTATAAGATTTGTTGGAATCATTACAATGAACACTCCAAATATGGTCCTGTAGCATTAGAATGGCGTGTAGTTATTTATATTTTGATAATGCTACAGGTGTGGCAATATTATTTTATCCCAAGTGCTTTTCTATAATTTTTGAAGTCATTGTTGTCACTTGAACCAGCTATAAGGTGCTATTCTGAAGGTACTTGACAGCTTTGTTGAATCAGTAAGGCAAATGGTGTTTGGATTGCAAGAACAAATCGATAAGAAAAGATTGCTTCACCTGGCCTGGACTATTAAAAACTATGGGGGGGTAGGAAGTAGCAAAGACATTGTGCTGAACTAGAACTGTTCATTTGTAAACCAAAAGAATACTCAATTAGTATTATACATGAAACACACCCCAAAATCAAAGAGAATTTGAAAGTGGAGAACCACATTCAGTGGGTGTTTGCAGGGGCGGACTGCGACAAGCAATCAGATCTGGCATTTCTAACACACTGGCCAATCTCTAAAGCCCTCACACCGGCCCCCAGTATTAGCCAGATAAGTCATTTTGCACACACAAAAAAACAAGTTAGACCAGCCCACTGGGCTAAAAATGGACCAGCCCATCTGGCATTTACCTAAAATGACAATGGCCAGTTCACCCATGTCACTAAGTTCACATCCACTCCTCTATGAGATGAAGGGAGCATAAATGTCCTGTTATACATGCAGCTATGTGATACATTCACCATAACACTGTTATTCCATTGCTCACCCTCTTAGACCATGAATGTATTTTGCAAAAAGGAACATTCATAACTTATATACAGGGATTAAGATATTCTTAACCCGATTTCTGATATCAACCCAAAGTTTTGAACTGTTGTAAATGTAGCCGACACAAAAAAACGTATTGCTCAGAGTGGAAAAAATGGAATCTGTTCCAGATGAATGCACATATAACGACGGTACAACCTGATGCAGAGTGTCTTGAACATTTCCTCTCTGTGTGGCCCACAAGTTATATAAATATCTCACTGTGGTATGGAATTACAAACATGACAAGAAGAACTGATGATGCACTACCAAATTTAGAAATTGCACCTTGTGCATTCTACTATGTCAACTTTCAAGAGTAAGTTTAAAGCCAGGCTGAGTTACTAACAAAAAAAAAAGAAAACGTTTGGTTGTCGGTTCTGTTCCCTGAACTGGTTCCAAGTCCTGTCTTTAACCTTACAAGCTATTTCATGAAATATGTTACCTAATAATTTTGTAGCCATTAGTTCAGTGGCTCGTTGACAAATTTTATAGAAATTATGCAATTGGTGATTTTGGACCATTGCTGATGGCCTCGACAACCCTCAGCAGCCAATAACCAATACAGTACATATTTCAGTAGGACCTATACTACAATAAACTATTTTGTCCCTGAAACCTAAGAATTGAATACTTCACTAGCTACAGTACCAGTCAAAAGTTTGGACATACCTACTAATTCAAGGGTTTTTCTTTATTTATACTATTTTCTACATTGTAGAATAATAATGAAGACATCAAAACTATGAAACAACCCACATGGAATCATGTAGTAACCAAAAAAAGTGTTAATCAAATCAAAATATATTTGAGATTTTAGATACTTCAAAGTACCCACCCTTTGCCTTGATGACAGCTTTGAAAACTCTTGGCATTCTCTCAAGCAGCTTCATGAGGAATGCTTTTCCAACAGTCTTAGCACTTGTTGGCTGCTTTTCTTTCACTCTGCGATCCAACTCATCCCAAACCATCTCAATTGGGTTGAGCTCGGGTGATTGTGGAGGCCAGGTCATCTGATGCAGCACTCCATCACTCTCCTTCTTGGTAAAATAGCACTTACATAGCCTGGAGGTGTGTTGGGTCATTGTCCTGTTGAAAAACAAATGATAGTGGGACTAAGTGAATTCTAAAATTCAAGGCACAAAAATCACTAGACAGTGTCACCAGCAAAGCACCCCCACACCATCACACCTCCTCCTCCATTCTTCACGGTGGATCCACACATGTGTAGATCATCCGTTTACCTACTCTGCATCTCACAAAGACAAGGCGGTTGGAACCAAAAATCTCAAATTTGGACTTATCAGACCAAAGGACGGATTTCCACCGGTCTATTGTTTCCATTCCCAAGCAAGTCTCTTCTTATTATTGATGTCCTTTAGTAGTGGTTTCTTTGCAGCAATTCGACCACGACCTCCTCTGAACAATTGTGTCTGTTACTTCAACTCTGTGAAGCATTTTATTTGGGCTGCAGTTACATCTAATGAACTTATCCTCGACAGCAGAAGTAACGATGGGTCTTTCTTTCCTGTGGCTGTCCTCATGAGGGCCAGTTTCATCATAGCGCTTGATGTTTTCTGTATTCCTCTCGTATCTTGTCACAAGACAACTGATTGGCTCAAACGGATTTATAGGGAAAGAAATTCCACAAATGAACTGTTAATTGAAATGCATTCCAGGTGACTACCTCATGAAGCTGGTTGGAGAACTTTAAAGAATCTCCAATAAAAAAATATATTTAATTTGTTTAACACCTTTGTTTACTACATGATTCCATATGTGTTATTTCATAGTTTTGATGTCTTCACTATTATCTTACCATTTTAAAAAATATATAATAATTAAACCTTGAATGAGTAGGTGTGTCCAAACTTTCAACTGGTACTGTTTGTAAGTTGAGGCCCTCATCATCAGGCGGTTTGTTATAATGTTATGATGGAATGCAGTGTATATATGACAGGATTTAAGACGGATTTTATATTTAACAATATGGCATAATATTAGCATTATAATCACCATAAACCAGCAAACGATCCCTTTAGGAATATTATAGATATATTGTTTGGCACATTTTAGAAAAATGTGGCTAATATTTTACAAAGATTATATATTTTGGAAACTGGGCTAAATTGGTTTTGTTATCTGCATAATTTTAATAAATGTTTTTTTTGTATTATCATTAAACATATTCCACCTATTACAGTTTTGTTCTGATTGCTTAGGCACTCTCTTTGAAACGATAGGCTATTTTTGCAAAACTCTACACACTAACCACAAAACCTTACACCAAACCAGCAAAACATTGTACATCTCTTGCAAAAGCAAACAATTCTTACAAAACTCTTCAAACTCTTTAAAAAAAAAATGTTTTTGCGTCAATACAGTACACACAAACCATCATTTGAATAAGCACACTAAGCACCAATTACCCACTGATTGTATAAATGAAAAATACTTGTGACCTTTTCTTTTTTTGTGTGCAGGGCAAAGCAGTTTGCAATAACGTTTTGTCATACATGTAGTAAACACACATACACACAGGTATCCAAAAGTATGGATGTGCATTCCGTACATAACACACTATTACTTGAGGGGGGGGGGGGGTATATCTCACCTTCTATGTGGGTCTGGCCATAAGATCACATGCGATGTTGTCTTGACCTAGGCAGCGTGGAAAGTATCGCCTGGAGTGCCTTTTCCAGGCCTGGCATGACCCCTGATCGATGTCTCCACAAGCCTCCTCCATTACCTGTAGAAGGGGTATGCGGTGTTGGGGATGGCGATGATACACCTTCCAACGCCATGCAGAGAAGAATTCTTCAATAGGATTCAAGAACGGAGATTATGGTGGGAGATTGAGTGCAATGAAAAGAGGGTGACCAGTGAACCAATTGCGGACCACAGCAGCCCGGTGGAAACTAACATTGTCCCAGATGATAACGTACCTGGCTGCTGTGGCTCCTGGTCATTAGGGATTGGTCTGTTGTGGAGGGTGTCCAGAAATGTGATAATCTGTGCAGTGTTGTATGGGGCTAGGATTGCATGATGGTGAAGGACGCCGTTTTGACTAATAGCCTTTGTTATGTTGCCACCACATTGTCACGGGACGTTGATAATGGCACGGTGTCCGATGATATTCCTGCCGCGGCTCCTTGTTTTTGCTAGGTTGAAACTTGCCTCGTCCACAAATATTAGCTCATGATGTACTGCATCTGCTTCTAGCTCCATGACTCTCTGAAAGAGACAAGACAAAACAATGTAGCACAGTATGAAAAGACAGGGATCAGTCAATATGATGTAGTACCATACACTTCCAGTACCAATGATAGGATAGTATAGCTCACATTATTCATATCGACGTTGTTTTACACAGTCTGAGTTTCTTTCGAACGGGACTCTGTACATCTGCTTCATCCTAATTCTAATGCGTTTCAGTAGATGAGACAGAGAGACTCACTCTGTTGACGTTTTGGAATATGGTGTTATCTGCCATTATGTGGTCCTGCAGTTCTGAGTCTGCAATGACTATATTTACAATGTGGGTCTCCTGCTCTGGGGTGAACAGTCAACCAGTATCTGTTGGAAGAGGTTCTTGCAGTTCTGTAAAAACATTTGAATGGTTTTAGTGATAGATCCTTCTCATGAAAGTTCAGTACATATTACTGTACCAGTAAGACCACAGCACTTAGTTACTTACCGGTTCTCATTTCGAAATATTCGGATGATACCTGCAACAGTAGATTTGGTTGAACCTGTTGCCCAGCCTCCCTCATGCTCATCCTATGGTTGACAACATGGTCAACCACAGTCTCTGATTTAATCAGTTGTTTTCCTGACTCCCCTTCCTCTTCCCCATCCTACTTCACCTATTTCTCCTCCTCCTCCTACTTCTTCACCTTCTCATACCTCTTACGCTCTGTCCAATATTGGCCTCCATTGTTGTCCTAACCAAATGTTTACTGTGGCCTATTTATAGTGCTCAAGTTCTGATTTGTAAGTGAACTCATTATCTAAAAGAGTTCACTTGTCAATGTGGAAAGGCAATTGGTGAAAGTGTAGCAATGTAGAGACCAATGTTTACAGTTTTGCTAGAAGTGTGTTATTAAATTGCAAACTGATGTTGAGTTTAAGCATTTACAAAAAAAACTGTACTGAAAGAGTACGGTCAGTGTCAGACTAATCCAATCAAAAACATTGCAACTGTTTGGCTGCTATATTGGCAAACATGTACCCTGTTTAAATCAGCAATAGCTGGTTTTCATTCAATATGGTTCAGTACATTTATCTATATGTGGCCCGATTCAGACTTATTAGGAAATGTACATCTTTCCTACGCATGCCTTTCCTACACACTTCTCAGTTGTTATTCAGACTTACCTTATGCAGGTGTTTAACAGGCTTTGCAGGCGTGGCTCCCTGGGCTGAATACATTTTATTCAACTGCTGAAAACCCTCCCACTTGCTAGTCAACAGTTTTTCTCATGGAGTTATTCAATTGAGTTTCCACTACATTTATCTAAAGCCATCCCTTTAAATTGGCATACCGTTAATAACAAAATTCTCAACAGACTCAGAGTATATGGAGAGCATGGTTCAGAATATTAGGGATCAATTTAAGAAAGCCATGTAAATACTAGGGCCGGGACAATACCAGTATCGTGATACTTGTTCATATCATGGCAAGGAAACAAAACATTAAGTGGATTTTACTTCTTTAGGGAAAACAGACCTAATTTTGGAACAAACGTCATTATGTTGTCATCCAGAATCACATTTATTTATTTTCCAAGCTATAGCACACGTGATTTTACATCCAGCAGGTTTTTAAAGGGCCAAAGAGTTTGGTCTGCTTCCTGTTTTCATTTTTGTCATGGAAAAAAAAATCACTGCGATACTGGTATCATCCTGGCCCAAGTAAATATAAGCATATTCATATCCTTTTCAGCACCAATTGGTAGACTTAAAAATACTCTGAATTGTAAACTCAGCAAAAAAAAAAAAAGTCCTCTCACTGTCAACTGTGTTTATTTTCAGCAAACGTAACATCTGTAAATATTTGTATGAACATAACAAGATTCATCAACTGAGACATAAACTGAACAAGTTCCAGACATGTGACTAACAGAAATGGAATAATGTGTCCCTGATCAAAGGGGAGGGGGGTGTCAAAATCAAAAGTAACAGTCAGTATCTGGTGTGGCCACCAGCTGCATTAAGTACTGCAGTGCATCTCCTGCTCATGGACTGCACTAGATTTGCTAGTTCTTGCTGTGAGATGTAACCCCACTCTTCCACCAAGGCACCTGCAAGTTCCCGGACATTTCTAGGGGAATGGCCCTAGCCCTCACCCTCCAACTCAACAGGTCCCAGATGTGCTCAATGGGATTGAGATCTGGGCTCTTCGCTGGCCATGGCAGAACACTGACATTCCTGTCTTGCAGGAAATCATGCACAGAACGAGCAGTATGGCTGGTGGCATTATCATGCTGGGAGGGTCAAGTCAGGATGAGCCTGCAGGAAGGGTACCACATGAGGGAGGAGGATGTCTTCCCTGTAATGCACAGCGTTGAGATTGCCTGCAATGACAACATGCTCAGTCCGATGATGCTGTGTCACACCGCCCCAGACCATAACGGACCCTCCACCTCCACACCGCCCCAGACCATAACGGACCCTCCACCACCACCCCGCTCCAGAGTACAGGCCTCTGTGTAATGCTCATTCCTTCGACGATAAACGCAAATCCGACCCCTGGTGAGACAAAACCGCGACTCGTCAGTGAAGAGCACTTTTTGCCAGTCCTGTCTGGTCCAGCGACAGTGGGTTTGTACCCATAGGCGACGTTGTTGCCGGTGATGTCTGGTGAGGACCTGCCTTACAACAGGCCTGCAAGCCCTCAGTCCAGCCTCTCTCAGCCTATTGCAGACAGTCGCTCTGCATTTTCACTGGCCACTGATGGAGGGATTGTGCGTTCCTGGTGTAACTCAGGCAGTTGTTGCCATCCTGTACCTGTCCCGCAGGTGTGAATTACCGATTGGGGTGGTTAATTTCTTTACTATCAAATGAGGAGAGTCAAACTTATCACACAAGTCAGAGTTATACTTCAACTAAATCTTTAATCACTTATTAATAAGGGAGCAGGTCAATACAACGCACATATATAAAGGGGGCGTACACACACACACACACTCAGACACTCAGCAGCTCTAATGGCATAGACAGGGTTGTGAAGCACAAAGAGAGAAAAGGCATACAGTGAGAGATGGAGAGGGACTGTGCTGGGTGATGTGATAAGGCCATTTAAGGCCCGTCTGCTAATCTGGTGGTTCAAGGGCAGGTGGTCCATCCCAGTATTCTATAAAAATCAATTGAGTGCTCTACGATAATTATGGCTGGTCATGGCTGGTTGACGATTCACGCTCAGGTGATTCGTTGAGAGCCACGAGACAAAAGTACAAAGGTCTTTTATAGCCAAGATACACCCCTTCCAACCTACATGACAAACAACATATACTGCATATTGAATGAGTCACAAGGTTAAGATTTGTATGAAAGATACCTATAATACATAGCAGACAGTATCTGCTGTGTCAACAGTTTTCATTGTGTAGAGACCAGTGTCTGGCCCTGTATAGTAAATCTCCTGTCTGTGTTATCTCCCAGAGGCCCATCCTCAGTACAACACACACACACAAAATATAGAATACTCTTGTTGAATAAAACAACCATTTGATGCAATAAAATATTATAACATAATCTTGCAATTTTTCCACCATACATTTCTGTGCAGGTGTTGTTACACGTGGTCTGCCACTGCGAGGACGATCGGCTGTCCGTCCTGTCTCCTTGTAGCGCTGTCTTAGGCATCTCACAGTAAGGACATTGCAATTTATTGCCCTGGCCACGACTGCCATAACTGTGACCTTAATTGCCTACCGTCTGTAAACTGTTAGTGTCTTAACCTCTCTGGCCAAAAGCCAGTGAAAATGCAGAGCGCCAAATTCAAATAAATGACTATACATAATCAAACTTTCATGAAATCACACATGTAAGATACACGTGTTGTGAATCCAGCCAACATGTCAGATTTCAAAAAGGCTTTTCGGTGAAAGCAAACGACGCTATTATCTGAGGGTAGCACCTCCGTAAACAAAGAGAGAAAACATATTTCAACCCTGCAGGCGCGACACAAAACGCAGAAATAAAAATATAAATCATGCCTTACCTTTGACGAGCTTCTTTTGTTGGCACTCCAATATGTCCCATAAACATCACAAATGGTCCTTTTGTTCGATTAATTCCGTTGATATATATATAAATTTTTCATTTATTTGGCGGGTAACGCGACTACAAAATATCTACAAAAATTACCTGTAAACTTTGCCAAAACATTTCAAACTACTTTAGGTCTTTTTTAAAGTAAATAAATTGATAAAATTGAAGAAGGGATGATCTGTGTTCAATACAGGAAGAAAACAAACTGACGCTACCTTTCTGGTCTCGCGCCTCTAACAGTATACTTGAAGTGACCCTCGTTTTGAACAGGGCTACTTCTTCATTAAACAAAGGAAAAACCTCAATCAATTTCTAAAGACTGGTGACATCCAGTGGAAGCGGTAGGAACTGCAAGAAGGTCCCTTAGAAATCTGGATTCCCAATGAAATCCCATTGAAAAGAGTGAGAAAAAAAATCTGAATGGTTTTTCCTCTGGGTTTCGCCTGCTACATAAGTTCTGTTATACTCACAGACATGATTCAAACAGTTTTAGAAACTTCAGAGTGTTTTCTATCCAAATCTACTAATAATATGCATATCTTATCTTCTGGGGATGAGTAGCAGGCAGTTGAATTTGGGCATACATGTCATCCGGACGTGAAAATACTGCCCCCTGTCACCAAGAAGTTAACGACCGTTCCACAGGTGCATGTTCATTAATTGTTTATGGTTCATTGAACAAGCATGTGAAACAGTGTTTAAACCCTTTACAATGAAGATCTGTGAAGTTATTTGGATTTTTACAGATTATCTTTGAAAAACAAGTCCTGAAAAAGGGACGTTTCTTTTTTTGCTGAGTTTATATTATTTAGGGTTAGGAAAGTATTTAATGAATAATAAAAAAAATTACTTTAAGCACCAAATATATTGTGGAATAAAAAATACAATGGTTTGATTCATCCTGAAAGTTGCCATATTCAATTGTTCAATCCACTAAATATTGGAAGGTGAGAAAAGTGTACAATAGGGGTTGAACAGTAGTCCTATAAATCTACCCTAATAATCCTCATTAATCATGGAACTGTGATGACAATGGTCCAGTCGTCAAGAACCGTGCACCAGGCTCCAGGTTTAAACTGCTATGTATGGTATGTGTTGCATAATGATTCAAAGAGACTACATGTCCTAAATTATTGCACAAATTAGCCATATGATAGCTGTTAATATGTTAGCCATATGATCCACTATTGCTAGCGAACTTCAGGAACAATCACACAAATGTGACAGAGGAAAGAAAGGTAAACGATGTAATGGAATGAACATTTTAAGGAAAGACTAAAGTGACAGACATAAATGTATGTGGGTATAACTGACGTTGGCTACTGATAGTGGCTAATATTTAGCACAATACAAATTATAAAAAGTAGTCTGGGCATGTAATTAAAACATTCTAGAAATCATAAATCAACTTGGTAGGTTTGGCGCTATACTATCATTTGCGCATGGCTACAGAAGCCTATAGCTTGGGTCTCCAAATATAATACCTGCAAGTTATAAGGCCAGCATTTCATAAACTCCAATGTGGAAAAATTATGTTGATATGCTTCAATTTGCTGCCCTATGACTGGTTTCACATTGGTCTCCAGCGATCATAAGGTAAAATAGATTGTAATTTATATTTACAATCCCCTTATCCAAATGGCTTCAAGTTACCTAACTCTCATCAATAGCTCTTATCAATTTGTAAACTACAGTGCATGGAGAATGGTGTTATTTCTATCGGGAAAATGAAAGTAATGTTGTTCCAATTGGAACCGTCAGGTTTCGCAACCTTATTCATTGTGCATAAAGGTGGTGGAATTATGAGGGAATTAAGTCAAGGTCAGAATATGGCGTATCTGTACAATCACCTTAATTTCTTTGATTTCCACCCCTAAAAAATATTGGGTGAATAGCATGCCTTTCTCATGTTTAAGGTCAGAATACTCATAGCGAGAAAAGTGCATAAAAAGGGAATTACGAACATTTATGCATGCTTAACTTGTCAGAATTGCACACAAAGAGCTTTGAGTCACCATCATTAAGAGTTCACCTCCAAGTCAGTCATTGTGAGTCATCCCAGGTTTCAAAATCTCTAAAGTAGAATTAAGTCAGAGTCAGAATGTCAATTAAAACTTTATTATTGAATAAAAAAAATGTATAAACACTCGTTTTTAATTTGCTAGTATATATTGTTTTTCCTTAAGGTCCCAGTATTAAAAAGATAATTAGAATTTTCCACAAAACAAAATAGACATGCCCATTGGGCTAAAAATGGACCAGCCCATCTGGTATTTACCACAAAATTATTGGCCAAATTGTAATATGTTAGCCATATGTTCCACTATTGCTAGCGAACCACAGGAACAATCACACAAATGTGACAGAGGAAAGAAAGGTAAAAGATGTAATGGAATGAGGCAATATGTATGGAAACTAACACTAAAGTGACATGCATGTATAACTGATGGTGAATACACATTAGAAGTTTTTGTTTGCTGGTAAATCCTTTTTTTCCTTGTGGCCAGTCCACCTCCGGGTGTTTGTGAAAAAGGAAGAAAGGAATCAGATGAACATATTTAAGTTTTTTCCAATTAAAAAAAAAATCACTTAACAAATAATGATACACTCACAAACAGTAATAGTACACACAAATGTCGAATGGAAATTAATGTTATTAATGCTACTAATTATTCAGTACATTATTGATAATTGCTGAATAATTGGTTGAAAACTTTACATCCTTTAATATAACGCCACCTTTTTATACACAAGGGGAGGTCCATGGGACAAGTTAAAAACAGGTTTGTCAAATAAATGACAAACAGTTAACCAAAGTGTCAAAACTGAGAATATAAGCCATTTTTGTCTGATATTTACTACCCTAACATATGGAATTGTTTTAAGATAGTAATTACATGGACCATATAGCTGTTTTATTTTAGGACCCCTGGAGGTATAAGAAACAAATATGTATTTATTTGTATTTTTATGAAGCATTGAATTTGGCCTTAATGCTATTAACTCATAGCAGCGCAATGAATAACACACTAAAAGCTAAATAAATCAGAAGGAAGTATGGTTTGTAGTGTCTGAAATGCAATCAGGTAGGTATTGGGAAGCTTGGGAAAACATCAGGGACGATCATAATGCAATAATTGTCCATTCACTCCTATTCATTTCATCACGCAGTCATTTTCTGCCAAGTTGGGATGTGGCTGACCTTACTGTCTAACGAGTCGTCAAGGCTTGGCTAGAGCAAAACAGACTATTATTCATATGAAATAGGCCAAGAAACAAAAAATGACAAAAGAATGTCAAAATCAGATTTGCATCATCAAAGCAACAGTCCAGATTTCCTTAAAGTGTTGTCAACATTTTGAACTAGCTCCTTTTCATATTCCCACAGCTTTTTGTCCACAAGCAGCTGATCTTTAGTGAGGCTCCCTTGCAGGGGAACTCTGACGTGTACTAGCCGACACACATCAGGTGGTACCCAGAAGGTCTCCCCTAAAGTCTTCAGCACAGAGTGAACAGATGTTTGTACTACATGTCTAGGGTTGACAATCAGTTTGGTAGGGTTGATAACAGCTTCTCTCGAGGGTTCTCTGTAAATATGCTCCAGGATATTGATCCCTGGAATTTCCCTCCATTGTGGCAGTTTAAACTTGCCACTGTCTTCGTAATGGTTTTTGGGGAATATGTGGTTCTCGATGACAAAGACTCCTACTCTGGGGTGCTGGTATTGAAGGTCCTCCAGCAGTAGATGCAAATTGGCATGTTGGTAAGGCATCACGATCTCATCAATGTCATGAAGAAGTACATACTTTGACTGGTACATGTATCTATAGATGCATTCATTCAGAGTGGTCAGCTGCCCATAGTAGTGGAGATCTCCTTTGTGCTCCTCAAACCTCCAGCCTTTGGATGGGTTGAGGAACTGATCAATTGGCCATTCTACTATTTCCAGTATACCCTCTTCCCTGTAGTGAACTAACACTGGTTCCAAGTCCTGACCACAGCTGGTGTTATAGATAACCACTCTCTGCACCCCAAGGAGTTTGTACATCTCCATAGTTTGAACAAACTGCAGGACATTGTTGTAGCCCCCGAAAAGGTTGGAGATGCACACTGTAAAGTTGTATGGAAATATCTTCTCCTCTCTCAGTTCTTTGTTTTGTATGGACAGGAAGTGCTGGTTTTGGTTGGCTTTGATATCTGAATGTATTGATATAGTGACATGTGTCACATTATACATAGATGGACTCTGGCACAGCACATCTGTGGTCACAAATGGGAATCCAAAATGGTCACTGTGCATCTCCACCTGTGCCACTGAGGCAGGAAAGCAGCCATGTCCACCACAGAAAAAACAATGAAGTGGCTGGAGATCACCTCTTCTGATTATACTAATGATACGGATTGCTCCATCCACTCTGTGGTCTTTGTAGGCAGACACCATTAAATGCTTAGTGTCTTTAATCTGAGTTATTGTTTGATCACTTATGAGAATTTGCCAATGTGTTTTTGCAGGGTATTTGTCTGTATTCAATTTGATATATATGGACCATGTCCAATATAAACATATCACTGCAAAGAATATTAGAAGACCAAACTTAAATTTCAGCATAGTGTAGGCTATGTCCATCAAAATCCAGCTCTGTGATTCCAGACCAGACCTATTGGGGGGAGACATCGTTTATTGTTTAGAGCTCAAGTTCTCTTTTTTAAATACAGTAGCTAACCAATGCAACTTTGTTCTTGTTTTTGTTTTTTTGCGGACTCGGATGTGAATATTTTAATAATGCAACATCCACATTAAAAAATATAATTTTCCAAATTAGGCTTTTTTTCCGTTGGGATGCGCATCAACAGAATGTTTTCACTCTAGTGCACAAATAATACGAGCGCTTTATTTCCAGATAAAGTTAACTATGAGGAAACACTGGTAATTATAATAACATATTTTAAACGTAATACGGTAGTTCTTAGCTACATATGCTTTTTATCAGCGTAGCCTAACATAAATTCGACTAATCAATGTATTTACAATTCTCTTGATCAAATTAATCAAAACAATCAAACATACAATGTGCCATTTAATAATAATTGTGCAAGCTACATACATACCTTATTCATTGATGTTTCTTAGCAGGTGACAAACGCTTTCATAATTCAACGTCTCCACATGGTGGACTCTGAGCTAGTGATGGGTCGTTCTCGAATGAACGGCTCTTTTTCAATGGATCAAGAACCGAATCGCATCTGTGAAAGAGGCGTTAAATTAGCTCCCTGATTTGCATAGGCTACTGCTTGAATAATCTTCCTTTTTTTGAAGGCGATCTAATAATTATGTCTGGTTAAAATGTATTTGAACTCACATATCACGATCTGACATAATGGTAGTAAACTTTTTAGGCTTTACATTCGAGATGTGCTATTTTTTCTGGTTTTATTATATTTTAAGCACTCGTCACCAGTGGATCCAGATGACCAGGGCTGACCGTCGTTATCGCACATACATCATCATTTACACGGCTTTTCCATGTAGCCTACCTTAAATAATCATTAAAATAACTGGTGACAAGAAGTAGGCATACTACTGGCTTGATGCTGAAAAAGCTTATTGCCTCTAATTGGCAGCTGTAGTGTCGCAGGTAAGGGAGAAGGGCGATTAAAGGGGGTGGGATGTGTGAGGAAAACTGCACGTGAACGGAAGGAGCACAGCTGCGTCTTGACAAAGTGGCATATCCCCGGCGCCACGTGAATGAGAAAATGGCCAACAAGCTGACACACAGCGCGACCACTCTGGAGGGACTCCAGCCTCCCAAGTGCTCATTGCATTGCTATCGGCTAGATACTGAACAAAAAGCCACTTGGGCGCCATATTAACAACTATTTTAGGGGAATGGAGCCAAAAGTCTGGCTCATCAAAAAGACTCAGAATGCCCATCACTACTCAGGGCCGGCCATAGCAACTAAGACATAAGCGATCGTTTTCAACTAACTGTTGAGAGTTAGAAAAGTAGATTCTTATTTCCAGCAGTAATATTCTTATGACATTGACAGCAGTAAGATTTAAGTTTGATTTCTGAAAAGAGTTTAATAGGTTCCTAACCTTAACCACTAACCTTATGTTAGCCATCTAGCTAATGTTAGAGTTAGCTACCTAGCCCCCTAGCTAATGTTAGCCACAACAAATTGGCATTCGTAACATAACATACTGTACATTTGTAACATTGTACAAATTGCAATTCGTAACATATATGAATTGCAATTTGAAGCATATTTTTGTCTTGTTTTGTCAGTCACTGGCAGTTACTCAATTAGCCTATGTCAGCTAACATTTTTTAGATTGGTAAATTAGTCTAACCAGTTATTAAAACTCACAGTAAATATGGTCCAATAACCGACCGGGGCTCGCAAGGCATGTGCCCAGGGGCCCTGACCTCCATGGGGCCCCCATTGATGTTAGTCACTCTCACTCAGATATCATATTAACATGGCATGTCATGGTCAAATGTGTCGAATTGCAGGATTTTTTTTTCTCTCAGCTGTCAAGAGGGTGGCCACAAATTATTATTTTTGTAGCTTAGGGCCCCCAAAAGGCTATGGCTGGGTCTGGGTGAACTAACCTGTTTATGGAATGGAATGATATGTTCTATCTATGGTATTGAACTCATTGCATGATAACTTAAGAAGAGATAATACACAACTGATACACTCATTAAATCCCTCCCCTCACAGCACTACCCATCTTGGTTTGAATAAATGACAGAGCAACTTCCAAGATGGCGTAGCAGTCAAGCGTCTTTGTCTTCATCTTGTCGTGTAGGTTCCTATATATCTTTTTATATCTTTTTTTCTTTGCATATATTTCTTTATATTTTTTTTAACCTCAACTTCAACACACTCTCCTGCAACCCGCCTCACCCAAGGTTGTATGGATGTTCTATTTTCTTTACTTTAGAACCGGAACCCCCAACAGAAGCTAGCCAGCTAACTAGTGTGGGTCCCAAAGACCCTCCCCATTATTGATTAAGGGGACCTTAAGATTCATATGTTTTGCTGCAGGCCTTATAATAAGATACTGTTGCTGTGTGTCTAAAACCTCTGCCACTATACGTTGCACAAGCTATCTATATTAGTCTTTGTGGTTAAGCCCTGGCTGTTGAGAGAGTGTGCTTGCAGGTTAGGTCTGAGGCAGACTAAAACCATAAACACTGTCTGGTGTTGACATTTTGATCAATGCTAATAAATTCATAGAAGCTACTGTACTAGGCTGCCTTATAAGGTAACCTCAGCTTATTGATACACACATACATTGACGTAGGTGATCATACCACTAGGGAGTGATCACATGTATAAAATCAGCTGTGCCCTTAGGTGGAGTGCGGAACTTACTTGGAAACATGTGTGCTGTGTTCCCGTTGTCAACTTCTGTCTGCAATTGCATTTATAAATTAATTATTGATTTACTTAACGATATTGTCTGATTGCTGATTTCACCAATAAGCAAATGATTGACAAGGAACAAGGAACGAACCCCGACACTAGCTACTAGCTAGTAGTCAGCTATCCACTGCTAGCGGTCATCAGCTAACCTTTAGCCCGGACAACTCCTGCCAGTCTGCACAGCCCAATTCAATCCAGAGCATATCAGACTTATTTTTCTCCATATCTCCGGATTCCTACGGCAAGCTCTGAACCTTTTCACCTAGATCAATGCAGCTAGCTAGCTGCTATCCGAGTGGCTACTCCTGGCTAACGTCTCTGTCCCGAAGCAAGCACCAATAAGCCTGGAGCTAGCCTATGCTAGGCCCATCTCTCGGCTAGCTGAAGAGGTCCATCATCCACTTCTTGGGCTACAATACCTATTTTGCCAATTGGCCTGGACCCCTTTTACTGCCGTTACGGAGCCCCGCCGATCCATCACGACTGGACTACCACGACCGGACGTAATCCTTCCGAAGGTGTTTTTCAACAGGCTTCTCCGTCGCGACGTCCCCTGAATGCCCATCTGCTAGCCGCGGCCCGCTAGCTGTCTAGAGCACATCGGACTGTTAGCTGAAGAGGATCATCAGCCAATTTCTTGGGCTACTATACCTATTTTGCCAATTGGCCTGGACCCTGTTACTACATGGAGCCCTGCAGATCCATCATGACTGGTCTGCCGACATAAAGGCACGAGGGGGCTACAACAGTCTCTTCCGTCGCGACGTCCCTCTAAGGCCCTTCTGCTAGCCTGCTAGCCCCGACCTGCTAGCTGTCTGAATCGCCATGTCTCCAGCCCGCCTAGCTACTCACTGGACTCTATGATCACTCGTCTACGCATGCCTCTCCCTAATGTCAATATGCCTTGTCCATTGCTGTTTTGGTTAGTGATTATTGTCTTATTCACTGTAGAGCCTCCAGCCCTGCTCAATATGCCTTATCTAATCCTTTTGTTCCACCTCCCACACATGCGGTGACCTCACCTGGTTTAAATGGTGTCTCTAGAGACAATACCTCTCTCATCGTCACTCAATGCCTAGATTTACCTCCACTTCACATCCTACCATACCTTTGTCTGTACATTATGCCTTGAATCTATTCTACTGCCCCCAGAAACCTGCTCCTTTTACTCTCTGTTCCGAACGTATTAGACGACCAGTTCTTATAGCCTTTAGCCGTATCCTTATCCTACTCCTCCTCTGTTCCTCTTGTGATGTAGAGGTTAATCCAGGCCCTGCAGTGCCTAGCTTCACTCCCATTCCCCAGGTGCTCTCATTTGTTGATTTCTGTAACCGTAAAAGCCTTGGTTTCATGCATGTTAATATTAGAAGCCTCCTCTCTAAGTTTGTTTTATTCACTGCTTTAGCACACTCTGCCAACCCGGATGTCCTAGCCTTGTCTGAATCCTGGCTTTGGAAGGCTAACAAAAACCCTGAAATGTCCTTCCCTAACTATAACATTATCCGACAAGATAGAACTGCCAAAGGGGGCGGAGTTGCAATCTAATGCAGAGATAGCCTGCAGTGTTCTGTCATACTATCCAGGTCTGTGCCCAAACCATTCGAGCTTCTACTTTTAAAAATCCACCTTTCCAGAAACAAGTCTCTCACCGTTGCCGCTTGTTATAGACCCCCTTCAGCCCCCAGGTGTGCCCTGAACACCATATGTGAATTGATTGCCCCCCATCTCTCTTCAGAGTTCATACTGTTAGGTGATCTAAACTGGGATATGCTCAACACCTCGGCTGTCCTGCAATCTAAACTTGATGCCCTCAATCTCACACAAATTATCAGTGAACCTACCAGGTACAACCCCAAATCCGTAAACACGGGCACCCTCATAGATCTCATCCTAAACACCTGCACTCCAAATACACCTCTGCTGTTTTCAACCAGGATCTCAGCGATCACTGCCTCATTGCCTGCGTGCGTAATGGGTCTGCAGTCAAACGACCACCCCTCATCACTATTCTAAAACACTTCAGTGAGCAGGCCTTTCTAATCGACCTGGCCCGGGTATCCTGGAAGGGTATTGACCTCTTTCCGTCAGTAGAGGATGCCTGTTTTTTCTTTAAAAGTGCTTTCCTCACCATCTTAAATAAGCATGCCC
Organism: Oncorhynchus clarkii lewisi; assembly: GCF_045791955.1. Lineage (NCBI taxonomy): Eukaryota > Metazoa > Chordata > Actinopteri > Salmoniformes > Salmonidae > Oncorhynchus > Oncorhynchus clarkii. The sequence goes on from NC_092176.1 coordinate 15,598,325, forward strand.
AATTTAAAAAAAAATGGAACCAGGAACAGATATAGCCCCTGGTTCACTCAAGACCTGACTGCCCTTGACCAGCACAAAAATATCCTGTGGTGTACTGCATTCGCATCGAATAGCCCCCACGATAGGCAACTTTTCAGGGAAGTTAGCAACAAATATACACAAGCAGTTAGGAAAGCTAAGGCTAGTTTTTTCAAACAGAAATTTGCATCCTGTAGCACAAACTCCAAAACGTTCTGGGACACTGTAAATTCCATGGAGAATAAGAGCACCTCCTTCCAGCTGCCCACTGCACTGAGGCTAGGAAACACTGTCACCGCCGATTTAATCCACGATAATTGTGAATTTCAATAAACATTTTTCTACGGCTGGCCATGCTTTCCACCTGGCTACCCCTACCACGGTCAACAGCCCTGCACCAGCCCTGCACCCCCACAGCAACTTGCCCAAGCCTTCCCATTTCTCCTTCACCCAAATCCAGATAGCTGATGTTCTGAAAAATCTGGACCCCTACAAATCATTCGGGCTAGACAACCTGGACCCTCTCTTTCTAAAATTATCCGCCAAAATTGTTGCAACCCCTATTACTAGCCTGTTCAACCTTTCTTTCGTATTGTCTGAGATCTCCAAAGATTGGAAAGCTGCCGCAGTCATCCCCCTCTTCAAAGGGGGAGACACTCTAGACCCAAACTGCTACAGACCTATATCTATTCTGCCCTGCCTTTCTAAGGTCTTCGAAATCCAAGTTAACAAACAGATCACCGACCATTTCGAATCCCACCGTACCTTCTCTGCTATGCAATCTGATTCCCTAGCTGGTCATGGGTGCACCTCAGCCACGCCCAAGGTCCTAAACAATATCATAACTGCCATCGATAAGAGACAATACTGTGCAGCTGTATTCATCGACCTGGACAAGGCTTTCGACTCTGTCAATCAACACATCCTTATCGACAGACTCAACAGCCTTGGTTTCTCAAATGACTGCCTCGCCTGGTTCACCAACTACTTCTCAGACAGAGTTCAGTGTGTCAAATCGGAGGGCCTGTTGTCCGGACCTCTGACAGTCTCTATGGGGGTGCCACAGGGTTCAATTCTCGGGCCAACTATTTTCTCTGTATATATCAATGATGTTGCTCTTGCTGCTGGTGATTCTTTGATCCACCTCTACGCAGACGACACCATTCTGTACACTTCTGGCCCTTCTTTGGACACTGTGTTAACTAACCTCCAGACAAGATTAAACTGCTCATTTAGTAAAAATAAATGCATGCTCTTCAACCGATCGCTGCCGCACCTGCCCGCCCGTCCAGCATCACTACTCTTGACGGTTCTGACTTAGAATATTTGGACAACTTCAAATACCTAGATGTCTGGTTAGACTGTAAACTCTCCTTCCAGACTCACATTAAGCATCTCCAATCCAAAATTAAATCTAGAATCAACTTCCTTTTTTGCAACAAAGCATCCTTCACTCATGCTGCCAAACATATCCTCGTAACTGATCCTTGACTTTGGCGATGTAATTTACAAAATAGCCTCCAACACTCTACTCAGCAAATTGGAGGCAGTCTATCACAGTACCATCTGTTTTGTCACCAATGCCCCATATACTACCCACCACTGCGACCTGTATGCTCTCGTTGGCTGGCCCTCGCTTCATATTCGTTGCCAAACCCACTGGCTCCAGGTCATCTATAAGTCTTTGCTGGGTAAAGCCCCGCCTTATCTCAGCTTACTGGTCACCATAGCAGCACCCACCCGTAGCATGCGCTCCAGCAGGTATATTTCACTGGTCACCCCCAAAGCCAATTCCCCCTTTGCCGCCTCTCCTTCCAGTTCTCTGCTGCCAATGACTGGAACAAATTTCAATAATCACTGAAGCTGGAGACTCATATCTCCCTCACTAACTTTAAGCACCAGCTGTCAGAGCAGCTCACAGATCACTGCACCTGTACATAGCCCATCTGTAAATAGCCCATCCAACTACCTCATCCCCATACTGTTATTTTTTCTTTTTTTTGCTCCTTTGCAACCCAGTATCTCAACTTGTACATTCATCTTCTGCAGATCTATCACTCCAGTGTTTAATTGCTAAATTGTAATTATTTCCCTACTATGGCCTATTTATTGCCTTACCTCCCTTATTTACTTACTAATTTGCACACACAGTTTATTCCATGTGTAACTCTGTGTTGTTGTTTGTGTCGCTTTGCTTTATCTTGGCCAGGTCGCAGTTTTAAATGAGAACATGTGCTCAACTAGCCTACCTGGTTAAATAAAGGTGTGAAGAATAATACAAATAAGAGTGATAGAGCTCCTTCCAACCACCTTTTTTTAAAGTGAAAAGCCTCTCTGCAATGATGAATGAGTTGTTATCATCCCTTCAGTATACAGGCCATACTAAGCCTGACTCATGGCTCACATCCCATTGTACTTTCCAGTACAATCTGTCAAAGCAGGACTGAATAGAAACTCTAAAAAAAGATTCTGCATAGCTTGCATTTGTCACAGGGTTAATAGTGGACTTTGCACTGATCTTGCTTGAGAATAAGCCTAGAGCACAGAATGAGCCATTGGCAATTTCATTTTTTCAACACAACCTGCAAGTAAAATACAACTGGTGCTCTCTTATCTGTATGTGCCCTGACAATATAGTCGTGAATATTTACCCTATTCAAACTTTGCTATTGGTAGCTCTTGAAAGAGACAGGTGGAAAGGGTGAGAAGCAGGTGAAAGGGAGTTTAAAGTACACTGGTGATTATGAAGGGTGTGTAAGCCAGCCATGACACAACCCTGTCACCCACAAAGGTCTTTGCTGAGATCTGGAAACACTATCACCATTGAACTGAAGAACACACACACTGACTGTAGTATTTCTATGATGAGATCCCCGAGCACTGTCAGAATGACCTAAGCAATTACCTTGGACCTGCTCATTCAAAGACTTTCATCTGTAAAACCTGAATGAAAGCAGATTTGTATTAGATGTAGGATCAGCTTACCCTCCCCAAATTCTAGAGGGAAAACACAAAACTGACATCAATGTTGAGGGGGAAATTCACCCTACTGTACTCATTGGTCCCCCGTTTCATCTGACTGTTTGAACTTTGTACCCCGATTACCCTACAGGCGTTAAAAGGTGAACCCACCATCCACAGTGGAGTCCTAAAACTCATTCTCCTAGAATCATGTTTTTTGTTTCTTAGCCTTTTCGAAGTGTTTGATATGTGAATCAGGAGAGTTCATAACAGGGAGAAATTATGTGTTATTGTGTTGTGTGAACAAAACATAGTGAAGGGAGGAGTTGAGGAGCTGTTTGGATCACGGGAATTCTGTAATGCCACTCAACCAGGCCCAACTGCGTGCCAACTGTTGCTCTCTACACTCTAATGCAATTTTAACATAAGAAAATGAACACCCCCAAACATTGCCTGTTGTGTTGTTTTTGATGAACATACAATACCTATTGCACTATCCCTGGAACAACTTAACATTTTCTCAAATCTTCACACACAATTTTAAAAGCTCACAACCAACATCTAACTTTTGTGTCCCAATTCAAACTTTGCACACAAGCTGTCAAAAACACAGACTACATGATTGTTTGTTATACACTGGATGGATTAATTCAAACACTGCTACCAAAATGTTTAGAATAGGTTCAGACAAATAATTTGGAACTTTGTAAAATCACAGCACTGACTATCCAGATAACCCTTTCAGGAACACCCTGCAGAGAGAAATTCAAAACAGTACTGTAATAAATACCTCTTACATTAGTGGATAAGGGAATACTACTGTAAATGCTGTTTTGGTCAAAAACCTCACCTTTGAAATGTCACACTGACAAAACATGTAAGGAAGAGTTCATGCACAGTAAAATACTGCAATTTCCAAAAGCTTTATTTCCATGTGCAGGAAATGTACAGGTTACTCAGCTTCAGCATCAGCGTTCATCATCTCGTCTCAGGTCTGGGTCAGGTCTTATGTTTGCTCTTGCCAAGCAGCATGGGAAAAATGCCCTTGTGTGACTTGGAAAACCCTGGATAGACTCCACAGACACATCACCACAGGCGTCCACCATTGCCTCCAGGAGGTTTTGCTGTGCGTAGGGGTTGCGGTCATACACTCTCCACTGCCATGCTGAGAAAAAATCCTCAATCGGATTCAGAAATGGGGAATATGCTGGCAAAAAATGAACGGTGAACCTGGGGTGGGGTCATTGAACCAGGTGCGAACCAGAGCAGCCCGATGGAAATTCACTGTATCCCAAATGACAACATATTGGGCTTGCTCTGGTTGCCCTGGCTCCCCTTCCTGTTGAAGAATTATTGTGCAGCTGATCTAGAAATCGAAGGAGTTGTGTCGTGTTGTATGGACCCACTTTGACATGGCGGTGGAGGACGCCACAATTGCTGATGGCTGCACATAGGGTGACGTTGCCTCTCCTCTGGCCAGGAACTTGTATGATGGCACGGTGACCAATGATTTTGCGCCCCCTTTTGCGCCTTTTTGTTAGGTTGTGGGTCAGCCATGGCATCCAGCTCAAAGATTCTCTAAATACGTTTTCTTTAAAGAAGAAAAAAAAGGTTATTTTGAACAATCCACTCAATGGTGGAAATACTGACGCTGTCAATTCCTTGGAAGACTACCTGGTCTTCAACTGTTTGGGTTTGAATTTCCCTCAAACGGATGGCATTACTGGCAATCACCATATTCACCAGGACAGTCTCCTGCTCAGCTGTGAGAAGTCTCTGCCTACCTCCAATAGAGGAGGTAGCCTCTCAGTTCTGCAAAAATTAAATTTGTCCATTACTGACCTATGGTCTTCCATTACTGTGTTAAAAACTACACTGAGAACAAAGCGGAGATTCAGTCTATACACACTACAACATTACATGTATCACAGTAACAACAAGGCAAATTTCCTGTTTATTTAACCGGTTAGGCAAGTTGAGAACAAGTTTACAACTGTGATCTGGCCAATATAAAGCAAAGCAGTGTGACAAAAACAACAACATAGAGTTACACATTAACAAACTTACAGTCGATTGTTGTGAGTCTGGAAGGAGAGTTTACAGTCTAACCTGACACCTAGGTATTTGTAGTTGTCCACATATTCTAAGTCAGAACCGTCCAGAGAAGTGATGCTAGTTGGGCAGGCAGGTGCGGGCAACAATCGGTTGAAGAGCGTGCATTTAGTTTTACTAGCATTTAAAAGCAGTTGGAGGCCACGGAAGGAGTGTTGTATGGCATTGAAGCTCGTTTGGAGGTTTGTTAACATTGTGTCCAAGGAAGGGCCAGAAGTATACACAATGGTGTCGTCTGCATAGAGGTGAATCAGAGAATCACCAGCAGCAAGAGCGACATCATTGATATACACAGAGAAAAGAGTCGGCCTGAGAATTGAATTCTGTGGCACCCCGATAGACTGTCAGAGGTCCGGACAACAGGCCCTCCGATTTGACACACTGAACTCTGTCTGAGAAGTAGTTGGTGAACCAGGCGAGGCAGTCATTTGAGAAACCAAGGCTGTTGAGTCTGCCGGTGGGATTTGAAATGGTCGGTGATCTCCCTTCTGCCCAGCGTCGTTAGAGTCTCCCGTCTGCCCAGCACCGCTAGAGTCTCCCGTCTGCCCAGCGCCGCTAGAGTCTCCCGTCTGCCCAGCGCCGCTAGAGTCTCCCGTCTGCCCAGCGCCGCTAGAGTCTCCCGTCTGTCCAGAGCCGCATGAGCCGCCAGTCAGCGTGGAGCCGCCAGAGCCGCCAGTCAGCGTGGAGCCGCCAGTCAGCCAGGATCCGCCAGAGCCGCCATTCAGCCAGGATCCGCCAGAGCCGCCAGTCAGCCAGGATCCGCCAGAGCCGCCACTCAGCCAGGATCCGCCAGAGCCGCCACTCAGCCAGGATCCGCCAGAGCCGCCACTCAGCCAGGATCCGCCAGAGCCGCCAGTCAGCCAGGATCCGCCAGAGCCGCCATTCAGCCAGGATCCGCCAGAGCCGCCAGTCATCCAGGAGCTGCCAGAGCCGTCAGTCAGCCAGAAGCCGCCAGAGCCGTCAACCACCCTGAGCTACCTCTCAGTCCTGAGCTACCCCTCAGTCCTGAGCTACTCCTCAGGCCTGAGCTACCCCTCAGTCCTGAGCTACCCCTCGGTCATGAGCTACCTCTCAGTCATGAGCTACCTCAGTCCCGAGCTGCCCCTCAGTCCGGAGCTGCCACTCAGTTTAGTGGGGCCCTTTGTTAGGGTTCCTAGGCCAAGGTCGGCGGCGAGGGTCGCCACTCAAAGGACGCTAAGGAGGTGGACAAAGACTATGGTGGAGTGGGGTCCACGTCCAGCGCCAGAGCCGCCACTGTGGACAGATGCCCACCCAGACCCTCTTCTATAGGTTCAGGGATTCTGCACCTTGGGAGGGGGGTACTGTCACGTTCTGACCCTAGTTATTGTGTTAATTGTTTAAGTTGGTCAGGACGTGAGTTGGGTGGCCATTCTATGTTTTGTGTGTCTAGGTTGTTTTTCTGTGTTCGGCCTAGTATGGTTCTCAATCAGAGGCAGGTGTCGTTAGTTGTCTCTGATTGAGAATCATACTTAGATAGCCTGGGTTTCACTGTTGTTTTGTGGGTGATTGTTTCTGTGTCTGTTTGTTTCACCACACAGGACTGTTTCGGTTTTCACATTTCTTGTTTTGTATTTTTGTAGTGTTCTCGGTTATTGTCTATATTAAAAGATGTTTAACACTAACCACGCTGCATTTTGGTCCTCCTCTCCTTCAGCGGAAGAAAACCGTTACACCGGGCAAGATGAACAAGGCATCGGCAGGTCACGATCAATAAGCACATCAACCTTAATGCCATCAGAGGATGGATTGTTTAAAGTAAGACCGGAATGGAGCCCAAGCCTCATTAAACAGTTTGGGGTTCCCACGTGAATTTAATTTTTTCTAGTTTCAGAGAGCACAACACATCTCTCACCCAATATTTAAGATGGGGGAGCTGCCCTCTTCCAGTTCTGTATTATTAGCCGTCTAGCTAAAAGAGTTGTTTAAGCAACAGTGTCCGACTGGATTCTTGACAGGGGGGTACCTATGGGCAGTACTCCAAAAAGGTCTGTAAGGGGAGACGGATCTATAACAGTGTCATATATATCAGAGAAACATTTAAATATTAATTCCCAGAAACCTGACAGTTTATGACAGCCCCAAAACATATACAACAGTGTGGCTGGTTCCATTTTTACATCTGACACAGGTAGGATCAAAATCAGAGAATATTCTTCCAAGTTTGGCCCCAGACCAGTGGATACGGTGAACCACCTTGAATTGAATGAGGCTGTGTCTAGTGCTAAAAGAGGATGCACCCTGTGCAGCACAGATTCCCAGGTGTCTTCCCCAAGTTCCTCCCCCAAATCCTTTTCCCATCGAGTCTTTAAAGACACCAAAGAAGGGTTCTGTAAGTCATGAAGGATTGCATATACATCTGAAATTGCGCCCCTAGGAAGCTTGTTCAGCTCCAAGATGCATCTCTATAGCTGTATTCGCAGGCCTATGGGGAAATTCAGGTGTGTTAGCTCTGACAAAGTTCCTAGTCTGGAGATAGCGGAAAAAGTGGGATTGGGGGAGGTTGAACTTTTGCTGTAGCTGAGCAAAAGAGGCAAATGTATCATCAAAGAATAATTGGGCTAGTGAGGAGAGGCCTAGTGAGTGCCAGATGGCAAAAGCCCCATCATTCAAAGATGGAGGAAATAAAATGTTATGATTAATTGGGCCTGATAGAGAAAAGCCTTGGAGGCTAAAGGCTAAACGGAACTGATTCCAAATTTTAAGAGATTGCTTTACAATTGGGTCGACACACCTTTTGCCTAGGGACACTGGCAGAGACGAGCACAACACAGAAGAAAGTGCAGCAGGTTTGCACGATTCATACTCCATCTGGACCCAGAGTGGTCTAGGGCCAGTAGGATCAGTCTGCAGCCAGAACAGAAGGGCTCTGAAATTTGCAGCCCTATAGTATGTCTGAAAATTTGGTAGAGGGCCAGTAGCCTTGGAGGCTAAAGGCTAAACGGAACTGATTCCAAATTTTAAGAGATTGCTTTACAATTGGGTCGACACACCTTTTGCCTAGGGACACTGGCAGAGACGAGCACAACACAGAAGAAAGTGCAGCAGGTTTACACGATTCATACTCCATCTGGACCCAGAGTGGTCTAGGGCCAGTAGGATCAGTCTGCAGCCAGAACAGAAGGGCTCTGAAATTTGCAGCCCAACAGTATGTCTGAAAATTTGGTAGAGCTTTTTGTTAAAAATCGCGCAACATTTCAAAGTCCTGCTACTCATGCCAGGAATATAGTATATGCATATGATAAGTATGTGTGTATAGAAAACACTCTGAAGTCTCTAAAACTGGTTAAATCGAGTCTGTGGCTATAACAGAACGTGTTTAGGAGTAAAAATCCCTGGTAAAACTGTTTACCAAAAACACAAAAATAATATTAATCCGCCATTCAATGAATTGTTTAAGGCGACAGAAAATATATGCCAATCCCCTGTAAACGCCTACAGCTTCCACACGATGTCGCCATTGCTGTCAATTTCTGCCTCATTTATCCTTGGTCACGTCACGAATAGGCCCTTCCTGACTTGAGGCGCACCACAGGATGTTGTGAAAATGAAAACATGGCCGATGATTTCCAGACTTGCTGCTATCGAATACAGATCGCCCCGTGATCAATTTTATAGATTATTAACGTTTATTAATACCTAAAGTTGGTTTAGAAAAGTAGTTTCAAGTGATTTGTAAAGGTTTATAGGCAACTTTTGTAATTTTAAAAAGTGACGTTGCGTCTTGTAAAGGGGCATTTTCCAGGAAATGACTGGCCTTCAGCAAATGACATTTTGGGTATACAATGACGGATTTAATCGGGAAAAAGACCCAATTGTGATGTTTATGGGACATATAGGAGTGCCAACAAAGAAGCTCGTCAAAGATAATGAATGTTTTATATTTTATTTCTGCGTTTTGTGTAGCGCCGGCAATCGCAAAATCTGTTGTTTAGGTGACGTTCTGGTATTTTGGGGGGGTGCATGCTATCAGATAATAGCTTCTCATGCTTTCGCCGAAAAGCATTTTACAAATCTGACTTGGTGGCTAGATTCACAACGAGTGTAGTTTTAATTCAGTACCTTTCATGTGTGTTTTAATAAAGTTTGAGATTTATTGAGTACTATACTATAGTACTATAGGTGGCGCTCTGAAATTTCCGCTGAGGTGTTCCTGTGCAGGGATCACCTCGGTAAGAGGTTTTAACTCCCAAGTAGGTGAATTGATCCCGGACAATCCTAAACTGAGAACTTGTAAAATAGCACTTTAAAGCAGCCTTATTTACAGGAAAAAGCTCACTCTTGCCTAGATTCAGCTTGTACCCTGAAATTGATCCAAACCTTTTAAGAACAGATACGACACGTGGCAACGAGGTATCAGGGTTAGAGATAAACAAAAGGAGGTCGTCAGCATATAGCGAGACTTTCTGCTCTAAGCCCGTCCTGATTATTCCTTGAATGGCATCATTAGAGCATAGTGCAATGGCGAGAGGCTCGATTGCCAAAGCAAACAACAAGGGGGAGAGTGGACAACCCTGTCTGGATCCGCGGTGCAAGGGAAAATAGTCAGAGGACAAGTTGTTAGTCCGTACCTAAGTAATGGGGGAAAAATAAATAATCTTTATCCACGCAATGAATTTGGGGCCAAAGCCAAATCTATAAAGGGCAGCTGTTAGGTAATCCCACTCAACGCGGTCAAACGCTTTTTCCGCATCAAGTGAGACCACCACCTCCGGGTCCTCCGATGCTGGGGAGTACAGTATATTCATAAGGCGCCTAATATTGAAAAACAAATGCCTATTACTCACAAAGCCAGTCTGGTCAGAGTGTATTACTTGCAGCGAGCCTTCAATACGGATGGCTAAAATCTTGGCTAGGATTTTGTAATCACAGTTTAAAAGTGAGATTGGGCGATAGGATCCACATTCCAGGGGGTCTTTGTTTTTTTTTAATAGTAATGAAATTGAAGCCTGATAAAGACTAGGCGGTAGCTTTGAGGTATTAAGGCACTCTGCAAATAGTCGAGACAAGAATGGGCAAAGCAGACCAGAAAACTTCCTGTAAAATTCGGTTGGAAAACCGTCCGGACCCGGTGATTTACCACTTTTCATTGCGGATACTGCTGTTGCAATCTCCTCAGGTGTAAATTCTTCTTCTAGACAGTCATGGGAGTCTGTATCAATTGAAGGCATATTCAAGCCATTAAAGAAGGAATCAATCAGCAAAGGGTCTTGAGGGGATTCAGAGGTGTATAGTGCAGAGTAAAATTGTTTGAATTGATCATTGATCTCTTTATGTATAACTGTGGTGGCACCAGACGGGGTCCTTATTTGTGGGATTAAACGTGAGGCCTCATATTTACGGATCTGATGTTCAAGGAGTTTACTGGCCTTGTTGCCTTGCTCATACACTCTGTACCAAGCTCGCAAGAGTAACTGTTCAGCTTGCCTGGTAGAAAACTCATCAATCAAATTCAGATTGGAGTAGTTGGCGCTCTTTATGCTGATCAGAGGAAGGATCCGTAGCATACTTCTCATCCAATGTGGCTATGGACTCGTTCAGGTCCTGAAGTTGCTGAGAGCGAACTCTGTTTTGGTTGGCTGTATAAGAAATAATTTGGCCACGTAGGTATGCTTTGAGAGACTCCCATATGGTAGAGCAGGACATAAAGTGGGGCAAAAAAGTATTTTGTCAGCCACCAATTGTGCAAGTTCTCCCACTTAAAAAGATGAGAGAGGCCTGTAATGTACACTTCAACTATGACAGACAAAATGAGAAGAAAAAAATCCAGAAAATCATATTGTAGGATTTTTAATGAATTTATTTGCAAATGATGGTGGAAAATAAGTATTTGGTCATCTACAAACAAGCAAGATTTCTGGCTCTCACAGACCTGTAACTTCTTCTTTAAGAGGCTCCTCTGTCCTCCACTCGTTACCTGTATTAATGGCACCTGTTTGAACTTGTTATCAGTATAAAAGACACCTGTCCACAACCTCAAACAAATGATCAATCAGGGGCTTTTCATCTAAGGCAAGAGAAACGAAATCCGAGGTGCGAGGCATTTCCGCTGACTCTGGGACCGATACAAGTCTCAGGTTATTGCGGCGTGAGAATCCCTTAAAACTCACACAGCTCTCCTTCACCTTTTTCAAATCCGCAGCAAGGCGTTTCACGTCAGCCTCCAGGGATGTAGTTAAGTCGGAGACATTGGTAGCGGAGGTCTCCAGTGCTGCAATCGTTGTAGTGTGCGATGCAGTTGTTGTTTTGAGTGATGTGATTGCTGGCACCGTCTCGTTCCGCAGGATGGTTAGATCTGCTTTTAAAGTATCAGAAACCTCCTGTATTCGGGCCTCAATCGTAGCAACCACCTCTGTTTTCATTTCAACTATCTCAGAGCGTAGTAGTTTGATGGCCTCGAGAATGTTCATTTCAGCGCCGCCAGGCCAAGCCGCACCCCCGGGTAAAGTGTGAGTCCCCGGACCCTCAGACTCAGGAGAGGGCGGTGATGAAAGTTGGTCTTGTGGGGCGGGTTTTCTCAAAGTCATGCTTTTAGACTTATGTTTCGTCGACATGCTGACATTCGAAAGCAAAGTAGTCCTGGTTTATACGGAAAGGGATCACCAAACTAATATTTGAAAATAAGTACGGTTCTGCTGCAAAATTCCCATAAACTTTAAGAATACCACGGGAGCAAACGGAAAACACATCAGTCGCACATGGCGTCCCTCCAATCATTTCTAACTGACTGAGTATATTGGTTCCTGATTTCCCTGAAAAGTTGCATATCGCGAGGGCGATGCAGAATACCACAGCATGTTTTTGCGCTGGTCAAAGGCAGTCAAAGTCTGGGGTAAACCAAGGGCTATATCTGTTCTCAGTTCTACATTCTTTGAATGGGGCATGCTTATTTATGATGGCGAGGAAAGCACTTTTAACCAGGCATCCACTACTGATGGGATGAGGTCAATATACTTCCGGGATACCCGGGCCCAGTTGATTAGAAAGGCCTGCTCGCTGAAGTGTTTTAGGGAGCGTTTGACAGTGATGAGGGGTAGTAGTTTGACCGCGGACCTATCACGCACGCAGGCAATGAGCCAGTGATCAGTGAGATCCTGGTTGAAGACAGCAGAGGTGTATTTAGAGGGCAAGTTGGTCAGGATGATATCTAAGAGGGTGCCCATGGTTACGGATTTAGGGTTGTACCTGGTAGGTTCCTTAATAATTTGTGTGAGATTGAGGCTCAATCAAGTAGAAGCTTGAATTGTTTGGGCACAGACCTGGATAGTATGACAGAACTCTGCAGGCTATCTCTGCAGTAGATTGCAACTCCGCCCCCTTTGGCAGTTCTATCTTGTCGGAAAATTTTATAGTTAGGGAAGGAAATTTCAGGATGTTTGTTGACCTTCCTAAGCAATGATTCAGACACAGCTAGGATATCCGGGTTGGCGGAGTGTGCTAAAGCAGTGAATAAAACAAACTTAGGGAGGAGGCTTCTAATGTTAACACGCATGAAACCAAGGCTTTTACGGTTACAGAAGTCAACAAATGAGAGTGCCTGGGGAATGGGAGTGGTGCTGGGGGCTGCAGGGCCTGGGTTAACCTCTACATCACCAGAAGAACAGAGGAGGAGTATGATAAGGGTACGGCTAAAGGCTATAAGAACTGGTCGTCTAGTGTGTTCGGAACAAAGAGTAAAAGGAGCAGATTTCTGGGCGCGGAAGAATGATTTCAAAGCATAATGTTCAGACAAGGGTTTGGTAGGATGTGAGTACAGTGGATGTAAACCTAGCCATTGAGTGACAAGGATAGAGGTTTTGTTTCTAGAGGCACCAGTTAAGCCAGGTGAGATCACCACATGTGTGGGGGTGGAACAAAATGTCTTTCTAAGGCATATTGGGCAGGGCTAGGGGCTCTACAGTGAAAAAAAGACAATAATCACTAACCAAAACAGCAATAGACAAGGCACATTGACATTAGGGAGAGGCATGTGTAGCCAAGTGATCATAGAGTAGCACTAGATGATTCAGGGAGCCAATTCCGTAGTCGCTGCTATGCTAGGCGAGCTGGAGACACAGCGATTCAGACAGCTAGTTGGCCGGGGATAGCAGATGGGCATCCAGTGACGTCGCAACGGAAGTGCCTTTTGAAACCACCTCGGACGGTTACGTCGGCAGACCAGTCGTGATGGATCGACGGGGCTACATTTCAGCAGTAAAGGGTCCAGGCCAATTGGCAAAAGAGGTACTGTAGCCCAAGAATAGGCTGGTGGACCTTTTTGGCTAGCCGGGAGATGGGCCTAGCTCCAGGCTAGCTCCAGGCTAACTGGTGCTTGCTTTGGGACAGAGATGTTAACCAGGAGTATCCACTTGGATAGCAGCTAGCTAGCTGCGATGATCCGGTGTAAAGGTTCAGAGCTTGCGGTAGGAATCCGGAGATGTGGTAGAGAAAAAGCAGTCCTTTATTCTCGGGGTTGATATCACGCTGTGCAGACAGGCAGGAATTGACCGGGTTGAGGTTGGCTGATGTCCGAGTTAATGGTGAGGACCGCTAGCAGTGGCTAACTGACTACTAGCTAGTTAGTAGCTAGTTAGCTGGCTAGCTGCTGAAGGGGGGTTCAATAGCAGATCCGTACCACATTGGGCGAGGCGGGTTGCAGGAGAGTATATTCAGTCCGTAGATGGAAAGTGAGATTAATATATATACACAAAATATATATGAAGAAACCGATATATACACGGGACAAGACAAAAACACACGTTCAACTGCTACGCCATCTTGGATATACGCTGCCTGGGAAGAGCAAACATAATGTGTGACGTTGATGAGATATTATGGCCTGACCCAGACCTGAGACGAGAACGCTGATGCTGATGCTGAAGCTGAGTAACCTGTACATTTGCTGCATTTTTGAGAAATTGCGTATTTTACTGTGCATGGACTCTTCCTTACATGTTTTGTCAGTGTGACATTTCAAAGGTCAGTTTTTTGACCAAAACAGCATTTACAGTATTATTGCCTTATCCACTATTGTAAGAGGTATTTATTACAGTACTGTTTTGAATTTCTCTCGCCAGGGTATCCTGAAAGGGTTATGGATGGTCAGTGCTGTGATTTTACAAAGTTCCAAATGATTTCTCTGAACCTATTCTAAACATTTTGGCAGCAGTGTTTTGAATGAATCCCTCCAGTGTGTAACAAACAATTATGTAGTCTGTGTTTGACAGCTTGTGTTTCAATTGGGACCCAGAAGTTAGATGTTTGTACCGTTGGTTGTGAGTTTTTAAAATTGTGTGTGATGATTTGAGAAAATGGTAAATTGTTCCAGGAATTATGTCTAAGCAATTGAGAAATTGTAAAAGCAAAATAGTTCACCAGTAGATGGCGAGCTTTCTCTGTGTAATACATGGCAATGACACTCATCAACATGCTGAAATAACAGATCATACTAACATACAGTGGCGATTTTAGCATGTAAATCTTGGTGGGACAAAAAAAACAAGTGGGATGCATGCCAGCAAAGCAACAACACAACACTAAACAATACATTGATTGCACTATCACAGTGACAAACGGTGCCCACAAACTGTTAGGGCCTACATAAAGCTGTCCCAACAGCAGAGCCCCAGTGACTCCCAACACCTTACCACTGCTACAGTTCATTCAGCCTCAGTGAAGTAAGCCTTTAAAAAAAACATTGCTGATATGGCTGACTTGCTTAAACCACTGTGGTTTCTACTGACAATTGAGATAAGCATAAGGGGACGACATGCGAATAAGAGGCAATTTGTCACGATACCCGGCCAAAAACAAAGAACCAGAAAGCATAGACTTTCCCACCCGAGTCACACCCTGACCAAACAAACATAGAGAATAAAAGGATAAATACGGTCAGGGCGTGACACAATCCGTAATTTCGATTAAGACATTAATGAGTGAGAGACGACGGACGTAGTTAATATAAATTTTGTCATCAAAGAGAAATTTACAATCCAGATTTGTTGTGTAATGTTTATGTCCAACGGCCGAGGAGCACCGAGACGTTTTATCTCTAATTTCTCTTCACATGACAGGATTGAAAAGGATTTGATTCTCGACTTGATTTATGGTGACGACTGCTAGCTTGCTAGCTAAGCATTTTGAAAGCATGATGTTGCCATGATCAGTCCAATCAGTTTTACCTCATGTCTATCAATATGTTAAATGTGCAAACACAGGGAAAAGAACTCTGGACCACCTATACTCCACACACAGAGATGCATACAAAGCTCTCCCTCGCCCTCCATTTGTCAAATCTGACCATAATTCTATCCTCCTGATTACTGCTTACAAGCAGAAATTAAAGCAGGACGCAGCAGTGACTAGATCAATAAAAGCACCAGCTGTACCGGAAGACTGAGTGATCACGCTCTCTGCAGCCGATGTGAGTAAGACCTTTAGACAGGTCAACATTCACAAGGTCGCAGGGCCAGACGGATTACCAGGATGTGTACTGCGAGCATGCGCTGATCAACTAGCAAGTGTCTTCACTGACATTTTCAACCTCTCCCTGACCGAGTCTGTAATACCAACATGTTTTAAGCAGACCACCATAGTCCCTGTGCCCAAGTACACTAAGGTAACCTGCCTAAATGACTACTGACCCATTGCACTCACGTCTGTAGCCATGAAGTGCTTTGAAAAGCTGGTTATGGCTCACATCAACATCATCATCCCAGAAACCCTAGACCCACTTTCCCTTTCCACAGAGAGTTCTACATGGAACCCAAAAGGGTTTTTATCTGGAACCAAAAAGGCTCCTCCTTTTAGATTTTGAGGAAGTGACACTACCATGCTCCAAGGTAGTTGAGAGAGAACACACATATTGTACACAAGTAAAGTGAAGGTAGAATTATAAGACAAAATTCATTGTATAGAATTTGCATACCGCCCCAACAGATCCACAGATGATGCAGTCTCTATTGCACTCCACACTGCCCTTTCCCACCTGGACAAAAGGAACACTTATGTGAGAATGCTGTTTATTGACTACAGCTAGGCGTTCAACACCATAGTGCCCTCAAAGCTCATCAATAAGCTACGGACCCTGGGACTAAACACCTCCCCTCTGCATCTGGATCCTAGACTTCCTGACGGGCCGCCGCTAGGTGGTAAGGGTAGGTGACAACACATCCACCACGCTGATCCTCAACACAGGGGACCCTCAGTGGTGCATGCTCAGTCTCCTCCAGTACTCCCTGTTCACTCATGACTGCACGGCCAGGCACGACTCCAACACCGTCATTAAATTTGCTGATGACACAACAGTGGTAGTTCTGATCACCGACAACAACGAGACAGCCTATAGAAAGGTCAGAGACCTAGCCGTGTGGTGCCAGGACAACAACCTCTCCCTCAATGTAACCAAGACAAAGGAGATGATTGTGGACTACAGGAAAAAGAGGACCGAGCACGCCCCCATTCTCATCGACGGCACTGCAGTGGAGCAGGTTGACAGCTTCAAGTTCCTTGGTGTCCACATCACCAACAAACTAACATGGTGACAAAACCTTCTCACCCTCAGAAGACTGAAAAGATTTGGCATTGGTCCTCAGATCCTCAAAAGGTTCTACAGCTGCACCGTCAAGAGCATCCTGACTTGTTGCATCACTGCCTGGTATGGCAACTGCTCGCCCTCCGACCGCAAGGCACTACAGAGGGTAGTACCAACGGCCCAGTACATCACTGAGGACAAGCTTCCTGCCATCCAGGACTTATATACCAGGCTCTGTCAGAGGAAGGCCCCAAAAATTGTCAAAGACGCCAGCCTAGTAATAGATTGTTCTCTCTGCTACCACATGGCAAGGGGTACCAGAGCACCAAGTCTAGGTCCAAGAGGCTTCTAAACAGCTTCTACCCCAAGCCATAACATAACACTCCTGAACATCTAGTCAAATGGCTACCCAGACTATTCACACTCCCCTCTCCACACCACTGCCACTCTCTGTTGCCATCTATGCATAGTCACTTTAATTATGTATACCTACATGTACATACTACCTCAACTAACCGGTGCCCCTGCACATTGACTCTGTACCGGCACCCCCCAGTATATATTGTTATTTTTTACTGCTCCTCTTTAATTACTTGTTACTTTTATTTCTAATTCTTATCCACATTTTTGGAAATTGCTCCTGTTAGGGACTCATAAGTAAGCATTTCACTGTAAGGTCTACCTGTTGTATTCGGCGCATGTGACGAATACAATTTGATTTGATTTGAAATATAAGCACCCAACAAATTATTTATCATAGTGTGCTAAGTTGACCCTGTAAGAAGGTGTTGTGTCTGCAGAAACAGTCATGTATGCTCTTTTACATCATATTGTAGGTTACAGCAAGGATAAGCCGATTTCACGATATGCCTTGCTAATATTGATAGTAAACAATATTGATTTCATACACTCTTAAAAAAAAGGTGCTATCTAGAACCTAAATGGATTATTTGGCTGTGCCCATAGGATAACCCTTTGAAGAACCTGTTTTGATTCCAGGTAGAAAGAACCCTTTTGGTTCCTGGTAGAACCATTTTGGGTTCCATGCAGAACCCTTTCCACAGAGGGTTCTTCATGGAACCCAAAAGGGTTTTATCTGGAACCAAAAAGGCTCCTCCTTTTAGATTTTGAGGAAGTGACACTACCATGCTCCAAGGTAGTTGAGAGAGAATACACATATTGTACACAAGTAAAGTGAATGTAGAATTATAAGAGAAAATTCATTTGTTGATGAAATAGTTGTTTTAGCATTGATGACTACATTGATTCGTTGTCTCCGGGTTCCCAGTCTTATTAACATGGCAAGTGAGGCTATTCTATGGGAACCGTGTTGATACTTGAAGAAAAAGTGCCCTCTTGTGTTTGATTTTGGTCATCGTTGTTGAGCACTCGTCCTACTTTTCTATGCTGTAGCGCGGGCTGGGGGCTAAATGAACTGTTATATATCCCATGTGATAAGCAAACATTCAAGCCTCATTTCTTCCACCTTCTGTTTCTGGACAAACATTCATGAAGCCCTACAGTATGTCCATAAAACTCTATGTAATTTGCCTAAAAGACATGTGCAACAATATGTAGTCTGAACCACTGGTGATAGTGGAAGAGCAATATCATTAGGACTAAAACACCTACTTCTGAATGAAACAAGGTATCACACAAATCAAGTAAAAGTGCCATCAAAGGGAAATGAACTGCATCTCTATTGGGTTGAATGAAAGAAATGTGAGCATCTTTTAAAGTCTTGATGTTCTCAAATGTCTACTAACACATGCACTCAGGAGCAGTCTCGGGGTATTTTTCCACATTGCTATAAAAGTGGAGTATTTGTGGAAGTGAAGCAGCATGGGTGTGTTCCTGCTGAGGATGGCTTCTAGCCTCAACTCCCCTACAGCTTTTAACAGTCAGGATGTCAGGACAAACTATGGGCTCCAGTCTAATGAGCACAACTTTTCAACCAATTAGTGTGTGTAAGCTATGGAGCTCTGACCCCAACCATAGGCATTACAACTTTATGCTTTCCAGGAACAGATGGGTTCGGGAGCTAAATTAGGCTACTAGGTCTAGTATTTTACTGTATTCCAGATACTGGTAGTAAATAATGTCCTAAACATAAACTGATAATGTATAATAAAAGTACAGTATGCCTGTTTGCTGTTTAATCACTTCATAGGGTCATAGGGTCACAATATCATAATGTTATGACTATAACTACTGTTTCCTGAAGGGGGAGACGAAGTACAACATACTATGGGGAGTCACACTCTCCTGACTTCAGTTTAAGGATCTACAATCACGTTTGTCAAGAACCAAGGCAGAAACGCGGAACGGAGGGTCCGAGGCCACTGGTGCGCCAGACCATCCAACAGGGCAATCAGGTCCCTCATCAAGAAAAAGCCCCTCACTCTGGGGGTTACCAACTCCAGGAACTGAAAATAGGATACTCCTCATTTTCTTGTAATGCGTAAGATCTACATGGACCCTGACTAAAATGCCTCCACTCCAGAGAGAGAGGGTCCCACCTGGATAAAATATCTGCACCTGAGTTGAGGCAACGGTGGACATGCGCCGCCCAAAGCAAAAACGTGCTTACTGCTCCCCAGCAATAAGTAGCGAGCCAAGGTTAGGAGGGAGAGAGACAGAGTCTCTCCCCATCTGTTGATGCACGCCACCAACTCAGCCCATGGGAGCCCCTTGACAATAGGGACACCTGAAGCGAGATGCATCCGGGTGAGTGGCTAGCACTCAGCGCCGGAAGGGCCATATCAACAATAGCCCCACAGGAATGACTTCCATCACAGAAGCCATCATCCCCAGTAGGCATAGGCACTGTTGAAAAACACACTGTGACCCAGCTAAGATTTGGCTGAACAGAGCCGGAATCCGGACACCCTCCGTGGGAATAGAAAAGCATGATATGAGAGTGAACCGAGCTCCAGACCCAGAAACGCAATGAGCTGAGATGGAGTCAGACAGCTCTTTTTCTGGTTTCTTATGAAGCCTAGAGACTGAATACGGGTCAGTAGCATGGATGTGCGTATCACTGCTTGCCCCCTCGAGACCGCCTCCACCAGCCAATCGCTGTAATAGCTGGTGGCTCATGAGCATTCTGAGTTTGTAAACGCTAAGGTGCTTGCTGAGAGCACGTAGGTCTAGAATGGGAAGCAAAGTCCTGTACCTTTTCATAACCAGGAATACCGGCTGTACCAGCAGTCCCAGATCTTTGACATAGGAACCACTAGGATTGCCTTCTTCTGGATACGAGAGGATATTTCCTCCCTCCAAACTGGCACTGGGGCCTCGGGAACTGTCGATGTGATGACCCTGCAGAAGCGTGGGGGACACACAACAAATTACAGCCTGTACTCCAGCGTCACTTTTTACATGATCCAGAGCAACACTGCACAGCCGCGCCATTGGTTGCAGCAGACAACAAGACTCCTGTTAAGTGCCATCTGAAGGGGCGGGACTGGTGGACTGGTAGAGATTGGTTCTTCTTCCAATTCCACAACTCTTGACAACCTTGTGTCTGAATACACTTTTAATAGAACTCACATACAGAGAGACTCACTTACTCATCCCATCGCGCCGGCTGGCGCATTGGGCAGCAACAAAGGCACTCCATTTCTGTCTGTCTCTGGCCATCTTCTCCACCGTGCCCCAGCTCTGCTGATGTTGTTGAAGCTCGGTCTTGATGGTTCTCCGCCATGTTGTGTTGGGCCTTTTCGTCTGCCCTCTGGAGTCCAGTGGACAGCTATTCTTGGGATAGAGTTTGTACTCTTTCTCGGGAAGCGTCCAATCCAGCTCCAGCAGCGTCTCTTGAGTATGGCATTTGCCTTGCAGATGTTGGTGTGTGTGGGATAAAAGAGCCAGGTCATCGTATTCCTCTTGCCTGATCTTCTGTTGTTCGCTGCATGACCCAGTCTATTGCCAGGTTGAAGAGTAAAGCTGACAAACTCCAGACTTCACATCAAAGCTCATGTTGCTCATTCCCATAGTGCATGGCAATCAAATCAAATCAAATTGTATTTGTCACATGCGCCGAATACAACAAGTGTAGATCTTACCGTGAAATGCTTACTTACAAGCCCAATGCAGTTAAAGAAATAGAGATAAGAAAATATTAACTAAATAAACAAAAGTAAATGTTTTTATAAAAAGTAACACAATAAAATAACAATAACTAGGCTATATACAGTGGGTACCGAGTCAAGGTGAGGGAATACAGGTTAGTCGAGGTAATTTGCAGATGTAGGTAGGGGTAAAGTGACTATGCATAGATAATAAACAGCCAGCGACTAGCAGCAGTGTAAAAACAAAGGGGGGGGGGGGTCAATGTAAATAGTCTGGGTGGTCATATGATTAATTGTTCAGCAGTCTTATGGCTTGGGGGTAGGAGCCTTTTGGACCTAGACTTGGCGCTCCGGTACCTCTTGCCGTGCGATAGCAGAGAGAACAGTCTATGACTTGGGTGCCTGAAGTCTTTGACAATTTTTTGGCTGGTACCCCATCTGACAGCGCCTAGTATATAGGTCCTGGATGGCAGGAAGCTTGGCCCCAGTGATGTACTGGGCCATATGCACTACCTTCTGTAGTGCCTAATGGTCGGATGCCAAGCAGTTGCCATACCAGGCGGTGATGCAACCGGTCAGGATGCTCTCGATGGTGCAGCTGTAGAACTTTTAGAGGATCTGGAGACCCATGCCAAATCTTTTCAGTCTCCTGAGGGGGGAAAGGTGTTCTCGTGCCCTCTTCACAACTGTCTTGGTGTGTTTGGACCATAATAGTTTGTTGGTGATGTGGACACCAAGGAGCTTGAAACTCTAGACCCGCTCCACTACATCCCCGTCAATGTGAATGGGGGTGTGTTTGGCCCACCTTTTCCTGTAGTCCACAATCAGCTCCTTTGTTTTGCTCACGTTGTTGCTGTACAAATGTTTTATGATGTTAACAACATGGGTGGGGATTCAATAAATTCTTAAGATCTTCCGTGGGCTTTTGCGGTGAATGCTGTCAAAAGCCTTCTGAAAGTCAATAAAGTTTACGTTCTTTGATGTTCTTGAGGGTTTGCGTTGTTCTGTAAAGGGAGTAGTACACAGCGTTGTACGAGATCTTCAGTTTCTTGGAAATTTCTCGCATTGAATAGTCTTCATTTCTCAGAACAAGAATAGACTGACAAGTTTCAGAAGAAAGTGCTTTGTTTCTGGCCATTTTGAGCCTGTAATCTAACCCACAAATGCTAATGCTACAGATGCTCAACTAGTCTAAAGAAGGCCAGTTGTATTGCTTCTTTAATTAGCACAACAGTTTTCAGCTGTGCTAACATAATTGCAAAAGGGGTTTCTAATGATCAATTAGCCTTTTAAAATGATAAACTTGGATTAGCTAACACAAGGGAACACAGGAGTGATGGTTGCTGATAATGGACCTCTGTATGCCTATGTAGCTGCCGTTTCCAGCTACAATAGTCATTTAGAACATTAACAATGTCTACACTGTATTTCGGATCAATTTGATGTTATTTTAATGGACCAAAAATGTGCTTTTCTTTCAAAAACAAGGACATTTCTAATTGACCCAAAAACCTTTGAATGGTAGCGTACCTGTATGATGACCCTTTTGGTCCAATCTAAAGGTATCTTGCCCTTCATCCAGGTGTCAGTGAAGAGTGGAAGAAGGATGTTTGCAGCTAATATTGGATCGATTTTGAACAGCTCTGCATTGAGGTTATCAGTACCTGGAGCTTTCCCATTCTTTAGTGACTTGAGGGTAGTGATTATTTCTTATTTGGGTGGTGGGTCGGTGTTTATGTATAGATCTTCCCGGAGCAGCTTCAGGTGTGTTAATTGGATACACAAGTGTTCTGTCCATCTTGCTTCCTGTTCATTTTCTGTAGTCAAGAGATTGCCTTGCTTGCTTTTGAATTGAGTATTTGACTTGAATTTTCTGCCACAGATTAGGTTAGTGATTTTATATACTGTTCCTTGCTGGTTGCTTGCTGCTGCTTTTTCAGGAGCACTTGCTATATCCTCCAGTTAAGCCCTTTTGTCTCTTTTACTAGCCTTTTGACTTGTGTGTTGCTTTTTCTGTACTGCTTCTCCAATTTCTGTTTTAGCCTTTGTGATTTGGCATCTGTTTTCTTTTTCAGGTCCCTTCTTTCCTCTGTCATTTCCCATGTTTCTGGGGTGATTGGTGGACTAGTCAGCTACAGGCAAGAATCAGCAATGAATCCCAGTAATGAGCCACCTATGTGGCCACCCCTTGTGGACAGTGACCCAACTTGTCACTCTTACCCTGTGAACACCATGAAACGCCAAGTAACAGAGGTCATTGTAATCTGTCTGGCTTTGTGAATGTTGACCTGTTTAAAGGTTTTGTTTACATCGGCTACCGAGAGCATTATCACACATCCAGAACAGCTGGTCCTCTCTCGTGCATGCTTCGGGGTTGCTTGCCTCGAAGCGAGAATAAAAGGCATTTAGCTGGTAGGCTCGCGTCACTGGGCAGCTCTCGTCTGGGTTTCCCTTTGTAGTCTGTAATAGTTTTCAATCCCTGCCACATCTTACGAGTGTCAGAGTAGGTGTAATAGGATTCAATCTTAATCCTGTATTGATGCATGGCTTGTTTGATGGTTCGTCTGAGGGCATAGCGGAATTTCCTATAAGCTTCCGGATTAGTCTCCCGCTCCTTCAAAGTGGCAGCTCTATTCTTTAACTCGATGCGGATGTTGCCTGTAATCCATGGCTTCTGGTTGGGAAATGTACGTACAGTCACTGTGGGGATGCTGTCATTGATGCACTTATTGATGAAGCCGATGACTATTCCTCAATACCATCGGATGACATATTTCGGTCTGTGCTAGCAAAACAGTCCTGTAGTGTAGCATCCGCGTCATCTGACCACTTCCGTATTGAGCGAGTCACTGGTACTTCCTGCTTTAGTTTTTGCTTGTAAGCAGGAATCAGGAGGATAGAATTATGGTCAGATTTGCCAAAAGGGGGTCGGGGGAGAGCTTTGTATGCATCTCTGTGTGTGGAGTAAAGGTGGTCTAGGTTTTTTTCCCCCTGGTTGCACATGTGACATTCTGGTTAAAATTTTGGTAAAACTGATTTAAGTTTGCGTGCATTAATGTCCTCGGCCACTAGGAGTGCCGCTTCTGGGTGAGCATTTTCTTCTTTGCTTATGGCCTTATGGAGTTGGTTGAGAGGTGTCTTAGTGCCAGCTTCACTTTGTGGTGGTAAATAGATGGCTATGAATAATACAGATGAGAACTCTCTTGGTAGATATTGCGGTTGACAGCTTATCATAAGGTACTCTACCTCAGGAGAGCAAAAAAGACACACACCCCCACCCCTCGTCTTACCAGAGGTAGCGTCTCTATTCTGCCGGGGCATGGAACATCTCACCAGCTCTATATTGTCTGTTTCTTCGTTCAGCCACGCCTCGGTGAAACATAGGATGTTGCAGTTTTTAATTTCCTGTTGGTAGGATAATCTTAATATTAGGTGATCAATTTTATTTTCTAACGATTGCACGTTAGCAAGAAGAATGGAAGGCATTGGGAGTTTACTCGCTCGCCTCCGGATTCTCAGAAAGATCCCCGATCCCTTTTCTTCGCGTAAAAGGTGTGGATCTGGGCCTGTTCCAGTGAAAGCAGGATATCCTTCTCGTCAGACTTGTTAAAGGAAAAAGTTTCTTCCAGTCCGCGGTGAGTATTCGCTTTTCTGTCTAGAAGTTATTTTCGGTCATAAGAGATGGTAGCAGCAACATTATGTACAAAATAAGTTTAAAAATAAGTTACACAAAATGCAAAAAAATTACAAAATTGCACAATTGGTTGGGAGATGGTAAAACGTCAACCATGGTTTTCGGCACCATCTTGTCATCTGTTATCCCACCCAATCCATCTCCGTTTCCTGCACCTCAGACCCAGCCAAGGTACCGGCATCTGGGAAAAGGAAGTCGCCATCAGTAATTCCAAGATTCTTCAAGAATGTTACACATCTTTTCATGAAGTTTGTTAGCAGTACGTGGCAATGCGCACAATATATGGTTTGAGCAGATGGGGCTCCAAGCTGAGAGGGCTCCAAGCTGAGACAAACTACACAAAGATTGGGACTATCTTCCATAGAAATGATATAACCACATGACTGAGGGCATCGTCGTCTAGGTCATTTTCTTAGCCATCTTACTCATTGAACCAAAAAAATTAAGAATAACTAATTGTTTATGATTAGAACACTTATGAGATCAAGCACATGATTTCAGCACATGATGTCCAAGGGGTGAGCACGCTCTACCATTAGGGGACAGTTTAGTTGCCGCAATGTGAGACGTTTTCCAATTGTTTGTTTTAGTAGCGCGAATTGTTCCTGTTCACACAGAAGTGAAGTGCGGAATAATTGAAGGAATGAATCCCGGCCTAATCAGCTGTTGAAGGTGGGGCTTCCAGCGAGGTGTGGATTTCATTGTCCTGTGTGATTGTAGATCCTTCAACTGAAGTGGCGAGAGTGCGACTCCCTGTAGTATGCTGTACCGAAGTTGACTGACTGAAAGGGAACTTATTATTGACTAGGAGAAAGAACGCCATCCCATCTGGTTTATTCTTAGTGGGACTATCATTTGTTTTTCAACAGGACTATGACCCAACACACCTCCAGGCTGTGTAAGGGCTATTTGACCAAGAAGGAGAGTGATAGAGTGCTGCATCAGATGACCTGGTCTCCACAATCACCCAAACTCAACCCAATTGACATGGTTTGGGTTGAGTTGGACTGCAGAGTGAAGGAAAAACAGCCATCAAGTGCTCAGCATATGTGAGAACTCCTTCAAGACTGTTGGAAAAGCATTCCTAATGAAGCTGGTTGAGAGAATGCCAAGAGTGTGCAAAGCTGTCACCAAGGCAAAGGGTGGCTACTTTGAAGAATCTCAAATATAAAATATATTTTGATTTTTTTAACACTTTTTTGGTTACTACATGATTTCATATGCACTATTTCATAGTTTGATGTCTTCACTATTATTCTACAATGTAGAAAATAGTAAAAATAAAGAAGAACCCTTGAATGAGTAGGTGTGCACAAACTTTTGACTGGTACTGTACATTCTGTCATTGGAAACGTCAAAAATAGCAGCATGAGTAATGTCATCTGCTTCAGACCATCATAATACCGCATCAGTCTTTGGCCTTCATTGTATGGGCAGATTGAGTAATACTCTCTCAACCATGATGACATTATGTGCTAGAGGACTTCAGTGGAGGGGAGGCACTTTAGCCACAGAATGAGCAACCCTTTAGATAGATCGCCTGTAACGGTTTTCTTGAGTTGAAGGAAAGGCGGACCAAAACGCAGCGTGGTTGTTATTCATGGTTCTTTAATAAAGAAACTATACATGAATAGACTAACAAAACAAGAAATGTGAAAAACCAAAACAGCCCTATCTGGTGCAAACATAGAGACAGGAACAATCACCCACAAAACCCAACACCAAACAGGCTACCTAAATATGGTTCCCAATCAGAGACAATGACTAACACCTGCCTCTGATTGAGAACCATATCAGGCCAAACATAGAAATAGACAAACTAGACATGTAACATAGAATGCCCACTCAGATCACACCCTGACCAAAGTAAACTATGGTCAGGGTGTGACATCGCCCAGCAGTACTGTTACAAAACACATTGAGGATACTGTATGTAATGCAGTTAGGGGATGACCACTATACAGTATACATTCTAGGGGTGTGGCATCTGCTTTAGAAAACTGGGTAATGCAATGTTGTTTGCCGTGATTCTCGACATTAATGTCAATGGTGTGCAAGTGGAAATCTTAAGTCATTTCCAATGTTCTTCCGTATTCAATTAATCAGTCAACAGCTTAGCCACTTCATAATTCCTGTCCAACCCCTTAAAGTACAATATGCTCTGAGACTCTAACGAGGGTGAATAAATACAAAGCTGTTGGAAACATGTTTTTAGAACCATTAACAAGATTTGTTTGCAAGTTTTTTGTCAACGTTACGCCAGTGGAGTATACCCCCAGGAGAAAGGTGACATCACCAGCGGAAAGACTCGAGCAGGCTCTCCCATGGATCATTGTTGACAAGCAGGGTCCTGGAGAAAGAGGGAAACCATCTCGGCGAGAGGACGTTCACATCCGAGAGAGACTCATGCATTTTCAACGGGAAGATGTAAGACACTGAACCGGATTTAACATAATTAAAAATTACCACAATCTGTTAAGACTTTGGGTTGTTACGGTTGACATTACAATAGGTAAAATATATCCCCTATTTTCCCCCAATGCTGAACAAGTGTGAGTAGCCAAAAGCGTGTGTTCTTTACGAATACACTAAGTAGCGTCACGTTAATAACATATATATTAGCTAAGGATTAATGACACATTGACAATGGGGCGATAGAAGGGCATATCAAGGGGAGGATTCATGATATGCAAGCATGACCGATATAGTTTTCACTTGTAATTAACCGATGTGTATAAGCGACGAAAGAGGCACCCTTATTATTTTTGGTTCCACCAGGTCTTGTTTGTGACTACGTCACGCATTTTCATATCTGAGCAAGGGGCCCATCCTGCGGACAGGCTCATCCCCTCAAACCCCAGAGGCAAGAGACAGTCCTCTGACATGTGAGTGTCATCAAGAGAAGTAAGGTAATAGCAAAGATGAAACGGGAGGGCGGTGACATACCATTCTGGCAGGAAACTCACTTATCCACACCTGAACACGAGAAACTCAAGAAAATGGGATATAGGAACACCTTTTTTTCTTCTTACAAAATGGGTAGAAGGGGAGTTGCAATCTTGATCCCAAATTCTGTTAATTTTGAGTTTATGTCAGAAATAAAAGACAAGGAGGGTAAATTTATACTTGTTAAATGTAAACTGGATAACAAGGAAGTTACATGATTTAATGCATACCAGGGAGTGACATGCACCCCCAGGGAGTGACATGGTCTTCTACGGGAAGGTGTTTGATTTAATTGCCACAGAAACCACTGGCACTCTTATCTGTGGAGGGGACTTTAACACAATTCTAAACTCAAAATTGGACAGCACAAACCAAAATAGGAAAATGAGCCTAGTTGCCAAAAAGATCAATATGAAACTGCAGGATCTAGGACTGCTCGATGTATGGCGTGACACCCACAAGACCGATAAGGAATATACTTTTTACTCAGCCCGCCACACTGAATACTCCAGGTTAGACTACTTTTTTATGTACAGTGCAGATAGACACTGGCTTAAGGATTGTAGGATCGGGCAGAGCGACTTATCAGATCATAATGGAGTTTACCTTACTCTGCACCTTGATAGCAAACCAAAAAAAACTACATAGAGACTTAATACAAGCATGCTGAATGATCCAGCATTCAAGGAATCAATAACGTCAGAATTGAACATCTATCTGGAGAATAATGATAATGGGGAAGTATCTCCTGCTATATTGTGGGATGCAGCTAAGGCGGTTATTAGAGGGAAGATCATAGCCACATCATCTCTCAAGAAAAAGATTAAAGCACAGAAACTGCTGAAATTACAGGAAACCCTAAGAAACTTAGAACGATCTCATAGTCAACACAAAGACCCTCTTATATTATGAGAGATTCAAAAGGTAAAACAGGAAATTGACCAGAGTTATAGAGAAGAAGTAGAGAAAAAGCTTAGGTTCCTGAAACAACAATATTATGAAGCAGGCTCAAAGGCAACCAAATTACTAGCATGGAGACTCATGAAACAACAAGCACAGAATACCATTTTCAAAATAAAAGACACCAAAACAAAAAAGATCACATGCAAATGAGATGAAATACAGAATGCGTTTGAATCATATTACAAAGCTCTGTACAAGCAACCAGAGAAGGCAGATGCACAGACAATGGAGCACTTTTTGAACTCACTCGATCTCCCCTCAATTGGGACAGAGCAAAATGATAGACTAACTTCAGAAATATCCACCGAAGAAATGTATAAAGCAATATCTCAGCAAAAACCCAACAAGTCTCCAGGCACTGCTGGCTTCCCTTCAGAATAGTTCAAGACCTTCAGAGAACAATTAGCACCTCTACTTAAGGCCTGTTTTAACTGGACTCTGAGGGAGGGGGGTCTCCCACCGTCATGGAGAGAGGCCATCATATCAGTAATACCAAAAGATGGTAAAGATAAGACAGAATGCAGTTCATATAGACCTATCGCAATTCTTAACACAGATTATAAACTACAGTGCCTTGCGAAAGTATTCGGCCCCCTTGAACTTTGCGACCTTTTGCCACATTTCAGGCTTCAAACATAAAGATATAAAACTGTATTTTTTTGTGAAGAATCAACAACAAGTGGGACACAATCATGAAGTGGAACGACATTTATTGGATATTTCAAACTTTTTCAACAAATCAAAAACTGAAAAATTGGGCGTGCAAAATTATTCAGCCCCTTTACTTTCAGTGCAGCAAACTCTCTCCAGAAGTTCAGTGAGGATCTCTGAATGATCCAATGTTGACCTAAATGACTAATGATGATAAATACAATCCACCTGTGTGTAATCAAGTCTCTGTATAAATGCACCTGCACTGTGATAGTCTCAGAGGTCCGTTAAAAGCGCAGAGAGCATCATGAAGAACAAGAAACACACCAGGCAGGTCCGAGATACTGTTGTGAAGAAGTTTAAAGCCGGATTTGGATACAAAAAGAATTCCCAAGCTTTAAACATCCCAAGGAGCACTGTGCAAGCGATAATATTGAAATGGAAGGAGTATCAGACCACTGCAAATCTACCAAGACCTGGCCGTCCCTCTAAACTTTCAGCTCATACAAGGAGAAGACTGATCAGAGATGCAGCCAAGAGGCCCATGATCACTCTGGATGAACTGCAGAGATCTACAGCTGAGGTGGGAGACTCTGTCCATAGGACAACAATCAGTCGTATATTGCACAAATCTGGCCTTTATGGAAGAGTGGCAAGAAGAAAGCCATTTCTTAAAGATATCCATAAAAAGTGTTGTTTCAAGTTTGCCACAAGCCACCTGGGAGACACACCAAACATGTGGAAGAAGGTGCTCTGGTCAGATGAAACCAAAATTGAACTTTTTGGCAACAATGCAAAACGTTATGTTTGGCATAAAAGCAACACAGCTGAACACACCATCCCCACTGTCAAACATGGTGGTGGCAGCATCATGGTTTGGGCCTGCTTTTCTTCAGCAGGGACAGGGAAGATGGTTAAAATTGATGGGAAGATGGATGGAGCCAAATACAGGACCATTCTGGAAGAAAACCTGATGGAGTCTGCAAAAGACCTGAGACTGGGACGGAGATTTGTCTTCCAACAAGACAATGATCCAAAACATAAAGCAAAATCTACAATGGAATGGTTCAAAAATAAACATATCCAGGTGTTAGAATGGCCAAGTCAAAGTCCAGACCTGAATCCAATCGAGAATCTGTGGAAAGAACTGAAAACTGCTGTTCACAAATGCTCTCCATCCAACCTCACTGAGCTCGAGCTGTTTTGCAAGCAGGAATGGGAAAAAATGTCAGTCTCTCGATGTGCAAAACTGATAGAGACATACCCCAAGCGACTTACAGCTGTAATCGCAGCAAAAGGTGGCGCTACAAAGTATTAACTTAAGGGGGCTGAATAATTTTGCACGCCCAATTTTTCAGTTTTTGATTTGTTAAAAAAGTTTGAAATATCCAATAAATGTCGTTCCACTTCATGATTGTGTCCCACTTGTTGTTGATTCTTCACAAAAAAATACAGTTTTATATCTTTATGTTTGAAGCCTGAAATGTGGCAAAAGGTCGCAAAGTTCAAGGGGGCCGAATACTTTCGCAAGGCACTGTATATGTATCAATAATAGCCAAAAGAATGGATAACATAATCCCAGAATTGATTGATGGAGATCAAACTGGTTTCATACAAAATAGGCAGACACAGGACAATATAAGGAGAACACTACATGTCATGGACCACATTACTCAGAATAAGACAAGTGCAATATTAATCAGCCTAGATGCAGAAAAAGCATTTGATTCAGTTTGATGGGATTACCTATTCCAAGTTATGGAAAGACTTGGTTTCAACAAAGAAGTGATACAGTGCATCAAAACATTATATTCATGTCCAACCGCTAGAATAAAGATAAATGGACATTTGACACGAACGATAAAATTAGAGCGAGGGGAAAGACAAGGCTGTAATCTTTCACCCACACTCTTCTCCTTGTACCTAGAACCATTAGGACAGGCAATAAGACAGGACACAACATTAGAGGGAATAACAATAAGATATGCATGTATGCTGATGACGTTCTGTTATTCCTTAGAGACCCAAGCTCAAGTGTACCTAGATTGATGGATGTTTTACAAACATTTGGAACATATTCAGGGTATGTGCTTAACGTACACAAGACCCAAGCTCTAGTATATAATTACACCCCACAGGAAGAGCTGAAGAGCAGGTAGAACTTCACCTGGACCTCTTCATCCATTAAATATCTGGGAGTATATCTACCAAAAGATACACCCAAACTTTATTACATGAATTACGATCACATTAACAAGAAAATATATGATGACCTGGACAGGTGGAATTCACTTCCCTTAGATCTTAGTAGTAGAATTGAAACAATCAAAATTAACATCCTGCCAAGGTTACTGTATTTGTTCCAATCACTGCCCATAGAAATCCCGCCTAAACAGTTTAGGGAATGGGATAAACGGATATCAAGATTAATCTGGAACAGTAAGAGACCAAGAACTAGATATACAACATTACAGTTACCAAAAAACTGTGGGGGTATGGCCTTACCAAACCTAAAAGATTATTATGTGTCAGCCCAATTGAGACCCCTGGTGTGTTGGTGCAATTCAGAATCCAAATCCAAATGGAAAGACATTGAGACTACTCTGACAGAGATACCCATACAGTCAGTACTGGGAAATAAGGAGATGGTAAAATAAATATACAATAGACAAAATCAGTGGATTAATTTCTCTCTGAAAACATGGTTTAGGGTAGTTAAGCAAAATAATTTAGACATAGCGCCACCAACTCAAGGTCATGGAGAGAATTATGTTGGAAGAATGTTATATGTTTCTTCATAACACCTAAACTGAAATCAAAACAGACGGGCTCACTACACCCTTGTTGGAGAGAATGCGGTCAATTGAGGGCGGACCACTCTCATATCTTTTGGACTTGCCCCGCAATCGAAACTTCCTGGGGAGAAATAAGATCTAACATTGGAAAAATAATGGGATTTGACATAGAACAAACATTCATTTCTTTGTACATGGGTGAAATACCTGATAACTTACACAATAGAGAAAAGTACCTCTTGAATGTTCTACTGGCAGCCAGTAAAAAGGCTATCACTAGGAAATGGCTAAAAAATACCCTCCCACAGTGACACAATGGATAGACATTGTAGAAGAAATACACCACATGTATGACCTTTGCTCTAAGAACTCAACAGGAGAGAGGTCAAGAATACTGGGAAAAATGGGTTTCGTACTTGGAAAAGGACTAATTCAAAGATGTCAATGTAACTAATATGATGATATGATGATGAAGGTATGAAGTGCACTGTAATTGCCAGATCTTTTTAATTGTTTAATTTTTTATTTGACCTTATTTGTACTTTCTTTGTGTTCCTACAATAAAAACAAAGTAATTTTTTTTTTTTTAACGTTTTTTCTAAAAAATATTTCAAATTTGCTATGGTATTTGTGTGATACATTAAATATAAATGATTGTGTAACATAGCCTATTGTCTTCTCATTCATCCTTGTTAATAATAATCTAACAAGCTAACTTTGGGAAAAACTTTGGATAAAAACAGTAGAGCTGCAACAGATAAGCTTTCATTGGAAGTCTCAATCAAACATACCCCCTGTGTAGTACTGGTAAATATTTTTCATTTTAGTTTCCTTGGGACAATGTTCCCTTCCAACATGAGAGTTACTTATTAATGAGTTTCAGCATCTACCTTTTATTGGCCTATATTACCACTTCATCTGTCTGCGTTTATTGAATATGTAGCCGATGACATCATATTCCACTGTTGAGAGGGGCCCCCCAACTTGGCTTAAAAACCACCCACCATGTTCCCACCAACCCCCCACCTCAGTCATCTACCCACCCATATCCATGTAAGAGAGCATCACTTTCCAGCCTGCTACCCGTCTCACCCTTTACCTGTCTGCAGGGACAAGACTTCCCAGATGCTGAGCAATAACTGCTGGCTGGCGCAGAGAGGTGAAGTACTGGAAATGAATGATTCAACTTTTTGGCCCAATACAACCATCATCAACTTACAACACTCACCTTACAAGGATTTAAAGGTGTGGGTGACCAGAAGTGGTGATGTCAAAGAGTAGGGGCCGAGTCAATATTTCCTGAGCTGTACATCCAAAAACGATTCATGTTGGATCACACTCAGGGATCTTTTCTCTTTCTTTTGCACAGAATACCCAGATGAAAGCATCTTCCTTGGATTTAGGCTGGTCTCAGAGCAGGGCTATGAGCACATGGACTTAGAAGAGCTCTTGTGTGGGCTAGACGCTGACTTCATTCCCCCCAAAGCTAACCACACGAGCCCCATCCATCTTGTCCCCCTTCCCTTCTCTTCCCTCCAATCCAGCCAGAGCTGCTTCCTAACATTACAACCAGGGACTGCAGTTGGGAGAAAAAGATACTCACATCAAACCCATACAATATTCAGTAAGAAATTACAAACGTATACAATACTAGTCAAGAGTTTGGACACACCTACTCATGTAAGTGTTTTTCTTTATTTTTAAAAATGTCTACATTGTAAACTCAACAAAAAAAGAAATGTCCTCACTGTCAACTGCATTTATTTTCAGCAAACATAACATCTGTAAATATTTGTATGAACATAACATTTTACTTCTGAGACATAAACTGAACAACTTCCACTGACTAACAGAAATGGAATAATGTGTTCCTGAACAAAGGGGGGGGGGGGTCAAATGTAACAGTAACAGTGGCCACCAGCTGCATTAAGTACTGCAGTGCATCTCCTCCTCATGGACTGCACCAGATTTGCCAGTTCCTGCTGTGAGATGTTACCCCACTCTTCCACCAAGGCACCTGCAAAAAATGTGTGGGGGGAATGGCCCTAGCCCTCACCCTCCGCTCTAACAGGTCCCAGACGTGCTCAATGGGATTGAGATCTGGGCTCTTCGCTGGCCATGGCAGAACACTGACATTCCTGTCTTGCGAGAAATCGCGCACAGAACGAGCAGTATGGCTGGTGGCATTGTCCTGCTGGAGGGTCATGTCAGGATGAGTCTGCAGGAAGGGTACCACATGAGGGAGGAAGATGTTTTCCCTGTAACGCACAGCGTTGAGATTGCCTGCAATGACAACAAGCTCAGTCCGATGATGCTGTGACACACCGCCCCAGACCTTGACGAACCCTCCACCTCCAAATCGATCCCGCTCCAGGGTACAGGCCTCGGTGTAACACTCATTCCTTCGACGATAAACGCTACTCTGACCATCACCCCTGGTGAGGCAAAACAGCGACTCCTCAGTAAAGAGCACTTTTTGCCAGTCCTGTCTGTTTCAGCAACGGTGGGTTTGTGCCCATAGGCAACGTTGTTGCCGGTGATGTCTGGTGAGGACCTGCTTACAACAGGCCTACAAGCCCTCAGTCCAGCCTCTCTTAGCCTATTGCGGACAGTCTGAGCACTGATGAATGGATTGTGAATTCCTGGTGTAACTCTCGCAGTTGTTTTTGCCATCCTGTACCTGTCCCGTAGGCATGAATTTTGAATGTACAGGTGTTGTTACACGTGGTCTGCCACTGCGAGTACAATCAGCTGTCCGTCTTGTTTCCCTGTTGCACTGTCTTAGGTGTCTCACAGTACGGACATTTCAATTTATTGCCCTGGCCACATCAGCAGTCCTCATGCCTCCTTGCAGCAAGGCAAGTTCACGCAGGAGCCTCAGAAATTGTAGCCCAAGTAAATGCTTCACAGATTTCAAGTAACAGACAAATCTCAACATCAACTGTTCAGAGGAGACTGAGTGAAGCAGGCCTTCGTGGTCGAATTGCTGCAAAGAAACCACTACTAATGGACACCAATAAGAAGAAGAGAGTTGCTTGGGCCAAGAAATACAAGCAATGGACATTAGACCGGTGGAAATCTGTCCTTTGGTCTGATTTTGTGTCCAAATTAGTGAGACGCAGAGCACGTAGCAAACCTATACAAGCTACTGAGGAATCCACGCCAGCCTACTTTTTATTTATCTTCCACCCCAATAGCTGGACTCCCGACAGTCGACTGGCCGGTGCTCAGCATGGATCCATCCCCGAATGGGTCTCACCCTTCCCTGGAGAACGAAGCTGTTCTCGAACCAACCAACCAGCCATGTAGATACGTCACTCGCCGTGGAAGTCGAAGAAAGCTTCCTCTGGGACCGGGGGTCTCTTTGAAGATGTTAAGCCCGGAACTGACACAGACCAGAACCGGCTTTGCTGCCCTGGATCCAGAGGTTCCGGCGCCTTCTTCCCATTCGACATTGGATCCGGAGGTACCTGCATCTTCGTCCTCTGTTCTGTCTTCCTCTCTGGTAGTTTCTACCTCAGGTTCAGATCCTCAGAGTTCCCACCTTTATCAGACCGCCTGAGAGACCGGCCCATTCAACATCACCAGCTGTCATCATCGGCAGGTCTATGGTGAGAAACATCATGGTTCCCAATGCAAAAACCCTGTGCTACCCAGGAGCACTGTCACGTCCTGACCTTAGTATTATTTGTTTTATTTATTATTTTGTTAGGTCAGGGTGTGACATAGGTGATGTATGTGTTTTCTCTTGTCTAGGGGTTTTGTATGTCTCTGGGTGTTCACTAGTCTAGGTGTTATGTATATCTATGGTTGCCTAGATTGGTTCTCAATTAGAGGCAGCTGTTTATTGTTGTCTCTGATTGGGAACCATATTTAGGCAGTCATATTCCTTGGGTATTTTGTGGGCTATTGTCTATGTGTTAGTTGCCTCTGCTTGCACTTATCATATATAGCTTCACGATCGTTTTGTAAGTTTATTTATGTGTTCTTCATTTCATTAAATAAGAAGATGTATTCATCTCACGCTGCGCCTTGGTCTCCTCCATTCAACGAACGTGACAAGCACAAGCACAGGACATCACAAGGCTGCTTCCGACTGTTCTACGGCAAATGCCAGGGGCTGACACTGGCGTAGTCCATGTGGGGTCAAACGACATTAGCAGGGCTAGCTCGGAACATCTGAAAATTGATTTGTTTAGCACTGATTTTAGCATTAAAAGACTCCAAAAATGGCCAATCATTTCAGATCCAGTACGATAGTTGGGCAGCGGGTGTGAAAGATTCTGCAGACTACTGACATCTGTCTAAAAGATTACAGTAGTTCTGCTGGAATCACTTTTATAGATAACTTTGACACCTTCTGGAAACAGAAAATACTCTGGTTCATAATTTGGATGGACTCCATCATTCCTGTAGAGTGAGTGTAACATTCATATGAAACTTTTGGGGAACTTTGCGGGAATCTTGGAGGGTTCGGGTTCACGTATTTTGGCCTGGTGGGAGATCTGTCAACGTGCCCTTGAGCAGGACATTGACCATGGATGCTTCTGTGTGTCGCTCTGAATGGGAGTCTATTGGATGACTGGTATGATGTAGTTGTTGAGCGGCTTCACTGCAAGTATGTTGTATGTTTCGGATATTCAATAAAAAGTTTTAAAAAATAAAACATTCATAGGAAACTCTGAAACTCACTTAGATAATACCTTTAATGATACAGTGGTAGCAATACATGATTATAACATCTACCGAAAAGACAGTAATGCCAGCAGGGGCGGTGTTGCGGTCTACATTCAGAACCACATTCCTGTAAAGCTTAGAGACAATCTAATGTTAAATACTGTTGAAGCGATATCGCTCCAGGTTCATCTGCCTCACCCATTCTGGTGGGAATGTCACGCCTGCTCCCGCTCTTCCCTTCCCCTGGCGCTTGAGGGCGCCAGATTACCCTGCATCACACGCTCCTGCCACCCATCACTCACACCTGCCCTCCCTCGTTACTCGCATCAGCGTTATTGGACTCACCTGGACTCACGTATCACATGTTCTTTTCCTCGCCTATATTTGTCTGTTCCCTTGC
Source organism: Oncorhynchus clarkii lewisi (assembly GCF_045791955.1). Lineage (NCBI taxonomy): Eukaryota > Metazoa > Chordata > Actinopteri > Salmoniformes > Salmonidae > Oncorhynchus > Oncorhynchus clarkii. The sequence continues at coordinate 15,635,142 of NC_092176.1, forward strand.
TCTGTTCCCCGCTGCTGCATTGATTGTTTCTTGTCTTAGGCACAGACACTGTGTCGTTATATGTCCGTCATTTATTAAATGTTTACTACCTGTACCTACTTCGTCCCTCCAGCGTCATTCCGCGTGACAGGGAAGTTGCTATAGACCACCATTGCTATAGACCACCCTAGGAACTGCAATCTGGGAGGACTTTGCCTTATAATAAAAGTAACAGTCATTGAAAATCGTGGTAGGCTGAATTGTTTTTTTGGGGGGTGGTTTCGCGCTCTGCAATTTCACCGGATGTTGGCCAGGTGGGACGCTACCATCCCACCTGCCCATAAGAAGTTAATGGAAGCCTCTCAAACATAATCCAGGTAGAATCAGGAATTCCCCAGGGTAGCTGTTTAGGACCCTTACTTTTTTCAATCTTTACTAATGACATGCCACTGGCTTTGAGTGTGTCTATGTATGCAGATGACTCAATACTACAGTATACACATCAGCTACTACAGCAACTGAAATGACTGCAACACTTAACAAAGAGCTGCAATTAGTTTCGGAACAGGTATGAAGGAATAAGTTAGTCCTCAATATTTCCAAAACTAAAAGAATTGTATTTTATTTGATTTTACCAAGCAAGTCAATTAAGAACAAATTCTTATTTACAATGACGGCCTAGGAAAAGTTTACTGCCTTGTTCAGGGGCAGAACGACAGATTTTTAAATTGTCAGATTCTATCCACCAACCTTTCGGGTTAGCCCCTAGGCCCTAGTTTTGTTGCACCTGGACTACTGTTCAGTAGTGTGGTCAGGTGCCACAAAGAGGGACTTAACCTGTCTAGCGGAACCCCTCGCCAACAGCCAATTAACTTATAGCTGCATCCCTTGTTCTCAATTTCCGCCTGAAGACATACCCTAATCTAACGGCATGTAGCTCAGTCCCAGAGGCAAGGATATGCATATTCTTGGTATCATTTGAATGGAAACATTCTGAAGTTTGTGGAAATGTTAATTGAATATAGGAGACTATAACACAGTAGATCTGGTGGAAGAAAAGAGAAAGAAAGAGCATATGTTTTCTGTTTATTGTTGTAGCATCATCTTTCACATGTACTAGAATAGCCACACAGTCAGATAGGATGCTGGAGATAATTTTTATGGATAACACAAGAGGGCACCTGTAGGTGTGCAAAGCTTCAGACTGATAACTTCAGGAATGGGTGAGCTACATGAAATTTAGCATGAAGTCAACCAGGTGTCCCACACAAGTTGCCCAAATGTACCCAAGTGGCCGAATTGGTGAAATGACCTATAACTATATACGTGTACAACACTGCAAATAACTATATACAACATATCAAAAAGCAATTCTAACACACACAAAAAATATTAAAATGTTTTTAAAAAATAATAGAAAAAAAACATTAAACATTGCTGCCTGTGCCATGTCCCATATCAGTCTCTTTCTGATGTAAAGCAGAGGCAAACTGAACAAGTGGTGCAGGTGATGGGGGACTTTATGCGACACAGAACACAACGACGCCTCCATGCTGTGCCCTTTTGGCCCTGAGGCACAGTCATGCCTGCAGTATTGAACTGTGGCATATGAACACCACTGGCGGCAGAAGTAGAGGGGGCAGAGGTAGAGCGGGCAGCTTGGCACCGGGGGCTCCCAGTCGGAGTCGCTATCACTGTGAAAGAAAACATTAAAAAAAATATTTGTATTGTATGAGCCTTTTATCATTGCGTAAAATAAACAGATATGTATTGTATAGAGCAGAGGGAACATTCACTAAGGTGAAGTGCTGTTCCATTCAACTCCGGCCATTGTCGTGGGCCTGCCCTCCCTCCAACAGCACCCAATGGCTATTTCATATGGAAATGGAGAGGAGTAGCAGGCGCAGTGGCCATGTGTGTGTTTGCTGTTCTACTCCATTCCATTTGAATAAAAAATGGAATATATATATATATATATATATATATATATCTGACATGGAATACATTTATTAAAAGAATGAACACTGAACAAACTAACAAAACGAACCGTGACGCTATATGGATAGTGCAGACAGGCAACTAAACATAGAATAAGAACCCACAAACACAAAAGGGAAAATGGCCACCTAAATATAATCCCCAATCAGAGACAACGATAAACAGCTACCTCTGATTGGGTACCATATCAGGCCACCATAGACATATAAATACCTAGACCTACAAAAACCTCTAGATATACAAAAACCCTAGACAATACAAAACTAGCATACCCACCCTCGTCACACCCTGACCTAACCAAAATATAAAGAAAACAGAGATATTAAAGGTCAGAGCGTGACAATCATGGTATCTACATGGTCATAATTACATGTTCATGGCCTAACTACCTCCTATAACTACATCTCCTATAAAGTTCTAGAACATTTATAATCCCCAGTTCACAAGGCAGTTGAACTCAACGTTTGTTCAGCATGAGTAGAACCATTCTCTGTGTAATGATCAACCTATAGAGGGTCAGAGTTTACTGGGTCATCTAATACATTTCTCTCCTAAATGGAAACAAGTTAGAAGCCATAACCAGAAGGTGACACACACATTCCATGTTGTACACTGAGAACACTGCCTGATCACTTAGGCCCACTGAGCCTTTAACAGATGGAAGAGTTCTGGCTCTAAACCACGCTTTACCCATGACAGAAATAGCTATGTATGTATGTATGTATGTATGTATGTGTGTATGTATGTGTGTATGTATGTGTGTATGTATGTGTGTATGTGTGTGTGTATGTGTGTGTGTGTGAAGCCTTGCCACTGTCCTGACCCTCACACTCCTCCTAGGGACCATGCAGTGGGTGGCTTGGAGACATTGAATGAACAACTGCTCACACTAACAGCCAAACTGTATATTATGAACCCACAGAACAAGGTAGTAACTGGCATGAATCTCCGGTTTAATGCACACTGTCAGTTGTACAGTATAGCACTCTAGCTCCAGAACAGCCGGACATTATCTACCACTATGCAGAGCCATACAACAGGATATCAACTGACCAACAGGACTAGATACAGTAAGCTATAACCACACAACACATGTGACCTATAACTGCAACAGTACTTAGCTGTCTCAAATTAGAAAGAATTGCATTTTACTGCTTAACTACTGTTTCAATGTACAATGGCACATCAAAAAAGGAGTCTAATACCACAACTAAAAGTTGGCCAATGTCTTAATACAGCAGCGAGTGCACTCTTTTACCCCAATGTCGACTGGATAGTCCTCCATTACAGGAATATGTGTCGGTTTGTCAGCGATTTGGAGCTAAAGCTTTGCGAGAAATCAATGCATTCTAGGAAATCTGATTACAACTCTTCTCCTTCTTTTGCAACAACTTGGAGAAGAGTAAGTGCCAGCATACCACAGTAAAATAATGTTTGTCTTGGCAAAGCAGTCATTCATTACTCACCAATCCTGTATAATTTTCTCCGTTTTTTTGGCTCCATTTGAGCGATTTAAGACTTTACGAGTGTCTAGGATGCATGGGATAAGAGCTGAGCTTCCTGGAAATGAGAGTGCTGGTGGCTGGGCTCCAGAAGAGCAGTGCCTTCAGCAGCGTGACCCCAGGGAGGGTCTGGTGATGGGGGCCTGACAACAATCCATCACGGCCAGTGCCCTGGAACAGACGGTGAGGCACGCCTGGAGTGTGGCCTGCCTGAAACCAGTGACCATTACAGTCATGGATATTTACAGACATGGTTTATGCAGTTTGAAATGTAATACACACTTATATTTAGCCTCTCCCCTTTTTGACTTTTACAACACAAATTGGACCTGTCAACCTCTCCTGACTGTTGCATGAAATACTGCCGTGGATGGTTGTAAAAAATATAGCAAACAACCTTTTCTCACTGTAGCCATTTTGGACATCTATATAATGTAGTCTAACAACAATACGGACTGTATAATACATTGCTATCAGCTGTGGTGGACTACGGTCTATGAATAAAGGTGTTTAGGGAAATGTGACCATATTGCACTGGAGTGTGTACAGTAGTACTCTATCTTGGAGGGTCTGTGGAGAACAGGCATGTTGAGAAGAGAGAGCCATAACCGTTGATCTAAATATAGCAAGGTCAGTCAGATACAGATTCACAAGACTATCTCTTGAGAACGACAGAGAGGACTCATGGTGTGCATTCTCAATGGCTACAGCCTCATTGTGAGGTTGAGTCAAGAAGAAATGCATGATTTCACAAACAGCCAGTGGAGGTCTTCACGGTAAATGGCACTGTGTTGAAACCTTCAATAGCACATAGAGGCCCCCATAGCCACAGCAGATACCAGCCATAAGTTACAGAAGGCAACTGTTTCAAAACAGCTTTCACAACTATGCTGTGATAGTCCCACAATGGCATTCCCATCACTGGCCTAAGGACAGGTGTCAAGGCGCCTTAAGAGAGATTTACCCTTAATTGGGACCAATGGAAGCGGTGAAGTTGTAGAGATATTGCTCCGGTCGTATAGATGGCATCATTTGCTTTTATATGCCTTAATTATTAAAGACGCATGATCGATTTAAAAGGTCTTGATCTTTTGCTCACTGAGTGGAAAGGAAGATTTAGAGTTTAGAAAGTCATTGGCTCATAAATCAACAGCAGTCTTTTAAACGAGCAATAGATTAACTGTTAGATTAATACAATTTATTAGCATGAAAAGTGGTGTTCCTGTCAATGCAGACATGTTTCAATAATATTTACACAAGGTATGTTAGGCCTCGCTTTTCTTACGCAGGAGCTATAAGAACTGCTCGTCACATAAGGTGCCAATATAAAAAATATTTGTATTTCCAAATGTGTGTGCGTTAGAGAGTGAGGGCACAGAGTGAGACATATACAGTAAAGATAGAGTGAGCAACAGTGTGGCTATAGGCAATGACCTGACTGACAAGGTCCGCCTCTACTTGGCAAAGGAAACCGTAGTAATATGTTCTAAACTCCAAACAAACAGGTCAAGTGCTTTCCCCTGACCTTCACACTGCTCAAATGAGCATTCCACTGTTATGACCTCTTACGAGGTAGAAAGGGCTGAGGGTAGTAAATGCCATGGCAACTGTGTCTGTGGCAACTGTCTCTTGCGCGCCTGTCTCCACACTCAAGGACCGTCAATGAGGATGTGAAAGAGAGACTGTGGGATGCACTGTGCTTTATTCTGCACTGCAGACTCTGGGCTAACTTTACTTTACTGACTTTATTGTCCCCATGGGGAAATGTTGTTGCAGTATAATGTACACGTTTAAAGTGGTGTTTAAATACAGTAGAAAACAAATTGACAATACAATATTCATAACAGTTACATGTCAACAACAAAAGACTAGCCTGCTGGCTTCACTGGGTCGATAGGAACATTAGCCCGAGCTGTTCAGATACTGTAGGATATCACACCTGGCACAAATAATTGTACCATACCTTCACCCAGAGAGGACTAGTTCTAAGTCCGGGTACAGGGGGTGGCTTGGGTCTAAAATGATTTTGTGAGCCTTGCTGTGGGTCCTGACATTAAAGATCTCATCAAAGCCTGTCTGTTTGGCTCCAAGTACCTTACTTACTGTGGTGATAATCCTTCTCAGCATATTTTTCTGGCTGACAGTGGCATTGCCAAACCAACAAACAATACAAAAAGTTAAAATACTCTCAATGAAAGATTTGTAAAATAGAGTCAGTACAGTACAGTAAAAGATCCCAGCTTTTTGAGAAACTACAGTCTCTGACTCTTTTTGTATATCAGGTCTGCACATTTACTCCACTGAAGCTTATTGTCCAAGAGGACAACCAGATATTTGTATTCCTCTACAATCTCTATGTTCTGACCTCTGATAGATGTTGCAGAGGTAGGTGTTGTTCGCTTCCTGAAGTCTATGCACATCTCTTTGGTCTTGTTGGTATTGAGGACCAAGTGTGATTCCTCACACCACTCTACAAAGTCATTTAGGACTGGGCCATGATGTTCCTTGTCATCATGCAACAGGCTGATCAAGGCAGTGTCATCAGAGAACTTAACTAAGTGTCTGTCAGGATGGGAACTAGTACAACTATTAGTGTACAAGATGTACAGGAGTGGGGACAAAACACATATCTGAGGAGAGCCTGTGTTGGTGGTGCGTATGTCCTACATGTGGAGACCCACGTGAACCGCTGTGACCCACCGTGACCTGCTGTGACCTCTGGTTCAGGAAGTCCAACAGCCACAAACCAGCCCCCATCTAAGGAGAAGTCTCTTATGAATCTCTGTGCCAGAATGTAAGTGGATTGTGTTGAAGGCAGAAGAAAAGTCAACAAACAGTACCCTGATTTGGGATTTGGTGCCCTCTAGATGTCTAAAGACCATGTTGAGGAGAGTAAGAATGGCATCACTCCTCTGCTGAGCTGATAGGCAAACTGAAACGGGTCGAGGGACTTCTAGGTGACTTTTCACAATTTTCACAAAGCATTTCATTACTAAGGATGTCAAGGCAACAGGGCGGTAGTCTTTCAGCACAGAGGAATTAGATGCTTTAGAAATGGGTATAATTATTGAGTTTTTCCATAATACTGGCAACACGCTGGTCGATCGAGGCTTGGAAAATGTCTGTAAAAACACCAGCTAATTGTTCAGCACAGTGCTTTAACACATGTCCACTTATTTTGTCTGGGCCTGGGCTTTTGTATGCGTTACATCCCCTGAACAACTTTAAAACATCAGCCTGTTTAACAACAACCCTCTTAAACATTTGTAATGATGCTTCCATTTGTTTTACCTCTGACACAAAGTCGTTTGTTTCAAATCTTGAGTAGAAAACATTTAGTTCATTAGCCATGGTCCTCATGTCTCCCAAGGTCAGCATTGGTTTTCCTCTGCCTATGTGGGGGCACTAGCCATGGATGTAATGCCTTACCAGGCCACCCTTGAGTTTCCTGTTGAGAGGGTCCTCTCCACCTTGCTTGCGTGCCTCCTTGTCCACCAGTATCTGTCTTTTGATCTCACGTTGTACATCTCTTAAAGCCTATCTATTACCCTCAGCATAAACTGCCTTCATTCTATTAACTTCTTATGGCTGCAGGGGCAGTATTGAGTAGCTTGGATGAAAGGTGCCCAGAGGTGCCCGGAGTAAACGGCCTGCTCCTCAGTCCCAGTCGCTAATATATGCATATTATTAGTATTAGTATTATTAGTATTGGATAGGAAACACTAAGAAGTTTCTAAAAACTGTTTGAATGATGTCTGTGAGTATAACAGAACTCATATGGCAGGCAAAAACATGAGAAGAATTCCAAACAGGAAGTGGGAAATCTGAGGTTGGTCGATTTTCAACCCAGCCCCTATTGAATACACAGTGAGATATTGGTTATGTTGCACTTCCTAAGGCTTCCACTGTCCACATGTCAACCGTCTTTATGTAACAGTATAACTTTAGACCGTCCCCTCGCCCATACCCGGACGCGAACCAGGGACCCTCTGCACACATCAACAACAGTCACCCATGAAGCATCGTTACCCATCGCTCCACAAAAGCCGCGGCCCTTGCAGAGCAAGGGGAACCACTACTTCAAGGTCTCAGAGCAAGTGACGTCACCGATTGAAACGCTATTTAGCGCGTACCACCGCTAACTAAGCTAGCCGTTTCACATCCGTTAGATTTAGAAACTTGAATGAGGCTTCTAATGTGATGTGGGGCTGGATGAGAGCTCTTTGAGTCAGTGGTCTGGCAGAGATCCAGGTCCTGGTCACGCGCATTTCACATGATAGCGACCTGGGTTCCATGGCTTTTCAACAGACAATGTAATTCTCCGGTTGGAATGTTATTGAAGATTTATGATAAAAACATCCTAAAGATTGATTCTATACTTAGTTTGAAAGGTTTCTACGACCTGTAATATAACTCTTTGAAGTTTTCGTCCAATGTTCGGCTGGACCTGCACGAGCATTTGGATTTGTGTACTAAACGCCCTAACAAAAGTAGCTACTTGGACATAAATAATGGACATTATTGAACAAATCAAACATTTATTGTGGAACTAGGATTCCTGAGAGTGCATTCTGATGAAGGTCATCAAAGGTAAGGGAATATTTATAATGTTATTTCTGATTTCTGTTGACTCCAGCATGGCGGATAATTTTTTTTTTCTGAGCGCCGTTCTCAGATTATTGCATTTGCTTTTTCCGTAAAGTTTTTTTAAAATCTGACACAGCGGTTGCATTAATGACTAAACGTTGATGATCTTCATCAGATGACACTCATAGGACTTCATGTTACACAAGACATGTATGTTTTGTTTGATAAAGTTCATATTTATATAAAAAAAAATCTCAGTATATATTGGCGCGTTACGTTCACTATTTCCAAAAACATCAGGTGATATTGCAGAGAGCCACATCATTTTACAGAAATACTCATTATAAATGTCGATGAAAATACAATTGTTAGACATGGAAATATAGATATACCTCAACTTAACTCTTAGAGCTCTCTTGAATTTTTTCAACATTTTGTTAAAAATCGCGCAACATTTCAACGTCCTGCTACTCATGCCAGGAATATAGTATATGCATCTGATTAGTATGTGTTGATTAGAAAACACTCTGAAGTTTCTAAAACTGGTTAAATCATGTCTGTGACTATAACAGAACGTGAACAGCAAGCAAAATCCCAAGAAAAACCTGGTCACAAAAAAAAATAATAAGTATTCATCCGCCAGTCTCTGAAGTGTCTATGGCAAGAGAAAATAGATAGCGACCAGTTGACAGTTCCTACAGCTTCCACACGATGTCGCCAGTACTGTCAATTTCATTGGATTTAATCCTTGGTGGAATGAGAAATAGGCCCTTCCTGTCATCCAGTAAACAGGAAGAGGCTTATGGGAGAGAGACAATGGACGATGATTTCAAGAGTAGCTGCTATTGAATACAGATCGCCCCGTGATCAATTTGATCGATTATTAACATTTACAAATACCTAAAGTTGGGTTACAAAAGTAGTTTGAAGTGTTTTGTCAAAGTTTATAGGCAACTTTTTTAATTTTAAAAAATGACGTTGCGTTTTGGAAAGCTGTTTTTTCCTGGATCAGACGGGCTATATAAATTGACATTTTTGGTATACATGGACGGATTTAATCGGAAAAAAGACCCAATTGTGATGTTTATGGGACATATAGGAGTGCCAACAAAGAAGCTCGTCAAAGGTAATGAATGTTTTATATTTTATTTCTGCGTTGTGTAGCGCCGGCTACGCTAATTATTTTGTTTACGTCCCCTTCAGGTATTTCGGGGTGTTGCATGCTATCAGATAATAGCTTCTCATGCTTTCACCGAAAAGCATTTTAAAAATCTGACATGTTGGCTAGATTCACAACGAGTGTAGCTTTAATTCAGTACCCTGCATGTGTGTTTTAATTAAAGTTTGAGTTTTATCGAGTACTCTTAGCATTTGGCGTTGCGCACTTCCATTTCCTGTTGGCTAGGTGAGACGCTGGCGTCTCAGTGGCTGTAAGAAGTTAATTATATCTCTATTTGTGCCTTTTGTGACTTGTTGGTGGTGACCTAACATAATCGTTTGTGGTGCTTTCGCTGTAAAGCCTATTTGAAATCGGACACTGTGGTGGGATTAACAACAAGATTACCTTTAAAACGGTATAAGATACATGCATGTTTAAGGAATTTTAATTATGAGATTGCACTTTCACTGGCTGTTGTCATATCGATCCCGTTAACGGGATTGCAGCCCTAAGAAGTTTTAAGTAGTGATTTTAGATTTGTTGATACCCAAGGCTTATTGTTAGGGAAGATGTTACAGGTCTTGGTAGGCACAACTGGTTCAACACAGAAACACTGAAACAACATCTGTGAGTTCATTAAAACCAGAGTTGCTGTCTTCAAATACCTCCCACATAGTACAGTCAAAACAGCCTTGGAGACGAGCTACGGGGTTAAATGCTACAATACATCTACATGTACCTTAAGGACTACTTTACACTGGGTGCTCTTATAAGACAATAACAAAGCCCTGATTGTACATGATGTAATACGTGACAGGTAACAGGCAAACAAGCAGGAAGATAAATCAACAATTGATGCCACTTTACCCAATGAAAGTGAGAGTACTGTCAGGGTGTTTCTGTCTGCAGAGCTCCTACTCTTGTGGAGAGAGAGGTTTTAAGGACACTGCCAAGAGAAAGCCAGTGGAAAGAGCTGACACATCATTGGAAGCTAAATATCGTCTGCCACCGCATGGAAGGTATGACTGGTAAATATGAGGTAACTGTGCCTTTCTTTTTTTTGTGCCTTTCCACTTTCAAGTGGTGAAGAGAGTAATGTGAGACATAAGTACAGTACACACTATTCTCATGAGGGAAATATTTTTGGGGCGACACATTCTGGAACGATCATGAGCACGCATTGGAAAATCATTACATTATAGTTAAGCTACTGTATGGGCACAAAATAATGTTCAATTATACAAGGACTTGCATATTAATCCACATGAAATACATGTTTACATTCCATAAGCTTTACTGATATTCTGGTTGATTTAGAAGCCTAAATATAGCAATTAAATGACATCCCAGGGCTTTGTTTTGACTCAGTGATGTGACTGGAGAACCACACTGCACATGTGCAGAACAATAATGCTGGGTTCAGGAACATACTGTCTGGAAAAACAGTCTCTCTGTTGGTTGGCTTCAGAGTAGCAGCCTATATTATGAAGTCTACCTATATGTGAATTCAATCAACAGGCCCCCTATTGTTTAAACTGGAGAACGCTGCCAGGTTGGCTGAGTAAACCCAATGAAATGTTTCATTAGACATTGGTACTGGATGAATGCAACTTTTGAGCTCTCAGCAAGATTTTTATGTCTGAACATCAAGTCCACAGAAATGACGTGACGTTTACAGGGACATCTGTCAGCAGACGTTAGAAATGAAATAGCCATTTCTCATTCTGCCACTAGGAGGAAATTAAACACTTCACTCTTTTTAAGGCATAAAGTACACATTAACTCCAGGGAGTCAGTTACAGAGGGATAGCATTTAAAAACTGAACAGGGCACTGTTGAGCATCTCATTGGCCTCAGCTTCACACAGTGTTGTGTTTGATATGGGTTGAATGGATGGGTGTCCTGTTGGTGATATAATCAGTTCATATCCTCAGTGGGAGAAGAACCCACTCAACCTGAGTCATCACTACTATGCAGTTGCATTTATAACTGTCACTGAAGAACTTTGAAAGAGTAAAAGAAAGTGCTTCACTCTTCTGAAGTACTGCCAAGCCAAACACAGAACTCTGATTTTCAGAGCCAGAGAAGCAGGAGGAATGGTGGGCCTGTGGGTGTGGAGGAGCAGGAGGAATAGTGGTCCTGTGGGTGTGGAGGAGCAGGAGGAATAGTGGGCCTGTGGTTGTGGAGGAGCTACTCAACGGGCACAAAGAGCCTGCAGAGGTGTGTCCAAACTATGAGCTCGGCAGAGCCTGTTGGACCATGGAGCCGAGGGGATAGGTGTGTGTGTGTTTTAATTTCCATCCTATTCTGTCCCTCTGTTGTCCCTTAAGTGCATTTGAGTGAGCGATGATCAGGTCCAGAACCACAGCCATAACCAGTAAGATTCACCGTACTTCTGCTCTTAGGCATCCCTTCTTTGTACTTTAATTCAAGCCAACTACTGTAACCTGAGAAATATACTCCTTGCTTGAAGCTCTAAATGGTTTTGAATTATCATTCATGCATATGATATGGAAAATTTATCAAATCATTGTGCATTACTCACTGCTCAAGTTAACATTTTCCACAAGTATGCATTAGATGATACGATACAGTATAGTGATATCATTTTATATCAAACCATCCCTTCAGAAAATTCAGCCTGAAGTAGAAATTACTCCTTTTTCAAATTGCCTTGGGAAAAGTGTATGGAAATAATGTTCTAGTCTGTGGCTATTGAATACAGGCACACCACTTTTAACACATTATCTCATAATGCAGTGGAAAATAGCAAATTCCCACTTTGAGGTTCCTCTGGTTTCACCCTCCAAATTGCATCTGGCCCTGGAGTCTTGATGGGGGAAAGGAGAAGTCCGTGCTTTAATCTGGAAAGTATTACTGGGGTTTGCAGAACATGGGAAACAATAACACCGGGAATATTCCTATTTTATCCATAGTGCTCTGTGAGCAGGACAAGACATGCTGCAGTCAGCAAGTTTCCCCCCACCACAGCCACCACTTGGCCCCCAGCCTCAACCCCTTTTTTTCTACCATACACACTGTACTGTATATAGTGGGCTATTGTTTAGCAGGGCCTGGGGGAGAGAGGAGAGGAAACTCCAAGTACTGTTGTGTGATCTACAGAGGAACACAGCTCCCACAGGAAACACCTCTATCACCTGGCCAGACATTCAGGCAGCAGCCCTGCATCAGATACAAAACACAAGAATATAAATAACATTGCTTTTGATTCATTCTAATCCACTTTATTTGAGGCTGTTCTACTATAGATTGTAATTGTATCAAAGCCCATGTCTGATTCATCTAACTCTCTCCCCAGTTGAATCACATTTCCCGTAATTGAAAGCAGTCAGTTATGAAGGGAACCGCTTGACATTCTGTGGTGAAGGGTTGCTGGACAGGAGTGGTATTTGCTCTGAGGATAGCCCACTGTAGTTCCCCACAATCAGACAAGGACTCCCTGGTGTTGAATATGGAAATATACTGAGGCTACAGGGTCAACATCTACTTCCTTTTCCAAAGCCCTTCTGAGCAGAGTGATGTCCTTCTGCTTTCCTCATCTGGGCAACCAAAGCCTTCCAGCAACTGATTAACTAGCGATTTCATAGAGGAAATCATCATGACTGATTTGTAAGCTCATGTCAAACACAATCACAATGGGTACACATACAGTAAAAGAAAAAGCCCAGCCAACATAGACTGCTATTTCTGGTGAATGTCAAGTGTGGAGAAACTTCCTGTAAAAAGTAAGAATACAGAACAACCAACAACAATGTCTCCATCACAGTCTAACAATCCCACTGTACAAGTGCATCATTATACTTCCTACAGGCACATGGTCCTCTACCTCAGTTCTGGAGGTCTTGGTGATTAAATGATCTCAGATTGTCAATAGAGGTTTCCATGCTGTAACGCTCTCTGTCAGTGCTGGACAGGCTCTGGTCTGGGGATGAATCCCATGGAGAAAAGTGTCTTGCTCCAGTGGTGGAGCAGTCGAAGAGCAGGGTGGCCTGAGAATAATCTACCAGAGCTCTGGTCTGTTTATTTGAGCTCTAATGATCCAAGACAAACAGGCTGAGCTTTCAGAGAGCGGGTGGGCTCAGTATGATCTGCCTGTGTGTGACTGCGGTAGTAGTGCCCCTAATGTAACTCTGCCCACAAAGGGCCAGATTGACGCCAGTGAACCACCAGGAGGGGAAGGCTACATGGAGCCTACATAAACACGGTTATAGAGACCAATAGCACGGTCCAGCTGAGAGGACTTGACCTGGCCAGGTCAAAGGTCACCAGTGTTTCTGGATGTCAAGGTCTCCATGGGAGATAGTGAAATCAGTCATCAGCGTCTCTGCTCTTTGATGCATCTCTGCACAAGGCGACAGGGCTTCTGGGACCACAGAAAGGCCTGTGTTCTTGGGCAGGGACACAAATACAGATGCCGTTCTCAAACACCGGTGTGGAAAACACCACACTTCAGTGATTTGGCCACATAAACTGGACAGAATACTCCCCGGCATTTAGGGTCAGTATCTGCGTCTTGGAAATATACTCATTAAGCAAGAATTTATCTGAATAAAAATGATGGATGGCTAGCAGACTGATGTGGAATGGACAGTAAGTGAAGACACATCAGACATACATCATTAAAGAAAGTCTCCTGGCTGACATTTTTGTCAGATATTTGGCATAAGCATGATTACAGTGGGGCTAACATTTTCCACTTTCATTCCAATCAAGGAGAAAAAGGAATCCCCTAGCTAACTGATGTTTGAGTATTGACTTTTAGATGACTGTACATGCATTAAATAGTTTTATGAACTGGATGGTTCGTGTCCTGAATGCTGATTGGCTGACAGCCGTGGAATATCAGACCATATACCACTGGTATGACAAAACATGTATTTTTACTGCTCTAATTACGTTGGTAACCAGTTTATAATAGCAATAAGGCACCTCAGGGGGTTGTGATATATGGCCAATATACCACGGCTAAGGGCTGTATCCAGGCACTCCATGTTGTGTCGTGCTTAAGAACAGCCCTTAGCTGTGGTATATTGGCCATATACCACACCCCCTCATGCCTTATTGCTTAAGTATATAATTGATTGTGACAGAAGAATGTAGAGTATATTCTATGAGACAGTGATAACAGGGCAGTGCAGAAATCAAAAGTGATAGAACTGCTTAGTGATGGATCAAAATGTATAGAATGGGTACCAGTCAAGGGGAGGGTTTAGTTTTTTTTTATGGTCATGTAGTTTGTAATTGATGAAATTTCAATATTTCTCAGTGTTATTTTGTTATTAGGCTATATATCGATGTGTGCCTGATGCCACCCCTCATCTCTGATTCTCTGCTGGAAGCGCAATTTCATATCAATATCATATTGCGCGCCTTTAGGCTATTTAGTGTAGTCTCAATCAAATGATCCATTGCCTATAGGCTATGAAGTGCATGCTTAGAGAAGCACAAAGCAAAGTTATATTTCTAAGATGGCTGCTGGGATGCTCTAAATAAAACTAGGCTGCATTAAACCCTGCAATGGCTATTCCAACCCTGAGCCCCGGCCTGCTCTGCTCTTGCTGATCAAAACCTTTTTTGTGATGCTTAACCACTGTAAGCCTACAGTGGCAGTTCAGAAGTATCAGGCCTAGTCAAAAAATGCAATATGTTGTGTGTGGACTAGCCTATAGCCTATGCTCTGTTCAGTTTGAGAAGGAGAGCGTGAAGATGAGAAAGAGGACCGGAAGCCGTGACTACTATAATTTATTTGAATAAAAACAATATGTTTCTTGCCCATGATGTATTTATTGAGTTATTGACCTGACAATAAGCCAGATTCGAGTAAGTTACATTGTGGTACTGCAAATTGAAGCAATATTCACGGCACAATCAATCGGAAATGGACAGCTCATGGTGATGAAAGTCGACAAAATCGAGTAGGCATAATTCATTCAACATCTTCATTTTAATTAGACTTCTCAAACAACAGGAGAGCTTTGTTTTGGAGCCTATATCTTCCGATGTAATAAAAAAGAGGTAGGCCTTCCTGTTTTACAGACAAAACTAGGATATAGGCTGCTATATAAAGTTGAAATCAGAAGTTTACATACACTTGGGTTGGAGCCATAAAAACGTGTTTTTCAACAACTCCAAAAATGTCTTGTTAACAAACTATAGTTTTGGCAAGTCAGTTAGGACATCTACTTTGTGCATGACACAAGTATTTTTTCCAACAATTGTTTACAGACAGATTATTTATACAGATGTATAATTCACTGTATCACAATTCCAGTGGGTCAGAAGTTTACATACACCAAGTTGACTGTGCCTTTAAACAGCTTGGAAAATTCCAGAAAATTATGTCATGGCTTTAGAAGCTTTTGATAGGCTAATTGAAATAATTTGAGTCAATTGGAGGTGTACCTGTGGATGTATTTCAAGGCCTACCTTCTAACTCAGTGCCTCTTTGCTTGACATCATTGGAAAATCAAAAGAAATCAGCCAAGACCTCAGAAAAGAAATGTTGACCTCCACAAGTCTGGTTCATCCTTGGGAGCAATTTCCAAATGCCTGAAGGTACCACGTTCATCTGTACAAACAATAGTACGCAAGTATAGACACCATGGGACCACGCAGCCATCATACCACTCAGGAAGGAGACGCGTTGTGTCTCCTAGAGATGCACGTACTTTGGTGCGAAAAGTGCAAATCAATCCCAGAACAACAGCAAAGGACCTTGTGAAGATGCTGGAGGAAACAGGTGCAAAAGTATCTATATCCACAGTAAAACAAGTCCTATATCGACATAACCTAAAAGCCTGCTCAGCAAGAAAGAAGCCACTGCTCCAAAACCGCCATAAAAAAGCCAGACACAGTTTGCAACTGCACATGAGGACAAAGATCGTACTTCTTGGAGAAATGTCCTCTGGTCTGATGAAACAAAAATAGAACTGTTTGGCCATAATGAGCATCGTTATGTTTGGAGGAAAAAGGGGGAGGCTTGCAAGCCAAAGAACACCATCCCAACTGTGAAGTACAGGGGTGGCAGCATCATGTTGTGGGGGTGCTTTGATGCAGGATGGACTGGTGCACATCACAAAATAGATGGCGTCATGAGGAAGGAAAATTATGTGGGATATATTGAAGCAACATCTCAAGACATCAGTCAGGAAGTTAAAGCTTGGTCGCAAATGGGTCTTTCAAACGGACAATGACCCCAAGCATACTTCCAAAGTTGTGGCAAAATGGTTAAAGGACAACAAAGTCAAGGTATTGGAGTGGCCATCACAAAGCCCTGACCTCAATCCTATAGAACATTTGTGGGCAGAACTGAAAAAGTGTGTGTGAGCAAGGAGGCCTACAAACCTGACTCAGTTACACCAGCTCTGTCAGGAGGAATGTGCCAAATTTCACCCAACTTATTGTGGGAAGCTTGTGGAAAGCTACCCGAAACATTTGACCCAAGTTAAACAATTTGAAGGCAATGCAACCAAATACTATTTGAGTGTATGTAGACTTCTGACCAGCTGGGAATGTGATGAAAGAAATAAAAGCTGAAATTAATCATTCTCTCTACTATTATTCTGACATTTCACATTCTTAAAATAAAGTGGTGATCCTAACTGTCCTAAGACAGGACATTTTTACTATGATTAAATGTCAGGAATTGTGAAAAACTGAGTGCACATGCATTTGGCTAAGGTGTATGTAAACTTCCAACTTCAACTGTATATTTCAGCTACAACAGCAATTGAAATCACTGCAACACTTAAAGAGCTAAAGTCCATTTCAGAATGTGTGACAGAAATATAGTCCTACATATTTCAAAAACTAAAAGCATTGAATTTGGCACAAATAATTGACTAAACCCTAAACCTCAACTAAACCTTGTAATGAATAATGTGGAAATTGGGTGAGTTGAGGAGACTAAACTGCTTGAAGTAACCCTGGATTGTAAACTCATGGTCAAAACATACTGATACAACAGTAGCTTAGATGAGGAGAAGTCTGTCCATAATAAAGCGCTGCTCTGCCTTCTTAACAACACAATCAACAAGGCAGGTCCTACAGGCCATAGTTCTGTCACACCTGGACTACTGTCCAGCATGTGGTCAGACGCCACAAAGAGGGAATTAGGAAAATTACAATTTTCCCAGAACAGGGCAGCACGGCTGGAACAGGGCAGCACGGCTGGAACATGGCAGCACGGCTGGAACAGGGCAGCACGGCTGGAACAGGGCAGCATGGCTGGTCCTTAAATGTACATGGAGCGCTAACATGAATAATATGCATGTCAATATCTCTTGGCTCAAAGTGGAGGAGAGATTCACTTCATTACTACTTGTATTTGTGAGCAGTATTGACATGTTGAATGCACCAAGCTGCCTGTTTAAACTATTAGCACACAGCTCGGACACCCATACATACCCCACAAGACATGCCAGAGGTCCTTTCACAGTCCCCAAGTCCAGAACAGAATATGTGACGCGCACGGTACTACATTGAGCCATAATTACATAGAGGAAGAGTAGATCTCTAACGAGATCCATAATAAATACAAATTCAAATAATGTCTAGGGTGGAAAGATAGGCCTAACTTTTGAAGTACCATGCTCAAATTCCTACTGAGGTCTTAGATTTCATTAATTTGCAAACAGGGACAGTCTTGTTCAAACAAGACACACTGATTTGTCATTGGAGAAATGTGTGTGCTTTGTGTGATTCTGCTAATATGTAGAATTGCATGAAAAGTTTATAAAACAAACATTTTCTCAGGCCTGCAAATACGATGATATATTCATGCACCACTTTTACTATAAAGGAGATCTTTCCACTCCTACTCTTGTGCACGGTGGTCTGTAAACCCACAACCTTCGGTCTCCCAATTACTGCATGTCATGCTTACAGGACAAAGAACAATTTGTAAAACGGCATATCTAAGGCTCTGGTTTGTCCAAGAAGTGAGGGTAAATGGTAAGGATGTTCTCTGCTATTTGCTTTATGTTTTAATTATTATTTTGAGTGTAGGAGAGGGTCACTTGTTTATTTTTTTACGCGTTCAGGTAGGGTTTAGGTCAAATATATTTTGCAGAGGACATAAAAAGGCACAGTATGTGGGTATGTATGAGTGTATATGTGAGGGAAGTGCGGGTGTGTAGGAAGATGGGATGCCTGTGTGTTTTGTGTGATTGGAAAAGTGTGATGAGTTAAGTGAGTGACTAAGAAAAATGGTTTCAAATTAAGAGCCCCAGTGTGTCTGAGCACTTTCGCAGAGATATGGGATATACATTTTAAAAATATATAGTTTGTTTATATATCCTAGACACCGACCTTAGCGACCCACCCACTAAGGAGAAGTCCTTATCTGTTTTATAGGCCTACTGCAAGTAGCCTACGAAACCATGACAGAAAGGTGAACGCGGTCAGAAACCCACTAAAGCAGCATCGCCCCCTCTAGAGTCTGAGCCTGCCTGACAGGATTCATCCAAAAGCCAAAGCCCCCGGATGGGTGAGCATAATACTGTATACAAGGATTTTCTCAAAAGCTGCTAATGAGAACCTTGACGAGCTCGTACCTAGCCGGTAGGAATTCCGGTGTAGTACCCCACCCGGGTACCCCACCCAAGTAGTGGCAGTGCTGACAACACTGGCTGCAGTAACCCATAGGGAGAGAATCACAGAGAGGTGGCATATTATTGTGGCCCTGGCGGCACAGAATAATCAAACAGTCTGACTGCACAGAGGTGCTTGGGAAGACGGGTCACAACAGGGGACCAGTGTGTGTGGGTGATGGGGGGGATCCGAGCTGCATCAGCTAGGACTAGATATTGGTTAATCAAATCTTCCTATTCCTGCTCAATTTGGCATGCCTTCTTAATCAGCACCATTGTATACACATTCACACATCAAGTCTTCTCTTGAGTTGGGCTCGGGGATGGAACAACCGTTCAACATTTGTGCTTGTGAATATGTGTGGGTGCATGTACTGTAGGTTAATCGATGGGTGGATGGGGAGAGAGGGGCAGAGGTGTTTGTTCGGGAGGGGAAGGGTGAGTGAGTGAGTGAGGGAAAGAGTGTATGCATTCCACATCTGTTGACACAAATGTAGAATTCCTGCTCATGGCTGTTGTTATGGGTAACAATCCTTCATAGAAGTGGTTACATTATTACTCATATTATTCCTCAATTGTGGGAATAAATTAAGATATGCAAGATGTTGTAAATATGCACTGCCTTCGAGAAGGAATCAGACCCCTTGACTTATTCCACATTTTCTTACATTACAGACTTATTCTATAATGGATAACTAAAATGCTAATTGTGAGGTGACCAAGAACCCGATGGTCTCTCTGACAGAGCTGTAGAGTTCCTCTGTGGAGATGGGAGGACCTTCCAGAAGGACAACCATCTCTGTAGCACTCCACCAATCAGGACTTTATGTTAGAGATGCCAGATGGAAGCCACTCCTCAGTAAAAGGCACATGACAGTCCGCTTGGAGAAACAAGATTCTCTGGTCTGATGAAACCAAGATTGAACTCTTTGGCCTGAATGCCAAGCGTCACATCTGGAGGAAACCTGACACCATCCCTATGGATGCATCATGCTGTGGGGATGTTTTTCAGTGGCAGGGACTTGGAGACTTGTCAGGATCGAGGCAAAAATGAATGGAGCAAAGTATAGAGAGATCCTTGATGAAAACATGCTCCAGAGCACTCAGGACCTCGTACTGGGGTGAAGGTTCACCTTCCAACAGAACACCGACCCTAAGCACACAGCCAAGACAACGCAGGAGAGGCTTTTTTGGTTACTACATGATTCCATGTGTCATTTTGTAGTTTTGATGTCTTCACTATTATTCTACAATGTTGAAAATAGTAAAAATAAAGAAAAAACCTGGGGTGAGTAGGTGTGTCCAAACTTTTGACTGGTACTGTCATTATATATATATATATATATATATACATACATACATACACACACACTACCGTTCAAAAGTTTGGGGTCACTTAGAAATGTCCTGGTTTTCCAAGAAAACATACAAGAAATAAGTTGCAAAATGAATAGGAAATATAGTCAAGATAGACCAGGTTATAATTAATTATTTTTAATTGAAATAATAATTGTGTCCTTCAAACTTTCGTCAAAGAATCCTCCATTTGCAGCAATTACAGCCTCACAGACATTTGGCATTCTAGTTGTTAATTTGTTGAGGTAATCTGAAGAGATGTCACCCCATGCTTTCTGAAACACTTCAACAAGTTGGTTTGGCTTGGCTTGATGGGCACTTCTTATGGTCAAGCTGCTCGCACAACAGCTCAATAGGGTTGAGATCCGGTGACTTTGCTGCCCATTCCTTGAAAGACAGAAAACCAGCTGACTGCTTCTTCCCTAAATACAGTTGAAGTCGGTAGTTTACATACACTTTAGGTTGGAGTCATAAAAAAATCATTTTTCAATCACTACACAAATTTCTTGTTAACAAACTATAGTTTTGGCAAGTCGGTTAGGATATCTACCTTGTGCATGACACAAGTGAATTATCCAACAATTGTCTACAGACAGATTATTTCACTAATAATTCACTGTATCACAATTCCAGTGGGTCAGAAGTTTACATGCACTAAGTTGACTGTGCCTTTAAACAGCTTGGAAAGTACCAGAAAATTATGTCATGGCTTGTCACGATCGTCGTATGAAGCGGACCAAAATGCAGCGTGGTATGTGTTCATGATGATTTTTTAATAAAAGAAACCACTGAACACTGAATACAAACTATACAAAACAATAAACAAAATAACGACCTTGAAGCTATAATGAGAACTGTGCTGACACAAGCAACTAACATAGACAATCACCCACAAACAAACAGTGAAACCCAGGCTACCTAAGTATGATTCTCAATCAGAGACAACTAATGACACCTGCCTCTGATTGAGAACCATACTAGGCCGAAACATAGAAATCCCAAAATCATAGAAAAACAAACAGACTGCCCACCCCAACTCACGCCCTGACCATACTAAATAATGACGAAATAAAGGTCAGAACGTGACATGGCTTTAGAAGCTTCTGATAGGCTAAGTGACATAATTTGAGTCAATTGGAGGTGTACTTGATGTATTTTTAGCCCTACCTTCAAACTCAGTGCCTCTTTGCTTGACATCATGGGAAAATCAAAAGAAATCAGCCAAGACCTCAGAAAATGAATGGTTGACTTCCACAAGTCTGGTTCATCCTTGGGAGCAATTCCAAAACTTCTCATAGAGATGAACATACTTTGGTGCGAAAAGTGCAAATCAGTCCCAGAACAACAGCAAAGGACCTTGTAAAGATACTGGAGGAAACAGGTACAAAATTATCTATATTCACAGTAAAACGAGTCCTATATCGACAACCTGAAAGGCTGCTCAGTAAGGAAGAAGCCATTACTCCAAAACCGCAATAAAAATGTCAGACTACGGTTTGCAACTGCACATGGGGACATAGATCATACTTTTTGGAGAAATGTCCTCTGGTCTGATGAAACAAAAATAGAACTGTTTGGCCATAATGAGCATTATGTTTGGAGGAAAGGGGGGAGGCTTGCAAGCCGAAGAACACCAACCCAACCGTGAAGCACGGGGGTGGTGTTGTGGGGAGCTTTGCTGCAGGAGGGACTGGTACACATCACAGAATAGATGGCGTCAAGAGGAAGGAAAATTAGGTGGATATATTGAAGCAACATCTCAAGACCTCAGTCAGGATGTTAAAGCTTGCTCGCAAATGGGTCTTTCAAATGGACAATGACCCCAAGCATATTTCCAAAGTTGTGGCAAAATGGTTAAAGGACAACAAAGTCAAGGTATTGG
Source organism: Oncorhynchus clarkii lewisi (assembly GCF_045791955.1). Lineage (NCBI taxonomy): Eukaryota > Metazoa > Chordata > Actinopteri > Salmoniformes > Salmonidae > Oncorhynchus > Oncorhynchus clarkii. The sequence continues at coordinate 15,657,216 of NC_092176.1, forward strand.
AGTGGCCATCACAAAGCCCTGACCTCAATCCTATAGAACACTTGTGGGCAGAACTGAAAAAGTGGGTGCGAGCAAGGAGACCTACAAACCTGACTCAGTTACACCAGCTCTGTCAGGAGAAATGTGCCAAAATTCACCCAACTTATTGTGGGAAGCTTGTGGAAGGCTACCTGAAACATTTGACCCAAGTTAAACAATTTAAATGCAATGCTACCAAATACTAATTGAGTGTATGTAAACTTCTGACCCACTGGGAATGTGATGAAAAAAATAAAAGCTGAAGTAAATCATTCTCTCTGCTATTTTTCTGACATTTCACATTCTTAAAATAAAGTGGTGATACTAACTGACCTAAAACAGGAAATGTTTACTAGGATTAAATGTCAGGAATTGTGAAAAACTGAGTTTAAATGTATTTGGCTAAGGTGTATGTAAACTTCCGACTTCAACGGTAGTTCTTGCATAGTTTGGAGCTGTGCTTTGGGTCATTGTCCTGTTAGGAGGAAATTGGCTCCAACTAAGTTCCGTCCACAGGGTATGGCATGGCATTGCAAAATGGACTGATAGCCTCCCCTCTTCAAGATTCCGATTACCCTGTACAAATCCCCCACTTTACCACCACCAAAGCACCCCCAGACCATCACATTGCCTCCACCATGCTTGACAGATGGCGTCAAGCACTCCTCCAGTATCTTTTCCTGTGTCTCACAAATGTTCTTCTTTGTGATCCAAACACTTAGATTTGTCTGTCCATAACACTTTTTTCCAATCTGCCTCTGTCCAGTGTGTGTTCGTGTTCTTTTGCCCATCTAATTATTTTATTTTTATTGGCCAGTCTGAGATATGGCTTTTTCTTTACAACTCTGCCTAGAAGGCCAGCATATCGGAGTCGCCTCTTCACTCTTGACGTTGAGACTGGTGTTTGAGGGTACCATTTAATGACGTTGACTGTTTCTCAAACTAGACCCTCTAATGTACTTGTCCTCTTGCTCAGTTGTGCACCGGGGCCTCCCACTCTTTCTATTCTGGTTAGAGCCTGTTTGCACTGTTCTGTGAAGGAAGTAGTACACAGCATTGTAAGAGATCTTCAGTTTCTTGGAAACTTCTCGCATGGAATAGCCTTCACTTCTCAGAACAAGAATGGACTGACGAGTTTCAGAAGAAAGTTCTTTGTTTCTGGCCATTTAGAGCCTGTAATCGAACCCACAAATGCTGATGCTCCAGATACTCAACTAATCCAAAGAAGGCCAGTTGTATTGCTTCCTTAATCAGCACAACAGTTTTCAGCTGTGCTAATATAATTGCAAAAGGGTTTTCTAATGATCAATTAGCCTTTTAAAATTATAAACTTGGATTAGCTAACAACGTGCCATTGGAACACAGGAGTGATGGTTGCTGATAATGGGCCTCTGTACTTCTATGTAGATATTCCATTAAAAAATCTGCCGTTTCCAGCTCCAATAGTCATTTACAACATTAACAATGTCTACACTGTATTTCTGATCAATTTGATGTTATTTTAATGGACAAAAAAAAGCTTTTCTTTCAAAAACAAGGACATTTCTAAGTGACCCCAAACTTTTGAATGGTAGTGCATATATATTTTCCTGAAGGGAGGGCCATCCATTTTCATTTAAAATTGGTCTGATTTTCTCCATGTTACCCTTATTATAAATACGTTCACTTCCTTAGATATGTGCTGTCAGTGCTGAGAGTATGGTAGATCCACGAGAATCTACTAATAGTTAGGTCTAGCTTAGTTTGGTCCAGCTGCTCTGGACTCAATCTGGTAACAGGAAATGAACTCAGACTGCTTTCAGACTTGGATGAAACTGAATGAAGTGCAGACACTGATTCTGACCCAGCTTGCTCTCAGCATTGCTGCTGTGGTTTATTAGATCTATATTCCAAAATGTTTCCACAACAACAAAAGGAAACACTTGGGCGACATTGATATTACCGATATTCTGCCTGATACTGCTTCATGTAACTCTTCAGCTGGATCTCTATTATTATGCAGTGAGGTGTTTTGGAGATTTGACATTTTTGGCTCAAAACTGTACCAAACGTCAGGAGGGATTGGAGCTTTGCTCACTTAGGTACATCAGAGGGGAAATGAGGTATGGATGAACATGGGTCAGGAGTCCCCCATAGTGCTGTTCCTACTGTTCACTAGGCTGTCCCCAGAACATCACTCATTAAAGTCAGCAGACCTGAATCTAAATACATGCCAACAGAACACACCTTGTTCTCCACAGTCAAGCAGCTGAGGCAGCAGGGAAATGCGCTTCAAGTCACATGTTAGCACCATTACAAGCCACAACTAACTTGAAGGCCAGTTTGTTCAAAACTGTTTTCAGAATGATGTTATCCTCATAAAGGTTGTGTAGCATTACTGTCTAACGTTATTTGAGTATTTAAACATAATTATTTAAGGTTCTGTAAAACGGAGCTGGACATGAATATGTTGTTCAGGATTTTAGGATAACTGAATAGCAGGGGTCACTGACTTGCCTGACTGGAGGTGCAACTAGTAAACTGGAGGTAGTGTTTTATTTCACTCCTGACAAACAGGCTGCATTTAGATAGGCAGCCCAATTATGGTTTTGTTTTCTATAATTGGTATCAGATCAACTCTGAAAAAAGATCTGATGTGAAAAGATCTGATTGGTCCAAAGAACCAATTTGTAAACAACCTAAGACAGCACAGTCCACTAAAATTATCTAAGTAAAGACATGTAACATTTATCATGCTTACTAATTGTACCTACATGTCATACTATTGTTTATTTTCATGCAAGGGACTGTTTTTAGGGGGAGGGAAAGTATGTAAAATATTCTGCCAGTATCCAAATAGGTAATTAACCACATCATTTTTAGATGTGAGATGAAGTCTCCTGATAACTGACCACCAAACTGGAAGCTGTAGTATTTATCAGGACCACTCCTGTTGAAAAACACTCTCCAGCATTACCAGGCCTTCCCCATGAGGTCCCATGTCATCAGGTATTCCAGAGGGAATTCCCTTTAATATTTATTTGGTGCAGCTGCCTTTTCCTCTCCTCATTCAGTCATTATACAATGGGTGGGTCTAATCCTGGACACTGATTGGTTAAAACCGCATTCCAGCTGGTGTCTATTCCACAAGTTACCACCGGCTAAAGCTATGACTTTGAAATGTCTATTTACTCCGTTCCATCTCACTGAGCGAACTACTGTCTCATCAGCCTAGCCAGACAATTTATAAACTTGATCTCCAATGTTAAAGCATCTAGACATTTTCTCCCATTTCTTTTAGATGAGCAAGTGGTTTTCAATGTCTCTGACATTTGCAACATTGTTTCAATATTGAAATTCGATCTCCAGCTGTCCCATAGTAGAGAACGTGTAGAGGTCGGAAGTCGGGATAAGACAGACAGGCATGCAGGCAGCTTTTCTAAGCCACTCGAAATCATGAATCAGCATAATTTTAAGAACACATACAAAGAAATGTGAATAGAAAACAGGTACAATTAAATGCAGCTAGTTTGCAGTCTTTCCAGCTTAAGTTTGAAGGGATTGTGTTAGCTGTGTTGTTGGCTAGCTCCCTGAACAACAGTGTCCTGACATGTTCTATGCCAGGTGAAATCTCCAGTGGTGGAAAAGTACCCAATTGTGATACTTGAGTAAAAGTATAGATACCTTAAAGTTACTCAAGTAAAAGTCACCCAGTAAAATACTACTTGAGTGAAAGTCAAAAAGTTTATTTAAACATACTTAAGTATCAAAAGTAAATGTAATTGCTAAAATAGACCTAAGTATTAAAAGTAGAAGTAAAAGTATAAATAATTTCAAAATCCTTATAAAATAAGCAAAGCAGAAGGCACCATTTTCTTGTTTTAAAAATTTACAGATAGCCAGGGTCACTCCAACAGTCAGACAAATATTTACAAAAACAAGATCCCACAAAAGTGGAAAAAAAGGGCTGCCTAAGTATGATTCCCAATCAGACAACGATAGACAGCTGCCTCTGATTGGGAACCATACTTGCCCACCCCAAATCACACCCTGACCTAACCAAATAGAGAAAGAAAATGGCTCTCTAAGGTCAGGGTGTGACAATTTCACCATTTTCCTGTCCTGCTAAGCATTCATAATGAAACAAGTACTTTGGATTGTCGGGGCATGTTACGAATCCCTTTTGGCCCAACAGTCTAGGGGGGGGGGGGGGGATGGTATTGAGACCCGTAACATAACTCATGTAAATTCTAATAGTGACAGAGTAAAAGTGTGAACGAAATGACCACGACAACTGAAATCTACCGTCAAACTCAGGGTTTATTAATAAACACACGGTAATGGGGGGAGCAGGAAAAGGGGCTGAGCTGGACCCAAGGAAAGAAACAATAAGTATTCAAAAAAAAACCTAAGCTAGACTAGCATACTTTAACAACAGCTAACTAACTAACCAAAAATACAGTGGGTGGTCCGCCCAGTTCTAACTAGTGTATTTAACAAAGTCTACCTACGGGTAGTGTATGCCCATGGGCGACTTGTCTTGGTTTCCCCTTTTCCCACCAGCAATCAAACACAAACACCATAACCAAAACAATACTCACAGGTGATGACAAAGTGCTATGGAGGTGCTCAAACAAAAGATAGGTTAATACACAAAGAGAGAGTGAAACACAGAGATCTACAAACATGGCATTTACAAAGAGATTGAGCTCTGGAGCAAACAACTGAAGGGGTTTTTAAACGGTGATAGGGTAGGAAACAGGAGGTGTGTCTTCTGATTGATGATTGGATTGGTGACTGATTGGGGAGTGATGATTTTCACCTGTGAGGGGAGAAGGAGAGAAAAGAACACAGGATACACACACACACACACAGGATACACACACAGGATAATGGTATCCGTAACAGGGCAAATTTTATGGATTAAGAAGTACAATATTTTCTTTGGGAATTTAGTTAAGTAAAAGTGAAAGTTGTAAAAAAAATTAATAGTAAAGTACAGATACCACAAAAAATTACTTAAGTAGTACTTTAAAGTATTTTTACTTAAGTTATTTTGTGCATCATCAGCTAATTCTTATGAATATATACAAATAAATGTCACTAGAAAACAGCTTAAACAAATGCAAATGCAGATAGTTTGCTGTTATTCTGGCTGCACTGTTTGACGTGACTGTAAGTTAGCCATAGTTGGCTAGCTAGCAAGCAAGGGATAAGAACGTTGCCAGCCAGTATGGCAGTAGAACATTTAGAACGAACGACTGGGTCGCGTCCATAGATACAGAACAAAAATACATAACGACTGGGTCGCGTCGTCTCTGGGAACCGATTGAACGAACGACCAGTCGGCTTGGGTAAAAACCCTAGATTTGTAGATCTTGTGGATGAAATAGTATGACTAAATTAATCAAAATAATGTTTTTAATGAAAATATGTCAATCATTATTTGAATAGGATGGTAAACCCGTTGTATAAAAGTGATAATTCCCTCGAAGCCTGTGTTTGGAGGATATATTGGCACAGTTTGCCAGCTCTCGACATCGTCTCAGGCCTACAGTAACAACACCCATGTCAATATATCCTCCAATCACCGGCTTCTCTGGTATTATCAATTCATTATCTGTTTAGGTGAGGCAGTCCAGAGATATGGAACTTCTTTATTTTTTGTTGCTATTATGTTCTGAAACGATGACCTTGGTTCTTGACATGGAGCACCTGTTAAAATCTTTACATGACCTTGTTTTCTTGGATTCCTTCCCAGTGACATACAGAAGTCAGTCTTGTAAAATACATGTCTGGAAACCATAAGATATGGCTTTAGAAATCTGAGGCATACCAATGTAACCTTGAACTTTAAATGGCATGGCTATTAGGTTTGGGACACATAGTGTAATAAATGTAGAGGACAGCTGTACTCGGTTAGATGAGCTTGTTCCTCTGTAATCCTGGAGAAATACATCACAAAGTGCATCAGGGTGACTATTCTCCATATATTTGGCCAAGGTTTCTGTCAAGCTGAATGGCATTTAAAATCTGCTGCAGTTGAACAACAGCAGTGTAACTTGTATAAATGTCAGGAAATATAAGAAACACACCCAGCCAGCAAGGCACAGGGTTAATATTTAGACCGGGGACACCAGGTGGCTAGATCCCCTAAACTTGAAGTTTGCAGCTTCAATACTTGTGGGGATGAATCGATAAATAATCTGGGAATCAGCTGGAATTTATGAGTAAGTAAAGTGGAGAATCGGTCATACAGGCCTATGTTCCTATAGTCACTCACACTTTAAACTTCAGACTCATAAAGTCTAAATAAAATCCCATTCCTCTGAATTCTCACACATTCCACATTTAGTGGTTTCATTCTGAGGCTTTTAACAGTCAGGGTGATTCTGACAGAATCCTGAGCCAGACCCACTGATCATAAAACTGAACTCAACTTCTATCCAATGGGAACACACCATGGCCTAGTTTAAAGGAATAATCCACAAAAAACAATATTTTGATATTTTTTTCATTAGTCCACTGTTGATACAGTCCCAAAATGTTGTGCATGTCAGCAATCACATTTTCAAGATATGGGACATTCAAAAAGCTAATAGTCACTTCCCACATCAAAACAGCAAAACGCATCTTCATGATGATGTGGCAACTGACAATTTGCTTTTTGAAAGTCCTTTATCTTTAAAACGTGATTACTGACATGCAAAACATTTTGAGACTCTATCAACAGTCTAATTAAATAAATATCAAACAATAGTTTTTTTGTGGATTTTTCCTTTAACAATCACATCCTGCATTGCATACTGTGCTTTCCCCTGCGTCACTGAGAAAGAGGTAGCAAAAGAGTCCAAAGTGGGATTACTCATATGATCAATGTGAAATGACCTGATAACAAAATACAAACAAAACAACAACAGCATGTATAAATCTAAATGTTACGTGAACGCATAGGCTTCAACCATGCGTTGGCGTATAAACAGTGAGATCATTGACCCCCTGCCCTCTTCTTCAAACAGCAGACCATGACTCACTTAGAGATGTGACCTGCGGTTGAGTCAGTCTCACCCCAGAACAGTTCATCTTCCCAGCTGTCTCTACAGCTCCAAAACACCAGACCTCCTCAGGCACACCGCCAGATGCACACAAATAGAACCATCCATTTATTCATGAAAGGAAACATCACAAAGTTAAAAAGTAAATGAGAGGATGGAAAATAATAAAGTGTTAGTGTGACATGGAAAGGTCCCCAGTCTTGGTGAGCAAACAGGAAGAGTACTGTATACAAGAGACAGAAGTTACAGATGGCCTGTTCTGCAGATCAGAACAGGTGAGACACAGATCAATAATTCTCCCAGACACTATAATTCTCTGTATGATACTGTAGTTGTAAATGACTGATGATGAGCTGTTTATCTGACTGTTCACTTTAGCTCTGGGGCCTGTGTGTGAGTGGAGTGGAAAAGTCCGTAGTGTGAGTGTACTTTAAGTCAACTAAAGTAATCCAGAAATAAATATTATTTCCTGATAAAAATTCCCCCAACGACTTAACCCATCTACATGTTATACTCCAACCAGAGGGAGTAGGCATGTTCTGATACAAAAATTCAATTGAAAAATAAACCTATATTATATATTTCTCCTTTGGTTTGAGAGCTGTCAGCCAATGTAGGGTACAAACAGTGAGTAGCAGTTGATATCAGCCCAGGGATGACAAGGTCGCTAGGGGTTACCATGGGACCATCCACCATTGCCAGGGAGACAGGGACACGCTTTGGCCGTGTGCTGCAGCAGACCCATGTTTATCCTGCAGGGGCTGAGCGATAAGCATACTACACTATGGGGGTATGGGTGTGAGTGTGTGTGTGTGTGTGTGTGTGTGTGTGTGTGTGTGTGTGTGTGTGTGTGTGTGTGTGTGTGTGTGTGTGTGTGTGTGTGTGTGTGTGTGTGTGTGTGTGTGTGTGTGTGTGAGTGTGTGTGTGTACAGTGGTGGAAAAAAGTACCCAATTGTCATACTTGAATAAAAGTAAAGATTCCTTAATGCCAAATGACTCAAGTAAAATTGAAAGCCCACCAGTAAAATACTACTTGAGTAAAAATCTCAAAGTATTTGGTTTGAAATATACTTAAGTATCAGAAGTAAATGTAATTTCAAAAATGTACTAAAGTATCAAAAGTAAAAGTGAAAGTATAAATAATTTCAAATTCCTTATATTAAGCAAACCAGTCGGCACAATTGTTTGTGTTTTTTTAAATGTACGCATAGCCAGGGGCACACTCCAACACAGACATCATTCAGAAACAAAGCATTTGTGTTTAGTGAGTTGCCAGATCAGTGGCAGTAGGGATGACCAGGGATGTTCTCTTGATAATTGTGTGAATTGGACCATTTCTGTCCTGCTAAGCATTCAAAACTTTCGGGTGTCAGGGTAAATGTATGGAGTAAAAAGTACATCATGTTCTGTAGGAATGTAGTTTAGTAAAAGTAAAAATAGTAGAAAATCTAAATAGTAAAGTAAAGTACAGGTACCCCCAAAAAACAACTTAAGTTGTACTTTAAAGTATTTTTACATAAGTACTTTACACAACTGTGTGTGTGTGTGTGTGTGTGTGTGTGTGTGTGTGTGTGTGTGTGTGTGTGTGTGTGTGTGTGTGTGTGTGTGTGTGTGTGTGCGTGTGTGTGTGTGTGTGTGTGTGGTCTCAGTAGGGAGCTCACATCAGGCACTCACCGTACAGCTGAATCACAGAGACGTCAGCCTCATCTCTATTCCTTCACTTTCATTGGTGTAAAATGATGTCTTCTCTCTTTCTGAAATGTATCTTATCTACTTTTCGATGTAGATGACCCTGAAGGCATACCTACTGTACGCTACAGTACTGCATGGCATGACTTTGCAGTTGGAATAAGGTCACTGCTGTTTTCAGGCTTTGTTCCATTTACAGTACATGCAGCTAGGTTAAACAAAGCATTTCAACAGTAACTGGGAGCTTGTACTTAAGAACACTGGAAAGCCAGTTAATCCATCTGCAGTTGGCCACACTGAACTGATCACAGTAATACGGATAAAAACGATGCAATGTCACAAAGTCGGTTTTCTTATTATTGTTTATCTTCCCATGGCCTGTCTATGGCTTACTGCTTAATACCATAAGATGATACAGTACATCCCTCATCTAAAAGAGGGATAAAACCAGAAAGGAACATCAAGGAGATGGACTTCAGCCCTGGGCTTCAGCAGGACTTCAGAACTTCATGTCACAGTTACCAGGATGCAGTAATGATTGAAACAACATAGAGTACATTACCTCAAATGGCCTGCCTCGATGAAAGAAACAGCTGCAGCATGATCCTTGCCATAGAGAAAATGCATACCAAAATCTTAAGGGATTCCTTTCGGCAGTTCTGCAACTTATATGTTTTAGGATGAAATAGAGAGGCCTTACATAAGTAAAGCACCTTTGGCAGTGATTACAGCCTGAAGTCTTCTTGGGTATGACGCTGCAAGCTTGGCACACCTGTATTTGGGGAGTTATCCCCATCCTTCTCTGCAGATCCTCTCAAGCACTGTCAGGTTGGATGGGGAGCGTTGCTACACAGCTCATTTTCAGGTCTCTCCAGAGATGTTCGATAGGGTTCAAGTCCGGGTTCTGGTTGGGCCACTCAAGGACATTTATTTTATTTGTATTTTATTTATTTCACCTTTATTTAACCAGGTAGGCAAGTTGAGAACAAGTTCTCATTTACAATTACGACCTGGCCAAGATAAAGCAAAGCAGTTCGACACATACAACAACACAGAGTTACACATGGAGTAAAACAAACATACAGTCAATAATACAGTAAAACAGTATACGATGTGAGCAAATGAGGTGAGATAAGGGAGGTAAAGGCAAAAAAAGGCCCTGGTGGCAAAGTAAATACAATACAGCAAGTAAAACACTGGAATGGTAGATTTGCAGTGGAAGAATGTGCAAAGGAGCAAAATAAATAAATAAAATAAAATAAATACAGTAGGCAAAGAGGTAGTTGTTTGGGCTAAATTATAGGTGGGCTATGTACAGGTGCAGTAATCTGTGAGCTGCTCTGACAGCTGGTGCTTAAAGCTAGTGAGGGAGATAAGTGTTTCCAGTTTCAGAGATTTTTTGTAGTTCGTTCCAGTCATTGGCAGCAGAGAACTGGAAGGAGAGGCGGCCAAAGAAATAATTGTTTTTGGGGGTGACCAGAGAGATATACCTGCTGGAGTGCGTACTACAGGTGTGTGATGCTATGGTGACCAGCGAGCAGAGATAAGGGGGGACTTTACCGAGCAGGGTCTTGTAGATGACATGGAGCCAGTGGGTTTGGCGACGAGTATGAAGCGAGGGCCAGCCAACGAGAGCATACAGGTCGCAATGGTGGGTAGTATATGGGGCTTTGGTGACAAAACGGATGGCACTGTGATAGACTGCATCCAATAGGTTGAGTAGGGTTTTGGAGGCTATTTTGTAAATGACATCGCCAAAGTCGAGGATTGGTAGGATGGTCAGTTTTACAAAAGTATGTTTGGCAGCATGAGTGAAGGATGCTTTGTTGCGAAACAGGAAGCCAATTCTAGATTTAACTTTGGATTGGAGATCTTTTTTTTATGTGGGTCTGGAAGGAGAGTTTACAGTCTAACCAGACACCTAGGTATTTGTAGTTGTCCACGTATTCTAAATCAGAGCCGTCCAGAGTAGTGATGTTGGACAGGCGGGCAGGTGCAGGCAGCGATCGCTTGAAGAGCATGCATTTAGTTTTACATTGAGACTTGTCCCGAAGCCACTACTGCGTTGTCTTGGCTGTGTGCGTAGGGTTGTTGTCCTGTTGGAAGTTGAACCTTCGCCCCCAGTTTGAGGTCCTGAGCACTCTGGATCAGGTTTATCATCAAGGATCTCTCTGTGCTTTGCTCCACCCATCTTTGCCTCGATCCTGACAAGTATCCCATTCCCTGCTGCTTATAAACATTCCCACAGCATGATGTTGCCACCACCATGCTTCACCGTAGGGATGGTTCCAGGTTTTATCCAGACGTGACGCTGGCATTCAGACCAAGGACTTCAATCTTGATTTCATCAGAGCAAAGAATCTGGTTTCGAATGGTCTGAGAGACCTTTGCCTTTTGACAAACTCCAAGCCGGCTGTCATGTGCCTTTTACTGAGGAGTGGCTTCCGTCTGGCCACTCTACCATAAAGGCCTGATTGGTGGATTGCTGAATAGATGGTTGTCCTTCTGGAAGGTTCTCCCATCTCCACAGAGGAACTCTGGAGCTCTGTCGGAGTGACCATCTCCCGAACCAAGGCCTTTCTCCCCCAATTGCTCAGTTTGGCTGGGTGGCCAGCTCTAGGAAGAGTCTTGGTGGTTCCAAACTTCTTCATTTTAAGAATCATGGAGATCGCTGTGTTTTGGGGGACCTTCAATGCTTCAGAAATATTTTCGTACTTTGCACTGTCAACTGTGGGACCTTATATAGACAGGTGTGTGCCTATCCAAATCATGTCCAATTAATTTACCACAGGTGGACTCCAATTAAGTTCTAGAAACACCTCAAGGATGATCAATGGAAACAGGACGCACCTGAGCTCAAAAAGTCTCATAGCAAAGGGTCTGAATACTCATTCAAATAAGGTATTTCTGTCTTAAAATGTCTAAAAACCAGTTTTTACTTTGTCATTATGGGGTATTGTGTGTAGATTAATTAGTTTTTTTTTTATTGAATCCATTTTTGAATAAGGCTGTAACTTAACGAAATGTGGAAAAAGGGAAGGGATCTGAATACTTTCCGAATGCACTGTATGTATCCCTGAAGAAGTCCATTAACAGTGGGGAGTCTCTCATGACTCTCCATTAACAAAGGGGAGACTCTCATGAACACGGTAGTGTCACAGGACTCGTCTGAAGTCACCAATGCTGATGTGCCAACTTCTGTCTGTAGCGTTCGAACCGTATGAGCTACAAACGAATATGACCCCACTGTGGAAAGGGGAGACTCTCACGGACACGATGGTCTTCTCCGTCATGCTTGTCTGAAGGTAACCCATACAAATGAATGGAAGTATGGAGGTAGCTTTGAGCCAGCATGTGTAAAAAAAGTTCAATAAGTGTCCAAAGAAATATATATATATTTCCTGAGCTTTCTTATATATCCTAGATATAGGTCTTTTTTGCCATTGAATGTGTTATTCAATGTGTTACAATGGGCTATATTATTAAATGACAAATTAAATATTTTTTTTAAAACCTAAAGGGGTCCTAAAATTCCAAATCAAAGAGCTAAATGATCCATGGTATTACCATCTAAAAACAATTCCATATGTGAGCTTTGTCAGTGTTGTCTCTCATTAGTACTAGAAACAGAATATTCTAGATATTATTTCTGGTGTCTAATTTGGCTGCACCTTGTCTTAGTTGATGTGCGGTCCACTCTCCATCTTGAGTCTAGACCTTCTTCCATTTTCTCCAATATTCAGTAAGACGTTTTGTTTTATCGCAGTCCTAAATACTGTTTTCGTCAACAATATTTAGGAATGTATTTCTGGCAAGTTTTTGTTAAAGCCATCCAAAAATCTCAGAAGTCATCGGCTTTCAACCTCTGTATGACTGTAAATACCACAGCTTTTGTTTGAAGTCTTGTGTTCCTAAAACTTGTAACATTTGTTCCTGATATCATAAAAGTCCATATACATAATATGATGTAAACTAGCTGTACACTAAACCTTTTTTCTCCAACTCTTCTAATTATGTGTCAAGCGTGCACATAGGAAAGCAAATGCACATGATGAGATAGGGTAAAGGCTAAATGTTGAAAGGTGCAAGGCTGGTCGTTAAAACTATACTTCAGGATTTTGTCAATGAAGCCCATTATCTACTTCCCCAGAGACAGATGAACTTATGAATACCATTTTTATGTCTCTGCATGCAGTCCGAAGGGGGTTACTAACTAGCGTTAGCGCAAAGTCTATCATAACTACTAGCATGCTAGTAGATGCAGTTACCATAGACTTACGGTTATTGTGCTAATGCCAGTTAGCATTGGCTCACAAAGCTACTTCCAACTTCCTTTATACTGGATGCAGAGACACAAAAATTCAATTAGCTGCCCTCCCTATCCACAGACAGCCATTGTAAAGAGAGGCCTATACAAAGAAGAAGAGGTCTGCACTGCAGGGAGCCAGGCTCTGTGAGTTGTCACAGCCAATCAAAGACTCCCTTGCTAAATGTAACCGCATCTATTTAAGGATGGAAAAGAGTGTCTCATACAGAACATTGTGCAAAGCAATTATGGTTCACATTAAATTGGAGTGTTTGTGGTGTAAAGTGAAGTAATAGAAATCTGAACACAAAATGGTAATGGATCAGTAGATGATTTTATGTGGCTCTTTGTTTCAGGCTACATAGATCTTGCAGCATGTAGCCTAATAGATAAGAGCATTGGGCCATTAACCAAAAGGTTGCTGGTTTGAATCCCTGAGCCGACAAGGTGAAAAGTCTGTGACCTAAAGCAAGGCACTTGCAAGAGCATCTGCTAAATTACTAAATTGTAAACTGTCTTGCTGTTACTCTAAATCAGGGTTCCCCAACTGGCGGGCCACGGGTGATTTAATTTTAAAAAAATTGGTGGACATAAAATACAAAAAACACCAGGAAATCAGCTACTAGTGATTTTCATTTTGTTCCCAAGTATTCCCACGCATTATAGAGAGACGTGATCGTATACAAATGTAAGCACGTTTTGAAATTGTTATGTTTTAGTCAAATATAATATCTGTTCGGGCTTCCTGCGGATAATTTGAGGTCTACAAATTATTTGTAATTATGTTCTGGCCCCCGGACCAGCCGCTCAAGAAAAAATTGTCCTGCGGCTAAGGCTAGTTGATGATCCCAGCTCTAAATGCATCAGGCCCTTTATCTTAAGTAAATGTGATTTTTAATTATACATATTTTGTATATATTTTCAAAAAAATCTAAAAAACTGTTTTTGCTTGGTCATTATGTGGTATTGTGTGTAGATTGAGGGGGGGAAACAATTGTATCAATTTTAGGATACGACTGTAACGTGGAAAAAGTCAAGGAGTCTGAATACTTTTCGAATGCATTGTATGTTAGGAGGTCCATGTGATTTTCAGAGGTAGGCCACATTTGGTTTACACCTGCTTGTCCTCACAATGGCGCCTATGCTAATGGCATCTTATCAGTGGACAGACCTGAGCTGAGCTGAGCTGAGATGAGCTGAGCTGGAACAACTCATTTGTCTGCAGCTTCCTCTTCCGTTCTTTCCCAGATGAAATCCTGCTCTGACGGATGCCGTTAATAACCAAACAGCTTTCTCAACACACTCATTCACTAACAAAGAAGCCCATCTGTGAAACATTTCCAGTAAGAACCCACTCTTCCTTGATTCATCCCATGTGTGCATATTTGGTTTATAATGCATTGATTGGTCACTATTTCAATATGAGTAACATGTTCCTCTGACATTTTTATTGGATTTTCTTCTTACACCTGTTGTAGATTAGAGATGGAAATAGAAGTGATCGACAGTGTAACACTGCCGTGATTCTGGAGGAAGACCTGGGAGTCACTCTATTGCGGAACACCTGCTCTCCATCTCCAGAGATGGGTTCATACACCATCAAACTGCATTGTCAGGGGCAGGTGCTATTCTAATGAGCAGGAAGAGGAGAGGTAAAGAGACTGACTGACACATTCTGGAGACAGATCTCCATCGGGACATGTATGTTCATGTTTTAATAAAAGTTACTTTGATCAAAGCTTGCTCCAAGAGATTAGCTTGTAAAATATTAGTGATATAAAATACCATTTGTCTTGGTTCCTTTGTCTTCTTCTCTTCCCCAGGCCCTTTGTTTCCGCACAGACAGTTGTATATTCTCAGTATAAGGAAAGATGCCTGAGATTTTTCCATTGACATTCGGAGGAAAGAGAAGGGTCATTCTTGGAAGTGACATTCATTAAAGTGATCAATAATGATGAACACACAGTCAGTATTGTAAAACACTTGCTCTAGCTCAGTGAGGGATGGCACTTGGAATTTTATGAGGATGCTTAGTTTGGTAGATGGATCTCATGCAGTCTTCAAGTGAGTGAGAAGAAACCCTCTTAAATGAGTTGGTTTCTGTTAGCTGCAATCCAATGGGCACAGATGTCATTTCAACTTGTAGTTTTGATTTACACTTGGTTGAGTTGTCAACTAAAGTAAATTCAATGTGAAATCAACAAAACATTTCACTATATCATTTGATTTAGGTTAAAACTTGGGTGAAAGAAAGACGAAATTCCCTTACATTGATGACTTTTTGCAAATCTAATCAGTTTTCCCATGTTGATTCAACATCATCTCATTGAATTTTGGAAACAAAGTTGATTCAACCAGTTTTTGCCCAGTGGGAAGCTTTCCAGTCAAAGCCTAACTGTTACTTTCTCTTAATGGCTTTGCGATATTGTCATTTATTTTCATTACCTTTGAATCCACAATATGCATTTCCTTTTATATACGAAACATTTTCCAGGGATTTTTCCAGCTAAGTAAAGCTAAAGCCAAGAAGAACACCAGAGCACTCTCTTTACCTTTTCCAAATAGCTTTTCCTGTCCTATCTTAAAATGCAAACTATTTAATTCATTGATACAGGCCTACTGCACTTTCACAGTTAAGCAGCAAATCAGTATAATCCCAATATAGGCAGGGTCTATTAGGTTTCTTGTTGGCTGTTAAAATAATAACTTCAGTGTTATAAGAGATTGACGTGAAAGCAAAATACCTACTCTAAATTGAGCAAGGTGGTAAGCTATGGCATTAAACATAACTTATCAGGTTACAGTCAAGTTATAACCTGGCCATTTCATTGTTGTCAGTATCACATTAACTCGGGCTCGCAAACAATGTTTTTCGTGTTTAAACAATAGAGGGTTATAAATGTAAATCTAGTTTTTTACTATTTGGTGGATGAGAGGTTAGGGCAGGCCTGATGGACGGGAGGCTTCTAGCCTATACTAGGGCTCATGTATACCCATACCCTCTTAGAAAAAAGCTAAGGGTTTCAAAACGGTTCTTCGGCTGTTCCCATAGGATAACTATTTTTGGTTCCAGGTAGAACCCTTCTGGGTTCCATGTAGAAATCGAATCAATCAAAATTGTATTGGTGGCATACACATATTTATCAGATGTTATAGCGGGTGTAGCGAAATGCTTGTGTTCCTAGCTCCGATAGTGCAGAAATGCACAACAATACTCACAAATCTAAAAAGTAAAAGAATGGAATTAAGAATTATAGAAATATTAGGATGAGTAATGTTGGAGTCCAGAGTATAAATACAGTACCAGTCAAAAGTTTGGACACACCTACTCATTCAAGTTTTTTAATTAAAAAATATATTTTCTACATTGTAGAATAATAGTGAAGACATCAAAACTATGAAATAACACATATGGATTCATGTAGTAACCAAAACATGTAAATATATTTTATATTTGAGATTCTTCAAAGTAGCCACCCTTTGTCTTGATGACAGCTTTGCACACTCTTGGCATTCTCTCAACCAGCTCCATGAGGTAGTCACCTGGAATGCATTTCAACTAACAGGTGTGCCTTGTTAAAAATTAATTTGTGGATTTTCTTTCCTTAATGCATTTGAGCCAATCAGTTGTGTCATGACAAGGTATTGCAGGGTTGGTATACCTAAGATAGCCCTATTTGGTAAATGTCCATATTATGGCAATAACAGATCAAATAAGCAGAGAAACAACAGTCCATCATTACTTTAAAGTCATGAAGGTCACTCAATCTGGAAAATTTCAAAAACTTTGAACATTTCTTCAAGTGCAGTCACAAAAACCATCAAGCGCTATGATGAAACTGGCTCTCATGAGGACCGCCACAGGAAAATAAGACCCAGAGTTAACAAGTTTCATTAGAGTTAACTGCACTTCAGAGATTGTAGCCCAAATAAATACATCATGTAACAGACACATCTCACATCTCAACAACTGTTCAGAGGAGACTGCGTGAAATCAGGCATCCATGGTCGAATTGCTGCAAAGAAACCACTACTGAAGGACAATAATAAAAATACACTTCATTTTTTAAATTTTATATCCAAAACATACAATATACTTGCTGTGAAGCCGCTCACCAGGCCAAAAAATGTGAACCCGAACCCTCCAAGATCCTTCCACAGTCCCCCCTCCCCAAAAAAGACAATTAATTCCATTCCCCACCCCCCATTGCACCAACAACCAAGAAAATGAACTAAAGAGAAAAAAAGAAAGACTGAATTAAAACAGTAAACAAACAATGCAATTTTTTATTTTTTTTAAATAGAAAAAAACAAAGGACATCAAGGACAACTAAAATCATAACAGCAATACCAACTGTATACGTTTGAGTGCATGTCTGGCACTATTACATGTGTGTGTGTCTGTGTATGTGTGTATTTGAATGAGAGTGTGTGTATATGCATGTGTACAAACACCTGCACGGCATCAGCCTCAGGCAAACCAGCATTAACTGTAAAAACACTGCCCCTCAATGTCATTCAAACTTACTTTTTATTATGTTTAGACTTGCTTGGGACAAGAAACATGAGCAATGGACATTGAACAGGTGGAAATCTGTCCTTTGGTCTGATAAGTCCAAAATTTGAGATTTTTGGTTCTAACCACCGTGTCTTTGTGAGACGCAGAGTAGGGACTATTTGACCAAGAAGGAGAGTGATGGAGTGCTGCATCAGATGACCTGGTCTCCACAATCACCCGACCTCAACCAAATTGAGATGGCTTGGGATGAGTTGGACCGCAGAGTGAATGAAAAGCAGCCAACAAGTGCTCAGCATATGTGAGAACTCCTTCAAGACTGTTGGGAAAGCATTCCAGGTGAAGCTGGTTGAGAGAACGCCAAGAGTGTGCAAACCTGTAATCAAGGCAAAGGGAGGCTACTTTGAAGAATCTCAAATATAAAATATATTTTGATTTCTTTAACCATTTTTTTGTTTGTTACTACATGTGTTATTTCATAGTTTTGATGTCTTCCTTACTATTCTACAATGTAGAAAATAGTAACAATAAAGAAAAACCCTTGACTGAGTAGGTGTGTCCAAACATTTTACTGGTAATGTATGTGATGGGATGTATAGACAACATGGACAGTATATGGATAGAATATGCAGTATATCTGTCGAATAGTATATGTACAGCAGAATTGTATTGTCCAGAGACTGAACATTAGGGAGTAATATACTCAGAAGCGATGGATGGATGGAACCCAAAAGGGTCCTACTTGGAACCAAAAAGTGTTTTTCAAAGGGTTCTCCTATGGGACAGCCAAATAACCCTTTTAGGTTCTAGATAGCACCTTTGTAGCAGTGAGAGGCAACATCTGAATCACATTTGTAATGGATGCAGCTCAAGGGAAAAGCCAGACATCCTGTACATTGTCAAACCCCACAGTTTAACTTAATGATTATATTATAACACCAACCAATAATAAAAAGCAGAGAAGTAACATATTTACATAACCTGGTAGCATTTAATAACGTCGTAGCTTGCTGTTTCAGTTGACCAACTAGCCTAGGCCTAGACATCTGAAGTCATCTTTGATCATGTATCACAAACCAAGTCTGAACAAGAACAAAGGCAACCGCTTACATTTAGTTATTATTTCAGTTTTTCTCGATTGCTAAGACACAATTCCTGGAACAACTCACCATTTTCTCAATTCTTCACACACAATTTTAAAAACTCACCCAACGGTACAAACATCTAACTTCTGTGTCCCACTTCAAACTTTGCACTCAGACAACACGCAAGCTGTCAAAAACACAGACTACATGATTGTTTGTTATACACTGGATGGATTAATTCAAAACACTGCTACCAGAATGTTTAGAATAGGTTTTCAGATAAATAATTTAGCACTTTGTAAAATCACAGCACTAATTATCCAGATAACCCTTTCAGGAACACCCTGCAGAGAGAAATTCAAAACAGTACTGTAATAAATACCTCTTTCATTAGTGGATAAGGGAATACTACTGTAAATGCTGTTTTGGTCAAAAACCTGACCTTTGAAATGTCACACTGACAAAATATGTAAGGAAGAGTTCATGCACAGTAAAATACCAAATTTCCAAAAGCTTTGTTTCCAATTGCAGAAAATGTACAGGGTACTCAGCATCAGCATCAGCGTTCTCATCATCTTGTCTCAGTTCTGGGTCATTCCATAATATCTCATCAACGTCATACATTATGTTTGCTCTTGCCAGGCAGCATGGGAAAAATGCCCTTGTGTGACTTGGAAAACCCTGGATAGACTCCACAGACACATCACCACAGGCGTCCACCATTGCCTCCAGGAGGTTTTGCTGTGCGTAGGGGTTGCGGTCATACACTCCACTGCCATGCTGAGAAAAAATCCTCAATCGGATTCAGAAATGGGGAATATGCTGGCAAAAAATGAACGGTGAACCTGGGGTGGGGTCATTGAACCAGGTGCGAACCAGAGCAGCCCGATGGAAATTCACTGTATCCCAAATGACAACATATTGGGCTTGCTCTGGTTGCCCTGGCTCCCCTTCCTGTTGAAGAATGTTATCGTGCAGCTGATCTAGAAATCGAAGGAGTTGTGTCGTGTTGTATGGACCCACTTTGACATGGCGGTGGAGGACGCCACGATTTCTGATGGCTGCACATAGGGTGACGCTGCCTCTCCTCTGGCCAGGAATTTGTATGATGGCACGGTGACCAATGATGTTGCGCCCCCTTTTGCGCCTTTTGGTTAGAAGGAGAAGATGTCGTCCTGTGGGTCAGCCAAGGCATCCAGCTCAAAGATTCTCTACAGAAGTAAAAAATGTAAAATTTAAATTAAAACACACATTTTACTGTACTACAAATACAGTACTATAGTGTACTACTGTACTGGAATTAAATATTGTATACTGCATATACTGTAACACATTACTATACAGTACTGAATTGATATGCTGGAGAGATGGGCCATATTCTACATACTGTAAAAATTCTGTACAGTATAGCAATTACCTGCACATATTGGAATCCTTGCTCCTTAACTCTGTTTGAATTCCTTTCAAAAGGCACACGGTACAGCTGCTTTGTCCTTGTGTGGTTCTTCTGAACGATCTGGTCAATGGTGGAAATACTGATGCTGTCAATTCCTTGGAAGACTACCAGGTCTTCAACTGTTTGGGTTTGAATTTCCCTCAAACGGATGGCATTACTGGCAATCACCATATTCACCAGGACAGTCTCCTGCTCAGCTGTGAGAAGTCTCCGCCTACCTCCAATAGATGGCCGCCTCTCAATTCTGCAAAAATGAAATTTGTCCATTACTGACCTATGGTCATCCATTACTGTGGTAAAAACTACACAAAGAACAATGTGGAGATTCAGTCTATACGCACTACAACATTACATGTATCATAGTAACAACAAGGCAAATTATCTGTTTTCGCATGATGAACTAGGGTGGCACGGATTTCATCTGAGATTACTTGTCTTTGTTGTTATCGTCGTCGTCCTCTTCCTCTCTGTTGTCTTGCAACATCAGCATTGTTAGGATCCATTGTTCCAAAGCACGTGGACATGCCTCTACGCCCTATTTATTGATCCTGCAATTCTAATTTATGTGTTAATAATTTTGAGGCTTAGTGTTTGCACCTGGAGAAAGGCTTGCTCTTTGAGTTTGGGTTGTGATGACTTGAGTTAATTATATTGAGAGCATGTGTTTGCTGAATGAATATATAGTGCAATGAATGATTTATTTGGCCACTTTTGTGTAAGGTTTTGCAGAAAGAGTTTTGAGTGTTGAAACATGCGTGGAAACAAGTGAATAGTGTTTACGGTACTGGGAAATGTGTGTGTGTTTTTGGGAATGACGTAAGGGTATTGGTTTTTGTGCTACAGGAACCAGTTTTTGTGTTTAAGCAATCGAGAAAAACTGTAAGCCCTCACTGTTGGAAAAAAATGTTTTAATTGCTAATCACACTGGATCGGACAGCATTCAGAATAAACGCATAAACAACTAAATTGGAATCCTTAAACCTGATAGCAATACTATTTCTCTGAGAAAAAAAAAAAGATTAAATCTTTAAGCTAAATAAGAGAACAACAAAACCCATTTGACTACAGCCAGGTGAAGACTGTCACTGCCAATTATCTGCATGACTGCTTTCCTCAGAGCTTTGGCAAGCTTGTCTACACACTGACATATCATGAACACACTATGACTCTGTTCATATTGAGCACGATGTTCCCAATCACAACCAAGTCCAGTCATCTCCTTCAAACAACATCAACAAACCAAACACACAAACACAATAATGCAAACAACAAGAAAAAGTAACCCTGGGTAGAGAAAGTTGAGGAACTGAAGAAATAAAGAAACAGTTTCAATCATCCTCTTCACCCCTTCAGCCCAATCTGGAGCCCTCTACAGAACAGCCTGCTTCACAACAGAGAAAGCTTGCTCCTTCAGCTCTGGTCTTGGATCCACTTTCTCTCGTCCAATCAAAAGCTCAACCACTATTATCTCAAACCAATGCTTGGGTGCTTTTCTTCATATCTCTATAACCAGCTTCCTTCCTCCTACAGCGCTGGCTCACATACATGCCCAATTAGGCTCTGATTGCTGTGACATCACCACTCCTTGCTGTTACAACCAACAGCCAATAGTGGTGGTGGACTGAGAGGGTGAGAGAGGGCTGGGAAACTGTGTGTCTGTGTGTGTGTGCGCGTGTGTGTGCGTGTGTGAATGAGAGAGGGGTATGTGGTGTATGTGTAGTCAGAGCTTGTATCTCATGCTTGTGGATGTCTTTGTGCCAAGGGGAGGAGACAGGGGAGGGCTTGTGCTCAATTTGTCAGCTTACTGAAACGTTGTGCCAGAGCATTTTTCATCATGTAAATGCACTGAGAGAGAGAGGGAGAGAAAGGAGAGGGGAGGTAAGGAGGGCAGGAGAAAAAGACTGCGTCTGAGAGCTGTGAGGCAGAAGTGATGGACTCAGCACTCAGAAAGTGACATTCTTCTCCTACCGGGCTACAGAGAGCCCAGTGACCTCTCACTGTCTCCTGCTTTCTCACTGCCTGTGAGGAATCTACACATTACATCTAAAAACAAATGTGGATTTAATGTATTTAGTTTTTTCAAGTGGATTTTTTCATCTTTGCTCAATGCCTTCAGTACAAAGGACATCTTCCCGACAAGTGCAGCTCCTGATTCTATAATGAAGGTGTTTTAATAACAGGCTTCAAACCACAGTCCACTTTTAAGTGACAGGACGGATGCAGGTGACAAAGAACAAGTGATCTAGAGAGAGGACAGCCCCAAACAGCTTTCACACAGACCGGTGATGACTTTCTTCAAGGGGACACTTCAATCAGTGTTGCCAGAACGGCAAGGGAACTGAAGGAATAACAAGCTAGAGTTGACAATTATCTGGTAAGGATTCAGTGGCCTTTCACTTTCACTGCATCTTTTTCTGTATTGAATGTCTATATACAGTAATCTAGCATGGCTTGCTCATACTTCTGTAAGTGTTGCTAGTGTTGCTCCTAAGTAGAGCCTCAAGATGAACTTTTCACTGATAGAATTAGCTCACTTGTCTAATCTGTTGATTATCAGTTGATAATTTAGTAACTTTGTTTGAAATTGACCACTGAGCTGCACAGTGTCAGACAGGCTTTGGCCACTCTGTGTTGAGTTAGCCAGAGATTCCTGCTGACCAGTTTGAAGCTTAGCACCTGGGTGCTATCTATATGAAGCTACAAGGAGGTCTGTTGTCCGGGGTTAATTCCCCTGTCTGGATTAACGAAGCAGCTGGATCTGATATAGACTCAGAAGATAGGGGTCAACACACAGCAGAGAGACTAAAGTTGTGGGTTTTCCAGGGCAAGGGCTTGTAAACTACTGATGAACACTCAGCTTGTCATCACAGAGGATTCCAAAGGTGTACTCGAACAACAAAGATAGGCTGCTAGTGAATAGTGCCAATAGCAGGAGCCTGGGCTTTTTAATAGGAACATCTATGGGGCATTCATGATTGTAAGCAGAGCCACAAAAAACTATGCCCTCATTTTCTGATATGGTTCACACCAGCAGAAGTTGTTTGTTTGAGGATGTTTGATTATTCATAAAAATAAAATATTTCACATCACAAAATTTCAAATTACAACCCAAGAAGCTTGCACAGTTTAATTTGAGTCTAAATGAGTTTGCTGTCATTTGTAAATTAATGGATGTAGATAGATATATTTTATTAAAATTATCCATAGAGTACTGGGTACAGCCTTCCCCTGCGTCAGGATGTCCCCCCATGCTGAAGTGGACAGGGAAGAAGAGAGCTGTTCTGTTGAATCTCTGCTTTGTCTCTGCTGCCAGGGCTGTGCTTGGATAAAAGGGCTTTGAGGGTGCATTTAGAAACGTTTTGAAACGGTTCCTGAAACCCCTGCCTGACACCATCAGAGGAAATGTGACAGCCAAAACCACACCACACAACAACACACAAACCAGAAAGAGTCAAATAAAGCAACCCTACTAAATGTGGTAAATTATCATCAGAACTATTCTGTGCCATGGAAAGCCATAACAATGGCGGCAGATTCAGACTCAACACAATCAGACCGAGCAGATAGTTTAGGCTGAGTCTGGGGCTGAGTTGAATTATGTCTACAGTGTTATGTTATGGGCTAACCAGGATTACATGCTTGAGGAAATAATGTGGTCACCATAGATAAAGTAATAACCCAGATTACCATGTACAAAGTTAACTTGATTCTGATCCAAAACATATTGCATGTCATACAACCAGCACTGTTATGGCTCACTATAATTGTTCCGAATTTGAGCATGTACGGGTGCCTCATTTTGCACAGTGCTCCAGTGCTGTAGTGTTGGAGGTGTTGAATTTACATATTGTGACTAGTAATAAACTGTTAAGATTGAAGTGCACTTGTATTAGTGGGGGTGGTAGTTGAGATAACAGAGCTTCTGGTGTTTGTATGACTTGCTGCGGTGTTGTAGGGCAGGAGGCAGAGCTGACGTATAGGTACAGCAGAGTTGGGGCAGAGAGGAGGGGTCTCTTTCTCTTTCTTTCTCCGCGGATAACAGTGTGTCTGTAGGTAGTGTCTGTGGCAGCTCACTCTAATGAGGTGGCTAAGAATGTGAGGAATGCCACACTCACTCTGAAATGAGAGGGGCTGGGGCGAGGGACATCAGCACACTGTTTACCTCAAGGGCACTATCATCCATAAAGCTACTGTAGTTATTTGTCTACAGTATCACTGTCCTCTTAAACACCTATCCACTGAGTGTTGACACAGGTGTTCAGTGTCCTCCGTGGTGTCCTCTGTGCCCGACAGTATATGAAGCTACTCAACACCAGTGAATCATACACATTGCTCGTGGCCATGCAGTCAATGGCTGCTCATTTAAACAGAAATGATGTCACGACAATAATAAGGCCAGTCAGTCTGCTGTCTGTGTATAACTATGAAGGAGGAGAGAGCATGGGGCCTGCTGTTGTTGCCTCAGGGGTTAATAACAGGGTGATATTCTTGGGCAGATGGGAATCTCTCTTGTCCCTGGGAGCCTGAGTCTGGCATGTGGTGTTATCTGCATACACACACTCCCTCACTACAAGCTCAGACATTTTCCTCCAGCTTTGAGGTGGCTGGGAGACTCCTGGCTAACCGCATGGTATTGTGGGGCTCCTCTGCAGTCATGAAGTGGCTGGCGCATAACTTCCCTCAAACAGACAGCTCATGTTTCAGAGGGAAGCCACAGCAGTACCACAGTAGTCCCAGGCCATTAACAGAGTGGAGACCGTGACTGTTGTATTAGACCTGATTGGTCATTATCAAGTGTTGTTGTCCTCTGTTTCACCCTTAGGAATTCATTTTATTTTCTGTTTTACATCCCACAAAGAGCTCAGCAGATGTTCTTAATAAGGACTTATAGCCTGTGTTTAGATAATGTAGCTAAATCCAACATTTACCATCTTCTCTTTGTCAATCAGCATTGGCTGTGATGATGTCACATGGCTTGATTAGTGATTAACTCCATGAAAGAGACCCACATACTGTATCAGAGGAGTGTTTCACAGTAAAGCAAAACCTAACCATGGCTTCTTTTGAACTTTTACTGGTAGGCAAAATAGACTTTTATATTCATGAGAACAACATATATTGTTGATGTCTGATGAAAACCTCCAAAACAAACTTTTCAGGAAAGTAAAAAAAAGTGCATATTTTTCTATTAAGAACATACAATTATGAAACTTCAGAAGCTATTTTGAATAAATGTTCTTGGTCCTAGAGTCATGAAATGTTTAGAGTATATTGAGGAGAGTTACTGCTTTCAATAAATGTAACAAATGAAAAATTGCCAAATCGGACAGCGACGATAGAGAGCTTTAAATGTGTTAGAACATTTACAGCTCAAAAAGTTTTAAGTTAGTATATGTTTGTCTCTCCCACTCCATGTCTTTATCGCTTTCATACAGTATCTTCGACACAAATTTTCTTCATACCAGCCAGAGATCTCCAAGGGTCTTGATCTTGGACAGTTGCTCTCCGTCTATTCAACCTAATGGGCTGGCCCCATGCCCAGAATAGCAAGGCAAAAACAAAAGTATTCTCCCCTCTGATTCTGAAGGCTGTCTGGACATCTTGCACGTGGTTCTCCTTTGGGTCAGACCTCTAGCAGTAACTACTGAGCAGGTAATGTAGTTACTCTAATACTAAATAGAGTCAACAGAATCAGGCCAGCAGCCATGCGCCTGCCCTGTACCAAGCCTCCCACTCTAGAGGTATGAGATCAGAAAGGCTTGTCCTGACTCTGGGGAGGTGTTGCACAGGGCTCCCCTGTAATCCAATCTGCAGCAGCTTTCAATTAAGGAACCCAAGGGGTGCAGGCCCTTGTTACCCTTAAACTGCGGTCACATTCTCCTTTGCACTCAGTGTCATCCCCTCCGCTTCCAAAAGCACCACAGCCCCTTCAACTGCTGCTCGGCTATTTTTCTAATAAAAAGGCCCTTTGAAATCTGGAACAAACAGTCAAAGTGCCTCTTTTTCATGAACTCCTGTGATAATCTAAGCGTTGCATCTTAAAAGTTAGTTGTTGTGCACTAATCACACTACTTAAATGCAACCTCTATCCAGAGATAAACTGTATCAGGTAAGATTGTTACAATGTAATGGTCCAGAGAAGGCTTAGCTAAGAGTTCAACATTCTTTCCAGGTTAAGTTTAGATTGAAATTCCAATATTCTAAATACATATAGGAAATAATATACAGTAAAGACAAGGATGTGTGCTTAATCTTGTGATTGAGCCGCATGACCTGTCTCTTGGTAAACGGTTCAGGCCTGATGCAATCTGATCAATATCTTAAAACAGGCGCAGGAATAGCATCAGCTGCTCTGTGTCAAACTTTCCATACACAGTGTGAAACCGCTTCTCTTAACAGTGGCAGTCACCCAAGAGAGCCAGAGTCAGGACAGCTAGCTAAACACACTCACCTGACATCAAGTGAGATAATGGCGCCGGAGGGGATGGCTGCCATTGTACGGGCTCCTAACCAACTGTGCTATTTTGTGTTTTTTTTCTGCATTGTTTGTAACTTATTTTATACATAATGTTGCTGCTACCGTCTCTTATGGCCAAAAAGAGCTTCTGGACATCAGAACAGCGATTACTCACCTCGAACTGGATGTAGATTGTTTCTTAATATAGTCAGACGTGAAGGATGTACTGCTTCTCAAAGACCAGTCCCAAATCCCTGTCATTCTCGTGAAGAAAAGACGGAAATATAGGGGGCGGAGATCGGGTTGCTTTGTGAGAATTCGTTGGCGAGTGGGTAACCCACCTCTACCATCCGTTCTATTGGCCAACGTGCAATCACTGGAAAATAAACTGGATGAAATCCGCTCAACACTATCCTACCAATGGGACATTTTGCATAGTCAACTTACACACAGCTCTGACACACACACTTATACCAAAACACATGCCACCAGGAGTCTTTTCATAGTCCCCAAATCCAGAACAAATTCAAGAAAACATACAGTATTATATAGAGCCCTGATTGCATGGAACTTCCTTCCATTTCATATTTTTCAAATAAACAGCAAACCTGGTTTCAAAAAACAGATAAAGCAACACCTCGCGGCACAACGCCTCTCCCCTATTTGACCTAGATAGTTTGTGTGTATGCATTGATATGTAGGCTATCTGTGCCTTTAAAATGTTTTATGTAGTTCTGTGCTGTTCTTGTTCTGTATCATGTTATTCTGTATTATGTTTCATGTTTTGTGTGGACCCCAGGAAGAGTAGCTGCTACTTTTGCAACAGCTAATGGGGATCCTAATAAAATACCAACATTTAAAAACTGTAATATCTTATGTTTCATCGAGTCGTGGCCGAACGACGACATGGATAATATTCAGTTGACTGGGTTATCCGTGCATCGGCAGGACAGAACAGCTACTTCTGGTAGGACGAAGGGTGGGGGTGTGTATCTATTTGACAATAACAGCTGGTGCGAGAGGTCTAATATTAAGGAGGTCTCGAGGTATTGCTCGCCTGAGGTAGAGTACCTCATGATAAACTGTAGACCATAGTATCTACCAAGAGAGTTTTCATCTATATTTTTCGTAGCCATCTATTTACCACCACAAACTGATGCTGGCACTAAGACCGCACTCAATGAGCTGCATGAGGCCATAAGAAAACATGAAAATGCTCATCCAGAAGCGGCGCTCCTAGTGGCCAGAGACTTTAATGCAGGCAAACTTAAATCGGTTTTACCTCATTTCTACCAGCATGTAACATGTGCAACCAGAGAAAAAAAAACTCTAAACCACCTTTACTCCACACACAGAGACACATATAAAACTCTCCCTAACCCTCCATTTGGCAAATCTGACCATAATTATATCCTCCCGATTCCTGCTTACAAGCAAAAACTAAAGCAGGAAGTACCACTGACTCGCTCAATACCGAAGTGGTCAGATGAAGCGGATGATATGCTACAGGACTGTTTTGCTAGCACAGACCGGAATATGTTTAATAAGTGCATCGACGACGTAGTCCCCACAGTGACCGTACGTACAGTACATATCCCAACAAAAAGCCAGGGATTACAAGCAATATCCGCATCGAGTTAAAGGCTAGAGCTGCTGCTTTCAAGAAGTGGGACACTAATCCGGATGATTATAAGAAATCCTGCTATGCCCTCAGACGAACCATCAAACAGGCAAAGTATCAAAACAGAACTAAGATTGAATCCTACTACACCAGCTCTGATGCTCATCGGCTGTGGCAGGGTTTGCAAACTTTTACCGACTACAAAGGGAAACCCAGCTGTGAACTGCCTAGTGACGCAAGCCTACCAGATGAGCTAAATGCCTTTTATGCTCGTTTCGAAGCTAGCAACACTGAAGCATGCATGAGAGCACCAGCTGTTCTGGACGATTGTGTGATCACCTCTCCATAGTCGATGTGAGCAAGACCTTTAAACAGGTCAACATTCATAAGGCCACGAGCCAGAAGCTCAACACTAAGCTAAGGACCCCGGGACTAACCACCTCCCTCTGCAACTGGATCCTGGTCTTCCTGACTTCCCGTCCCAGGTGGTAAGGGTAGGCAACAACATATGCCACACTGATCCTCAACATGGGGGCCCCTCAGGGATGCTTGCTCAGTCCCCAAATGTACTCCCTGTTCCGCCACAACTGAGTGGGCAAGCACGACTTCAACACCATCACTAAGTTTGCTGACAACACAACAGTGGTAGGCCAGATCACCAAAAACGATGAGACTGCCTATAGTGAGGAGGTCAGAGATCTGGCAGTGTGGTGCCAGGACAACAACCTCTCCCTCAACGTGAGCAAGACAAAGGAGATGATCATGGACTACAGGAAACGAAGGGCCAAACATGCCCCCAGCGACGGGCTGTAATGGAGCAGGTCAATGAGTTTCAAGTTCCTTGGTGTCCACTTCACCGACAAACTATCATGGCCCTTGATGTCCACATCACCAACAAACTATCATGGTCCAAACACAACAAGAGAGTCGTGAAGAGGGCACAACAACTCCTTTTCCCCCTCAGGAGACTGAAAAGATTTGGCATGGGTCCCCAGATCCTCAAAAAGTTATACAGCTGCACCATCGAGAGCATCACCACCTCGTATGGCAACTGCTCGGCATCCGAACATAAGGTACTACAGAGGGTAGTGCATATGGCCCTGTACATCACTGGGGCCAAGCTTCCTGCCATTCAGGACCTATTTATGAGGCGTGTCAGAGGAAGATCCAAAAGATTGTCACAGACTCCAGTCACCCAAGTCATAGACTGTTCTCTCTGCTACCGCACGGTGGTACCGGAGCGCTAAGTCTAGGTCCAAAAGGCTCCTTAACAGCTTCTACCCCCAAGCCATAAGACTGATGAACAATTAATTACATGGTCACCCAGACTATGTACATTGACCCCCCACTGCTGCTACTCACTGTTTATTATCTATGCATAGTCACTTTACCCCTACCTACTAGGGCTGGGCGATATGGCCAAAATGTCATATCCCGATAACGATACATATCGCGAGATATAGCACATTTTCTGTAAATTCAATGAATAAATAGTTTATGTAAAATGCCTATTTCTTAATACATTTTGAATTATACTCAACAAATAAAAAGGTACTTACTCATATTTGATTACTTATTTTATTTAGAACTTGTGCACATTTTCAATTAAGCATGTAACAAATATAAAATATGAATGTATAAAATCTAAAAAGGTAAATAGAAAACATGTAACGGTTGTCGTCGGTGGAAGAAGAGGAGGACCAATGCGCAGCATGGTAAGTGTCCATGTTAGATTTATTCGATAACTGAACACTGAACAAAAACAATAAAACTACAAAACGAACAGTCCTGAACGGTGAAGCAAAACACAGAACAGAAAATAATCACCCACAACTCAAAGGTGAAACCAGGCTACCTAAGTATGGTTCTCAATCAGGGACAACAATTGACAGTTGCCTCTGATTGAGAACCATACCAGGCCAAACA
This sequence comes from Oncorhynchus clarkii lewisi, assembly GCF_045791955.1. NCBI lineage: Eukaryota > Metazoa > Chordata > Actinopteri > Salmoniformes > Salmonidae > Oncorhynchus > Oncorhynchus clarkii. The sequence goes on from NC_092176.1 coordinate 15,687,324, forward strand.
CAGAAATCCCAAATTATCACTCCCTGACCATACAAAAACAAAAGACAAAACAAAGGAACTAAGGTCAGAACTTGACAAAACACTTCAAGTATAGCTGCAACAAAATAAATATAGGCCTGTTTTGCATGTTATTTTGGCATTAGTACGTGTCACATATCAATTTGCATTTAGTACCTTGGGTCGAGTGTTAACACCAACTCACGAAAGCCCCGTTTCTCAACAGTGTATATTGGGGCCATGTCTTTGCAGATGTAAGTTGTAACGGCAACTGTTATCTCCTTCCAAAAGCCTCTTGCAACGTCTGAGTCGGGGGTTTGTTTTGAGACCTTGACTGTACTTTTTTGGGTCTCATCCGTAGAGTCTCCGTAATGTTTCACATGATTCTTGCGTAGGTGGTAAAATAGGTTAGTGGTGTTTGAGCCGGTTGTCAGAACCGGCCTGCGGCGTATTTTGCAGAGGACGGTTTTCTGGTCCGTGTCAGACTTTTCATACCCAAACCACGTCCATGCAACCGAAGTTGTCCCTCTTTTAGGTATGGGCTCAGTGTCATGTTCACTCTCTTCCATGTTTGTTTGTGTTGCACGTGTGGAAGAAAGCGAAGCTTCATCTAATTGACAAAAAATATTGCCGTAAAGAGTGTGATTTGCGACACAACAAAATAAACGATAGAGCATAATATGAAACAATAGATGTTTTTCTATTGTCATATTGCCCAGCCCTACTACCTACAGTTGAAGTCGGAAGTACATACACCTTAGCCAAATACATTTAAACTCAGTTTTTCACAATTCTTGACATTCTGGTAAAACTTCCCTGTTTTAGGTCAGTTAGGATCACCACATTATTTATTCACCACTTTAACAATAGTCGAGAGAATGATTTATTTCAGCTTTTATTTCTTTCATCACAATCCCAGTGGGTCAGAGATTTACAGACACGCAATTAGTATTTAGTAGCTTTGCCTTTAAATTGTTTAACTTGGGTCAAAGTTTCGGGTAGCCTTCCACAAGCACAATAAGTTGGGTGAATTTTGGCACATTCCTCCTGACAGAGCTGATGTAAGTGAGTCAGGTTTCTAGGCCTCCTTGCTCGCGCACGCTGTTTCAGTTCTGCCCACAAATGTTCTATAGGATTGAGGTCAGAACTTTGTGATGGCCACTCCAATACCTTGTCTTTGTTGTCCTTAAGCCATTTTGCCACAACTTTGGAAGTATACTTGGGGTCGTTGTCCATTTGGAAGACCCATTTGCGAGCAAGCTTTAACTTCCTGACTGATGTCTTGAGATGTTGCTTCAATATAACCACATATTTTCTCTCCCTGAAGTGCACCAGTCCCTCCTGCAGCAAAGCACCCCCACAACATGATGCTGCCACTCCCATGCTTCACGTTTGGGATGGTGTTCTTCGGTTTGCAAGCCTCCCACTTTTTCCTCCGAACATAACGATGGTCATTATGGCCAAACAGTTCTATTTTTGTTTCATCAGAGCAAAGGACATTTCTCCAAAAAGTACGATCTTTGGGGGATGTGCAGTTGCAAACCATAGTCTGGCTTTTTTATGACGATTTTGGAGCAGTGGCTTCTTCCTTGCTGAGCGGTGTTTATACTTGCGTACTATTGTTTGTACAGATGAATGTGGTACCTTCAGGGATTTGGAACCAGACTTGTGGAGGTCCACCATTTTTTTCTGAGGTCTTGGCTGTTTTCCTTTGATTTTCCCATGATGTCAAGCAAAGAGGCACTGAGTTTGAAGGTAGACCTTTAAATACATCCACAGGTACACCTCCAATTGACTCAAATGATGTCAATTAGCCTATCAGAAGCTTCTAAAGCCATGACATAATTTTCTGGAATTTTCCAAGCTGTTTAAACTGTAAACTTCTGACCCACTGAAATTGTGATACAGTGAATTATAAGTGAAATAATCTGTCTGTAAACAATTGTTGGAAAAATTATTTGTGTCTTGCACAAAGTAGATGTCCTAACCGACTTGTCAAAACTATAGTTTGTTAACAAGATATTTGTGGAATGGTTGAAAAACGAGTTTTAATGACTCCAACCTAAGTGTATGTAAACGTCCGACTTAAATTGTACATGTACAAATTACTTCGACTAACCTGTACGCCCTCACATTGACTCGGTACCGGTACCCCCTGTATATAGCCTCGGTATTGTTATTTTATTGTGTTACTTTTTATATTTTTTTACTTGAGTTTATTTAGTAAATATTTTCTTAACTCTAATTCTTGAACTGCATTATTGGTTAAGGGCTTGTAAGTAAGCATTTCATGGTAACCTGTTGTATTCGGCGCATGTGACAAATAAAGTTTGATTTGATTAAAACAGACTTAGCAACTAGAGAGATCAGTACTTTACTAGCTAAAATAAATAACATAGCATGGGTCAAAAGGGTTAGACTATTAACACTCCAACAGCTTCCATTTAACACACCTGAATCTCACCCACTGAATTACAGTTCACAACTCCAAGCAGATTACTTTACTGATAAGTAGAGGTGACTAAATACTTTCAATTCACACTGAGAAAAAGTCACATTTTATGGTGTCTGGCTGTGTTTTTCATACTCAAACATACATTTTAAGATTCTGCTTTTCCTTTTGTAACACAGTTACCAGTGGTGTAAAGTACTTAAGTAAGAATACTTTAAAGTACTACTTTTGGGGTATCTATACTTTACTATTTATATTTTTGACTACTTTTACTTCACTACATTCCTATAGAAAATGATGTACTTTTTACTCCATTTTCCCTGAAATCAAAAAGTACTCGTTACATTTTGAATGCTTAGCAGGACAGAAAATGGTCCAATTCGCACACTTATCAAGAGAACATCCCTGGTCATCCCTACTGCTTCTGATCTGGTGGACTCACTAAACACAAATACTTTGTTTGTAAATTATGTCAGAGCGTTGGAGTGTGACCCTGGCTGTCCGTAAATTCAAAATATTAAATAATAATTGTGATGTCTGGTTTGCTTAATATAAGGAATTTTAAATAATTCATACTTATACTTTTGATACTTAAGTATATTTTAGCAACTACATTTACTTTTTAAACTTACAGTAAGTATATTTAAAATTTTAATATTTGTACACTTTTACTCAAGTAGTATTTTACTGGGTGACTTTCACTTTTAATTGAGTCATTTTCTATTAAGGTATCTTTACTTTTACCACCACTGATAGTTACATACAGTATACCTTATATAATACAAAGTCACAGCATCCTTATTGGGAAAGGCCTCCTTTTATGGTGGCCTATATTTCTTCAGCCCTAACAACCCCCAGTCTGCCCTGGATTCTGGGCTGGAATCTGGAATGAATAGGAGGTCCCAGGACAGAGCATGTCTGCTCCCTGAGCTGTGTGTCTGCCTGGCCCTCTCGTGAAATGGAGACTAGGAAGAAGCCATCCTAAGGGACAGGCTGCCTCTGGTACCAATCAGTGGACTTCTGAAGCCTCCCATTGATGTCCTGTCCATGTAAGAGTAGACTCCAGCCCGATGGGTCTCCAAAAGGGGCATTGGTGGACTGAACAGGCAGGCCAGGAAAAAGGTTTCATAATACCCAATATAAGACAGCCAGAGCCAGCCATGCTCTCACAAACATAGCCTAAACCATCAGACTGGTGCCTGTTTAGAGACATTATGGCACACCAGCTTGGCACCTTGGTGAAATCTAACCTGGCTCGCAGTTGAGATTTCCACTGTTTGATAATAGTGGGAGGTTTAGTGAAACCCACTCAATGATATCACAAGCATAGAATAGGTGATGCCAGATCTTGTTGGAATCAGCAGGTCATTTCTCTCAGCCTGTTCAGACAAGACCCATGGAAAACACACCATTACCAGGGTGACAATACCTGACCAAACAAAACCCTTTCACTGGAGACATGCTAAACCCAAGATGTGAATATGAGAATTAGTTGAAATAATACAAAGGAAACAGTTTAGGCTTTATAACACATTCATCCATTTATTGAAACAATATACCTTGCAATTAGAGATCATTTGAACAAGATAGCTGACCTGGTTGGTGTGTCACAGTATTTCTGTAATAATGCAGTATTTATACCACAGCAATGACCTCCCTGTCTCTCATATCCCTCTGCCTCCTAAGCCTAAGGTGTGTGTGAGTGAGAGCCCTTCCCAGACTGATGGAGCTCCCTGCAGTGGTGCTGCTGTTCCTGGTGTATGGTATGGTGTCTGGAGCCCAGCAGCCCCAGGGCCAGGGGAACCGCCAGGAGAGCAACCCCCAGGCCAGGAGCCAGGGCAGAACCTCATCCCAGGAGTTTGAGAGCAGTGAGGATGGTCTGGAGAGAGAGTTCCTGTATTCTGGGCGGAGGAGCAGACGGGCCCTCGCCGACTCCCAGCAGCCTGACGGGTGTTCATACACCTTTATCGTTCCCCAGCAGAAGGTGACAGGGGCCATCTGTGTGAACCGCAAGGAGCCGGAAGCAGTGCTGGAGAACCGCGTCAACAAGCAGGAGCTGGAGCTGCTGAACGGGGAGCTGCAGAAGCAGAAGAGGCAGATCGAGACGCTGCAGCAGCTAGTGGAGGTGGACGGAGGCATTGTCAACGAGGTCAAGCTGCTGAGGAAGGAGAGCAGGAACATGAATTCCAGGGTGACCCAGCTCTACATGCAGCTGCTTCACGAGATCATCAGGAAGAGGGACAACTCCCTGGAGCTGTCCCAGATGGAGAACCGCATCCTCAACCAGACCTCGGAGATGCAACAGCTCACTAACCGCTACAAGGACCTGGAGCACAAGTACCAGCACCTGACCTCTCTGGCCAACAACCAGTCGGTCCTCATCGCCCTGCTGGAGGAGCAGTGTCAGGGTCAGCCGGTCAGCCTCCCTCGCCCAGTCCCTGTACCCCAGCCCAGGCCTCAGCCCCCACCTGCACCATCACCACCCATCAACAAGCCCTACCAACCTCCCACCTACCCACGCCTCACCAACCAGATAAACAACGAGATTCAGAGTGACCAGAAGTCTGTGCTGCCTGTCCTTCCTACCATGCCCAGTGGCACAGGCAGTCCTTCTACCACCAACAAACCCTCTGGTGAGTCGCTCTGTTTCATTGAGCAGCCTGTATGCGTACCTATTGAAATGAATGTTCCTTGATACAGATCTGGTCTGAAGTTACATTTACATTGAGCTCGGGCGCAGAGCTTTACCATTCAGTCACTTGAATTGTAAATAAGAATATCATATATTTCTAAACACTTCTACATTCATCTGGATGCTGCTATGATTACGGATAATCCTGAATGAATCGTGAATAATGATGAGTGAGACGCACAAATATTGATATTTGTGCGTCTGTAACTTTCTCACTCATCATTATTCACGATTCATTCAGGATTATCCGTAATCATAGTAGCATCCAGATGAATGTAGAAGTGTTTAGACATTTATTATATTCTTATTTACAATAAAAGTGACTCCAAAATGGCAATACATTATTTATACCATTAATTTCTATTGGGCACAAAATAATCTGAAACACAACCAAAACAAACAGAAAAGGCATCCAACAAATCTGGAGAGTCACAAGCTTGATGTAGTCATTGCGTGCTAGGAAAACGGGACCAAATACTTAAGGTTGTACTCCTTAATACACATATAAGTGAATGACATTTGGAGCTCACTGTATATGAGGATTCAAGCGGATAAAGAGAAGCTGGCAGGTTCTATGAACCCTCATCAGACTAATGTCAGACAGACTGAAACAGAGGGTTGTGTGTGAGACTAGTTTTGTCTTTCGAAATCATTAATCACCAGACAACAGCAGCTATCTATTCTTTATCCATTCTTCTCACTATTGTATATGGGAATAATAAGCCTCAAACATTCCCTGAGAAAAGGCCTCTAAGGGAAAACAGAGCTGATGTTGTTTAAAAGCCATTGCGATGCATATCATCTAATGGGCTTGATACTACAGTCAGCTGATGATAATCCACAAAGCTTCCTCAAACACATATTTTGTATGCTCATGGATGGTTGGACTGGAGCCCTCTGGTATTGAGGCCACTGAAAGTGGAGCTGTCTGAAACCATCCTCATTGATTTAGTACATTTAGAAGCTTAAGTTACTGGATGATTACTTGGCAACTTAGTGAACTGTGTAGTTGACTGAATACAACAGAGATGTGGATGAGACAATGTCACGAAGTGTGTGTGGCGAGTTAACTATGGTCTTAAGCTGATAATAGAAGTACAATAATCAGAGTGGTCTTCTAACAAAATATGCCTAATAGCTACAGTATATCGTGTTCTTGTGATTTCTCCTCTTGTTCAAGTCTCATCCCTTTCACAAACCTTGCTGTATTTATTATCCTGCTCGTATTTAACTGTTAACAGTGAGGTGTTAGTTCGTATGCCTGTGCCAGTGACTATTGCTGTTGGATGGGAGTGCTGAGCCAGAGACAGACATGTGTCTCAGCAGAAACAGACACCAGATGAGGGGGGAGTTTAGAGACAGGCTCTGTGTGGTCTCAACTCACCATGGGCTACAAGCCCACTGCCGAGGGGGCAAAGCAAGCTTACACTGCATTTCATGGTCAATCTAACCCTGACCATGGTAAGAATAGTCTTCCAGTTATGAGAGGAAACCCCACCACAGGCTAGCAGCAGGAATTGGCCAGAGGATGTATGGGACTCTAGGGAGATCTCTCAATCATCTCAAAGTGATTTGATTAGTATTTTCTTGTTAACAGATACTTCCACTAGATACCATGTCATTTGAATGTAGTAGGTCACATTGGCTTACGCTATAAAGTATTTGACCATGGTAAGCTCTTTCCCTTGACACTGTGTCACAGTGTGCTTTCCTGACTGATGTGTAGACACTCTGCTCTGTGCTCTGCTAAATAATTCACAAAATAGCTACCCGGACAATCTGCCTTGACCCTTTTTGTACTAACTATTCTTGACTCTATGCGCACACACTGGACTATACACACTCACACATAACACGTACACACATTCGCTTCTACACTCATGACATATGCTGCTGCTACTGTTTATTATATATCCTGTTGCCTAGTCACTTTACCCCTGCCTAAATGTACATAAACATGGCCATAAGTATGTGGACACCTGCTCGTCGAACATCTCCTTCCAAAATCATGGGCATTAATATGGAATTTGTCCCCTCTTTGCTGCTATAACGGCCTCCACTCTTCTGCTTTCCACTAGATGTTGGAACATTGCTGCAGGGGCTTGCTTCCATTCAGCCACGAGCATTAGTGAGATCAGACACGGATGTTGGGCGATTAGGCCTGGCTCGCAGTCGTCATTCCAATTTATCACAAGGTGTACGATGGGGTTAAAGTCAGGGCACTGTGCAGGCCAGTCAAGTTCTTCCACACCGATCTCAACCAACATTTCTGTATGGACCTCGCTTTGTGCACGGGGGAATTGTCATGCTGAAACAGGGAAGGGCCTTCCCCAAACTGTTGCCACAAGGTTGAAAGCACAGAGTCATCTGGAATGTCATTGTATGCTGTAGCGTTAAGATTTCACTTCACTGGAACTAAGCTGCCTAGCCCAAACCATGAAAAACAGCATTTCCACTGCTCCAGAGTCCAAAAGTGGTGAGATTTACACCACTCCAGCCAACGTTTGGCATTGCGCATGGTGATCTTAGGCTTGTATGCGGCTGCTTGGCCATGGAAACCCATTTCATGAAGCTCCTGACAAACAGTTTTTGCGCTGACGTTGCTTCCAGAGGCAGTTTGGAACTCGGTAATGAGTCTTGCAACTGAGGAGAGACGATTTCTACACTCTAATAACTTCAACACTCCGCGGTTCCGTTCTGTGAGCTTGCTTGTGTGGCCAACCACTTCGCGGCCGAGCCATTGTTGCTCCTAGACGTTTCCACTTCACAATAAGGTACAAAGGTACAAATCTGTCGTTCTGCCCCTGAACAGGCAGTTCACCCACTGTTCCTAGGCCGTCATTGAAAATAAGAATTTGTTCTTAACTGACTTGCCTAGTTAAATAAAGGTAAAAAAAATAAAAAATATCTTTAAAAAAATAACAGCACTTACAGTTGACCGGGGCAGCTCTAGCAGGGCAGAAATTTGACGAACTGACTTGTTGGAAAGGTGACATCCTATGAGGGTGTCATGTTGAAAGTCACTGAGCGCTTCAGTAAAGCCATTCCACTGCCTATGTTTTCCTATGGAGATTGCATGGCTGTGTGCTCAATTTCTACACCTGTCAGCAATGGGTTTGGCTGAAATATTATTTTATTTTTATTCTGCATCATTGGGAAGGCCTTGTAAGTAAGCATTTCTCTTAAAATATTATTTTATATGAAGGGAGGCAAGCAATTTCCTGCCAGGGCCAACTGCAACTCACACCCCAAAGTTTATACAAACTCAGCACACAAAAAGAGTGTTCTGTACAATGCAGAAAGGGAGGGAGAGAGAGAGAGGAGTGGTGGAGGGAGAGAGAGAGAGTGGTGGAGGGAGAGAGAGAGGGTTGTGGTGGAGAGAGAGAGAGTAAGGAAGGGGGAGGTTGAAAAGACTGAGGAAATGTGTGTTGCAATTTATTCCAGCCCCCCAGGCTTGTATCAATCAAATGTTCTGCCACAGTGGCAGGGTTTATCAGTAGTGCAGTCCTCTGGCTTATGTCTGAACAACACAGATCTTTCTGGAGAGGAGGTGGCTGGCTAATGGATTACTTCTCACATGCCATTTTAGCAAAATATATTTTATAGAAGTGACTATAGCCGTTTTAGCCTATTAGGTTACAATGTGAACCTTTGTTCATATGTCTCTGTGTGACACCTTGTGATTGACAGTCCTGCTTTGAATTAGCTCCATGTTTTCCTCCTTTATATTTTGATACAGCCAGGCTGTCAGTGTGGTCGCTTTATGAAAGCCTGACATCTCCCTGTCTAGTCTTCCTCTCTCTCCATCACTCCTCTCTCACATACTGCCTTTTCCTCATATTGCTCTCTCCCTACCTACCCTGGCTGGATGCAGACCAGCCGCTTCTGCCTCTGTGTGGATACCTCTTTTCCTCCTGTTTCTGTACAAATGTGCATTGTGTTCTAAACAGGGTCATTTGGCGAATCACATCAGTGTAAACTCTTGAATAGGTTAACACTTTCACATCCAATTAAAAAAGTGGAGTCAGGAGTCCTATAGAAGACTGTTTCCATGTATGCGGACTAGAGATCTTCTGAGGGGGAGAGTAATGGCTAACAGGCAATACGCCAATTCCTGTTTTTACAGATATGAACCAGAACACCAAGACAAACACAAGCAGAAGTTAACATAAACTTCATTCCTCGTTAAATCATATACTGCAGAGCAATATAAAACACATCCTGCTCAATCTTTGGTTTCAGGGCATCTTAGCATTTGGGTCTGTTATAAACTCAGTATACAAAACATTAAGAACACCTGCTCTTTCTATGGCAGACTGACCTGGTGAATCCAAGTGAAAGCTATCATTCTTTATTGTTGTCCACTTCAATCACTGTAGATGAACGGGAGGAAATAGGGTAAGGAAGGATCCCCTCCTACTTACACTGAACATCCTTTACCCAAACACCTTTATTTAATCACTCCTACCCTCACCCTCCAACCCCTACCAGAAGATATGTGTACTTCTCTGAGTGAGAAATGGCCCTTGCATCTAGCATATAGACAGCTGTATGTCACATTGTGTGGTTGTGAGTGGCATGTAGTGCCATGCTGTGTGTCCTGGTGAGAGGCTTCATTTCAAAGCCACACCACCCACATAAACGCACAAGTATTTTGATGAAGGAGACCACTGTCTCAGCAGAGTTTCCATGGCTGATATCTGAGATTAGATTACCAGAGAATGGCCAAACTAGAGCCCACTGCTACGAGCACATGCTATTTGAAACCCCTATAGTTCAGATGGAATGTCTCCGATCTGCATAATAGCGCAACAGCTCTCTGGGTCAGTATAGTGCAGGATATGGTTTTAACCTCCACCGGGGTAGGTCAAAAACACCCACTGACAATAACAACATGGGAAACATGCATGCTAAATGGGTGAAATCAAGGAGAGGCACCTAAAGAGAGTACTGTCTAAAGTTTGTTCAGTTTTGCTCAGAGGTTTACTATGATAGTTGCTGCATCATAAATGGGTTTAGGAAGACGTCAAATATGAGATTTTTGAACTCTATTTCAATGAAAGAGTATTTTCTTAAAGCCCAATGCCCATGATGTCATTCATCACCAAGGGACCGTTAGAGTACCTGCTGATCCATCTGCTACTGTTGCATCATTCAGCAATCATGTCTCCCTTTAGCCATATGCCAATGTTGCTCTTGGCTGCACTGCCTGCAGCCATTTCGCTTGTGAGAGCAGCAGCCAAAGTCAACGCTGGCCTTAAGCTGAGAGCTTTTCTTACTGAAAGATGGTAGTAGAAGCATTACAGATGTAGGATCTTAATTTGAGCCACTTTGCTAGAGCAGGAAAATAATCCTTCAGCAAATGGAAATGTTAATTATTATGTGGATTATAATTAATGGACATTTTTTGTAGATATTGATACATTTTGCGTAAGTGGAAATCAACTGACATTTCAAAGTGGAAATTACAAACTTTAGAAGCCCTTTTAAAGCTCAAATACGCTTAAAGTTTTTCCATTCCTGCAACAGGGTGATCACATGAAGATCCTGCATCTGTAACAGTAGATCATGCTGTGGTCAATTAGGCTACATAGCCTCTGTCTCTAATGCTGTGATAGTCACACAATAATACTGTTGTATTCATTATGAATATATGAAGACTAAAGAAGCAAGTGACTCATATTATAGAAAAATATATCATTTGGCAACCTCCATTGACTCCACCATGGTTTCTGTCTCCTGTCCTGTCCCATGCAGGGCCATGGAAGGACTGCCTGCAGGCCCTGGAGGATGGCCACACGGCTAGTGGCATGTACCTAGTGAAGCCAGAGAACGCCAACAGACTGATGCAGGTGTGGTGTGACCAGAGACATGACCCCGGTGGCTGGACTGTCATCCAGAGGAGGCAGGACGGATCAGTCAACTTCTTCAGGAACTGGGAGACTTATAAGGTAGGTAAACAGCTCCACACTACGGCAAACTAATTTAGTAAAGAGGGAGGCAGGTTCAGTGTAGACTTGTGTCTGTATGTCATGGCTGAGTGAAACAGGTGACATGTCTGGTGTGTCTGACGTTATGCAGATCTGTACAAATAATGAAATGTAATTCTTGAGGTTTGAGGAGAATGGTCCCCTGCACTGCCTGCTCTGCTGTGGTACCTACAGGGTTCTGCACCTGTCAGTCACACCACTCATAACACCCGCCAACATGAGTTGGGTCTTTGTGAAATTAGTCCACATAGGACGCAAACAGACTTAATGAGAAACGTGTAGACGAGAGGCTGCCATACTGGAAATACATGCCACAATAAAAAAACAGCCCACTGTAAAATGATTCATGGTCCATAAAAATTATTTATATTTACGTCATGGCAATGGTTTATGATGAGGAAAAAGACATTGATGAATTCAGGCATTTATACAACTTCACACAGGCATTTATGAGGACAGCATGAAATACTAAGGGATGACTATTGCCAATATTTTTCCTGAGCCTGTAAAAGGATCTAAAGCACTAGAAACGGGTGAAGCAATTGAAGGGTGAACATCAGAGGGCAGACAATTTGCAAGGGTCTTGTTTAAATCTTTGCCAGAGAACTTTCCAAGACCTTACAATACACCTTAAAACACATGGAAGTAAATGTGTACAATAGCCAGATCATCCCATGAAACAAAGCATCTACAATGTAATATAAGCCATATTACATCTAATGACTTAGGCTGGCACAGAGCTGAGCCAGAACTGTCCAGACCAGCACACATCTTGTAACAAGCTCACAGATCTCCCACTCTTCTACACAGGCCATCAATACGTTTTTGATAAATGAAAGATAGTGAAGAACTAACCACTGAATACCGGGCTGGCTATGGTGTAGTTGGTTCATGGGTCATTTGATGTTACTTTTTTCTGACAATAAACAACACTCTAAGACAGATTCATATGGAGCTTAATTATCAGGGCGTTCTAGAGGGACTGTTCCTCTCAGTACCTCCAGGGCTTTGAGTAGAGTAGAGCCTCTGTAGTTAAATAAAAAATAAAACATATTAAAAAAAAGAGTAGAGCCTATGAATTATCCCCCAGAACTCCAGATCAACTGCCTACAGCTGACAGGACTTGTTTAAAGCCCATCATGTTGACTGTGTTGTATGTATCTTTTCCCCTCATAGCAAGGCTTTGGAAACATAGATGGAGAGTATTGGCTGGGCCTGGAGAACATCTACTGGCTGACCAACCAGGGGAACTACAAGCTGCTGGTGACTCTGGAGGACTGGTCTGGTAGGAAGGTGTTTGCAGAGTACGCCAGCTTCAGGCTGGAGCCTGAGGCAGACTTCTACAAACTCAGGGTGGGCCGCTACCATGGCAATGCCGGAGACTCCCTCACCTGGCACAACGGCAAACAGTTTACTACGCTGGACAGAGACCATGATGTGTATACAGGTAATGTCAAGATCATACAGTTGCATACACTCTCACTATAACAACAGAAATGTGAGATAAAAGCTTCAGTGTTCTGACAATTTGCCAAATTAACTGACATTTAACCTAGTGCATAGGCTGACAATAGATTTTGATTGAGATTCAACAATGATGTCTAACTAATATTTGCATCAACCCAGGTAACTGTGCCCACTACCAGAAGGGAGGCTGGTGGTACAATGCATGTGCCCATTCTAACCTCAATGGAGTATGGTACAGAGGTGGACACTACCGCAGTCGCTACCAAGATGGAGTCTACTGGGCTGAATTCAGAGGAGGGGCCTACTCCCTGAAGAAAGTATCTATGATGATAAGACCGAACCCAAACACCTTTCATTAAGTATCCATTGCAAAACTATTTCCTTTCCACAAACTTAAATTGAAACAGCTCTTGAACTCTGATACAATGGAACCTCACACAACCAAATCAAGAGGACGATGACATAGAAAGTGCAAATATCTAAGCCTTGAAGAAGCAATAAAGGAGAAGCAGGGTGCATCATGTCGCTTCAAAGTCCCTTCGTTAAAAAAAAAAAAAAAGGGTTTGACCAGATACAATGCGTTTTCACAGTAAACAAATTAGTAACGGCTTCTCAGCACGCTTATAGGGAAAAGCATTCAACATGTATGGCACTTACACAAATGATTGATGATTGGCTGAGAGAAAATGATAATACAAAGATTGTGGGGGCTGTTTTGCTAGACTTCAGTGCAGCTTTTGACATTATCGATCATAGTCTGCTGCTGGAAAAACATACACTACCGTTCAAAAGTTTGGGGTCACTTAGAAATGTCCTTATTTCTTGTATGTTTTCATGGAAAACGAGTTGCAAAATATAGTCAAGACGTGGACAAGGTTATAAATATTGATTTTTAATTTCAATAATAATTGTGCCAAAGAATCCTCAATTTGCAACAATTACAGCCTTACAGACATTTGGCATTCTAGTTGTCAATTTGTTGAGGTAATCTGAAGAGATTTCACCCAATGCTTCGTGAAGCACCTCCCACAAGTTGGATTGGCTTGAGGGGCACTTTTTACGTATCAAGCTGCTCCCACAACAGCGCAATAGGGTTGAGATCTGTTGACAGTGCTGGCCACTCCATTATAGACAGAATACCAGCTGACCTCTTCTTCCCTAAATAGTTCTTGCATAGTTTGGAGCTGTGCTTTGGGTCATTGTCCTGTTTTAGGAGGAAATTGGCTCCAATTAAGCGCCGTCCACAGTGTATGGCGTTGCGAAATGAAGTGAAAGCCTTCCCTCTTCAAGGTCCCTATTACCCTGTACAAAGCTCCCAATTTACCACCAAAGCACCCCCAGACCATCGCATTATCTCCACCATGATTGACAGATGCTGTCAAGCACTCCTCCAGCATCTATTCTTTTTTCTGCATCTCATGAATGTTCTTCCTTGTGATCCGAACACCTTAAACTTTTTTCCAATCTTCCTGTGCCCAGTGTCTGTGTTCTTTTGCCCATCTAATTATTTGATTTTTATTGGCCAGTCTGAGATATGGCTTTTTCTTTGCAACTCTGCCTAGAAGGCCAGCATCCTGGAGTTGCCTCTTCACTGTTGACGTTGAGACTGGTGTTTTGAGGGTCCTATTTAATGAAGCTGCCAGTTGAGGACTTGTCTGTTTCTCAAACTAGACCCTCTAATGTACCTCCCACTCCTCTTTCTATTCTGGTTAGAGCTAGTTTGCACTGTTCTCTGAAGGGAATAGTACACAGCGTTGGTATGAGATCTTCAGTTTCTTGGAAATTTCTTGCATGGAATAGCCTTCATTTCTCAGAACAACAGTAGACTGATGTCTTTCAGAAGAAAGTTCTTTGTTTCTGGCCATTTTGAGCCTGTACTCAAACCCACAAATGCTGATGCTACAGACACTCAACTAGTCTAAAGAAGGCCAGTTTTATTGCTTCTTTAATCAGCACAACAGTTTTCAGCTGTGCTAACATAATTGTAAAAGGGTTTTCTAATGATCAATTAGACTTTTAAAATTATAAACTTGGATTAGCTAACACAACGTGTCATTGGAACACAGGAGGGATGGTTGATGATAATGGGCCTCTGTAATCCATTGTAGATATTCCATAAAAAATCTGCCGTTTCCAGCTACAATAGTCATTTACAACATTAACAATGTCTACACTGTATTTCTGATGAATAATTTGATGTTATTTTAATGTACCAAAAATGTGCTTTTCTTTCAAAAACAAGGACATTTCTAAGTGACCCCAAACATTTGAACGGTAGTGTTTGTGTTATGGCTTTACATCCCCTGGTATATTGTGGATCAAGAGTTACCTGTCTAACAGAACACAGAGGGTGTTCTTTAATGGAAACTTCAGCAACATAATCCAGGCATAGTCAGGCATTCCCCAGGGCAGTTATCTAGGCCCCTTACTTTTTTCAATCTTTACTAATGACCTGCCACTGGCTCTGAGTAAAGCCTGTGTTTCAATGTATGCTGATGACTCAACACTATACACTTCAACAGCAAGTGAAATAACTAACACTTAAAGAGCTGCAGTCAATTTCAGAATGGGTGGCAAGAAATAAGTTATTCCTGAATATTTCAAAAACTAAAAGCATTGTATTTGGGACAACTCATTCACTATACCCTAAGACTCAACTAAATATTGTAATGAATAATGTGTAAATTAAGCAAGTTGAGGAGACTCAACTGTTTGGAGTGATCCTGGATTGTAAACTATCATGGTCAAAACATATTGATGCAACAGTAGCTAAGATGGGGCGAAGTCTGTCCATAATAAAGTGCTGTTCTGTCTTGTCAACAATGCTATTAACAAGGCAGGTCCTATAGGCCCTAGTTTTGTAGGATCTGGACTACTGTCCAGTCGTGTGGTCAGGTGCCACGCGACTGGACAGAACAGGCCCAGAACAGGACAGCACGGCTGGCTCTTAAATGTACACGGAGAGCTAACATTAATATGTCAATCTCTCCTGGCTCAAAATATAGGAGTTTGACTTTATCACTGCTTGTATTTGTGAGACGCATTTACATGTTGAATGCACCGACACCCATGCATACCCCATAAGACATGTCACCAAAGGTCTCTTCACAGTCCCCAAGTCTAGAACAGACTATACATATTCCACATCAAGTAACTCATGCAAGCAGTTAAATCAGATTGAAAACCCCCAGATAAAAACACACCTTATGGAACAGCAGGGACTGTGAAGAGGCACACACACACACGATAACATACGCACTATACACACACGTACACATGGGTTTTGTGTTGTAGATATGTGGTAGTAGAATAGTAGCCTGGGGACACACACTTAATGTGTTGTGAAATCTGTTGTGAATTGGAATGTTATGTTTTTAATTGTATATAACCGCCTTAATTTTGCTGGGCCCCAGGAAGAGTAGCTGCTGCTAATGGGGATCCATATTAAAAACAAATGTTGCTCCAAAGACAAACATATGCACTAGCACAGCTCTCCCTTCAAATTCTATTAAAATGTGTCTGTTAACTTTACACTGAGTAAGGTGTACTGCTGCCTTAGAACTAATGGAACGGCGTGATTCAGTTGGGATAAAACAAAGATAAAAAGAAAATGAGGAGAGAGTCCGTCAGTTCACAGTACTTACACAAATTAGCTTGGGATTGCAATCTTATATTGAAGTCTGTATGTATTAAAATGCAATAAATATTTTTATTAGAATGAAGATGACACAGGACATTATATCCAGTGACTAGCCTTATTTTGTTTAAAGCAAGCTCTTCAGGTGAGTCATTTATAGGAAACAATAATCACATTTCTTGGTACAGGTACCTGCAATTCATTCACCATTAGCCATCATCTTTGTTAGACGGATGTTAAAGGAGGCACAGATACAATAGTCTGGTACTGTCAACAATCATCACCTGATATCTGTCTTACAAACTCACAGTAAACAATGATGTATATCATTCAACTATGCATAATGCTTGTGTGGCACAGTAGTCCAAGGTACAGGGTCCAGTAAAACCGAAGTACAGTCGTGGCCAAAAGTTTCGAGAATGACACAAATATTAATTTTCACAAAGTATGCTGCCTCAAATTGTATGATGGCAATTATACACCAGAATGTTATGAAGAGTGATCAGATGAATTGCAATTAATTGCAAAGTCCCTCTTTGCCATGCAAGTGAACTGAATCCTCCAACAAACATTTCCACTGCATTTCAGCCCTGCCACAAAAGGACCAGCTGACATAATGTCAGTGATTCTCTCGTTAACACAGGTGTGAGTGCTGACGAGGACAATGCTGGAGATCACTCTGTCATGCTGACTGAGTTCGAATAACAGACTGGAAGCTTCAAAAGGAGGGTGGTGCTTGGAACCATTGTTCTTCCTCTGTCAACCATGGTTACCTGCAAGGAAACGTGTGCCATCATCATTGCTTTGCACAAAAAGGGCTTCACAGGCAAGGATATTGCTGCCAGTAAGATTGCACCTAAATCAACCATTTATCGGATCATCAAGAACTTCAAGGAGAGCGGTTCAATTGTTGTGAAGGCGGCTTCAGGGCACCCAAGAAAGTCCAGCAAGCGCCAGAACCATCTCCTAAAGTTGATTCAGCTGCGGGATTGGAGCACCACCAGTACAGAGCTTGCTCAGGAATGGCAGCAGGCAGGTGTGAGTGCATCTGCACGCACAGAGAGGCGATGACTTTTGGAGGATGGCCTGGTGTCAAGAAGGGCAGCAAAGTAGCTACTTCTCTCCAGGAAAAACATCAGGGACAGACTGATATTCTGCAAAAGGTACAGGGATTGGACTGCTGAGGACTGGGGTAAAGTCATTTTCTCTGATGAATCCCCTTTCCGATTGTTTGGGGCATCCGGAAAAGCTTGTCCGGAGAAGACAAGGTCCTGTGTCATGCCAACAGTAAAGCATCCTGAGACCATTCATGTGTGTGGTTGCTTCTCAGCCAAGGGAGTGGGCTCACTCACAATTTTGCCTAAGAACACAGCCATGAATAAAGAATGGTACCAACACATCCTCAGAGAGCAACTTCTCCCAACCATCCAGGAACAGTTTGGTGACAAACAGTGCCTTTTCCAGCATGATGGAGAACCTTGCCATAAGGCAAAAGTGATAACTAAGTGGCTCGGGGAACAAAACATCGATATTTTGGGTCCATGGCCAGGAAACTCTCCAGACCTTAATCCCATTGAGAACTTGTGGTCAATCCTCAAGAGGCGGGTGGACAAACAAAACCCCACAAATTCTGACAAACTCCAAGCATTGATTATGCAAGAATGGGCTGCCATCAGTCAGGATGTGGCCCAGAAGTTAATCGACAGCATGCCAGGGCAGATTGCAGAGGTCTTGAAAAAGAAGGGTCAACACTGCAAATATTGACTCTTGCATTGCATCAACTTCATGTAATTGTCAATAAAAGCCTTTGACATGAAATGGTTATAATTATACTTCGGTATTCCATAGTAACATCTGACATAAATATCTAAAGACACTGAAGCAGCAAACTTTGTGAAAATTAATATTTGTGTCATTCTCAAAACTGTTGGCTACGACTATACAATGACAACTGACTTGATCATAAGTCTAGATGGTAGAGTGATATTTTATCAAATATAAAGGTTACATGTCATATTTCAATATTGCTTTCTGACATGAAAACTGAATTTTGCTTGCAACCAAGGAACAACGTACTGTATAAATGTATTGTTGGTGTAAAATGACTCAACACATTTTGTCTGTACATAAAATATAATTTGTAATATAATGTAACAAAGCTAACATGTATCACTATACAGTTGCAATAAACGATGTGCAGCTTCTTTGCTTTTCTTTGGGAGTTCTAGCTTTATGTACAGACACTACTGTACATTCTGTTGTATGATCTTGTATATGTTCATGTGTCTTGGATCTACTATTACAGGCCACACACACACACACAGAGATAGATAGATTGATTGACAGAGAGAGAGAGAGAGCGAGCGAGAATGTTTGAGAGGCCGAGCCAGACAGGGCATGGCTCCATGGAGATTAAGCTAATTGCAGGCAGTCTGCGATGAAGATGTCAGCTAGCTGCTCTCCTCTCCTGTGGACAATATTAGGCCACGTGTGACTAAGGAGACAGAGCCACTGTCTCAAGTCTCTGACGTAGCATTTATCAACCACAGGGCCAGTGGAACATGGGATGACAAATGAAACCTGACAGCCTGTAAAACCCCAGGCATGCTACAGTCCCTTACCCTCACA
Organism: Oncorhynchus clarkii lewisi; assembly: GCF_045791955.1. Lineage (NCBI taxonomy): Eukaryota > Metazoa > Chordata > Actinopteri > Salmoniformes > Salmonidae > Oncorhynchus > Oncorhynchus clarkii. The sequence continues at coordinate 15,706,187 of NC_092176.1, forward strand.
GCAGACAGTGCTTTTATTTGACTGAACCAGGGATTTCCAAACCAGGGTGGAAAATGACGAGAGAGAGGGAGAGCGAGCAAGAAAGAAAGAAAGATAGAAAGGAGAGAAAGAGAGAGAGAAGCACATTCATGGACTAATGGCAAACTGTTAAGCACGCCATTTGTAATGCAGTCTGAAAATATTTCCCTTTAGGAGAGCTGACAGGACATTCATGCATTAAGAAACTATAGCAGTATATCAAAACTTAGTAGATGCATATCCTTTCTCTAGAGATGGGCAATATCCATGGTTACACTGCAATTAATAGAGTTTCACTGACATTTTTACCTAATCCAATGACATGCATTTTTTTTTGTGAATTTACATTAGCTGACAACTCAATCAAATGTAAATCAGTGGGATCTGTTAACCAATGAGACGTGTCCAAACGAATAATAAACAGAGTCAGATAAAAGCTTGATGTGCGTGTTTATTTATAACAGCTCTTAAGAATAAAATAATCTAAAAGACGTTAGCACAGCCACCTAGCAAAATGATGATAACGCCCTTTTGGTGGAAGGGCTGTTTGAACAGATCGCCTGAAATTTCTGCCTGTTTAAGCTATAAGAAAGAGAGTTCCAACCCTCTATGCCAATAACAGCTAGTTTTCTCCTTCCCACTCAGACTACTCCTAGACAGTCCTAGCAAAATCCTTGCTTGAGAAATTGCTTGTGGCGAAGAAGCTATTTTTGTTTGCTTTCGACCATTTTAATTGAAAAAAAATTGATAGAGATAAAAACGGCTTAAGGTGAATTTCCTGCAATTCTACACATTTTACCATGGGGAGTTGCGAAAATGCTGCAGTTTTAAAGCAAGCTTTCTGCATTTCTACACATTTTGCTATGGGGCAGTTTTTCAGCTAACAGTTGGTATTCGGCCATGATTACTACAAGTTTAGATAGCTGGCTAGACTAACTTACCAATCTAACATTTGATTCTGACATGGCTAATTGAGTGACAGTCAGTGACTGACATGACAAGAGGAAAAACTCCTGATGCACAACCACATTTTTTAAATGCACCTTGTGTATTCTACTATTCTAGTTTTGTATGATTACATATTTTATCCTCAAACAATAACAACCATACATAAAACAAAAGACAAACAGATGCACACAAATTCCAACAAACGTCAATAACTTGACACCTGCACAGACCCACATGTTCCCCACCTCAACTATACACATCTCATATGTCTCACAACCACACTCGCCCTCATTCTTCATCCCCTGGAACTTTCCAGTGCTTGTAGCACTCTATGCCATATGGCCTCAAATTGCACTATTCTATTTTTCTCTGTAGCCCACAGCTTTTCAATATTCAAATTATAGTACATTTGACCCATCCACTGTTGTAGTGATGGAGAATCCTTTGATTTCCAGTTAAACAGTTGAGAAAAGTATGGTCCATCCCATTGGGTATCTGACCGTAACCTCATATGCCATGTCTTGATATATGCAGATAGACAGTTTAAAAGTAAACTTATATTGTAAAACTTCTGACTGCCAACATTCTAACTTCGCCCATAACGTTTTGACTTTATAGCACTCCCGGAAGGCATGAATTATTGAGTCCTTGTAAGTTTTACACTTTAGTCATGACTCTGCTGTTGTGCTGTAGAATTTGTGAATTAGGTTGGTTGTATAATACTTTAATAATTTATAATGGATTAAGCGTAGATTTTCATTAGCTGTAATTCATGCTTGCATGCATGCTGTAATTCATGTGCTAATATCAGTTATTTTAAAGTCTTGGTTCCAATAGTTTATATATTTTCTAAGAGATTGTCAGTTGGTTAGGTTCTCTGTAAGGTTGTGTATATCTCATCATATGAGTATATTTTCTGACTCAAAAAAGATTCCCTCAAAATTACTTTGATTTTCAAAAGCTTTCCGGGTCAAAACTTAGTGATTTAAAACTTAAGTTGCATATTTGAAAATGGCTTCATTGAGCAGTCCAAAAATGGAAATAATTGTATTTCCTATTACCATGTAATTACCACTGTAATTACCACGGTTTCTATTTCATTTTCTTCCATGTTGTTATAGTGTTCTTCACTAAGAAGTTGTTCATGTTCAAGATTCTGGGGATGAGCATGCACCTCGTCAATATGTAATATTAATAATAATACATTTTATTTGGTGGATGCCTTTCAGGGTACTCAAGGACATCTTACATTAAAAGTAGCCCTACATACAAGCAAATGCAGTATATAAGATTGTGAAATCATTTGCATTAATCAAAGTAAAATTTGAATCAAGGACCAGACTAAACAGATAAAAAAATAGGATGGAAGGGTTGGGTAGCAAAATTGGTAGAGGATATGAACCTGGTTTCGGGTAAGGGTGTGGGGACACATATATACATACAGCGCATTCAGAAAACATTCAGACCCCTTGACTTTTTCTACATTTTGTTACGTCACAGCCGTATTCTAAAATGGATTGAATAGTTTCCCCCCACATCAATCTACATACAATACCCCATAATGACAAAAATAAATAACAGAAATAAAGCAAAAATAAATAACAGAAATATCACATTTGCATTAGTATTCAGACCATTTATTCAGTACTTTGTTGAAGCCCCTTTGGCAGCGAGTACAGTATTGAGTCTTCTTAGGTATGACGCTACAAGCTTGGCACATCTGTATTTGGGGAGTTTCTCCCATTCTTTTCTGCACATACTCTCAAGCTCTGTCAGGTTGAATGGGGAGGGTCGCTGCACAGCTATTTTCAGGTCTCCCCAGAGATGTTCGATCAGGTCCAGGCTCTGGCTGGGCCACTCAAGGACATTCAGAGACTTGTCCCGAAGCCACTCCTGTGTCGTTGTGGCTGTGTGCTTAGGGTCATTGTCCAGTTGGAAGTTGAACATTCACGCCAGTCTGAGGTCCTGAGCGCTCTGGAGCATGTTTTCATCAAGGATCTCTCTGTACTTTGCTCTGTTCATCTTTCCCAACTTGTTTTTTAGCGTACTGTATTATACTAAAATATGTACTAAAATAGTGTCAATTTTTTATATACCCTGTTTTTTATTTTATTTTATTTTATTGTACCTTTATTTAACCAGGAAAGTCACTAGGCTACTCTGCCGCCCCGGTATCAAGTTTGGTAATAGTTTTGCCATTCTGATGCTTTTGAGTTTTATCTTATTGTCGCAATTTATTACATTTCATGGTCTATAATCTGCATGACACTTTTCCTGAAATAACTGTTCGATACATGGAACTCGGAAGCACTGAATATAGTTGTGAATTGACTTGTGTTATTTAAGTAAATAGGGATGCTACTTTGTTCCAGAATATGAAATACAAATTCTATGGGAAAGCTTTTCTGAGTGCAAATGTTTTAACAGTGTCTAAAATTTTTGGGGTGATTTCCATTTTTGCTGATAGACTCAATAACCCTGAAGCAACTAAGGCGGCAGTAGGATCAGGTAGGTAGGTAGGATCAGTCCAACTGTTATTTAGTTCTTATTTAAATATTATTAGTGTTGTTTCTAATTAAAGCATTTGGATCCTTATCTTTGACAATTATAACTAGTTTGGCATGTATTGGTTTTGTGAGGTGTTTACCAGGTTTACTTCCCATTAAATAGTATGCTTTATTTGAGTTTAACCTGGAGTTGTTGGCCCTCTTCAAAAGTAAAAGATTGTATTCCTGCTTAAGTTCAGAAATGGGATATTCTTCTTTACCTTGTAAAGATGTTTTACAGGCCTTTTCTAATATAGTGATTTATTTTTCTTCCATTTTAATTTCTAACTCAGATTTAACTTTATCTGAGTATAAGATTATCATTCCCCCGAATGTATACCTTAAAAGCATCCCAAATGTTGTCGGGGTCAGCTTTTCTTTGTCCTCCATGTCTAGGTTTGTAATGATAAGTCTTTATTTTTTCGTTTACATATTTAAATGTCTTGAAAATGCTCATTCTCCATATTCTGTCAGTGTGTAGTTTTCTGTTGGTGTATGTATGATACTGGAGAACGAGCCGATATCAATTTATCATTGATTTTAGAACCAAGCATATTGTTGAGTGCATTTTTGGAGAAACCAAATGCAGTCAATTCGTGAATAGCTTTTCTTACTTTGAGAAAAAGAGAGAGACATTTTCGGAGTTCGGAAATAATCTCCAGGTGTGCTGTGAAATATTTGTAGAGATGACATTTTTCAGCCTCTTTGGAGGTTCCATGAATTTCCCTTTAGTATTGCTACATCTGTCTAACTTGTTGAATGCTTGATTTAGGTCACCTGCTGAAATAATCGTATCTGTCTGGGTTTGATCTAATATAGCTTGTATTCTATCTACAAAATACCAGGTTTCCCCTGGGGAATACACAATGAAATCAATGTGTATTTTTTCCTCATGTAAGGTACAATTCAAAATGAGAAAACATCTTGGTCCATATGCTGGGATATAAGGGAAAATGCCTACACCTCTGCTGTTACTACATTAGGTGGCAGCTTAGGCCTCTCCAACCCAGCTCCTCTTTAAATATTCAATTTCACCTTTTTTGAAGTGTTCTTGCAGAAAAAAAAATGTGCTGACAAGCTATTTAAATGTTCAAGGCTTCCATTAAAGAACACCCTCTGTGTTCTGTTAGACAGGTAACTCTTTATCCACAATATAGCAGGAGGCCATAACGTAAAGCCATAACACATCGCCATAACACATAACGTAAAGCCCCACAATCTTTTTATTATAAATTTCTCAGCCAATCATCATTAATTTGTGTAAGTGCTGTGCTTGTTGAATGTACTTCCCTATAAGCATGCTGATAGTCTGCTGTCAATTTGATTACAGTAAAATAGCATTGTATCTGGTCAAACACAATTTTTCCCCAAAGTTGTGTGTTCAGGGTTGCAAACAGGCTGATTGGTTGGCTATTTGAGCCAGTAAAAGGGGGCTTTACTATTCTTGGGTAGCTGAATTACTTTTGCTTCCTTCCAGGCATGAGGGCAAACACTTTCTAGTAGGCTTAGATTGAAGATATGGCAAATAGGAGTGGCAATATCGTCCTCTATTATCCTCCGTATTTTTCCAACCAAGTTGTCAGACCCCGGTGGCTTGTCATTGTTGATAGACAACAGTAATTTATTTACTTCTTCCACACTCACTTTACGGAATTAAAAAGTATATATTTTTTCACGCCTACTCATTCCAGGGTTTTCTTTATTTAATTACTCCTATAAAAATGGCAGACTTTCAGATACTCAACAAGGTCGTCTGATTTCATTACAACTAAAACAGGACCCAGGGGGTAATTATAAAGGTCTCTTACACTTCAATGTTGTGATGCAAAAAATAGAATAAAAAAGGTTTTACCAGATATTGTTTATCCTGATAAGACAGAGTTTTTTACATGAACGATATAATTGAGATAATATGCAACAATTACTTGATACAATTTAACATTATGAAACATCAAAGATACCAGGCCTGGTCTTCATAGCAGATTTCGAAAAGGTGTTTGATAAAGTATGACTAGAATTTATATATAAATACCTGGATTACTTTAATTTCAGTGAATCTTTTATACAATGGGTTAAAGTTATGTACAGCAAACCCAGATGTAAAATAGGAAATAATGGTTACTTCTCAGAAAGTATTGAGCTTTTAAGAGGAGTAAAACAAGGCTGGTCATTGTCTCCATATCTATTTATTATGGCCTTTGAAATGCTAGCTATTAAAATAAGATCCAATAAGAACATCAAGGGGTTAGAAATCCATGGGATTAAAACAAGTGTCCATGTATGCTGATGACTCCAGTTTTTTCTTGAGTCCGCAATCTTGATCCCTGCACAGTCTCATTGAAGATATTGATCATTTTTTTTAGACTGGACTAAAACCTAAATATGACAAGTGTACCATATTATGTAATGGATAGTTAAAAGACAGTGTTTACACTACCTTGTAGTTTACCAATAAAATTCACATGGTGAATGGTGAAGTATACATACTTGGTATTCAGTTACCACAATACATTTCAATAGAAAGTTAGCAAAAATAGACAAGATTCTGCAACCATGGAAAGGTAGATATTTGTCTATTTATAGAAAAATCCCATTGATTAACTCTTTGGTCCTATCAGAGTTAACTTACCTACTCCAGATGACTCAGTTTATTAAATTATACGAGCAAAAAAAACAAACATTTTATTTGTTATGCTAAGCCAGACAAAATTAAACATGCCTATTTATATAATTAATATGAGTTTGGGGGACTAAAATGATTAAATATTAAAGCTTCACTCATACTTAAGTTATACTTAAACCCAAAATGGTTCTCCAGTAGATTAAGACTCATCCTTTGTTAAAAAATTGCCTTTTTGCCTTTATACAGATTACAACTTCTCATTTCCGACTAATTTAAAATTATATTTTGTTTAAAGTATCGTTCTTTCTTAAAGAAGCCATACAAATACAATTTCAGTTTTATCCTCCAGAAAAGATAGAACAAATATTACAACAAATGTTATGGTTAAACTCAGACATACTGATTAAAAAAAAAACATTCTTCATGGGAAAAAACTATTATATTTACTAAGAAACAGTGGAGTTATGTAACATATACAGCTATCGAAAAGATGTAGAAATGTCTGCTCAATCCAAACTTAGAACCAAGAGATTGCAGCATTAACACAAAAATGGTGGAGGAAAGCGGAAAAGGGAGAAAGTAGGTAACTTGTTTGCCTGCCATATATTAAAGATTCAAATTGGCTGAAAGGAATTGGCATAAATAGAAAAATATACCAGTTTCATTTGAGGACATAGATGTTGACAGCTATGCCACAAAGGTTGCAAAATAAATGGGAAGAGATTTTCGATGTACCAATTCCATGACACATGGTATATGAACTGATACAAAAAACTACACTTGATTCATAACTTCAAGTGTTTCCCATTTAAATTATACAAAATGATTGCCACCAACAGAATGCTATAGGGCATACAACAATCTCAGTTCTGTAGATTTAGCTGCGAAGAGACATGATCATTTATTCTGGTATTGATCCTTTGTTTCTGGTCACAGGTTCAGGAATGGTTAAAAATCACAACATTCACTCAAAATTAACCTTACAAATAGCAATGATGGGCGATTTGGAAAGCCATAGTCAGTCAATAAATAACATAATACTCGTAGGAAAGGTTTTCATCTTTAGCTCACAATCTGTGGACACTATACGATTAGAAAGGTTCAAAATGTATGTAAAACATCACAGCACAATTGAAAAATATATGGCACATGGAATCCAAACGAGGGTGGTCTGTGGTGATAGGTGGGGATGGGCTGAGAGTAGCTGAGGGGTGGGATAAAAGAGCGTATGTTTGGTAATGTGTTATTGTTATGTGATTGCTTTCTCTAAAAGTACCATGTATGTAAAATGTGTATGTAAAATGTGTATGTAAAATGTGTGTATATGTAACAAAAAAGCTGTAAAAAAAACAAAGCTGTGTCCTCCGAAGAGGGGTACATTTTTTTATAAATCTAAGTAACATAATAAAAAGATCCACATTAAATTCCGTCAGTTTAAGCTCGAGCTATCAGTTTTGCCTCAATCCATCACATCCGCCTGTCGGCCTTCCGCATTTGTCAGAACCGGGAGACATCCCAAAAATCGAAAACGTCTGGCCTACAAACTAATATGACCACTAAGGAAAGATGAGAATCCCACAAACATGACGGTGTTCTCCGTTTCCCCACAAGTTTCACGTGACTTGACCGAAGGTAACCCATGCAAACGAATAGAAGTATGGAAGTAGTTGTGTGTCACATATCAGCATAGACCGATGAGACAGGACAACTTAAGCCGAGCTCATCCTCCCCCTTTCATGTTCAGGTCTCTGCCAGAAGAGCACAAATACAATTTCTTATGTAACAGTCTATGTTCAAGGTGGACTGTAAAGCTGCTCTGACAGTGGGCTGGCTCTCAATCAGCTATTCACTCACACCGAGTTGAGTCGGCACATCCAGCCTTAACCAGCCTGGTTAAGAACCAACCAACCTGCTGGGTCAAGAATCTACTAGAGTGGCACTCAGAAACAGGCCTAAACATGTCATTTCTTCAACCTTAAGCAATAACTCATATGCTCAGGTCTAAGCAGATTGTTTAGCTTCAAAATGTATCTCGGTAAGTGAAATGGTATAAGAGAGTTCCATTTATGGATATAAATCTGAGGAGCGAGGTACTGTATATCATGGACATGAATGTGAGTGTAGCCTAACTGTCAGCTAAATATAGTGTCAGCTCATCAGCCAGCTTCAACTTTGCCAAAACAGAGTTACAATAGGTGTCTCATCGTCTCCATAAACAGAACAGCCACTTCGGCTGCCGCTGCGTCTGTTTGTGGAAACACCACAATGGAAAAACCCACTCAGTGAGGCTGACAGAGTCCCCACCACCACTGCATCCTCCCAAACAGACAAAACCATGTTCTAGTGTTGAATCTGCATATACACATATAATGACGCTGACTGACTCATATTGCTGTTCAGGCTCATTGACGCCAGTATCTCCCTGAGGTTCCAAGAGATCTTAATACCTCATACATCAATGGCTGTGGCAGGGCATTGAGAGATCATTTCCATTAGATGCATTTCATGGCTCCCTGCAGTTAGTCTTTGTGGCTTTGGGCCTAAAGGCTATGTAGCAGGAGTGTATCAGTGCATGTCTGTCTGTAGGGCAGTGTACGTGTAGTCAGGGTTGGAAAGGTTACTTTCTAAATGTAATCCGTTACAATTCCCTGACCAAAATTGTAATCAGTAAAGTAACTTTTGGATTACCCAAACTCAGTAACGTAATCCATATTACCGCAATGCCGGAGCCCCCGCACATTGACTCTGTACCGGTACCCCCTGTATAAAGCCCCACTATTGTTATTTACTGTTGTTCTTTAATTATTTGTTATTCTTATCTCTTACTTAAGGGCTTGTAAATTGCTGACCATACATTTTACTGGGTTGGGTATGTAGGCTTCTTCTGACATGATTAAATTATATCTTTACATTAAAAACCAAAGTATATCAGAATTCCAGTCATTCCAGTAAATGTTATACCACTTAATCTTCAAGAATAGGACTTGGAAATATGGAAGTATAGATTAGCCAAATTGTTTAACCTGAGCATAACCCCAAAACTAAGGACTTATTAGCCAGTCCTATACTCTGTTGTTTATGATTTTGTTGTCATGGAGGACTGATTGGGCTCATTGATTCTAGTTGAACAATAAATGCTGCGTTCATGGAAGGAAGCACTTTGAGCACTACTTAAAAGTGATATTTTACATGTGAATAATGAATGGCATTTGCTACATTTGCTATAGGCCTATGGTTTACCTTTTTGTTGGTGACACTTAGATATCTTGATAATATGCAGCTGTTTAAAGGGCAAATCTACAGATGAAACAATAACAAAATGAACACTACACCTCTGTTTTGGTAAAAAGCTGAGGGATGGGCCTGGAGAAATGTAACCACTAAGATTAATAGACAGAGCTATGGATGCAAGGACTGACCATACATGATATCAAAATGATTGTTTTAGCATTTTATGAGGCTATACAGTGATTGTTACATTTAAAATGTTTACAAACATTGGAGAAAAACAAGCTTATATTTTGGGTTCTCATGGAGTGTAACAGTTTAACTAAGCTCATGAGGCATTTATTATATTTTTCAAGATTCAATGGATATATTTATAAACTGGGTGGTTTGAGCACTGAATGCGGATTGGCTGACACCCGTGGTATATCAGACCGTATACCACAGGTATGACAAAACATTTACTGCTCTAATTAGTTGGTAACCAGTTTATAATAGCAATAACGCACCTCTGAGGTTTGTGGTATACGGCTGTATCCAGGCACTTCCGCGTTGCGTCATGCATAAGAACAGCCCTTAGCCATGGTATATTGGCCATATACCACACCTCCTAGTGCCTTATTGCTTAAATAAGTCAAAACATGGATATAGCAACTACATATTCCCCTTTTAAGTGTATCAAAAGTGTGCGAGTTTGAGCACGTTTCCATTAGGACTATGGATTTAAAAAAATTATCAGCATGAATTAGACTGAGCAATGAAAGCCCATAGGCTGGGATCCGCACTATGCAGCTGTTGCAAGAGCTCATATTTCACTTGCTGTCCACTGGTTTCAAAAACAATGATTGAATTCAACCATTATTGGGTTAAAATACACATTTAAATTTGTGAACAGCAATCCACAACAACCACAATACGTAAGGCGCAAATGGCTAAATGAGAGAGCAGCAGTGTGATTCACATCAATGCGCTATGTAGATATCAATAAGTGATATCCGTATCGCCGTAGACTGCTGTCATCCTTCAAATCAGAGACCACTATGAAATCTGTTTTACATTTAATCCGTTACTCCCCAACCCTGCATGTAGTAAGGACAAGGAGTGGAAACACAGGATATTATTTTTTTTTTTAAATGTAAACTTTTTTAACTAGGCAAGTCAGTTAATAAAAAAAATCTTATTTACAATGACGGCCTAGAAACAGTGGGTTAACTGCCTTGTTCAGGGGCAGAATGACAGATTTGTACCTTGTCAACTCAGCGATTCGATCTAGCAACCTTTCGGTTACTGGCCCAACACTAACCACTAGGCTACCTGCCACCCCAAAATGGAATATATACTGAACAAAAATATAAACGCAACATGTAAAGTGTTGGTCTCATGTTTCATGTTGAAATAAAAGATACCAGAAATGTTCCATATGTACAAAAAGCTTATTTCTCCCAAATGTTGTGCATAAATTTGTTTACATCCGTGTTAGTGATTATTTGTCATTTGCCAAGATAATTAATCTATCTGACAGGTGTGGCATTTCAAGAAGCGGATTAAACAGCATGATCATTACACAGGTGCACCTTGTGCTGGGGATAATAAAAGGCCACTCTAAAATGTGCAATTGTTATGCTGACTACAGTCCACCAGAGCAGTTGCCAGAGAATCTAATGTTAATTTCTCTACCATAAGCAGCCTCCAACATCGTTTTAGAGAAATTGGCAGTACATCCAAATGACCTCACAACCGCAGACCACTTGTAGCCAGCCCAGGACCTCGATATTTGGCTTCTTCACCTGCGGGACCATTTGAAACCAGCCACCCAGACAACTGATGAACAGGTGGTTTTGCACAACCAAATATTTGTATAATAAACTCTCAGAAACCATCTTAGGGAAGCTCATCTGCATTCTCGTCATCATCACCAAGGTCTGGACCTGTCTGCAGTTCAGCGTCGTAACCGACTTCAGTGGGAAAATGCTCACCTTCAGTGGCCACTGGCACAGTGTGCTCTACACGGATGTATCCTGGTTTCAACTGTACCGAGCAGATGCCAGACAGCTTGTATGGCGTCGTGTGGGCGAGCGGTTTGCTGTGTCAACGTTGTTGATTGCCCCATAGTGGCGGTGTGGTTATGGTATAGGTAGGCATCAGTTACGGACAACGAACACAACTGCATTTTATCGATGGCAATTTGAATATGCAGAGATACCGTGACGAGATCCTGAGGATGATTATCGTGCCATTCATCCGCCGCCATCACCTCATGTTTCAGCGTGATAATGCACGGCCCCATGTCGTAAGGATCTGTACACAATTCCTGGAAGCTGAAAAGCCCCAGTTCTTCCATGGCCTGTATACTGACCAGACACCTCACCCATTGAGCATGTTTGGGATGATCTGGATTGACGTTTTTGGTTTTAAATATATGTACACTTTTGGACTTTTACTCAAGTAGTATTTTACTGTTTGACCTTCACTTTTATTTGAGTCATTTTCTATTAAAGGTAACTTTTACTCAAGTCTGATTGGGTACTTTTTCCACCACTGCCAGATACTGACTGGTTTTCTAGTCCGTGCCCCCACCTTTTTTTAAGGTATCCCCAACCATATCTGTATTTCCAGTCATGTGAAAGCCATAAATGAAGGCCTATTGAATTTATTTCAATTGACTGATTATATTTTTTGTTCAGTATAGTTTAAAAGGCATTTGGTCTATATACAAACTGCTAAAAACAGCCAGCAGTAGTATATCAATCTTTATGCCAGCACACCCTCATCTATCACTCTCTCCCCTCCACCTGATGAGCACCATTGCATACTTAGCTCTCCATCCTTCTCTCTTTAATCAAACTCCACAGGCGGACCTTGATAAAATAGTCATATTTTCCTATTGGCGTTTGAATTACCCCTCACCTCTACTTCTCCTATCGTTCCATCTCTGTCATGTAGCTTTCACAAAGGTACTGTATCATAAGACATCATCTCTGCCTTGCAGTGCACTACAGTCTTTGCTGAGCGACGTAGTGAAGGCTGAATCAAGCTGATGAGGGGTTGCTGTGCTGTCAACATAGTTATCTGCCTTCAACAACAATCATGGTACAATACAGCAATTGCAGACAGGTTCTGATCTGAGGCAATGTTTCAGGGAAGCTGAAGAAATTGTGATGGGGATGATATTTGTTTATGATGATAATTATTAGGTGTAGCTACAGAATCTTCAACCTAGTCTAGCTTTTGGTTTAGGTATTTTATTAGGATCCCCATTAGCTGTTGCAAAAGCAGCAGCTACACTTCCTGGGCTCCACACAAAACATGAAACATAATACAGAATATCATTAGACAAGAACAGTTCAAGGACAGAACTACATAAAAAGGCACACAGCCTACATATCAATGCATACACACAAACTATCGAGGGAGCTAGCTACAGTAGCTAACTTTAGTTGCTCTTTGTATGCTAGCTTGACTTGCTAGAAAGTAAGAGAAACAAGTTGAGGAAAAAGTAACTAAACATGTTTTATTATCACCTGAAACAATGTTTCTCCTGTCTTGACTGAAAAGGCCATATTTTTCAATCTCCCAAAATAAATGCAATCTGAAGAGAGACAGGCTCTCCTCCATCTTGCGTTATAAACACTACACGGTAAGATAGATTCAGGCACTTGCAAAGTGAAGGAAAATTATGAAACACAGAAACATGAAAAATATTGTTTTATAATTATTTTGCATTGACTTATCTGAGCAGTAGTGGGGCAACACTGCATGAAAAGGGAGTACAGTCAATGGAATTCCATCCTAACAAGGCGTTAGGCATGTGCAAATGTTTTCTGAAATCTTAACGCATTCATGCAGCACAATGTAAAACAGACACTGTAATTCTGTCAAAGCTTCCAGGGCAGACAGTTATGGAGTCACTTTAACCGACCACAGAATGAGAAATGCAAGGACAATATGGTCTCATAGGCCCATTGGTGAGAGGCATCAGTGTTAGGGCCTCTATCAAAAATGTCTATAGGCCTATATTTTACAACTTTACCAAGAGTATTCCTCTTTGACCTTTGTTGTCATATATAAACAAACATGCCCTATAGAGTACATCAGACTGGCACGTAAACAAAGACTTTCCCATGGAGGTGACATACAGTATAGCATGTCACTGAATTAGAGCAGAGAATGGTACCACTTCACTGACTCATTGCAAATCAGCAAAACACAATTCTAAACAGCATGGATGGAATCATTCTAATAATAAATGGTGTGCAATAAAAGACGAACCAGTATATTTTTCCCTGCCTATATCCAAACCACACCAAATGATGGTCACAAAAGTATTATCATCCATATGGTAGTCATTGGAAACATTTAGAAACAGAGAATCACACATAGTATATTGGCTAATGCAGTGTAGCTGGCTGAAGAAAAATACCCTTAGTTGTTTATTGCATTTGTCAGTATCAAATGTGGAATAATTCAACTTTCTCAATGACCAAAACCAACTGAGCATGAACTGGCTTCAAAATGTGGTGATGTCTAGAGCTACCGATAGCTGTAAAACCTGGGTAAAAACTGATGACCAATCTTTCAAGTTCTTCCAACCCACTTCTGTGTGTGGACATTCTGATCTGTCCTGTGTTTGAATAGACCATTCAATCATATACTTCTTGAAACGGTTAGAGCAGGGTGTGATGCAGTGAGCAACTTCTTACCGTCCTACCATGTCATGCCGTCCAAGTCTGTCTGAATCTGAAGATCTAAAGTGCAGAGATAAGAGAACATAGGTCATTCAGTTCCAAGACAAACAGAAGAGCATCAAGCTTTCAACATGAGACAGCTATTAATGCATTATATGGCTTGCTATAAGGATTCACAATAGTGTACGGCTTTGTAGCAGACAAAAACAATAAAATATTACAAGTTCAAATGTATTCAATTTTAATACTGAGACTCTGCTTTCATCCTACTTCCTTACATCCTCAATAAACTCAATGATTTATTGACCTCTGTGCAATCTTCAGTCGTTTGTTCCTTTCCAGATTTTTGGGGTAGATGATGTCATTCTTCTGCCACGTTCTTCATTTCCACAGGGTGACCGTTCTGTAGCACTGTGCTGGCTTTCGTTGTCGGAGAAAAGCCAGAAGGAACTTTGTTTTTGTTGTCAATGCGCCTGCTTTAGCCATTATCAAAAGGAGAAGAGAGATTAGGAATTGGAAAGAGTCATAACACAGATATACAGTAGTACACACTGCTGTTGTACCCTTTAGAGGTGAACTTATCGTATTGTAGAATGGTATGCCAATGTGTTAGAGTAAAACATTTTTTTTTAAAGATTTACTTTAAAGCCATCAGCTCTCCTAGTCCGTTACTGACACGGAGCACATTGTTGCACTAAATCCCATTTTTGTAAGTGTTCCCATGACAGCTGCAAGTCCAATAAAACACATGAACTAGATTTTCCCTTGAAATGGAAATAACACTTAAAATGATCACATGAATTCAAGGAATGCGTTGCCTACAAGAGAGAAAAGAGAAAAAAGATACAAGATAGAAGTGTTCTATGGGTACTGACAGTACCAGTCAAAAGTTTGGACACACCTACTCATTCAAGGGTTTTTCTTTATTTTTTACAATTTTCTACATTGTAGAATAATAGTGAAGATATCAAAACTATGAAATAACACATGGAATCATGTAGTAACCAAAAAAAAAAAGTGTTAAATCAAAATATATATTTTAGTTTCTTCAAAGTAGTCCCCCTTTGCCTTGATGACAGCTTTGCACACTCTTGGCATTCTCTCAAACAGCTTCACCTGGAATGCTTTTCTATGCCGAGCACTTGCTGGCTGCTTTTCCTTAACTCTGCGGTCCAGGCCTCCCGGGTGGCGCAGTGGTTAAGGGCGCTGTACTGCAGCGCCAGCTGTGCCATCAGAGTCCCTGGGTTCGCGCCCAGGCTCTGTCGTAACCGGCCGCGACCGGGAGGTCCGTGGGGCGATGCACAATTGGCCTAGCGTCGTCCGGGTTAGGGAGGGATTGGTCGGTAGGGATCTCCTTGTCTCATCGCGCACCAGCGACTCCTGTGGCGGGCCGGGCGCAGTGCGCGCTAGCCAAGGTTGCCAGGTGCACGGTGTAGCCTCCGACACATTGGTGCGGCTGACTACCGGGTTGGATGCGCGCTGTGTTAAGAAGCAGTACGGCTGGTTGGGTCCCACTAAGTCCCACTAAGCGCAAAGCAGATGGGATGGCATATCTCTGCAGAATGCTGTGGTAGCTATGCTGGTTAAGTGTGCCTTGAATTCTAAATAAATCACTGACAGTGTCAGCAGCAAAGCACCCCCACACCACCTCCTCCATGATTCTGACTCATCAGACCAAAGGACAGATTTTCACCGGTCTAATGTCCATTGCTCGTGTTTCTTGGCCCAAGCAAGTCTCTTCTTCTTATTGGTGTCCTTTAGTAGTGGTTTCTTTGCTGCAATTCGACCATGAAAGCCAGATTCGCGCAGTCTCCTCTGAACAGTTGATGTTGAGATGTGTCTGTTAATTGAACTCTGAAGCATTTATTTGGGCTGCAATTTCTGAGGCGGGTAACTAATGAACGTATCCTCTGCAGTAGAGATAACTCTGGGTCTTCCTTTCCTGTGGCGGTCCTCATGAGAGCCAGTTTCATCATAGCACTTGATCTTCTGTATACCACCCCTACCTTGTCACAACACAACGGATTGGCTCAAACACATTAAGATGGAAAGAAATTCCACAAATGTACTTTTAAGAAGGCATACTTGTTAATTGGAATGCATGCAAGGTGACTGACTACCTCATGAAGCTGGTTGAGAGAAGGCCAAGAGTGTGCAAAGCTGTCATCAAGGCAATGGGAGGCTAGGGTTAGGGTTTGATGTCTTCCTTGTGTCATAGACGGCCTTGACCAGGAAACCCACGAGGCAGTGCACAATTAGCCCAGCGTCGTCTGGGTTAGGGGAGGGTTTGGCAGGCCGGACTTCGACTTTCACCTCTCCTGAATCCATAGTGGAGTTGCAAGCGATGGGACAAGACTAACTACCAATTGGATATCATGAAATTGGGGCGAAAAAGGGGTAAAGTACTACCAACAAAGAGAAAACACTCTTAGGAAAGCAGGTGAAGTGAACCACCCTATAAATGCTTGACGTGATGTGGGATACATGGTTCTGGGGCACAGCTGACATATGTTTGATGACACAGGATTCTACATTTACAAAGGGTTTAATACCTCATTATCTATTCCCAATGTCTATGGTTGGAATTTATGTGTAACTATGGAAATGGTCTGAGATCAGCTCAACATATGCCACAATTATAACAATAACATGTTAACTAAGAATCTGGACAATAACATTCCATTGTCCATCTTTGGGTTTGCGTGACATCCCAAAATCAGTCAAGCTTAGCTTTGCGGTTGCAATTCAAGCAAAACGTGATAAATTATACACAACGGTTAAACAATGTCTTGAATTCCACAGCTAATATAAACTGTAGCCTAACATCCAATCAAAGTTATGTTTTAATGTTCCCATGGTGAATGAGCTCATTTATTTAGTTGTGAAAGCACAGTAAACGATTCATGATCTTTTGCACATTGCTACAATAACTGTCTGTCTGTCAAAAGGCAAAGAAATATTGTTTGTCCTATCCCTTGTTCAAGCCATAACGTTTACAGCTTTCATTCATGTAATATCAATGACTGATCATCTCAAAATATTAACACTATGAATTTCAGTTTATGACATGTGTTTCTGTCCATGGCCAAGCTATCAATCTACTTTACTGTTGTACTAACACAAACCTTCAATGTAATTCAATGTATAGGCCTACGTTCATGCATTTTCTGGTGATTAAAACAATCTTAAGAGAGTAATAAAAGCAGGAATGGGGTGAATAATTTAGAGCCTCATCGCTGAATAGTTCCTAATAATGATTTAACAAGCAAAATCAGAGGGGAGCATCATGTCCATAATTTCAGCACAGCCACTCCTCCGATTAAACAGGCCATAAATAATGCCTGTGTCACTCAAATACAGCGACAACAAATGCAAATCTGAAAATGTCAAATAACTCTTGGGTTACAGAAAAATATGGAAAATATGACTGGAAAAAGTGCCAACTATGAAACCAAAACACTTTTGTAATGTCACAAAATATCAAAGCGGAATAACCGGAGAAATTAGCCCCTTCATTAAGTGCCATCAGAAATATTGCACCAGCAGGACCTATAAACATACTGTAATGGATCATAAGGAAAAAGGCCAGCCACAATTTAATATCCAGGCCCAATAGCTCTTTCATTTACTCCTTAGGTTTGGGCACAGCTCAAAAGCTACCAAACTGAGCATGGATTCATGCATGGATAGCCTACTACTGTAAATAGCCTATTGCCTGCCTTTAATTTCTTACACATTTACCCACATTCACTAAATAAAGACTGGATGGCACAAAAGCTATGCTGTGCTCTAACAGTGAGGGTACGTCAGTACGGGCAACAGGAGACAGCTCAGAGAAGAGGATGATTCAATAAAAAAAAGGGAGATATAGTTATAGGCCAGGTTCAGTCACATACATTTCCTAGATGCCAAAGGTCCAGACGGATATTGTCATTTTTCGGCATAGTAACAAACTCCCACCTCGCGACCCAAAACGGTTCACACCCCTCTTGTTGGCAGAAAGAACATTTTGCAGTTTTAAAGCACATTTTCTGCAATTCTACACATTTTGCCGTGCCGTGTGTATTTATATGATACGGTACCGGAGTGACTCAACAAAACCAACGTAAGCCAGGTGGTTGAGGCCCGCATTGGCACATAATCTAGCCCTGATAACTACAAGATTTAGATAACTGGTTAGCCTAAATTACCAGCCTAGCCAACATGGGCTAGTTGATCAACTGGATATTTCTGACAGGTTACAAATAGCTCTAAGATCTGTCAGTTAATGACATAAGATGAAAACTGCCCATGCGCTGCCAAATTCCGAAATTGCGTTCTAAGTACTATTACAACGCTCAACGGCATTAAATTGAAAGCCAGATTCGGACCGCGGTCCGCCAGTTAAGAAGGGTTGGCATAGGCAGTTCTACCAATGGAGTTTTATGACCAAGCTACATCTGAAACAGGCAGTCGTAAACATTTCCTCTTCATGAGCAAAAGTCATACTTTTACTTAAGTTTCAAAATAAGATGTCAAAATTTACCCAGAGAAAATACAGAAATGATATGTCCTGGTATAGCCTAGTGTTTTACCACCTCAAAGAACCACTAGAAATAGTCACTGTTTCTTCGATTTTCTGAAGGAAATACACTGCTCAAAAAAAGAAAGGGAACACTAAAATAACACATCCTAGATCTGAATGAATGAAATATTCTTATTAAATACTTTTTTCTTTACATAGTTGAATGTGCTGACAACAAAATCACACAAAAATTATCAATGGAAATCAAATTTATCAACCCATGGAGGTCTGGATTTGGAGTCACACTCAAAATTAAAGTGGAAAACCACACTACAGGCTGATCCAACTTTGATGTAATGTCCTTAAAACAAATCAAAATGAGGCTCAGTAGTGTGTGTGGCCTCCACGTGCCTGTATGACCTCCATACAATGCCTGGGCATGCTCCTGATGAGGTGGCGATGGTCTCCTGAGGGATCTCCTCCCAGACCTGGACTAAAGCATCCGCCAACTCCTGGACAGTCTGTGGTGCAACGTGGCGTTGGTGGATGGAGCGAGACATGATGTCCCAGATGTGCTCAATTGAATTCAGGTCTGGGGAACGGGCAGGCCAGTCCATAGCATCAATGCCTTCCTCTTGCAGGAACTGCTGACACACTCCAGCCACATGAGGTCTAGCATTGTCTTGCATTAGGAGAAACCCAGGTCCAACCGCACCAGCACATGGTCTCACAAGGGGTCTGAGGATGTCATCTCGGTACCTAATGGCAGTCAGTCTACCTCTGGCGAGCACATGGAGGGCTGTGCGCCCCCCCCAAAGAAATGCCACCCCACACCATGACTGACCCACCGCCAAACCGGTCATGCTGGAGGATGTTGCAGGCAACAGAACGTTCTCTACGGCGTCTCCAGACTCTGTTACGTCTGTCACATGTGCTCAGTGTGAACCTGCTTTCATCTGTGAAGAGCACAGGGCGCCAGTGGCGAATTTGCCAATCTTGGTGTTCTCTGCAAATGCCAAACGTCCTGCACGGTGTTGGGCTGTAAGCACAACCCCCACCTGTGGACATCGGGCCCTCACACCATCCTCATGGAGTCTGTTTCTGACCGTTTGAGAAGACACATGCACATTTGTGGCCTGCTGGAGGTCATTTTGCAGGGCTCTGGCAGTGCTCCTCCTTGCACAAAGGCGGAGGTAGCAGTTCTGCTGCTGGGTTGTTGCCCTCCTACGGCCTCCTCCACGTCTCCTGATGTACTGGCCTGTCTCCTGGTAGTGCCTCCATGCTCTGGGCACTACGCTGACAGACAAAGCAAACCTTCTTGCCACAGCTTGCGTTGATTTTCCATCCTGGATGAGCTGCACTACCTGAGCCACTTGTGTGGGTTGTAGACTCCGTCTCATGCTACCACTAGAGTGAAAGCACCAAAAGCATTCAAAAGTGACCAAAACATCAGCCAGGAAGCATAGGAACTGAGAAGTGGTCTGTGGTCCCCACCTGCAGAACCACTCCTTTATTGGGGGTGTCTTGCTAATTGCCTATAATTTCCACCTGTTGTCTATTCCATTTGCACAACAGCATGTGAAATTTATTGTCAATCAGTGTTGCTTCCTAAGTGGACAGTTTGATTTCACAGAAGTGTGATTGACTTGGAGTTACATTGTGTTGTTTAAGTGTTCCCTTTATTTTTTTGAGCAGTGTATTTAGACACCTCCAGACTTGGCCATTTCAGTGACATTTGGACCAAACATACAGTACCAGTCAAAAGTTGTGACACACATACTCATTCAAGGGTTTTTATTTGGACTATTTTCTACATTGTAGAATAACAGCGAAGACATGACAACTATGAAATAACACATATGGAATCATGTAGTAACCCCCCCACCCCCCCAAAAAAGTGTTAAACAAATCAAACTATTTTGAGATTCTTCAAATTAGCCACCCTTTGCCTTGATGACAGCTTTGCACACTCTTGGCATTCTCTCAACCAGCTTCATGAGGTGGTCACCTGCCATGCATTTCAATAAACAGGTGTGCCTTATTAAGTAGGAAAGGAATTCCACAAATTAACGCGTTTGAGCCAATCCGTTGTCTTGTGACAAGGTAGGGTTGGTATACAGATGATAGCCCTATTTGGTAAAAGACCATGTCCATATTATTGCAAGAACAGCTCAAATAAGCAAAGAGAAACAACAGTCCATCATTACTTTAAGACACATTTTAAGAACTTTGAAAGTTTCTTCAAGTGCAGTCGCAAAAACCATCAATTGCTATGATGAAACTAGGTCTCATGAGGACCACCACAGGAAAGGAAGACCCAGATTTACCTCTGCTGCAGAGGATATGTTCATTAGAGTCACCAGCCTCAGAAATTGCAGCCCAAATAAATGCTTCACAAAGTTCAAGTAAGAGACACATCTCAACATCAACTGTTCAGAGGAGACTGCGTGAATCAGGCCTACATTGTCAAATTGCTGCAAAGAAACCACAGCTTTGCTGCTGACACTGTCAGTGATTTATTTAGAATTCAAGGCACACTTAACCAGCATAGCTACCACAACATTCTGCAGAGATATGCCATCCCATCTGGTTTGCGCTTAGTGGGACTATCATCTGTTTTTCAACAGGACAATGACCTAACACACCTCCAGGCTGTGTAAGAGCGAGAGTAATGGAGTTCTGCATCAGATGACCTGGCCTCTACAATCACCCGACCTCAACCCAATTGAGATGGTTTGGGATGAGTTGGACCGTAGAGTGAAGGAAAAGCAGCCAACAAGTGCTCAGCATCTGTGGGAACTCCTTCAAGACTGTTGGAAAAGCATTCCTCATGAAGCTGTTTGAGAAAATGCCAAGAGTGTGCAAAGCGGTCATCAAGGCAAAGGGTGGCTAATTTGAAGAATCTTAAATATAAAAAGTATTTTGATTTGTTTAACACTTTTTTGGTTACTACATGATTCCATGTGTGTTATTTCATAGTTTTGATGTCCTCACTATTATTCTACAATGTAGAAAAAAATTAAAACCCTTGAATTATGTATGACTGATAATGTACATCCAACTTCATAGTGCTCTGACTACGTAAACGTGGAACAGGCAACCAGTTGCTAGTCTGCTATAACAACCTGTATAATGCGTATTCATCTTTGAGTTGAAAGCTGTAATCAATAATTATAATACAATAAAAAAACACACTTGTGTATAACCTTTTAAAAAATGAGTTTGATTTCACTCCGATTTAAAACGTCCTAATAACACCTGTGACCAGATTAGGGAGACCCAGCCACAACTGCTAGTGACGGTAAACGAACCCCTGTCCTAGCCTGAGAAGGCCTGTGAAATTGTAACATCAGGTTTACAGTATGTAATGTTTAGAGCAGCCATGGCCTTAACAGTACATCACCGTCTGAGTGCTTATTTGATCCCTGTTAGCTAAATTAAACACTACTACAGTCTCCTAGGTTTTCATTGTGTGGTGCGTTTGTATTCTGTATTTCACTGAACAGAGTGATTTAAAGTGTCATTTCAGGATGAGATTGTTTAATGATTTAGTAACTGAGTGTTTGCAACCTCAACTACGACTGAAAGCACATTTCACATCTGCTTTGTTAAATGTAGGCTACTGCCGCTGATACATTACTTAAAAATGACAGCCAATAATAAGATATACATGCCAACAAAAGCATACATATATAGTGATATACATGCCAAAAAAAGCATACATATATAGTGATATACATGCCAAAAAAAGCATACATATATAGGTGATACACATGCCAAAAAGCATACATATATAGTGATATACATGCCAAAAAGCATACATATATAGTGATATACATGCCAAAAAGCATACATATATATAGTGATATACATGCCAAAAAGCATACATATAGTGATATACATGCCAAAAAGCATACATATATAGTGATATACATGCCAAAAAGCATACATATATAGTGATATACATGCCAAAAAGCATACATATATAGTGATATACATGCCAAAAAGCATACATATATAGTGATATACATGCCAAAAAGCATACACATATAGTGATATACATGCCAAAAAGCATACATATAGTGATATACATGCCAAAAAGCATACATATATAGTGATATACATGCCAAAAAGCATACATATATAGTGATATACATGCCAAAAAGCATACATATATAGTGATATACATGCCAAAAAGCATACATATATAGTGATATACATGCCAAAAAGCATACATATATAGTGATATACATGCCAAAAAGCATACATATATAGTGATATACATGCCAAAAAGCAGTTGTGGGGAAACAATCTGCACCAACAAAAACTCATACTTTTATTGCAAAACATGTGAGAGTTGTCCAGGTTATATGCCTAGGCTAGCCTATACAATTATGTGGAGTGGAGTCAGCACTCGCAGATGAGAACATATTTCCCCCGGTTCCTGAACTCAACATGGACATATTATCAATATTGAATACAATTTCACATAATATGTGACCTTGTGTTATGAGGAATGCAAAAGCAGGACGTCCCTAATCAAATAGACTAGTACAGTAGTAGGAGTAAATTAACATGCATATCTTTATCCACTTAAAAATAATGAACTCCGAAGACAACTACTTAGTAGAAACCAATTTTGGTGCAATTAAACATTGGGACATGACAACTGTGAAATCCACTCTGTAAAGGTGATCGAAAACCATTTAAACCCATGGCAGATGACAGGTGTGTGAAGGTCTCCCTGACATTTACTCCATTTTAGTCCAATTCATTCCCAGATCGAATGATTTGGCCTCAAACTCAAAGCACACTAACACTGTCTGCACGGGACCTAGCTGTTGCACAGCTGTGCAACTTGATGAATCTACTGTATCTTCCCATATTTTAACACTATGGGGACAGCAGAAATAACAATGCAGAACATTAACCAGAACATTCAACTGGAGACTGAGAAGAAAAAAAGGGGCTTCTGGTAGTAAATGTACTTTATGTTACGCTCTAACATTAAGCCTCATCAGTCAAAGTAATGTGGGACAGCTCACTGCCAACTAGGCTTCACAACCAAAAGCTCAGTGACTGGGATTCCACAAACTCAGGTTTCAGCTGCCTCAGGTTGTTATCATGTTATTTAGGAAAGAAATTGAAACTGAATTTCATCGTAAGCATCCATTTATTTTCTAAAGCTTAACAAAGCAAGCAGAGTACAAAGCAAATAGGCCTATTGGTTTACTAAATATTAGTAAATGAGGTCATCTCACTATTCTCTGATCTTCAGTACCTCAATCAGAGCCACCCCCTCTTCCTCTGGACCAAAACAGAAAATAGAGCCGTAAGTCAATCCACATGCAACCACTTAAAAATCAAGCATAGTATCCGGTGTATTATCGTCCTCCAAATAGGCTACTCAATGACGTCAATATAGACATTCTCATCTTGTCATACTGTCTTTGAAGTTTGTTATCTAAGTAGGGTTAAAGTTAGAATCCTTAGTTTCTACATAAATTTTTGGACATATGAATGATATACCCATTGATGAATATACTTTATAAATGCCTCATGAGCTTAGTTCAACTGTCATACCCCATCTGAACACAAAATACAAGCTTGTTACACATAGCCTCAAAACATGGTTAAAACTATAAATGTTGACATGATGTATGGTCAGCCCTTGCATACGTAACTGTCACTTTGAATTTGAGAGTGGTTACATTTCTTCAGGTTCATCCCTCAGCTTTACCAAAACACAGGCAGGGTGACCGCTTTAATTAAACCAAAAGAGGAAGAGAAGCCTATACAGCCAGGAGTTTTTCGGGACCGACCCGCTTTATGATCACAGCCTTGTCTAGCGTCACAATCAAAAAGGGGAGAATAACAATTCATTATTTCCCGTTGCTCTCCTCAATCAATGCACAGTAAGGAAGGTCGCATACACTACTGACATACAGCCTACTACAACTACGTCTTTGTATTCTGCAATTCTGCATCAACAGGGCACTGCCATTTATGTTTAACCTCTAGCCCCCTCTGGTGGCATTGTCAATAAATCAGCTAAAAAGGACAGGCATACAGTACTTCAGACAAACACTTCCATGGTTACTGATCACTGTTCATTAGGAGGGGAGGAGCCCTAGTAGACACAGAGTGGAGGAGACTTGCATGAGTTATAAAGCTGATATCACGGTGAAGGATAATGCAGGTAAACTAAACTCTCCATGAAAAACAAAGCAATATCCATAAACACTTAACACCCAAAGGCAGTGGCTTGGACACAATTTATAAACTCTAATAATGCTATGACTAATATTAGCTCACTTGTCAGATTCTACAGTCAGCAATAATAATAATATCAACCCAGAAACACAGACAATTTAGTAAGAGTAAACCTTCAAATTATCATGCCATCATTTTTATTTCCATTTGTACAAATCTAAATGTAACATTTGCAGTCTTCTTAAAAGAGGTGTGTGAATTGTGCTGTAGGCTATTCTGAGATGAACTTACAGATTGCCCTCATCAGAACCTCTGTGTGGCTCTTGCATTGCTACAGATGTTGCTAGACAGACCACTAGCAGGGACAGGTGAAGAGGTGCCCCAAGGGTCCACAAGGGCCATTAGGGTGGATGTCAAGCTGCAGCATCAGCTGGGAGAGAAGACAGAGGCACGGCTGCAGGAAAAGGGGGTTTGGTGTTTTGAGGTCACCATTAGAGAGCATTACCACACAGGGAGCTTCCACCTGGCTTCTCAGCAGACCTGGCTAAGCAAAAAGGGCAGTCGGCAGAGACAGATCATAGGTCAGAATCCAAACTCTTCCATCAATATGCCACCAAAGCCAGCTAGTCAGGCTGCTGACTCTGGATATCCCTCTACAGTCTGGGGAGAGAAGCTGTATGGATCGAGATGACACAGAAGGGCCAAAGGGCTGTGAGGCTGAACCCCTTTCTGTTCCAAAAGGTCAGACAGATCCAGGACCAGACCTGTCCCCCTGCTCTCCAGTACAGGGAGCTGACTGGCCACAGTTCCATCAGCCAGCACCTGGCTGCAGTAACACTGTGGCCATGGAAGCATTCCTGGAGCTGGCTGGGCTCCAGCGCTATAGCAGCTGGACAAGGGCCAGGAGGCTGGAGTACAAGCTGCCTGGTGGTGACTGCACACTGGTGGTGCAGAGGAGACACAGCATGGGAGGATAAGCAAACACTGACACTGCTGTCCACGAGAGCAGTTCTACATGTTGGCCATGAATTGGAGAAGATGGAAAAAGTGGCAGCAGAGCTCGACTCAAAACCCAACTGACCATGTTACAGGCTATCTAAGCAATTGAAACATCAGTAATTCATGTCAAGAGGTCAAATAACTCAATTTAATAAAGATGTATTAATATAAATTGGTGTCCCATTTATTTTACAGCCGGCCCGCCTATGAATGACCACAGCATGCAAATTGTACAGAGAATTCCCCATGATGATCGTGTTGCATGATGCACTTACCTTTTTGTTTTGCACGAGTAATCATATACCGCAATAGAAATTGCATATTTTTGTAGACACTAAGAGGCCAACTTGGCCATGACTCGTTGGCCAAAGCAGAAAATAAGCTGTGTGGTAAACATGCTTGAGATGTTATGTTTTGTTCGATGAGTTAATCTTAATCTGCTAACGTCACTTTTTGTGAATTAAGTATTTATGTAATCAAAACAAGCCATAAAAAGGTCATATTAACCGACTGACATCTCATAGAATGCATTTCTCCAAAGCCTTTATTAACTTTAGATCTTGTTTGGCGTTTATCCGATTATTTCCCCATTCATTTACCTGATAGAATTTTCTACTTCTGGATTCCTAACCGACTTCCGTTTATTTAGGGCTACAAACTGACGAGCTCTATGGCTGTGGATAAAATAAACAAACATGGTTAGTCAGTGACTGCTCGAATTCAACGTTGTCATTGAAGTTGTAGGCTACTAGCTAGCTACTGTACTAACTTTGCTTTTTATCCTGATTATGTGCCACATATCCCTCTGCAGGCCAGGTCCTATTTGCACCCAAAGAATGTAATTACTAACCTGTAAACAGTTTGCTCGCCTCTGCCACCACTGCAAGAAAAATCACTGGACAGGAGTGCCAAATCAGCATCTTTATTTTACAAACAAACGCATTTTCTATTGACATTTCTTTGTATCATAAAAAAGCAATTTACAAGCGTAAGAACCCCCAAAAAGCAGCACAGAATGATTATGAGTAAAATATAATTTGAATAAATATATCATATATTTCATGCTATAAAATAAATTCATAAATGGCAAGTTAATAGTTCAGCTCTAGCTAGCTTAATTTACTTCATAGTTGTACATAACAGTAGAGTTCTGAGGTTCACAGTTGGGTTGTATGTAGAGTGGATTAGAGGGAGGTGGACTGACACCTGGCCAAACTAAAAGGTCTCCCCTGTTCCTCAACATTGAACCTCTGTGCTTGTCACACGCATGCAGAGGGGGAACGGAAAACATGGGTTCAGTGAGACCCTTGAGGCAGAATGTTTGGGAACCACTGACTGAGGATTTATTTCCCCACCTGAAGAGAAGTGCACATTGAATTCTACGCATATGAGCTGTATGCCCAGTGACCACTTTATAACACTAGTATAAACCCTGAGTTCTACTTATTTTTTTGTGCCATATCAACAAAAATACATGATATCCAGACACCACCAAATGTCAGAGACCAAGGAGTTTCACATCAAAGGAAACAGGCCAGTCTTAACATGTAGTTAAAGCAGCACTGACCAATTCCACTCTGACCAGCTGAAACCTCAGTCTCAGTACGAGGGGAAAGGGGAGACCTTTACATTTTAGCATGAACACAGGTTGCCACTCCCAATGTGGCTTTGCAGCCCACAATCCCTTTCAGTATTTGATACAGACGGAGGTGCAACTTTAAAACCAGTGCCATTGAGTTTGACTGAATCACATGCTAAGCTTTTGCATTGCAGTTAATTGACAGTCATAGGCTTTGGATGCGTACTTAGAAGACCAGCAATATCAGTCTCACCTAATGAGCATTTTCACTCAACCTGTCCAAAGACTCACAAAATATATAAAAAATATCAATATCAAATTGTCCTTGTCCTACTTCAATTCGATAGCTCCCTGACATTCAATGTTTAGTTGAGATGTGACAGGCCCAGAATTAGATTAGGCTCACTGATAACAATACATCCCCTTTAAAAAGGTTATTGCTTTTGTATATTACACAGTGGAGAAAGGCTGAGAGAAGCTATGGAAGACTTTCAGATTTTGTTAAAGTCTATATCAGTGTTCATAAACTACCTGAAGTTAGTCTGTTCAAAAATTCAAAAAGTAGTCAAACAGCCTTCCCTGTAAACACTTCCTTCTGATTACTTCTGGCCCGCAAGCATCTCCCTCCTACCTTTTCTGTGAATAGTTTTGAACAAACAGAGTGAACGCAAATAAGTGTCAGGTTCAGTTGGTTAGTGAGTGGTGTGACATTAGTAACCAAAGTTGATAAAAGCATTTACACAAATTGCCCCCCCCCTCCCTATAATGTAAATATGCAAGTGTATAGTATTTTGTATATCAAAATCTATAAACAGACCAGTCTATAAGCACCATTTAAGGGTAAAAAGGTCCCTTAAGATAAAGTAATAGAGTCCCTTGAGGTGGAGACAAATTATGAGTAGATCCTCTCTGGAATATGAATGTATCAAAGACAGGTTATTTCTAAGTGCATGCCAGATGAGACAAAAACAATAACTAATGTTGAGTTCCAAAAACAGCCATCGGCATTTCAAAAACTATTTTGTGGGTGAGTGACGTGCAATACAACAGGGAAATCTTTCAATTTTTCACTCTACAAATGTCATGTTTTTAAAATCTGCTCATTCTCAAGCAGCTGTCCCCCCTGGTCAGATGTTACAAAAGGAATCTTGAGAGGGGAAGAGTCTAGCTGTACTCTCTCCTCTCTCGCGCTCGAGACTGAAGGCGATGCCTTCGATTGTCCTCAGTGCTAACAGAAAGGCTAGAGTAAACATACAAAACAGCCTCTGGAGAGAGGAACAAAACAGCTCACGACTGTGATTAGATGCCATGCAAGTCACCATATTACCATAAACACAATTCATCACATTATTAATGGATATCAAATGGGGTCTGACGACAAGGAAATAGTAGGGCTAAATAAGAACGGCTGAAAAAAAATGGAGGTGGCATGTAAACATAATTTAAGAGATCAACTTGGGCATATATCTAAGACATGATTCTCCTCACTGCTGAACTATTCTCAATTATGTGCCCATTCTCTTTAAGACATTTAATTGTTGCATAAACTAAATCACAGGAAAGATTTTTCCAAATTAAAGTGAAATCAACAGTATGTTATCAATACCTTCCCCTTGACGCATTTCATTCTTTACATTGAAGGCAGGCACAAAACAGAAGTCCACTGTAAGTGCCATAGAGTCAGGGATATAGTTTGTGTGGCAAGGCACAGATCACGATTCAAAAGCCTTTGTTCTTCAAAATATTACTAGGATTGATATGGTTGGCATCTTACAATTATATAAATAAACAAACTCAATTTCTGTACAATTTCTTTCATGATATTAAATATATCTGGCAACATGCTCAAGACTGTGGGACTCAGTTGGAAATAGAAAGGAATTGGAAAATAGGAACCAGGCTACATCTTATGTAGGAAACTCATCTTGCCTCTTGTTAGCCAAATGTATAGACAGACCTTTGTCTTTCAGTATTTGTTTTCTATGGAGGATTATCAGTCATGCTATCGTCTGTTGGACTCCTGGCACAATAACCTATAGTAGTCTGCCCCTGTTCTAATAACGCGAGACGTCATGAGAAGTATTACATTATATGACGAGGTCAATTCCCTCTTAAATCGGTAGGGGGACAGATTCGATATGAGCAGGGTTATAAGACTTTACAAAGACGGTTACCACACAGAACATGACATTCTAGACTTCTGCCTAGTAGGCATTCAGACAGTGGAAAATAGATTGTGGCTGACTTTTGGCCACAACACTGTCAAGCATGTTATGTGGGAGAAAATAAAAAATAAAAACAGGGAAAAACAAAGGGAAAGGGCCCGTCACTGATCTTCAAAAACAGACAAGCAACAAGACGATAGCAAATCAGAATTCACTAAATCTGAGAAGGACCCTTTTGGTTTCCATGGCATCTGGTGAAACAAGACGATGGACATCAAAACAATGAACCCATTGTGTTGTGGGCATAGAGAGACTATTGGTGACCTAACGATATGAACAGTAGTGTTTCCCCTAGTATATTTTTTCAACACCAGTGGCAAAGGAAGCAGGGGGGTGGGCTGGTTTTCTTTGCTGGCTGTGAGAACCTAATTTGATGACTTCAAGACATTCTACTCCAAAACACATGAAAATGTAATTATGTTGACACCATTGGAAATAGAACTGATGAGCGCCACTACAGCACTGTAGGGAGATAAGGAGCATGTGGTGGCTGTGCTCGCTCTGTTCACTACAAATATCAGCTTGAATTTGTCACACTGATCTTAAAAGGATAAGATTTTGGCAACTAAGCCCTTCTACTTACCCAGGCAGATGAATTTGTGGATACAACCACAGTATGAGTCATAATAACCATAAAACCTAGAGATCAAACAGGGAAATTGTTCCAATCATTTTTCACCAAGTGTAAATCTCTCTAGGACAAGGCGACTTAATCAATATATTTGTCTGTATTTACCCCACAAAAATGAAATGCTAAATAGATGCTAATGTGGCTATTATAAAGAACTACAAATGCCATGATGATCTGGACAAGACTGCCGAATCGAGGCAAAGGTAAGAATCTCTGAATTAACAATCTAAAGTTAGTTAAATGTAATCAATAAAACAGCTACATTTCTTTAAATGGACAATTATGTTAACCGTCTCAAGACTACGCAAGATTTAAATTCACTATACCTGTTCGCAAAGGTATCAGCTAGAAACGAAGTGCAGGAGCTTGCAGAGATGTAGTTTTGCATGATGTCTACTTTGAAGCAAATTCAAATTTTTGAAAAAGAGTAAATAGAGCCTAATATATTGATAAAAGTCTCCTTGTCCGAGAGAGAGATTTACATGGTCAAAACACCAGGGTAAGCCTACACGAGAAACAGCCCTTATATTAAGTGTTTCTAAAATTCCCTATGGGAAAAATGAATGATGGAAAAACAGTTGGAACCATTTCCCTCTTTTGACAGCTAGGTTTTATGGTTATTATGACACCTCCACTGTGGGGCTATATTTATTTATCTGCGTGCAGTTTGAAGGAAGTAGAAGGTGTTTTTGCAAGCCATCGCCAACTAGTGTTAGCACAATGACAGGCATACTAGCTGTTCCCATAGACTTCCAGTCATTGCGCTTACGCTAGGTAGCAATTGCGCCAACACTAGTTAGAAACTTCCTTCAATAAACTGCATGCAGAAACAAAACTAGTATCCATGAGTTCATCTGACTGGGTATGTAGAAAAAGTGCTTATTTGGCAAAATCTCACACCATCACTTTAAAAGCATGTCTGGGCAGAAACACACATGTATTTCTGCAAAGACGCGCTGCTGTTTAAAGGAAGATTCCTAACTAGCAATAGCTCAACAGCTAGCATGCCTGTCATTGTGCTAACACTAGTTAGCAATGGTTTGCAAAACTACCTTCTACTTCCTTCAAACTGCAGAGACAAATAGAGCCCCACAGTGGAAGTGTCATAATATAAACTATTATTTTGAAGTGGCCGACACTGCTAAATAAATAGGGTAAAACACTGGACATGCATGCAAAACTGCTCAATTCCAATATGAAAACAAAAATCACTGCAAAATAAACGTTTTTTTTTTTTTAAAGGGCACTAACAACCGAAAAAATAACAGGTATCATAAATGGTGGTGCTACATTAAATGAAGAGGAAATGCTCTTTCACACCCACCTGGACCTCTGGTGTTTTCAGGACACTTTTAAACAGTGAACCATGTGACAATTAACATTTTATTTGAGCCTTCTACCACCTTGGAAGGCTTACTGTAGTTATGTGATCATGTGTAAAAACTAAAAAAGGTACATAGGATACAAGGAAAGCGTCACACTGCTGAAATAGCAAATCAGCAAGAATAGGGATAAGGGGGCAAAATGACTTGTCAAAAAGTGCTCTTTAAGGATCAGTTTTCCACCTGATCTTAAAAGGCCCAATGCAGCTGTTTTTATATCAATATCAAATCATTTATGGGTAACAATTAAGTACCTTACTGTAATAGATTTGTATAAAAATGGACAAAAATGGCTTTTTAGCAAACAAACTTTCAAGCAAGTATTTTGCTAGGAATGTCTGGGAGTGGTCTGAATGGGAAGGGAAAACTATGTTATTGGCAAAGAGGTATGGAAAATCACTGACTGCACGGGGCCTTTAAAAAGAGCTTACTCTGGACTAGCATGTTGGCGCAATAATTTATTCCTGTATTTGTCAACTACCGTAGTTAGAAGCATTTCGACATACAATAAGTCGAAAGCCAGTTCAGCTAATCCCTGGGCCTGTACTATGCCATGGCATTCTGCATTGCAATGCTTCGTCATGAAATGCAATATAAGTCTAACAAACATACCCCCCCATTACCACCATATGTGCATTTGTGAGTTATGACGATATGAATAACGAAATTAACATTTTGAAATGTGGTCAATGACATTCGTCCAACTGCTAGGCCCTGACAGCCCAGCTAATCTCGAAAAACAAGCAGATCAAGACCAACAGTGCCTTCAATGATTATTTACCTATTAACACTGAAATAGCTAGCTATCAACATCAGTTGTCAAAAGGGCTTACACTGACCGAAGCAATTCCAATTCCAATTTGATTCCCGACTATTAAAAAGCAGTAGCATAGTGCCGAATACATTTATGGTCACCATTGATCTTCAAGACATAAAAAAAATTAACAAAACTAAACTAAGTCTCCATTCAGACGATTCTATTTGAAACACAAAAAGTGCACCATTACTTTGGATCACAAGCTTCTCTCAAAATACCATCAAGCGCTTATTTTATAATGAGGCATAAATGATTTTCCCATTTGATTCCCTCATCTCAACAGTGATGTCGGATCAGGGAAGGGCAGAAACAGTGAATGAGAGGACGAGAGCAGAACATGAGTCCTAATGAAATGGAGAGTGAATAAAGAAATGCCATGACAAGATGGCTGATATTCCTTAGTTGTTATTTGCATATTGATTCTATGCAGATTCAGGGCAGTACTGCCCTTGCTGTACCAAGCTAATGAGTGGGACTCTGCACTGAGCATAATCTTCACACAAATAAACTAAGAGTTTCACATAAACAGGTTGAGAATTAACAAACTAAAACATCAAGAGAATGGAAGACACTCCAAATGACTTCACTGTGTATGAGGATCAAATCATTGATTCCATGTATGATTAAAATATATTATAAACTGGGTGGTTCAAGCCCTGAATGCTGATTGGCTGATAGCCGTGGTATATCAGACCGTATACCACAGGTATGACAAAATATTTATTTTTACTGATCAAAGTACATTGATAACCAGTTTATAATAGCAATAAGGCACTTCGGGGGTTTGTGATATATGGTCAACATACCATGGCCAAGGGCAGTATGCAGGCACTCTGTTTTGCGTCGTGCATAAGAACATGCCATTTGCGTTGGAATATTGGCTATAAACCACACCACCCTTGGGCCTTATTGCTTAAGAAGAGAATATAAAAAAAGCACTGACCAACTGCATGTGACCTTCAGTGGTGAAAAGAGACAGACACGAGGAATTTGTCCTGTGTGTTCTAAAAACAATTATAAACTGGGTGGTTCAAGCCCTGAATTCTCATTGGCTGAAAGCCATGGTATTACAGACCGTATACCACGGGTATGAAAAAAATTTTACTGCTCCAATTACGTTGCTAACGAGTTTATAATAGCAATACGGCTCTTCGGGGTTTGTGATATATGGTCAACATACCATGGCTAATGGCTGTGTCCAGGCACTCCACGGAGCATCATGCATAAGAACAGCCCCTAGCCATGGTATATTGACCATATACCACACCACCTCAGGCCTTATTGCTTACATAGATCTTGGCTGTAGAGACAGTGGAAATCATATATGTCATGTATTATCCTCTATTATTGTATTCTATCCATTGTCCTCCTTGCGCATGCTCAATGCAAACACACTTAATATTTCTTAAAACACATCAATATAGCACCTTCGTTCTTTGCCCACATTACATCCTGTCTGACCATGAAACAACGGACAAGGACACGGTCCAGCGTTCATACAATCAGCAAGGAATATTAGTCTAAAGTATCAAGGCTTAGCATTGGGACTGAGGATGTTCTGCCTAGAGTTTGGCAAATGAAACAGAGACCCTAAAGCAAAACGGTTTGTTTTTAAAACGGTGAACACTTCTGTTCTTGGTAGGTTCTTGGATATGAGGTAGAACCCGGTGGAGTTTCATAAAAGCTAAAATACTGTCTGTTATGAGTATGTAGTTGTATCATGAGGTATTGAACGGATATTTCACACAAAGCTTTGCACTTGGCAGAAAAATAATTCCTTGTGAGTAAAGTGACCTTAGTTGGCCACATGTGCAAAAACAGGTCAGGTAAAAACATGATATGATAAGCATCTTATCAGAGCTTTCACATTATCAATTATTGCAACATGCCTATATTACTCTGTAAATATGTTTTAAAACATATATATTTTTTAAAGCGAAAACAAAAGGCCTTGATTATTGAGGGCACCTTATCAATAGCAAGTTGATACCCCTTCCCTTTGAAATCTATTTTTAAAAAGTACCCCTTTCTCCTCTTCTTCTACATTAAGCAACAGTTGACTTTCACAAAAATGGATGGACAGGCAGAAAACGGATGCACAAAGTAGGTTCAACATTGAAAGGAGCCGGTTCCAAAACAAATCCTAAACGTTTAAAGAACATATCTTAAAGCTTCCTCAACCAGAGCCAGGGCCTAAAAATCACATCTGGACGCCTGGGCTTCCTCAGGGCTGCACTTTGAGCTCTCCTCCATGTCGTTGGCCGGAGCCTCCTCAGCATACTGCGTCTCAAAGGCCATCCCCTCTGAGGCATCCTCTGGGTCTTTCTGACCAGAGATGCCCTCCGTCCTCTCTGGAGAGTCCATGTGGTTGGGGCCCTCTGAGGCCCCCAAGTGCTTCTTTCTCAGGTGTTGGTTGAGGGTCCCCTGGAAGGGGAAGCATTTGCCACAAATCTGGCAGTGGAAGGGCTTGTTGTCCGTGTGGCCGCGGATGTGGTACTCCAGCTGGTCTTTGCGCGTGTACTTCTTGCCGCAGAACTTGCAGACGAAGGGTGTGATTCCCATGTGCAGGCGCATGTGGCGGTCCAGGCTGCCCTTCTGATTGAAGGACTTGCCGCAGTAGATGCAGATGAGCCTCTCGTTGTAGGGGTACCACTGGCTGCGCAGGCTCCGCTCTCGCACATCATTCTCAAAACCTACTTGGCCCAACACCACCTCGCTGCTGTCCTCAGTGTTTCCCGGTTTGATATGACCCAGGACCTCTGCTGGGACGGTCACTGGGGGGCGCTTGGCTCTGGCTCTGCCGCCCCTGAAGCCACTGAGCATGGAGCGGGAGGGGCTGGAGCTGCTGAGGCTCACAAAGCAGGGGGATGACAGGCCTGAGTAAGTGTAGCCGGCTGGCTGGATGACGGGACCATAGGAGCCAACACTGACAGCCAGCACCTGCTCTCCATCCACCAGCTCTGTGTGGTAGCCATCGTCGCCTGCCGAGGAGCTGTCCGAGTAGCTGGGCCTATCTGCCTTCTCCAGCTTCACGTGCACGTCTGTCACCTGGCCGTCCTTCCCAATCAGCTCCACCTGCTCTGTCTCTCCCTCCATGGCTGCCTCCTGCTCTGACACACCGTCACTGCTGCCACGATCTGACTGGCCCTCCTCCTGGTACCGCGCCCTGCCATGGCCTTTCCCTGCAGCCAGCTCAGAGCGGGCCTCTATGCTGTGCCTGGAGTAGTATGGGGGGGAGATCTGTGTGGGGTTGATGAAAAGGCTGCTGTCTTTGACACCATTGCGGCTGGCCTGGGAGCCCTCCTTGTCTGGGCTTGTGGCGCTGGAGGGGATGCTTATCTTGGAGTGGATGCCCTCCAGGATCTGGGTACACTTGTCGATGACGGTCTGCATCTGCAGGAAGCTGGCTGCTGTGAGGAAGCTGACGACATCCTTGAGCTGCAGGGACATGCGGCCAGTGTAGCAGAAGGCCAGCAGCTGCTCAAACACCTCAGGGTTCTTGATGACGGAGATGGACAGGCCGCTCATGGTGCCCAGGGCCGAGTGGTCGCGGAAGTACGGTGAGCTGGCCGCCAGCACGGCCTTGTGGGCACGGAAAGGCTGGCCCTGGATGTGAACGATTATGTCACATAGTTTCCCCTGCAGTCGCAACTCATTGAGTTGGTTGAGAACGGTGTTGCTGAACTCTGGCACGTCAAACTCTATGTAGGCACTGCCGTCGTCCATCTCTTGGATAGGTCTTTCCAGTTTGTAGGCTGCCTGTGGCAGAAACGGAGAAAACAAAAAAATCATTATGAATAAGAATCAGGATACATCTTAGAACACCAGTCATCCACTGAATCAGTGGCATTTTCACATACAAAATATATATCCATTGACAGTTAAAGGTGAGGTTAATTTTATTTTACAAGTACATTCATGGTGTGCCACAACAGCCAAATAAAAACAAGCACGCTATATGAGCAAACGTTGGCTGTCTGTGCCAGAAATATGCCAACACTGAGCAACCTAGACTACAGCATTTCACATTCACACTGGCCTGGGGGAAAAAAACGATGCTTCAACAAGATACCCTCAATCTTTAGCAGCACCAGCATAAAAGGATGTCAATTTTTTATGAAAAAACAGTACTGTACACTTCCCTGGTGCTTCAACAAATATGTGTTGAGTATATTCATACAAGAAATGCCTGGACAAAAATAATAGTGTGCATTTGACCTATTGTAGCCAAGTTAAGGGTTGACCTTACTGACTCATAAGAGAACAATCTTGACTTGAAATAAGATCCAGCATCTGGGCAATTTCACTGTAATCTAGCAAAGGAATGACTGTAGGGATAACTGCAGCCTCATCCAAGTTTGGAGATGGCGTGCAAGAGCATAGTCATTCCACCCATTTCAGGATTCAGGCCATCTTTATTGTTGGGAGTGCACAAGATCAAAATACAAAAGCACTCAGAAAACAAGTAGCCTGCACCACAGCAAAAACAGCCAGCGAGCAAAAACAACAAAACATACTAGCAGATCTGGAGTGAAAATCCTCACTGCACTAACATTGCAGGCCCTTGAACCTTGAGTGGTCATAACAAGATAGGCTACCATGACAGCACTCTGAAGCAAATTGAAAAGAATCATCAAATTACTGAATTATTCAGTAGGAATATGACAAGAACAGTAGTCCTCCATGTGAAGCAGAATGTGTTCTAAAAGCAGTTCTACATTTTAATCATTTTAAAAATCTGTTCAGGCAAAGAAAAAACAAAAATCTGGTTATTTGGCAACAAAGTGGTAGCCGGCCCAGGCTAGCTGTAAATGTCAAGTCACTTGGTCACACCCAGAGCGGGACTGAACACTGCTTCATTATGATGTGGCAAATGAGACTTTGCTTCTTGAAAATCCTATATATTTGTATTTTACCAGGCAAGACAGTTAAGAACAAATTCTTATTTTCAATGACGGCCTAGGAACATTGGGTTAACTGCCTTGTTCAGGGGCAGAATGACAGATGTTTACCGTGTCAGCTCGGGGATTCAATCTTGCAACCTTTTGGTTACTAGTCCAGCGCTCTAACCACTAGGCTACCTGCAGCCCCTAAAAAGGTGAGGTATGTTGGGACTAGAGGTCGGCCGATTATGATTTTCAACGCCGATACCGATAATTGGAGGACCAAAAAAGCCGATACCGATTTTTAAAAAAAATGTATTTGTAATAATGACAATTACAACAATACTGAATTAACACCTATTTTAACTTAATATAATACATCAATAAAATCAATTTAGCCTCAAGTAGATAATGAAACATGTTCAATTTGGTTTAAATAATGCAATAAAGTGTTGGAGAAGAACGTAAAAGCGCAATATGTGCTATGTAAGAAAGCTAACGTTTCAGTTCCTTGCTCAGAACATGAGAACATATGAAAGCTGGTGGTTCCTTTTAACATGAGTCTTCAATATTTCCAGGTAAGAAGTTTTAGGTTGTAGTTATTATAGGACTATTTCCCTCTATACCATTTGTATTTCATATACCTTTGACTATTGGATGTTCTTAAAGGCACTTTAGTATTGCCAGTGTAACAGTATAGCCTCCATCCTTCTCCTCGCTCCTCTCTGGGCTCGAACCAGCAACACAACGACAACAGCCACCACATCGAAGCAGCGTTAGCCATGCAGAGCAAGGGAAACAACCACCCCAAGGCTCAGAGCGAGTGAAGTTTGAAACGCTATTGCGCGCACTAACTAGCCAGCTATTTCACTTCGGTCACACCAGCCTCATCTCGGGAGTTGATAGGTTTGAAGTCATAAACAGCGCAATGCTTGACGCACAACGAAGAGCTGCTGGCAAAACGCACTAAAGTGCTGTTTGAATGAATGTTTACGCGCCTGCTTCTGCCTACCACCGCTCAGTCAGATACTTAGATACTTGTATGCTCAGTCAGATTATATGCAACACAGGACACGCTAGATAATATCTAGTAATATCAACCATGTGTAGTTAACTAGTGAGTGCAACGAGATAGAGGCAGGTCGTTATTGCGTTGGACTAGTTAACTGTAAGGTGGCAAGATTGGTTCCCCCGAGCAGAAAAGGTGAAAATCTGTTTTTCTGCCCCTGAACGAGGCAGTTAACCCACTGTTTCCGAGGCCGTCATTGAAAATAATAATGTATTCTTAACTGACTTGCCTAGTTAATAAAGATTAAATAAAGGTGAACAAAAAAAAAAAAAAAAAGGCAAATCGGCTCCCAAAAATACAGATTTCCGAAACTTGAAATCGGCCCTAATTAATCGTCCATCTCTAGTTGAGACTGTGGACTAATTAAAAAAATATAAAAGAACTCCAAAAAAGTAACATCCATTCAAAGGAAAATTTTGTGACAGACACCAACACAGAATGAACTACCAAAACCACCCCAAGCTCACAGAACTGGACTGTCGAGTACTGAAAACCGTAGCGTGTAAAAATCGTCTGTCCTTGGTTGCAACACTCACTACCGAGTTCCAAACTGCCTCGAAGCAAAGTCAGCACAAGAACTGATCGTCGGCAGCTTCATGAAATGGGTTTCAATGGCCGTGCAGCCGCACACGAGATTACCACGTGCAAAGCCAAGCGTCGGCTGGAGTGGTGTAAAGCTCACCGCCATTGGACTCCGGAGCAGTGAAAATGCATTCTCTGGAATGATGAATCACGCTTCACCAACTGGCAGTCTGACTGACGAATCTCGGTTTGGTGGATGCCATGAAAATGCAACCTGCCCAAATGCATAGAGTCTACAGTAAAGTTTGGTGGAGGAGGAATAATGGTCTGGGGCTGTTTTTCATGGTTCGGGCTAGGCCCCTTACTTCCAGTGAAGGGAAATCTTAATGCTACAGAATACAATGACATTCTAGACGATTCTATGCTTCTAACTTTGTGGCAACAGTTTGGGGAACGACCTTTCCTGTTTCAGCATGACAATGCCCCCGTGCACAAAGCGAGGTCCATACAGAAACGGTAGTCAAGCTCGTGTGGAAGAACTTGACTGGCCTGCAAAGGGCCATGACCTCAACCCCATCGAACACCTTTGGGATGAATTGGAACGCTGACTGCGAGCCAGGCCTGAATCGCCCAACATCAGTGGCCAACCTCAATAATGCTTGTGGCTGAATGGAAGTAAGACCCTGCAACAATGTTCCAACAGCCTTCGCAGAAGAATGGAGGCTGTTATAGAAAAAAAAAAAGTGGTAAGAAACTCCATATTAATGCCCATGATTTTGAATGAGATGTTCGACGAGAAGTTGTCCACATACTTTTGGTCATGTAGTGCACGAGGTACAAATTTATCCGTTTTTTAGGCCTGAGCCATTTTACAAAAACGTGTCCGTCTCAGTCCGTTCTACAGTTCTGCCCTCTACTCCCCCCACTTCAATCTCTCCTCCTACCTTTCTCTCACACTGCCTGCCTCTCCCTGGAAATTCAGTATGATCTTCTGCGCATTGAGTGTCAGCAGTTTGAGAACGTAAACACTTTCTCTGATTGCCAAGGCTTGCCAAGACACCTGTGCCACTAACCCATATGTTCTCATCCTGGTTGGCACAGGAGACTGAGGGCAAAAAGACAGAAAGAGAAAATGGAAGAGCATTATTTCCCCTCTGCCATCATGAGGCTTTCAAATATAGCATGCATATTAAAACGTGTCAGTGGCCTGTCCCACTCCCAACATCATGCATTGCAAACTAAACTGAGAGCCAAGTTGAAGGGCAGCCAAAGAACGTATGCCGAGTGGCTGAGCTGAACCCAAAGCGGCAAGGGTCACAGAAGCAACGGTCAAAACGGACTGGATTGGAAACACAAACTCACTTAAGTTCAGCAGTAGGAATGGGGGTTTGAAATAGTTTCACTACTCGAATAGTATCATGAATTTCTGTTGGATATCCAGATGTTTGAAATACATGCGTCTTTTTTAGATGTACGTTTTTAACCTGAGCATTGCTGCGTGAAGGAGAGACACTGGCACTCTATCGCTGCAGCTGCAGAGGGGCCGGTGTGAGATGGGACCGAGCCGAGCAGGCAAGGGAGAGAGGGACTAAGTAATGTTAGCCAAGGCAACTCGGCTACAGCCAAGACGATCTAACTTGTAGCTGCCACAATGTTAAATCATCTCATACAACAGGGCCTGTCTTGATTAGAGTAGCCAGCTACCCATTCAATTAAAATGAGCAACCAATAGGTAGGCTGTTGTAGCCTACTCCTTTTGCTAACTTTTAATTCTGTAATTTTATTGCATCTTGCATTGCATTAGTGTACTCACAAGTTCTCGAATTCTAACGTCCGTTCGGATATTCTGATATTTTAATAACCGTACACATTTAGCAGGTTTGATTAAGCCCAAAATAAAAATCAAAATCTGAAGTCTAAAAGTGAAATTAACTAGTGTAACACCCATTTTCTAGTCATATTGCTTTGTCTGAGTACAGGACAAACTGAGGTACCAGGAAGTGACCGGAGACCAGGTAAGTGGAACTCTGGTGTTTCCTCTGCTGTAGGTAGGCCTATGACTAGTCGGAATGTGGGCATGTAACTTAACAAAAGACTGCACTACAAAACTTGCCCATCACTCAATTTAAAAAAGCATATTGTAAAAACAGGAATGTCAGCACTGGCAAACAACAAGCAATGAATGCTTACTTCAAGATAAGCAGTGTTTTGCCTACTTTGCAAAACAGCATGCAGCCCGAACCAAGCCAAAATTGCAAAACAAGCAAGACATGGCAAAGCAATACAAAATGGGCGGGAGTGGGAGACTTCTGAGAAAATGGATCTTGTGAAATTGGAGGGGGGAGTACATGGGGGGGGTTATCTTATTTGCCCTGGTGTGAGCAGAATAACTTGCAAGCACACGGAATTTGAGCAATGGAAATAACAGGGAATTAATACATGTATCATTGACCCACAGGAAATTGGGTTTCTGGGTTGATTAAGACATTATCCATTAGCCTATATTCTGACTCCTATCATCCATGTTGTATTAGAATTCCCCAGGCATTGAAGAAAAAGCACTGGAAGACAACGCAATCCTTTCGCTACTAACCTAATCAAAATGTGACCAACACGATGAAAATAACAATACAGTCTAGTACTGTCGGCATGATTACATTGACAGGTCATCACCAACCTCTTTTTACTGTCAATTACTGACATGGGCTGCTATTCCTGCCATTCAATAATTTCTGTTCTGGCCAATCCCTTTGGGTAAAGAACATTTCAATGACCAGAGAAACTGATAACCAAGCTACCGTGGAGTTACTGCAGCACAATTACAAGAAGTACAGGACTAATTAAAAATAATGGACATTACAAAACTAGCAAGGGAAATAAGGCTTTGCATATTCGCTGGGCATAGCCTAATCAGTACAGATAAAAATACTTCCCTGTTGCTTGTAAGTCGCTGGGCAGAAAAGTCAAATCGGTCTCTTTTAAACTCAGCCAAACTGAGTGCTGAGCTGAGTAAATCACTATGCTAACTACCGGTTGCTACTGTAGGTGGTGTTAGTCGGCTGTACCTGCGCCAAAACCCAGTATTTTTCATCCTATAGCTCGTTCTCCTCCACCTTTTTAAATAGTGAGCGAACATGCTTGCAGCGTTTCTTATCCTGACAGATCACATATAGTGAGCAATGTGTTTGAAACATCAAATCATAATATTGATTCGCAATAGTTAATCATATCGTGATAATAGCATATCGTGAGGTCCCTGGCAATTCCCAGCCCTACTACTGTCAAAACTAGGCTTGGGTGGTATCCAGATTTTTATACCATTCTTGCGAAATCCCGGGATATAGTGGGGCAAAAAAGTATTTAGTCAGCCACCAATTGTGCAAGTTCTCCCACTTAAAAAGATGAGAGGCCTGTAATTTTCATCATAGGTACACTTCAACTATGACAGACAAAAAGAGAAAAAAAATCCAGAAAATCACATTGTAGGATTTTTAATGAATGAATTTAAAGTTTGACAAAATACTTATTTTCCAG
The DNA here is from genome assembly GCF_045791955.1 of Oncorhynchus clarkii lewisi. Classification (NCBI taxonomy): domain Eukaryota; kingdom Metazoa; phylum Chordata; class Actinopteri; order Salmoniformes; family Salmonidae; genus Oncorhynchus; species Oncorhynchus clarkii. Next base: position 15,748,590 of record NC_092176.1, read on the forward strand.
CATAATTTGCAAATAAATTCATTAAAAATCCTACAATGTGATCACCAACCCTGAACACAAGGGCCGCTATTTTCAAACACAAAAAACCCCACTGAGCATCATCAGTAAGCCAAAGGTTAGCAATGCTAACAAGTACATGTCAAATCCCATAGCCAATGCTAGCTAAATGCTAACTAGTGAATACAAACAATTTATACAGCCTCTGACAAACTATTTGCAGGTCAGACATCCCAGCTTATAGTTATTTACATTTTAGTCATTTAGAAGACGCTCTTATCCAGGATGCCTTACAGTAGTGATTGCATATATTTTCATAACGGTCCCCTGTGGGAATCAAACCCACAACCCTCGCGTTGCAAGCGCCATGCTCTACCAACTTTTCTGAACACACACAAAACAAAGTAAACAGTAAGGTTGTATTTTTCCACTGTTATCAAGATATGGTTAGCTTCTTGCTAAACCAAGCTTAACTAGTTACTAAGTTAGATACTACTTGTAAACAAACATGTGACTGGCTCAGCTGCTTTAAAAAGGAAATACCGGCAATTCGCAACCTAGTGGGGCGAATCAACGCCAAAATATTTTTGGGGCTATCTCAGATTATATGTGAGAATTGCCAGAACAAATTTAAATGGGAGGAAGGCTGTTTGACATGCTTTTTACATTTGCATCACAAATAATTTGAGAAAATGAGGCTATTTTTAGACCTTTACTTGTTTCCTGTAAGAACTCATGATCCGTGAACCTATATGACAGACATCTTGGTGTCATGATACTCCTTATAGTGTGCGCTAACATATGGAGTGTCTAAATTCTGAAATACAATCATTCATTTATTCACCTTAAATATTAAAACACTTTAAAAAAGCATATTTTTAGACATTGTCTGGAACAATATATTCTAGAAGTACACCACATTTCCTCAGTGGGTTCCCTGCTAATTCTGACATTATGATACATTTTATGAGCACCACCATACCTAGGGCTGGCACAATTACCATATAACCGACAGCCATGGATGAAGACGGTCATGAAAATAAAATAACTGTCATAAGTTTCAAAAAAGTTGCGTGAAGCCAAAATCAAACAAAAAGCGTGTGTTTGTGTTTTTTTTTTTACACGCTGGAATTAGAATACACAGTAGTGAAGAGAAAACACAGGCCCGGGATCATCAACAGCATCATGCACTTCAAGTTAGAAAGCAAGTATTCTTCTCGCCTTTACGCGAAGGAATGCTGATAAAGTGAGTGGGTAAATTGCCAGAAAATAGACTGTGTATTGTTAAATCAGGAATGAAAATACAGTGACATGTATAGTTAAGTGTGTATTTAGTGTTGACAAGTTTAGTTGCCTGTGCCAATAATACATATTTGAAAACAACTTTATGCCTACCTTTGTTGATTTCCAGCACAGGCATATAGGCAAAGCAGGCTGCTGCTGAGAAACTACATAAGAGACTAAATTCTTTATAAACTGCTAGGGTATTTTAGCTACAATTCTCCTCATGTTCATGAGCCAACATAACAGGAGGCAGGTACGGTGGCTCCCATTGGACATAAGGTGTGTCCCAAGGAACAACAGTAATTCACAAGGGCTACATAGCAAACATAAATACAACTGCTTATTATGGATTCTCAAGACAAATAAGTTGGCAGTGTATGTGAATTGACTCTCTACTCTTGCACACAAGTTGACACCATTGACGGAGTCTCTGTGTGGTTTCAGCTTTACGAGTTACATTTTACTTCCTGCTTTGATCCTGTGGGTACACTCACAATGGCCGCCAGTCAACCCATTGTGCCATTTTTTACTTGAATAGGGACGCCCGTTATACTCATTCTGTGTTTATAGCAGCTAGGGCTGACCCTATTTAGTCGACTGGACGGTAAATAGGCTGTTGGTTGACCAATAATTTGACCCAACCTAGGCTACACTTGAGAGAAACCAGTTTTGGCAAATTTAATTTACGAGCTGTCAATTTATTCATTGTTTTGTTTGGAGCGCTCCTGTCAACGTTGAGTAAGAATGCACACCTGATTACATGCAGAAGTAGGCCTAGACTACCTGGCCAAATGTCAGCTTATAAAATGTGCCCATTTGGGGATCTGGCAGTATTCCTGATTGTCTTAGCTCACCACCATTAATGAGCTGTGGAGCTTCAAAGTATTTTTTTCTTCACCTCAAACAAAGTCTGTTTTTACATTATTGAGAATGACAATGTAGCCCATTTGAAAAAAATTTCAAGCTCTCTCCCTTTCGAAAACCACTTGCCATGAAAGGGGAAAACTGATCCCGTGGAAACGTTTTAAAATAGGTCTACCTGATTACTTCTTATCCCTTGCACAAATACAGCGGTGTCTGTCAGGAGCTCACTGGTGCAAGAAACTGAAGAACAAGAATATTTTATACAAGTTGCAAGTTTGTTAGCACAAGTTTTGGGCTGAACCAAGCTGATACAATGTTTCAAGTTTCTTGCAGACAAGCTTATTTTTTTTTTATCAGGATATTTTACATGCAGGCTGCAATTTTTGTAGGCTATATTTATATAGTCAGGCTGCAATTATATAGGCAACAGAAATGTAGATTTGTATACATTTATTTAGATTGAGAAGTATTCAATCACATGACAATGATTTTGAGATACGAAGATTATTATAAAATAAATTAAACTGTTTCTACGAAAATGGGCATATGAAAATCATAACTGGCATGCAGATCGGTAAAAATGGTAAGATAAATTGGCACTCCTAATGGAAATATTTGCCGATGCCTGGAGTAGCCTATGACCGGCAACTTCAGGAGCGTAATGGCAGAATCTGCAAAAGCCAGCAGCAGCGGGAGGTAGTGGTTGGGGAACATGTTTTTTTTTCCTTCTGGTTAGGCTGTCTGGCTGCCTCGAATCATTTGTGTGTCTTAATTATTTAAAAATCACACAATGTGCTTATAGCATCAGACAAGCTCAGTAAACTACATATATAATAGGTTAGTTTGAAATAAGATTTTGGGGGGGTTGTCTGTGACAGCCCTAATGGTAGCACATGCAGTCAGGAGCAGAGAAGAGGATAAAATAATTTATTTATAATAAAAAATATTTGTATTATTAGGACCGCAGTCATTTGGCTGGCCAATTACCATCATCCAAAATTCCATGACCGTCAAAGCACTAGCACCACTAACACAGTGAATGGGAAAATGGCTTCAAAGGGAACTCCCTCTGCTGGTGATTGGCGGAATGTACAATCCTAAAGGAGGGCTGTGATTGGTTAGTGACCTTTAATGTACATTTTGATGTATATACGTGTCATCTTTTTTTTAAGTACCAGAGAATCCCCTCTGGAAATGTGACATGTAATAAATATATTGACAAATATGGTCTAAAAATAAGCAACATTTTTAAAAAAGGGTGCTTGAGATATTTATGTAAAATAAATTGTGAAAAAATGTGTTTCAGAATCTAGACAGTGTATATTTAAGAGCACACTGTAAGAAGTATAAAGACACCCAAGATGTCCACCATGTACAGTTCTCAGACCATAAGGTCTTACAGGAGGCATGTAAAGGCCTAGGTTCAGAAAGGGACGAAAATTAACACTTATGATTTTAGATACACAACAAAAAAATATACAAATGTAAAAAGTATGACAAACATCCTTCCTCCCAATGCAGTTAATACATTCAGTAGCCAGTTTATTCAGTACACCCATCTAGTACCGGGTCAGACCCCCGTAGCCATGAAGGGATGCACCTGGTCAGCAACAATGTTCAGATACGCTGTGGAGTTCAAACATCGCTCAATTGGTATCAAGGGACTTAACGTATGCCAGGAAAACATTCCCCATACCATTACACAACCAGCCTGCACAGTTGACACCAGGCAGGATGGGGCCATGGAATTATGGTGCTTACAGCAAATTGTGACTCTGCCATCAGCATGACGCAACAAGAATCAGGAGTCATCAGACCAGGCAATGTTTTTCCACTCAATTGTCCAGTGTTGGTGATTGCGTGCCCACTGGAGCCGCTTCCTTGTTGTTTTTAGTTGATAGGAGTGGAACCCGGTGTAGTCGTCTGTTGCAATGGCCCATCCGTTACAAAGACCAGCAAGCTGTGCATTCCCAAATGCCGTTCTGAGCTGTTATTTGCCTGTTTGTGGCTCGCCTGTTAGCTTGCACGATTCTCTTTCGACCATATCAACAAGGGGTTTTCGCCCACAGTAAACCCTAGCCCAAGAGGACCGGAGTACTGTTCTGTTCTTCCTGATAATTAATTACACACACCTGGTTCTGGGTATAAATCACTCCCTGACTAGAGGGGTAGATTGAAAAAAGCTGTCGTCTTCTAGGTCCAGATTTGAATTTCAGGGTGCTAGGGTGTTGTTCTGTCTTCCCTTTTATTTGAAAAAATACTGTTACATTGTGCTTCCCTTTATGTTTGTGGTATTGCTCAACAAAGTCCAAGTTATTAACACAGTATGCATTACCTAGTGAAAAACAAAGGTACTATCTAACAAGTTAATGTAACAAAGCTTTGGAAAATCCTGGAATTCAAGGACACCTGGATGACCCTAGATGAAACTGCACTTTGTACTGCTGTGTCCACAACATACAACCAGACTACCAGTAGTTTTATCTGGCCTTTTATCAAAGCCAGATGCGCAACATAAAGATTAAAAAAAGACCTATCATTTATGTGTAATCCAATAACGTTTGCCTACATTTGACATATTTCAGTTTTAAGGTTTGTTTTCAATCAGTGCAGCTAATTCGCATGTTATTTATCAATTGACTGAATACAGGAGACGTGCTAGCTAGTCCCAAAATAATGTCAACTTTACTTACAAGTTGCAACAATAACTAACTAGATAATTAACTAGCTAGCTACTATAGTTAATTATTTTACAGCGGTTTGAACAAATGTTACCCAACTAAAGCAACCATTCCATTTCCACAACACGAGCGTTTTATGGTGCCACTTTGGGTCCCAGCAAAATGAAATGGAACATTGTTTTAGCCTAACGTTACCTACACGAACTAGCTAGGCTATTCCTTTTCTTGATACACTATCTGACAAGATAGTCATGTTCAGAAAGTTAGATTAGACTTTTCCTTCTAGTGGGGGATAACAAGGCGGACTAATTGGCGTCGAAAAGTTGTAACGTTACTTAGTATAACTTCTGTATAACCTTACTGTGCCTGTCTCTAGAGACAAGCTTGCTGCCGCCCGATCTGACATTAGCCACTTAGCCTGCTACAAATTCTGACAGGCTAGTTAGTTAGCTAGGTACTATAGGTGGCTACATCAAACGGCATAAAACACCAGGCTGACAGTTAAGGCTACCAAAACAAGTTATTGGCTAGCGAGCTAGCTAATTTACGTTATTTGACTAACGTTAGCAAGTATGTTAGCTAGAACGGTGATGCAGAACAAATAAAACAGTGCGGGGTGCGCGGAGATCATGGCTGTTGACGTATATCGAAGATGACTAGCTTACTTGGAAGCCTTGTTTTACAGGCAAATTCCCCCAAAATTAGCTAAGCGTGTGCGTCAGCAAGCTAATGTTACCGTTGGAGAGCAACCTAGCGCGAGCCGCTAGCGGGCAACCTTTTCAGAAAATGACACAAGCAGAAACAACGTTTTGATGATGAGATTATCTTCCGTTTGTGTCCAAATCAATGTTGAAGTCTGTCGAACTCACCTTTTCCCAATCAAACGTCGCCCATTTCCCCCAGTAGCTCGCTTTCACTTGAGCCAGGCCTCCCCCCACTCCAGCTGTGTCAGTCACTGCAAAAAAAAACTGCAACCGGAAGTGTAGCTATACGTTTCCGTGCCCGACCTGCTGGGTCTACTGCGTTTGCGCCATATAGGGTTTGCACAAAAAGACAATTTCTGATATACCATGTCCCCAACAATTTCTGATATATCATATACCACGTCCCCAATGAAAGTTGCGCCCCTGTATATAAGTGATAAATTATTTAAAGTAACACATTTGTAGCATATCCTATTCTTCAATCTATATACTAAGTTAACGTTACAAACTATATGCACCTCTGTTTGAGGTACGATCAAAGTTTTTAATAACAGTATTTAAGACCTTTATTTGTGGGGTGTGGGACCACAAAACGCATTTCTGTGTTGCTTTTTAGATTCTATCCTTATAGAAAGCAGATAGCATATATGGCCTGCCCTACCAAATAGCCTTCATACATGGAAGACCCTTGAAATTACAGTGTAGCAATCTTCGCTATATGAGCCACATTACAATTTCCACCAAGCGGATTAACCCTATTGGCGCGATGCCTGGGGTGTTTGCGCTTTGTGCCAGCAACCTGAGTTTGCTTCCCTGCCCCACCATTCGCTACAATATTAATAACGCTTACCTACAGCATATCACAACATACAACTCCAAGAAAAATAACATTTGGGATTCGTAAAGAGAATCCTCTCACAGTTAATTCGTTTTTTCAGAGAAATACAGGTTGCGCAGGAGTGCAAAACTGTTTGAAAGTGGGGGTCAGTGGCTGCATTTGGACAAGAGGTCAAGGCCAAGGCCCCTATCTTCGGCACACCTCTTCTATCATACCACATATGTGCTGATCTATTCCTGCCCAGAAATCGTTAACCGTCATTTCAAAACACAATGTCAAGCAGATGTCCTGAGTGTAATGACATGAAATGGGCTATATCATACTGTCTGGGGATTTATGTAATGCAAACTCAATGAACCACCCTTTATGAACAGGTCATAAAGGTACTGCATGTAGTTCTGTAGTCTCTCCAGCATGGGGTGCCACAGACTAAATAAAGACAGTGCTGTGAAACAACTGCACTCTATAGGCTACTTCCAAAATAAAAGAAACCATTTTTTATTTTACCATCATTTAACTAGGCAAGTCGGTTAAATAAAAACATCTTATTTACAATCAAAAAATAACAAATAATTAAAGAGCAGCAGCAAAATAACAGTATCGAGGCTATATAGTTGAGGTAATATGTACATGTAGGTAAAGGTATAGTGACTATGCATAGATAATAAACAGAGAGTAGCAGCAGTGTAAAATATGTGGTGGGTGGGTAGCCATTTGAAGAGCTGTTCAGGAGTCTTAAGGCTTGGGGGGAGAAGCTCTTAAGAAGCCTTTTAGACCTAGACTTGGTGCTCTGGTACTGCATGCCATGCAGTAGCAGAGAGAACATTATATGACTAAGGTGGCTGGAGTCTTTGACAATTCATAGGGCCTTCCTCTGACACCGCTTGGTATAGAGGTCCTGGATGGCAGGAAGCTTGGCCCCATCACCGATACCTTAAAAAAATAGGTAGAGGTGTAAACCAGTCAGTATCTGGTGTAACAACCATTTGACTCATGCAGCGCGACACATCTCCTTCACAAAGAGTGGATCAGGCTGTTGATTGTGGCCTGTGGAATGTTGTCCCACTCAGTGGCGACCCATCATTCGGAGCAGATGGGACGGAGCCCCACCTGTTTTGAGACCCAACTGTTAAGCTAAAAAAAAAAATGTTTTTTTTTTGCCTGTTTTGCATGCTATTTTGGCAGTAATACGTGTCGCATATCAGTTTGCTATCAATGCAAAAAATATATTTGAATTAATAAAGCCGCATACAAACATGGTCTCTTTTTTGCATTTTTGAGTAAGGCAGCTCCAAAACGCAGGGGTTTCAGCCCATCTCAGTGCTTTCTATGGTGGTGGGAAAGCCAGTGGAAAATACAGATTATAAGGGTTGGTAATGTTCTCTAGTTGTACCGTGATTGGCTCCGTGTTCTGTCACTCACCGCAAAATCTATGGGGTGAGCTCGAAAATTCAAGCTCCTTGGATGCTGCCATAGAGTTACATTAGAAGTGCCCATCCAAGAAGGCTCAAGGTCATTGGCCACAGATAAAATTACTTCAAATCACATTATATTTACCGTGGTTTTGATTGGACTGATCATGGCAACACATTCTTTCAAAATCTTAGCTAGCAAACTAGACAAGCAGTCATCGTCATGAATCACGTTGACAATCTTCTGGCAAATCCTTTTCAATTCATGTCAAATGAAAATAAATTATAGATAAAACGTATCGGTGCTCATCGGCCATTGGACATAAACATTACACAACAAGTTGGAAATCGCAAATTCAACAATGAGTGGTTTGGAAGGAATCGGTGGCTAACTGCAATCATTGCAAAGCAATCACTAGCCTGCTATTCAGTGGAGCGGATGTGTGGTCCAAGTCTGGGTTTAAGGGTCTCTTTTCCAAGCTTAAATTATAAACATTCATGCTGTCAGTCATCAGGGTTTCTGTCGCGTTCAAAACAACTGGAAACTCGGAATTGGGAAATCTCAGACTTCAGTGAGTTCAAAACAACTGGGAACTCGGAAAAAAACTAGCTCCAACTGGGATAATATGTTTTGGACGGTCACCCAACTCAGAATTCCAAGTCGGGAACTTGGGCCTCTTACTAGAACTCCGATCTGAAGATCACTGACGTCATGATTCTACCTTGTTTTTTTGTTTTTTGAGTTCCCAGTTGTCTTGAAAGCACCATAAATCCATAGAATGCCAGACTTGGATGACAAAGTTTGAAGACAACATTTTCCCACAAGGACCGTCGTGCCACCTTCCTGTTCAAGTGAGCACAACACAACAAGATGTGTCCAAAAATGTATTGTATGTTGCTGCATAAATTATGTAATATGCCAGGGAGATATGTGGACTGTAGCTAAGAAAGTTATACTTAGTGTATGTTGTGTGGTAAGCTCTTAGTAACCGATGTGCCTCACCCTAATAATTTGGTCCCTTTCTCCCTCATAACTTTATTTATCCTACGGTTCTGACTTGGTGTACAGGGAAAATACTGTAAGAACGGCCCATGTTCGGAATTCTGTCACTGTACATTTCAAAAGTGCTTAACAAGTTGTTATATTATTACGTCCGTCCTAGCTCGCTCATTAATGTCTTGATCAAAATTACGGATTGCCTCTTATCCGCTCGTCGTCCCCTTATGCCATAGTTTGTACATCTCAATTGTCAGTAGAAACCACATTTGTTTAAGCAAGTTATCCATATCAGTTATGTTTTTTTTAAAGGCAGTAAATGAGGCTGAATGAACTGTTTCGAATGCCAGAAAAGGCTCTGCTGATAGCCAGGTGTAATAGTGGTAAGTATTCACCTCATGGTGCTGGAAATAAAGTTCTGCTGTTGGGACAGCTTTATGTAGGTTCTAACAGTTTGTGTGCACCGTTTGTCATCATTATAATGCATTGTTTAGTGTTGTGTTGTGTAGTGGCTTTTCTGGAATGCATCAAAACAATTGGGGGGGAGTTTGCCTCACCAAGATGCACATGCGAAAATGGCCACTGGTCCCGCTCCTCTTCCATGGCTGCGCAAAGTTGCTGGATATTGGCAGGAACTGGAACACCCTGTCCTACACGTTGATTCAGAGCATCCCAAACATGCTTAATGGGTGACATGCCTGGTGAGTATGCAGGCCATGGAAGAACTGGGAAATGTTCATTTTTCAGGAATTGTGTAGAGATCCTTGCAACATGGGGCCATGCACTATCATGCTGAAACATGAGGTGATGGCCGCGGGTGAATGGCATGACAATGGACCTCAAGGTCTCGTCACGGTATCTCTGTGCATTCAAATTCGCTAATGATAAAATGTAATTGTGTTTGTTGTCCGTAACTTATGTCTGCTCATACCATAAATCCACCGCCACCATGGGGCATGGTACAGCTGTCTGCCAGGATTAATCCTTGAAGAGCACACTTCTCAAGTGTGCCAGTGGCCATCAAAGTCGAGCATTTGCCCACGCATCGGTTACGACACCAAACTGGAGTCAGGTCAAGACCCTGGTGAGGACAACAAGCACTCAGATGAGCTTCCCCGAGAAAGTTTGAGACAGTTTCTGACAGTTTGTGTAGAAATTCTTTGCTTGTGCAAACCCACAGTTTCACCAGCTGTCCGGGTGGCTGGTCTCAGACGATCCCACAGTTTAAGATGTGGAGGTCCTGAACTGGTGTGGTTACACGTGGTCTACAGTTGTAAGGCCGGTTGGACATACTGCCAAATTCCCTAAAACGACATTGGAGGTGGCTTATGGTGAGAAATTAACATTACATTCTCTGGCAACAGCTCTAGTGGACATTCCTGCAGTCATTATGCCAATTGCAAGCTCCCTCAAAACTTGAGACATCTGTGGCATTGTGACGAAACTGCACACTTTAGAGTGGACTTTTTTTGTCACCAGCACAAGGTGCAGCTGTGTAATTACCATGATGTTTAATCAGCTTCTTGATATGCCACACCTGTCAGGTGGATTGATTATAAATATAGTGTAGACATTTTTAATGGAATATCTACGTCGACGTACAGAGGCCCATTATCAGCAACCATCACTCCTGAGTTCCACTGGCACATTGTGTTAGCTAATCCAAGTTTATAATTTGAAAAGGCTAATTGATCATTAGAAAACCCTAATTTAGCACAGCTGAAAACTGTTGTCCTGATTAAAAAAATAAGTAAAATTGGCCTTCTTTAGACTAGTTAAGTATCTGGAGCATCAGCATTTGTGGGTTCGATTACAGGCCCAAAATTGACAGAAACAAAGAACTTGCATGTTTTTGTTAAAGAGAAACATATAACTTACAGTAATGCCACAATATATGTTTTGTGACCTTTCCTATCATTTGTTTTGATTTCAAGCTGAGTAAAACAACTATGTCTATTTATCCTTACTATTTCCTTTACTGCCAATTACTCATAGCCTCACTCAATAACTTTAATTCAAAAAAATAACTGTACATTTTATTCTAAAATTAACTGTGAGAAAAAATACATTATTAGTTAATAACTCAACACTGAAATATTTTATTGAATGTACATGCACAAAATGTATCTGAAATGCTTGTGTACATTATGAATAGTTTTTTCCCCCTTTTATGGGGTGGCAGGTAGCCTAGTGGTTAGAGCATTGGACTTGTAACTGATAGGTTGCAAGATTGAATCCCTGAGCTGACAAGGTAAAATCAGTCATTCTGTCCCTAGGGCTTCATTGAAAATAAGAATTTGTTCTTAACTGACCTGCCTAGTTAAATAAAGGTTAAAAAAATGTATCAATGGTGGAGGGTATTCATACTTTGTGTGAAACAACTGGAGAGTGGTGTTGTACAGGTAACAGTCAAAATGACAGTGTTAATTGACTTTGTTTTGAAATTTCTTGTTGTGTTTATTTTTTTGCTAGTTGTTTATTTGTTTAACATTTTACTGCATTGTCAGGAGCTACTAATATAAGCATTTCACTGCACTCACTATAACATCTGCTAAACAGTGTACACAACCAATAACATTTATTTGATTTAAAGGAAACACCAACATCAAGTGTTTTAATAGGGAGTTGGGCCACCACGAGCAGCCAGAACAACTGCAATGTGCCTTGGCATAGATTCTACAAGTGTCTGGAACTGTACTGGAGGGATGAGACCCCTTTTTCCCCAAAGAAATTCCATAATTTGGTGTTTTGTTGATGGTGGTGGAAAACGCTTAATCAGGCACTGCTCCAGAATCTCCCATAAGGGTTCAATTGGGTTGAGATTTGGTGACACAGACAGACAGACAGACAGACAGACAGACAGACAGACAGACACAGACACACAGACACACATACACACACACATTTAACTCTCAAGAACCACACTTACAGTGAGGGAAAAAAGTATTTGATCCCCTGCTGATTTTGTACGTTTAACCACTGACAAAGAAATGATCCGTCTATAGTTTTAATGGTAGGTTTATTTGAACAGTGAGAGACAGAATAACAACAAAATAATCCAGAAAAACACATGTCAAAAATGTTATATGTTGATTTGCATTTTATTGAGGGAAATAAGTATTTGACCACCTCTCAATCAGAACGATTTCTGGCTCCCAGGTGTCTTTTATACAGGTAACGAGCTGAGATTAGGAGCACACTCTTAAAGGGAGTGCTCCTTATCCCAGTTTGTTACCTGTATAAAATACACCTGTCCACAGAAGCAATCAATCAATCAGATTCCAAACTTTCCACCATGGCCAAGACCAAAGAGCTCTCCAAGGATGTCAGGGACAAGATTGTAGACCTACACAAGGCTGGAATGGGCTACAAGACCATCTCCAAGCAGCTTGGTGAGAAGGTGACAACAGTTGGTGCGATTATTCGCAAATGGGAAAAATACAAAAGAACTGTCAATCTCCCTCGGCCTGGGGCTCCATGCAAGATCTCACCTTGTGGAGTTGTAATGATCATGAGAAAGGTGAGGAATCAACCCAGAACTACACGGGAAGATCTTGTCAATGATCTCAAGGCAGCTGGGACCATAGTCACCAAGAAAATAATTGGTAACACACTACGCCATGAAGGACTGAAATCCTGCAGCACCCGCAAGGTCCCCCTGCTCAAGAAAGCACATATACATGCCCGTCTGAAGTTTGCCAATGAACATCTGAATGATTCAGAGGACAACTGGGTGAAAGTGTTGTGGTCAGATGAGACCAAATTGGAGCTCTTTGGCATCAACTCAACTCGCCGTGTTTGGAGGAGGAGGAATGCTGCCTATGACCCCAAGAACACCATCCCCATCGTCAAACATTCAGGTGGAAACATTATGCTTTGGGGGTGTTTTTCTGCTAAAGGGACAGGACAACTTCACCGCATGGACGGGGCCATGTACCGTCAAATCTTGGGTGAGAACCTCCTTCCCTCAGCCAGGGCATTGAAAATGGGTCGTGGGTGGGTGGGTACTTCAGCATGACAATGACCCAAAACACACGGCCAAGGCAACAAAGGAGTGGCTCAAGAAGAAGCACATTAAGGTCCTGGAGTGGCCAAACCAGTCTCCAGACCTTAATCCCATAGAAAATCTGTGGAGGGAGCTGAAGGTTCGAGTTGCTAAACATCAGCCTCGAAACGTAATGACTTGGAGAAGTTCTGCAAAGAGGAGTGGGACAAAATCCCTCCTGAGATGTGTGCAAACCTTGTGGCCAACTACAAGAAACGTCTGACCTCTGTGATTGCCAACAAGGATTTTGCCACCAAGTACTAAGTCATGTTTTGCAGAGGGGTCAAATACTTATTTCCCTCATTAAAATGCAAATCAATTTATAACATTTTTGACATGCGTTTTTCTGGATTTTTTGTTGTTATTATTCTGTCTCTCACTGTTCAAATAAACCTACCATTAAAATTATAAACTGATTATTTCTATGTCAGTGGGCAACTGTACAAAATCAGCAGGGGATCAAAAACGTATGTGGATGCACCTGCTTTCAATATACACTACCGTTCAAAAGTTTGGGGTCACTTAAAAATGTCCTTGTTTTTGAAAGAAAAGCAAAAAAAAATTGTCCATTAAAATAACATCAAATTGATCTGAAATACAGTGTAGACATTGTTAATGTTGTAAATGACTATTGTAGCTGGAAACACATTATGTTAGCTAATCCAAGTTTAGAATTTTAAAAGGCTAATTGATCATTAGAAAACCCTAATTTAGCACAGCTGAAAACTGTTGTCCTGATTAAAAATGTTATAGAAAAGCAGTTGTTGATATTGAATGTGTAATGCAATAGTATGTCTGCGGTAGAACTTTGCCACAATCTCAAATCAAATCAAATCAAATTGTATTTGTCACATACACATGGTTAGCAGATATTAATGTGAGTGTAGCGAAATGCTTGTGCTTCTAGTTCCGACAATGCAGTAATAACCAACGAGTAATCTAAACTAACAATTTCACAACAACTACCTTATACACACAAGTGTAAAGGGATGAAGAATATGTACATAAAAATATATGAATGATTGATGGTACAGAACGACATAGGCAAGATGCAGTAGATGGTATCGAGTACAGTATATACATATGAGATGAGTAATGTAGGGTATGTAAACATTATATTAAGTGGCATTGTTTAAAGTGGCTAGTGATTATTTTTTTACATCCATTTTTCCATTATTAAAGTGGCTGGAGTTGAGTCAGTATGTTGGCAGCAGCCACTCAATGTTAGTGGTTTTAACAGTCTGATGGCCTTGAGATAGAAGCTGTTTTTCAGTCTCTCGGTGCCTGCTTTGATACACCTGTACAGACCTCGCCTTCTGGATGATAGCGGGGTGAACAGGCAATGCCTCTAGTGGTTGTTGTCCTTGATGATCTTTATGGCCTTCCTGTGACATCGGGTGTTGTAGGTGTCCTGGAGGGCAAGTAGCAGTTGCCGTTCCAGGCGGTATTACAGCCCGACAGGATGCTCTCGATTGTGCATCTGTAAAAGTTTGTGAGTGCTTTTGGTGACAAGCCAAATTTCTTCAGCCTCCTGAGGTTGAAGAGGCGCTGCTGTGCCTTCTTCACCACGCTGTCTGTGTGGGTGGACCAATTCAGTTTGTCCTTGATGTGTATGCCGAGGAACTTAAAACTTACTACCCTCTCCACTACTCTCCCGTCTATGTGGATAGGGGGGGTGCTCCCTCGGCTGTTTCCTGAAGTCCACGATCATCCCCTTTGTTTTGTAGATGTTGAGTGTAAGGTTATTTTGTGATTTACAGTAGGACACTGCATCTCAGAGCGATGCAATAGTATGAAATATTATTGATGAGGAGCTCCCTCCAGATTTGATGTTGAAATGCAAAAGTAATTTCCAGTATTAATTACAATTACAGTTACTGCATTACATAGTGTTTCAGATATTATCCAATATAGCAATATTGCAGGTTAAGATGGTGTTCCACTCAAATAAATACATTTTTACATATGAACCATAATACAAAATAAATACATTTTGACATATGAACCATAATACAAAATAAATACATTTTGACATATGAACCATAATACAAAATAAATACATTTTGACATATGAACCATAATACAAAATAAATACATTTTGACATATGAACCATAATACAAAATAAATACATTCATCCAAAAAACAGAAACTACATTTATTTTTATTTTTTTATATGGACCAATGTATGCAAAGAGGTGAGTTTGAAATCTTGCATATGTATGGATCTATGTATATAAAATGTTAATTTGTCAAAAGTAAATATTTCTGTAAGAACTCCCACAGGTTTGCCTCACAATGGGAATTTATCAAAGAGACATAAAGACATCAATTTGGAGTCAGTCTTTCAAAACATAAATACACTTTGTGTGCTATACACTATATGCTTGAATTTGGAACATATCGAATGTTGTTGTCAAGGTTTGTCACTTTTTGATTTTGATGATAAACAAACTATAGTTCACAAACCTGCGTTTGTAATTATCATAATATTTCAATATTCAGCTGTATATCCTTCCCATAAAGCAAAAATGGAAAAGGTATTGTCTTTATGACTCTTTTAGACTACGGTAGACTCTGGGCTTCTTAGCCTGCTGTATTTATGGACGAGAGGGCTGAATGTGATCCTGTGTGTATTTTATCTCATTCTGTGTGAGTTACAGCTTGGCAGCTCTAGTGAATTTCTGACATAATCTGGTTGCAGGTGGGTGATTGACATAAGGAGCAGAATGGCTTTGTCATTGCACGTGCTCCTTGTTAAACAAGATGCTCCTCTATTCTCAACAGTCATTTGCTTTTTTCAAGAGCTTGACACACAGCTGAAGGTGCAGCCAAGGTATGGTGATGACAAATGGTTTTGTTGACCTGCAGGGGTGATCATGGTATTGATAACATTTCAAACATCCTCCTAATCAAGGGGTTTTCTGTTGAAGTTGTAATCTTTCTTGAAACAGGCTTTGTTAGGGGCAGTGCCATTTACTTGACCAATACGTTTTTGGTGGTAAGCTAATGGGACTGGGTTTGAGACGTGCAGGGCAAGAATCAGGAGGGGGCTCCAGGTGGGGTGGCTTGGATCTCTGAGGTGACTCACTAGTTTTTTTATTCAGGTGACTTAGCAAATTCCTCAATGACCCCCCTCGTCTTAAAGCTTTGGAGAGCAAAGTTTGCTAGGATCTGTTCAAAGTCCAGATCTCAGGTAACAGTGTGAAGGAATAGGGAGCTCTACTGTTCTGCTGTGCAGACTAAAGAACATAGATTAACATATGTCACAGTTCTTGTCTTTGTTTCAGGACAAAAACAAAAATCCCTGAACAAGGAAATCATTGTTGTCTTACGACTGTCACTTTAATTTTCAATGTCAAACATGATTGAACTACAACATATTGAAAACTGTTGACACTTGAACAATTTGACAGGTTAAAAATATTGAATATCAATGGAGGACATTATATTTGTCTCCTTGTAAATATAACATGAAAAACACATTGCTCTCTACGTGTAACAGGAGTCCATAAATACCTTGGCTGTCAGTACTCGGGGGAAACAATGGCCTCCTAGTTCTTCAGTCTAGAGAGAAGCTATAGCTCACTGATGGAGAACATATTTCCAAATAGCAGGTGTTTGAGTCTGTCAGTGCCTGGTCCTCACCATGACTGTCAATGAAAGGGCCAGCTCGGCCAGGTGTGGGAGCACCTCTCGGGCCCTCTCAGCTTACTCCTTGAATATGTTGAGGGTTTGGGGGAGGATGTAGCTGATATCAGAAAGTAAAAGGTTGTGAGAGAGCACACAGTACATTTTCCCTGTCATTGGGCAAGACTAAAGATTCATAACATAGGTAAATTATTATGATGATTCAAAAACCACAAACCATGCATTTGCATCTTTTGTTTTGTGCTTTATCTGTTCCATCAAATATTTAAGTGCCTTGACGAAAGTGAATAGCTTAGATATCTTAATTTGTTCAGAAATTCTGAGTTACCAATGATGAACAAACATACAGCACACTAGTCTCAGTGTAACTAGATGGATATAAATGATCATGAAACTGCTTCTTCTTCAGATGTATCATATCGCATTTGCCTAAGAAATTAAGGCACATTGTGGAAATAATGGCCTGGGTTTTAAGGGAACACAGAGAGACCTGTGGGGATGAGTGATATCTGGCACACCATGAAGAGAAGGAGAGGTGTGCTGCCCGGTGCTTAGCCCAAATGAAAGCCCTGCTTAGTGGAGCAGAGATCAAGATGACGGACCGGTGGAGGGTTCAGCTGGGCCTTTGTTATTGATAAGTCTGTCATCCCTGCTGATATTGGAGCAGTAATGACAGCTGATGATTAGGCCACTCCTGAGCTATTAACTACATTTCTTATCCTTACTCGAGCCCAGGAGAGCAGGCTAGAGAGACAAAGGCAACCTTTATGAATTCAGGGCCTTAAACGGCATCCACCTGACCTGAAAGGCACAACTGTTACGTCTTTCTGCCAGGCCAAAGAAGTCAGGGATGAGATACATGTCAAAGGTCGCTATTTAAAATGAAGGGGTTCTGAGTGACTGGGCTGTTGAAAGAAGGCTGTGATGAAATTACAGAAAATTGGCTGTTTTGTCAACATTTCATCGGCAGATTTACAGAAAGCTGACCCCGACCCTCACTCCCCCCTCTTTCACAGAGCTGTGGGGATTGGGTCAGTCAGAATTGACTGACAAAGAAATCTCCTCTTTATTTCTCTCTCGCTTTCCCTCTCCCTCTCTAGAAGTGATATTTAATATGATCTCTTTTTAATGATCCTTAAGTGGCTGAAATTACATCTCCCCCAAAACATGTAAGTAGGAAAAATTACCAGTCTGGTCTCATAGATAAGACGTAACATAGTAAACGTAAAACACTCAAATTAGTATGATATGTTACGTTTGGTATTGTTATATAAGACAGAAGGTGGATGGGTGGGTGTATAATGCGAATGTCTAACAACCCAAAGGTTAGCTAATTAGCAACTTAGCAACTACTTACTACTTTTTAGCTGCTTTGCAACTACTTAACATGTTAGCTAACCAGTGGAGGCTCCTCCTCAGAGGAAGAGGAGGACCATCCTCCTCAGGGAATTGTAATTAATATATAAATGGTAAAACATTAAAGAGGTTATCTTTTTAGATAAAACTATGCTAAATATATTCACATCACCAAATAATTGATTACAATGCACTGTTTTGCAATGAAGGTCTACAATAGCCTCAACAGCATTCTGTAGGGTAGCACCATGGTGTAGCCGGAGGACAGCGAGCTTCCTTCCTTCTCTTGGTGCTTTGACTTCAATACAAAACCTAGGAGGTTCTTGGTTCTCACCCCCTTCCATAGACTTACACAGCAATTATGACAATTTCCAGAGGACGTCCTCCAATGTTGTCCACCCAATCAAAGGATCAGAGAATTAATCTAGAATTAATCTAGTACTGAAATAATAAGCTACAGGTAGCTAGCACTGCAGTGCATAAAATGTGGTGAGTAGTTGACTCAGAGAGAAAGACAATAGTTGAAAAGTTTTCAACGAATTAATTTATTCAAAAATGAAGGAGAAGCAAGAGAAAGAGAGATTTCATAATTTCTTTATTTCAGTTTCACTTACTTAGCTAGCAAACACCCAGCTCAAACAGAGGGAGCTGGCTATGACTATCCAACAACACTGGAACTCTTCCAAGTCAAGGTAAGCTTTTGGATTTATTCATTTATTGCTACCGGGGACTGCTGGTGTAACCGCTAACTAACTTTACACTGTAACGTTACTGCATGATTGTGGCGGGTTTACTAGCACATTAACTCTATTAGCTATGTTGACTAGGACATTACTTTAGCTAACATGGGGACAACAATGTAGGCTGTGTGTACAGTAGCAGTTATGACATGGTTTGGCTTGGAAAGGTTTTTTCACCTGGTCTCATACAGCTGCTGTGTTGTTCGTTGAAGTCCACAAACAAAGGGAAAAGGTGAGAGGGAATACAACGTAGCTGCTATGACAGTGAACTGTGTTTATGCGTGATCAGGGGTGTATTCATTACGCCTATTCTGTTGAAAAACATTTCTTAATTGGAAGCAAACGATACGATTAAAACATCTGAATTTGTCTAATAGAAACTCTTGTTTGCAACTGTTGGACTAATAAGCTAGATGCAGGCAAGAGCGTGCAAGGCAGTATTGAATGTGTCACTGTCTGTTATCTCAATTTTTTCTGTCGACCTGCGTGTACCTACAGTACGTTGTAAACTTTCATTCATAGGCTAGGTTGTAGAAACCTCACGATGGGTATAAAGTATCATGTAGTAGCCTAAACCTATCGGTGTTAAATTGCACTGGGTGAATGGAATATGAATGACAGTCGTCCAACATGCTGTAATAGAAATAAGGTATTTCTCATGAAAAAAATATTGTCCTCCCTCATCATAAACTGCACTGACCGTCACTGTAGCTAAACCTTCCCCCAACCATAACCCTAACCTTAGCCCTTTAACCTTACTCCTGAACCTAACTTTAAACCCAACCTTAACCTTTAAACCTAACCCCTAGCCTAGCTAACGTTAACCACCTAGCTAATATTACCGTTAGCCACCTAGCTAATGTTAGCCAAAACAAATTGGAATTCGCAACATATTATATAGGTTTTGTAAATTCTTAACATATCGTACAAACTGCAATTAGTAAAATTCTAATTTGTAACTTACCATTCGAAATCACGAATATCATGCATATATTGGAACTAGTGGATACATGGAGGCTTATATATCCTGACCGAGTGAGATACAGTATACAGTGCATTCGGAAAGTATTCAGACCCCTTCACTTTTTCCACATTTTGTTACGTTACCGCCTTATTCTAAAAAGGATTAAATCATATTTTCCCCTCATCAATTTACACACTATATCCCATTATGACAAAGCAAAAATGGGTTTTAAGGGGTCCTGAGCGCTCTGGAGCAGGTTTTCATCAAGGATCTCTCTGTACTTTGCTCTGTTCCTCTTTCCCTCGATTCTGACTAGTCTCGCAGTCCCTCCCGCAGAAAAACATCCCCACATCATGATGCTGCCACCACCATGCTTTACCGTAGGGATGGTGCCAGGTTTCCTCCAGATGTGACAATTGGCATTCAGGCCAAAGATTTCAATCTTGGTTTCATCAGACCAGAGAATCTTGTTTCTCATGGTCTGAGAGTCCTTTAGGTGCCTTTTGGCAAACTCCAAGCAGTCTGTCATGTGCCTTTTATTGAGGAGTGGCTTTCGCCTGGCCACTTTACCATAAAGGTCTGATTGGTGGAGTGCTGCAGAGATTGTTGTCCTTCTGAAAGGTTCTCCCATCTCCACATGGGAGAACCTAACGTAACAAAATGTGGAAAAAGTCAAGGAGTCTGAATACTTTGCGAATACGTTGTACATGTCGGTGGCTCAATCAAGAAAGTCGTATTGACTGTTTTTTTTATTTCACTCTCGCTGGCACCAAAACATTTTTAAAGGATTGATTGGGGACGGAATACGGCCGGACCATCAAATAATTAGGCACATACATTACTCTTACAGACATTTCACGTGGGCAAGGATATTGGAAATGCATCAAAGCCTATTGGATAATAATTGGTTTTGAACTGGGACAGAAGAACTTACTTTTTCCGACATAGGTACAGCAGATCCCCAGCAGTATTATGTGGAACACTTTTAAATGTACCTTTAAAGGCTATGCAATTCAATAGTCACTTGGGTCAAAAAGAGTCCATTCAAAAGAGTCCATTTTAACAAAGGAAAAGGACTAACAGTACAGATAGATAGCAGTAAAAAACTGTCCCATAGAGGCTCAGAATAAGTTAGAGGAAAAACAAAAAGAAATGGAGGAACTTATTCAAGATCAAGTGTAATATATTATAAAAAATAAAGCGAGCTGGATGCAATATGGGTAAAATGCAACAAATTAATTTTAATCTTCAACATAGAAATACTAACAAAAATAATTTACTGAAACGTATTACAAATGTTGGTGACCACCCATGACTCACCAAAATATATTTTGAAAGAGGAAGCAAAGTACTTTCAGCATATGTTTTCGTTTCAGTCTCCTCCGTCTCCACTAACCAAAACTAATTGTATGGATTTTTGTTCTATTAATAATTAAAAATTAACAGCTGTACAGGAAGACTCATGTGAAGGCCAAATTACAGAGGAGGAACTTGTTGATGCAATTAAAGCCTTTAAGCCTTGGAAAACTCCAGGGCTGGATAGCATAACAGTTGAGGTATAACAAACCTTTTTTGATGTACACAGAGGAGCATTATTAGCATATAACCACTCTTATAAAAATGGTCAATTATCAGATACTCAACAAGAAGGTCTGATTTCATTATTACTGAAACAGGACCCAAGTGGTAAATAGAAAGATCCTGTTCTTTGAAAAAAATGGAAACCCCTCACACTTCAGTGTTGTGATGCAAAAGATTGTAGCAAAATGCATCACACATAGAATTAAAAAGTATTGTCAGATATTATTCATCCTAATCAAACCATATTTTTTACATGGACGATACATTGGAGATAATTTAAGGCAAGTACTGGAAAATAGGACAATCTTTTGAAAAATATTTTGATAAAGCATGACATATAAAGTATAAAGTTTAAAGGCTTTTGATAAAGTATGACTGAAATGTATATATTAATGCCTGGAATATTTACATTTTGGAGAATCTCTTATACAATGCGTTAAAGTTACGTATAGTTACCCTAGGTGTAAAATAGTAAATAATGGCTACTTCTCAGAAAGTATTCAACTGTCGAGAGGAGTAAAACAAGGTTGTCAACTATCGGCATATCTATCTATTATGGCCATCGAAATGTTAGCTATTAAAATCAGATCCAACAATAATATCAAAGTGCTAGAAATCCAGGGGCTTAAAAACAAATATGTCATTGTACACTGATGAGTCATGTTTTCTTTTAAATACACAATTTGGATCCCTCCACATCCTCAATGAGGATCTAGATACTTTTCCTACCCTCTCTGGATTACAACCAAATTATGATAAGTGTACTACAGTATATTACATACTGGATCACAAAAAAATACAACTTTATCACTACCGTGTAGTTTACCAATGAAATGGTCGGACTGTGATGTGTACATATTCTGTATTCATATCCCGAAATACACATTTCTACCATGGAAAGGAAAATCACCATGATTAACTCTGTAGACATATCCCAGTTCACCTATTTGCTTATGGCCTTGTCTACACCTAGCGACCTGTTTTTTATTATTATTACGAGATAAAAAATACTCAATTTTATTTGGAATGGCAAGCCAGACAAAATTTTACAGGCCTATTTATATAATAAATATGAATTAGTAGGGCAGAAATGATTAAATATTAAAGCATTTGACCTCTCACTAAAGGCTTCAGTCAAACAAAAGTTATACTTAAATCCGAACGGGTTCTCTAGTAGATTAGTAAGAATGTCTCACCCCGTGTTCAAGAATGGCCTTTTTCCCTTTATTCAGATTACAACCTCTCACTTTCGGTTATTTGAAAATGAAATAATCCCTCAAATATCACTATTTTTAAAACAAGCCATGGAAAGTTGGTTGTGATTTTAGCTTAATCCACCAGAAAAGACTGAAACAATTATACAACAAATAGTATGTTTAAATTGAAATATAATAATTGATTAAAAAAACATTATATATATATATATATATATATATATATATATACACAGTATGAAAATAAGTATAGTCTGTAAATTATATCATAAATAGGACTGATGGAGTTGTCACACATGCAGCTAACAAAAACATATGGAAATGCCTGCTCTACTCAAAATTACAACCAACTAATTGCAGCATTACCGCAAAAATGGAAGAGGAAAGTGGAAAGGGGGGAAAGTAGGGGACTTGTCTGTCGGCCTTGCATTAAAGAAAAAATTGGTTAAAGGAAATTGTGATAAATAAAAAGGATACCAATTTCATTTAAGGACCATAAAATGGACAGCTGTGCCATATAGATTGCAAAATAGTTTGGAAGAGATTTTCAATGTACCCATTCCATGGCATATGGTTTATGAACTGACATGCAAAACAACACTGGATTCTAGACTTTTTAAGTTGTAATTATTATACAAATGTCTTGCAACCAATATAATATTATATATATATATATATATATATAGGGGATACAACCATCCCAGCTCTGCAGATTTTGCTGTGAACAGACGGAATCATCAGATCAATTGTTTTGGTACTGTCCATATGTAGCTTGTTTTTGGTCGCAGGTCCAGGAATTGCTGAAGAATTGCAACATTTACCTGGAGCTAACTCTGCTAATAACACTGTTCTGTGATTTGAAAAGTCATAGTCAATCGATCAATAATATTATATTACTTTTAGCTAAAAGTTGTGTCTTTAATTTACAATCTGTATAAAGATTAGAAAGGTTCAGAACATTTGTGAAAAATCACAGCTCATACAAAAATATTTGGCAAATAGAAATCCAAAATGGATGGGAGGGTTGAGTGTAGCTCAAGGGTGGGATTAAAACAAACTAAAAATAACTATTGTAAAATACTTTGTGTCCGTAATATGTATACAGTATGAATAAGCTGGAAGTAGAAGCCTAAGTGTTGTTGTCAATCAGTTTTCTCCAATTAGGACTTAGGGCTGGTAGGGTTAATGGAAAATAATAAAGGAAAATACAGTTGAAGTGGGAAGTTTACATACACTTTGGTTGGAGTCATTAAAACTCGTTTTTCAACCACTCCACAAATTTCTTGTTAACAAACTATAGTTTTGGAAAGTCGGTTAAGACATCTACTTTGTGCATGACACAAGTCATTTGTCCATCAATTGTTTACAGACAGATTATTTCACTTATAATTCACTGTATCAAAATTCCAGTGGTTTACATACAATAAGTTGACTGTGCCTTTAAACAGCTTGGAAAATTCCAGAAAATTATGTCATGGCTTTAGAAGCTTCTGATAGGCTAATTGACATAATTTGAGTCAATTGGAGGTGTTCCTGTGGATGTATTGCAAGGCCAACCTTCAAACTCAGTGCCTCTTTGCTTGACATCATGGGAAAATGAAAAGAAATCAGCCAAGACCTCAGAAGAAAATGGTAAACCTCCACAAGGCTGGTTCATCCTTGGGAGCAATTTCCAAATGCCTGAAGGTACCACGTTCATCTGTACAAACAGTAGCACGCAGTATAAACACCATGGGACCACGCAGCCGTCATACCACTCAGGAATGAGATGCGTTCTGTCTCCTATAGATTAATGTACTTTGGTGTGAAAAGTGCAAATCAATACCAGAACCACAGCAAAGGACCTTGTGAAGATGCTGGAGGAACAGGTACAAAAGTATCTATAGCCACAGTAAAATGAGTCCGATATCGACATAACCTGAAAGGCCGCTCAGCAAGGAAGAAGCCACTGCTCCAAAACCGGTTTGCAACTGCACATGGGGACTACGGTTTGCAACTGCACATGGGGACAAAGGTCGTACTTTTTGGAAAAATGTCCTCTTGTCTGATGAAACAAAAAGATAACTTTTTGACCATAATGACCATCGTTATGTTTTGGAGGAAAAAGGTTTAGGCTTACAAGCCGAAGAACACCATCCCAACCGTGAAGCACGGGGTGGCAGCATCATGTGCACTTCACAAAATAGATGGCATAATGAGGCAGGAAAATTATGTGAATATATTGAAGCAACATCTCAAGGCATCAGTCAGGAAGTTAAAGCTTGGTCGCAAATGGGTCTTCCAAATGGACAATGACCCCAAGCATACTTCCAAAGTTATGGCAAAATGGCTTAAGGACAACAAAGTCAAGGTATTGGAGTGGCCATCACAAAGCCCTGACCTCAATCCGACAGAAAATTTGTGGGCAGAACTGAAAAAGCGTATGCGAGCAAGGAGGCCTTACAAACCTGACTCAGTTACACCAGCTCTGTCAGGAGGAATGGGCCAAAATTCACCCAACTTATTGTGGGAAGCTTGTGGAAGACTACCTGAAACGTTTGACCCAATTTAAATAATGTTAAGGCAATGCTACAAATACTAATTGAGTGTATGCAAACTTCTGAGCCACTGGGAATGTGATGAAAGAAATAAAAGCTGAAATAAATCATTCTCTCTACTATTATTCTGACATTTCACATTCTTAAAATCAAGTTGTGATCCTAACTGACCTAAGACAGGGACTTTTTACTAGGATTAAATGTCAGGAATTGTGAAAACGGACTTTAAATGTATTTGGCTAAGGTGTATGTAAACGTCCGACTTCGACTTTATATACACTACCGGTCAAAAGTTTTATAATGCCTACTAATTCAAGGGTTTTTCTTTATTTTTGCTGTTTTCTACATTGTAGAATAATACTGACGACGTCAAAACTATGAAATACCACATATGGACTCATGTAGTAATCAAAAAAGTGAAAAATAAATCAAAATATATTTTATATTTGAGATTCTTCAAATAGCCACCCTTTGCCTCAATGACAGCTTTGCACACTCTTGGCATTCTCTCAATCGGCTTCATATTCCTTATACATTCTATAAGAAACGTAACATATCATACTAATTGGAGTGTTCCAGATTTACAGAAATGACAGGCTTCCTCTTTGTTACCAAAGTCTTAAGGAAATTATAAATGTTTAAAATAATGTTCCATAACAACATTTTCTGTTACAATATTGTATTACAATTAACACTAAAGGTAACATAAAATACAAATATCTATCAGATAGTTAACAAATTATAGACACTATAGTATGGACAATTTAGTGAAACTGGCAAACAATGTCATCAATCTTACAAGTAAAACAACAAGTGTAAATTAAACATTAATGGGCTGAAATTGAAATAGAGATACATGATTGGTTGGCTATGGACACATCACCTTAAATGTTTTGCTACACAGCATTCCCTCTTAAATCTCTATACTTGTCCCTGACCCCAGACCTGCCTTCTGTCTGCCTCTGGTATTCCCTGACAAAGACCAGCGGGAATCCTGGGCTTGTTGCTTTAGCCTCCAACAGCCGGAGGCAAAGCATCTTTCATTAAAGTCTAAAACCTCAGGAATATGATACTTGCCTAGTGATAAGATCTGGTAATGCAGTAACATGGAATTATGGAAGAAGAAAATTGCCATTTTGTAAATAAGCACCTGTGATCTCTCATGAAAGCCCCCTGTTTATGGGCTGGGTCAGTACAGGGAGAGAGAGGGGGCCTGGAACCCAATCTGGCACCGGCCTGCAGACTCAGAGGAGGGATTTACAGACCAGGGGCCATGCAGAGGTCCGGGGCAGTAATATTGGAGCTGTAGAAAGTCAGCCGAGGGAGGACCAGACAGTGCTCTCTCTCTCTAGTACCTGCAGGCAGAGAAAATCATCTCCCCCTTACAGGGGAGCATGGCCTCCTGTAGATGGTCCAGCCAGTAGGCTGTGTTAACCTACAGACGTTCAGAAAGGAAGCCATGTTAGGAGTCATGTTGTGCTGGTCAATGCTAACACAGAGGGAGCCTCTGCAGGGTAGCATTCCATCCACTCTCCATAGTGTGTGAACCAGGGTGACCACTTTATTGCATTGACCCCTGACCTATGACTTCAATGTGGAGGTGTTGTCATGTTATCGGAATGAGAGAGGGAGTGGGTGATGGATCATGGGAGGGTGATCTCTCACTCGCCAGATTCTGAGACAGCAAAAAGCTAAACATTATCAGACAGAAAATGAAAAGGACACTTTCAACAGAAAGGTAGAGAAAGGCATTCATAATTACAATGTCACACATGTAATGTTTATCAGCACAGTTATTTTTGTTGTAGTTCCTATTTGACATTATATCTAGAGGCCTGGGCCATCTATAACATTGCAGTTCTTCTCTTCGCCTGGTTCATGAGTCCTCATACAGAGCACTTGTTGAACTTTTACAATATAGGCTACACAACACTATAGCGCTATCTATGGTTTTTGCTTCCTCTGTCACTCCATTTCTTTTTAAAGGCTTGTAATGGGTTGTAATGAGCTAGTGATTGATCCCACAGAGGCATGTCTGTTCTCTCCTCCCTCCCTGAAAGTGCATGTCAGGTGCGATAGAGTTATGTGACATTCAGACAGATTTGACGAAGGAGATACAGTGTTGTACTTACCCTCACCCCAAGTTCAGAGCCATCAAAAGAGCCCACCAAGCATGCAGGTGTTCTGCTTGCAGCAAAATCCCTGCCAGAAAATTCACTCCCCACCCCCACCCCCCACCCCCACCCCAGGCTCTCTCTAGCAGCCATAAGCAGAGCTACAGTATGCTTCACGCTCACATGGCAAACATGATATCCATGATGCAGTTTCCAACAAGGTATCATTCTCATATACTGTGATTCAACTCTTCTGCCAAGAACAGGCTGCTAGTCGTTCACACCTCATAGAACCGCAGGACTATCTGTTGACTGCCACCCTGGAGGATTTGTTCTGTTTCACCTCATTATATGCAGCTTGCTTTGACAAATTTGTGATTTCCATTCGTAAGTGGAGGCTTTAGTGAAATTTTAGACAGAATGCCCAGTTCTCACTGAAATCATTTCCCCCAGTCCTTCCATAAACATTATCCTCGCCATTAGTTAAATATGCAGTCCGGGATCTTAAGCACAACAAATGTGTAACATATTGTACAAACTGGAAGACGTAGTACACAATTCGATGATGTAGTACACAAAAAATGGGTACACATTTTGGCTCGCAAGCACCACTTTCAAAACTATTGGCTGAAATTAAACAAAAGTTCTGGAGCATCACTTTAAGTGGCCACTGACTCATGACTACATAAGTCCCCCAACACAAGAACAGGTTAAAATGTCTGGCAGTGATTGCTCAAGGGGAAGAGGATTGGTTCAAATGGTGAGGTTGAATGGAAAAAAGAAAGAAGACGTATTGTGCTAGAACTGATGTGTTTCTTGACTCCTCTGGGTAGTTTCCTCATCACCTCTTTAAATGTGTAAGCGTTTGGCACACACCCTAAGGCAGGTTCTCTCGAAGAAGCCAGCAAAGCAATGAGGGTCAATGGTGGCCATAAATTTTTTAAAACTCCAGATTGGAATCAGCCGTGGACTGAAGGAATACAGTATGCTCTGAAGGTATACAAAAACATTTGCCTTGATCGTATTATGCTCATACTACCCTCTACAAGGATAATGTAAATTAAAATACTCTGCCATGAAAGGGGATTGAAATATTTTGAATGTAATAATAATAATTATCATCGTAATTTATTCAACATATATAGTGCTATTCCTTACATAAAGACATCTCAAAGTGCTCTAAAGCAACAACAACAACAAAACAAGCAATTTAAAAACAACGTCATTAATCATCATGAGTTGATTGACGGTCAAGAGACTGATGGTTGAGAAAGTTCATAGCTTGAGTTAGGTTAGTGGAGGAAGGAGGTAGTCAAGGGGAGAGCTGGGAGCAGCAGGCAACACGTTGTCATTATGGTGTCTTGCCATTCACGCCGTCTGTGGCTTCGTAGTAAGACTCAGATGACGATAAAGTTCCACACTAGCCACTAAATTAGCTAGTTAGTCTTCACTACTACCAAAATGCAGCACCCACTTGAGTGATGCTAATGCAGTCACAAGGGCCAGAAAGCACACTACAGCACCCTTTCCTCTGGTCTAAAAAAAATATCACAATGCCTAAGGGCAGGGATTGGGGACATTGCCCTGCGTAGAGTGGGTTTTTCGGATGGGACATTAAATGGGTGTCCTGGCTCTCTGTGGTCATTAAAGATCCCATGGCACTTATTGTAAGAGTAGGGGTGTTAACCCGGTGTCCTGGCTAAATTCCCAATCTGGCCTTCATACCACCATGGCCACCTAATCATCCCCAGCTTACAATTGGCTCATTCATCCCCCCTCCTCTCCCCTGTAACTATTCCCCAGGTCGTTGCTGTACATGAGAATGTGATCTCTGTCAACTTACCTGGTAAAATAAGGGTAAAACAAATAAATAATAATTAATGGTCATCTATAATCTATTTACAACCTCCGCCTTCTGGCTTCTTTCCATCCTCAACATCCCGATAGTTGGTGTAATCCAATCAAAACATTGCCTTCTAGCCAACCAACATTAGCATTAGCTAGCTAGCCAAAAATCAACTGCTAACTTCAGTCTTGAAAATGCTGGATTCAAACGATTTAGACTCTAATAATAAGCTAATAGTTTTAATTTATTTTTTTAATTTATTTTTTTACCCCTTTTTCTCCCCAATTTCATGGTATCCAATTGTTGTAGTAGCTACTATCTTGTCTCATTGCTACAACTCCCGTACGGGCTCGGGAGAGACGAAGGTTGAATGTCATGCGTCCTCCAATACACAACCCAACCAGCCGTACTGCTTCTTAACACAGCGCGCATCCAACCCGGAAGCCAGCCGCACCAATGTGTCGGAGGCTACACCGTGCACCTGGCAACCTTGGCTAGCGCGCACTGTGCCCGGCCCGCCACAGGAGTCGCTGGTGCGCGATGAGACAAGGAGATCCCTACCGACCAATCCCTCCCTAACCCGGACGACGCTAGGCCAATTGTGCGTCGCCCCACGGACCTCCCGGTCACGGCCGGTTACGACAGAGCCTGGGCGCAAACCCAGGGACTCTGATGGCACAGCTGGCGCTGCAGTACAGCGCCCTTAACCACTGCGCCACCCGGGAGGCCTATAAGCTAATAGTTCATTCCTAAAACAAAAAGTATGTAATGGAAAATGCTATAAAACAATTAATATTACAAATATTTACAAAATGTACAGCAGCTCTCTGCCTAAGTGACCTCAAGGCACCATGGCAATCACATAGCTAATAATAATAATAATCTAAGTATCCGAATGAGGTCCAGGAGATTTTGAAGTATCAGTCCCAAACATAACAATCAAATAATCTAATCTAAGTATGTTGAATAAAAAATTATATTGAATTTACTCTGCCGATTGTATGTGGTGTTGATCCTTCAGCTGCTTAAAATTTGAGACAACGTATCCACTGGAAAGTAGTGAGGAAGTTTAAATATAATTTGATTCATTTATTCAATTGCATCCATTCGTGACAGACAACAAACGTTTATGATTTTTCTTTGTAAATGATCGTGGTGTTGTCTACATAATTTGAATACATCTCCACATTTCATATCTAACCTAGATCATTTCTATAGATTACACTGTACTGATTAACTGTATGCCCTCACAGGGTCTCCATAATTGGATACATATCCTTAGGCCTTCTCAACATAGAATATATCCCAGGCCCCAAAACAGCAAGTGTTTTGTACTGTAGACCGAAGCCTTTACTCTGCCCCATGTTCAGACATACTGACTCACAGCCCCTCCCTTCTATTCAGTCTATGTTATATTTTTCTATACCATCAGGGGGCGATGCCAGAAAGCTGAAACTAAACATCTAATAATTTGTCCATTATTCCAAAAAAGAAGGAACCAATTCAATCGTTATTTATAGTTAACTAATAAGTTATTTGAAAGCCTAATCTGGTGTAATACAGTTATACTTTATATCCTGAAATTAAAACTATCTTATTATTTTGCAAAGTCAAAGTTGAGGTAAAATCATGTGTACTGTGTTTAATAAAGTCGATGAACTAAAGACACTGAGGGGGAGAAGTTCAGAACAATATTTACAATGTGGGAGTGTGATTAAGAAAGTAATTAAATTAGACAAGGACCCCTACCCACTCTGTCTGTGGGTCAAAGTTAACCTCCATGTTCATCGTGGGAGACTGGAGACGTTTGAGCTCCGCTGGTTTCCTATCAGGGTTGGTCAGACTGGACTGACAATGGCAATGACAGACATGGACTCTCTCTGCTAGAAATATCAAGAAGTTTTATCACCTGTTTACACACACAAACCACAATTAGGATTTAAAGCTACAGGATGAGGGAACAAAATATTGATTAGAGTTCAGTTGTTACAAACATTTTCAAGCAGAGCCGTTTTCACCTGACACAAACCACAGCTGCTTTGCCCTGCAGGATCAAATGTTCAGGAGAAAACGAAAATAAGTTATACACAAAATATCATTAATTGCATAGGATAAAGAGGCTGACAGCGCACCAAGGGACATTAATAAATCAGTAGATTGCAACGGCCCCTGTTCAGTGTAGCAATTACCTTGTTGGAAAGCACATGTACAGTATAACCATCTGCTATCAATCCAACCCAGAGAGACACACTGTGTCTTACCTTGAGTCCGATCTAACATGGATAAACCAAGCAATACAATTTGAGTCACATCTACAGTACTGAATATACTCCAAAATGTGTTGTGGGCTTCTGAGGCTTGATGCACCTGTTGTTAATTGATATCAAATCAAATCAAAGTTTATTGGTCAAGTACACAGTTTAGCAGATGTTATAGCGGGTGCAGCTAAATGCTTATGTTACTAGCTCCTAACAATGCAGTAAAATATCAAACAAGTACACAAAAAATAAATAAATAAAACATATTCATATAGTATATATGGGGCAGCAGGTGTCACGTTCTGACCTTAGTTATTTTATTATGTCTTTGTTTTAGTATGGTCAGGGCGTGAGTTGGGTGGGTTGTCTATGTTCTTTTTTCTATAATTTGGGATTTTCTGTGTTCGGCATGGTATGGTTCTCAATCAGAGCCAACTGTCAATCGTTGTCCCTGATTGAGAATCATACTTAGGTTGCCTGTTTTTCCCACTTGATTTGTGGGTAGTTGTTTTCTGTTTTGTGTGTTTGCACCTTTCAGGACTGTTTCGTTTCACTCTCTTTGTTGTTTTGTTATTCAGTGTTCAGTTGATTTATTAAATATTAACATGGACACATCCCACGCTGCGCATTGGTCCGATCTTGACTACTCTTCCTCAGATGATGAGGAGAACCGTTACAGCAGGTATCAGAGTGGTTAGAGCATTGGGCCAGCAACCAGAAGCTTGCTAGATTGAATCCCCGAGCTGACAAGGTAAACATCTGCCGTTCTGCCCCTGAACAAGGCCGTTAACCCAATGTTCCTAGGCTGTCTTTGTAAATAAGATTTTTTTCTTAACTGACTTGCCTAGTTAAATGAAGGTTAAAATAAATATATACATATATATATATATATATATATATATATATACATATATATATACAGTGCCTTGCAAAATAATTCGGCCCCCTTGAACTTTGCGACCTTTTGCCACATTTCAGGCATCAAACATAAAGATATAAAACTGTATTTTTTTGTGAAGAATCAACAACAA
The DNA here is from genome assembly GCF_045791955.1 of Oncorhynchus clarkii lewisi. Classification (NCBI taxonomy): domain Eukaryota; kingdom Metazoa; phylum Chordata; class Actinopteri; order Salmoniformes; family Salmonidae; genus Oncorhynchus; species Oncorhynchus clarkii. Next base: position 15,780,702 of record NC_092176.1, read on the forward strand.
GTGGGACACAATCATGAAGTGGAACGACATTTATTGGATATTTCAAACTTTTTTAACAAATCAAAAACTGAAAAATTGGGCGTGCAAAATTATTCAGCCCCTTTACTTTCAGTGCAGCAAACTCTCTCCAGAAGTTCAGTGAGGATCTCTGAATGATCCAATGTTGACCTAAATGACTAATGATGATAAATACAATCCACCTGTGTGTAATCAAGTCTCTGTATAAATGCACCTGCACTGTGATAGTCTCAGAGGTCCGTTAAAAGCGCAGAGAGCATCATGAAGAACAAGGAACACACCAGGCAGGTCCGAGATACTGTTGTGAAGAAGTTTAAAGCCGGATTTGGATACAAAAAGATTTCCCAAGCTTTAAACATCCCAAGGAGCACTGTGCAAGCGATAATATTGAAATGGAAGGAGTATCAGACCACTGCAAATCTACCAAGACCTGGCCGTCCCTCTAAACTTTCAGCTCATACAAGGAGAAGACTGATCAGAGATGCAGCCAAGAGGCCCATGATCACTCTGGATGAACTGAGATCTACAGCTGAGGTGGGAGACTCTGTCCATAGGACAACAATCAGTCGTATATTGCACAAATCTGGCCTTTATGGAAGAGTGGCAAGAAGAAAGCCATTTCTTAAAGATATCCATAAAAAGTGTTGTTTCAAGTTTGCCACAAGCCACCTGGGAGACACACCAAACATGTGGAAGAAGGTGCTCTGGTCAGATGAAACCAACATTTAACTTTTTGGCAACAATGCAAAACGTTATGTTTGGCGTAAAAGCAACACAGCTGAACACACCATCCCCACTGTCAAACATGGTGGTGGCAGCATCATGGTTTGGGCCTGCTTTTCTTCAGCAGGGACAGGGAAGATGGTTAAAATTGATGGGAAGATGGATGGAGCCAAATACAGGACCATTCTGGAAGAAAACCTGATGGAGTCTGCAAAAGACCTGAGACTGGGATGGAGATTTGTCTTCCAACAAGACAATGATCCAAAACATAAAGCAAAATCTACAATGGAATGGTTCAAAAATAAACATATCCAGGTGTTAGAATGGCCAAGTCAAAGTCCAGACCTGAATCCAATCGAGAATCTGTGGAAAGAACTGAAAACTGCTGTTCACAAATGCTCTCCATCCAACCTCACTGAGCTCGAGCTGTTTTGCAAGGAGGAATGGGAAAAAATGTCAGTCTCTCGATGTGCAAAACTGATAGAGACATACCCCAAGCGACTTACAGCTGTAATCGCAGCAAAAGGTGGCGCTACAAAGTATTAACTTAAGGGGGCTGAATCATTTTGCACGCCCAATTTTTCAGTTTTGATTTGTTAAAAAAGTTTGAAATATCCAATAAATGTCGTTCCACTTCATGATTGTGTCCCACTTGTTGTTGATTCTTCACAAAAAAATACAGTTTTATATCTTTATGTTTGAAGCCTGAAATGTGGCAAAAGGTCGCAAAGTTCAAGGGGGCCGAATACTTTCGCAAGGCACTGTATATATATATATATATATATATATATGAGTATGAAAAAAGAAATCAGAAAATATTAAACCAATGAACAACTTCTTGGGCCTGTATTTATTTCCAGGCTTCCACATTAGATGTATCTTTAGTGAGACAAAAAAAAAAATTGTTAGCGCTTTGCCGCAAGCCATCCTCACACTAAACCCTTTCTGTTTTGACAGATGGCATGTTATTTCCCCTGGCCTGTTATTTCTATTCCCAACGTAACAACTTCCCACTGAAGACTTTGAAACATCCCAAAGGCAGCATGTACTTCAAGCTTTAATAGTAGGTGGGGTCTTGATTTGATGCATATTGCACAGGAGTGTATCTTAAACTGGATTGATGTGCATTGCTTGACTGTATGAGACCTCTCTCTGTCAGTAAGACCTGATGTCTTAAAGATAGGATGCACATTCCACTGTCTCCGCACCATGTATCTTCCTGGATGTGATTTCATAGCCCCTTATCTTTTCAATAACAGTCGGTTCCCCTCAGTCTGTACCATTACCATCAGATTGAACCTAAATTGGGGGCGCCTGCAGTACTTTGCAATAAAATATCTCGGTAAGCAAGTGGCCAGCATTGGAAAAATAGACAGAGCTACGTTGGAATCAATGACACAAGAAAGTCTATACCAAGTTAATACAATTTGACTTAGACTTGTTGGACTTTTATTTCCAGCTTACAGTATATAGGGCTACATCGAATATGGCAATACATACTGTATGCAGCTGCATGTGTGAACAGGGATGCCAATAGTTCATATCAATTATTAATAACCATTCAACTGGGACAAAGGGAAAAATCTATGAGAACAATTGTCCAAAATCAATAGGGATAGCTATAAGTAATGGCTGTATATAGCTCTAATCTAAGTAAAGGTGGATAAGTGACAAGATTGGTATTGGCACCTGACACTTTCTGACCACTGCAAGACCTTATGTATTATTAAACTTATTGTTTGTTGATCCCTCCAGTGGCCTCTACACTCCTGTAATCCTCTCCCTCCATAGGGCTCTATTAAAAATCACCCAGCTGTCCTCATAATGTGGTTTTGGCATGACGACACAGCCAGCATCAAGTACAAGCAGTGAAATGTTGAATTTATGGTGTCTTTGTGAACATACAATTACATGTAGAACTCTGTGATTTGTAGGATCTCTGTGTTTGTGATAGTCTTGTGACCATAGAGATCCTATTACATTATTATAATCCCTAATTCTATGCTTGTGACAGCCTATCACATTTTGGGAAATCCTTTAAGTAAAATTGAGTTAATTTTAAGAACTCAAAAAATACTTTTGGATATCTTTTGATTCAAACTAATGATATAATATTTTCTGTCATGTGGGCATCTCAGGTGACCAATTTGTCACCTGCCTCGTCCCTGGACTGAGGTTGGCTGGATGCCGGGGAGAGAGAGGGTGGGGACAGCAGGGCAGACAGAGAAATGGAGAGGAGAAGGACCAGGCCTGTCATCCTGACTCTCAGATGAAGTGGAGGATTAGGGTGGAAGTGAAAGCCTACTGAGGACCATGGTGACAGCAGATGGAGAGAGATTGGATAAACTCTCCTGGAATTTGCAAATGGTATCTACATGAGGAAGGGAGAGAGATGCAGAGATAGATAGATAGATAGATATATATATGAAAGTAGAGGTCGACCAATTATGATTTTTCAACCCCGATACCGATTATTGGAGGACCAAAAAGTCGATACCGATTAATCGGACGATTATTTGTTTATTTGTAATAATGACAATTAGAACAATACTGAATGAACACTTATTTTAACTTAATATAATACATCAATAAAAAATAATTTTGCCTCAAATAAATAATGAATCATGTTCAATTTGGTTTAAATAATGCAAAAACAAAGTGTTGGAGAAGTAAAAGTGCAATATATGCCATGTAAAAAAGCAAAAATTTGAGTTCCTTGCTCAGAACATGAGAACATATGAAAGTTGTTGGTTCCTTTTAACATGAGACTTCAATATTCCAAGGTAAGAAGTTTTAGGTTGTAGTTAATATAGTATTTATAGGACTATTTCTCTCTATACCATTTGTATTTCATATACCTTTGACTATTGGATGTTCTGATAGGCACTATAGTATTGCCAGTGTAACAGTATAGCTTCCGTCCCTCTCCTCGCCCCGACCTGGGCTCAAACCAGGAACACATCGACAACAGCCACACTCGAAGCAGCGTTACCTGTCGCTCCACAAAAGCTGCGGCCCTTGCAGAGCAAGGGGAATAACTACCCCAAGTCTCAGAGCGAGTGACGTTTGAAACGCTATTAGCGCACACCCAGCTAACTAGCTAGCCATTTCACATCGGTTACACCAGCCATTAGGCTGATAGGCTTGAAGTCATAAACAGCGCTGTGCTTGCAAAGAGCTGCTGGCAAAACGGACAAAAGTGCTGTTTGAATGAATGCTTACGAGCCTGCTGCTGCCTACCATCGCTCAGTCAGACTTCTCTATCAAATCATAGACTTAATTATAACATAACAGAAATACGAGCCTTTGGTCATTAATATGGTCGAATCCGGAAACTATCATTTCGAAAACAAAAGGTTTATTATTTCCGTGAAATACGGAACCGTTCGGTATTTTATCTAATGGGTGGCATCCCTAAGTCTAAATATTCTTGTTACATTGCACAACCTTCAATGTTATGTCATAATTACCTAAAATTCTGGCAAATTAGTTCGCAATGAGCCAGGTTGCCCAAACTGTTGCATATACCCTGACTCTGCGTGCAATGAACGCAAGAGAAATGACACAATTTCACCTGGTTAATATTGCCTGCCAACCTGGATTTCTTTTAGCTAAATATGCAGGTTTAAAAATATATACTTCTGTATATTGATTTTAAGAAAGGCATTGGTGTTTATGGTTAGGTACAGTCAACCAACGATTGTGCTTTTTTTCGTAAATGCGCTTTTGTTAAATCATCCCCCAGCGTTGCATCGATTATATGCAACGCAGGACACGCTAGATAAATGAGTAATATCATCAACCATGTGTAATTATAACTAGTGATTATGATTGATTGTTTTTTATAAGATAAGTTTAATGCTAGCTAGCAACTTACCTTGGCTTCTACTGCATTCGCATAACAGGCAGGCTCCTCGTGGAGTGCAATGAGAGGCAGGTGGTTAGAGTGTTGGACTAGTTAACTGTAAGGTTGCAAGATTGGATCCCCCGAGCTGACAAGGTGAAAATCTGTCGTTCTGCCCCTGAACAAGGCAGTTAACCCACCGTTCCTGGGCCGTCATTGAAAATAAGAATGTGTTCATAACTGACTTGCCTAGTTAAATAAAGGTATGAAAACAATATATTTAAAAAATAAATAATTGGCAAAATCGGTCCCCAAAAATACTATAATATCTATTGTTATGACAACTTGAGATCGGCCCTAATTAATCGGCCATTCCGATTAATCGGTCGACCTCTAATAGAGATAATAGATATATTTTATATTGTTCTAACCTCTTGACACCAAAATAGGCATATATTAGCATCATACTTGTTCACACTTCTTCACACCATACTTCTTCACTGGGGTGGCAGGTAGCCTAGTGGTTAGAGTGTTGAACTAGTAACTGAAAGGTTGCAAGATCAAAAAATAAAAATCTGCCGTTCTGCCCATGAACAAGGCAGTTAACCCACTGTTCCTAGGCCGTCATTGAAAATAAGAATTTGTTCTTAACTGACTTGCCTAGTTAAATAAAGGTTTAAAAAAAGACAGGGCACTGGCCACTAGGTCATTACAGTATGACACTGGCACAGATCATGGTTGACTTTTCTGTGTGATCACATGTTATGATATCAGATCATTTAAACCTCTGGCAGAATGGATGGTGTGTGTGTGGTGGTCCAGCAGCACCAGGCATTCCTCCTCTAGCAGACACGCTGACTAGGCGTGGGCTCAGGTATCTCCAGTAACCTCCCTTTTGTCCTGCACTATAATAAAACCTTTTGTCTACTGGTTTCTGCAGGTCATTGTGGGGAGCGCTTCTTAGTGTCAGCTTTAATTCACACTGTAATCCTAGCCATGATGCCCCACAACTATCCACGCTGCCTGCCATTCAGCTGCTCTGGGTAGTGCTGCGGATGCATTACCCTATTACTGCACCCAAGGGAGGACTTGTAAAGTTTGTTGCTTAAATATTTAAAAACTGCTTTAATTGACATCCGTCAAACCTCACCCAGAGTAACGGCAGGGTCCTCGGGGGCGGATGGTTGTCTGGAAACTTCCAAAGATCCCAGCTTGGAAGTTGGCCCTCAGGCTCTGTGTGCCTTGCTGTCCTAAAGAGAAAAGACACAAAGAGAGAAAAGAAGACAGATCCTCACGTTAAAACAGCAAACATTATAACCTGATACAGATACTCAGCTTGAGTCAGACAGTGACTGGGACATAACACTGTCTGTACAGTGCTTCTCTTGGGATTGATATGATCCTGGAGGAATAGTGTTACTTCAAACTTTAAACACCTTGTCTGAAAATATATTTTAAAACTTTAAACGCTTATTATGATAACTACATTTACTGTAAGTTGAGAAATGGTTTGCTAAATGTATCTCTTATTCCAACATTCAATTACTATTGTACAGCAGATTCAATATGAACTGGCAGGACTATGACCAATCAATCAGCCAATGAATTAATCAACCAATCAATGATCATTAATGACACTACTTGTTCCTAATATCTTCTCTAAAATACTTTTTGTAAATAGCACAAAAACTGACCACTGCAGGAGAATGGTTGAGTGTAATGTGTACTTAAAGTAACCATACCAGAACTCTGTTTCCCACTGGCAAGCAAGCAAAAACATAGGGAGGTTCAAAAGGACCTGTTGACTTGTGGATTGGAGGGTTGTGGGAGCCAGGCTCAGCCCTGTTCCCCGATGGCTCACATTCTCTGGGTGAACCCGTGTCCCGGGACCAGCTGGGCGGCACTTTCTCATGTCCCAGGTCCTCACAGTTCACTGAGCCCTTTAAAGTGAACACACCAACCAAGAGCACTCAGGCCCACAAACATTGGCAGGGCAGTCTCCCATCTGAAACACACACACACACACACACACACACACATCCTTTTATCTAACTCACTTTCCTTTGATTTAATTAAGACATACTGTACAAAGAAGAATAAAAAACATTAGATCTCCCAAGGTTGGTGGCATGACATTGATTGCAGGCTACTTCTCGAAGAAATAGTCAGTTCAAGGCTAAATTTAGTAATTAGCAGATTTTTTTTCTTCCTTTTTTTAATGTTGTCTGAGAGAGATTGATTCTGAGATGGTTACGGGAGGGAAATGTCTAGAGTGGATCAGTTTTCTGACATGGCACACTCCGGTGAACATATACATGGAGATCAAAGTGACCCCTGTGCCTACCGCAGTGCATCCCCGACAGATCTAACAAGTGCCCCCATTGTGCAACTCTGACCTGTTACTGATAATGGATAGCCGCCAGAGCCGCCCCCTTTCAGAACTGGTCACACACACAGAGAGCCAGTCAGAGCTACGGCTGCAGTAACTCTCCCCCTGGAACATCATATGATAACATGTAGTATGACAGACAGGACAATGTACAATACAAACATTGCTGAGTCTTATATCTACATGCAAGTGAAAGTGAATCATTAACATTCACTAGATTCATACAAGCTTCCTCCCTGTAGCAGCCATTTTGGTCTGTAATCTCTCTCCCGTGACTGTTTATTTATTGTAATGCAGAAACTGTTGGAACATCAAAGAAATGGAACAATTGCCAAAGGTTTGGTGAGTTCCGCTCATATAAACGGTTCTCTGCAGTTGTTTGATATATCTGCTGAAACAGCAATGCACAGGATTTGGTTTCCATCAGGCCAGAACTATTTCTCCCCCTCACAAAAAGACACATCTGCCTCTAGTCTGTGTTTTAAATTATACTACATTTCAGTGTGTAACTTGATGGAACTTTAGATTAGTTTTAAACACACACCCTCTCCTTCAGGCTTGTAATACTTTTTTTATTTGGTACAAACGTAGATCTGAAAACCTGTTCAGACAGGTCTTATACTGTACAAGAAAGTGCGAGCAGCACTCGGACAGTCTCAGAAAGTATCTGTACCAGCCTTGTCTTTGCCCTAGGCTTATGGTCTCGGTGTACCTCCCATCTCAAAATAAGTTTGGATGATCAAGACCTGAGCAGTATTAAAGTACACCATCATTGACCTTGTCATGAACTTTGTCTTCACTGTACATTGGAGGTTGACACACAATGGCTAACATTATAGGCTCTGTGTTTATTTAGAGACCCAGGCATGACAGGTTAGTGAATTAGCACTGGCATGAATGTTTAAGATAGACTGAAGGCCTGCTGGTGGCTCCATCTCACCCAGACAAGCTCCCATGTAGTAGAGACAGTGGGGGCGTGAGGGGGTCAAAAATGCACAAGTTATCAAATGATCCCCAAAAGCTTCCCTGTACCCCCTGCCTGGGCTTACAGAAACAGGACAGACTCCCACAACGCACCCTGCCAGCCTGCCAGCCCTGGGGGCTCCTCCAGACGGCTCAGGAATTTAGCATGGGGATCCGACCAGGCCTACAGCTGAAGGGGGATTTCTCTCCTCCTCTGTTTCAGCTTCTTATTGTCTGGGATGTGAATCCCGGTGAGCTCGGTCTGCCTTTATTTTTCTCTAAATCACACTTTTGGATGCACTGTTTGTTGGGTCTCAGGGGTCATAAGACATCATTGTCTGACTAGAATATCACCAGAATGCCAATAAAGGTGCCCCAAGCATTACAGGAAAATTGAGGGGCATAAAACATAACTAATACTTCAGATGTGGCCATCTCTCAGGGTGTCCCTTTATGGAATTAATATCTAGTTATTTATATCATTCCACTAGATGAATGGTGAAATATGCAGAAATCCCTGTCCTAGTTGCTAAAATTCTATAGGATCGCCTAATTTTAGTTTATGTGACAAAACAAGCATCGTGTAGAGAATCATTGTACCATCTAAACCTAAAATATATTTTCAATAACCAAAAGTATTGTATTTTAATCTGTTTGAGGCTGGTGTACAAAACCGAAAGTAAAAGACGCAAAAACCAAAATGAAGAAAGGGAAGCATAGAAATACATACAATAGCTCTACTGCGTCTTAGACTTGCTTTCAATGAGAATGACAGAACTATAACACACATTTCTACGTGAATTTGGTGGTTGCCCCAAAAAGTTACATAATGCAGCTTTAAGACATTTAAAAATGATAAATGTAACACAGGTTTGTAAGGTTGAAGCAGCCAATGAGTCTGTACTGATGATTTTTGGGGATAAATGTCTCTTGCAATGTATAGGTAAGTATGCAACAATACTTATTTCTTTATTACATAAACACATATGTTTCACCATAATTTTATTTTGAAGTATTACTTGGAATCAATACCCTCGATAGCTGAAGGGATGTGGTAGCCTTCAGGGATTTATCACCATTCTTAGTTTAAAATCAATATTGGCCTCAACATTAGACACAAATGGCAGTACATCAACGTACTGAGCCATGCATATTGGTATTATATAATATGGTGATGAACAAAGCCAAATGAAACACTGCAGTAATAGTTTCAGATAATGGGAGATTATGACATTATCAACACATGAAAACCATCACCAGCACTTAGACAAAGTCATGAGTCAGAGGCTCAACATTAATTGTTACAGTAAGAAGTTAACAGGTTTCATTTTAAGATGTGTGCTTATTTCTAAAATGATTTCGGAGAGATTAGTACAAAAGGCTTACAAAATATTTACACTTTCTGGACATTCTTTATTAAAGTGTTTCCAAGTCAACCTACAATTCAATTTTGACCATGATTGCAGTACAGTGAGTGGGTTCCAGGGGGCAGTATTGGCCTGGCAGAGATAAACTTGGCCCACTGCAGGTTGACCGCAGAAAAACATACAGACAGACAAGACAGAAAATAATCAAACCCTAATCTATAGCTTAGACACTTTCACCACAAATACTTCACCACAAATTGACTGTTTCATGAAGACTGTATCAGCAGCATCCTGCTAGAGAATTACATTCTCCTGCCTTACTGCATTACCAACTTCAGAAATGTGACATTGACATGTGATTGGTCGTTATTTCACTTTCCTTGTGGCAGGTTAAGTCAACTATTGTTGGAATATACAGTATGACAAGAATAAGTCATAGTGTCATTACTGAAAACTACAAACATTTGAGTAATACTTACCTTTCATCTTTAATTTGATGATCACTATTTTGACAAGCATGACTAGATCTCAAAGAAACATCTTCAAAGTAGTTCTAAGAATTATTTTCATCTTTATTCTAATAAGAATTATTCTAATTTCAGATTAAGCTATTTTACTTTTCAGAAGGTGGGCCTAGTTGGGTTTAATAGGTGAGATGAGTGTGTGTTTTGTGGGTGTGTGTGCGCACACGTGCATTGTGTGATTCAGTCATCACTATTGATTCAGGTGACAGGGGATATTGACGCTGAGTCACTGCTATCACAGTGTGTGATGATGATGAGACATGGATTTGTCTGGCTTGCCCCACAGTAACACAAAGGGCTGAATAGAGAGCAGGCAGCCTGGGATGGGGCCCAGGGCAAGGCTGGCGGCAGGCCCATCTGAGGGCCACCAGCCAGCCACCTGCATGGTACTGCTGGCCTATTCTCCCTGGAGCTGCCTGCCCCTATCTGCCAAGCCTCATCTGCAGCCCAGCCATATCCTGCTCTCTCCTACTCTAATATCTAACCGTTGCATCTCATCTGTCCATCTCACCGGCTGAGTCTGTATGTGACTGGAGTGTCGTGGCCTCAGCTGGGATCCGGCTTTTAACCACTGTTGTGCTGGCTTCTTTTCAGCTGCTTTTCAGAGATCACAATATGGTGTGGTCAACAATGAGACAAGCCAGGACAATTGTTAGCTGGGTATTTTTGGAGCTTGCTCTTTTTTTTTTTACTGTGCAACTTGTTACTCAGATGTCTTTAGTACATCCATGGTTTGTTTGTTCTCTAAATCTTGTTCTATAAATCTATCTAATATCCTAGGCATATCTAATATCCATAAAATGTAATTTCATGAGACACAATATTATAGCATGTTTATGTTAATGCAGTGGTTTGTATTGTGTCTTGTATTGTGTATTGATTACCATTGTCTTCAATGAAATGTTATAAGGTTGATGCAGAACTAGACAACTACAATGTGAATGTTATACTTTGATAATACAGTGAGCAGTGGGTGGAACAGAGGAACTTTCTTAGCTGTGCCAAGGTAGTGAAAAATAAGGGTTACTTTTATATTTGATTGTATGAATTTGATATACAGTCATAAACAATATGTTGAAATCATATGGTCACATTTCAGTGAGTGGTACGATCAAACTACACTGCTGATTTCCCTCTCCAGTTAATTGAGAGAAAAGTGGTTACAATATATACAGTATTTAAGCAATAAGGCACGAGGGTGTGTGGTATATTGCCACGATACCATGGCTAAGGGCTGGTCTTAGGCACAACGCAACACAGAGTGCTAGGACACAGCCCTTAGCTGTGGTATATCACAATCCCCCGAGGTGCCTTAATGCTATTATAAACTGGTTTCCAACATAATTAGAGCAGTAAAAAAGAAATGTTTTGTCATACCCATGGTATATGATCTGATATACAACGTCTTTCAGCCAACCAGCATTCAGGGCTCGAACCATCCAGTTTATAATTTCAAATATATTATGATCAACATCAGATCTGGATGTGTTTCTTTGAAATGTTTCCATTTGGGATTTACCTATTTTTATATGATTAAATAAACTTTGACGTAACCCCCGCCCCCCCCCCCCCCACACACACACACACACATACACACACACTAATGCATACACATTAGCTAAAATGGCGCAGGAAGAAATAGCAGCAGTTTTACGGGCGCCCAACCAATTGTGTTATTATGTGTTTTTTTTGCGTCATTTGTAACTTATTTTGTACGTAATGTTTCTGCCACCGTATCTTACTGCAAAAAAGAACTTCTGGATATCAGGACAGCGATCACTCACCTCGGATTAGACAAAGATTATTTCTTCAACAAGCAGAACGCACAGGATATACTGCTAACACCCAACAAGGCCAACAACCCAGTTATTGGCAAGAGGAAGAGGCGCAGGTACAGAGGACCGTGAGGAAGGCGAGTGGGAAAGCTGCAGTTACCGTCAATATTACTCGCAAACGTGCAATCATTGGACAATAAATTACACAAGGTACGATCACGAATATCCTACCAACGGGACATCAAAAACTGTAACATCTTATGGTTCATGGAATCGTGGCTGACATGGATATTCAGCTAGCGGGATATAAGCTGCACCGGCTAGATACAACAGTACACTCCGGGGGGGGGGGGGGGGGGGGGGGTCTGTGCATATTTGTAAACAATGGCTGATGCACGAAATCTAAGGAAGTCTCTAGATTTTGCTCGCCTGAAGTAGAGTATCTTATGATAAACTGCGGACCACACTATTTGCCAAGAGAGTTCTCGTCTATACTTATCGTGGCTGTTTATTTACCACCACAGATGGATGCTGGCACTAAGACCGCACTCAGTAAGCTGTATAAGGAAATAAGCAAACAGGAAACCGCTCACCCAGAGGCGGCGCTCCTAGTGGCCGGAGACTTTAATGCAGGGAAACTTAAATCAGTTCTACCTCATTTCTATCAACATGTTAAATGTGCAACCAGAGGGGAAAAAATGTAGATCACCTGTACTCCACACAGAGATGCGTACAAAGCTCTCCCTCACCCTCCATTTGGTAAATCTGACCACAATCCTATCCTCCTGATTCCTTATTACAAGCAAAAACTAAAGCAGGAAGCACCAGTGACTCGGTCTATAAAAAGGTGGTTAGATGAAGCAGATGCTAAACTACAGGACTGTTTTGCTATCACAGATTGGAACATGTTCCGGGATTATTCTGATGGCATTGGGGAGTACACCACATCAGTCACTGGCTTTATCAATAAGTGCATCGATGATGTCGTCCCCAGAGAGAGTGTACATACATACCCCAACCAGAAGCCATGGATTACAGGCAACATTCGCACTGAGCTAAAGGGTAGAGCTACAGCTTTCAAGGTGCAGGACTCTAAGCTGGAAGTTTTATAAGAAATCCTGCTGTACCTTCCGACGAACCATCAAACAAGCTAAGAGTCAATACAGGGCTAAGATTGAATTGTACTACACCGGCTCCAATGCTCGTCTTATGCGGCAGGGCTTGCAAACTATTACAGACTACTAAGGGAAGCACAGCCATGAGCTGCCCAGTGACACGAGCCTACCAGACGAGCTAAATCACTTCTATGCTCGCTTCGAGGCAAGCAACACTGAGGCATGCATTAGAGCATCAGCTGTTCCGGACGACTGTGTGATCATGCTCTCCATAGACGACGTGAGTAAGATCTCTAAACAGGTCAACCTTCATAAGGCTGCGGGGCCAGACGGATTACCAGGACGTGTGCTCCGGGCATGTGCTGACCAACTGGCAGGTGTCTGCACTGACATTTTCAACATGTCCCTGATTGAGTCTGTAATACCAACATGTTTCAAGCAGACCACCATAGTCCCTGTGCCTAAGAACACTAAGTCAACCGTCCTAAATGACTACAGACCCGTAGCACTCACGTCCGTAGCCATGAAGTGCTTTGAAAGGCTGGTATTGGCTCACATCAACACCATTATCCCAGAAACCCCAGACCCACTCCAAGTTGCATACCACCCAAACAGATCCACAGATGATAAAATCTCTATTGCACTCCACACTGCCCTTTCCCACCTGTACAAAAGGAACACCTACGTGAGAATGCTATTCATTGACTACAGCTCAGCGTTCAACACCATAGTGCCCTCAAAGCTCATCACTAAGCTAAGGATCCTGGTACTAAACACCTCCCTCTGCAACTGGATCCTGGACTTCCTGACGGGCCGCCCCCAGGTGGTGAGGGTAGGTAGCAACACATCTGCCACGCTGATCCTCAACACTGGAGCCCCTCAGGGGTGCGTGCTCAGTCCCTTCCTGTACTCACCCACGACAGCGTGGCCAGGCACGACTCCAACACCATCATTAAGTTTGCAGACGACACAGCAGTGGTAGGCCTAATCACCGTCAACGACGAGACCTCAACGGAAGCAAGACTAAGGAGATGATTGTGGACTACAGGAAAAGGAGGGCCGAGCACCCCCATTCTCATTGATGGGGATGTAGTGGAGCAGGTTGAGAGCTTGAAGTTCCTTGGTGTCCACATCAGCAACAAACAAGAATGGTCCAAACACACCAAGACAATCATGAAGAGGGCACAACAAAGCCCATTCCCCCTCAAGAAACTAAAAGTTTTGGCATGGGTCCTCCGATCCTTAAAAGGTTCTACAGCTGCACCATTGAGAGCATCCTGACTGGTTGCATCACTGCCTGGTACGGCAACTGCTCGGCCTCCGACTGCAAGGCACTACAGAGGGTAGTGTGTACGGGCCAGTACGGGGCTAAGCTGCCTGCCATCCAGGACCTTTACACCAGGCGGTGTCAGAGGAAGGCCCTAAAAATTGTCAAAGACCCCAGCCACCCCAGTCATAGACTGTTCTCTCTACTAGTCTAGGACCAAATGGCTTCTCAACAGTTTTTACCACCAAGCCATAAGACTCCTGAACAGGTAATCAAATGGCTACCTGTACTATTTTCATTGTGTGCCACCCCCCAACCCCTCTTTTACGCTGATGCTACGCTCTGTTCATCATATATGCATAGTCACTTTAACTATACATTCATGTACATACTACTTCAAATAGCCCGACTAACCGGTGCCCCGGCACATTGGCTACCCGGACTATCTGCATTGTATCCCGCCACCCGCCACCCACCATCCGCCAACCCCTCTTTTACGCTACTACTACTCTCTGTTTATAATATATACATAGTCACTTTAAACATGCCTACATGTACATATTACCTCAATGAGCCTGACTAACCGGTGCCTGTGTATAGCCTCGCTACTGTATATAGCCTCGCTACTGTTATTTTTCACTGTCTTTTTTACTGTTTTTATTTATTTACTTATCTATTGTTCACCTAATACCTTTTTTTTTTACTTAAAAATTGCACTGTTGGTTAGAGCCTGTAAGTAAGCATTTCACTGTAAGGTTGTATTTGGCGCACGTGACAAATAAACTTTGATTTGATGTCTTATCAACTAACCTTGTGGGGACACAAAATTCAGTCCCATTCAAAATCCTATTTTCCCTAACCTTAAACCTAACCCTTACCCCAGAACACAACATCAACCCTAACCTCATCCTAACCCTAGCTCCTAATCCTAACCCCTAAAACTAACCATAGCTCCTAACCCTAACCTTAAACCTAATGCTAACCCTAAAACTAATTCAAACCTTAGCCTTAAACCGTCTAGAAATAGCATTTGACCTTGTGGGATCAAACAACATTTCCCCAGTTGGTCAAATGTTTGTTTGGTCAGAATTCTTGTGGGGACTTCTGGAATAGTTAAACACATCCATACAGACACACACACGCGCACGTGCATGCACACACACAAGCGCGCGTGCACACACACACACACACACACACACAGAGTCTTGTACAGTTGACCTTGTGGGGACACACAATTCACTCCCATTCAAAACCCCCACACACACAAAACTGATAAGTAAACAATTAAACAGACAAAGGCTAGATATTGTCATTGCAGTAATATATTCTTCTCATTTACACAAAGCCTTAAATTCAATTGGGAAGCAATATACCCATACAAAGCTTCAAGTGTCAAGTAATAATGTAGTTAGAGATGTCGTGAGAATATAACGTCTTGGGACTGGCTCTCGCTGCTTGTTTTCCTCTGCAGATATCAGTTTCAAAACAAAACAGGGAATCAGAACAACCCACTACTATTTATTTTTCCTTTTGTGGCTGTGAAGCTACAAAATAGACTTTACAGTATGTTGAAGAGTTTCATTCCAAAATGCTATATATCCATTTACAGAAATGTTGGTAAAGGAGCTTTAATTGTTTAAAGAACTTATGAAAGAGATTGGTGTGGTTGTTCAATGATAGACATGTATTTGTTAGAAATGTCATTTAAGAGAGACAAATAATAATGTTTTTTTGCTAAATGCTATATATCCATCTGCCTCACTCTCCAAACAATAAGTAGGTAGTACTGCTAGGTTTTACACACATCAAATGTGACAAATGACTATATTTTTCATATAGATATGTACAAATTATACATTTGTATCAATACAATAATATGCCATATGTCTGTAAAACATTTGCATTTGACATTTGAAACATCATTTTGCAATTTCTTTTCAATTTTATTATACACATATAACATCTATGAATAACACATCTGAGAACAGCAAAAATGTACACACACACACACACATGAAGGAACCCATAAGCATTCATTTCACACAAATGTGAAAAATTGGTGGTTATACTGTAGCATTTTGGAAATAAACTCTTCATACTGTATGTTAAATCCATGTTGGTTTGGTGTTGGTTGTGGAGGCATGACGGAGGTTCATGTACTGTGGTCACATCAGTGGACAGGCCGTAATGAGAAGCAGGGCCTGGGAGGTGGGAACTGGATGGGCTCTGGGGATGGGATCACCCTGGGTTAACTATCAAAGATGAGGGCAAACCTATCCCTGTGGAAAAGGCCCAGAAGAAAACATCACCCTGCAAAAACGAATCCCTCCAAACAGAACAGGGAGTTGCCCTGCCATAAAATAATTAATCCAAGACACTGGAAACTGATTATTTTCCCTCTACTAACTCCTTACTGGTCACAGCCTACAAGACTGGACACTGCCACACTTTGGCCGAAAACATGTTTGGTCTGTTGAGAATAAAAAGTTATCATTCAGCCATCTTATGTTAAGTATTCTGGTGGATGGTTTGACATTTGGCACAATAGCTGTGTTTGATGGTTGTATAAAAAAGGTTTTTATCCTTTCTCCTTGTAAGTATTGTAGTTTGTTTTATTTCAATTTGAACAGCCAAGGCTTAGCTGTTGAGAGCATTTCATGGTTTTGCCAAGGCTTAGCTGTTGAGAGCATTTCATGGTTTTGCCAAGGCTTAGCTGTTGAGAGCATTTCATGGTTTTGCCAAGGCTTAGCTGTTGAGAGCATTTCATGGTTTTGCCAAGGCTTAGCTGTTGAGAGCATTTCATGGTTTTGCCAAGGCTTAGCTGTTGAGAGCATTTCATGGTTTTGCCAAGGCTTAGCTGTTGAGAGCATTTCATGGTTTTGCCAAGGCTTAGCTGTTGAGAGCATTTCATGGTTTTGCCAAGGCTTAGCTGTTGAAAGCATTTCATGGTTTTGCCAAGGCTTAGCTGTTGAGAGCATTTCATGGTTTTGCCAAGGCTTAGCTGTTGAGAGCATTTCATGGTTTTGCCAAGGCTTAGCTGTTGAGAGCATTTCATGGTTTTGCCAAGGCTTAGCTGTTGAGAGCATTTCATGGTTTTGCCAAGGCTTAGCTGTTGAGAGCATTTCATGGTTTTGCCAAGGCTTAGCTGTTGAGAGCATTTCATGGTTTTGCCAAGGCTTAGCTGTTGAGAGCATTTCATGGTTTTGCCAAGGCTTAGCTGTTGAGAGCATTTCATGGTTTTGCCAAGGCTTAGCTGTTGAAAGCATTTCATGGTTTTGCCAAGGCTTAGCTGTTGAGAGCATTTCATGGTTTTGCCAAGGCTTAGCTGTTGAGAGCATTTCATGGTTTTGCCAAGGCTTAGCTGTTGAGAGCATTTCATGGTTTTGCCAAGGCTTAGCTGTTGAGAGCATTTCATGGTTTTGCCAAGGCTTAGCTGTTGAGAGCATTTCATGGTTTTGCCAAGGCTTAGCTGTTGAGAGCATTTCATGGTTTTGCCAAGGCTTAGCTGTTGAAAGCATTTCATGGTTTTGCCAAGGCTTAGCTGTTGAGAGCATTTCATGGTTTTGCCAAGGCTTAGCTGTTGAGAGCATTTCATGGTTTTGCCAAGGCTTAGCTGTTGAGAGCATTTCATGGTTTTGCCAAGGCTTAGCTGTTGAGAGCATTTCATGGTTTTGCCAAGGCTTAGCTGTTGAGAGCATTTCATGGTTTTGCCAAGGCTTAGCTGTTGAGAGCATTTCATGGTTTTGCCAAGGCTTAGCTTTTGAGAGCATTTCATGGTTTTGGCAAAGATTCTGACCATAAGAAATTGATACATGTTTATGTCTTTGACTGTTTATTGAACTATATCTGTAGGAATTAATAAAGTATATATGGTTAACCATGGAGAAAATATGATAATAAATGTATTATAGAGTCTTGGAAAGACTCATGTGAGGATATTGAGAAACACCCAGCAAATGTGGAAACCACACAGTGATAGACAGTGAAAAACCATGTGAAAATAAAGACAGATGTGAAAGTCTAACATTTAGCTTGACAGAAACAGTTGCAACAATGAAGTTGTCTAGACGGCTAGTTTTTATTAGATGAAAAGTTGGCTCTATTAATGCATTCTCTTAATAAAGTCAGCCTTTGGGCAGATTTGTTCAAAAAGTCAAACCCAATACAACATTTCTGTGAATGTATACTTTACGATGTTTGAACTTTTAAATACAGTAAAATGGCGTTCACAATCCCAGCAGAACATTTTCTTACAATGCTATTTAAATCTTTCAAACAAGCCTACTTAACAATGTCAAACAATGTGTGCAATTTAACTCAATGATAACAATGACTTTATTATGTTAGTCCCTCTTGGTGACGTCAGGCAATATAACTATTATGACCACCACCCAATCAAGATGAAGTGCTTCTTATCCAACTAGAATAGCGTTTCCTGAATCCATTGTCCACCATGGTCTAAGAGGGCATCCACCTGTCATGCCGTCACAGGGCTGGCTGATTCAGCAGTGTGGTCCACCTAAATTCACAACTCATGTCAAACCCTCCATGGGATCACTATATGGATATCAATTGAACAGCTCCTCCCTATGTTCTGTGATGATAGAGGACCCCAACTGTACTGCTAACACAACCCACCATCCCAAGCAGCATCACATGGATGTTATGCATTTATATGCACCCAGAGATAAGCCAACAGACACCTAGACATACAGTGCCTTCAGAAAGTGTGGTGTCTTAACACTTAGTACTTATTTATGTAATAAGAAAGACTCTGAATACAAGCAATTGAACTGGAGCTTCACATTTACTCAAACGAGTTAGTACCAGAATAACGTAGAAGATAAAGTATATTGTGTTACAGACTGAATTTAAAATGATTAAATTGAGATTAATAGTCATTGGCCTACACACAATTCCCCAAAATGTCAAAGTGGAATTATGTTTTAGAAATGTTTACAAATTAATAAAAATGAAAAGCTGAAATGTTTTGAGTCAATAAGTATTCAACTCCTTTGTTATGGCAAGCCTAAATGAGTTCAGGAGTAAAAATGAGCTTTTAACAAGTCATGTGATAAGTCTGTGTGCAAAATTAGTGTGTAACATGATTTTTGAATGACTGCCTCATCTCTGTACCCCAACATCATCTATGTTTCTCAAACATCGAATTTCAAAGTATTTATGGTTAAGTTTAGGCATTAACTCAATTTTTAAGCTTAGGGTTAAGTTCAGGCATTAACTCCAACTCCACATTCTTAAGGTTAGGAATTAACTATGAATGGTTAAGGTAAGGGTTAAGGTTTTGGATAGGCTTAAAACAAAAATATTAAAACAACTTTCTATTGCTGGATTTGAGCTTCTTTGGAATCAGAGGTAGATGTTTATGCCCTAGCAAAACCGAGACCTACTTTAAGGTAACAACACTCACTGTTGCCCCTAGTGGCTTGTTTCCACATTATCTCCCAATGCCCCCAGACATTGAATACTGACTTGTATCACAAACCTGGTCTCAGAGCATTTCAAGTTATTCTGTACGGAAATCCGAGACATTTCATTTGGTATGATATGTTATGTTTCGCATGGTAAGTATTAATTTGTGGAGGTCCATCACCCATTTCGTATGATATCTTACAAAATACAATTCTTATTATATGTTACGAATGTCAAAATGTATTCTAGCGGATTCTAGCTAGGTGGCTAATGTTAGCTAGCTGGCTAACGTTAGCAAGGCTAGGGATTAGGGTTAAGTTTAGGAGTTAGGTTAAAGGGTTAATGCTAAAGTTGTTCATGATTAGAATCAAACATTCATGCTAAAAGCCCACTAACTCAGGGATGTTAATATTTACAGTATGTAAAGGACATATTTCTGTATTTCATTTTCAATAAATGTGCATACATTTCTAAAAACATCTTTTCACTTTGTCTTTATGGGAGATTGAGTGAGATAAAAAAAAAAATCAGGCTGCAACACAACATGTTGAATAAGTCAAGACGTATGAATACTTTCTGAAGGCAGTGTATACTGCCCCCCCCCCCCCCCCCCCACACACACACACACACACATACACACGCAACACATAACACAAATACGCACACACACACAACCTTTACTCACTGTCTCACATCTAGTATTTTTCAACACCTCTCGCCGACACTCCTTACTAGTATGCCCCTTAAAGAGGATCCCTCTTTCATCACAGCAACACATTAGTCTCCCTCCACATGTCCAGACATGGGTAGCACTGCTAATGGTTTTGTAATAATTGTCGACAGAGTTACAGGTCCTTGGGCAGAGGCAGTAAAGGCACATCACTGAGACACTGATGACTGACACCTCATTTCATGGTCCTTCTACCTACTAATAAACTATGAATGTGCCAGAACCTTCTGATGATTATTTCTGCTTTAATCTTTATATTTGTCTTGAGTCTGCTTGCTTTTTGTTTTGCTTGCCTTCCAGTGATAAAACATGTTTAGACAAGTAAAAAATGTATAGAGGTAACAGCTTTATTTTCCCATTATGTCAAATTAATCAGCAAAGAGTACAACTGCGACTGTTAACTTCAGTTATTGGTTATTGGAAGTGATCATAATGTGTATACTAGATCAGTGGTTCCTCATCATCCAGTCAACGTGGAGGAAAAAGAAAAACCAATAGCTATTTAGACATCGTTAAGCAATTTGTAGCCTACTGGGTCCTAAAGCACCAGTATCATGAGTTGTTTCTACACCGAACAAAAATATAAACACGTAAAGTTGTTGGTCTCATGTTTCATGGGCTGAAGTAAAAGATCCCAGAAAATGTCCATACCCACAAAAAGCTTACTTCTCTGAAATGTTGTGCACACATTTGTTTACATCCCTGTTAATGAGCATTTCTCTACCTGGCGGATGTGGCACATCAAGAAACTGCTTAAAGAGCATGATCATTACACGGGTGCACTTTGCGCTGGGGACAATAAAAGGCCGCTGTAAAATGTGCCGTTTTTGTCACAATGCCACAGGAGTGTGCAATTGGCATGCTAACTGAAGGAATGTCCACGGAGCTGATGCCAGATAATTTTATGTTAATTTCTCTAACATAATCCGCCTCTAACATAATTTTAGAAAATTTGGCAGTATGTCCAACCAGCCTCACAACAGCAGACCACGTGTAATTACGCCAGCCCAGGAACTCCACATCTGGCTTATTCACTTGTGGGATCGTCTGAGAACAGCGACCCCGACAGCTGATTAAACTGTGGGTTTTCACACCCGAAGAATGTCTGCACAAACTGTCAGAACCATCTCAGGGAAGCTCATCTGCGTGTTCGTCGTCCTCACCAGTTCGGCGTTGGAACCGACTTCAGTGGGCAAAGGCTCACCTTCGATGGCCACTGGCACGCTGAAGAAGTGTGCTCTTCACAGATTAATCCCGGTTTCTGAATGACGCTGTCTGCCATAAACGCTGTATGCCGTCTCTACCAGGCAGATGGCAAACAGCGTGCATGGCGTCGTGTGGGTGAGCGGTTTAATGATTTCAACGTTGTGAACATAGTTCCTCATGGATGACGGTGCGTTTATGGTATGGGCGGGCATACGGACAACAAACACAATTGCATTTTATCGATGGCAATTTGAATGCACAGAGGTACCGTGACGAGATCCTGAGGCCCATTGTCGTGCCATTTATCCGCCGCCCTCACCTCATGTTTCAGCATGATACGGCACAACCCCATGTGGCATGGTTCTGTACACAATTCATGTAAGTTGCAAATGTCCCATTTCTTCCATGGCCTGCATACTCACCAGACATGTCACCCATTGAGCATGTTTGGGATACTCTGGATCGACGTGTACGACAGTGTGTTCCAGTTTTCGCCAATATCCAGCAGCTTCTCAAGGCCATTGAAGAGGAATGGGACAACATTACACAATCAACAGCCTTATCAACTCAATGCTATCAATGTTATCAACTCAACTCAACTGTCGCGCTGCATGAGACAAATGGTTGTCACAACAGATACTGACTGGTTTTCGGATCCATGCTCCTACTTTTTTGTTGTTGTTGGTATTTGTGACCAACAGATGCATATCTGTATTCCCAGTTGTGAAATCCATAGATTAGGGCCTAATGAATTTATTTCAATTGACTGATATCTTGATATGAACTGTCACTCAGTAAAATCTTTGAAATTATTGCATGTTGCATCTATATTTTTGTTCAGTATACATTTCCAATGATGAGGAGTTTATTGTTTTAGAGCAGCGTTTGTCCTGCTGAGAAATTAACAATTTACATTTTTATAGGCTGAACTCATGCTGAAATCCAATCTAACAGACATCATTCATTAATTCAATTAGGCCACAATGACATCATTTGCTGGCGGAGCTTTGTCGTAAACACTAAAGATGACTTACACCTGTCTACGTTGATACTACAGAACAGTCATACAGTCACATACTTCACATACTGTATATCCAGTGACGTCAGGGGAGGGGGGGGGGGGGATTGAAGCTCATTCACTGCATACACTACACAATTTAAAAACTCAGAAAATGATCGTTCTCTCCTCATGACTTTGTTGGTGTCAGTGTCGGCCTGCCCATAAGGGCATTAGGGGCGGCGACCCACTTGAGATTGCCCTCCCCCATTTATTTTTTATATATATATATATATAATATACATATTATATAATTCATGGATTATGTTTTAAATGCTCATAAAAGTACAGTAAATGTGTACATTTTCCTGTTTCAAAAATATATTATTCAATACAAGCTGTTCTGTTACTTACTGCTCTGCCCCTCAGTGACTGCCACCAGCAGCAGCTCTGCCTCTGTGGGTGCATAGACCATGCGAACATTGCTTGGATTGTTTTGATAAAACAATCCAGGCAAAGCAAAAAGCTAATTGTAATTAATTGGTAAATAAATAGTTGTAACATTCATGGGAGCCTGGGACCTGATAAACCGGAAAACTACATCCAACAAGAGTTGAAGGACAGAGGGATATACTATCTAGAACCTTCTCATCTCAGATCTGGTAGGACAACAAAACATGGCCAATTTCCCTAGTTGTTCATCAGGTTCTGCTGTACAGTGGCAAGAAAAGCATGTGAACCCTTTGGAATTACCTGGATTTCTGCATCAATTGGTCATAAAATTTGATCTTCATCTAAGTCACAACAATATCCAAACATAGTGTGCTTAAACGAATAAAACACAAATTATTGTATTTTTCTTGTCTATATTGAATACATCATTTAGGTTTAAAACGTATGTGAACTCCTAGGCAAATGACTTCTCCAAAAGCTAATTGGAGTCAGGAGTCAGCTAACCTGGAGTCCAATCAATGAAACGAGATTGGAGATGTTGGTTAGAGCTGCTTTGCACTATAAAAAAACACTCACAAAACATGAGTTTGCTATTCACAAGAAGCATTGCCTGATGTGAACCATGCCTAGAACAAAATAGATCTCAGAATACCTAAGATTAAGAATTGTTAACTTGCATAAAGCTGGAAAGGGTTACAAAAGTATCTCTAAAAGCCTTGATGTTCATCAGTCCACGGTATGACAACTTGTCTATAAATGGAGAAAGTTCAGCACTGTTGCTACTCTCTAGGAGTGGCCGTCCTGCAAAGATGACTGCAAGAGCACTGTGCAGAATGCTGAATGAGGCTAAGAAGAATCCTAGTGTCAGCTAAAGACTTACTGAAATCTCTGGAACATGCTAACATTTCTGTTGACGAGTCTACGATATGTAAAGCACTAAACAAGAATGGTGTTCATGGGAGGAAACCCCGGAAGAAGCCACTGCTGTCCAAATAAAAAACATTGCTGCACTGTCTGAAATTTGCAAAAGTGCACCTGGATTAACAAGTTATCTACCTTTTGATAAGCAGTTAGCTAAAGTTAGATGGTAACTTGCTAGCTAGTTAGCTCCCATGCCAATTTCAAGTCTTTGTAGCCCATTCTTGCAGTCAAATTATTAAATCGCCCTCTAGTGGCCTCATGGGTGTAATGCTATTAATGTTTTTCATAATTTCATAATTAATCAATATTATTAAAAAACACCTGTGTATGTATATAAAGTGTAATATTGGGAGACAAACTCAAAATGTAATACATTTCAACTCTATCAGACACGGTACAGGTTTCTTACTTTTTAAGCCCATGTGTGTGAGGTGTATACTTTTGTATTAAATTAGATTTGTTTAAAACTACCAAGAAACACTTTGTGGGACCCTGATTTAGCCCACTGCAGTAAAGGACTAAACTAATATCTGACTAACTCAGAATTATATAGTTATTTCTGAATGAATGTTAACTGGCTAGCGCATCATGGTTTTTGACATTATGTTAGCTAGCTATCTCCAGTTTGATAATGTGTTTTCACTTATTGCATCTGCATGTTGGTTGCGTTCTCCCTGGTGCACTCGTTCGTTCGTGAGCTGGCTCCTTGTTGTAAATTGGTATAATCTAATCTGTTCAAAACAGCATGTGCAGCAGTGGTTATTCGGTCTTTGAAATGCAAAAGGGAAATAGGTGTATTCATGCTGTTGTTCAAATGCACAGATTGCTTAATATATCATATTTTTTGTTAACCACTCCAACCACCTTGTGCCCCAGGTATTCAGCCAATCAGCGTCTGCCACTGGTTGGTTTGTGTGGACTAGGCTTGGGCGGTATATTGTACCTGGGTGTATGGAAATAGCCACAGGATGGTGTTTCAATAATTGTCAATAGCATTTAAAGTTTTTCAATAGATTTTTATATTTTTAGCTACTTTTCAAGTAAATACCTGCAGTTAAATTGTGCAATAAGTTAGGAGATGTACAGTGGGGCAAAAAAGTATTTAGTCAGCCACCAATTGTGCAAGTTCTCCCACTTAAAAAGATGAGAGGCCTGTAATTTTCATCATAGGTACACTTCAACTATGACAGACAAAATGAGAAAAGAAAATCCAGATAATCACATTGTAGGATTTTTAATGAATTTATTTGCAAATTATGGTGGGAAATAAGTATTTGGTCACCTACAAACAAGCAAGATTTCTGGCTCTCACAGACCTGTAACTTCTTCTTTAAGAGGCTCCTCTGTCCTCCACTCGTTACCTGTATTAATGGCACATGTTTGAACTTGTTATCAGTATAAAAGACACCTGTCCACAACCTCAAACAGTCACACTCCAAACTCCACTATGGCCAAGACCAAAGAGCTGTCAAAGGACACCAGAAACAAAATTGTAGACCTGCACCAGGCTGGGAAGACTGAATCTGCAATAGGTAAGCAGCTTGGTTTGAAGAAATCAACTGTGGGAGCAATTATTAGGAAATGGAAGACATACAAGACCACTGATAATCTCCCTCGATCTGGGGCTCCACGCAAGATCTCACCCCGTGGGGTCAAAATGATCACAAGAACGGTGAGCAAAAATCCCAGAACCACACACCTGTGAATGACCTGCAGAGAGCTGGGACCATAATTTGCAAATAAATTCATTAAGAATCCTACAATGTGATTTTCTAGATTTTTTTCCCCTCATTTTGTCTGTCACAGTTGAAGTGTACCTATGATGAAAATTACAGGCCTCTCATCTTTTTAAGTGGGAAAACTTGCACAATTGGTGGCTGACTAAATACGTTTTTTGCCCCACTGTCGCAGATTTCGTTGTAAATTTCCCCTGTTGAATAATTTGACATTATGAAGCTTACCGTAGTTCCCCAGAACAGTTGAGCCAGTCACGTGTTTGTTTGTAAATAGCACAATGGAAGAAAGCAGAAGCAAGTAAGTCCAGCTGTGTATTGACAGGGGTTGCGTTTGATATTGAAAGTCAAAGTGTTTTTTTGCTTCAATAGAGTGATGGGGGGTGCAACTATAGTTTTCCTTCACAGAAAATACTTTAGTGCTACACATTTGGCAAAAAATTGCTTTACAGAAGTACAACACTATTTGACTGGCAGAAGTAGGCTACACTGAGAACAGTAGAAGAGAAAAGTTGCTAGTCAGAGCGTTGTTCTAACACTCGTCGTTGGAAGGAGTAGACCAAGGTGCAGCGTGGTAGGTGTACATTTTTATTTTATTGATGACACCGAAAAACAAAAACAAATACAAAACGAAATGTACAGTTCTGTAGGGCTGGAAAGCAACAGTACAAAAACAAGATCCCCCAAACTAAGGTGGAAAAAAGGCTGCCTAAGTATGATCCCCAATCAGAGACAACGATCTGATTGGGAACCATACCCAGCCAACAAAGAAATAGAAAACCTAGATTGCCCACCCTAGTCACACCCTGACCTAACCAAATAGAGAATAAAAAGGCTCTCTAAGGTCAGTGCGTGACAGTACCCCACCCCCCAAATGTGCGGACTCCGGACGCAAAACCTGACTCTATGGGGGAGGGTCCGGGTGGGCAGCTCCGGTTCGGGATGTAGACCCCGCTCCGCTCGCGGATCCCCCTTCCGTGGAAGCAGACCGTGGATCATTGTCGGAGGCTCCGGACCGTGGATCGTCGCCGGAGGAACCGGACCATCCACCGGCTGTGGAGGGTCACTGGAGGTCTGGAGCGTAGAGTTGGCACCACGCGTCCTGGATAAAGGACAACCCTCGCACGGCAAGTGCGGGGAGCTGGCCTAGCCAGTCTCCAGATCTCAACCCCATAGAAAATCTTTGGAGGGAGTTGAAAGTCTGTGTTGCCCAGCAACAGCCCCAAAACAAAATGGGCCAAAATACCAGCAACAGTGTGTGAAAATCTTGTGAAGACTTACAGAAAATGTTTGACCTCTGTCATTGCCAACAAAGGGTATATAACAAAGTATTGAGAAACTTTTGTTATTGACCAAATATTTATTTCCCACCATAATTTGCAAATAAATAAATTAAAAATCCTACAATGTGATTTTCTGGATTTTTATTTCTAATTTTGTCTGTCATAGTTGAAGTGTACCTATGATGAAAATTACAGGCCTATCTCATCTTTTTAAGTGGGAGAACTTGCACAATTGGTGGCTGACTAAATACCTTTTTGCCCCACTGTATATTCTTCATGCGTTGTATCTTTTTTTTTTCATAGAAAATACATAATTCTGCATTATAACCATCAAGTTTATCTTGCTAGTTATCTAAGTAAGTGGCTGAATTAACAAGGGGACGGGACACTATATACTGTAGTGTTAGCTTTTTGCCATGTGTGAGAAGGCAAATCCCTTTGGATGAGTTATCTGAACAGCTGCCTTGATTTCCTTGAGTTTTTTTAATCTTCTCTGTTCTCAAGCCCTGTGCTCTTCCTCTCAACTTCTCCGAGCAGTACAGGCAGACCCGTTGCCCTAATGACTCCAGACTCCACACAGACAGCTGTTCACATGCTGCTCCAGATCCAGTACTGTTCGTCCTTCAGACAATGGGCTTTTTTTGTAGGCTATTTGACGTGCACGCTGCCCAAATTGCGAGCAACACATCTCTTTTTTTAAATAAGCTAATGATCCTCTGTGGCCAAATCATGCTCTCTGGTGTAATATTTTGAATTATTTTATTTATTTAATTATAGGCATGAGTAATGATATCGACCATTTTTGGAAATTCAGTTTACTTTAGGGGAAGCTTACTTTCACCTAGCCTATTGGACTCGTCGCCTAAGCCGACATCAATGTGAAAGTAACTGGTGCATAAAATAGCTGGCTGGGAGGCTTACAAGGCCTAGTTCAATTGCCAACATTAAGTTCAAAGCAATTGTTGCACTGCCTAAACAGCTCGGCAAAGTAAACTGTCTGGCACTGTCTCTGCTCTCGCAGGCTGACAGCTTCTCTCTAGTGATGGTCCTAAAGCCAGCCAACCAATATGCTAAACCATCCTATGCATTTTATTTGGGATTGGAATGATTTTCGTCTACTTTTTTCTAACATACTTTTTCATTTTTGGCCTTGAACTAGGGGTATGGCGACTGCCATACCCAACTGACACCCCTGTATTTATCCCTTAATTTAATTAACACCCGCATGGTCTATTAATGTTGTTCTGTTCCAATTGCTGTGGTGACAGAAATATGCCATGTTTGCCATCATTCCTGCAGTGTGAGTCTAGTTATTGTTGGCATGCAACCTACTGCAGGGGTAATCCAAGATGAGATCATGTTCTCTTTGTCAGCAGGCCACGAAGAGCACTAACAAACTATACTATTATCTAATGATTCTATTTTTCTCTGTAAGGGATGAAAAATGTAGGATACACATCATTCTGTAATTGTATGTCAGACTTGTAGCTATCTAATAGACATATGACTGGGCGGGCTGGGCAGGGACATTTACGCTCTTTACTATTACAGTTTATGTGGACTTGAAGGATGAATGAATTTGTTCTTCCCTCACCTGATACTGAGACGGCTTATCTTTTGAATCGTCTTCCAGACAGTTTGAACACAACCTTAAGACAGAGAAGAGGCAACCCAGTGTTCCCAGGGCAACTTGACAAGAAATGACATGCACCTTCAAAAGGACAGCCACAGGCAAGGGGTTTGTGGGTAGCCTTTCCCCCTGAGCAATGGTAGCTCATTCCATGCTGGCTCGGAAAACAGAACTCTCTCTGTTGGGGCTTGCTGCCTTCACCCGAGCCTCCGTTATACTCCTGCTCCTTCCCAGAAGGCTGCTGCTGCATCACATTGCCTCTCAGAGGCAAATCAGGTGATCCAGTCACACACTGAGATTGGCACCACCGCTGTGCATCTCAACAAAAGGATTGGATCTGCAACAGTACTGAGCAGCTAATACATTATATTGTTTTCTAAGTAATATGTCGTCAACATAAACTATGACAAGAGAAATCTAGAACGCATGAGTAATGTTAATTGAAAAATACATATTTTCTCCAAGAACATTTTCATTTAGAAAAAAAGCTAGTTATATAACATAGAGATCAGTGTACTTAAAACAGTGTGTTACTTATCCTAATTCATGGCACTGCTTAGACCTTAGCGCTCAACGCCATATAGCTTGTCAGGCCTCCCTTTTCAGCAGAGGAAGTCTACAGAGATCTTTCAGTCAGGAGGGTACAGTGAGTCTGATGACATGGGCGAGGGAGCTCATGTACCTCCACACCACCTTGTGAGAGAACCAGTGAATGCCTTAACTTTCCAAAGCCTGCTTGGGCTCACTGATGTGATGGTGTGACCGCTCCGAGCCAGAAGGAGTAGGACTAGAGGGAAGGTCTGTGAAACTCAAGCCCCATACACATGCACACACGCGTACGCGCACACACGCACAGCCACAGCCGGATGAGTGGTCTGCTGTACACATCAACACACAAAGAAAATGGACACATAAAACCTGCTTACACAAATCCCTGGAAAGGGGACCGGGCAGGTTGGTAGCGGTGGGTACAAGGCCAGGGGCTGAGGCTTGGGCTGAGGCTGGGGCAGTGCAGGTCACCAAAGCCTCTACAGCCTCTTCAGAAAAACACTACAACTCTATCTTCTGCTCTGGTGGGCCCACTTAGGCTATTGACTGTAAGGTAATCAATATCAGCACAAAAGGGTCATTCTGGGAGTTCACGACCTTCGTCTGTGCTAGGTTGTAATCTGGAGGCAGAGATTATTGCTCCTTCCAAGAAATCTACTATTAAAAACTATGATTTACTCTGTTCCTCATTCTAACACTGACAGCTAAATATTCGATGAGATTGACATTTATATAACATGGTGATCAAAGGAACATCCAGTTATTTGACAAACATTTGTGATGTTCTATGTCTACATATTGATGTGGATCTATTGAGATACATCTGTTATTACACCCACGAGTCCATCTAAAATATCCATCTTCATTATTAAAAGGAGAAGACGAACAACAGCTACACTTAACCTCACCACACTCAGTGATATTGTAAAAGTGCAATTTCTCTACAAATTGACCCCACAGTTAATTATTAAACCATGACATTTAAGGAAGACCCCCAAAATCCATATAGTGAATGTACTAACCTTTTGAAGAAAAGTCTGGCGTGGCTGTTAATATGAGGTTTATTTGGGATGTTTAAAGCCTAATAATAAAGCTGTCAAAGCCAGTCAAAAGCTGCCCGTCTGAGAGTAACGGTCTTCTAGTGTGGTGCTCCAGTTGGTCAGCTGAGAACAGAAGGTGCTGGGGTTCAGTCAGGCCTCTGATACAGACAATACGGTCTGGGAGGACACAGCCACTGAGAGAAGACTCTCTGAGGAGGCACATGGAATCATGCTTTTGCTCACCCTATGAATACATTTGATTCAATGTTAACGTAAAGAATATTCATGTTCATATTAAAATAATGGCATTGATGACCTAACAAAAACTCTGGAGACGTAGTAATATCTCAGTGAAGGTCAGAGGGAAATGCATAGAAGTGACAGTAGTAGTGAGCTCAATCTTCTCCGAGAAAACACCCGTTATCAGATAGGTTACATAGGTCATACATAGGTCACACAGGGTGGCATTACAAGGTCCAGAATCCAGCCCACAAGTCATTAGGTTTGCACTGTTAAAGAAGCATTTAATAGCTTTGTCACTGCAACCTGTGTTAACCAGGATTCCTGTGTGGGGTTTAGCGAGGGCTTAAATAATTGAGAAGTCAGACAATTCGATTCATTGTTTTGCATGACTTGGACCATCTCTCTTGAACATGGCCCAAAGGTCCTTACTACTGCAGTTACTCCCCCCTGAATATCATACAATGTGGCTCACATTGCCATGGAATTGGAAGTTTGAAAATGAAGACCCTCATTGCTCTCTGTGAGAGAGGTATTCCTTCTGCCCTTGTTTGGAAATTGAATTATTCATACAGACCTAAGGACAATCTTAGAAAACTGCAAGAATGGTAGATTAGCTTATAACGTGAGTTAAAAGGCAATTATTTAATTGTTCAGAAGTTTATTGCAATTCTATCAGAGTAAATATTTCATTACATATGAGTCAAATATGCTTCAAACTAGAGGCATCAGCTTATTTTCATTTTCAAGATTAAGATGAAACAATTACGGTGTCACTTCAAGAAGTTTTGCATTCACCAGCTACAGATTTACTATTTTTCAAAGACCTTTGGACATGACCTAAAATGTTAGATAATTTATGCAAACAAATATAGACCTTAAAAACAGGTTTGCCTTTATAACTTCCTTCATAAAGAACAGAGGAAAACTTGTATTTTGAGAGAAAATGTATGTCTTACAAGTCAGCATTGGCCTCCAGGAAGCAGAGAAAAAGGGGCTCGTATTGGAGGAATTAAACATATGTAATAAATAGAAAGTACATGACAGGATGAGCGTCAAATGCAGAATTCTTGCCAGTTTAGTTTACCAGTTATTGACTGTTGACTTTAAGATTTACTGTCTATGGCCATTTCTCTGCCTACCTGTGATTTATTAGCCAATGGTTAGTTCTGTCGGAACACCTTGTCCTGTGCTACATCCCAGGATAACTCAAAAGTCTCTTCTACTTCCCAGAGGACTGTGTGTGCTGTCGGGAGGGACCCAGCTTGCTGTAAGCCAGTCATCTAACTCTTCCCTGCCCTGCGTGAAGCTGGACAAGTTGTATCCTATTTAGTTTCAGCTATACAAGTGTTATCGGATCACCGTGCAGAAAGTATCAGGCTTTAACAGGCTATACAAATAAACTAATACTGTTTCTTCATGACATGCAGGCAGCCATTTTTTGGGGAGGGAACCTGACGGAATAAAACTGTTAAATACAGCTCTTTATTTCACTTGGTTTGTAAACTGCCTGAGTAATATGACACTGCAGACACTCCCTTTCAAGCCTTCAGACCAATTTCATCTAGAGAGAAAAAGCAGTGACCGGTTTAATTCTGTGTTCCGTTTTGAGTGATGCACAAATCCAATATCACAGCACAGGTGAATTTTAAAAGTTAGCTCAGTAAATGTCAGTGTCCTGGGCATTTGCCAAGAGGTAAATTAGGTCATTTAATAATGGTAAGCACACAGGTATCAGTTCACATTGCATTTCATGGTTATGAAACACTATAGTAAAAGATCAATAAATGTATTTACTCTGCATCCAAGAAATGACTTTGCCACTGCGTAGTGTTCTAACAAAACCCTAATTAAAGTAAGACCACAAGCAGGATATTAGGTTTTCCAATTAAACATCCTCTTTATCCACACTGAATAGACGCTTTCTTAGGTTTCATAATAGGAGCATAATACTGTCTGTCTGTATGTCTATTTTAATTAGATGCAGCAAATGGAAAACTCTTGTTCGACTCATTATTATTCTCTATTGACGTCCCTGGACAACAAATTGTTCTAGTTTGTAAGACATAACATTTCCCACTTTGAGGTGGCAAAGGTTTGATGGTAGTAAATTGTTCCCCACAAGCCCCTGATCAAATTGATATCCAAAAAAAGTGGATTTCTATGTGTTTCACTGCCTTATATACTTTGCAGTATGGGAGTCTGTCACACCCTGATCTGTTTCACCTGTCTTTGTGATTGCCCCCCCCCCCCTCCAGGTGTCGCCCATCTTCCCCATTATCCCATGTGTATTTATACCTGTGTTCTCTGTTTATCTGTTGCCAGTTCGTATTGTTTGTTCAAGTCAAACAGCGTTTTGTGTCTCAGCTCCTGCTTTTTCCAGTCTCTCTTTTCTCTCCCTCCTGGTTTTGACCCTTGCCTGTCCTGGCTCCCAGCCTGCCTGCCTGACAACTCTGCCTGCTCCTGAGTCTGCCTGATGACCTGTACCTTGCCTCCCCTCTGGATTGCCGACCTCTGCCTTACCCTGACCCTGAGCCTGCCTGCAGCCCAGTACTGTTGCCCCACCTCTGGTTTACTGACCCCTGCCTGCCTTGACCTGTCTATTGCCTGCCCCTGTTGGAATATTAAATGATTGTTTATTCAATGTGGTCTGCATCTGGATCTTACCTTCATACCTGATAGGAGTCTATGCAATGAAATCATTTTTGATGCAAGTTGGAATGTTCACATGCTCATTGAAAATGATCTCATCTTAAAAACCAGGGGATGTGGTTAATTTTTGCCATCAGATCTAATGATTTACATAGACTGACTCATCATTGAAACAAAAATGTTACAAAATGTTACAAATAGCATACTGGGAAATAATACATGTCCAAGAGATCCAGATCTGGTTGCATATTGATTTTATGATTACCACCTCTGTTGTATAACAATACTCAGCATGCTAAGATGAAATGTGTGCTCTTGTTATTTGTTTAGTTGTCCCATCAAGTTAACACAAAGATTTAGGTAAACACAAATTATCTCCAAAAAGGAACATTGGTGATTATAATCTCTTCTATCCCTGACCATTTTAGAATTGTCACACCCTGATCTGTTTCAGCTGTCCTTGTAATTGTCTCCACCACCTCCAGGTGTCGCTTGTTTTCCCCAGTGTATTTATCCCTGTGTTTCCTGTCTCTCTGTGCCATTTCGTCTTGTATGTCCAAATCAACCAGCGTTTTTTACAGTTCTCCTGCTTTTGCTATTTCTTCTTTGTCTAGTCCTCCCGGTTTTGACCCTTGCCTGTTTCTGGACTGTACCCGCCTGCCTGACCATTCTGCCTGCCTTGACCTTGAGCCTGCCTGCCACTCTGTACCTTCTGGACTCTGATCTGGTTTTGCCTGTACACGACCATTCTCTTGCCTAATTCTTTTTGGATTATTAAACATCTAAGACTCCAACCATTTGCTCCTGTGTCTGCATCTGGGTCTCGCCTTGAGTTATGCAGCATGATCGCAATTTAAAGGCAATGTTCCCGTGTTATAGCAGGGACTGCATTCACAGTAAATGCTGCATATGTCAGCTAAATCGGAAATGACCTTTACATTTCTATCACTCAATCTGTGTCATTTATTGAATTGAGCCCTTAATTGAAATTATGCAATGGGTGATTAGAAAAAGACAGCGTTTTAGCAATTGGACTATTGCTGATGCTCTCAACAACCCTCTGCAGCCACTAACCAATATATATTTCAGGAGGCCATATACTACAATATACAATTTTTACCATAAATAGTGCAACTAGACACCATATAAACTCAGCAAAAAAAGGACCGTCTTCTCACTGTCAACTGCATTTATTTGTGTAAATATTGTCTTTTATACTGATACTGATAACAAGTTCAAACAGGTGCCATTAATACAGGTAACAAGTGGAGGACAGAGGAGCCTCTTAAAGAAGAAGTTACAGGTCTGTGAGAGCCAGAAATCTTGCTTGTTTGTAGGTGACCAAATACTTATTTTCCACCAAAGTTTGTAAATAAATTCATTAAAAATCCTACAATGTGATTATCTGGATTTTATTTCTCATTTTGTCTGTCATAGTTGATGGGTACCTATGATGAAAATTACAGGCCTCTCTCATCTTTTTAAGTGGGAGAATTTGCACAATTGGTGGCTGACTAAATACTTTTTTGCCCCACTGTGCATTGATTTATTATTTAAAAGTAAAAAATAGAAATAAGAGATGCAAATACTGACCAAAAAGGGTTTTGGCACATTATGGGATCAATTTAGCAGAACAACTAATGGGTCTCTTTGTTCTGTGACCACATCGCAGTACTGCCAATTCTGTCTCAATGTACTCCAAAATGCATACATATACCCACATTTATCTACCTCTGATAGATAACCTCAGCCTCTACATCATACCAACATATAACCCAAAGACATGGACCTTAATTAATGAAAATCATCATTAGACTTTGCAACCCCAAAGTGGACAAATATGTAAAATTTGTTCCTCTGGCCCATGGACAAAGTCCAAAAATGGTTATGGTAAAATCTGTTTAAGTATTGTAGGGCCGCATTAAAGGTGGGTCGCCAGGAGGTTAGGGGAGCTGGCTTGTGTTAGCCCTGGAGGGCATCACTACCTCATCCAATGCCCCTGGTCTCACCATCCTCCTCAGACTTCAAACAGTCAGACTGCATTCCTCTGCCGTTTAACAATAAGCACTAATAATGCTGAAAAATGAAAAGCAAAACAGATGGTGTCCAATAGTGTGGGAGGATTACCGAGACTATCCAAGGCTATGTCTGCAAATCTAGGCATGGAGAGGTGAATCCCACTCCATTTCATTCTCAGCAGGACACAGAGTTGGCCAGCCAGTATCTGTGGAATAGTGTGGTGTTTTTGATTGACAGCCTGAACCCAAAGCGTCTCGGGGGGGGGGGGGGCAATACCTGGCTGGATGGCAGGCTGTGACCTCTCTATTTGGTCACAGCCACAGCACAGTCAGTCAGCCTCAGTTGTGTGCTCACTTCAAGATTCTAAAAAAATTACTGGCTTGAAGAAAATGTCAGTCAGACAGACATTGGTTACCAACACTCTCACTAACAGTTAACCACACACAATGAAAAGTGCCCAACAAAAATAGACAGAAGCTCCTCTAATCCCCAGTTGGACTAGCGTTGAACTCATAAGATTGTGCTAAGAGCAGGGAGAACCAGACAGTGGTGAGCCCACGGAGACCTGAATGTTTTTGTCCTAGCCTGTAATTAATTGGGCTGAGGGAAATGTGGTTTCGGTCACTCCTAATTGTAAGGTTGGGAAATAATGGTGATAAAATATACCTTAGAGGACGTTATTGTGTTAAGATATGCTGTGGAATGAAAACAATAGTCAGATAAAAAATCATGTATTGTGGGATATTCATAGCAAACCCAGTCATCTGTTACAGTAGATGAATGAATGATGGGCCTCTTCTGGTTTAAGTGATGGAGAGAGGATGGGTTATAAGGTCACAAACTGACACAGTACTATCGATTGTCTCCCTTCATGCTGTGTTATTAAGAGGCCTGCTGCTGAGAATATATCTAGACATTCATTTGATACTTTGGATAAACAAACAGGACCATGCACATGCTTTTTCTTAGGGCGGAATATAAAGAAAACAGCTAGGAGAAAAAATGGATTACAGGCCAACAACTGTCTCTCAGGTGGAAGTGTGGGATTTTGTTAATCTAATGAAAATATTGTTGATGGGCTAATTTCCTATGTGGTGCCAGAGTGGCAGAGGAGAAAATGTGTGAAAAGTCTACAGAGGCCAACGGTTAGCAAAGTGGAAATGTGTCAGAGTGTGTGTGGGTGTGTGTGCGAGTGGTAGAGGTCAGCTCATGTTTCAGGAGTGCTGTTTTCTTGACTAGGCCACCCCACGAATCCCTCTCAGGGTCTTCTCTGGGCTAGCTGAATCTCCTAGCAGGTATAAGCACTAAGCACTAATAAGCTAGCATTCACAAGCTAGCATTCACCCGCTGCCTGCACTGTTTTGGTTTGATTAGTTCTGCTCTAATTTGAGAAAATACAATCTCAAGGTTTGCATTGATGATGAGGAGGTAGGGTAGAACCTCATATTTTTAATGACAATAAGGGGTTTGTGCTTTGAAATGACAGGATGGGAAGGCACAGTGATGGAATAATAAATTATAATTTGGAAAGCTTAAATGGACACTTCGGGATTATAGCAAAGAGGCCCTTTATCAACTTCCACAGAGTCAGATGAACTTGTGGATACCATTTTTATGTCTCCGGTTCCAGTATGACGGAAGATAGAGGTAGTTTCGCCAACCAATGCTAACTAGCGTTAGCACAATGACTGGGAGTCTATGGGTATCTACTAGCATGCTATTGGTATCTACTAGAATCTACTAGCATGTTCCCTCTAAGCTGAGAAGCATGAGATTGAACTTCACTCAACTTTCTAGAGTTTTCCTCGTTAGTTAACACTATCAACTTTTCTTTGTACTGTGGGAATTGTGATCGAATCAGCGCAGTATTAGCCACTTTCTATGCAACATACAAAACGAACTATGCAAGACTTAGTATGCAAAACTAACTATACAAGAGATTTTGTTGTAAGGCATAACGCATCAGAGTTATAATTTTATTGCATTGACATGCACGACTCAGGTACGTAGTCTACACAGACGGGAACACCATAACCGGCAGGGTAGCCTAGTGGTTAGAGCGTTGGACTAGTAACTGGAAGGTTGCAAGTTCAAACCCCCGAGCTGACAAGGTACAAATCTATCGTTCTGCCCCTGAACAGGCAGTTAACCCACTGTTCCTAGGCCGTCATTGAGAATAAGAATTTGTTCTTAACTGATTTGCCTGGTAAAATATATATATTTTTTAAAACCAATCAGAGCTGCAGTAGGCCCATATGCAAGTAGATCATTGCCATATATGGATCTGTGCCATTCACTTTGAACTAGACTGTTTTCACAGAATCAGCAGTGGTGTGTAGATGTCTTGGTACTGAGATCAAATTGAAAGCTACATGTAGCGACGTGTGCACATTTGTACATGTGTTCATATCCTTTGCTAGTTAGTGAATTATTAGCTCAGTTATAGATAATTTGTAGTCAGCAATGTGCGAGTGATTGCTTCCTACAAGGGTACAAAAAGTGTGCATTTTTAGACTTCTTTGAAAAGCGAGTCAGGTAAAGAGCTTTTTTTTTGTCTTCAAGGGGCAGTGTTGTATTTTGAGACAGGCTTGAAGCTAGCATAATTTGTCTGATTCTCTCTAATAATGGTATGGGAATAATGACACATTTTATTTTGTAAAGTGGTTTCTTGCATCAAACAACACAACAACATTTTCCGTCACCTCCTTGTCTGAAGGACAAGTGGATAAACAGGTTCATGTCAAGCCCTGCATGTCTCATGGAATGTAGGCCTACGTTGAACACCACACATTGGCTGCTACTGTAGGCTGACTGATAGAACAGCTATTTCCATGTTAAAATGTTATGGGATGCATTTTCTCCATTGTTTTTGATATTAGGCCGCTCTGGTAGGCCTAGATTATGATCAAATAGACACCGTAGCCTACTTTACCACTGTTAAAACTAACTTAAAGCGGGTACAGCCTCAGTGTTCACAGTAAACACATGCTGGAAGTTGCACAGAATTTTCACCACATTCAAGTTTGCGCTCAGCAGACCTGAAATTTGGGGGAACATTTTTGACGGAACATTGCCCATAGACTTATTTACGTGCATGCTAGTAGATACCAATAGACTTCCAGTCATTGCGCTAATGTCAGTTAACATTGGCTCGCGAAATGACCTTCATAAAAGGTATAAAACAGCCAGTACATAATGTAGATCTAGAGGTGTCTTAGAGCGAAAAGGTTTAGATTAGAAGATACATGTAATTGTATTCACTACTAAGACTTATCTAGAAATAATGGATTCACAATACAAAAAGTGAAATACATAAAGGGTGAATATGATGACAACTCAGCACACTACAATACTACAGCATGCTACTATGGCATGTGTTTGCTGGTGACAGGGCTTTCAGTTGTCCTCAGAACTCTACACCGTGGGTTCACCTGGCCTGATCTCCACTAGGTGAGGTCCTGACCAATCTAGGCTCTCCTTGAAATGCAAACCCACTGTGGGTGTGCCAGCTCTCTGGGTGTTTACTGTACATTAAACTATTTTGTTATACCTGTTTGCTGTGGCTTTTACTCTGTAGTCCTCACACATGACTCAGCCCAATGAGCCAATCACCTCAACCTGCTTACTGAGAATAGTCATTAGCCTATTCACTGGACATATGCCCTCACCGCTGTACAGAGTCCTGTACTCTTGAGTCCTGAGTCTTAGTTAACACTTTGAGTCCCACAATCACGCTGGCGTGATGTAATGCTTCTGACTCCTTTTATACATTCTGTGTTTGGATTTGTCTATTTCTTCTGCATCCGCTGATACCAACCATTAGCCTGTGCGATTAAAGGGGGCTGAGCTAGAGCAGTGTTCTATGGTGCTCACTAGCCACACAAGAGTTGTTAAAAGGTAAAGGGTTCTTCTACATAGAAGATCATAGGAAATCCCTGGACATCACTGTGGGAACTGTCCCACTGTCCCAATGAGTGAGAAAATTACAGAGCCATAAATATCAAACTCCCAAATTGTAATGGTGAGAGGTTAGCATGTCTTGGGGATATTATATTTATGCCTCTAACTTTCTCACTCATCATTATTCATGATTCATTCAGGATTATCTGTAATCATGGTAGCATCCACAATAATGTCGACGTGTTCAGAAACATATTCTATTCTTATTTACAATAAAAGTTCATCCAAAATGACACAATACATTATTTACCATTTATGTATATTGTGCACAAAATAATCTGAAACACAACCAAAACGAACAGCAAATGCATCCAATACATTTGTAAAGTCACAATCTTGATGTAATCATTGCGTGCTAGGAATATGGGACCAAATACAAAACTCATTTCTAAACTGTTCACCCGATATGGATGAAAATACCCTCAAATTTAAGCTGACAATCTGCACTTGTATCATCTCAAATCCAAACTGCAGAGGGGTATTCCAGAAAGATGGTTTAACAAATTCAGGATTTCCTGAACCAGATGAGGGAGTCCAGGATTTCTTGGTTCCAGAACGGCTGCTTCTGGGTTTAAGTTATTAGGCTAAGTGAAGCGCAGATTGGTTTATTTGACTACCTACTACAATATCCTGTTCAAAGGCCCTTAAATATTTTGTCTTGCACATTCACCTTCTGAATGGCACAAAAATTATTCTTTAACATGTCTTCTCCCCCTCATCTACACTGATTGAAGTGGAGATCAAATTAACCTAGTAGGTTGCAGGTTTGCTTCAGAGCAATTCGTTGCTATGATTTCTTGCTTTCAAGATCTTTTTCTGAAGCGGAACATTTGGACAGATCTTGCTAAATCACTAATCCGGCTTTATGGAATACCCCTCAGGAGTACAGATCCAAAACAACAACAAATGTTTCACTGTCCCAATACTTTTGGAGCTTACTGTATATTGCGGGGATGTTAGCTGTAATCTACATTGTACAGTAGAAATGGATGACTGCATTAGGCTGTTTCTAAGAGTGTTGCAGTGGATAAATGACAGGAATTCAGCCATGGTTAAGTTACGTAGAGGTTAAGAAGCTGATACGGGTGGAAGACATTTCCCCTCCATTTGCATCTGAAGACAGGTCAACCACTGAGGTGTTTGGGCTAAAGTGGTGATGTCAGCAATGTTCCTTTAGGGAGAGGAGGAATAATGCCAGAGTGACAGGGGATGACGAACTGCCATACCTTCCAACACCTGTGACAGCAGATATTTTGGGTTGATAAGGAGAAGATATACTACTCTACCAGAGAGAGCTGGCATTCAGCACCTCACGAACACCACACGCCCTCTAAGCGTCGGTCGTCACCATCAAGGCAGTGGATTTCAACATGAATTTATTACCTGTGCAGAAACTCACTCACTCCCTCTCTCATGTATGTTGTGCATGAAGCACACACGATAACACACAGCAAAACATGAAAGGGCAACTACAACCCAATGATGATACAAAACAATCCAAGTTAAAATCCTGATCACAGCAGCTAAAAGATTAACGAATATACATACACATACTGTACAGTGCATTCAGAAATTATTCAGACCCCTTGACTTTTTCCACATTTTGTTATGTTACAGCCTTACTCTAAAATTAATTTACTCGATTTTTTCCTCAAATCTACACACAATATCCCATAATGACAAAGCAAAAACATTTACATAATTATTCAGACCCTTTAGTCCGTACTTTGTTGAAGCAGCTTTGACAGCGATTACAGCCTTGATTCTTCTTTGGTATGACTTTACAAGCTTGGCACACCTTTATTTGGAGAGTTTCTCCCATTCTTCTCTGCAGATTTTTACAAGCACTGTCAGGTTGTATGGGGAGAGTAGCTGCACAGCTAGTTTCAGGTCTCTCCAGAGATGTTTGATCAGGTTCAAGTTCAGGCTCTGGCTGGGCCACTCAAGGACATTCAGAGACTTGTCCTAAAGCAACTCCTCTGTTGTATTGGCTGTGTGCTTAGGGCTGTTGTCCTGTTGGAAGGTGAACCATCACCCCAGTCTGAGGTCCTAAGCGCTCTGGAGCAGGTTTTCATCAAGGATCTCTCTGTACTTTGCCCCGTTCATCTTTCCCTTGATCCTGACTAGTTTCCCAGTTCCTGCCACTGAAAAACATCCCCACAGCATGATGCTCCTATCACCATGCTTAACCGTAGGGATGGTGCCAGATTTCCTCCAGACGTGACGCTTGGCATTCAGGCCAAAGAGTTCAATCTTGGTTTCATCAGACTAGAGAATCTTGTTTCTCATGGTCTGAGACTCTTTAGGTGCCTTTGGGCAAACTCCAAGCGGGCTGTCATGTGCCTTTTATTGAGGAGTGGCTTATGTCTCCAATCAAGTTGTAGAAACATCTCAAGGATGATCAATGGAAACAGGATGCACCTGAACTCAATTTCGAGTCTCATAGCAAAGGGCCTGAATACTCATGTAGATACAGTGTTTCTGTTTTTCTTTTTAATAAATTTGATATCATTTCTAAAAACCTGTTTTTGCTTTGTCATTATGGGGTATTGTGTGTAGAATGACGAAGAAAACAATTAATTTAATCCATTTTAGAATAAGGCTGTAACATAACAAAATGTGGAAAAGGTCAAGGGGTATGAATACTGTATGTGATTCATTGTTTGCAGAATGTCAACCTGCAGCCATAATATACTTTTAGAAACAAATGCTTGTAAACGGATTCTTCGGATGTCTCTATAGGAGAACCCTTTTTAGTTCCAGGTAGAACCCTATTGGATTCCATGTAGAATCATTTCCTCAGTGGACTCTACATGGAACCCAAAATAGTTCTACCTGGAACCAAGAAGGGTTCTTCAAAGGGTTATCCTTTGGGGACAGTGGAAGAACCCAGGTTGACGCCTTTGGTATGGGAGGACGGGGAGGACTGTACATTTGGAGGGCCAGAAGTATCACCACATAAAGGATGATAAGATAACAAGGATGATAAGATAACAAGATGTCCCCGACATGTGTGTGTGTTATTTCTAACACTATTTGCTCAGAAAATGTCTAGTATTATTACCTACAGTCCAAAAATTACTTTTGGACATTAGATCGGCAGTCAATCACCAGACATTTGACCAGTAATTTGACTTCCCAAACCTGGATCCTTTGTTTGAATCCTCCGAAGCAGCCCCATTTATCCACAAAAACGTTAACACCGGAGAAGAGAAGTGGCATTCTAGTCAGGATCAGGAGGTGAGCAAATCATCCACCGCTTCCAAATATATTACTTGCTAAAGTTCAGTCCCTGTACCATAAAGTAGACAAACTCAGGGTGAGGATCTCCTTTCAGAGAGACATCAGGGACTGTAACATACTCTGTTTAAGGAAT
The DNA here is from genome assembly GCF_045791955.1 of Oncorhynchus clarkii lewisi. Lineage (NCBI taxonomy): Eukaryota > Metazoa > Chordata > Actinopteri > Salmoniformes > Salmonidae > Oncorhynchus > Oncorhynchus clarkii. Next base: position 15,822,906 of record NC_092176.1, read on the forward strand.
CATGGCTCTTTCCGGATACAGTATATTGTCCCAGTCCGTTGCACAGACAGGAAGAAAAAAATGTCCAGGAAAAACAGAGGTGGAGGGTATGTCTCATGATTAACAACTCATAGGCTGAAACTTACGCAGGAAGCACCCGTGGTAAGGACTGTTGAATGTTGGTTTGACCAATTGGAATTTATGCTTCAAGACAGTTTTGATCACACAGGCTGGGAAATGTTTTAGGTCACCTCAGGAAATGGTATCAATGTTCACACTGACTCTGTGAATGAGTTCATTGGGAAGTGCATAGAGGATGTTATTACCTATGTAAAAAATGCTGTTCATCGACTACAGCTCAGCCTTCAACACCAAAGTGTCATCTAAGCTCATTACTAAGGTCAGGGACCTGGGTCTGAACCCCTTCCTGTGCAACTGGGTCCTAGACTTCCTGATGGGCCGACCCCAGGTGGTGAATGTAGGCAACAACACCTCCACCACGCGGATCCTCAATACGGGGGCCCCACAGGGTTGTGTGCTCAGCCCCCTCCTGTACTCCATGTTCACCCATGACTGCATGGACACGCACGTCTCCTACTGATTCATCAAGTTTGCTAATAACACAACAGTGGTAGGCCTGCTTACAAAAAAAATGACGAGACAGACTACAGGGAGGTAAGAGCCCTGTCGGAGTGGTGCAAGGAAAATTATCTCTTCCTCAACATCAACAAAACAAAGGAGCTGATCATGGACTACAAGAGACAGCAAAGAGAGCAGGCCCCCATCCGCATCGACAGGGCCGCATTGGAGAGGGTCAAAACCTTCACATTCCTCAGAGTGTACATCACTGAGGACCTAAATTGGTCCCTTCACACCGACAGCATGGTGAAGAAGGCGCAACAGCACCTCTTGAACCTCAGGAGGCTAAAGAAATGTGTCTTGGCCCCTAAGACCCTCACATACTTACTGCATGGAGAGCATTCTATCGGGCTGTTTCACCGCCGGTACAGCAACTACACCATACGCAACCGTAAGTCTCTCCAGTTCACCCCATTATCATCTAGAACAGGTATGCTCAAACTGGGGTACGCGTCTGTCAAATACAGGTAGCCTAGTCAAATAATTAACATCTAATAACTTTAACCGTTACTCTTTTGCGGATATTCCACTAACGGTCCGTATGTAGCCAAACGTAGCTGCTGCCTATCCCGTTTGCCCGAAAATTGATAAATGGTTAAAAACAAGTAAGGCGCGCGTCTATAGAGCAACGTACCAGCTCTACTGGTGGTACTGCTACTACCAGTAGTACTACACCTGCACCTGTCGTTGACACAAGTTGTTCTGCTTCCACGAGCACATACAATGCTAGCATCAGGAATTCTACATTTGTTGTTAGCCCAGCTAACATGGACACTGACAGTTGTGAATCTGATGCAGCCGAAGAGCTATTGCGCCCTTCCCTGGGAAGTCACCGGAAAACAGACAGGGATGTTGAACCATCGAAGAGGCGCAAATATGATAAGAACTACATTGATTTGGTGTTCACTTATATTGGGAGTAGTGCCTTTCCTTAGCCAGAGTGTGTTGTAGAGTGGAAGTCGGAAGTTTACTTACACCTTAGCCAAATACATTTAAACTCAGTTTTCCATAATTCCTGATATTTAATCCTAGTAAAGAATCCCTGTCTTAGGTCAGTTAGGATCACTACTTTATTTTTAGAATGTGAAATGTTTTTATTTCTTTCATCACATTCCCAGTGGGTCAGAAGTTTACATACACTCAATTAGTATTTGGTAGCATTGCCTTTAAATTGTTTAACTTGCGTCAAACATTTCGGGTAGCCTTCCACAAGCTTCCCACAATAAGTTGCGTGAATTTTGGCCCATTCCTCCTGACAGAGCTGGTGAAACTGAGTCAGGTTTGTAGGCCTCTTTGCTCTCACACACTTTTACAGTTCTGCCCACAAATGCTCTATGGGGTTGAGGTAAGGGCTTTGTGATGGCCACTGTAATACCTTGACATTGTTGTACTTAATTTTTAAGCCATTTTGCCACAACTTTGGAAGTATGCTTGGGGTCATTGTCCATTTGGAAGAACCATTTGCGACCAAGCTTTAACTTCCTGACTGATGTCTTGAGATGTTGCTTCAATATATCCAAATAATTTTCCACCCTCATGATGCCATCTATTTTGTGTTGTGCACCAGTCCCTCCTGCAGCAAAGCACCCCCATAACATGAGGCTGCCACCCCGTGCTTCATGGTTGGGAAGGTGTTCTTCGGCTTGCAAGCCTCCCCCTTTTTCCTCCAAACATAACTATGGTCATTATGGCCAAACGGTTCTATATTTTTTTCATCAGACAAGAGGACTTTTCTCCAAAAACTACAATTTTTGTCCCCATGTGCAGTTGCAAACCGTAGTCTGGCTATTTTATGGCCGGTTTGGAACAGTGTCTTCTACCTTGCTGAGCGGCCTTTCAGGTTGTCAATATAGGACTCGTTTTACTGTGGATAGAAATACTTTTGTACGTGTTCCTCCAGCATCTTCACAAGGTCCTTTGCTGTGGTTATTGGATTGATTTGCACTTTTGGCACCAAAGTACATTCATCTCTAGGAGACATAACACATCTAATTCCTGAGTGGTGTGACAGCTGCGTGGTCCCATGGTGTTTATACTTCCGTGCTACTGTTTGTACAGATGAACGTGGTACCTTCAGGCGTTTGGAAATTTTTCCCAAGGATGAACCAGACATGTGGAGGTCTACAATTTATTTTCAGAGGTCTTGGCTGATTTATTTAGATTTTCCCATGATGTCAAGCAAAGAGACACTGTTTGAAGGTTGGCCTTGAAATAAATGCACAGGTACACCTCCAATTGACTCAAATTATGTCAATTAGCCTATCAGAAGCTTCTAAACCTATGACATAATTTTCTGGAATTTTCCAAGCTGTTTAAAGGCACAGTCTACTTAGTGTATGTAAACTTCTGACCCACTGGAATACAGTGAATTATAAGTGAAACAATCTATCTGTAAACAATTGTTGGAAAAACTACTTGTGTCATGCACAAAGTAGATGTCCTAACTGACTTGCCAAAACTATAGTTTGTTAACAATACATTTGTGGAGAGGTTGAAAATTGTATATAAACTTACGACTTCGACTGTATTTTCAAAGTACTATCTCACAATTCAATGAAACCTTTACTCTTGCGCAGACATTTAGAAACAATTCCAATTTGAAAAATAAGCCACAGGAGTTTCTTGAGCGATAATTAAGACAACTTTTGAGTATACACGTTTAAAAGCAACAGATACCATTAATAAGAAGGGGCTAGCTACCGAGTGGCTAGGACAGGCAAGCCCCATACTATATTGGAGGACTTAATTCTTCCTCCTGCTGTGGATATGGCTCGGACAATGCTGGGGGAAAAGGCCAAAAAAACTATACAGACAATGCCTTCATCAAACAACACTGTTTCACGACGCATCAGTGACATGGCAGGAGATGTTTTGAAACATTTACTGCTTCGCATACAAGCCAATAAATTATATGCGTTACAGCAGGATGAGTCAACAGATGTGGTGGGCCTTAGCACAGGTCATGGTATATGTCTGTTACGTTTATGGAGGGTCAATTAAGGAAAACATCCTCTTCTGCAAACCACTGGAAACCAGGACAACAGGAGAGGATATTTTTAAAGTACTGGACAGCTTTGTGCCTTCAAATGGACTTTGGTGGTCAAAATGTGTTGGTATCTGTACTGATGGCGCAAAAGCCATGACAAGGAGACATTTTGGAGTAGTAAGCAGTTGCTCCCAACGCCACTTGGGTACACTGCAGCATACACTAAGAGGCTCTTGCTGCCAAAGGAATGTCTGACAGCTTGAAAGACGTTTTGGACACTACCGTGAAAATGGTTAACTTTGTTACAGCAAGGCCCCAGAACTCTCATGTATTTTCTGCACTATGCAATGATATGGGCAAAGACCATGTAGTGCTTTTATAACATACAGAAGTGCGCTGGTTATCAAGGGGCAAAGTTTTTAAAAAAGTTGAAAAAATAATAATTGAGAGACGAGCTTAAAGTTTTCTTTACTGACCATAATTTTCACTTGTCTGACCGCTTGCATGATGACGAGTTTCTCACACGACTGGCCTGTCTGGGTGGTTTTTTCTTGCCTGAATGATCTGAATCTAGGGTTACAGGGACTCTCCGCAACTATATTCAATGTGCGGGACAAAACTGAGGCTATGATTAAGAAGTTGAAGCTCTTCTCTGTCTGCATTAAAAAGGACAACACACAGATCTTTCCATCATTGGATGATTTGTTGTGCGCAAATGAACTCAAGCTTACAGACAATGTCAAATGTGATATAGTGAAGCACCTGAGTGAGTTGGCTGCACAATTCCGTAGGTACTTTCCCGAAACGGATGACACAAACAACTTGATTTGTTATCCCGTTCATGCCCTGGCTCCTGTCCACTTACCGTTATCTGAACAAGAGAGCCTCATCGAAATTGCAACAAGTGGTTCTGTGAAAATTTAATTTAATCAGAAGCCACTGCCAAGATGTCTGTATTGGGCTGTGCTCAGAGTATCCTGCCTTGGTAAATCCTCCTGTTAAGACACTGATGCCCTTTGCAACCACGTACCTATGTGAGAGTGGATTCTCAGCCCTCACTTGAATGAAACTAAATACAGGCATAGACTGTGTGGTGAAAATGATTTAAGCCTGAGACTCTCTCCAATACAACCCAACATTGCAGAGTTATGTGCATCCTTTCAAGCACACCCTTCTCATTAACCTGTGGTGAGTTATTCACCATTTTTGATGAACCAATAAAATGTCATCTGTAAGATGGCTAAATAAAGAGCAAAATTATTGGTTATTATTATGTTATTATTTGTGCCCTGGACCTATAAGAGCTCTTTGTCACTTCCCACTAGATGGGTTGTGACAAAAACTCACACTCATTCTTATGTTTAATAAATGTATTATATAGTGTGTGTGTGGCAGGCTTACAATGATGGCAAAAAACAACATTTGAGAGTGCGCTGACCCTGGTGCTATAGAGGGGGTACGCAACTGGAGGTTGAATGTTTGAAGGAGTACGGGACTATAAAAAGTTTTGGAACCACTGATCTAGAAGGTAGAGACAGTACAGGTGCATCAAAGCTGGGGACTGAGAGACTGAGAGACTGATAAACAGCTTCCATCTCCAGGCCATCAGACTGTTAAACAGTCATCACTAGCCGGCCTCCGCCCAGTACCCTGCCCTGAATCTCAGATACTGTTACTAGCCGACTACCACCCGGTACTCTACCATGCACCTTAGAAACTGCTGCCCTATGTATACATAGAGTCATTGGTCACTGATCACTTTAATAATGTGTACATATTGTTTTGCCCACTTTATATGTAGAGTGAGTGCACAAAACATTAGGAACACCTTTCCAATTTTTAGTTGAACCCCCTTTTGCCCTCAGAACAGCCTCAATTCGTTGGGACATGGACTCTACAAGGTGTCGAAAGCATTCTACAGGGAAGCTGTCCCATTTTGACTCCAATGCTTCCCACAGTTGTGTCAAGTTGGCTGGAAGTCCTTTGGGTGGTAGAACATTCTTGATACACAAGGGAAACTGTTGATTGAGAAAAACCCAGCAACTTTGCAGTTCTTGACACACTCAAACCAGTGCGCCTGGCACCTACTACCATACCCCGTCCAAAGACATTTAAATATTTTGTCTTGCCCATTCACCTTCTGAATGGCACACTTACACAATCCATGTCTCAATTGTCTAAAGGCTTAAAAATCCTTCTTCAACCTGTCTCCTCTGCTTCATCTACACCGATTGGAGTGGATTTAACAGTTGACATTAATAAGGAATCATTGCTTTCACCTGGATTCACCTATGTCATGGAAAGAGCAGGTGCTCTTAATGTTTTGTATACTCAGTGTACAGTATATACTGTATTTTAGTCATGCCTCATCCTATATAACTACTGCTGTACACACCTTTTCTATTCACATACTATCCACTCTTTGCCTTGATGACAGCTTTGCACACTCTTAGCATTCTCTCAACCAGCTTCATGAGGTAGTCACCTGGAACGCATTTCAATTAACAGGTGTGCCTTCTTAAATGTTAATTTGTGGAATTCCTTTCCTTCTTAATGTGTTTGAGCCAATCAGTTGTGTTGTGAAAAGGTAGTGGTGGTATACAATAAATAATAAATAAAAACCCTTGAATGAGTACGTGTGTCCAAACTTTTGACTGGTACTGAATATTTATATTCCGGACTCTGGTCTGGAAGTTAATTTCCTGCAATTCTATACATTTTGCCATGAGGTTTTGTAATGTTAACTTAAACACTGTATTCTAGTAATGCCTCATTCTAATACTGTATTTTCTGTTCTGCTGTACTGTACATTACCTAGTATATCTTATGTAAATTAATCTGGTGTACAGTATATACGTATAGATTGCATTTAGATTTCTTGTGATATTCGGGTTGTTAATTTAATTAGCTCCGACATTTCTTAATTTCGTTTTTTTTAATTGCTTTATTTGTGTACTTGTTTGACATTTTACTGCACTGTTAGGAGCTAGTAACAAGCATTTTGCTGCACCCGCTATAACATCAGCTATACTGTGTCCGCGACCAATACATTTTGATTTGATTTTGAATTGATAAACTAGAGCTCAGATAACCCCTCATGATTAGAAGAGACTGTAGGCAGCAGGCAGGTGGCCAGGCTGGGATCTGGGGGAAATGTCAGCTTGTCTGACCGCATTGAGGAGCTGTCAGGTAGATGAAGGAGCACACAGGTGGTAGCTAGACTACATTCAAGCAGCCACTGCCTTCCTAGCTACGTGCTACATCCCCTCCAGGCTGTACTGGTGGGGGTGTCTGGTAGTGATACACGGGTTGACTCATAACCCGTCCTCCCTGCGGTTATATCCGTAGGGCGGGCGGGTTTAGGATCATGAAATGTTGTGTGGATGAAGGGTGGGTGCGTGGTGGGCAGGTTGAATAAAGATAAGGGGAAAAAAACATCCATGAATGTATAATTCTTGTGCAATTCATATCTATATGTTATACAGAGGTTTTTCTTTCATTATTTGTATCTGGCATTAGTGCTTAAGCTTTAGGTCCTAACTGTATGCATGCCAAGTACATGCCAATCTCCAAATGCTTTTGGGAACTTGGGCAGAAAAAGCTAATGTAGATCCTAAATATTCAATAAACAAATTAGGAAATGTTGAAGAAAACCGTCATTGTTCAATAAATGTTCAAGAGAAAAAAAGTGAACTGTACAGCACATTTTCTATATTTGCGGGTAAGGGTCGGGTGCAGACCTCAGATTTTCACTTTATCACATATTGTCGGGCGGTTGCGGATGGGTTATTAGCAATTAAGGGTGGGTGTCTGGAGCCTACTCAAGCCATGTTAAATGATCCTGCTCTCTTTCTCTGTGACCCAAACTACTCATCTTTCCCTTTCTCTCTTTCTCTCTCTCTCTCTCTCTCTCTCTCTCTACTCTCTGTCTCTCTCTCTCTCTCTCTCTCAAATCATAAATGAACATGGTTGTAAATTTCATCCATTCACACAGTTTAATCCAAAAAACTACAAACCTTGCGTTCCATCTCTATAACAACTTCTGTACCATGAAAATACATGTTACAATTCCTTCTGGGTCACAAAATGATGCAATTGCTATTATGAGGTTCAGTCTTTTTAGTACAAATGTGTTTCAGTGTAGCATGAATTAAGCTATCATCAGGAGAAGAAATATTGTTTATTCAATGAACCAATCGACTTTGGTAATTTAGCAATTTCTTAACAATTGAAAATGTACATTTGACATGGTCTCAAGTCTGTATGAAATAAATAGCACAATTTTGCTCATTTACAGCCAGTCTGAAAAAAGGGTTATGGTTCATAATTAAATGGCATACAAATGAATTGTGATAATCATGTACTCACTAATTACATAACAAAATGTTCTCCTGTTTAAATAAAGCTTTTCAGATTCATAAGTACCTTCAAGAGCATGTTATAGTTAAATAAATAGAATGTTTTCCATTTTAACATGCACAACCAATCTGCTTGGGAAAGTATTTACACCAAACGGACACCACAATGCATCTTTCTTTTTCTGAATGTTAATATCTCTCACACACTCTTACTCAAATACACACACACATACCCACATTGTCTCCTGTGAACACACTGTCTATTTACTATGAACACAATATCTTCTCTTTAGGGCTAAAACTATCAATGTGATCAAAATGCTAATGCTGGATGCATTATAAAGTGGACACATCTCAACAACTCACAGGTTTTTTTTTCTGGGTTTTTCAGTTTTATGGTCATACGATTAACTATGAAGTCATGCATTATGATAACTGGTGGGCCTGTAGTATTTGGTTTGCATTTTTAAAATCGGTGGCTCCATTGATTTTCTTTTTGTTGACAAAGAAAGGTGTGCAACTTTTCTGGCAGTAATATACAAATATGTTACCAATAATCTCTAGAAAAAAAGAAGAAAATTGTTTTTTTTTCCCAGGGAATCTCCACTGTTGAGAAACTATTTTTCTCTGTTTGAGTCCAATGTCTGCACATGATCCAGGAGTCATTGGAACAGGTCGTTGCTTCTGTCTTGTCCATAGCAGTGTGGAAACTCCTTGATGTGAGGCAGTTGAGGAAGGCGAGAAGCAGAGTTTGTGGATGATCTGCTATATTACATAATATAATTTCTGTATGTGATTCTTTCATGATGCAAAGTAAGAGTTCTGCATGGAATAGAGTCGGTCAATGGGTCCCACACGTGCTTGCATGTTCATTTCTGAAGATGCCATGAAGCAGTCACTGAGGCTGGTTAAAGATGTGTCGCTGTCTATGTCATGGAAAATTGAATCATTACCTATAAAGGAGAGAAAGAGAAAAAATAGTTGCAACAATATAATAATTTACAGTCAAAGAAAATACTATACACGGGGCATTGAATAAAAGCAAACTGCAACTTCCAATTGCACTGATAATAAATCTGATATATTTATGACTGTCTTGCAAAGGTATAATTGTTAGTCTTGATGCCCACTTTGAATGATTGTTATTACATTCCATTACACTTCTGAAAACTGTTTTGACAATAGCTCTCTGAAAGCATTGTCCCTCTCTGGGACAGTTACTATGGATCTGAGAGGAACATGTCAACAAGAGGCATCTATCCAAAAGAGCTCAATAATAGCAAATGTTTACGTATCTCATAATTTCTCTTCCTATTATTTTTCTTGTGGGAATTGTTAACTTTATTGCACTCCCGATTTTAATGACACTGTTACAAAAGACAGGGATAGAGTGATGAAGAGACATATCTTTTAATGTTTTGGCAATATCATCCTTCCCTCTATTTATCCCATAAAAACAGAAGAAGTGTGATGAGACTGGGACTTTGGGTGTTGCAACTGCAAGACACAAAATGGAGGCATTCAGAAATGATATTACGTTTAGTAAACGATCTTTATGGGGTTGGAGACACTGCTCAAAATTGTCTTCTACCAATTTCAACCCGTATATGTAAATTAAACGGAAGAATAAAATAACTGAATCAAGTTTTATTTAAACATTTGTGTTTTGTTTGCGTTTGCATCCCAGTGTTGTCATGTGTTGCTGCCATGCTATATTGTTGTCTTAGGTCTCTCTTTACGTAGTGTTGTGTTGTCTCTCTTGTCATGATGTGTGTTTTTGTCCTATATATATATATTATTATTTTTTGAATCCCAACCCCCGCCCCCGCAGGAGGCCTTTTGCGTTTTTTTGGTAGGCCGTCATTGTAAATAAGAATTTCTTCTTAACTGACTTACCTAGTTAAATAAAGGATAAATGAAAAAAAAAACAAATAAAAATCCCTGTGATTGTCACATACAATGGTTATTTCGCATCGTGGTACATTACTTCACTCATCATTCTCACCATTGTTTTGATTATAATTTACCGCAAGCCATTTGGATTATCTAAAAGCTCCTCACATAGTCCGCAATGCAAACTGTCAGATAGCATAGCATTGCATGTCACTAAACCCCATACACAGACAGAGAGAACGTATTGAGTGATTGTGGGGCGGGAGGGGGAGGGGGAGTAGAAAACATGTTGGATTGATTTTGAAATGAACTTCAAAATAAACCAGTGGCCTGTGAGTATGTTTGTGTCATCTCATGTGGAAGGGGGCTGCTTGTACTTTGTGCGAGCAGCCTAAGCCAGGGCTCTGTGGCCTGAACACATGTCCCACACTGGGGAGCATGTAAGGTTGAGCAGGGGGGTAGGGGGGTGGCTGCTCACCATATGGGTTCATGTGGTCTCCGGGCATCTGTGGGGGAGTGAGGCCCTGCTGGAAGGGGTCTGTACTGTAGCCGTTCTGATCCATGGAAACCAGTTGCTGCTGGGGCGGGGCCAGTGGCGTGAAGGAGTTCATCATGCCCTCCATCCGATTGGACATCACCTCTGAAACACAGCCAACCACGTGGAGAAAGACTTTACATGAAGACTCTTGTGTTCCTGGGAGGAAAACCATCAACTCTAAATCTAATACAGAAACTAGACCATGAGCACTGTCTCCATGGAAACCCTCTCTGCTCTGCTGTGGCCAAGGGAGATTCTCCCAGCATTCCCTTGAAGAAGGCAGCTCTTGACTCACTCAGCGGTGAGTGGGACGCACACACAGCCCTTGTGGGTTTGAGACTGGAGCCCACCACCCTGCACTTTCCTTTACAGTGGTGAGCCCTTGTGAAAAGATGTCTGTCATTCATTTATTTGGGGTTCCAGAAGTTTCCATCACATATGTCTGCTGTAATGCTTTCTTGTTTAAGTTAACTGTACTCAGTAAATGTTGTTATCTAAAATACATATATCTCCTCACATACTATCCTATCCAGTATTCACAATATGCACTTTTGGGCAACAGCATTTCAGGGCATACTGTATGCCTTTCCCTACAGAGTTTTACAAAATATTCTAGAGCTGTTGAGTAATACAATGTCAATGTAAGCCTTGGGATTTCCAGGTAGCTGCTTTAGCTTGTACAGCTATATTTATGTACTGTGTGCAACATCTCTTAAATCGTGTATCTTCTGTCTTGTGTATACTTTGTGTAGATTCTTCCTCCTCACTGTTATATATCTTGTGTTTTCTTACAAGATTGTGAAACCAAATCCTTTCTCCATAGTGGATGTGTGTTTTTCAATTAAGCTTTCATACATGCCTGGAATCATATCATTACTACCATTTTATCTAAAATTCCAAATATAATATGATTTGTGAACATTTTACTAGTGATTCTTCCTCACGGTGTGGTACAGTGCCAAGGCATTTGTCTTGAATTCTGAGAAGATTACCTCTGAACCCTTGTTGGTGTGGCTCTAACCCTGACAAACAGTTTGTATGACGTCATTACAGGAGTGGAGTTTCTGAACGGGAACGTGAGTGTTTGACCTGGCTACAGCATGGGGACTACAGTTCTCACACAGGATGGGTCATTTTATATACAAGACTGATTAACAGGTTCTCATTTGTAAATCTCCCAACCCACACACACAGCTGACACGGTCTCCCATGTACCACGCCTGACTGGAGCCACAGACGCTAGCTAGCCTCCTCCACCTCCCCCCATCACACACCAGTGGAAACTAGGGCTAATGCGTGGGAGGTCACACACGAGCAGAAGCCATTACGTCCGTTCTACTCCAAAGGTTTGCATGTTGCCTCAATTAATGCCATCTTTTGGAGTGGTCACACAGAGCTGTGGTATACAGTATGTGATTATCCTGCCTCTGTGTTTCTCATTGAAGTGCCATGCTGCACGTTTAGCTGGCTGAATCATCATTTTTATTTATGTTATGTGATAATCCCAGATCAGAATTTTTAACACCATGTCAAATGCAAAATAATTGTCTAAAGCCATGGTAATACGGAAGCAGTAACATCTGTTTTTAAACTACCGAAAGGCTGTTGAAAATTATTCTGGGGCAGTGGTTATTGGCTCTCTTCAGCCCAAACTGTAGACTGTATACTGTACCTTGGCCAAGCCTTTGAGAATTCTGTTGTTCTTGTTGCTGTTGCTGTCTCCTTGCCATCTTCTTCATCTAAAAAAAAAAAAAGACAGAGTTTTAAGTAACTCCCCAAACTAAGGTGCTGTTTTTCATTTGAAAACAATGCTTCTTGTTGCTCACCCCTGAGTGAACTATAGGAACACGTATCTGACTGTACTTTGTTATCAAAGGCTTTTTAAGATAATATCAAAAAAGGAGGTGGATGTAGACATCCAACGTATGACTGAGGTAGATTTGAATGCATTGCACTTGAACTTTACATAGTTAAATGGAATGCAATGAAATAGTTACATGTATTGTTGATATCTGTGGTGATTTGTTAGCTCCAATACTGTAATGTTTGAACACTCCTGCCAATCTATGTGTACTGCATTGCTATTACTACATTGGACTCTTGATTAGTAACAAATAACATAATTATCACAAACAGTGCCTTTCTGGTGGTTGTGCTCTCACCTTGGCTCTCTGGTTTTGAAACCACACCTGCACCACACGAACACTGAGGCCTGTCTCAGCAGCTAGGGTCTCCCTTACCTTTAACAAGTCAACACAAATGCATTTCAACATCCCACAAGAAAACAAACACCTAACTACAGATTGTGGCAGTCCTTTTGGACCTATTGGTTACTGCCTCTTCAAAGCTTTGGAGCGGGTGCAGTGAATGCTTTTAGGGCCTCCACTATGGATGCAGTTCCTCTCTTTCAGAATGTCATTTGGCGCAGGGCAGATGGGCTGCGTTACCCTCTACCTCAGTTAACACAGACCAGAGTGTTGCTAGCCACTTCAAAGCACAGCTCCGAGGTGCTGGAGATTTTTCAAATTTGAGAATTTTATTTGTAAAACTACTGTAGGCCTCATGGCATTCCTCCAATTCTCCACATGTCAGTCTGTCCATGGGGATATTATGAAGTATTAGTATTGGATTTGCATCTACAGTATACTACAAAAACAACTCAAAGTAAGCTTAAAAGATAGGATTTGTTGCTTCTCTTCTCACAAATGCCAGCTTTCAGTTCATACTGTGTGTATACTGTAGCAGTGCAGACATTTACAGTAGTTTTCCCAATCTAGGTCATTATTTCAGGTCATTCTCTGTAGCCTAAATACACTTGTTCCTCGTAGCTACTTTTGTGCTCAAACTGCAGCTAGCCGCCTTCGTGCTAGAGGTTAAACAAAGTGTTAGTTTTCACCTCTGTTGAGTGTTCAGTAGGCAGACAGTGGGATTAACTCTGTCTGTCTGGTGAAAATAGAGCTGCTTTGGTGGTGACTAGGTCATGTGGAGGAGAGGAGAAGATCTCACCTTTCTGCAGGGCTTGGAGGACACCTCGAAGGAGGCTTTGAAGGCTCGTCTCTGCTGAGTGTTCAGAATGGTGCGTGGTCGCTTGGGCCTTCTGGGGTCCTTCCCATCATCTCCCTTGCCCTGGCCTCCGGTGCCTTTCTCCTGCTTGATACCCAGATCCCCATCGTCGCTTTTCTCTGCATGGAGATACCATTTTTCACCAATATCAGTATGGGTTTGAGCTGACACCTTCTCAGAAAGTCTGCTGATAAATAGATGTTCATTCCAATTCCAAGAGATTCCGACTCCACAAGAGTATCCATAATGAAAGGAGACACGTGGATTTAATAGTTTCTTATGAATTTATTACAAAACGAATAGGCCACGTGCACGATTAGACTTTCAGAGGACTTACCAGAAAAGCACAATGTTATATGCACATTTGTCATTGGATTTGACATTATGTCATTGGTAATTAATTACACTCAGCTTTGGCTGTTTTACACCAAATACATCTTTGGTAAGAATAGTACAGAGCGGATCCACCACAACATGAAAAGGCAGCATGACCACATATGGGAAATGAACTCAAAATATCAGAGGAAATATCAAATATAGATTTCAGAACCTGAAAATAATAGTAAAATGTACACTGGGTCCCAACAGACAAAAATACTATAAAGATGCTATTCATAAAGAATACAATTGGAAAAGGTTCTAAGACATTCTTACCAAAAGGTGGAAAGCTGATGGGTTTTGTTATTGTCTATTGTAATTGGATGTATCCATAAAGGGATCTTGGTGTCTGTCCATTGGCACACATAATGTGCCATCTTTTATCATCACATAGTGTGATGGACATTAGATCATTAATCTAACAAGCAATGTCAGTGTACATAATATAAAGATACTCGTACTTAAAATGCTAAACTTCATGAGTTTACAAAGATAATGATCAAATCCAATGTTAAATCATGTATCCCTAATGCATTCATTACAACATTCAAGGCCTGGGTGAGTGAAAAGCAGTGTTCTCAGAAACAGCAGCACTTTCAATTAAAGCAACAAATGATGTGGGCTTCCTGTGATGGCTTGGAGATGCATACATGATGGTTTCGTTCTGTCTGCTGTCATCTGGTTCTGATTCTCTACTGTAAATAGTGTGGTGTAGTATGCTAAACTGTATTTCACCAGTTGATTTCTATATTTTATTTTCTGTATATGCCGAGGTTAACCTCTGTTCATGTAAAATCTTGAATTTGGAGACACTCCAAAAGAATGCCCATGTGCTACACTAGGACAAAACGAAGCGTGGAAGTAAAATAAATATTCCTTTAAGTTGACAAAAGTTGACACAGACAGATGTGTTTGACAAATTCTCTGCCTTTGTGTGCATGTTTAAATGAGAGCCAGATGGGTCTGAACAGTGAGGCTTGGCGAGATGCCTCATTGTGTGGAGGCGAGGGGTACAGAGGAGAAGATAAGAGGAGCTCCGCTCGGCCCTCTGTCGAAAGGCCCTAAATCCTCCCGTCAGTCATCATGATACACCGATTTAATTATTTCCAGCAAAAGAGCCCGCCGGCACAAGGACCCAACAAGACATTAATACAGTGCCTTTTTGTCCTCTCTGTTTCCACTTCCTAGCCCAATACCTTTTTGTCTTCTCTGTTTCCACTTCCTAGCCCAATACCTTTTTGTCTTCTCTGTTTCCACTTCCTAGCCCAATACCTTTTTGTCTTCTCTGTTTCCACTTCCTAGCCCAATAGCTTTTTGTCTTCTCTGTTTCCACTTCCTAGCCCAATACCTTTTTGTCTTCCCTGTTTCCACTTCCTAGCCCAATACCTTTTTGTCTTCCCTGTTTCCACTTCCTAGCCCAATACCTTTTTGTCTTCTCTGTTTCCACTTCCTAGCCCAATACATTTTTGTCTTCTCTGTTTCCACTTCCTAGCCCAATACATTTTTGCTCCCTGCCCATAATATCCATTGTACATAGAATAAAATGAATGAATGACTGAATACAATCACTCAAAACTGTGGGTCTCACCCAGAATACGTTTTCATACTTTTCTGTGTTTGCGTGAGTGCGAGTGTGTGTTCTTCTGTTTCTGCGTGTACTGTATTGTACTGTACTGACTGCGATAGGATTTGGTCTTACCTGAGTCGGAGTCGTCCGGGCTGACAGAACTGAGCAGGTCCTTCTCCTTCTCATAGTCACTCTTACACAGCAGCTGGCCCTCCTTCAAGACAAATTCATCCCCTTTTCTCAGCTGCCGGTCACACACGCAGCAGGAGAAGCAGTTGAGGTGGTATACACACTCCAGAGCACGCATCACAAACTCTGTGGGGGCGATCTTCTCCAGGCATCCACTGCACTTGGCGGCAAATAATCTATGGAAGGTGAGAGAAAAGGTACCATTACTAATCAGATGAATAAAAAACGTACGTTACATTAATAACACAATCTGATCACAGAATCAAGGGGGGTCAACATAGTCTCCCGAGCTTGACCTGTCATGGGCTTTTGATTAACAGGGTTTGAGGGTGGCAGGCCGCTGTGGCTGATCCTGCGGGCAGCCAGTACCAGTGAGTGGTCCCTTTGACTGGAGTTCATGTGTGTATGTGACTAGGGTCCCCCTATCCCCACGCCACTCCAACAGAGCTGGGTCATGGGCACCTAAATGCCTCTTAGCCTCAGACAGCTGACCGACACTGGGTTCAGTCAGTTATGATGCTCAATTAGAATCAGCACATTAAATGTCCTTTTTTCTCTTTTTACTTGTTTATCATAATCACTGTTTCTCTGTCAGATTAGCATCTGATTCTTTGCAGGTTGTCAGCATTGTCTGTTTGAGTAATGACTAGGAACTGGAACATGCCCACTGTGTCGTCATACTTTTCTACACCCACTATATCTGATTAATCTCCTCCTACTCATCACACTGTTTTAAATCTCATCTGGCCATCCTAAACCAGCCTCTATGGTGCACGGCTACATTAACACCTTCATCTTCCATAATATATTTTCAGGAAGATGTCAAACTTTTTGTATTCTTTTATTGGTGGCTGGGAGAGTTTCAATTAATTTGCTGTCGTTCAGAAGGAGAATCATTAACTGGGCAAGGAGGCAGAGAGTGTGGTTGATCTTGTCCAGCCGTGAAGCTGGTTTTATTAGCATGCTCTTTGTTTTCGTTGGTCTGGAGGACAGCTGGCTGCCGCCTATCTATTTGTGGTGAACATCTATTTCATTGTGCAAGGGAGAGAGCGAGAGGGAGGGAATAGAGAAAGAGAGAGAGAGCAGCAATTGACATCATCTGCTGTTTCAGGACAGGGATGAGCGATAGTGATGAATATGTTTAAATATGAGGGGAGAGAAACCCAAGGAAGGTTTTGTCATGTTAATAATATTGTAGGTGCTGATTGAGAACTGATAGGGAGTTTGTGTCTGCCACACAGTTCAGTGGAGCAGCTGCTTGCATGGTTGAAACAAGAGACACGTTCGGTTGCTGTTTCTAGTCTCTACATCTCATATCAGCTCCATCTTTGAGCGGCCATTTACTACAAATCAGACTGTTTTCTCACTATTATGGCAAAACAACAGAGATATCAGAATTGGCACACGCATGCTTTAATCTTTCAATTATTACAATACATTAAGAAGATTATTATTCAACTATGGAAAAACCTAGAGGATAATCGCTTAAAAAATATATTTTTGCACATTTTGCAAACAAGCTGACTTCTTGTGAAAGCAACCTACAGACCTACAGCATGATGCTTATCTGCTCAACGATGAAATGACTGTGTTCCAACAAAATATGTAATTCATATAATCTTAAACATAACCTAATATTAATTCCCACTGAGACCAAAGTATCTTTTGCAAGGCAGCCCTGCATTACATGGGCAGCAAGCAATTACGCATTAAATATTCAAGCTGTGTCAAACGATAATAGCAGGGACATACATACAGATGTAGGATCTTAATTTGAACCAGTTTGCTACAGCAGGAAAATAATCCTGCATTAACAAGAAATGTGAATTATTATCTGGATTATAATTAATGGCATTTTTTTGTAGGGGTTGATATATTTTTCGTTAGGGCAAATCAAGTCTGATTTTAAAGTAGAAATTACAAACTTAAACCTTGAATACACTAAAAGTTTGCATTTCCTGCTGTGCAGGAAAATTCTCAGCAACAAAAGAGTGAACAAATTAAGGTCCTACATCTGTAATCCAATATCTACCTCAAAAGTGTAGGAGTAAAACATAAAGTCCTCGTGGATCAACCTTACAGTTGCATGGAATGTTGGCTATCGCTGTTTAAACAAATCAAAATATTCACAAGATAGATGAATAATAATTCATAACTTTAGAGAGAAGGACTGTCTAACTGTTGCATGCTGGGATTGAGGGACATGAGGGGATGAATGTGTGGTGACCAGCCCAGAGGTCCAGCTCTAATGTTTAGCTAATGATTGGCGTCTGAGAGGAGAAAGGCAGAGGAAATGACTTGTTAGTATGGTTTTGATATGTCCCAGATTCCACATTCACCTTCAACCGCTCTCTCAAATCTTCTCACCCAGATAAAAACATTCTTATTCAGGCCATTCTTTTCTTTCTTTCTTTTCCTCTACGATTCTAATCTTGTAAGCCATTATTTTCCTATTTCCCCTCTGTCACTTTGCATTATTTTTGGTGCTGTAATTCCTATTTGTCCCTTCTGGAATCTTCCTGTCCTGCTTTGTCCTCTGGTCTAATCCAGACTTCTAGCCTGTTGTCGGCCCCTGTACCCCATTCTCAGTGGGGTTCAGATGGAATATCCATGCATGACGCCCCTTCTATGGCAACCACACCTCCACAGGAAGGCAACGGCGACTTTTCGGATGGGCAGAGAGGGCCTTTCAGAAGCTGGCAGCAGAAGTAAATCCTTCTCTAAGGAACAAGGGGAATTAGCAGGGAGCACTGGACTAGGGATTTAACCCCTCTCCTTTGAAAGGCCCAGTCACTCCGACTCCCGCGGCTAGCTACAATCAAACAGAGGGGGGGAGGGGGGGGGGGGTCGCGGTGCAGAAAGGAGAACACAGCTCCCTGAATGACACAAGCACTGGATTGTGGAGGAGCCTAATCCCACTTTAATACCTTTCCAAGTTCAGCTCCTAAAGAATGCTCTTTAAAACAACACCAGTGTGTGAGCAGTGAAGGACAACCAGAGGGAGGCACGCTATTCAACCTCCATACCATTACCTGATTAGCAGATAGAGGCCCAGGCGGTGGGGAGAACATGCCCACGGGAGACAGGGGAAAGACACAGATGATGATGATCACGCTGATCTGTAAAATACTATAATAAACACATCAACTATCAAGGTCATGCTGACTCCAGCCCTAAGATGAACAGGGTCTGCAGTTTGAAGTGTAGGCTAAGCTCTTTGTAAAAGCTAATGGGGCAAGAGGGATAAGATGCAGCCGTTGGTGTAGTGCTGGGCTAGCATGGTTTGTCAATATCCTGTCTCAAAGACTCAAAATGCCATTTGAAATCAGAATCTGCCCAAAATTAACCAACGAAAAAAGAATGCATCAGTTTCTGCTGCTGCCCATAGTGACCCGTCTATTGAAGCCTGCGTTAAGAAGTCTGTTATTTGTTGTGTGCTCAGCAGCTGTGCTGTTGTACATTTACTGAGGACGGAGAGAGAGCACGGACCACAAAGAGGACCACCAGCCAGCAGGATCCTCTGTCCCTGCTTTCGTTTGCAGTCAGGATCTGCGTTTCTCTCCTCCCACACCTGAGCGCACAGATCAGCCCATAAGACCCTCTAGTGTGGATCAATGACCACGTTTCAAGCAGCAAAGTGCCAATATTTACCCAGGCGTTCTCAGCATTGGACCTCATCAGTAGAATAAGAGATAATCTCAGCAGATACCTTTTAAGATGGCTCCCAGGGGAATCATTCATCCTTCCATCCTTCCATCTCTTAGCACTCAATATCTTTGCCTCTCTCTCTCTCTCTCTCTCTCTCTCTCTCTCTCTCTCTCCTTTTCTGCCATGCTCACATTCTAGCTAGCTCTACTGAGATTCACAAGAACCTATACTCTCACCTTGCTAAAAGCAATGTAAAACAGTAAATGGAACAGCAGCATTTCATCATTACTCTGCATTCACCTATGGCGAATTCAGCTATGCACCCTCAAAGTACTTTACGATGGAAAATACTCAACTGTTCGAAAAGCTTCCTCAGATAGAGATATTTAACAACAACAAAAATATATCCCTGGTCTGGTCAAAGCATAAGCTCAGTGCAGCTGAGAAGCCTCAGCCTTTGGAGTCGTGGGTTTTCACCTCCCTGTTCCTCTTCTTTCTTTCTCCTGCTAAGGCCCACTGCAGAAGTATGCACTTTCCCTTTGAACAGATTAGAAGCAACTTAAAGTGTGACAACATCTTAAGCTTTCACCACATGTTGCCAATGATTTCCCACTAAAGACATTACTTTCAATGCTTCTGCCACAGTGATAAGGATCAGGCTGAGAGAAAGGGATAAAAGAGGAGCCCGGAGGATGAGAAAGAGGAATGGAGGAGTTTGTGGCTTGATAATCATGGTACATTTAGCAACACATGGTCTCGTCTCACCTACTCCCCTTTTGCTATTAAACAACCAGAGAAATAGCATAACAATTTAGTGGGAGAATAGCCCAGGCTATTATGTCCTCGCATCCCCTTCAAAAGAAAGAGAGGATCAGGATTAACCCACGGAACAGCTGTAAACAATCACTTTGAAGATGGCCCTCCTTGTTTCACTAGGAAGCGGGTGGGCCTGTAAGGCTGGCCATGTCAATCACCCAGACGTGAGGGATGAGGTGTATGGAACAGGGTCACAGCCACAGGAAGGTCTCCGGACACTGAATGCAGACTGAGGACCTGTGGAGCAATCGGTCAACACCGCATGGCTGGAAGCTCATTGATTTACAGGCTACATCTCTGGCTTGACCTTTCTCTCCAGCCATCCATCTCCACCGCAGTCCAACAAGAGCCCAAGTTGCCTGTCTCCTGGAAACCAAGGAGAAGGGTGGAGGCAGTGACCAGAGGAGAGAGGGGTGGAGGGAAAGAGCAGAGGAAAGAGGGGTGGAGGTAGAGACCAGAGAGACCAGAAGAGAGAGGAGTGGAGGGAGAGACCAGAGAAGAGAAGGGTGGAAGGAGAGACCAGAGGAGAGAGGGGTGGAGGGAAAGACCAGAGGATAGAGGGGTGGAGGTAGAGACCAGAGAGACCAGAAGAGAGGGGAGTGGAGGGAGAGACCAGAGAAGAGAAGGGTGGAAGGAGAGACCAGAGGAGAGAGGGGTGGAGGGAAAGATCAGAGGATAGAGGGGTGGAGGGAAAGAGGGGTGGAGGGAGAGGCCAGAGGCCAAGGATACTGATAAACAGCAGCTCCTGTTAAAAACATGGTAACTCTGTTCCAAGGAAGACTGAAGAGTAACCGCATGAATATTAGATATAGAGTTGAACAGCTTTACTGGTTGTGGATGTATGTTACGCGCAAAAACATTTGATGCCCAGATGTTCCTTTGTGCATAGATGGCGATCCTTAACATTTAGAAAATGACTTTGTTATGTACAATTGTGTTGGCTACTAGACAGCACTTTAGACCACAGAGGCACGTGTTCTAAATATAGCAGCCTCAACTATAACCCTAGTTTGTCTAATTGCTTACAGTGATAACCACAGTTGTAAAACACACAGCATAGAGAGGGACTTGACATGCGAGAGTATGGACTGTCATCATAACTAAAACAACACTAAACTTGTTAATTTACACTCAATTACATTTCAAAACTAGGGCATAACAAAATGGTAATCTAGAGCACCATTACTTTTAATAATCCTAAAGGATATGGCTCCATGGCAGTATGGTCTCAGAATGGATCTTAGGTTGGTGTGTTTAGACACGTGTAGAAAGTAATGAAGCCAAATAAGAAGTGCCATCCTTCTAGTCCCCAGGGCCAGCTCCAGTCAGCCCTAAAACCTGCTTAATCACCCCCCTCCCCGCTAACAAAACATTAGCATAGTAATGGACTTCAAATGGAGCCGCTTTGTTTTTTAATTAAACTCTCAGCAGGTAAAAGTAACCCATTAGAGGAAAATGTACACACTACTAACGGCTCAAAGGTGCCATCTCCATCACTTCTCTCACACATGGGCTCTCCCTCTATACTATATAGTGAGGCTGGCATTTGTAAGATGCCTTGCTGAAGGAAGCTATGAGCGCATTTGCACCTGACCCAAAATGCCAATGAAAACATATGGCATGGTTTTTGGATATCACTATGTTTTAAACATTAGTTACATAGTGAGTCACAGTCTGGGCTGAGGTGTTATTCTCATCACTTGACCCCCACTGCCGGTCTGGCTCAGATGAACACACTGTTTCTATGACTACATGATCTCCTATGTAGTGGAATGCTGAAAGATTTCTTCAGGCAAGCCTCTGGCCACACAGACAGCCAGCCGGCTAGTCATGTTAGATTGGGCAATATCACTGTATTACACAACTACACACAGCAAACCTCTTTTAGTCACATTCAAATGATCACATGCCAATAATTGTGTTTTTCCCACACTAGTCTAGAGATGAAACGAGGTGAAACAAGTTGTGTTATGTCGTTCAGTATCACTATCAAATGTCTACACATCGCTTTAGATGGCAAAATGCATGAACTTCTATGGCAGGTGTTTGTTCCCTTAAAATTGCAATATGTCTACTGCAGCATGTTGGTCTTCCAGGTTCACCAGATGCTGTAAACCCTGTGGGCACAACCTGACAGTCAGCTGTGGGAGGATAAAAGGACCTGTCACTGGGAAAGCCTCATCACACGTATAGGAAAAGGCCAGACACCAACCAGGGTGTTGCTGCTGCCTATCATAAGGCTCTGTCTATCATTTACCAGACATTCTGCTGCACCGGCAATCAGAACACAGAGCTAGAAGCAACACCTACATGCCTCCAAGCATTGATCAAGTTGTTGTGCACTTAAGACTGCCATTCTTTGTGATTTCTTACAACCAGTGCTCCGTGCCATAGGGTTGATGTTGAGCTTAAAGGCCTGCTTGTGTGACATCATCACCATCTTTCTCATGAGTTTATAATAGATGCAAATTACACCACACAGTTAAGCTCTCTCTTTGTCACTCTGTAGTCAAGACAGAGAGAGAGGTAACTTTCTTTGCATGTTAGGGAAAGAGTTGTGCTTCAAGCACACAGTGAAAGAAAAGCTCATGTTGAAATGTGAAAGGACAGTGAGACCGCTGGCCAGCAGAAGAGGCTGAGTACACAACTAAGCGGGCGAGCAGGCAGCCAGGTACACAAGTGCTGTTTGGACAGCTGTAGTTTCTGTGGATGGACACTCAATGCAACATCGCATTCAAGCCCTGCTTCCACACAGACAGTGTCATCACTCACTTTGCATTATAGAGTGGGGTACAGGGTTGGGTAGGTTACTTTCTAAATGTTATCCGTTACAGTTACTAGTTACCTGTCCAAAATGGTAATCAGTAACGCAAATTTTTGATTACCCAAACTCAGTAACGTAATCTGATTACATATAGTTACTTTTAGATTACTTTCCCCTTAAGAGTCAATAGAATAATACAAAAATGTATATATTGCTGGATAAATCAATGTTAAAGTTTACATAGCTGGACATATATGGATGTAAAATAGTACTTTATGGGTTGGTTATGTAGGCCTCTTCTAACCCATCACTTGTTACTATATATAATAATAAAATAAAATAATATCTTTACATTAATATATATAATTTACTAGTACAAAAATGGATGTAGCAACTACAGATTGTCTATCAAAAGTGTGCGAGTTTGAGCATGTGTCCATTAGGCCTATGGATAAAAAAAAAATATCAGCATGAATTAGATTGAGCAATAAAAATAAAACACTGTTATTCCATAGGCTGGGATCAGCACTGTGCAGCTGTTGCAAGAGCGCATTTTTCACTGGCTGTCCACTAGTTTCAAAAACAATGATTGATAGGCAACTTAAACTTCTTGAATTCAATCATTATTGGGTTCAAATACACATTTAGATTTGTGAACAGCCATCCACAACAACCACAATCCGTAAGGCTCAAATTGCTAAATGAGAGAGCAGCAGTGTGATTCACATCAATGCGCTATGTAGATATCAATAATAAGTGATATCCGTATCGCCGTTTACTATACCACTGCTGTCATCCTTACCTCCAAGCGTTTATTCAAGTTGGATAATCATTGTAAGACATAGCTTGTACGGTCGCCTACAAAGCTTAATTCGTGCTCTTTTCCTGCGATCCATCAAACACATTTGGTGTGTCATCACAGTGGTCAGACTCGCTCAGGTGGAATACAGCCTTTTTTTCAATGCTGATTTGAATGTCATTCAGTCTGAATTTAAAAGTAATCCTCAAAGTCTTCATCTAGTTTTTCCAAAGTATCTGTAATCTGATTACAATATTTTTGCTGGTAAAGTAAAGGATTACAGTTACAATTGTTTTGTAATCCCTTACATGTAACTCCCCAACCCTGGTGGGTTATAAAAGAAATCACTGAAATGAGCGAGTTTACGATACATAGGATAGACTAACTTCCTGATTAGTGCATCTAGAATAGAATAAAACTTTATTGTCCATCCTGGATGGACATTTTTCTTTGGCATCACCTTACATTAAAAATATCAAATACACATACATTCTCACATCACACATATTTAAACCAGTCAGTCCATCATACTGCATACACTAAAAACATATGGGGACACTGTACATTCACTCAGAACTGACCGCTGCCCCAACTGCACTGTTAAAATAGATAGATAAGTACATATACCGATACAATTTACGTTGCATTTAGTAGTCCGACAGTACAAGGAACAAATGAATGTTTGAACACATTTACTAACTAATAGCATAATATTCAAGGTAATAATCAATAGACTGTCTATAGGTTTTCATTCCATTACATCATCGTAACTGTCTCTAAACAGGACTTTTATCTTCGATTCAAAACATCTGAATTTATTTGTCTACAAATGAGGCAGAAGGCTGTGAATTACAAGGCTGGTATTAATCGTGATCTGCTTCTTCTCACTCCCCCCAGTCAGTCCAGCCGACAGTAACTGAAGCTGTTTGTATGGCCCATCTCCCCGGCCGCCCTGCTGGAGATGTGACATCTTTACAGCACATGCTCTGCAAATGAGAGCCCGCCGAGAACAGAGGGAGGGCTGGGGACAGCTTCCATTTAAAGCCACTGTAAATTCCTCCGCACCCATTTTATATTTTTAATAACTCTATCGCAGGTCCTCTGTCTGTCTGCCCCTTCCAAGCGAATCTAGGTGAGGTGTAACAGACCCCCCATTAAGGGCTTGGCCCACTCAATGAGGCATCCTGGGTGATTGCTCCTTTAGAGAGGGGGAGCTGGGGATGGCTAGCTACACTGGTAGTAATAGCTATCAGATGTTGTAGAGTATACTGCTGCCTATAACTGCCCACATCTACGGTCTGCTTTTCACAACAGTGGACCTGAGGCTTGCTGTACTCAGCCCAGGTTAGGGCAGTTAGGGCAGAGGAGGCTCTGAGTCTGTGTGCTCATTACCAGCTAGTGCATCTGAGGGCTGACATCATCCTTCAAACATGGAGAGGCTGTACTGTGAAAGCACAGTACATAAAATAAACCAAGGGTAATGGCTAATGTTCCAGTTTTTTCTGTAAGTAAATTTGGAGGTCTCTGATGATGAATGACCTGATCCCCTATCGAACACCAATCTAGGAAGAAAAGTTAGACACAAAAAACTATGGTTGTTTACCTTTATTGAATAAATGGGTGCTAATTACTAAAAACTAGAACTATATTTGGGGAATTTCTTGGGGGAAATATATATGGAAAATCTGTTTTCACATTATGTGCTGAAATGGTTAAAAAACAACATTTGGAGTGGAGGGCTTTATAATTACTATTGACCCCAGAAGGTCCTGGACGAAGAAATAAAACAAACAGTAATATGAGGTGCTCTAAAGCGGAGGTCTGCAAATATGCAAAGACAGGGTCTGCTGGAAAACCTCACGTTTTGGCTTCTTTTCTCCGCTCCTAATCTGTGGGCGAACACAGTATTAAGACGGCTTTGGTGCCACTTGTGACCCAGCTGTTCGCTAATGAAAAATTCCACAGCTCCGTGCAGAGGCCAATGGGGCCTGCCCCCCTCTACCCCAAACCAAGCCCTGTCCATCTTGTGGAGTTTACCATGGCTAAAAAGATACTGGATTAATAGGTAGAGAGGGAGAGGCAGACAATCTGGAAGAAAATCCCATGTGTGTTTCCCCCCTCCGCTTCCTCCCATCCTTAGGATATTGGTGTGAAGACAAGTGTTTGCCCAGGTTTTAATTATGAGCAATGAGGTGGTGATTATTGTGATGGTGGATAGTTGGATGAGGGGCTTTATTTATTCAACAGAGATTCTGGCTAAGCCTAAAATCAGTCTGGAGAGAAGAATCTGAGACTGCCGGGGTTTAGCCATTGTCCATGAGAGCCGGACTCGTCTGTTTGTGTTCCTGCTTTTTCACCCTCTCCACTGGTTCCCTGTCTTTCTGAGTGACGTAAACCTCTTAACTCAGACTGCTCCGATTGATGGAGATGGAGATCACTTTTGATCATCCCTGCCTATTATCTTCATTACAGAAAAGCACTGACCATAAGGAATCAACACCAAAAGTGGACATTTCCAGCACAACTATCACATAAATTCTAAATATATTTCAATATTCCTCAAGAGTCCTTTAAAGAAGATCCCCCAACACGTTAAAAACGTGTGCTCTTAAATCCGAAAAGGTTTTGGCAACGATATTCCTAGAGTGCAAGCAAGGTAGGCAATTTAACCAGACTCTAGTAATGCTCTTAAAAAGACCTGGTTAAAGATTGCTTTGTGGGAAAGCATGTTGCCATGGCAGCATTGGCAGGAGCTATAACATGAGATGTGTGTGATAATGTCCTGGAGGGTCTCAGCGTGAGGACACCACAACATCCTCTCCACAGCCAGGAGACAGAGGCAGTGTTCTTTATTAAAATACATTTTCTAGGTAAGGAGCACAGCACAGCACACATTAACCAGGGAGTTGTCTGGGACGCGCGGGAGAGGAGGAGGTTTACTTTCAATCCCGCTGCTGCATCTTTTAGGGAGGACGCTCACTGGGGGACCTCTGTGAACTCTGGTTCTCTCAACAACAAGAAAAGATCACAAAGGCTTTTTCTTGACAGGGATCTCAAAATCAGAAATGTATGCATTGGAAAGGGCACCAGCTTTACAAGATGAAGCCACAGATAATGGAAAACGATAGAGGGAACAAATGAAAGAGAGTGGGAGAGGATAAGAGAAAAAGCCAAAGAAAAACAAACAATCTTTTTCAATGACAGGATGTTTCAGGACCCAAAGGTTAGGGATTAACACTCAGATTAGCATGCAAATAATATATTAGAATTTCTGATCTGCAGGTCCCTTCAAAGGAATAAATCTAAGATTAGCAGGTGTTATGCTAAAAAGCTTTTTGTGTGACATAGTTACACTAGCCAAACAAATATGTCTTTCAGTGAGAAGGGCTGGCATGAATGTATTGCCGTAGCCATAGAAGCCAACTGGTATCTAAGAGCCTTGGAGAGGGGGCAGTGTTGGAATGTGTCAGACAGACAGAGGGGCGGCAAACACACCACAGAGCTAACCAAAAACCTGCTGTTTCACAAAAAAAGCATAATCTACTCCACTATTCTGCTTACAGACCACCTATAAATATCAAGTATCTTTGGCCGAGGAAAATAAAAAGGTTCATTGTGAGATCACAAAGCTTCTCAGTGCCTGATTATCACTGTATTGTCTATGTTTTGTGTGGGAGAGGAGCCAATTGAGGAAGATTGACGTAAAAAAAATGTGTATTCATTAAGTGAAGCATTCACACAAAACATCTAATTTACTGAAAATGGCATTGTGACGTACGGTCTGTTTTCTAAAGTAGATGGAACATATGTGCATATAAATGCTGAAATCAGGTGTTCTCCATTTTGTTGGCTAAGAATTGTCACCCATATGCTACTGACAGGGAGTTGGCGAGCTTTTAAAGAAAGAGAGCCTGAGACTGCAGAGGATAAGATCAGCTACAACGACGGCCCAGGATTTCTCTGGCGGGAAACTGACTGGCTGAAGCATTCAGGAAATTCTGGCAAAGACACAGCATGACGCATGGACCGGCAATGCCATAACGAGGTCAGTTATGGTATGATAGTACAACAGTAACATGGACATGACTCGGTTTTGTTTTCACACACAGGGACACAGTCACAGAACTGGTCTGGTACCACTGCAAAGTAAAACGATGGAAGAAGATCCTGCACTGAAACATCTATTAGGTATTGGGTTGTTTTCAAATGCTAATGGTTTTGATTTGATACCGTTATGTAATAAGGGATGACAATCAG
Source organism: Oncorhynchus clarkii lewisi (assembly GCF_045791955.1). NCBI lineage: Eukaryota > Metazoa > Chordata > Actinopteri > Salmoniformes > Salmonidae > Oncorhynchus > Oncorhynchus clarkii. Next base: position 15,850,780 of record NC_092176.1, read on the forward strand.
AGACGAATATTCAGCATTTTCCCTGAGATGGAATCATCAAACTAGAGGGCAATCATAAAGTCCTTTGGAAAAGTCTGCAAACATTCATTAAGAGGTAAGTTACTGCAAAGTGCAGGCAATGAGCGGGTTAGCAATTAATTCCTTGTTCACAGATTGTGAGCCTTAACATTTCTGCTGCTTTACAGTATCCTAAAGAACGATTCAAATACAATGTTTGCAATATTGCCTAAAATAACATTTACAACAATTTGTGGTCTGTTCTGTGTTTTAAACCTTCCATCTTGAAGATGCCAGAGCACCTGAGCAGTAGTATTTTCCCTTTGTGAAATGGGAATGATTATATTTACTGGGCGAAGAGAGCCCAGCTATTTCTATAACAACGGCATAAAGAACATAAAACATTCTCCACTGCAGAGAGAAAACCATGAACAGCAATGTCTCGGCATCACAGAGGTGAGAATAACATACTGTAACGTCTAGACATTGTGCAAGAGACAAATAACACCCCAAAAGAACAATAAATGAATTGTCTGAGATTTCCCTTACTTGCTGATACTTGTGTCGTGTATCTGAATTGGAGGTATTTATGTGTGTTTCATCTTGACAGGGTTTTTTCCACCCTACATGTTACCATCTAATGTTACCGTGAGGCTATTCTGTTCATGTATTCAAGCATGTATTTTGCCTCCAGAGATCTGGCAAAGAGGTTGTCTGTCTGCGTTTCCCTCTATCTTTCCCACACACACAAACACACACGGCTCTCTTTCATGCAGTTGGCTGAGTGTTTGTGTGAATCACTCCAGCTGGAAGAGAACAGGTTTGACAAAATTCCATTTTTTCCACGTGGAGCCTTCGAGGCACAGAGAGGAATGGCAAAGCATGGTAGAGCACGTCCCATCTCCCCACAACCCAACCCACACTCTGACTCCCCACATTCCCTACTAGCACTGACACCCAACTCACCTCGCTGGTTAAACCGTGGATCCTGACTGCACACTACCCCTCTGACTGGCCACTAAGGGATTGACCCGTGTAGTCAGACGTGTTTTTTAAGGGCAAAGGTACCTTAGCACAACTTTTTTCTAAACACTTCTTCCAAACATGTAAGTGCCATCAGCTGTGGGGTAAGAGGATGAATCCTGGTTAACAGAGATCTAACCTTTCTAGGGCATGTGACGTTGTGCCAGCTGTATGTCCAGCGCACGTAGATGTCTACAATTAGGTTCTTGTCTACCAAACACCAGTCCTTATACAAATGAATGACATGAATCTCTATTTCTCTTCAGAAAGTGACAACGCCTCCTCCTGCACTGACAACCTCGGTGAACCCTGTATTCACGAGCCAATTTTACACTCCCTTTAAACGCGTGCAGTCCCTCATTGCGCCTGGGAGCAGCCCATTCTCTGACCCTGCCGACAAAAAACAGCTGTTTGGATAATGCAGTTGCAGCACTTTATGTTACAGAATGACACACGAAGGGGAAGAGGCAGAGCTTAAAGCCACTGAAAAGCATCTGAAACACACAAGAGGAAATGTACACAAATATCCACTCGTGCAGTATGAATGTAGGCACCAAGCAGGATGGAGTGGTGAACCACAGATACAGCTAGAGGTTATGGGGACGTGCTGAGGGACTAACAGGAGGACTCGTCCCACCAGCCGGAGCTGCAGTCCCAGGGGGGTGAGGCTCTCTGCCCCACCAGGGCCTGTAGCTCGCCTATCCTCAGGGCAGTCACCCTCCTTTCAACCTCCCACCTCTATACGCGAATGACAAAGCCCTGAGGCCTCGTCACCCCCATCCCCCTACCTCCCCTCTCCTCGCCCGCTGTCATTCCCAGGTGCCTGTCAGAGGGGTGTCTGTTTCACGACTGGTGTCACCATGGCCCCAGGCCCAGCCTTTCATTTGAAGTGCCCTGGCCCAGCTCTGCCACTGCCTGATCCCATGGCCCGCGGCCTGGGCCATTGTCTTGCCTCAGAGAAACACCATTATTTCAACTCAATTTACTGTGAGTAAACACTGAGTGATGACCCCCCCCACTCTCTCCCTGACCCATGGGCTGTAATATACACAGCTAACAAATCATTGCTCTTTTCCCATTTATATCAGTATCTCCAGAGTGGCACTCACTAATTCACTTTCCAGCATAGAGAGTAAGACAAGCCCCATGTGCTTCTGAGTACGCTTTCATCACTGAATGGGATTTTGAGGGCTGCTGGCCGTATTGTGCACACTTATAAATATCAGACTCCTCCATTCTCATATCCACAACATACTGTGACCATATTGTGGCCACCACGGTCCCAAACAAATAAATAGTAATGTTAGCCTCAAAGGTTCATAGATGGTAGAACCTCCGGTTTTGCAATGAGAGACAAACATTGAGACAGTTCAGCTGACCTGGGAGTAAACATTTTGGTCGCTTTTGTGTTCCTCAGACAATGGCCACAGCGTGATTTGAAACACGCAGCTGCATAATGTGACAACGCTGGGAGTGTGTGTCTAATGTGGTCAGAACTGTCAGTCCACACAGGCCAAATATATATATATTTTTACCAGCATTCATTGATTGACAGGTTAGACGAACCGTGATAATGTAGATATAGCATAGACATCCACTAGACTTTGTCAGCGGTGCAACTTTGGTTTTAGAAGTGGGGGGGACATAATTATTTGTATTTTTTTATCCAGTCGGATAAACACTCCAAACAGCCTACCTGACCGCTCGGAGTCGTCCGCATGGTCCTAAAGCACACAGTTTCCTCGTTTTGTATCACATTCCAATGATAAAACCAGGGGGGGGACAAAAATGCAATTTCAGAATATGGGGGGGGGGCATGTGCCTCCTGTCCCCAGTGAAAGTTGTGCCCCTGGTATTTGTCACAAAAAAGGTGCAAGTACATTGTTGTTTGGTGAAATAGCACCATATTCCAATTTAAAAAGCCTTTATGTGGGAGATTATACAATATGTCTTAATTCTAGGGAATTATCAGACAGCTTTAACTAGCGGTCGTTTACACTGTCTCTGCCCAGCATTGGTAATAGGATTATTTGGAGTGTATTTTATCTTAGGCAGAGAGAGGCTGACACAGTAGAACAAACTAATGTGATACAAGCTCCTGCTATAACGGCTTGATTCAAATATTTTAAAGGTAACTGTTTATGACAAGGTAATAATGCTGCATGAAAAAGGCTGGCCTGTAAATTGGTTAGTTAGGGCATGATGGATGAGGGAGAGACTAACCTTATATCCAATAGAACTGCTTGATTTCTAGAGCACCGAGCAGGATGGGGTGGTAATGAATTTGATTTAATTAGCCTGTCCCTTATTTAATTAAGACCTTAAGAAATTTGACCCTGCATGTAGTCACATACAAAAAACAACTTTGTGGTGAAACTGATGAAAATATCTAAAACAAAACCCCCAAAATGATGTTTTTTCAAAATAAAAGACCACGGTGCGCATGAGTAAAATTAAAATGGGTATAATGCATTCTAGATATTTTCCTCTTTACATGCCAACTGCTCCATCCATCTGTTTAAATATGGCATCATACATTTTGTGCATACTATCGCCATCTCTTTTACCAGTTCCTCTATCAACAATAAAGAATGCAAAGGAAGTGTTGTACCTGTAAGAAGTCAAAAGAGAGAAGGCGGCTAGGGATCAAGCAGTAGCTATAAAGTGTTAATTAAGGTAGTGATTCATCATCAGATTATTAATGAAGCTTGTGTTGGGCCCTCAGCTCCACAGTAATGGGCTTGTGTATATCTCTCTCCTCTGGCCCTCTGGGTGGACCTGGGCCTGGTCTAACACTGCCAGCTAATCTCTTTAACGGCCAGGGAGAGCCGAGCTGCAGGGCCCTGAGGCTCCACCATGCCTCTGAAATGTTACCCATCCACGGGTCCTCATGCCTTTCCACACAGGCCTGCCTGACACTTCTTATTGTGACTGCTACCTTTCACTATTCCACCTCTCTGAACAGCCTTCTCAAGTCCATCATTCTGACAGCCCCAGGTATGTGTCAACCTATCACTAATTGACCATGCATGCGAGAGCCGAACAAAACAAAAAAAAACACAAAGAAAAATAGAGCTGAGAACAAACAATGGGTTCAGCCACTGCAGAACATGACCTCCCTCTCCAATATAGGGCCTGGTGTTTATACAAGTCAGGGTTTTTTTCTGGAGTTATTTAGCTAAAGCCAGCTTTGATTTGCTGTGGGTTATGTTGATGTCTAAGCTTCCTGGTTGAGGGAATCAGCCCGCATTAAAACAAGACTTAGAGACATACTTATCATTGACAGTCCATCTTGTGCTCCCTCTGGTAAGCTTGGGGAACAAGAGCAACAATACACAGCCCATTGATGCTTAAAGAGGGATAGCACATTACAGATCCAATTACCTGTAATACACACTTCAGTTTATCTCACTCCCAGTCATTATCTAAACTGCCGACATATCATTAGGGTACCTGGTTGAGAAGTGTGTGTGTGTTTTTCTGTCTCTTAATAGGCCCCAAAGGGACATGGTTGTTTTGTAACTAACCCTCTGTAGGCCATGAAGGCATGAGTTTATAAACCATTTGAAAAAAAGGGAGGCAGGACCCCCAGAACACTTCACTATCATGCACCAAATACAAACGTATCTGAGATGGCGACGGTGAGCTCTTTCTCCATCCCTGTACATTGTAGAAGCAGGAGATTAATTATGTGATTGTGGAGAAGAGAAGGAGCCCAACCCTCAGTCAGACTCAGACCAGTCCCTCATTACATTACTGAGGCCTCTGGAGAAACCCAATTGACTTCAGACCCACGCAGCTCCACTGCTTCAGAGGTGGAAATGAGAAGTACCTACCTGCCCAATGTAGATTTACACTGATTGAGCACCACAACATGTATTTCCTACATCTCACATAATGTCTCTGTGTAATTACAGGTCAGGAATAAGTTGCAGAAGATAAAATACAGTTAAAACTGATTCTACTGGCAGAATAATTCCAGTACATTTCAATTTGTATACATCAGGGGTCGTCAACTAGGTTCAACCGTGAGAAGATTTTTGAAGTGGATGGTGGGTGAGTGGGGGGGGGGGGGGGCAGAACATAATTATAATTTGTACACTGGAAATTGACCACAATTAAGCCCAATAATGGATTATATTTTAAATGAACAATAATTTAATACACTAGATAACCAAAGGTATGTGGACAACTGCTCCTCAAACATCTCATTCCAAAATCATGGGCATTAATATGGAGTTGGTTCCCACTTTGCTGCTATAACAGCCTCCACTCTTATGGGAAGAATATGTTAGAACATTACTGAGGGGACTTGCTTCCATTTAGCCACAAGAGCATTAGTGAGGTCAGGCACTGATGTTGGGCGATTAGGCCTGGCTTGCAGTCGGCGTTCCAATTCATTACAAAGGTATTCGATGGGGTTGAGGTCAGGGCTCTGCGCAGGCCAGTCAAGTTCTTCCACACCAATCTCAGCAAACCATTTCTGTATGGACCTCACTTTGTGCACGGGGGCACTGTCATGCTGAAACAGGAAAGGGCCTTCCCCAAACTATTGCCACAAAGTTGAAAGCACAGAATTGTCTAGAATGTCATTGTATGCTGTAGCGTTAAGATTTTCCTTCACTGGAACTAAGGGGCCTAGCCCGAACCATGATAAACAGCCCCAGACCAGTATTCCTCCTCCACCAAACTTTACTGTTGGCACTACGCATTTCGGCAGGTAGCGTTCACCCGGCATCTGCCAAACCCATATTCGTCCGTCAGGACTGCCAGACGGTGAAACGTGATTCATCACTCCATGTTTCTACTACGCTCCAGAGTCCAATGGCGGCGAGTTTACACCACTCCAGTCGTCGCTTGGCATTGCGCATAGTGATCTCAGGCTTGTGTGTGGCTGCTCGGCCATGGAAACCCATTTCATGAAGCTCCCGAAGAACAGTTATTGTGCTGACGTTGCATCCAGAGGCAGTTTGGAACTCGGTATTGAGTGTTGCAACTGAGAACATACTATTTATTTTTGTAAATTTATTTTTACACGCTTCTGAACTTGGCGGTCCCATTCTGTGAGCTTGGGTGGCCTACCACTTCGCGGCTCAGCCGTTGTTGCTCCTAGACGTTTCCACTTCACAATAACAGCACTTACAGTTGACCGGGGCAGCTCTAGCAGGGCAGAAATTTGGCGAACTGACTTGTTGGAAAGGTAACATCCTATGACGGTGCCAAGTTGAAAGTCACTGAACTCCTCAGTAAGGCCATTCTACTGCCAGTGTTTGTTTATGGAGATTGCATGGCAGTGTGCTCGATTTTATACACCTGTCAGCAACGGCTGAAATAGCCGAATCCACTAATTTGAAGGGGTGTCCACATACTTTTGTATATATAATGTACCTTGATTACATTGAGATACGATTGATCATATGTCTCTTTTTTTATTTGTGTTGAATACTTGGGAACATATTTCCTAAATTTAACATTTTAGCTGAATAACTGGTGATTGTACAGTCTTTTTTGACCAAAACCAAATAATTCACTTGTGGTCCAGTTTTGGCCCACGGGCCGCCTGTTGCCAACCCCTGGTATACATAGTCAATAAATATGTTTGTCTCTTATGTTATCAATTATTAGTAAATCATAATGTTCTGGTATTCTCCTCTACTGGATTATCCATACAGTATCGCATGAAAGAAATGCATTATGGCTCCAAAATGGAAAAATCCTTGAAAACCATAAATAATCATTGTGCATGACATTTGAAATGCAGCTGCTTTTAAGAGCCGTACAGTGCATTATTTCTGACCACCACAAGAATTCCTTTTAAGATGGTGGATTTGAGGAAGAAATGATAACCCTATTCGGAGCCAGCCAACAAAAATCATATATTACATCTCAAATACAGATAAAGAACTTTAAACCTTTCTTTAAATGTAAAACCACGATGCATTGGCATTAAAATAATACCCTTTTGTGGACTGTGAATTTATCCTTTTCCATTTTTGAGTAACATTATGCTCAAGCCATGCAGTCAGTCAGTTGCCTGTACTACGGCTCTGTCTGTGACGCTGATACATGCCGAAGGAACAAAGGGACTGAGGCATTGAGACAGTCATCTCTCACTCCTCACATCTAAAGCACCAGCGGCAGATAACATCTCTTGTCATCATAAAGATATCCATGAGATCTATGACCATGGCCTTCTCTCGGAGAGCCACACACCTAGGCAATTACAGAAAAGGTGAGGCAGAAAATGCCTCATCCATAGGGAGTTTCACACAAGCAATAACATGCTATGAGAGAGATAGACAGCACGATTAGATAGAAAGACAGCTAGACAGGCAGAGATCAAGCTGAATCCCAAACCTTCATCTGGCTACATGTTCACAGGTCAGGCTTAGCTAATCTAATTCCTGGGGTTTCCCACAAAAAAAGGCAAGTGCCACTCAGGAGAAGTAGCAGGGAGAGAGAGGGGTTGAGGGTGGATGGAGGGAAGGGGCTTGAATAATTATGAATCGGGGAGATTAACCTTCTGGGGAGTTAATTTGAAGAGCACTGGGGATAGGGGAAAGGGACTCTTTTATTTCCCTGGGGTGCCCCTAATGCCATTGTGTGGGAATGGAGAGATCAGGCTGCAGAGCAATATCGTGTCTGTTAACGGCCATATGATGAGCTGACCCCACTGCCATGCCCACAATCACACCTGCCGTCATCACGGCTAATTTGTTAAACACATCAATAGCGCTTTATTGGCCTTTTCTTTCCTGTATTGGCCCATTGATGCTGCCACTGTGCTGAGAGACAAGACCCCCCCCAACCCCCGCCCCAACCCTTATAAAATAAAAAGGAATATCAAATTCCCAGCTATCTATTGGGTGAAATAACTTAAATATAAGACAATATGTTTTATAGCACAATAGATGTCAGCATACAATTGAATATAGATAATTATGGATATTTAAATATAAATGTATTGTAGGCCTACTTATATGATAGTGATTCCCACACTCCTCAAATCCTTTCACTGTTCTCCCATATGTAAGTTGTGAGAGACAGAGGCAGAGAGGGGAGAGAGAAGAGAGAGACCTAGCAGTGAGGAAGGGAGGGGAAGGATACAGACACAAACCAAGGGTTAGATAAATCACAGCATGTGCAAAAATGATACTTCGCAGCCCTTGGCTTTGTGAGGGGGTCTAGATGGAATTCTTTCATTTGGAGAAGGGCCCCCGTACCCAGCTCTCTCCGAGAGGGTCTCTTGTCATGTTTGCAACGCAGAGGCTGAGAGATTGGATCGGTGGATGGCAGAAAGGTCCTGTTGTGTGGCTCTGGCAGCAGCCTAGGCCTATGGCGGCACGGGCCGTGACATCTGGATTGAGTTTGCTGTGAGCACACTCAGACAGGGCTGCCTCTGCCAAGAGGAATCTCAGCCCTTTGATTCCTACTCCCATGGCTTGCTCTAATTGTCATCTCTGATTATTTAGTTGAAGGTGCAGGGATGAATCATAAACTATTATGGTGGGATGACATTCTCCCCTCCAAGTGAATTCCTCCTCTCCTTCTAGCTCTCTCCCCCTTCTCGTCTGATAAAATAATTAGGCTTTTTTTTCTCAGAGGAGGAAAGACTGGAGGATAAACATTGCTCATCTCTCAGACCGGAGCAAGTTTTTCTTTGCTCAGATTTGGCTGAGAGGGACTCGGCATTCTCCACTGGAGTTTCTTCCAAAACCCACAATCAACATGAGATGAGAGCATTGAACGTTCACAATGATTTAATGAGAATGTTCAATTAGAGAGGACTTAGAGAGGACTTTGTCTTTTTTCCAGGAATGCCTCAACACAATAAGGGGAGTCATTTCCAGGCTAGGGTTTAACCAGTAGCAATTGTTGGAATGTGTTCACTGTTTTAATGGAGAGCGGCATGCCCTAATAAAGAGCTTCATATTGAGATGGCGGGTACTTCATATGAATCAAAAGCATACTCCATGGGATTATAATATTTAAATAATGTATAGCTAATGGACACAGAAATATGTCAGGGAGCTCCAAGTGTAAAAAAGGGTGGGGGATCTTTAGAGTATTTCAACAGTATCGGTGAATAAATCCAATAATTCTCTGAGGTAGCTGTGGATCTGTTAATTATCGCACTCCATGCAACTTCAAGCTATTACCTATACATTTCATGGTTGAGGCCCTCTGGTCCAAATCTGCTCGAACAAATAAACCTTTGACATTTTGATCAGATCATCCCCAAATGAATCTTTGGATATACTCTGACAAAAGCAACATCGGAAACATGAATGATAACTAAGTATAGATCATTTATTATTGGGAGAGAACTCGGATTACAATTCAATGTAAGGTATTCGTTGTTTCACTTTCTATGTCACACGTTTCTGTTGTTCTTATATTACAGTGAAATTGTAGCATTTTGTTAGCCTGTCATATCATAGCATCCATAGTACAGTCCTTGTTCAATGTGGCCTATACAAGCCTTAGGTCATAGGTTCAGTGAGCCTAAACTCCTATCGGGTGGTGTTAAAGAAAAGTCACACATAGCTCCCAATTATAGCTATCTAATCCGGCTAGCTATGTGGCTGAGAAGTACGTCAGTCAGTCAGTCAGTCAGTCAGTCAGTCAGTCAGTCAGTCAGGTGAGAGCAGGTTAAGTTGCACTAATGTGAATGGGTGGGGTTTGTCTTTGACAGGGCGCGGTCTGCCTTTGATATATCAAATATTTGTTTTGGAAACAAAGTTAAGTTGGGGGTGAATATGGGGAGTGTGTGTGTGTGTGTGTGTGTGTGTGTGTGTGTGTGTGTGTGTGTGTGTGTGTGTGTGTGTGTGTGTGTGTGTGTGTGTGTGTGTGTGTGTGTGTGTGTGTGTGTGTGTGTGTGTGTGTCCTGCTAGTCAACCCACTGGTGGTATGCTGCTGTCTGCTCTCTATGACACCCACATCACTCTCCTCTCATGCCATACATTCTATATGGATGAGCCATGGTAACCTTATGTCTAGATCCTCGGGCTGGAGTCACTCAATTCACTATATGCAATGGATATTCAAACTCCAACAGATTATAAACAACCAAGCATTTAAGACATAGCTGGCCAGAAAGTATAATAGGAGTCCTATGTACTGAGCCACCGAATGTCCCCACTTTCTTATCTAAGAGACCACGAGAGAGTCCATGACAAGTACCACTTGCATTTGCAGGCATATTGAATGGTTTAAAATGAGGCGGAAAGATGAGTATCAGTTCCTTCTTCCTTTGACTGCTCTGTTTAAAGTAACCACTACTCATTCATCACTGGTTGGTAGGGCTATTGTTTTTCTTTTGTGTGTTGAGCATACCATCAGATTAGGTGGGCTCTGATTTCAGCACTAATTGTGCTCGTCCACTTAAGAAGTTGACAGCTCCTCGAGTGAGGAAGCAGACCTTGGTGACACGACACTCATCCATCATCGGCTAACCGATCACCTCCCTCTCATGGGCTACATGCTAACAACATTAACACTACTGCTGGGCATCTGACTAAAACATCACTCGCACAGAGCTAAATGCTAACATCATTAGCTAGCTCTAATGTTGGACTTCTAACTAACACATCACTCACAGAGCTACATGCTAACAGCATTAGCTCTGCTGCAAAAGCACCCCGGACCACAATGCATCCCTCTAAAACAATCAGATAGATTATTTTGCCTCAACACCATTTGTGGTTGTCATGAGAATAGCCCTCATTTGTCTCTGAGAATGTGGTCTACAATGTTAGGGAGAGAAATGCAGTTTTGATTCCACCCTGTTTTTCCCAAAAATGCTCTATACATTTTATTGAATGTACAATACATGCTTCTAGCAGAGCAACGGGAGCCACCATTCAAATCCTATTAGAATTTCATATTTCACATAAACATTGAACCACCGAGATTATTTTTCATTAGAACCGAAATCAGTAAAATGAAAATGGGGTAGAGACAATAAAAAGAGGAATGTATTCATCTACGGTAGGATTCTCTGGCTTTATTTAAGATCTGTGCCAATGTGCTAAATCATTAACAGCATTAATGATGTTATAAAGAATTATGAGAGGAAATCAAATTTGCCTCGCCACTTGAGCGCCACTAAAATGCCAAACAATAAACTACCAGATTGCAAATTAGATCAGTAAAAATATCAAACACATTGCGGTGGAAGAAAATCCATAATTGCGTTTAGCGCCGGGCCTCTCCTGGGAGGCGAGACACTAAAGATCATCAGCACGCTGCTACATGGTAGCTGCTATATTGGATCTGCTATTGACAGAGCAGTAAAAATCGACAGGCTAACTAAATAAACACTCCAGGCATCATTAAATATTCAACAGCTGAGATTTGACTGGAACTCCTGCTTCTCCCATCCCCATCAATGGCTTCCCTCCCTCTGCAGCACATCTTCCCAGCCCCCCCCACCCCCCCCCCCCCCCCATCCCCCCCCCCCCCCCCCCCCCCTTGGCTCCTGACAGCAATAAATGATGCGGTGCCTGAGGGCCCTACTCCAGTGGGAGACCAGGCTGGGAGGACGGGGCAGGAGAGCAAAATAAATAAAGAGGAGACAGCCTATGACCAATGACCACTAACTGATGGCTGAGGGCGAAGCCCTGTGGCATCCAGTGTCCCCCCTCAGTCTTCATCTATAGAGATGGAGAGTGTGTCACACACACAGACATCCACCCACCTGTGGCATCACAACTAACTTTCTCTGTCAAGATGTCCTATCAAAAGACAAAGTGTTTCAGAGAAATCCCACAAATCTGATCCCACCCACATCACACTGTTCAAAAATGCCATTGTGTCAGCAGAAAGACCAAAGGCCATGGGCAAAGACTATTTTATTTCATTACAGTATCAGGGGCCAATACAGTAAAACACACAATAGATGGTGTTGCCCTGGTAACCGTACCTAAATCCAGCATCTGTTTCATCATAGCCTCTGCATTTCTAGTACTAGCTGCATAAAGGAGAGAAAAACATATATCCATAAATAATATAAACTCCTGAGGCCCATGACAAGATCATATGCATTCATCTGCCCGGGTGAATGGAGCGGGGTTATGCAAATGACTGATGACACCGTTATTGTGTGAGGAATATCGGTGGAGTAATTACTGTTACATGTCGGGCTGCCCCTCCACCGCTGAGCTCTGCTCGACGCTCTTCATTTCTCAGCCGCTCTCGCTCTCGGGGGAGAGATGAGCCGCACGCTCTCGAGAGCAGAGCTAATAACGGCAGCTCAGATATGGGCACGGCTTAGACAAGCCCTGAGGTCCTGAGCCACAGACTGCTAAACGTTGCTCGGGTCTCAGGAGAGGTCCCCAGCTCAGATCAAATGATTAAAAAACCACCAGAGCTGAGTGACAATCATCAAATCAAAATCAAATGTTATTTGTCACATACTTTGTAAACAACAGGTGTAGACTAACAGTGAAATGCTTACTTACAGGCCCCTCCCAACAATGCAGGAGAAAAAAAGATAAATCATAGAAAAACAACAGGAGGAATAAATACACAATGAGTAACGATAACCTGGGTATATACATGGGGTACTAGTATTGAGAAATTGAGGTAGATATACAGTTGAAGTCGGAAGTTCACATACACCTTAGCCAAATACATTTAAACTCAGTTTTACACAATTCCTGACATTTAATCAGAATAGAAATTCCCTGTATTAGGTTGGTTAGGATCACCACTTTATTTTTAGAATGTGAAATGTCAGAATAATAGTAGAGAGAATGATTTATTTCAGCTTTTATTTCTTTCATCACATTCCCAGTGGGTCAGAAGTTTACATGCACTCAATTAGTATTTTGTAGCATTGCCATTCAATTATTTAACTTGGGTCAAACGTTTTGGGTAGCCTTCCACAAGCACAAAAAGTTTGATGAATTTTGGCCCATTCCTCCTGACAGAGCTGGTGTAACTGAGTCAATTTTGTAGGCCTCCTTGCTCGTACACGCTTTTTAAGTTCTGCTCACAAATGTTCTATGGGATTGAGGTCAGGGCTTTGTGATAGCCACTCCAATACCTTGACTTTGTTGTCCTATGCTTGCTGTCGTTGTCCATTTGGAAGACCCATTTGCGAGCAAGCTTTAACTTCCTCACTGATGTCTTGAGATGTTGCTTCAATATATCCACATAATTTTCCTGCCTCACGATGCCATCTATTTTGTGAAGTGCACCAGTCCCTCCTGCAGCAAAACACCCCCACAACATGATGCTGCCACCCACGTGCTTCGCGGTTGGGATGGTGTTCTTCGGCTTGCAAGCTTCCCCCTTTTTAATCCAAACATAACGATGGTCATTATGGCCAAACAGTTCTATTTTTGTTTCATCAGACCAGAGGACATTTCTCCAAAAAAGTACGATCTTTGTCCCCGTGTGCAGTTGCAAACCTTAGTCTGGCTTTTTAATGGCGGTTTTGAAGCAGTGGCTGGGCGGCCTTTCAGGTTATGTCGATATAGGACTTGTTTTACTGTGGATATAGATATTTTTGTACCTGTTTCCTCCAGCATCTTCACAAGGTTCTTTGCTGTGGTTCTGGGATTGATTTGCACTTTTCACACCAAAGTACATTCATCTCTAGGAGACAGAACACATCTCCTTCCTGAGCGGTATGACTGCTGCGTGGTCCCGTGGTGTTTATACTTGTGTACTATTGTTTGTACAGATGAATATGGTACCTTCAGGCATTTGGAAATTGCTCCCAAGGAGGAACCAGACTTGTGGAGGTCTATAATTTGTTTCCTAATGTCTTGGCTGATTCCTTTTGATTTTCCCATGATTTCAAGCGAAGAGGCACTGAGTTTGAAGGTAGGCCTTGAAATACTTCCACAGGTACACCTTCAATTGACTCAAATTATGTCAATTAGCCTATCAGAAGCTTCTAAAGCCATGACATAATTTTCTGGAATTTTCCAAGCTGTTTAAAGGCACTGTCAACTTAGTGTATACAAACTTCTGACCCACTGGAATTGTGATACAGTGAATTATAAGTGAAATAATCTGTCTGTAAACAATTGTTGAAAAATTGCTTGTATCATGCACGAAGTAGATGTCCTTACTAACTTTCCAAAACTATTGTTTATTAACAAGACATTTGTGGAGTGGTTGAAAAACTAGTTTAATGACTCCAACCTAAGTGTATGGAAACTTCCAACTCCAACTGTAGGTAAGGGTAAAGTTACTAGGCAACAGGATAGATAAACAGTAGCAGCAGCACATGTGATGAGTTAAAAGAGTTAGTGCACAAAGGGCCAATGCTGATAGTCTGGGTAGCTATTGGGTTAACAACTTAGCAGTCTTGGGGGTTAAAGTTGTTCAGGGTCCTGTTGGTTCCAGATTTGGTGCATTGGTACCTCTTGCTGTGTGATAGCAGAGAGAACAGTCTATGACTTGGGTTGCTGTGACTTGGGGGCATTCCTCTGACACTGCTTGGTATAGAGGTCCTGGATGGCAGGGAGCTCACCCCCAAACCAAGCGGTGATGCAGCCAGTCAAGATGCTCTCAGTGGTGCAACTGTTGAACTTTTTGAGAATCTGAGGACTCATGCAGAATAATTTCAGTCTTATTAGTGCATGACTGTGTTGGTGTGTGTGGACCATGATAAATCCTTAGTGATGTGGACACCGAGGAACTGGAAGCTCTCAACCCGCTCCACTTACAGCCCTATCGATGTGGATAGGGGCATGCTCGGCCCTCTGTTTCCTTTAGTCCACGATCATCTTCTTTGTATGGCTGACATTGAGGGAGAGGTTGTTACACTGGCACCACACTGCCAGGTTTCTGACCTCCTCCCTATAGGCTGTTTCATCATCGTCTGTGATTAGGCCTACCACTGTCGTGTGGTCAGCAAACTCAATGGTGGTGTTGGTCTTGTGCGCGACTATGCAGTCGTGGGTGAACACGACTGCATGTTCACCCAAAGCCTTCATTTTGCTGGACCCCATGAAAAGTAGCTGCTGCCTTGGCAACAGCTAATGGGGATCCATAATAAATACAAATACAGGAGGGGCTCCGTGTTGATGGTTACGTGGAGGATGTGTTGTTGCCTACCCTCACCACCTGGGGACTGTTCGTCAGGAAGACCAGGATCCAGTTGCAGAGGGGGGTGTTCAGTCCCAGGGTCCTGAGCTTAGTGATGAGCTTGGAGGGCACTAGGGTGTTAAACGCTGAGCTGTAGTCAATTAACTGCAGTCAATGAACAGCATTGTTGTTGAAAATATCATCAAGTCAATATTATCAAATATCAACACAGATGAGTACAGTATGTAATGTAACCATTCAGTCTGATATGGTTAATATGGGATAAGTCAATATTATCTGTACAGTAATGAACATGTCTTTGTTTTGTTGTTACTGTTAAAGATAGTCAGCTGCATGATGTAGATACTAAATAGCATAGTGTAGCAATTAACGCAACAACTAAGAGTGTTGAAGCATGAGGCTCAACTTCTCAACTGTTTTGGTGACCTGGCTACAGCACGAAGCGAACGCGCGGATACTGTGTGCGACAGCAAAGTCTTACATCGCACTCATCTCAATATCTGCGGTACATGGCAACATTTTATTTACCTTTATTTAACTAGGCAAGTCAGTTAAGAACACATTCTTATTTTCAATGACAGCCTAGGAACAGTGGGTTAACTGCCTTGTTCAGGGGCAGTGACAGATTTTTACCTTGTCAGCTCGGGGATTCGATCCAACACTCTAACCACTAGGCTACCTGCCGCCCCAATTTCTCTGAGTCTACCTTTAATATGCAAGATTAAAGTGATCCTGTCCAATTTTTATAAATACATCTCGGCAGCTGGGCAATGAGCAGATACTTTTAACATGTATATGTTTTCTGTTTTAAAGCTCAAATGTGTTCAAGAGCCTAAGAAAGCACTCTACTTTCCATGAATCTATGTGCAATAGCAGCAACCTGCCTGAAGAGCTGTAATATGTCTTCTTCATCATCTTTTGCAGATGAGGGATTGTCTAATAAATAAAAAGGGCAGATGTTTGTTTTATAGAAAGAGAGAGATAGAGAAGAGTGAGAGGAAACATTAAAATGAGGAGGTAGACTTGTGTAGGCCCTGAGGCTGTCCGTTAGCACACCAGCCAACCAGGAATGTTTTCCCCACAAACATTACCAGAGAAGGAGAAACGACTGGTTCATACTGTAAAAACAGATCTTATTGATGGGACTGTATTTCTGCATCAAATCTAATCAAATCAAATGTATTTATAAAGCCCTTCTTACATCAGCTGATATCTCAAAGTGATGTACAGAAACCCAGCCTAAAACCCCAAACAACAAGCAATGGCCAGAGACAATTTCAAAATGCTAGTGTAAGCTACCGTTTCTCTGTAAGCTAGAGAATGATCTATTGTGCTGCAGTGTGGGTTGAGGAGAGAGGGGCAGGGGTTGCACTTGTACCCTAGCACCATTCATTTCCTCATCAGGTGCACCTTCTTGCAGTGTACAGACACCTCATATATCTCCCAGAGTAGGATCCGGCTTATCTCCACATTTATCTCCCAAGTAATAAGTCCCACTTAGACCTGCACAAGCTCCAGATACCTGGGTGGTAGGCTACACTGCTCCTAACACAGGCCTGACTATGAACACAGTCATCTTCCCTCAAACACCAGACACACACGCACACACACACTGTACAGCTAAGAGATTGCTCCAAGCCCTGAAACAAAGGATGCATTCCAATACAAAGCTGTCCGTCAGAATGTGCGAAACACATAAACACACTACTGTCCTCACTCTGTACCATTTTCACAAAAATACATCTAACTTTTTCTCCCACTGATGTAAACCATACATCAGGTCTGAAACTATCATTTATCATTTTGACCACAAGGCGGAAACAACACCCCCCCAAAAATGATGATGTTATTCCAAACAGTTTTTTAGGCAGAGGTTTAGTCGAAAAGTAGTAAATACCATTTGGGCCAATAGCTTCAAGCTCAGCTAGATTTCAGCAATAAAAACATCGGTAAACAGAGAAACCTAAAACAGTCAGTTCAATTAGGCTTCCCTAGCCGACAAACACCAGAAGACGGCTGAGTAACAGAACCGAGTCAGACATACACAAGGCTCTTGTCTGATGTTAAAATGCAGAATTCACACAGTGTGCTGCTCAGCGTTTCCCCATAAACCCAGAAATGCATTGAGAATGAAAAAGCTGTCAAAGAAGAGTTTCATCCAATAAGTGTTCTGCTTCAGTCCTCGACAGAGAAAAAAAAATATTACAGAGCAAAATAAAATAAAGAGCCATAAACAAAACATACTGTATGTCTGTGGTGTGAAATATCAAATGTTTCTGTGAGGTTTTTCCTCTCCATACTTTTAACTGCTATTGTTCTTATGCTTGCGTGGTCTGGTTTTAATTTTCTGTATTTTTTCACAGCAATAAAGAATAATATAATAAAGAAATTGGCCTCTCCCCGGCATGGTTTCTCACCGTGGGATGAGTCGTAAATCTGATAGCATGATTACCATGCATGACAAAAATAAGGCCATTTTGTTTATTTGTTCCTGTTTCCTTGCCTAATGTCCGTTCAACAGGGCTTTGATCCCTCTAACCTTATGGATCTCCACCGTAAACACTTACCTTCTCACGACACTTTTAGTACCATGAGGTTTGATGCCAGGCATCTGCACGGAAGTCCAGAAACAGATAAAGTCACAAGGCACAAGAATGTATCGTACAACCAGCTCTCCTGTTGAAGTGTCTTGGGATTATTACATTACACTGGTGGATAAAGGACATTCAATGACTTTTTTCAGTTATTTCATTTCTGAAGACAATGTTGTACAGACGTTGCTGTTGTGGTGAGGTTGTGGATCTTGTGAAATGTTCTCTCATCGTGACATTATGCTATTCACAGGGAGATGACTGAAGCTTTATCTGTGCTGCAAAGATACTGTACCTGGCTTCTCTCGCAGCCAAAATGCCAGCTACACCCAATCTTAGGAAAAGAACTTCATCTGAGGCTTTGAAAGGCATTGCTCAATAACCCACAACCAACCTAACGCCCTCTGCCGTGAGGCATCTCTACAGATTCAAAGGGGCAGTTTAGACATGACTTTTGTTCAGAAGAATGTTACTAAGACTGCTTTGATACTGCCGACAGACACATTATCGTAAACAAGTCGGTTCTGACCCTGACTTATAATTTTGACCTCGATACTACCATAGTAATTCTATCGATACTACAACACTGTCTGTTAATCCTGAATATAGAAAACATCCGCAGGCTAATAGAGCTCATCTACTATTATACATAATATTATACACAACTCAAACACACACACACACACACACACACACACACACACACACACACACAAAGACCACCACAACAAAGCACACACAACAATAAAAGCAAAAGAGCTCCCAGTAGATTTGCAGAGAGAGAGCATAGAGAGGAGACCACAGGAATTGTTTATCAGAGGCAATCGCAACCAGGCTTGGACTTCTCAACCTGTTAGAGGTCCACAAGTTTCTTTACCCTACACTGAGACACGTGCCATGGCATGATATTGCCCTCTCCTCCTCCTCTCTGCCCTCCTCTGCCCTCCCAGCCCCTGTCACATGCCCAGGCAGACAGCTCCAGAGGAACACAGTAAGCAGGTCACCGTGCCTTACTCAAGACAAATGTTCCCTTTCGTTTTGGTTTATTTATCCCATCAATAATCATAACAATCAGCAGATAATGCATATTTCTTCCTCTTTCAACCATGTGTTCATGCCCGTGTATATCAAAGACGCAAAGGAATAATTATAGTAAATAAAAAATAAATACAACCAGAAAAAGGGGAACGAAACGTGATTGCTAGGCAAAGTAAGAGTTTCCTTTAGGAGTTGCCAAGGCGCCATTAAATGTTATGGGCACATCAGGGCCCATAGAGCATGTTGGTCAGCACAGTGGGAGTATGACATCTTACACTGTGCAGGTCTACGTTCTGGACCGAGGAGCCAGCTTCAAAAGAACTAAACCATCAAGAAAAACAGAGTTTGTATGAGGCTACTATAGAGCCAAGCAGCACTCCTAACTTAGTTCGAAAATGTTTTCCTATAAGAGTTCAATTTAGCTGTGTCTTCAGGTAATTGTTTAACAAGGCAACCAAATTCAAGAGTGTAAGTCCTGAAAGTCACTCAAATAACAATAGTCTAATATTGTAAAAGAAGAAGGGTAAAAAACTCAAACAAAGGCAACAGAAATGGAGAACTACTGCCCATGAGGGATGTTTCAGAGCCACTCAAATCCTTGTCAGAGCAGTTTATTACTTCCCTGAAATATCTGGAAAAGAGAAGCGACTGAGCAAAAGCAAACTGTTTTAAGGACTTAGGGTGTAAATCTCTTTTAATGTTGCTGATCTGTGTGTAAGCGGCGCTTCCAGAAACCACTCGCTGTTTCTAGCACCCCACAACTCTCTCATCAAATATTGCAAATTCCAAGCGGTTTTCAAAGTTATAACTGCAGAGAATGACTCTGCCAAGAGTCTGTCGCTTTCTCTCGCTCTGTTTTTTTTTTTTTTTGTTGTTGGTTAGAAAATCCATAAAAATGATTTGCTCTTACCATACATTACAGCTCTGACTCTGCTTCTATTTCTACTGTGGATTCATATTCAAATTCCACATTGATAATAATCAATAGATGTGACATATCTGGTCAATTGAGTATTTACTAAACACTATGCATATTATAACGTTGGCCATCTGCATCATCTGCCAATGCAGCAAATCTGTCCAGGCAGTGATCCGCCCCCATCTCTTCTCCCAGGTTAGGTCATAGTGGGATGTTTTTCTGTAGAGGGTCCTTCCTCCTCTCTCTCTCTCTTATCTTCCTGCCATCTCTCTGTGGGACGGCGGTACATGACTCCCTCACTGGCTCCAAAACCACACGCCTCCCCTGGACCCAGATTTGCTGCATGACTCCATGTGTGTATTCTTTGAGGGGGTGGGGAGAGTATATATGTGGTGTGTGTGTGAGTTTATTAGTGCCAGGATATGGGAGGGAGGGAGGGAGGGAGGGAGGGAGGGAGGGAGGGAGGGAGGGAGGGAGGGAGGGAGGGAGGGAGGGAGGGAGGGAGGGAGGGAGGGAGGGAGGGAGGGAGGGAGAACCTCTCTGGGATGTTTGCATGTACACTATCTAAAAAAGACCGTCATCAAACCCTAAGCAACATCACCGCACTATTAAGAACCCTGACATGACAATTACTCCATCAGACAACACACTTATAATAATGACAATCCCTATGTCAATGCATTTTTATTTATTTAACCCTTATTTTACCAGATAAGTTGACTGAGAACACATTCTCATTTACAGCAATGACCTGTGGAATAGTTACAGGGGAGAGGAGGGGGGATGATTGAGCCAATTGTAAACTGGGGATGATCAGGTTACCGTGATGGTATGAGGGCCAGATTGAGAATTTAAAACCACGTCTATTAATGATATGAGCAAGCAGTTATCGATGTAACTACAAAAGCTCAATACTGCATGGTATGTCAATGCACCGTCACATGTGCATTAATACATGTGATTTACGAGAGGAAACCTTTGAAACACATGTAATGTACAGTCTTTACTGTGCACATTTGGGAAGCGGACAAGAAAGACCAAAGCGGTTAGCATACGCTCTGCAGTCGTGTTTTTGTTTTGTGATTACCGATAAGATCTAAATAATAATGAATGGTAAGAAAAACATCTAATCTCTTAACTTCAACTACATCAGCTACACTACTATTAGTAATCCAATGCAGGATCATTTAGAACAGGAAAGAGAGGAGGAGAAATAACTGCTATACTTTTCCTTCCTCTGTATAATTTCCATGTCAGAGTTGAGGTGAATTTAAAACCTGTAATAAAGTCATGAACAGCAGCGTGTGTGTAGATGATCACTCTCATGAGAAATAGTTGTGGAGAAATAGAAAAACCTATGTTGCTTAGCGTGGCAGGCACCAGGCCTATATTTCATGCATGACTTTGGAGAATGTTAATAAGGATTAGAAACATACTTCAAGCTAATGTACTTTTCTTTTGCAAGGCCAACAGTATTTTTTTACTTCTGTCTCTGAAAGAGAGGGACATAGAGTGTGCCAATTTACAAAGACAAAGACAACTTCATTCATTGGTTATAAAGAGAGATCTGATATTTGATAACATTTATAAAATATCAGTGGAATGTGTCAAATGGTATCTCTCGGTAGAGTCTTCGAGAGATCTCTGTAGTATCTATTCCATTGGAGCTGACATGTCAGAGGGCATTCTCTGACCCGAGTGCCCCTTCAGCCGGTGCATGGGTTCTGGTTAGTGTAACTGGCTTCCAGCTGAAAGCTAAAAGAGGCCTCCATGTGGAGATGTTATGTTTCCAAGGAAAGATGGACCAATTAATCTGATTATGGTCACAAATCCTACAACATGTGTAAGCATGTCTCTGAGCATGTGGGATACAGATGTTTTGGGGGGTGTGTGTGTGTGTGTGTGTGGGTGTGTGTGTGTGTGTGTGTGTGTGTGTGTGTGTGTGTGTGTGTGTGTGTGTGTGTGTGTGTGTGTGTGTCAAAGCCTTCTCGGTCTGTTTGAAAACACAACACCAGAGCACTTAACGGTTTTAAACAGCCTCTTTTCACTGGCATGGCCATGAATATGTCTATTCTGAGGGCAATCCTTTCGTTTTCATGTAAGAAATCTGAGTCACTCGGTCTTCCGGAGGGGTGTGTGTGTTGTGCCACTGCAGGCTGGCCGTGCAGAGGGGTGAGCGGAAGGGGAACGAGGAGCTGACAGACAGGGCCTGATACTACACCTCCACCGTAGGCGAATCCCCAGCTAACCCCTGTGCTGAAAGCCAGGATGTAGCACTCATCCACAGGCCAGGAAGGGACAGCAGGGAGAGGGCCAGCTTGCTGCTGATGGAGGGGGGCTGTGGTTTGGGTGGCACGCACCGCTTACTGCCTCCAGAGCCGCGTAACCGGGAGGAGAAACCACAGACTGTGTCATCTGCCAACACCGTGTCCAATGCCTGGCTGTGGGACAGATCCACTTCAAACACAGACTTAAACATTCATTCACTCATTCATGTACTACACAAACGCAGATATGAACATAGTATACACACACACACACACAAATAGTCACATTGTAGTCATGCTTACAACTACCCCCCCCCCCCCCCCCCCAACCTAAATGTTTCACTAAAAAAAAAATCTACATTCAAACAGCATCTGTGAAATATCTGACACATTTCAAACAAATACAGTTGGGTATACTGTAGCTGCTTTCAATTTACTGTAGATACAAACTGACTACATCCCATCTGTCTGTTGTGTTTGAGTCTGCCAATAACAAGTCTTATATCACCAGTTTGAATAGAGCAGAGGACTCTCCAGTCCCAGTGTGCACTGCAGTGGTGTAGAGTAGACTGAGCAGAGGGAGAGAGGCAACTCGTGACCCCAGTTCCACACTGTGCAAGAGAGGGCCCCGGTCAGAGCCAGTGCTGTCTCTCCAGCTGGGATCACAACGCTAGACTGAGGCTTGGGTTTCAGAGCAGGACTCCGGCCTCGGGGTGTAGGGGTGGGATGCCTGACACTTGTGCCGGCAGGGGCAGAGGCAGAACCCAGCGGCAGGCCTGCAGGACTGACATCAGACAGACGCCCACCCCAGGGGGCTGGGCCCGCTCACCCGCCCGCTCTCAGGGGGAGGCAGCGACAATCACAGGGGCCCAAGACAGATTGGGCTGCCATAGACCACACGTTTGCCTTTTAACTGCTGAGTTTGGATTTGCATCCCACCACAACGTATTTCCATCGGGGGGGGGGTTCCACCTCACTGACTCAAATGAACAATCTCAATAAGGCACTGGTATTAAACTAATGTAAAAAACCACAGGGCCAAAGAGAGCCAAATCAAAAGAGATTATGGGGGTACAGTAAAGGTCGTTGAAAATGATGATATGGCAATAACTGAGCAAATGAAACGACATATGGTAAGTACATCAAGTCATCCAGAAGCCGTTGAATAAGATTCACACTATTCTAAACATAAGACTATTGAATCCATATAGTGACAGTTCTGATTCAACAACCTAATTATGTGTTTCCTATTCAATGTTCTTCACACTTTCAACAGTATGGAGACACAAATATCTTAATTTATACAACGGGGGGGGTCTAATCCTGGATGCTGATTGGTTAAAATCATGTTACAGCCGGTGTCTATTACATTACTTACCACCGGCTAAATTTATGACAACGAAATATCTATCCACTGTCTCATAAGCTAAATATGTTTTTCCTATTCAATGTTCTTCACACTTTCAAAAGCATGGAGACACATGTATTTTCATTAACACTTCAAAACAAAATATATCAGAATTAATGTTCTATCTCATTCTGTAAATCATCCATATTTCATCCCCTTATCCAGTCCTCTCCAAGGTGCAGGATCATTTTGCAGCTCACGAGTGCTGGAATTTCCCAGGAAGATGTATTGTGGCTGTTTTCTGGGAAATATTAAGATCCAGCCAGCAGCGAGAGAAGGCGAGGGGGGGGCACAGACGCTCAGTTTCATCGTCTCGCTGATGATAAAATGCCTCTTATATCCCAGTTCTCTCTCTCCCTCTCTCTCCCTCTCTCTCCCTCTCCCTCTTTTTTGCTCTCCTCTTTCTTTCTTTCTTTCTTTCTATCTTTCCCTCATTCTTTCTTTGTTTCTTTCCTTCCTTCTTTCTTTCTTTCTTTATTTGGCTCTACCTCCTCCACCTTTCTATCTTTCCCTCCACATGCTTTGCCTGCTTCGTTTTCTGTGTATATTTCTTTCTTTATCGCTCCGTCCTCCATCTTTATCTCTCTCTTTCCCTATCCCTCACTCGCCTCTCTTTCGCTCTATTGTATTTTTCTCTCTCGCTTGTCCCCCCTCCCTTCACATCAAACATGGCGTCTGTCTTCTCCAGGTCTCCAGGGCAGAGTCCAGGGTGGGCAGGGCAGGCAGCCACTCAGTTCACTAGTGAACACTCTCCCCTGTCATCACCACAGTACCACAGAGCCTCCACATCTGCATTGTCTTACACTGGTCATCTGCACTCCACACCCCTTCACCACCCCCTCCTCCCCATCTCTCCCACTCCTCCAAATCCTTCATCTAATAGCATACAAATATTTCCCCTTGGAGCTTTTTGAAGCTTCCATGGGTCACCGGACCCTGAGCACAAATCATTTTAGCTGGTTTTGGGGTGGCTTACCAGAAAGGTTGGGAGAGACAACGAAACCCAATCTGCAATGTTTTCACTGCAGGGTTATTTTTCTTGCCAAGACAGCGATGGTCAATCAGCGGTGATCCTCAAACAGAGAGGTTTAGGAAGCCTTCGCTGGTCTACATGTCGTCGTTGCAGTTTACTTAAACCTTTCTCCCCTCCTGCTCCAGGGGAATAGGCCAAAGGCATATCTAGAGTTCCTGACAGCCTGCTGTTTCTGGCTTCAGGATTCAGCCCCAGAACCACGGCACTGGCTCTCCTTTGATAAATAGAGAACACAATACATCTCCTGGTTTCCAATAAAACTGAGCTGTTCGTTTTGACAGTGTGACACCTCACTTGCCGTCCTTGTTGTTACTGAATTATTGCCCATTGAGCAGGGGAGCCAAAAAGTACTAAATATGTCTGAGACCCGTCTCCTCTGTGCAGAAAACAACCCTTTCTTCAGTTGCCCCAGCACTACATATCTAACCTATACCCTAAAAGATTGTGGAGAGAATGAACTTCAACCAACACTTTCATTTGCAGGCCAAAACTGTAACTCTATGAGGTGATAATTGTCTAAACATTCATAGTGTATACACCTTGGAGGCTACTCTACAGCTAGCATTCATAACACCTCTGTGCGCCATTGGCCTGAGAGACAGAGGGTGCTGATAGACAGGACAGTAAGCCAGGGAGATGAGCCTGAGCAGTGCCAGTGACCCTCCCACCTGCAGCCTACATCAGCTCTGAGACGGGAGTGGAAAGAGGATGGGGTGGAATCTGAAGGCCTGGTTAAAGTAACCAGATTGTTTCAGTGCATCTGATCTGCAGTCTAACAGACTTCCAAACAGTTGAATGAGTAAATAAAGTGTCCCCAGGGGACTTCTGCTGGAGATGGATTACCGTAAGAGGGTACACAAAGGAGTCTAAGCCCCACAGTACCCAGGGAGCTGCAGACAAAAGCCAATGTTGGGGTTCTACCAGGGAACTGGCCAGGTTTATTAATCTCATTCTGGGTTGCACCAACCTCCTGCTATAGCAAGCCATGCACTCACACACATACACACAAAGACATACTGTACATGTGCTCAGGTGTATGCACACACACTTGCATGTACTGTACTTACATGCGCGCGCGCACACATACACACACACACACACACACTATAATGGATGTTTAAGGGTGTGTGTGTGTGTGCCTCATAAGATCAGTCTCATGCCCACTTGGCTGTGGAAGAGGGCTTAGGGGGAAGTTGGGGCTGTGGCATTATGCAGCCCCATCCTATTCCTCACCATTCTCCCCCCTCTCTGGACCTGACACAACTAAAGGGATTAGGAGCCCCTGTTTCCGTCAGGGCCTCCACCCAGGACAAAGCACTCCACAGCTTAATGTCACAGTCTATGATAAAAGTACAGATCTCTGTCAGTCAGCTTGGGCAGAAATACCAGTGTTTGTTAGCTAATCTCATTAAGAGATGAACAAAAAGAGTGGCAGAGAAAGATTTTGTTGTTGACTAAAGTGTGTTTAATGACAAGTGCTAACATTATCAACGTCAGAGCACATACATGTATGTATGTCAAATAAGTCACGAAATGCGCCAACACGATTACATTCCTACTGAGTATGACATATACATTTAATCAGTGAGTGTAGGTAACAGTACTGATTTGTGAGGTTTGAGTGAATGTACTGCTACAATGAAATATGATTACAGACTGCCCAAGGGGCAGAAGAAAGAGAAACAGAGAGATAGAGAGATGGACTAAAATCCACTGGTTGAGGGTAAACATACTGCTATGCACAGATCCTCATGTGGTGGTAGAATGTGTGTCATTAGTGTGAGAGTGCGCCAAGGGCACACAGCAGTCGGACTGCAGCACTTACCATCCTGATGCCACCCTTTCTTGTGTATCTGTGAAAAGCCTACGTGTTGGAAAAAACATTCCAGTGTGATCACATTTACGGAGTGCAGGGGGCCAGCTCTGAAATCCTGAGCCAGAAGAGGCCTTGTCTCAATTCCACATGCAGGTTCGACTGGGGTGCTTGTAGAACAGGCATGGACAGATTGGTTGTTCTGCAGATACAGTACAAACACTAAAACATGATTGTAAAAAAAAAAACATCATTCTAATTAGTGATAAAAAAAATTCACATCAATTAAATCAATGAAAAAAACAGCCATCCTAATATTTTTTTCACAAATTGACACGTCTACTAGTGCCATTAACCCTGTCCCTTTTTCCTTGTATCTTCTCTCTAACGCTCTCTCTTTCTCTCTATATAAAGGGATAACTGCAGATTTTGCTTTTTTATTTCAGTCTAATTTGTAGATTGGATTAAAACATTTTCAGTATTTTTTTAATAGTTGTCACCCTCTGCCAACGATTCCCTTAGGAGTTGAAGATGCTGATGAAAATCCCTATGTTCCCAAGCCTTTACTCATGGCTGATTAGCATTCCTGTCTGACTGACAGGTCCCACTGACTCCCACACTGGATCTCTAACTTTAGGAGCTGAGGTTAAGTTGTGGCTACCAACAAATTGCATGCTTGAGTTGCTTTGCCCCCTTTGCTATCATTCTGAGTAATGTGAGCCCACCAGGCAGTTCCCAGTACCGATTCCGACTCCACTCTTCCTCAGGCCAACAGCTCCCCCACAACAAGCCACAAGGCGTAGCCCCACATCCCTACCCACCAGCCTGGCCTCTTAAGTGGTGATGGGCATTAACATGGCTGAGCCTCTGTGGCTTGCCAAAGTATCTTGCTAGCTCGTCCTTTTTCAACTGCAGTCATACACATGCGCAAGCATGCACACACGGACAAATGCAAAAAGACACAAAGACACACACACACACAAACACACACTGTGATTAAACGAACAACTAAGCCTATATTACCATGGTTTGGATGTTGGGAATCAAATATTTATAATTTAATGTGGGTGGACGAGAGCATCTTATAATTGCAAACTCAGTTAACCATTGGTAAATGCACCAAGTAAATAAGAAGTGTATACGGCATTACAAATAAATAACCCCTAAAGTACCATTAACAGGTCACGATGAGTAGGGGGAAATGGTTTGTACGTCATGAGATGACAGATGATTGCATCATATTATGCTGCTGGGACAGGCCAGGCAATGTTGACACAAAACTCAATACTTCCTTACAGAGGAACACAGCTAGACCAGTCAGCTCCTTGCCGCGCCATGCACTAAGAATCCAGGCAAGCTGAAGCAATATTATCCAGCTTACGGCAACTAACGTTAGATTTGTCTTTATGCAGGGGCCCTCTACTTCTATTCCAGCGCTAGCCATAGCCACTCCATCATCCCCTTTCTCGTTCTTTTGGAAAAAATTAGAGAACAAAGAACGTTACGTTTTGCAAAATACGTCTCTCTGTTTATGACCTGGCTAGTCCTTTATCATATCATCAAAAGCACCATGACATAGCTACAGTATAGCCAATGTGTAAGAGTAACTTTGTCCTCTACTCCAGAATGTCCCCGTACACAAGGATGGAGTCGGCATGAGAATACCTTGACCATTTTGCGTGAATCCCTGTTCACACCGAGAGCAAATGCACACAGGAGTGTCGTACACTACAGTGAGTGGAACACAGAGTGAGCTAGTGCAGCTAGTGTAGAAACCTAGCTGTCAGCATGTATCCACCACCCCGCATCCTGAACACAGCTAATTAAAAAACAACATTTCACAGGAGGACACGCCTAACAGGCCTAAAAAGCACCAATCAGCACACCAGGGGCTCGTCCAGTGCTGATAGTAAGGGGCTCTGGTGTCATGTGTTCAGTGGTTTGTTATAATAATGTGCATAGTGACTTGAGCAATACTGCTGCTTCAACATATATTCAAATAGTGGATCAAGTGGTTAGCAACATAGATTAGAAATTGTAAATATTGCAATAGATAGCAGAAATATTTATTTAGCAAAAAAATGCATTCTAATGGAAATATTTCACTAGATCTATTGCCACCTACCTGCACTTGTCTGAGCATCACAATAAAATAGTTTGCAACAATATATTTTCAGAAATAATATACCTTAAAGGGATACTTCGGATTTTGGAACTGAGGCCCTTTATCTACTTCCTCAGAGTCAGATGAACTTGTAGACACAGTATCCGTTTTTCTCTCTGCGTGCCGTTTGAAGGAAGTTTCTAACTAGCGCAACGACTGTAAGTCTATGAGTATCTGCTAGCATGCTAGCAGACTGGAAGTTTATGGGTATCTGCTAGCATGATGCTTGGTTAGGGAAAACGCCCCTCTCGGGGAGATACATGTGTCCTCTAATGATGTCTAATTGAACTCCCAACACCAGGTCAGAAGAAGCTCTCAAGGGGATGGTGTATTTTCACTCCACTTCTCACACATCATCTCCCTCCCCGACCGACCGACCAACGACCACCTCATGGTTTCTTCAGTTACAGTTTCCACCCAGCAGACAACCAAACACACCATACCTATTTACTTAGGTTAGTAGTGGTTTTACATTGTCACCTGTCCTACTCTAAAGTACTTTGCATACAATCTCAATCATGTATGGAGAATTGAGTAAGATAACACATTTTAAAAGTCACATGACATTATATAAATATACAAAGTTTTGCATTACATTTTCCATGTGATTAATACATTTAAAAAACATGTAAAAAATGATTGGGTCCAGTGGAATATGTCATTAATATTCTGTATGATATCCATTTAATTTTATTAAAATGTATTGATAAAAAAAAAGTGAAATAGCTCAATTTCGAAATTCTTATAAACTGCGCATTTGTCTAATGTGTAAATCTTCTATTTAGTCAATTGTGAGACAAAAAAATCAACTTCAACATTCTGTACCATTCTGAAACGTAATTAAATCCAGTTGTTTATATATCAACAGGAGAAAGTCTTAAGAACATTTCAAGAATTAAATCCTACCCTAATCCTATAATAAGATTATTCATCCTAACTCTGAGCCAGGTTTTGTAAAACTATGTTGGAGGGAGAATTTAATGGGACACAAAATCATACACTTCCTTGGTATGAACATAAAGCTGTAAATTGTGCCAAAGGTGTAAAAATGAACATTTGCCAATCCCTTGATTTATGGTAGCCAGAGATGATTATGGGGCATGCATCATTTGCTGTAGGAATGTAATTAGGCACCTCTCCCTTTGTATGGCAAGGAGCCTGCCTTGCAGCTCATGGCAGTTTGTGGGCTGACAAACACATCTTAAATTGGTGTCATAAAAGTCAAAAAGGTGCCAATTACACCTCTAAGTATCCCATCAACGCAAATGAAATAAACAAATAAATACAGATAGTGTTGTGTACACATGGGACCCCCCTGCTAGTTGTTGACCTGAGACTGATGGAAGGTGAAGAAAGGGAGGCTAGATGGTGTAATGATGGGTAATAGTGTGGGTGTACATGACAGGAATCAGCAGGTTGCTGTTTAGAGGCTGTGGATACCCTGGAAGGTCACAGCATTACAACGGTTACAACACTTCACGGCCAAAACAGCACTCCAATTGTGAAAATAAACTACTGCCAGTTCCGGCCTCATACACAATTTCACACACACACGCACACACACACACACACGCACACGCACACACACACACACACACACACACACACACACACACACACACACACACACACACTGTACGCAAACACCACAGAGAGAAAGGTGGTCAAATAACAGGATCCCTCTCCGTGCCTGCCTGCACTGTTTGTCTATGTCACTGTTTCCTGGCTGCATCTCCCAGGCAATGGCATCCCGGAGCTGCTGCTATGAAATTCACATTGTTACTACTAACTGCCTAAGGTCATGTTGGATAGAGCAGGATGAATAGCAGACAATGAGAGTGATGCGGGGCAATAGATGTAGCTCATTGTTTGATTCAGGGTATCTAGCAGAGAGCTATAATGTACCAGTGATTGAAGTAGCAGTGTTAAAAAGCTCTGACACAAAAAGTTTAAAATTGAGTGACAAGCATGAAGAGCACTGATGCAATGAGTGGGAACACAGGGCACCCCTAAGTCCACATGCTACACAAAGACTGTGCAGGGAGAATACACTTTAGCCCCCCATCGAGACAACAGCAAACGCCATCAGTCAGTTTGCTTCACCATTGTCAAGGCTTTATTGGATGCGCGCAACGGTAAGTTTTCGATATCACGCATGCATGTGATCTGCCACAAAATATCATTACTGCATCCATGTTCTTGCTGTTAGTTATAGAAGAAAAAAAAACTACATGTATAAATGTATTTTTTTAAAATAGTTTTACTATACATTTCCATTGACGTTTAATTAGTCTACCAATTAAACGTGTCCAAAGTAAAAGTTTTAAAGGTCATAATGATAATTATGAATATTAGTAGTAGTAATAATAATAATAATCATCATCATCATAATAATAATGATAATCATAATGATAATCATAATAATAATAATAATAATATTTTTAGTTCTCAGAGTGTATGGAGAACATTTACGCATGCCATTGTTGCTTTTCGCAGGCCGTTTTTGTTATTTAAAATGGTCGAATGAAAACCTATTATTCCTATAATGTAATAAAGGAACAGAACTAAATAGAGCATTTTCGTATATAGGCCCACTATATTCGCAAAAAGGCTTGTATCTCCTTCTAGTTCTTTTTTATAATCTCTCTCTCTCTCTCCCTCTCTCTCTCTCTGTGAGTGTGTGTAATTATTACAATGACATGGGATTAATAAAGAAATAATATCAATAAACTATTAAAATGGGGGGGTCTACATGTTTGGGTTGTTGTTTAACTTGAAACGAGACAAAGGCCTACGCTGCATTTAGACCTATAATTGTCTAAAACATTTGCATTAAGAAAAAAATGCGCTCCGATGTTGAATGGTTGAGGTTTAGACATTAATCTTGCCGTCCTACTACTATGAACAAGGTTAGGCTAAATGCTCCACTGAACGCTGCAGTGACTACCATCGTTCTCCAATCCAACGACAAATTAAACACTTGCCGCAAGAGATCCACGTCATAACAATATCAAATATAAACGAAATTGCAGATAATAAAGTGCCACTAAAAACCAACTGTTCTGTGACTGACTATCATTTCGACCAAGTGGTGGACACTGCATAGGCTACCTACATCAACGTTAGAAAATAATTACGACTAACACTAACGTGAATTTAAACTGGCTGCCTGTAGGCCTACCTGTTATCACACGCCATATAATAAAAATAAAGAAAATATTGAAAAGCTTAATTTTTTCAATTATAGGTCTATGATGGGCGTAAATGTTGCCCATGTTTTCTAAAGAGCGATATAAGTCCAGGCAACTGACAAGTAGGCCTAACGGAAGCGCGTATCTGTGCTTGCGCAAGAGGACCGCATTCGACCGCGTGAAGAGTGAAATTATTGGAAAATTGGACACATCAGCTAACAGTATAGGCCTGATGACATCAATTAAATCAAAGTGGGTTATTCTGCTGCAATTCTGAAATGGTTGGACAAACTCTAAACCAGAATTATACTCATGATTCCCAATTGGTTGTAGGATAGGCCTAGCCAAGGCCTACTTGGTGATATATCCTTGCGCGTAAAACAACCACACAACATATATAAATAAGTATTATTGTCCTTACTGTTGGTAGTCATGTTTGCAGTACAGTTTCCTATCCCGGAAGTAACAACTGGTAGTGAGAGGTTGTTGACACACAGCGCACTGCAAACACTCCTCGTGCCATGAGGAATCGTTGACTCTCATCAGAAACCGGTCAGATATTGGACGCTGGCATCCTTCACATACAGATCGGTGATGGTATTCTGTCCCTAAAATGGATGCAAAATAAGTTTAAAATTCAACAATAATATTCATACTAGCTCTATTTTTGTATTTCTTTATTTACAATTTAAATGTTCAGTTTAGATATTAAATATGAAGTAATAGATTATAAACATGTCATAAACATGTAACTATAAAAGAGAAAACACAAGCAGTCCTTATCACACTACAAGACCAGGTTGTAGGGCCTAGTCTAATAACTACAATGATCATCGGAATATAGACCTGGAGTGCTTAGTGAATGTGTTTTAATATCTATACCAAAACCACTAAAATCAGGAATGAGGCCAGCTAGCGGTGAAAATATTTGTTGAATGTGATAGCCTATGTCCTAACAAGCAGCAATCAATTACAGTAATTGTCATCAAATGATTTGACGTAGTAATAATTTCACAAATGAATGAAACAGGCTATTGTGCCAGAGTAAGACATAGATCGTGAACACAGTGATCAGTCATTTGTGTTATTTGTTGCTAAGAATACAATACATTCATATTTAAAATGACATCTAAAGAAAATGGTAAAATATATCAAATGTTAAGGTAGGAGGCCTACGGGTCATGAGAGGATATAGTCTGCATAGCTGCGGACATACAATTGCAGCAATGGTGTGTTCATCAAAGGTCTCGTATTGTGTGTGCTATCTGCACTCTCCGGCTCTTTTAATACTATGGATGCAAATGAAACTAAACAGGACTTACCAAGCATGACTCCAAGGGTAGCTTGACGATGGGGATTATCTTCAATCTTTATACCGTCTAACATCCTTGGGTACTTGGAATGGTTTCTCTTCGAGAAACAGCGTTCTAGTGACTTGGGACCTGTTGCAATATCCATAACAATGTACTGTCAGACTTGTTTTCGCTTCAAATCCCAGCTAAAGCCCACAATATTTGCTGAGACTACTCGCACACACACATACACAAACAATGTGTGTTCCCAGATCGCTAATTAAAATAATTAAAATTAAAAAAGGCGTCCCAATGTTAAGACCGGCTCCACTTTTTGTGGGGCTCTCCTAAGCAGAATCTTCAGATGTCACAGAATCGTAAGAAGCGGCAACAAATTTGACAAACACTATTTTGAGCAGTCACCTGTTAATTTGGACTGAATACGTTTCGGCTACCTTCTTGTTTGCACCCGAGCGTGGCCAGAAGAGAAGGCTATGGAGGAGGGACGTATCCGCTCAAGCATTTGCTTCCAAAACAACAAAAACAACAACAATTGTAACTCCAAGAAATATGAGTGAAATGTTCCAATGGTAACTCTTCAAATACTATGCCCCTCGGTCGGATCCCTGCAGCTTGAAAAGTCTCAGACCAAGATTGAAGCCAATAGATCCTCCTCCCACCCCTCCGTGGTCACGTCACTTTTTTTTGGACTATTTACTGACATTGGGATGCTATTGGTGCTCACTTTTGGTGCGCTCTAAAGAGTTGAACTGAGTTTCGGCTATCACTTTGAACAAAGCTATAGACAATATGGTGAGAGAGAAAAAAGCACAGTCAGTGTACAACAATTATAAAATAGACAACTCAAATACTGTACATAATAAACTAAAGGTATATCAAGTAACTTGCTACGACCATTTGCAAGATATTTTTATTTAGCTAAAAGTGTACTATTGTTAAGATTCTAATGCATTATTATTGTTTTGATGATGATAATGATGATGATGCTGATAATGCTTCTTTTTGTTTTTATTATTATTATTATTATTACTAAATAGTAGAAGTAGCCCAGTAGGCCTATTGTTGTTGATTTTGTTGGTGTTGGTGAGGATGATGCTTCTTTTTTCTCCTCCTCCTTCTCCTTCTTCTCGTCCTTCTTCTTCTCCTTCTTCTTGTTTTCACATAGGTTAGTAAATGCTTTGAAATCAAGTATTGGACCATCACGCGTTCGAAGTGCACATGCTTTGTGGTATTGTGTCCACTACAAAGACTTGAACCTAGTGACCCTTCTACCGCCGACGCACCTGGCGATGGGGTGGCGATAACTGAGCAGCGTGCAGCGTAGATGCCGTAGCCTATACTGACTTTTTAAGCAGTAGCCTATATCCATTTGCAATGTATTTTAAAAACAGGATGGAACCTTTTTTTTTATGTCGTTCATTCATTCATTTAGAGCTATCATTTTAACAATATAGGTTTATGTTAAATTGTTAATAATACTGTTGTCTAATACATTATGAAATGCGACCTGTTTGCTTGTACACCAAATTTTCATTAGCATAGTTATTTTATGCAGTTGGATATCCTTTTCTTGTTGGTTGTGGGCAACCCGAAAATGTTATTATTGTGGTGTAGTGTAAAATTATACTAAACAATTATGCATTGCAATCACAACATTTAGCAAAAACAAATAAGTGTAGTTATACTAATTATTCATACTGACACAATTATGCTGTTCTGTGCCGGACACAGCCCATCATTATAATTCAGTAGAGGGCTGTTCCTTTCATCTGTTTTTATCAATCGCAGGTGTCCTCAGTTGTGACTGAGATGCACACCGATTTATTCATGACAGGATGGCTCAGAAAAGCAAGCCTTGGAATCGAAAATACTATCCCCAACGAAAAAAAAGAGGCACATTCCTCAATTCTAAATTATTCCCAATTTCAAACAATGATATACATGTAAAGAAAATAAACCATGTTAAACCATTAAATTAAATTAAATTAAATGCAACGAGTTTCCACTATGTAGACCTAGCCTATATAACATAATGTTTGTCCTATATGTAAAATATTTTAGCTTTCCAATGCGGGTTTTGTGTTTTAAGATGTCGGCAAAGGTGAGGAATGCGAGTCGCCCGTAGCTGAAATTACAGGGTGCTGTACATAATTCGTTATGCCTCCCCTTTTGTAGTAGTCTAGGGATTCAGTACATTGGAGGCATTGGGACACTTCGGGCAGTCACTCTGAGATACCCTACCTCGTATACCTCATCCCTCTCTATCTCTACAGTAGGCCAATACACCACTAATTACAGGCCTAGAAGATCTTGCAATATGCACACCTTCATGGTTTTGAGCATTCCTTAGCCCATAGTTTTGGGTATGGAGTGAACTCAGATCTACGGTTCTAATGTGATTCTGGTCTCAGTTTGATCAAGCACAGCATCGGGCAGGAGGTGGGTTGGAAGAGACGGCCTCTGCTTAAGTTAATTACTCGAATCGGCTATTATTTATCGCAGCGCGTCTAAATCCAAAGGATATCCTAAATGTCCTGGTAGTCAAATAAATACTCAATCAATCTCAAACCTACTTGTCAGCGAACTAAATGAAACTGCTGCATTTTTTTCCCGTTGTTTAAATAGCTTAATCGATCTAAATCAGGTGCTAATAGTTTACTGCATTTAGTCCATAGGCGACTCTGAGCAATATTGTTACATGTTGCTGCTGAGTTGATACATAAATAATGTATAAGAAATATGTCGAAGATGCCAGAAATATTGTAACTCAAATTTGATTGCGAATAACAGCACTTTACACTAAGAATTTGCAGCCACATCAAATACAAAACAACCAAAACAATAATAACAATAATATGAATAAGAATACATTTACAATCGCAGTTAAGACATTCAAAATAGCCAGGTATATTACTATATAAAATAACAGGAAAGCAAAATTCTAAATAAAAAAATGACAATAAATGATCATATACATTTTTTTAAATTTTAGGTTAGGCCTACCGTATCCATATGTGTTCTTGATATCCTTTGTGGACAATATGGTGAACTAGCCCACTTTGCAACGTTCAAACCCATAGAACTGGTCCATGATTTGTTTACGATGCCCTCTGGCGTTCAGAAGAAGAACTGCTAAGGACTCGGTCTGTTGGAAGAATTGTGTTGACTACAATGCTTCATGCGTCGACTATTTAGACATATTCTGGATTGCAATTGGCCTGGATTAAATTGGGGAAATATATTTGTTTATATGCAAAACTACTGCCTCAACAGATACTAATGTATTCTATTTACTAAGCCTTTATACTGTATGTCAGAGGATTCAGAAACATGTATTTTGAGAAATAGATAATTCGAGTACAATAGAATAATATATCTATAATAGATAGACAACGTAGAGTAGTAGGCTTCATGAACCGTATTTCTATGGGATTGACCTGCCTGACTAAGGATGGTTGCCTAAACCTGCTAAGGATGTAACGCTGCACTAGAAAAGCCCTGCATGACACATCTGTGATGTGTTTGTAAAATATCAACCTCCTCTCATTTTCCACTTGGTAAATGTCGTCCGTATATTGGACTAACTATTCAAAGGGTTGAAACAGAATACTACTCTCTACCATTGTGTCATATCGACAAGAAAATTCAAAAGCGATTATAATTAATACAAACTACTGGCAGTCGGACACCAATCGCATATGCCAATAATAAACCAAATGCTATGTTTTTGCCCGCGGCGTTTAATGGGTCTCTACATGAGAACGCCTCCCCCTAAACTATGGAAGAAACTTCACGCAGCAGGTGTGTTGCATGTGCACCCTGGGAAAAGGTCCCAATAAGTATGCTAAGAAGGTTATGAGAATCTGTTTTCAGTAAAACAACCCATTTCCATTGCATCCACCGAAAAGGTAAGAGGTTATTGTTTAAATGCAATGCATGAAAGCTCAAGTTCAATTTGTTGCTGGCCTATATGGCAACAACGACATTGCCTTTATTTAGATTTGAAATAGGCAACAGGCCATCCAAGACATAAGAAAACGATACAAGTAGCCGAAGAATAAACTTCGTATTGTTAATTTACAGAAATGTCTAAATAGGCCCATGCGAGTCATTTTTTTAGTCTTGCGTGTAAGAAAAACTATATTCTGCAACTGAATGTAGGCTACTTTGTCACCCAGGTTAATATATTATTTTATCAATTGTTATTGCGTTTTTCCTACGGTAAAGTAGACAATAATGTAGTAAAACAAACAAAAATCAAAAGGCAAACATTTAAAAATCAAATAAATTCGTTGAAGTCATTTGTTTATTTGTATTTATTATTTTACCTTTATTTTATCGGAGAGTCTCATTAAGACCGACGTTTCTTTTGGAAGGGAACCCTGCACAAGTCATCTTATATTCAACATTTATATGACAACCAAATGTGATTTATTCTTCATTCTTCACGTTTTTACCCTCCATACCGTGAAATGTTAACTGTGAGAGCCCGGGGCAAAGACTGTGTGTTTGTGTGAGATCACTGAGAGAGATGTGAGGGGTCAGGTCAAGACCTATTTCATTATCGGCTCTGAGAACCTTATGTTACTTGTTATATAATCGCCAAACCTACTATAACAGACCGATAAGGAATTAAACACAGGTTATAACAACTATATCAAAGACAGATTATGGATTTATAAGACAACTCAAAGACCACTTTATATCTTTACCGCCATCATAATGATGGGTCTCGAACATGTTGTGATAACTAGTTGAATTACAGCAGAAATTCGTTGTATTGACGTTGATTTACTGTTATTACTGTTATATTTGCACTATTATTGTTACCATTCTTCTTATTATTATTATTGTTATTATTAATAATAATGAAAACCTCAAATTGTGGTGTAATATTGCCAAGTAGACATTCATTTGATTGTTTTGTATTTCACGGGTTTTTGAATACACTTAACTTAACTTGGGAACTATATTGCAATTTACTTTAATGCAAACTCTTAGCAAAAAGTCTATAGGAGTCTTTACATTTTTAATATTGAAATATTCATCCAGCATTAGTTTGACTGTAATTACCAGTATAAACATGATTACCAGGTTACTAGAAGGCTATAGCATAGAGAAATGAATGATACCATTTTTAAAGTGACTTAAAGCTTTTGTGAATAGCTTGGGAACACGTTTGCTTACACTAAAATGGAACATGCAGAATATAAGTAAAATAATGTGTATGCATAGGGATTGATGAACTACAATAAAAGCCAACCCAATACCTGATTTTGAATGCTATATTGATTATGCATCAAAATATCAATGTGTCAAAATGTGTCAAATGTGTTCGTTCACAGTAGTAGAAAATGAATTTTGTATGGACACATAGTTTTCACTCTCTCTAGTATACAAGTTGTTCTATTTCAATATTGTGCATGGGGTACAAACTATGATATTACAGTATTTTGGGGATGAATAAATTGTAGGGCAAACGGGTGAATTTGAGTTACAATTGGTACAACCTGTACAATTGGTAGGCTGGCTTTCAACATATCCAACAATAATCAACATAATAATAGAAATAAGCACTTAGAGATGAAACATTGTGGAAAACATTGTAAAGCTTTTTTACAAGGGTCTTATATTCTACCAAACACTAACCAGACTTGAAATACATCAGATCGGATGATATTAATGTCAAATAAATATTATTCCAAAATATTGAATGGCTACAAAAGGATACAGAAATACAGGAATGCAAAACAAACTTCCCTTTCATAAAAACGGACGGATTATTTAGTCTGGAAATCTTAGTGAAAAAGCCCATCTGAAAGATTACACCAGAGACATACAGTAAATTGCAGTGGCTGAGGACATTGGTGGTTTAACTCACTTTGATCTTGTAATGAATGTTCCTCCAAACCTTTGGCTCTCCATGATGCTTCTTTAAAGGCAAGGATAAAACCTCTCTAGTGGTCTTGTTTGCCCCACACAAGATATGACTTACGCTAGTTTAAGTAGCCGCTTACAAGCATAGGCTGAGGTACACAGAACATGAGATGGCTGGTGGGATATCATACAAAATAGCCATAGGATACTTTTTTAACTATAGGTATTGACTTCTGAAGGCCACACCTGGGGAATAGACCATCAGAATCCTTTATCGTGCAACTCAATCAAGCCCTCTTTGATACACTAACATCCCAAACTACAAATATCCTTGATTTAGCCCAATCAAACATAACATAATATAGTAAACAAAATATAGGACAGTGAAACGATGAGCCTTAAAAACACCATGAAAATGAGTTAAAATGGTGAAATATGAGTGCATATTATATGTATATCATGCAGGAATCTCAAAGTGACATTATCATTTTAAAATACAGTGGTAACCCCTCTCTGAACAAACAGGTAGCGTTCACAGCAGAATGTACTCTTACAGATACATATAAATAAGGAACAGAGTGCTGTAAGTATACTGGCAACATCAATAAAGACAAACATACTTTATCATACATCAACAACAACAAAAGAACAACACAACAACAGTGTTGACATGATCATTTTCACAGTACCAGTCTACACCCGTATGATAGAAACCCCCCATCTGAAGCACAACGGCTCTCCTCTATAGTATAACAGAACTACAGTGATGCCCCCTGCTGGACAGTCAAACACTATGTGACTCAACTTGTGGTTCATTCACAAACACTGAAAGTCTCAGATACTGTTTCAGCTCCAGAACTACTTCTAATTGAATATGGTAACAGATTATCTAACAGTTTATATGGTAGCAGATGTGTAATGTCAAAATCTTGAATGCATGTTATCTACAATAACTGAGCATGTCAAACTGTTACACAAAGTTACTGTGAACAGTAATGTCATGTTGCGCATATAATGAGTGAGTCATATAATCTGAGCAATATTTCTTGAGGAGAAAAAACTATATCTGTCATTCAGAAATGACTTGATTCCAGACGGGCACATCATATACAAACACTAACAAACAAATGTAGAACCAAGTAAAGAGTACTGGGTTGCCAATGAAGGATGGTTCTCCTTTCCCTGCCGTTACAGCAAAGTTTCACAAAGCACACACAAAATGTGCAGCCAGAAACCTGTAAAACACCTGAAACACATTGAAAAAAATCAAAGTACGGCAGAATTCTGCATGATCAAAACCCCATTAATACCAAATCTGTGTCAGTCACTCAACATCTATCCGTGACACTACCCGACTGGTGGTGACCATAGTTAAAGGTTGGTATGATCCATCTGGCATATGGATATTACTGTGACTAAGAAACATTAGGCAACTGAAGTAATTGCAGAACAGGGCTGTAGAACAGTACATAGAAAACCAAGCCACATCTGGATAAGTTAATAGGCCAAATAGACAGACAGGGGAGTTGTGTTTGTGAGTGGGAGATGATAGAAAGACCAGAGCAGAGACTACTCAGCTGAAACAATAGAGAACATGCACGTTCCTCCGTTTACTCGCGTACAAGTTCCATTTGCTCACAAAAATGGTCAGCGAGAGTATCTTTCTTGATAATTATATAAGATGTGAGTGTAACAGATGCAGCAATATGGATCTAGTCGCTTTGCCTGCTTTGCTGCTCTGGTGATGGCAAATGTCTCTCAATTCTGGCGCGATTTGGATTGTTGTGTTGTTCATATGATTTGTCTCCAGGACAATAATGTATCCCTGACAGAAAGCAAGGCTGCAGGAAGTTCCAAGCATGATCTTGGGATATGTGCCATTTACAGCAGGCGTACACAGCTTTCACTCATGTGGGACACATACATTCTCCATGTTCCTACAGACCTTGTGGCTAGAGCACTGAAAGACATTCTGAATGGATCTAAATACCCCAAGCTATGTCATAATGTCATGTTAGCTTTAGGACTCCAGAAAGATGTATAATCATGATGAACACCACACTATGGAGAATCCATTATAGAGATACTTGGAAAAAACTGTCAGGAAACCAAAGGCATGATTTCTTCACTTATTGCAGTTATACATGCATGCAAAGTAAGTCAGAAAGCATTAGTATATGTGCTGGCTATGTTACGGTCACAACCGCTGTGCAATGGCTTAGGGGCCACAGTTAGAAAGGTATTTAGACAAACATTTTTATTTATAGAATCAAGTTCATTACTTTAGGTAAATGTCACTTTTCTTGTGCAGTCCATAGGTGTACCACAGTGTTCTTGGGGAAGTGTGTGTGTGTGTGTGTGTGTGTGTGTGTGTGTGTGTGTG
This sequence comes from Oncorhynchus clarkii lewisi, assembly GCF_045791955.1. NCBI lineage: Eukaryota > Metazoa > Chordata > Actinopteri > Salmoniformes > Salmonidae > Oncorhynchus > Oncorhynchus clarkii. The sequence goes on from NC_092176.1 coordinate 15,891,864, forward strand.
TGTGTGTGTGTGTGTGTGTGTGTGTGTGTGTGTGTGTGTGTGTGTGTGTGTGTGTGTGTGTGTGTGTGTGTGTGTGTGTGTGTGTGTGTGTCATTACAAGTCTGCACTTCAGAGAAAAGGTAGAAATCCACCAGATGTTTTTCAGCTGGGTGGATCTGGTAGTGAAGATTTAGACAGCGTCTGTCACAAGTAAACATTTCCAATCTGTCCTAAACATTAGGCAGAGTAATCTAAAACCCCTTTCCATCACAACGTGCTGCTCCTTATGTGCTGACCACAACTTCAGTATATCCCTTCCAGAAACTAAGAAATACTTGGAACGTCTGACTGAGAGAGAGAGAGAGAGAGAGAGAGAGAGAGAGAGAGAGAGAGAGAGAGAGAGAGAGAGAGAGAGAGGGAAAAAGCTCTCTGGCTTTTGTCAAGATGAGAAAGCCAGAGCAGAGAACCATAAAGTCTAATGAATATATTAGTGGGTGTTTTCAGCCCCTTAAAGGAGAGCTAACAGGCTAAATTAAGTTATCAGAGCACCCCACCTGGGGCTGAGGACCAGGGCTTTGAACTAGTGGTCTAGTGGTACTCATGAAGGTCATGAAAAACTAGAAAAACAATCATCTACTGTGTAGACATACAGTACAGGACAAGGTTTCCTGCTAATACTGTTTTAATGATTATGAATGTAACATGTTCTTAAAATACATTTGGCACCATTTAGCTTTTTTTTCTGCAAGTCACAAAAAAAGATTGTCAACAATTAAAGAATGTTCACCTAACATGCCACCGGTCAGCTCTGTATGGTGTTCCTCAGTAATGTGGGAGTAACTAAAAGGGTGATTGTTAGAAAGGGACCTCACTGGTCTGCAGGAATTTCCTTCCTGGAGTTTGTGTGCCTAGTTACCACTTTGGCAAACTCATGCCCTATGAACTGACCCTGTTACGTCCTCCTTCTGGGTTCAGCAGGGGAAATAAACCAATCCTCTGTGGAGCGCTACAACTAACAAGAAAACTGCTAGCCCAAATCTCTCAATACCTTTCTGTTTTCCCTCCGGACCACTTTCAGCTTAATAAACATCTTAACTGGGCAAGCGTCCCACGGGAGTTGCTGGGTAATCCCATGGGCAACCGGAGCTCAGAGCTGACCCTTTATTGCATCCAGGTGGCTGTGTTAAAAAAAAGCTGGCCAACCATAAATGTCCAATAAAATGCATGTGGCACCTCCAGGGGTGTACAGGGTCACTGCACCTGTCTGTGGAGTAAGTCTCTCCTCTCTCCTCATGGCCAGGCACATGCACAGATAGGGCTCTACCTGTGCAGAGCACATGCCCAATTTCCCTTCTTGTCTCCAAAACGCCCTTCTGGGTGGTGGTATAATTTCCACAAAAAATATTTTTTGTATACATTTTTTTGTCATTGCTTTTGGAACCCAATGCCCGTAAGTCACCGTGATGTCATCAAGTTCGACCACCCATTGGTTAAACCTTTTGATCTGCCCTGTATGGAGCTCATCTTTTTTACCCAGTCTGCCCTGTACAGAGATTGCATGTGCCTGGTATCCATACATGCATGAGATGCTGTCACAGGTCGAGTGTGTGTGAAGCTAGCGACCTAGTTTAAATATCAACAGTACCGTACTGCCACAGCGGCATGACATTTGATTAACACTTGATAACACTTGATTTAGCCTACATCATCATCAATATCCGGTCTGGTTGGCTGATACAAGCAGCAGACAGGCAGTAAGACATAGGGCCCAGTTCCAACCCGAGTTAAACATGCATAAATGGAACATTTATCCCTTCTCATGCACTTTTCTCTTCATGCATATTCTGACCTTGTGTGGTGTTCATGTTTTTGTTATTCACATTGTTGTTATTCCTATTGGGTTTTTAAAACAATACAGCCATAACAGTTGACATAAAAATACATAATACGCAGATGTTGACTTATGTCAATCACAAGCAATATAGACAGCATACATGATTCATATTTGCCATTTACCATTGCTAGATCACATTTATCAATAAATATTGTTTTATTTAATAAAATGTGATTTTTGTTAACAAAAATTAATTATAATCAAGACATGGGTGGAATAAATCATGTTTATCTTGAACAAATAGAAATGAAACAAGGTTTTCCTCACTATTGATGTTAATTGCTTTGAACAGAACAAATTGCAAGGACAAATCTTACATACAGTATTTATGGAAATTATAAATGAGCCCTATTGAACATAAATTAAGGCCGGTCTACACACAACATGAGGGATATAGTTTTACTGTGTGTGTTGCAAATGTATTTCTTGCACTTGATGCATGTGTACTGTGTCTTCCTGTCCTTCTTGAGGCCAGTCACATTGCAGTGCTTCTTCTTGTTGCTAGCGGCTGCAATCTACAATGTTGAAAACACTTAGTTCAGGAATTTTACTAACAACTCACTCACTCACTCACTCACTCACTCACTCACTCACTCACTCACTCACTCACTCACTCACTCACTCACTCACTCACTCACTCACTCACTCACTCACTCACTCACATACATACATACATACATACATACATACATACATACATACATACATACATACATACATACATACATACATACATAGTTACAGCAGGCCAAGGTAGGAGAGTCAGACACACACACATGCAACAACATCACTCACACTCACTTCCGGTATTGGAGTTCTTGGTTCTGTGGGACGGGCGGCTGGGGCACCAGCATCCTCCTCCTGAATCCTCCTCACAATGGCTGCAGAAGCTGGGGTTCTTGGGATTTGATTTGATTGGATTTTATTAGGATCTCTTTTAGTCCCCATTTGGACTAATCTTCCAAGAGTCCTTATGTGTTGCCTCCTCTGTATTTGAGGTATTACTAATGCCTTGCCCAGCTCCTCGAGAAAGAGCTGTCTCCTCTGGAGCTTCCCTCTGTTCCAATCTGGGTTCAACGCCATCCAGATGACAAACGCGTTGTATGCTGAGATGTCCAAGATGTTGAAGAATATCACAAATGGCCAGCGTAGGGTTCTTCTGTTGCAGCTGTAGCCAGTCACCAGCTTGTCTAAATTGTCCATCCCTTCTTCTGTGGCATTGTAATCCATTATGGTTTCTGTTTTTTGATGTTCCTGGTCACAGATTCTCTCATCTCTGTGCAGCGTACTCATGAGTACCACATTTTTGCCTTTCTTTGGCACGTAGCACACTAGGGACGTGTCGGCCGTGAACACAAACTTAGAAGAATTGATTGGCATGTTCCGTGTATTCAACATCTGAGGTGGGAGCTCTGGCTTGTTTTTTGTACTTTTCTTACCATCGTCAGCTTCCTCTTGAGGAGCTCCTGTGAAATGTACTTCCTATGCTTCCTATGTTTTCTCTGTTATGGCCATGTGGTTATTCCTAAGGATCTTTAGTAACATTTGATAATATAAAAAAAAGACACGTTTGCTCATTAAATCGTTACGAAGCAGAGCACAGACGAAGCCATAACAGTTTGAACTTGACCCATGGTGCAATACTTGGCTGTGTCATCACACATTTCCATGGTTAGCGCAGGCAATAAACGAGGGTATAGCCTACTGTTGTACACTATTCTCCCTATTATAATTATATGTACACTAATCTTCCAACATTAGCATGGGTTAAAGAACTGAGTTTGGCAATTTTCTGAATGAATCAAACCACCATTTTATTTCTTTTAATATGTAAAGGCTTTCCAACCCTGTTTTTTATGATTCACTTTCCTAAACCTAAATAATCTTCAAAATCAGAGTATATTTACATCTACTAATTGGTGTTAAAACGGAGATGAATGTGCATGTATTTAGATGGCTTTCTTTCATTGATCCTTATTATTCTGCTGAACCAGTCAGTATTCTATTGAGTCTGTCAACAAAAGCCCAACTAAAAGGTATACCGTACACCACAAGAACATATGTTGGCCAGCAAGTGGGTGGGATTTCAGCAGCTGAATGACATGTATTTTATGCAAAGCCGTTATGCACCTTCCTAAAATAAATCTGAATACCAACTACCGTACGGGATTCTAATGATGACAGACCTATGTGGGTTTGTATTTTGAATTTTGTGGTCGCACATTGAGATTCGTGGTTGTAAGCACGATTCGCAAATGTGTAATTTAATTTTGCAAGCTTGTATCATGATTTGTGAAAGATTTAACAACGGTTGCAAACTTGCATTTTGATATTTGTATACATTCAATAAGATTTGCCAGTATAATTTATTTTCAGAATTATTACAAGTTCATTTACGAGTCTACTGTGAATCAAAATAACACTTGCAGATTTTGAATCTGTGTACACTCCGAGTTCTGTCACTGTTGATACATTACCAAGATATTCTTAAACTGTCACCAAGTTTTGTACATTTTTTGAAAGAGATTTGCAAATCGAAAGAGATTTGCAAGTCAAAATGTGATTTGCGTGCTGGGGGCAGGAACTTTTACTCTTGACCAATTAGTTCCTTCTGTCAAAACCACAACCACCTAACCATTGGCTGGATTGTTCCATCAATCAAATGTCAGGAAGTAGCTACCCACATGAGCAAGAAAGGATAAAAAAAAAAGTTGTTTAAAGTTTTTTTTAGCAAGAGAGGATGAGTTAAAATAAACAAAAAAAATCTACTTGAAATCAATAGTCTATTTTATTTGTATTCATACATTTTTTTGTGTGAAAAGGCATGACAGTAGTTTGTTTATCATTTAGAATATAATGGTACATTTCAGACAAACTCCAGACCAGCTATTGCATTAGCTAGCTGGCCTCTGACATTCATCCTAGTTTCACCATCAACTGGCTAGCTTTATCAGGCAGCTTTAGATGCAAGGAAAACAAATATATTTGCTATTTAATTAACCATCTGATTGGTGAAGTTGAGTATAAATGCCATTGAAACTGCTGGGAAAAGCTAGCTAATTCCCACCATCATCACTAAAGTGTAGCTAATGTTAGCTAGGTTTCTAGAAAATAAGACTTGTAACTGACTTTTGAACACTTGTCTAACTACGTCATTCCACTGCCTGTTTACTGATTAATTGGAGACTGAAAAAGTTGGCTAGAAAAATGCCCCTCTCAATTTCACTGCAAAAATATTAGCTAGATAAAAGTAAACTGGTAAACTTGATCAAGCTTATGAATATGTAAAACTGTTTACAGAAATGATGACACATTAAAGGTAGTTGGTGTTCTCAGCAACTTGAACCAGCACTGAAATTTGAGCAGTGAGGTTAATTTATTCCCACGTTCTGCTCGTTTTTGTTAGATTTTGACCACAATTAGTTGAATGAGGCGTTAGTGAAGTGCTGGAACAAAAAACACTTCTGTGTAAAGAACCTATAGCTGTCATGACTTCAATTGACCAAATACAGTCACCATTTTATTTTGTTAATCTATGTAGGTTTGTCATATGATTTCCTCGAGCCTGGTGAAGATGTATAGAATCATAATACAAGGCAGAACATTTCCCTGCATCCAGTTTGAGGCCTGCTACCACCAGGAACATGGAGCACTCCATGTCAGTAAATCATGCATATTGTTTATATACTGTATATATAGCTAATACTACACTCATGTGCAGAGTGAGAAGCCCTACGCCTCATACACTTGTCTACTCCTGGAGTAACTCCTTGTCCGAGAGACTGATTAGAGAGTTTTGGGCCAATGGGAGGTCAGGGGTGAGGTCTTAGGAGTGAGAGTGAAGTTACAGACATGAAGATACAACTTGAAACCCCCTGCCCCTTTTACTCATCCATTTGACTGATTGGAAGGCACCCTTATAGTCCTCAATAATCAACATATACATGTTAACTCTCTTGCAAGAGCATTCCGTACCTCTATCCATCTCTCTACAGGTGCTAGAGACAGAATATTCCAAGGACCTCCAGAGCCTTTTAGATCAACTACCTGTGATCTCTCCAGAGAAGTAAGCTCCGCTGGGGGTATTAAACTTGATGCACCATGTAAACCTTCTTCACTATGGTTGTCCGTCTGTGTGATGACACATATCATATTATCCAGGGCCACTGTTTGGATTTACTGTACTCACTCCAAAACACATGTACTCTCCTCCCACTAAAAGTCTCCCAGACCTTTATAAAAACTAACGCTTCCATCCCTCTGTTCCCAGGTGAGTCTACCGGGCCATGGAACTCTAGAGCAGAACATCAAAAAACCTGCCACCATGTTGTAAGCTATAAACAGTTCCTTGAGGAAGGATGCAACTATCATGGCTTCAAATTTGGGGGATGACCACCAAATGCAATAAAGTTTTGTATAAACTACTCGTTCATTTTTTTTATAGGTTACAAAACAATTACTGTTTCTTAGCCTGTTCTCATTTTTACTAACTACTATGGTAACCTAAACATCTGACAGCATGCAGACGTTATCCATCAAGACAACACTTAGAGCTTATAATCGAAAAAGGTTTAAGTCTCATATCCAGGTTGAAAAAAATGTTTTATGTATAAAGGACATCACACAGGTGTGCCAACTGAAATATATATCCCAGACAAGACTTAAGAATAGGACAAATAGGCTGCATTTAGATAGGCAGCCAAAGTAATATTGTTTTTGCAGTAATTGGTCTTCTGATCAATCAGATGTGAAAAGATCTGATGTGATTGGTCAAAAGACCAATTAGTGGAAAAAAGGTCAGAATTGGGCTGCCTGTCTAAACACAGCCAGGGACAAGTGAATATAAGTCAGTTCTTGTATTTGCAAAATGTTCCATGAATTTGAGTGGTTACATACAGTACATGTGAAATGGCTATGAGATAGAGATAAGGAGACTCTTGCTGTAATCAAGGGGAAGGAAGCACTGAAGGCCCCAGTATTCAGGCAGGCAGCTGGTAACAGATGTGTTACAGCATGCAGTGGCCTGATAGGGAGATGACAATAAATGCATTATGTACGTTTCACCACCAAAGCCATGTTAGCATTTACTGCACGTTGCTGAACGATCAAACCATTTTGTTAGTGTCACTGATATAAACTGGCAATTCAAATACAGTTCTTAAACATTGACTGTGATACCTCTAGGGTCCTTTGGTGGTCTGGCAGCATGCTCCTTTCTAGTAATCTTACTCCCCCTCCACCTGAAATGCAACAAAAACCTGAACAACAATAATACTAGGCAGTCAGTAACTTGGCTAACAAGGCTAATTAAACACTCATGTACTGTAAATGTACACATCAGCCAAATGATACCCAACCAGCCTAATAGTCTATTTGCAGTGAAATTTGGAGGGGCATTTTTCTTGACAACTTTTTCAGTCACCAATTAATCAATAAACAGTGGAACGAAGTAGTTTGACAAGTTTTCAAAAGTCAGTAAGAAGTCTTTAAAATAGCTTCAAATATGTCTATATTTTTTTCTAGAAACCTAGCTAACATTAGCTACACAGCAGTGACGATGGTGAGAGTTAGCTAGCTAGTCCATGACATTTATAACCAACTTCATTAATCAGGTGGTTAACTAACTAGCAAATATGTGACTGATCGGCCCAAATCGGTGTTATGTAGCAAAAAAAAACTATTTTTATTTTTTACATTGGATAAAGTAGAGACTCAGGGCTACAAAATGGTATATCACACACTGCATTTTTGAGGAACAATGAGAAAGTAATTCTGCTTTGAAAGTTGATAAACTTGTAAACTCACCTTTTAATGTTTTGGCACCTACTGGAGAGCTCTCCTTTGTCTACACCCATTCAGCATTGTTCACACCGTCTTAAGCCATCTCTTTAAGGATTCACATGTGAGATAATGTGCTAAACAGTGAGTAGTGTAGTAAAGATTAAGACTAAAAGTGTTAGTAGCCTACAATAAGGAGCAATTCCAGGTAAACAGAAAGTGTCCAGATAAAAATATTGAATAAATATTAGATGACGCTGACCGAGACACATTTGTCTCAATTGATGGATCATGTGAAAGAAATGCTATAACCCCCAGCCACATCCAGATGTGGAAAGGTACTAACCAGCTGTGGGATGTTAACCCCTGTCACAGTGCTGTCCTTCACAGCACCAGCAATCTAAGACAAAGTGTTCACTCTGGTCTTTCTGAAGCGCTGCTTGATGAGGCTGAAGCACCAGTCGGGAGCAAACTTGGTGTGGCCTGTGATCAGGAAGTGAAGGTTGAGACACAAGATGCTACACTGCAGACCAATCTGAAACTCATCTCTTGGCATGTTCAGCCCACTCATTATCTCAGCCAATCATGGCTAGCGGGAAGGTTCCTGACTTTTTCTTTGGCTAAACCAACTAGGCTCGTAAATGAACAGCTTCATTCGTATTTACAGATGGCATAAAAGTTTGTTATTAAGGCACATGAATGGTTACCTGTTCGAGAAGGCATTTCTGCCAAAAAGCGCATTTAGATTTTTTTTTAAATGCAGAGGTTCAAACGGGCTCTCCTGTGAAGTTGTGACTTCCTGAATCGGGTCACATATATTTGTTTTCCCCTCACATCTAAAGCTGCCTGATAAAGCTAGCTAGTTGATAGTAAAGCTAGGATGAATGTCAGAGGCCAGTTAGCTAACGCAATAGCGGCTGTCAATGCACTGACTGGTCTGGAGTTCGTCTGAAATGTACCATTATGTTTCACATGATGAGCAAACTACTGTCATGCCTTTTCACACACAAAAAAATCGATGAATACAGATAAGAGACAATTACTTTCAAGGACATTGTTTTCTTTTCATTTACCTCATCCTATCTTGCTCATGTGGGGAGCTACTTCCTGAGATTTGATTCAAGGAACAATCCAGTCAATGGTTCGACGGTTGTAGTTTTGGGGAACTGATTGGTCAGGAGTAAAATGTCCTGCCCACAGAGCGCAAATCAGATTTCTACTTGGAAATCTCTTTCTACAAACATACACAACTTTGTACAAGCTTACAAATCTCTTTTTAAGGTGACAACAGTGACAGAACTCCGAGTGTGTGTAGATTTAAAAACGGCAAGTGTATTTTTTATTCACAGCAGAATCATTCATACTTGTAAATGGATTTGTAATCATTCTGAAAATAAATTCTAATAAATTCAAATGTCAAGTAACATGATACATTTTTCATACATCATGATACAAGCTTTCAAAATAAAATTACACATCTACGAGTCGTACTTGCAACCACAGATCTCAACCTGCCACCACAAAATTGAAAATACAAACTCAAATAGGTCTGTCATCATTATAATCCCATAATACTGAAAAGTGCGTAGAAAAGTTTGTGAGTAAGAATGGCATAATTCCCCAAGTCGGAATCGGGTCCATAGAGAGTAGTAGCTGCATCTTCAGTAGGGAATTGTACATTAAAATTTTAGATTTTATTTTGTGATGATCAGTGAGTATGTTGTTGCAATAAATACACCTATGCTCAACAATGTTATCGCTACGGGGGCATTTGGAATTTTGTGAATTTCGAGATATTAATTCTATGCACGGCCCTGCCCATGGACGATCAGCTTGTTGTATCACACCACCTCCAGCTCTACCACCCATCCATCCCCTTCCTGTTTGTTATACAATGTGGTGGCATTATTTTTAGTGCAGTGGGTTAAATCAGGGTCACACAGTGTTTCTTGGTAGTCTTAAACAAATCTACTTTGAAACAAAAGTATACACATCAGACACATGGGCTTAAAAAAACAAAATACCTGTACCATGACATAGAGTTGAAATGTATTACGTTTTGAGTTCGCATCCAAATATTACACTTTAAATACATCACAGGAGACTAAAATAAAACAAAACCATTTGCTATAGAAACACCGAATTTTTGGAGTAAAAAATGATGATGTGTTTATTAATTATGACATTTAAAAAAATATGTATAACATTCCACCCATGTGGCCACTAGAGGGCACTTTGGTAATTCGACTGCAGGGAAGGGCTAGTAGCGACAGTAACTGTCCAGTGAAAATCTAACTTTTGAAAGTTAATATTCTGTTAACTCATACCCAAGTAAGGTTGCTGAATTTGCCTGTACTGGTATTTGTGGACAAAGCAAAATTGGACAAAAAATGTAAATAATCTGAAATATAAAAAATGTAATTGCCAAGTTGGTTTGTTTGCAAACATCTGTCCTAGGCAATCACATCACCCTTGTTTATGACTAACTCACACATATGAGACACATGGCAGCAAACTCCCTTCATGCGTCCAATCACAAGGGCTTAATGAGGCTGCAGGTTCTGCTGAGGTCTGGACACAGCACATTGGCCCTTTGATCTCACTTGAAAGGAGTTAATTGATCTCTGTGTTACAGGCACTTTGTGTTGTAGACCTACTCTCCCAGGAGGGAAAAAAAGACTGACTGGTCATCTCACATATGGAGAAATATGAGAGAGAGAGAGATCACATCACACCCAGCTACATCCTTGCTCAATTACAATAATGTGGCTCACACGGCCCAGATGCCGTGGCAGAGAAGTGAGGAGAGCTGTGGGGGTCGAGGATAGGCCCTGCTCTCCTCTGTGAGATCACTCATTGCACCACAGCACTCACTGCACTTGGCCAAGATGGTTTTGATATCCCTCTCCCCCTGAGTCCTGTTGGGGCTTGTTAAGGTAGAGGTGCAGGGAGGACCACACGTTCAAGCTCCCCTCTAAAAGGCTCAGTGGAACATTCCACTACCTGACGACACTCACAAAACAACAAAGAGCTAGTCTCTTTGTTGTTTTGTGAGTGTCGTCAGGTAGTGGAATGTCGAGGTCGACTTCAACCAGTCCTAAAGTACCAGTTAGTGCAATAGCACCTCCCTCTACCATGGATGGCCCTATCCAGGTACACAGCTCTAAGGCCATTAAAATAAACTACAGTGTCAAGTGTGGCTGCAGGTAAAGCAGAAAACATTTCTAGATAATATCTGTGTTGTTAACCTAACATAGTAGTTCATAGAACACGTGTAAAGCTACAGTATGATAAAAAACAAAGCTAAACTTCTTGTTTATTCATATCTAGCCTTAGGGGACAAGATAGTACAGGTACCAAAGTGTACCTTTGGAAAATAAATATAAAAAACATTTTTAGGGTACCATAACAGTGACAATGCTCTTTGTTCCTTTAAAGTGGCAAAAATGTACCTATAAAAGTTTTTGGGTGTTGTTTTAACACTGTTGGGTAATAAAGCCTTATTTGCATATTTTCCCAGGGAGCCTTTCAGGGGAATTTTAGAGTTACCAGTACCACCCATGACTTTGTTTGCTAGTGGCAGAGAGATGGTTGTTGCATTTAATGGCTCTCAGTCCTGTATCCTTCACCAAGTGAGTGTCTACGTGAATGTTTGATCATTGATATTAAATGTTTTATCACAATTCATTACATACTGTATATCATAAGGCTCTATTTTGACAGCCTAGTTTTACCCCAACACAATGGCCTGAAACCTCTGGCTTGCAGGTCACATTATGCTGGCTTGCAAAGTGATATGTAATTCCTGTTGGAATCCAGCCAGAGTTAGGATATCCAACCAGTGGTGGAAAAAGCTACTAATTGTCAACCTTGATTAAAAGTAAAGATATGTTAATAGAAAATGACTCAAGTAAAAGTAAAAGTCACTGAGTAAAATACTACTTGAGTAAAAACCTAAAAGTATTTGTTTTTAAATATACTTAAATATCAAAAGTAAAAATATAAATAATTTCAAATTCCATATATTACGGAAACCATTTTATTTTTATTTCTGGATAGCCAGGGGTGCGCTCCAACATTCAGACATAATTTACAAATGAAGCATGCGTTTAGTGAGTCCGCCAGATCAGAGGCAGTTTGGGATGACCAGGGATGTTATCTTGATAAGTGTGTGAATTAGACCATTTTCCTGTCATGCTAAGCATTCAAAATGTAATGAGTACTTTTGGGTTTCAGAGTAAAAAGTACATACTTTTCTATAGGAAAGTTAAAGTTTTCAAAAATATAAATAGTAAAGTAAAGATACCCCTAAAGACTACTTAAGTAGTACTTTCAAGTATTTTTAATTAAGCGCTTTACACCAGTGCAAACAACTTGCATTTAGAATGATTGCCAATGTAGGGAAAATGTATAATCCATCTAAACGGGAACAACCACCTCAGTAAAGGGTGCAATAAGTCCAACTACTAACAGATTGGATTAGTTTAGAAATATGTTATTTATCTTTGTGTGGCATAAGATCAATCAACCAATCAATGTGCAGGCAAAAACACACATATTGAAACAAACAATTCTAAAAATCAACCTGCAATAGAGCATGATGGGAAATATACAGTGCCTTGCAAAGTATTCACCCCCCTTGGCGTTTTTCCTGTTTTGTTGCATTACAACCTGTAATTTAAATTGATTTTTATTTGGATTTCATGTAATGGACATACATAAAATAGTCCAAATTGTGAAAAGTGAAAAAAAAAAAGACTGAAAAGAGGTGCGTGCGTATGTATTCACCACCTTTGGTATGAAGCCCCTAAATAAGATCTGGTGCAACCAATTACCATCAGAAGTCATAAGAAGTCAGAAGTCATAATTAGTTAAATAAAGTCCACCTGTGTGCAATCTAAGTGTCACATGATCTCAGTATATATACACTTGTTCTGAAAGGCCCCAGAGTCTGCAACACCGCTAAGCAAGGTGCACAACCAAGCAAGTGGAACCATGAAGACCAAGGAGCTCGCCAAACAGGTCAGGGACAAAGTTGTGGAGAAGTACAGATCAAGGTTGGGGTATAAAAAAAACGGAACTTTGAACATCCCACAGAGCACCATTAAATCCATTATTAAAAATGGAAAGAATATAGCACCACAACAAACCTGCCAAAAGAGGGCCGCCCACCAAAACTCATGGAACAGTCAAGGAGGGCATTAATCAGAGAGGCAACAAAGAGACCAAAGATAACCCTGAAGGAGTTGCAAAGCTCCACAGCGGAGATTGGAGTATGTGTCCATAGGACCACTTTAAGCCGTACACTCCACAGAGTTGGGCTTTACAGAAGAGTGGACAGAGAAAAAGCCATTGCTTAAGGAAAAAAATAAGCAAACATGTTTGGTGTTCACCAAAAGGCGTGTGGGAGACTCCTCAAACATATGGAAGAAGGTACTCTGGTCAGATGAGACAATAATTTAGCTTTTTGATCATCAAGAAAAACGCTATGTCTGGTGCAAACCCAACACCTCCCATCACCTGGAGAACACCATCCCCACAGTGAAGCATGGTGGTGGCAGCATCATGATGTGGGGATGTTTATCATCGGCCGGGACTAGGAAACTGGTCAGAATTGAAGGAATGATGGGAAATTCTTGAGGGAAACCTGTTTCAGTCTTCCCAAGATTTGAGGCTGAGACGTAGGTTCACCTTCCAGCAGGACAATAACCCTAAGCATACTGCTAAAGCAACACTCGAGTGGTTAAAGGGAAAGCATTTAAATGTCTTGGAATGGCCTAGTCAAAGCCCAGACTTCAATCCAACTGAGAATCTGTGGTATGACTTAAAGATTGCTGTACACCAGCGGAACACATCCGACTTGAAGGAGCTGGAGCAGTTTTGCCTTGAAGAATGGGCAAAAACCCCAGTGGCTAGATGTGCCAAGCTTATAAAAACAGACTTGCAGCTGTAATTTATGCAAAAGGTGACTCCCCAAAGTATTGACTTTGGGGGGGTGAATAGTTATGCATGCTCAAGTTTTAATTTTTTTTTGTCTTATTTCTTGTTTGTTTCACAATAAAAAATATTTTGCATTTTCAAAGTGGTAGGCATGTTGTGTAAATCAAATGAAACACCCCCCCCCCCCCCCCCCCCCCCCCCCCCCCCAAAAAAAATATATATTTTCATTCCAGGTTGTAAGGCAACAAAATAGGAAAAATGCCAAGGGGGGTGACTACTTTCGCAAGCCACTGTAAAAATGGGTGTGGTTTTTAAGAGCGCGTGATGATTGTACCTTTATATTCAAAATATTGGGTACAGAAATGTACCATTGTACTATATTATCCGCACATATACCCTAAAAGGTACCGAACAGTACCATGTGAGATTTTATGTGTACCCCTGAAGGCACCCCTGTGTATTTTGATATTTTTGTACACCTGGGAACAATACTGTACCCTAACCGTACTCTTTTGTCTGTGAGTGTAGGATGGGTGTGTTGGGTGTTTGTGTGTGCCGTTGCTATAATCAGATTTGTGGTGTTTTGGTGGAAGTTGTGTGTATGCCGTTGCTACATGTCCCTCCAGTGGGACGGACATATTCTCTGCAGCACATCAAATATAAAAACAGCCCCACATGCTCTGGGATTAATGGCTCCCTATGCTTCTGTTCACATTGGAGGTGGAGTTTATCAATGGGCTGCTGTATCACAGGAGACCTGAATGCCTAGCCACCTGCCTGCCTGCACTGGTTCTATAGGGCTGATCGCCCCTGACACGCCTCACACCGTCACTCTCTTGACTTCCCTCTCCCTGGTCACCGCAGCACAGGGGAAGCAGGCTTGTCAGAGGGAGAGCGAGAGGCTAAGCCAGTCTTAACACAGCCCCTCAAACCACCTCATAAATACAGACTTCCTTTTCCAATTTCCAACTGGCAGATCCACCTCTGTCTACTAGCTTACACACTGTTCCGTGCCAAAGTCTTGGGTGTGAGGTTAAAAATGACTATGGTGCATCTGGCCTGACTCTCAGAGGGCGGAGCTTTGAAGTGCTGATCCAGAATTAGTTTAATCAGTCAAATCTCACATGTATTGTAGCTGAAAAGAAGATATCACCATGACAACTGTGGTATATAGCAGTGACAGGCATAGCAGGGGAGTTACAAAGAGATGCCTTTAAATAGATCCACAATATATGCTTAAATGTGCTTAAATACACAACAACCCAAAACCTCTCCACTAAAGACACATGTGCAAGCCTCTACCCTTTTAATTACAGCATGAGTTTACACAAAACAGGGACAAAATGAAGGCCTATTCCTTTTTGATTTTACAGTGTGGTTTCTGCATATCATTATTATTTTTCAATATGATAAAGTGGAGCCGAGCGAAAAGTAAAACCATATGAGGCAGCTTTTTGAAAGGGCGCTGGGCATGGCTTTTGAAGGAGCTGTGGTTCTGATGGAGGGCCCATTCTGAGGCAATCTGCTGGGCTAGGCCAGCCACACTCCCAAGCTCACCAGCAATACGCCCACAAAATTGCCCAAGTGACATGGGCAACCACAGTCTAAGGGTACAAATTCAGCAGGAAATATCACATATGACCTGCTGTGTTTCTATTCTGGTCTGCTTGGATCTATGTTACAATTATTACCTTTCCATCCATGAACAATTAGAGAACAATAGGCTCCTTTTAAAGGTGGCAAGAAAAAAGTCCACAGTCACTCATGTTGTTTGCCAAAATCTGGATTTTAACCTGATGGATCAGGTTAAAATGGGTTTAATGCTGACCAGGGTATGATACAACAGATACCGTGGCAGGCTAATAGCAAACCTTTATAAGGGAGCACATACCCTTATCATTACCACTGCTCCATACAGTGCTCATCCTGCCTTCTCCCAAACTGTATAGAGAGCTTCTCAAACTGTGAAGAGAGCAATGTGGTGGCATTAAGACCTACCCCCTGCTTACTTCTGGAGTAAAACATATGAGTGTGCATGAAGTGTAGTTGTGTGTAGTTCATTGGGGAGGTGCGTGAAGGTTCTGTCTCGGGCTGTCAGTGTACTTTAGGGCTTCACTGATGTAGGGTGATGGGTGTCACCTTCATGAACAACAACAACCACAACATGCAACAACGGTTCTCAGCAGAGTGTTCCTGAGTCAACTCTATTGGTCAGGTTCAAACCGCCGAACAGGAGACAGACAGCCACAACACAGAGGATTGTCATCTGTTGCACACACCGCTAAACACCTGGGAATACTAAAATCCATTAGGAGTTTAGGTAGAAATTATATTAACACTGCTTACACAGAAATCATAAATTCATAAAGGTAACAAGCAAGTCTAATTAAAGAAGCAAGTCATTAGATTCATGTAATTTCAGAAACTAATTAAATCTGCAGAGATTAGCAAATAGATTCTGATATCTCAATTTCTTCAGAATGACACATTTCAGTAGTTGTTAAATTACATTAATGTAAAGAGACAGAACATGTTATGGGGGGAGGGGAGGGGGGCGTATTTTTGATAACATTATAATAGGGTCTGGAATGTGGGGGGTGGGGGGGGGGCTCTGAAGTGGTAGCTCTGATGTCATGAAGCTTTGCTCATTCTTACTGCAAAGTGCTCATGATGAACTGACTCTGTGATGGATGTGTGTGCTTGCTGAAACAAGTGTTCTTCATACACCTTCAAGGAGAACTGACTACTTGACTGGATCTGTCTGTCTGTCAGTGGGAGCAGAGCAGAGCAGTGAGGCAGCCTCCCATTTATTCTCTGAAGTCTCAGTCACTGCTACACAGCCTCAATCCTACATGTTACTCTGACAACCAAAAGGGAGACATGAGATTCAGTGGTCATGAGATTTATAAGGTGTTTATTCATTCTTATACATTACATAACTGAATAATACAATAATATACTCAATAACAATAGATTTAAAACAATTCAACAATCATATCAATTTAACATGTGTATAGCCTATTTGATTGTACTAAACTTAGTGTTTCCCAGGACCCCTTAGGGTAAAAACCAAAACGTGCTGGGAAACACTAACACTACACAATTAATTAAAATGATCAAAGCTTGATGATTAGTTGATTATTTGAATCAGCTGTGTAGTCCTACGGTAAAAACCAAAACGTGCCCCCCTTGGGGACCCCTGGACAGAGTTTTGGGAGACCCTGTACTAACTCAACATTAAATATTTTCCTAAATAAAAACTGGAAAAGGTATCAACGTATTTGGAGATGTGCTACAGAATTAAAAATACATTTTCTGATAGCTTTACAACATATGAGGTCATTTGGTTACTGTGGCTCTTGTCACGCAAGCAATAAGTGAGCACAAACAATTAAATGAGCGTTAAGCGGAGTTTGCACAGTATTGTTATGATAACAAATACAAACATTTGACCATAACTCTGAAACATACCGAGCTATGGAGAGATTACAAATGCACAATTAACAACATTTAGAATAGTTACCTCCAATATTATGATACTTGGAATTTTATGTTACTAACTTCACATCCTGTTTGTGAGATTTCTGTTAGCCGTTAATTTGAGATAGATTACAAACCTGTTTAACTTCTGATATGATGGACTACTGTGAATGTGGACTCTAAACTGGACATCAGAGACATCATTCCAGTAAGTGCTTCGTTGTTGTGGAATGAGAGACCATTTGTGAAGGTGCTGTAGTCTTTTACTCTGTCCCTGTTCCTCGAGAGCGTTCCTCACTCAAAGGCTCTCTCAGTACTGGCTCTGGGTGGGCCTGGGAGGCAGGGAAGTGCCGATGCTGTGCTCCGTGCTGAAGTTGTACTCGTACTGCCACAGGATAGAAGTAGAAAGGGATTTAAAAT
This sequence comes from Oncorhynchus clarkii lewisi, assembly GCF_045791955.1. Taxonomy (NCBI): domain Eukaryota; kingdom Metazoa; phylum Chordata; class Actinopteri; order Salmoniformes; family Salmonidae; genus Oncorhynchus; species Oncorhynchus clarkii. The sequence continues at coordinate 15,909,355 of NC_092176.1, forward strand.
ACAGTATATCCTGTACAAACTGTTTGTATATGAAAACACTTCTTCACCAACAGCATTGAGGTTTGTACAAGTAGCTCTTTCAGTAGCAGATCATTATGCCTTCAAGATTACAAGCCGGGTATGGGTTTGAGTATGAAGAAAGCTGAAAGGAGAAATGTGTGCAAATACTGTCCCCTTGTGGAATAAATTGAGAATGTATAATACGTTTATAAAACCACAGTGCTTATGAATTTTCTTCACACCATCCATCTCCCAGATACATGCATCTAATGCACAGTTCTTCTTGGCTTTCTCAATGGATAAAATAATATATCCTTTGGTCACAAACAAATATAAAAAAAACATTGCAATGAAGGAGAGCAATTCAAATCAATTGTGATGTTGTGGTCAAATATATATTTCAAGTCATTGTTGAAAGAGTAGTACCACGTATCAACTTTTACTATTGCAATTTTACTAAAACAAGCAAGCACATACCAACTCATCACTCCAATACACTCTGATCTGCAATACTGAATCACTGCACTAGGTGATGCTGCAAGATCATCAAATGCGTTTTTATATCTATACTCAAAGATCCCAACTAAGCACAATGGATTTATTGGGGATCTCCAACCAACACCCCTCTGTCTTTCAGGAAACTATAAGTTACGAGTCACATGCCACAAGAGGGTTAGTTATGATGAGATTCAACCACGACACCTGGCAAAATAAATAAACAAATATATGTAAGTCTGAGCCTGTGTGTGGATGATGGATGGGGGAATGGGGTGTTATCAGGGAGAGCATGTATCACTGTCTGCCACTTTTACACGCGGGCTGACAGGACAGTGACACACAAGAACATGGGCGGCAATCACCCAGATGAACAGAGCTTCATTTCCTGTCCCTGCTCCACTGCTAAAAATATGTGACATGTTGTCTTCATTAATTCCACCTCTATTTGGAGCTCTCTCTCTCTTTTCTCTCCTCTCTCTTCTCTCCTTCTCTCTCTGTCTGTCTCTCTCTGTCTCTTACACACTACATGCACCCAGTCACACACACAGTTTACTGCTGAAACACACACACGTCCATAGGTGCAAATGAAAATGTCTGTCAGATTCAAACACACATATGAAAAGACGTCCACACTAACAGACACACTCTCACAAGCTAACTCTGAAAATCATTAGCCAGCCGCCAAAAACAAACATTTTCTAGCAGTGCAAAGTACATAAAGACGTCAGCTCAAATCGCTTACTAATTAACACTTAAAAAGATACAAATTAGATATGCGTGGATAAAAGCAATTATAATCTCCACAAGTTTTGCGAATCATTTGGGAAATGAAAAGAATGCCTAATTGCTGGAACCAACATCATCTGAGAAGTATGGCTTAAGTGATGCCTGTTAGGAAACGTTCTTATCTGTAACACTGTATATGATTACAACAGTTTTCCTCAATTACACGTGCACATGTCAAATGCCACCTCTCTTTTATGTATGTCTTTTAAAAAATGTATCAGTCAGTTAGAATGTCCTTTACAATAATAATCTTTCTTCGCCCTGAAGAGAGAAAATGAACTCCTCCAGTGTACTCTGACAGTGACCTCTGCTGGACAACTGAACACCACTCACCATGAACAAGAACGGCCTGTTTGTGTGACTGCATATTTTAAAGGCTGCACTGAATACTGCACTATTTATTCATAGTGGTATTGGATTTGATACACTGAAAAAAAAGATCTAGTGCATATTACAAATACTACTTAGCTTTTGATAACTGTAAATATCTGTACATATATGAGCAGGTGTTACTATGTAGTAACTAGGGGGTGCTCAGTGACTACATATTTTGGCTTCAACCTTCAAACTAGAACAGAAAACCAGTATCTACATTTTAGAGCCTAAAATGAAATTATTTTTTATTTAAATTTTTTTACAAAAAAATAAGCACTCCAAAAGCCCTGAATATATATTTGGCATGTGTAATATCAAACTGAAATACGATATTCATTTCCCATCTCTAGAGATATTGTAGTGGCATAATAATGCGAAAGGAGAGAAGTAAAAATAACACAATGGTGAGGGATGTTTCCTCTTGGAAACTAATTATCAAGCTAAGCTGTGACTTCATCCCCATCAGCCTGGCCCCACCATTAATCTTGTGCTGTCGTCCACTTCACTAAATCCTGCGTGTTACACTATCTCACATTTACTTCATCAGTTCCAGCTACCGCTGCGGTAATTAATGATTCCTAGCGCTCTTCCCTTCCCCTCCACGGCTCAGCTCGCCATGTGTCCTGCTGCTAATCACACTAACTGAGAGGAGAGGAGAGCTAGCCTACGGGACGAGCTGCCAGGCTGTCTCCATCAGCAGACCGCAGTGGCCACACACACACACACACACACACACACACACACACACACACACACACACACACACACACACACACACACACACACACACACACACACACACATAATATTAGTACCTGAGCTGACAATGACAATGAGCTCCATTCTCAGAGACCAGATGACAAGATGGCGACTGTGTGATTTCTATACTATGTGACAGTATACAGAGCCAGGGAGCAGAACAGACACCCAGTTTGATGAGGGAGTGTTTGCTCTGTAACACATCTCAAACCCAACAGCACCTGTTCTTTTACAGTGGTCTGTCACTTCCTGGCAGTTCTGATACCCAGATATCGTGCTTATGAGAGAGAGGGGGAGGGGTTCACTCTCCTTCATGCACACACAATAACTGTGTGAGAACACACACACATGCACACTCACACAAGCACAAGAACATATGCATGCACACACACACACACACTTTTCTCATTTTTTTCTTACCAGGAATGCCTGTAGGGTAGCTCTGTAATAATACACTGTCTGTATTCTTTTCATTTACTCTGCATGAACGTGTATCTCTACTGTCTGTATGCTGGCTGTCTCATTGGGTAAGAAAGATCAAGTAAGGCTAATTGAAACCAAACACATGCAGTATGTGTATCATACTGGCAATCAGTTTCAATAGTGAGAAGACCACCAAAAAAGAAAAGAACACCAAATGGAATCCAGAGGGTTTTTGTGCAGGACAAAGTGAGACTAGTCAGTTCTCAGAGAGAGTGGCTGACCAGGCCCAGTCTGGGCGGGCTTTAATTCAATCTGGGTTTAGTGGAGCCAAAAGGGCCTTGCCCGTCTCAGACACTTAATTACAACCCCCAAGAATGTTTGCTTTGCATTCTGGGCCAACGGTGTCAGTGGCAGCCGAGCGTTGCAGCCCCTACTCACTTCCTCCTCGATCTCTGCCAAGGATTTGATCGTAATGCCCATTAAATTGACTCGCTGCATCTGAAATCAAAAGCAGAGAGAGAAGAAAACAAGAAACACAGCGTTAGGCACATGGCTAAGTAAGCATGCTTAAAATCTTTAATCCTCTCCCTCTCTGTTTCAATACAAAAGGTGATATAGTGACAGCCGCCGCCAGCCAGCCAAATGGACTGCATTGAGCCAGCTCTGTCTGGCTGCATGCATTCATCACTCAGTCTACACTGGAAGAGAAGAGAGGAGAGTGCAGGAAGCTGTGTAGCACTGACTGGGGATCAGATCCTGGAGAAGGAAGAATACAGGCTACATACAGTATGTCCTCAATTGAAAAGTGGTTGGATAAAAGCTACGTGTAGAGAGCACTTTGTACCTCACAATTTAACAAATTAGAGGCGATGAAAAGAAAAAGGCTTTTTAGTTAGCATAATTCAAAAGCTTTGTGTAAACACTCACTTCTTCAGGGGTTCTTGGAAATTTCTCAGAGATTGTGAAGGGCACATCATCCATTGCTGAAAAGAGAAAATAAAATGTTGAGTGGAAACATTAAAGAATAAAAACATGACAACACGTTTCATACATTTCATACAAAACCAATCATTCCATAATCTTCATACTGAGTATCTCATCCTGGCTAAGTGTAAAAAAAATAAGAATTGAAGACCAGCCTCCCTCAACCCCCCTCCCACCCAACCCTTCCTCAATAGCTTGAAGATGAAAGGTTTTTTATTCGCCACTGTACTTGAGTACCTCCACCCACCCCCTTCCCTCCTTCCCCCAAAACCCTCGCCAGCCCGACTCCTCTTTAATTACTCTTGATTATTCCTGATTCTGTCTTGTCAGAGAGATGTTCCACTCCAAAACAAAGACACTCGCGCAGAAAAAGGGGAAAGAAGTGAGACAAAACATTCACCGGATACTGATTTGCATGAAAATAAGCCACAGTGTTTGGCAGGCAAAAAGTGGATTGAAATGAGGACTTGCCAAGAGCGTGGTAGTGTAATTAGCATTTGACCAAACAAACGAGCTTCAACAGAGCTATAATTAAGCAGGCCTGTAATTAAGTGTATGCCCTTTATCATAATGATCATGGTTAAAATGGTGTGATGGCTGCCAGTTGATTATTAATGGTGCAACCCCATACTGTACGCAGCCTGCAAAGGAATCAGAGTGTCACTACTGTCAGGCTAGAGAGCAGCCCTTTGTTTATAAAATACATTAGGGCCCAAATTAACGCAGGGTGACAGGGGACACAAAGGCTCTCGTTCCTTTCCAGACGAGAGGTGGTGACTAACTGCCGCTGCTCGGCTACACCAAATCACGAAGCACACAACTTCTAGCTCCCCTCTCTCTCTCTCTCTCTCTCTTTCTCTCTGAAGGGCCACAAATATCAAGAGGCCAACCTTCCAACTGGTGTTATTTTACCCATAGTCCATCAGCCTGCTGGCACAGGAAAAGGAACTCAGAAATAAATGTAACCAAATGCTTTTCATGAGTCACTGTTTTGGATCTGATATTAGTCTGTGGAGAATATAACTTAATAACAGTATTTCAAACAATGGCATCTGAACGTTCCTTCATTCTGACACTTATGACTGCCTTTTTGTGTACCTCAACAGTAGGGATCCATTATACTGTACTTTCCACCCATAAATGTGATTTTTACTGCTACAATGAGGTCTTTGTAATCTACCCGTGACCTCACATAATGTAATGACTACAGAGCTCTGAGGAAAATACATTGAATATCACCCCTACCTAAAACCCACCATCACCATTACAAACCACTACTGTAAATCTGCACTATGAGTTAGGGCGGATGAGAGAATAGCCTTTGGCCTCCATTTACCATCACCCTAAAGCCAGCCCTGGCATGTGTGCTTCGACCCGCTCAGAGGAGGACTATTTAGCAGCAGTGCTAGCTGAAGGGCTATCTGCAGCAGCAGGGCTGGGTGATTGGGTGGATATGATGGCTTGTTTAAGCCCATAAAAACAAGTGAATAAACATGTGCTACTGTGTCACCGGGAGCAAAGAGGTAGGCGGGCGGGGGAATATATTAGAATCAATACCCAGCAATGGGAAGTGCAGATTGCACCCTGTTGATGGATCTGTGTGTAACAGACAGATTAATCTAGAGCTGAAGGCTGGGGTGCTTCTTTGTTGTTCAAGGATTACATTTTAAATCAGATCTCACTTAGTATCCCCCCACCATCCATACTGGAGGGTCCATCTCACACCCAGACCAACGGAGGAACTTGGAGCCGATTTTACTGGGCGAGAAATTGCTACTTTACCAGGCACACGTACCTACAGTAGTGGAAAGTGCTGAAGTAATGTTAGTCCAATCTCCTGGTTGAAACACTCCCAGTCTAAAGCATTCACTACCTACTCAAATGGCCAGGGCTAGAGTCTGTCTGAGCAATGAATCAAGTTCCAGCAATTTGTGTGAGGAAAACAAATATTTGACCATTGGTCATGTGGTCCAATCTATATGTGTGTAAATGGTGTAGTAAAAATGTGCGCGTTGTAGAGTGATTGTGTATTTGGTATTTTTCTATCAAATCAGAGTCCATACATGTGCTCTAATTATGACTCCCTAATGAATATGATGATGGTTATGATGGTGATCATGACGATAACAACAATGATGATGATGGTGGTGTTAGCGAGTAAGGGCCCTGTGGCCTGACTGATGGTAGTGTAAAGAACGGAGTCAGCACGGGCCCAGAGTGGATCACTGGCTTATTAATGGCTCTATCAGGTGAGATGAGGAATGGCTGCATTGTCATCTCCAGCCCCTGGGCGCAGACGAATGGCTGTTTCAGGACGGGATGGGCTCCCTCATCTGCTGCGCAGAGCACCAATCCCTCACAGTTCTGTAGTTGGACGCGCTGTCACTGTGGACTACAGCTTCAGTCCCGCTATGACCCGTACACAGGACTATAACGCACACAGACACATGCACACAGACACATGCACACACACACACGCGCGTACACACACACACACACACACACACACACACACACACACACATTTATACAGGGTAATGCTCAGACATTGACTGATTGAGGACTGTGTGGGTGATTGAGCATACCTCCCATTACCTGAACCACAACTCTTAATTAACAATGAAAGAATGTGAAACAACTTTTCATTCATGCTTCACTAATTCAACATACCTGCACTGATCTGTGTCCACTATAATTACTCAGGTGAATCAAACTGACTCCAGGATCAGCTGGGAAAGTACTGAATATTTACTCTAATACAGTCTTACATGCCTATCTATTTTTAAAGTAACCATATGAATCAGTAATGTTTGGGTTACTGTGACTAAGACGGTGGTACTTCTACTGAGATACAGTGAGGGGACAGCGGGAGCCGAGTATGAGAAATCTGAAGATAAAAAAAGAACCAGACTGAACCGTTCCCGTTGGCCAAAATCTATCACAGACTCAGTTTTGAAAAGTTATTACGGGAGTTTCCAGTTTCCATCTAAGCACTTCCCTGTAAAGACATGATATTAACTGTTTATTGCGCCTTGAGGATTGATGCATCTACTATATATATATATTTTTACAATATAAACTTTGTGCACAACCACACCAGTGTCCAACTCCAAATACTTTATTCTAGGTTCCTTGCCAGTGTCTCTGCCTCATTTAAGGTAAATGGAGTTTGGATCCACATAGATCAAGAAGAGGAGGACCTCTTCTGCCCATTCACAGCCCTCACCCCGACCAGACACTGACATGAGAAATAGTGGCCAGTCCTGACAGCATCTCTGAGACAGATTGTAGTTTATTTTGTCGCCCGGGCATACCATCTGTGCCATTCCAATAGAGGCTGTTTTCTCAGGCTGCTGTAGGAGAGAGGGCACGAGGCACAGGGTCCCTCAGTAGCTCTGCAGCCGCGGCAGGTCATTAGTCAAATTGCCTAATGAGAGAGAATACAAATTGCCCCCTACCCTGACAGGAGGTGTCAGAGCTCCTGACCCGTGCTATGAGAACAGATGATCGCGCGTTGCTATTTTCAGATTATTTTAATGACTGTGGCTCTATGATTTCCATTCTTTTCCCCCTATCTTTTTAAAAATTCCTCCAGACAGAATGGGAGTTTGGGGGGGGGGGGGGGGAGACCTATGAAGATTCTGAAAATGTCCCATAGAAAAGCAAAAAAGTGTTACTTTTAATGATTACAGCAAATGAAAAAAGGGTTGCTGGGGATGACAACTGAATATATTATCTTTATTCATATCCTTTTTCACAAGCATTACAATTGAGACGTTATTCATCTGATATTCAGGATATATTTTACAACAGGTTCATTTTGGACATTGGACTCTATACACTTACTAATGTAGCACGGTAACCCTAGTTAGATTGATGCAGTCACCAAAAATAGATGCCAAAACAATATTTATGAAATGGAGACAATTGTAAAATGCCAACACCTATACTGAAAAGAGTGATTTAAATGGTTTTAAAACACACTACTAGTCCCAGATAGCTTGGAGGGCATGATTCTCAGTGCAGCTAATTATTTGTACCGGTGGATTATATGGGTGTCTCTGTAGACTCCTCAGGGGCAGTAGTGGGGCTGCTAAACACCCAGGTTTACACAGAGAACGAGAGGAGGGAAAGCGGAGGAGTATTTAGCAAGGAGGGAGTAGAGTTATTTTTTCCATCTGTGTGACAAGCAGCCCTTGAAATCCAGTTCTGGGTTGGGAGCCAGGAGGCAGTCCCAGTCGGGCGCTGGTCCATCAGTCTTCCAGAAAGTGGGCACACCTACAGTGAGTTGGCCACAAACACTACGGCACAACAGTGGATATTTGGAGCTCCACAGTCTAATTTCACATCATTTCTTCTATTTGAGGGCCCATATTTTTGTCTCTCTGTTATGGACATTAAATGCATATGATGATACAACAGACACCTACAATTCTATAAAAGGGCGGCTATATCATAATGATCAATCATGCATAGAGAACTTATCTGGTCGCAAATTCTATTTGTAAAATGCTATTTGTATTGTGCTACATACTATTTGTATTGTGCTATATGCTATTTGTATTGTGCTACATGCTATTTGTATTGTGCTACATGCTATTTGTATTGTGCTACATGCTGTTTGTATTGTGCTACACACTATTTGTATTGTGCTACATGCTATTTGTATTGTGCTACATACTATTCGTATTGTGCTACATGCTATTTGTATTGTGCTACATGCTATTTGTATTGTGCTACATGCTATTTGTATTGTGCTACATGCTATTTGCATTGTGCTACATGCTATTTGTATTGTGCTACATGCTATTTGTATTGTGCTACATATTGTGCTAAGAATTTCTTCTTAACTGACTTGCCTAGTTAAAGAAAGATTATGCTATTTGTATTGTGCTCTGTAATTGCAAAGTAAACATAGTCAAATGTCCCTTTCAAAGTTTCAAAACTCCAATGTAGGCTAACCACGATGATCACTTAGCACAAGTCTGGGAATTGAATAAACATCAGAACTTGATAAGCAGTGCATTGTCTTTAAAGACTTAACAGTGGCACCAACATTGAGCCCCAGCTGTGGTTGCTGGTAAATGTGCAGCAGAATCTGTGTATGAATGGGGTACGCCTCTCTGGACAAGTGTTAAATCTGGCAGAGGGCTGACAGTAAATTGCATGCGCAGGATGGGACACAGCAGAAGGCACAATTACACAAATCCCCTCTTAATTAGCAGTTCTGTGGGCAAACTAACCTGTAATGATGCAAGGGATGTGGTGAGCCCCAACAAAAACTAACTAGGAACACTCCAGAATACTGGTGAGAGTGTCACATGGCCATGTGCCTTCTGAAGAGGATCAGAGAGGGACGTGTGATCCGTTGTGATCAAAGCAGCTGTACACTATGGTAAGGGATGGTCCCCATGCTGCCCTGCTCCCCCCAGCTCCTATCACTCTCTGAGCTCCTTGCCCTCTGGACTGTGGGCAGAGCAGCAAGTCCTGCGAGGTTGTGGGTGGCGTTATTAAGTTTTCGATGCTCACAGTACCAGGCAATGTAAAGTGGCACCTCACATGGTGAGTAATGAGCTGTGCCAGGGCGGAAGCAGGAGGGATGACAGCCAGAGAGGCTTCCTTGGCAGCCACTAAGCTGGGCCTTAACCAATTCATCATCCGCCTAAACCAATCCACCAATGCCGCGACGCCATTTGTCATTAATTATGCTAATAAACACACCATTACTCTCCTGGTGAAACAAGCAACGGTTATTAGTTAAGGCCTTTCGGATAGGTTGACACATTGAGGCATGTTTGTACACATCAACGTGTACACCCTTAGAAAAAAAGGTGATGTCTAGAACCTAAAAGCATTCTACAGCTGTCCCCATAGGAGAACCCTTTGAAGAACCCCTTTTGGTTCCATGTAGAATCCTTTTCCACAGAGGGATCTATATGGAACTCAAAATTATTATACCCGGAACCAAAAAGAGTTCTACATAGAACCAAAAAGGGTTCTACCTGGAACCAAAAATGGTTCTCTTATGGGGACAGCTGAAGATCCCTTTTTAGAACCCTTTTTTCTAAGACTGTAGGTCAGTAAACTGTATGTTGGTGAGTAGGCCTATAGTGTTTCAAGTTGGAGAGACAAAACAATTGATTCAGTTGAAATGTTACAATAAGTGAGTGTATGGTTCACCTAAAAAGAGACTTACTGATTTTCATCCATTCATATGGGAACAATTTCTTAATCAGGCTCTTTGCTATGCTCACAAACATAATGACTCCATCTTTGTAAAAAGGGCGATTGTTTTAACATTTCTAAAGCATACTTCATAGGTCCTCTTAGAGAACCAGTCTGAGCAGAACTATTTAATATAGCTTCTGGGAGCCCCAGATGCCCTTTTCCAAAACTACTTCATTTCCAGAATCTCAATGTGCTTTTTACATCACACTACGGTATGTATTATGAGATCATTAATTACAAACTTAACAAGTCAGCAGAGCCATTAAAAGATCTTTAAGGCATATTTGTCCATAAATCTCCTTAAACTATATTTAATGACTGGATTTGGGGGAAATATTTTTTACCAAGTTCTAATTAGATGTGTGATAACAAACCCTGCTGTACATGGAGGGAATGAGGGAGCTGTGACAGGCCATCCATTGATGGTCTCCATGTCTGGCCACTGAGAATAATGGAGCCCTGCTTTTATTCCAGGGAAGAATAGAGAGCAATGAGGGATGTGAGTCCAGTCTGGTCTGCAAATGCAAAGCTATTCAAAGTCACTTATTAATGGGGTTCTGAAACATTGCATTCATATATTTTGTTTGTAAATATATTTCAATATGCTTCAATTTATGGCCTTTTGAAATTAGCAGATTATCAAAACAGAAACCATTTGTATTAACTATCTAGGTAAAAATGTGTTGACAAAAGAAAATAGTTGTAATATTCAAGATACTGATAACATAAATGGTAAAATGATCACCATCTTTTGGGGATGTTCACTGTGTGCGTAAGCATGCTTAAGCACTCTCTTGCTTCTCTCTCCACACTGACCATAAGAATAAATCATTAATGGGTTTTCAGAGAAGAAACTTCACAGTTTTTCATGCCTTGATGCAAGCCGAACCCTTTGGCTTTGTTTCAGACATTTAGAATTGTTTTATTGTACAGGAATTGCATACTTTAAATCTTGTACCATCTAAATTAAAACACAGCAGTAAATCTGCCCAATACCTCCCCCCATTAAATATCCATGCAAGATTCATTTGGCTCAATTTACTTGATCCAGGATCCTTTGGATGGATGCCTTACAGGAGAGGAAAACACCACCCTGGTTAGTGTTTTAATGACCCACCAGAGGTGCCACAAGGCCATTGAATAATAGAAACATGCCGATGACATTTGTGTCACTAGGCGGAGGTTGTTTTTTAATCCCTCAGCCTAAAGAATGTTGTTGTTATAAAACATAACCACACTGGTGCAGAGGCTGTGGAGATACATCATAGTGTGTTGAGATTACAGTTGGAGATTAGCAGAGCTGAACTCCTCCCTCTGCAGAGGCTAGCCTGCAAGCCCAGCACCACAGAGAGAGAGAGATAAGATGGAACTTTTGTTTGAAACCTTATGAGAAGCCTCTTAATGAAAGTGCTGGGCCAAAAATAATCTTTTTTCTCAATGTTAGTCAATCAAAAAAATGGTGTAGTTGGAGAAAAAAAGGAGAAAGAAAGTAATTTTGTATAATCAGTGAGCACCATCTGGAACAATTAACTGAATTCCACAAAACCCATAGGATCAGTCATATTGGCTTATTAAAGATCCGGAATTATACAAGTAATAAATCCTTGGAAAAACGAAGCGTAGACCCCTGCCTGTCACGACTATTTTAACTTCAAATACAGTGGAATGCTTGATAAGGCTGAAAAGAGGAGATTAATATATGCAAATTACGTTGAGCATTTAAAAGCCCCCCAACAACTGTCTCCTTTTTTTTCTGTCTCTTATTATGGGGCTTTATGTTTTATTCATACACCAACTCACCTGTCATTTCATAAGCTAAAATATTATGAGGGTATTATTAAACAGCGTAAAGTGGCGCTTTAATTGGAAAGCCCCATTGCATTTTCCAGATGCACAAAGTTTAATAAGGATTCTAATATCGTTCCGGAAAATCAAAAATCATTGTCATCCTTCTGCCATGGTATTTTGCAAACCCAAGTTAATTTTGAATATTCCTTTTTTCTTTCTCTTCCAATGGATGAACTGTCTCCCGTCTGTTAATTGAACTTCTTTTAATGGATTGGGAAATAATTGCACTCCATATTACATTATATCTGGGCCAATGTCAGGATTTTTTGATTAATGCAATAGATATGTTAATGTATTACTTTTTATCACTAGGATGTCTGCTAAATATGACATGCTGTTCAATGGATACACAATAAAGCAAATAGTACATGAACTCCATTCAAAACACCATCTTTTTATGCTATATAGTGAAGTAAAGGGAAAGAAAACAGTACTTCTAATTATGTAAATTAATAGAATACTATATACCAGGGGTATTCAACTCTTACACTACGAGGTCCGGGGCCTGCTGGTTTTCTGTTCTACCTGATAATTAATTGCACACACCAGGTGTCCCAGGTCTAAATCAGTCCCTGATTAGAGGGGAACAATGAAACAAAATGCAATGGAACTGGCTTCGAGGTCCAGAGTTGAGTTTGAAGGCTAAACACCTTTGAAGATGCATTTTGTTACAATCCAATACATTTCATAAATGCACATTTCATTATAATTACATGCACCAGGAATAACTTGCTCCCCTGTCAAAAGTATAGGAAATAATTGGCAAAGAAACTTGCCTTGGATCAAAGAGATACAGGTGAAATAAACAAAAGGTTGGGGCTGTTGTGAAAACTTCGTCTCTGTCAAAATGAGCTTGAACTGTCAAGTGAGAGAAGCTTGAAAAATCTATATGAATTAGTTTTTAATAATCTGGTTATAAATGTCAAAGCGCCTGCACATCACATCTCCACATAAAGTGACTGAAGATGACAGATTTCCCAGACATGTTGCCTCTCCTCCCCTCTCATTCTTTTTTTTTTTGTGTTGGGTTTTTGTTTTGTTGGGAAGTGACGGAGGGTTTAATCAAGAAAGCAGGCAATTCATCAATCCTAAAGAAGGCGCCTGTACAACCCTGACAGAGCGCACATGGTTTTAGACCAACGTGAACCTGGCCAGCTGTCAACACACCACACACACCGCGCAGCTCACAATTAACACAAACCTGTCGTCTGCTCCGACCCCACACTTGGTTTGCAGGTCGTCACACTGTTAACGAAGGAGGAAAGATACTGCCTCTCACAATCTAAATGTGTGGCTGGAAGGCTCTCTTTTCAAGACAAATGAAGCTGAAAGAGAAAGTCTTTGTACAGTATGACTGGGAAGATGAACCCCTCTCTGCAAACCCCACAAAGTGATTCAAAGAGAGAGCAGGGCTGGAGGATTTGTGACATGGTGATAAAAGAGCAGACACCAACGACATTCATATGATTATAGAGCACAGCCTCTATTGATAAATGATGATTGCTGGCAGTGTACTGAATCACTATGGTTCTTATTGTCACTCAAATACTGTCCTAACAGAGGTATAACACACGGAAGGCCACAGACCAGACCAATGTAGGTAGCAGGTACTGTAGATAGGTATTACAAACAGTAACGTTATCATTCTAAATAACATAGAACAAAAATGATCCCTAAATCAGTAATTATATGTTATGAACTTTGTGTGAGATCATATAATAGTGGACTGGTGGACTTGACTATCTTCAAAAACTTGTAAGGACACGGTCAGTGTGTGACAGGGATAACTGGGATGATAAGTGCATGCCACAGCCCTGCTATCTCGCCACTGTGGAACAAGAGGAATCCTCACCACATGGTGTCTCTCTCCAGCTGGATAAAACCTGCCTGCTCTACTCTCCACACTCCTCGTCTGGAGAAGCACCACCCCACACTACGGTGTTTCAGCAAGTTCTGACTCCATAGACTAAGCCAAGTTTAAACTAAGTTCCAGTCCAGATCAATTTCATTCCACTTTCCACTCTATTATTACGAAAAGAGCATTCAGTTTGCATTTCTCCTACAGCAGAAAACTGCGGGTAAATGTGAGCATGGCATGTGATGAATCATATTTGACAGCTGTTAAACGTTCTCTTGAGTGTAATGCTGAGCTCCTCTGGGAAGCAGTGTTCATTCTTACAGATAAGCACAGCTCTTTACACGTCTGCGATAAAAGACATGAAATGTGTGCATAGATCAATTACCAAAGGAGCAATCTACACGTTGGTGGAGATGAAACACTTTTATAACAACATATGGCTAGAAATATTAAAAAACCTTGATTCTACAATGAATAGAAGTGATAGGAATTGAAGTCAGCTCACTGGGGGTCAGGTTGGGGCACAGTGAGAGAGCTAAACTGATTTAGAATACAGTTCCGATGATTTGCAAGACGCCTTACCATACTGTATCATTTGCACAATCCATATCATACACAGTGAGACTCCCTATGTGTAGTTGAGTTTGGTGCAGTAAAGATACAGTTTACCTGATATGGTATAGAGACTGGAGCTCTCTGAGTCAGGCCTGCTTGTGCTCCTCCTGTAGGGGCTGGTGGGGAGCGCTGCAGGTATTTGCCTGGAGGAGACAAAGCACCATGTCAAGTCAGACAAGTGTACCACAACATTGAAGGTGACATGTTCTCTGAGATCTGGAGAAGAACGCCAAGGCGTGGATTCAGTGTCAGGAGGAAAAGGGGTTCACTGGGGCAGGATCTTCCGATTCCAACCCCATCATCCCCATGACGACACCCCCACCCTCTTCAAGTCAGACAGCGCGTTGATCAGGACGAGACACACCTGACAGAAAAGGGTCTGGATATGGAGACATGAAATAAAAGCCAACCTGTACGTGAGCTGCCCAGGGGGCTTTAGTAGGTCTTTAATGGTTTGGGTCTGGGATTAGGGCCTGGTTAGTGCTAAAGGAATATAAATGATATGACTCAAGGGAAGTCTGTTTTACCATACTACAGGCTTGCATTACAAAAGAAACAGCATGCAGTGCAGTTCATGGGCAGTTGGAGCTAACAAACCGTATAAGATTGCAATCCTCATCAATCAAGCTATCATGAATTACACCCTGTGACTAAGCCCTACTGATCGATAAATCCACAGCAAGCGCAAATGATTTCTTAGCTTCAAGAGAGCTGCATAATGTGACTCTGAACATGTATTGAAGTTAAAATGAGTTCCTCCAGAACTCTGATATAGCGATAGGCTACAGTGTGTCCAAATGTAGGGTAATGCTGAGCAAGGTGTTCATGTAATATGGGAACTTTAAATACCCTTAGCTTGGGTCACAAGGATTCAAACAAATAACTCAAATAGCGTAGTTGTGTATTGTGTGTATGTTTACATGTATTTGCCCATTTGCAGTTAGGACAAATCATCTTCAGGGGGCTAAAAAATAAATCTCCAAAAGACTAGCGACATATCTGCACATCTGCATATTCTGATGGCAACACTGCATGAGTTGTGGGCATTCTACATTTCTATCTCTTTTGATTAGATAAATAAATGCTATCATTTCTATCAAAAACAATAAAACAAACTCCCTGACAGGTTGTGGTATTTATGAGCTAAGGCTTGCAACTCAGATTTATTTGCCATGATAGGGTCGACTTTTCCCCTGTTCATTTACATCAGCATTTGGCCATCTTAAATCCAGGCCAATGGTGAATTTTTAAAAGGTTGGCATCAATCTTGTGGAACCGATTGCCACATTTAATGAAGACTTCCCTTACCTTGCAAAGGTTGACTCCAATGCTGAAAAGGGAAGGGACATGCCTCTCCAAGCAGTGAGACATTTCACAAACACTGATAAACTGAAGGGAGATTGTTTAGATGCTCTTTTGAAGAAATGCGCTTGAGCGGTTTGGTTCATGATACTGCATAGAACAATGAACCGATCCATTGAGAAACACAAATGTAAATAAAGCATTCAGAGAAGACCTACTTTGAAACATCCATTTGCTCAAATATCACCAATTTGATAAGGTCAAAATGGAGATATGTTTAGCTGGCCTTTGAAAACTATTGTACTCAATATTGCATCTTTCCTGGTACAAAAACAAAGCACTTTATAATGAAACGATGGGTTGCCGCTAAATGAAATCAAGGGAAGATCAGACATTGCCATAGAATAGAGCATGGTTGAACCTCCCACACCAACAAACCTTCATGGACCAATGAAATGATCAGCAAACATCAAATCTACCGAAGAACTCTATTGAATAATTTTTTTTGCTCACATAAAGTGCATCTCCTTGTTATAGTATAAAGTAAGGGGTCTAAGAGTTTCCATTTTCATATTAAACTTAAACCACAAAGAACTGTCTTATTCCAAATTCTGGGCTTTCTGGGCATGATTTGGGTGTACTGGATATAGGGTACCATGTGGCAAATCAAGTCTAATTCTTAAAATAAAAGCATGGCAAGTGTATTGCTATGTAATCAACGGTAGCAGTTGGGCTCAGATTATGTTGGCCACTGGAGTTTTGACTACAATGACTCATCATTCTAGGCAACGAGAGCCATATTGACACTTGTTCCCAATTTTAATATTTAATTACAATGTAATTCCTCATTAAATTACTCTAAAACTGGGAACATAGCCTGACAGATTTAAACAATTACAACTTCACTCAGGAGCCCATTGGCCCAATGAAATCGATGCGGAATGTAATCACAAACACATATGCATAAAAGCCATAAGCATAAATAACAACCTGATCCACTTTGAGCTGGCTCACATCTTCAAGTCAAAATGTTCTAAGTAAAACTAGAGTACTGCTGATTGCTTGATAAGATCAATTAGCTGTCTAAATCCTAATATCAATTTATGGTTTTATATATTTGTTCGGTGTGGTCGGTGAGATAGAAATGAGGTAAAAGAAAATGAAGCTGTCTATCTGAAAAGAAGAGGAGAACATCTGTTAGACAGTGGACAGACAAGTAGTAGTCTGCAGAGAGGCAAATCAAGGATAAAAAATAATATCAGTGAAGAGCCTGAGCTGCCATAGAGGGAGTTGGGAGCGCTTGTTTTGACACTCATCCAGCCTCTTCCATGACAACATCTCCACACCTTCCTCAATATGCAGACAGTCCTGCTTTGCAGGGGCTGCTTTCTCACCCATCATTATCTTCCTTTAAGGTTTGTGTCAGGTGCTGGAAAGAATAGCTGCATGAATTCACAGGAAAATCTCTGAGCACACAGAGCGCATCAGATTTCACTTGATGATTCTCTCGTTTGTGGCACCGTTCTGCATCCATTTGCTTGATTTGAGATATACATTTGCCAACTTTTTTAGGATTCCACAAAGTAAAGAAAACGAGTGATTTCAGTAAGTTTGACTGTGGCGTTATGGCTGGGGGCTCTGTCAAAACAGCCCACTCACAGACAATGATGGCCTCCCTCAAGAATCAGGTACAGTGCTGGTTAGGCAGCGAGGAATGGGGACAGGTACAATGCCACCGCATAGCAGCTGGGACACTGTGGAAAGTGTCAAAAGCAGAGGAAAGGACAATATAAAAGCTAGAGGAGACTGCATGCATGTCAATCGTGGCATTCAATTATATTTCCTGACCCCCCGTCAGACAGTTATTTTATGAATAATGTTTTAAACCACAAATCATACAAATATGGTCATGTTACGGTGTTGAAAAGATGATTGGCCTTAACATTTTTATCGTTGGGCCATTTGATTTAAAATGTGTCCAGGTATACAGTACATCAGGCTATTATTCCAAGAGAAATGTAAAAAAAAAAAAACTTGATTATGCAGGAGAAAAAAGACATTGCAATATTAGCACAAGGCTAATTTATGCCACCAGTCCATCTAGAGGTCAGATATCAGCCTTAGCAATGACAGATTTATCAGGAGAACAAATAGCAGCGTTGGAAAGGAGGAGCGTAGATGAAAGGAGAGGGGGCTGCTGTAGTGGATGCATTAAAAGCCTGACAGGACGCCACAGCTTTTCCACATAAGGGAGTCAGGAAGTGGCTGACTGGCCTCTCTCAAGATGGAAAGAAAGCTGAAGTGGTTGACACCAGGCCAAAGCAATAATTTAAAACGGGACATGGCAGCAAGTAAGGATGTTCCAGACAAAACTGATCAGAAAAAGTACATAACAGCTCTCTTCAGTTTAGCTAAAGGCTCAGGTTATTCAAAACAAGGCCTGTCTGCTTGTTCTTGGATGCTATTATGGCACTCACCGAAGTGGAGGCCAACCACGTGCAGGGGATGGTCATACAATTTTATTCTTCTAAACAAATTAATTGGTTGTACAAATCAAATGAAATTGGAGGAAAACCACTCAGAAATCAGTACCAAAGTACAGTAACTTTAACCTAGATGCTGACAGCTTTAAATGCTGACAAAAGTTTAAGTGGCTTCGTGGTTTAAGTCAGAGCACAACTCTAACAAGCTCACA
The DNA here is from genome assembly GCF_045791955.1 of Oncorhynchus clarkii lewisi. Taxonomy (NCBI): domain Eukaryota; kingdom Metazoa; phylum Chordata; class Actinopteri; order Salmoniformes; family Salmonidae; genus Oncorhynchus; species Oncorhynchus clarkii. The sequence continues at coordinate 15,927,726 of NC_092176.1, forward strand.
TTGCCTGGGGCAGCCTAACATTTGTAAGGGATCACCAGCATTCAAAATTACAAGGGTCATAAAAAATGTACACAATATTGACTGCGTTTAAAACATATTTTCCACTGACTGTGAAAGGCACTTACATTTAAGGGGTGCCGTTCTCAAAAGGCCATAAAGTTGTTATAGATAGCCCCAAGACAGCACAGTGTACAGGAGGGAATTCTCAGACGCTGAACATGGATGAGGGAAGAGTTCAAGTGATCCAACCACTTTTCAGAAATGACAGTTACCAGATACTAACTGCCTGAGTAGTTCGAAAACATGGACATACTTATTTTGGTCTGATTGAATAAAACATAGCTCATATGACACTGAGCACACACTGGTTGAATAAAATCATATGATGTTAGCCACACGCGTCGAATACAACAGGTGTAGACCTTACAGTGAAATCAAAGTTGTTAACACGTAATTTCAATGAAGTTACGTTGATCTAAATGGAATAGACGTTGAATTGACATCTGTGCCCAGTGGGATGGCTCATAAACACTCCAGAAATATTGCAATGTATTGTAGCACAAGGTACTCAGTATAATGAAAGTGTGGCCTTTCTATGCGTTGGTTGTTTATCTGTCTATAATGAGGGGTCTGGAGCAGCCAACAAAGAACATGCCGGCAATATTCACTTCATAAAATGGCATTGTCTACTTTGGCTGGCGAGAGTTTCTTATTCAGTACATCATCTTGCTCCTATGTGTCTGTGCATTGTGGATGGAAATGAACTAAAGGGAAGGAAAGGGAAGGCTCTCAAGCTGTGGCATGAATTTGTAAATGTTAATACAAAAACATGAGCCTGTGATCTCAGCAGGCATCAGGAGGGGGTTTGTTGCTTCGAGGTGCAATTTATTCTTACCCCCAACGCCCCAGCGACTTGAAAGTGGGCTTCAAAAGAGCTAAGGATTACTGGTAACAGTTGAGAGGGTACACAGCCTAGGCTTTCTCCATCGTTTCGAGACATCAAACATGATTAACTATCTGCTCCCCAAATATTCGCGATTCACACAACTCCGATTTGTGCGTCTCGCCTCTCAAATCATAGTTTGCACACTTCATACCTTTAAATCAAACAGCTTTCTCTCATCACCAGTAGCCATATGAACCGTCTCACCTTTGAATATCACTCCATCAGTCTGGCCACCTTCACTCTGACCTCTGCTGTGGAGTGGAGTAGTCTTCATACTGCTCTCCACATTGAGCCTCGAACATTCCAGGAGCAGCACTCCAAGCCGGCAAGCCCATCGATACCCCTGCCATGCCCCCCTCGCCACCGCCATTCAAAACAAATCTTGATTGTTTACTTACAATTTGCTCTGGAAATCCCCAGTACTTCATTGCGATAAAAAATTAGGCTGTTGGATCTGGCCGCAGTACAAAGGCCTGCTCCTTCTCTGTGGGCCCCAGGCAGGGCAGACAGAGCAGCTGAGGATGGGGCTACGGTACAGCAACAGTATGGCATGGTGGAGCTCTCTGTACTACCTGCCTCTGTCTTCCCCTCCCTTCCTCTGCAGCTGTTTCTCTCTTTCTCTCTCCAGGCTACGTTTCTTCCCCTTTGTCTGCACAGTACAACAGCACTAATGTCACCACAGTAAGAGAGCGACCCGGCTCTCCAACTTGAGACAGAGACCAAAAAGCAGGAGTTCGGCCCTCGTTGAACTTATGTTCCCATTCAGGGGATCCTGTCTAGTTTCCCTTTCTCTCCAGTACTCCTTCACTGCTTTCTCTGACCAGGCACAGCTATCAGGACATGTACTGTATGAGTATGAACTGTCAATTACTTGTGTGTAATAAACTACATCACTCAAGAGGTATTGACTGACTAATGGATCACAAACATACATAAAGGAACACAAAACGGACAAATCTGAACTTGGGACTCATGTTTCCAAATACTAAAAACACAAAACAATGGCATGGTCCTTTTGAAATAAAAATTTAGAGACAGGGTGTTGATGCTTGGTTATAAAAGTATCATTAGGAACTAGGTATGTACCTTGTGGTGTTGGGCATTGAGTTGTAGATAGCGGTTTCGGTGGATGGATGGACATTTCCCGTTCGATACAAAATGTCCATATTGTTTAGCTCTCTGTAGAAACAAGAGTCACACACCAGTCAAATGGGAAATGAAACTCTTAAATTCATGAGCAACACTGTCACAGGGACATTCCAAAAATATTCCAAGACCAAATCCATTATTCAAATTCAATGACATAATTGATGAGGGTACAGCTCATATATGATTGATAAAACAGCAGACATGTGGATGATCAGAGCAGAAGACTGAGTGAGCCCTTCGTTTCTCTTGCATACCTGTGGTGAAATGAGGTACTACTGACAGACTGTGCACTGTTTATGTCCAGGCAGGTGCCTCTAGCAGGCTGCAGGCAAAGTATGTTTTGAGAAGGGAAATAGGGATCCTGCTCATTGGAGACTATGCAAAATCAATGAAAACCTACTGGGCACGTTGCCACAGAGCTGCATGTCAAAACACAATGCCATGAGTGTCAGGTGTTAAGTACGATATTCCTTCTGCTTTTACAGGTCCGTCCACTCACCCAATACACGTGTAGTGTGGACAGGTGTGCTTGGACTTCCCCTGGATCTGGATGTCACACACAGCAGTCTCTGTGGCCAGGCGTAGGCCGAGCCTAACACACAGCCTCTTCTTCCTCAAGGCAGGCTCCTCTGACGGACAAGGAGAGAGACAGACCATATTAGGGATCATGAACAAGAGGCCAAATTCATCTCTTGGTCACGACTATGCATAAAATAATGATATGAACTATAAACACAGAATACTGCTAAGCACTGACAAAATCCAATAATGATAACTGGAAACCCGAAAGACAAATGCTAACCCCTACAGTAGCCACAATATATGCTGCCAAATATTATTTTTTTCTACTGGATGTGCAGGATAACATTCCATACATCACGTTAGATGTATACACTAAACATGGATTCACATAAAGTGGTAAAACATTACATTAAACCATGGCCCAACAACACATACTCTTTCTGTTGTTCATTCCAGCTAGAAAACATAACCATGCGTGCCCATATTACTTCTGTGCCTCCCCCATTTATTTCCAACCACCGATAGAAAGTGTAGAGTAAATGTGATGATAATAAAAAAGAATAAACATCTGTCCTCACTCACCACACCACAATATTATTACATTTTCAAGGCCTGGATAGTGAGGGGGAATACATAGCACTCAAAGAGCACTAAAGCATTGGGGAATGCATTTCATTAATATTAGATAACCCCCATCCACTCGTCCTCTCCCCAAATAAATACATAAATAAATAAGCCCCTCATAAAGAAAAGCTCAGCTCCAGCTGAGATAAACAATGACTCATGATTCTCTTCCCGTGCACCTCGAGGGCAAAATGTTTCTTTTATTCCCACAGACTATCATAAATTAAGCTAACCTGCACCCATAAAACATTCACTATCTCAAAGCTAAGCTGCCCCAGAGGACTTCCGCAGAGGCTGATTAAAGCAAAGTCAAAGCTAGTGAGGGGCCCGAAAAACCTTCAGAGGTACGGTTGTGGTTTAGGGGGAAATGCTTACTTACTGGTGTCTATTGTTTCTTGGATGGGTATGAAGCCCTCTGGTAGAGCGTCCTTCAAATCAATCAACCTCATGTCAAGGAGCACATCTGACGACTGGCTCTAATGTACAGGAAAACATTCAAAATTACATATGCACGTTTCAGATGTAATAGATTGTAAGAACCACTTCTTATTACAAAAGTGTAAGGGTTATTCCGTTTTTGTAATGGTCTGAAAAGAAATTACAAAGACAACTGAATCAATGATTTCCTAAAAGCTTGGGAAGTCTCTAAAGAGAGGAGTTGACACGTTGGTGAAAGTAATTACTCCGTAATAGCTTCTCTTAAAAATGAGAATGCATCTGTGAACTTGCAATCATTCTCAACCCTTGGAGGGAAACAGCGGGGTTGTATGTGAGGCAGGCCGGATTGCCTGCTCATCAGAATTTGGTTAAAAACAATCAGGGACTGTTTAGTTGACATTTTCAAGCATGACTCTTCTCAGCCTCCCAGCCTCCAGTCATTATATTTCAATTTTTCGCCGTAGTAAATTGCAATCATACACAGAGGCAGTGGAGAGGGGGGTGACCGAGTCGTTACTTGGCGCGTCCGAAAATCTGGATTCCACTGCCACTGTTGCCCAGCAGTCACCACCATTAGAGAAATGTTGTACTGATTGTTTTCATTCTGACTTAGGGTGGAATATGGATGAATGTTATTACTATGCATGAAACCCTTTCTTCAGCTGTTTTTTTCCCCATCAGGACCTGACAAAAAGGCCATCTACCTCCAACCAAGTATTTACTTCCTTCCAACGCAATTCGGTAGCTAATTTTGCAGAATCTGTTTTTGTCCACGACAGTTACTGAGGGGGCTACATTGACTGGCAGACAAAATAGCCTTTGTTGATGACTCTGTCATGTTTTATTTGTGCCAAAGTCTTTAAAACAGTGTGGACACACATTTTAAGATAATACACAGGAACATGGGCAAGGCTATTTGTGTGACACATACTAAACTGTGGACTAGACTGAGCTCCGTCCCAGGCAGGCAGGCAGGCAGGTAGGCAGGCAGCCGTTAAGAGGTGCATTTACAAGAGCTGGCTTCAACCACTCTCACAAGGATTCTAATGGAACTATTTTCAGAATTAGTAGTAGTGTCCAACCACACATTATTGACTTGTCACAAGGATATGTCAGAGTGAACACAGAGAAATAATTCATTGCTTGCAAAAATGCTATTATGTCTACAAATGTGGGCATAAAATCATAGTTTTATAAAAGAAAAGTGTGAGTTTGACAGTATAAAATGTTCTAAGGGTGGAGTCGAGGACTGTTCAATGGGGCATTCATTCAACTGATTTTGTGACCTCCTCTAACTCCAACCGCAAGGCTGTAAACTGAGACACTGACAGAAACTGTGGAAGGAACAAAGGTTGAAATGTCTGTCTAATCATTACAATCCTGTTGACATATTATCAGTCTTTTGGGCTGAAGTATGTACATGTACTGGATAGGTCCCAGGACCATTAACTTGATCAGTCAGATGAATGGAGTAAACCCATGTCATATATTTATCTGAATTTGTTCAAATTCTTTACGTTTAAGTTTAAAAATGATAGCATAGTTAAACACGGTTACATTTTATGTAACTAATATGCCTTGATTAGATAAGCATTCACCCTCCTGAGTTAACGTTGGAAACACCTTTGGCAGCAATTAGGGCGTTGAGTCTTCTCTCTCTAAGAGATTTGCATACCTGTATTGCGCAATATTTGCCCATTTTACTTTTGAAATTCTTAACGCTCTGTCAAAGTCTTGGTAAGCAACTCCAGTGTAGATTTGGCCTTGTGTTTTAGGTTATTGTCCTGCTGGAGTGTTAATTCCTCTCCCAGGGTCTGTTGTAAAGCAGACTGAAGAAGGTTTTCCTCTAGTATGTTGCCTGTGTTTAGCTCCATCCCGTTTATTTTTATCCTGAAAAACTTCCCAGTCTTTGCCAATGTCAAGCATACCCATAGCATGATGCAGCCAACATCATGCTTGAAAATATGGAGAGTAGTACTCAGTGACGTGTTGTGTTGGATTTGCCCACATTTAGGCCAACAAGTTTATTCCTTTGCCATGTTTTCTTGCAGTATAATTTCAGTGCCTTTTTTTCTGTATATTATATTGTTCTTTTCCATTTGTAATTTAGGTCACTATTGTGGAGTAACTACAATGTTGTTGATTCATCCTCAGTTTTCTCCCTTCCCAGCCATTGAACTCTGTAGCTGTTTTAAAATCACCATTGGCCTCATGGTGACATCCCTGAGCAGTTTCCTTCCTGTCCTGCAGCTCAATTCAGAAGGATGACTATATCTTTGATGTGTCTGGGAGGTCATCCACAGCATAGTTATTAACTTGACCATGCTTAAAGTGATATGTAATGTCTGATTTGTTACCTATCTACCAATCACTGCCCTACTTCGGGTGGCTTTCGGAAAGCTCCCCAGTCTTTGTAGTTTAATCTGTGCCTGAAATTCAATACTTGAAGGGTTAGTCATTGAAAAATCATGTCAACCCCTATTATTTCACACAGAGTGAGTCCATGTAACTAATTACGTGATTTGTTAAGCAACATGTTACTCCTGAACTAATTTAGGCCTGAACAAAGGCGGTGAATACTTATGCAACAACTATGTTTTAGTTATTTCATTTGTATTCATTTGTAAATATTTGCAGAATAAAATTTTTAGCTTTGACATTATGGAGTATTTTGTGTAGATCAATGATGAAAAAAAGAAAGAATTAAACACATTTCAATCCCACTTTGTAACGCAAGAAAGGTGAAGAAAAATCCAAGGGGGGGGGGGGGGGGGTGAATACTGATGATACCCAGTGTTTTTCTATTTCATGGTAATTTATCAAATCTACTGTAGGCTTTAGAGGCAGGATAATTGGTGTTCTCTATTCTCAAATTTTAAGTGTAAAAAAAGAGGCAAATTTGCCTACCAATTGATATGTAGAGAACGTTCAAAGAGAGCTCAATTAACAGAAAAGTTATTACTGTTATTTTAAATAGGTGCCCCATTTCCAACCCTTTTGAAGTGTCATTTCTTATAAAGGGAACAACATTTTTGATGTGTGCATCATCTTTCAAGAATCACTGGGAGGTATCCAGATTCTCTGCAGGGACAAGGTTCATTGGAAAAAGTGAATAAAAGCTCATTGAAATACTATGAATAATCATACATCTCCCTCTCTGGAGGACACAAGAACGTCAACGATATAACCCTGGGAGCCCACCAAGATATCACACATCAATAATATACATGCAATCATATAATCAAAAGTTCATATTGGTATTTACATTCATACAAAAAAAAACTGACTTTTAAAATTCATTGAACATTATGGCACTTTCAATTATCAAAGTGCTGCACAGGAGAACGCTAGAGAGGGCAAATCAAGCAAACCAGTGCCAAAAAAGGTGTTAGGGATGAGGTGTTATTGCATGATGCCTAGGGAAATTGAGAAGTTTACATTTCCACTTACATTATCTCTGGTGAAACAGAGGTAGCGGGTGACCTTGGATTTGAATAAGCCGTCCTTCCACAGGTCGGCGTCGGAACCATCTGTTGTTTGTGCAACCTACGTGAAAAAAGGAGGAAAAAACAACAAGGAGAGAAGAACATGCATGAGGTGGGATAAAGTTAATGTATGTACGCTGCGAGCGTGTTGCTTTTTGCCTCTTCTCTTGCATACTTCCCTTAATTAACGGTCGGCTGCTCCAGCGCTCCATCTCATTAGTGCCCTGTGTGGGTAAAGATGGAGCCTTAGCCTCCAAATAGGTGGCTGAAAAGATCATCCCCTGGAATGGGGCTGATTAAATAAAACCTGACAAAGATCTGCTCTAATAAGAAAAACCGAAGTTCACTGTGCTCCTAAAATATCCTGATGGGGATGGGGAGATATTATTTGGAGGAAAAATAAAATCAGTGCCTGAATATGGCAACATAATGCACAAGAGCCCAGGCACATCATAGAAAAGGCTATGAAGGACAGTGTGGGCAGCATATCTATAAGTGTGCATGCACTCAACAATGATAAAGCCAAGACTTCCCTCACATGAGTGAGTCAGACATTTCTCCATAGCTACCAGCAAACAAGCTTGGCTGAAACGTCATGTTACATTGGCCATTGTCGGTAAATCACCAAAATGACTGCCAGACTTATTCTCAGAGAGGATCCTTTACAAAGACGATTCAATTTAATGAGGTTCATTCAAACAAAGAAGTTCTGGATCTCTGCCCCCACCCACACAAATTACCATCCTGACAATAATGATGAATGACCCTAGCAATTGGCTGTGGAAAACATGGCAGGGAGAGACTTATGCAAAACCACCAGTGACTAGAGGGAGGAGAGAGAGAGAGAGAGAGGGAGAGAGAGAGAGAGAGAGAGAGAGAGAGAGAGAGAGAGAGAGAGAGAGAGAGCGAGAGAGAGAGAAGGAAAAAAAAGAGAAAAAGAAAGAGCGAAAGTGAGAGGCAGAGAGAGAAAAAGAGAGAGATGCAGGCATCTCAAGCGGGCGCAGTCCCATGAGGAGCCCATACATCACCAGAAGCCCCCACCTCCTTACAAGACAACCCGTCTTGGCCACTTTTTCCAGGTCAGTAGCCAGTGCATCCTGTCAGCGTAAACAAAGGGCTGGCTGTGTGAAACCCAAAGTCAAGCAAGGGAGTAACGAGGGCACAGCGCTCCTAGGAGGCACCTCAGGCGTCATCCTGCCACAGCTCCGGCAGCAGGGGGCGACGCGCCCAGAATGTGAATTGCCACCCGCAGAGCCGCAGAGGGAGAGGTAAAGGGGTAAAGTTTTGGTGGACTTACTCTGTATTTTCTTTTTACTATCTACTGTAATGTGGCTCCCATCTTCCAACAGAGCTCATTGCTGGAAGTGTTTCCGCTGCACGAAAATTCTGAAGATCAGAGGAATCACAGGATCTGACTTTAAATCAATCTTTGAAATCTGATCTTGTCATTTAGATGTTCATGTACACATATCAAGTTGGCTGATTAACTGATATATTCAACTGCCGATTCCCAAAATCTGTACAAATGAAAATTATTCAAAACTGTCATGGAATAGGTAAGTCTATTGGGAGTACTGGTATTTCCTATGACAGATCTCAAAAGACAGAGAACGTCATTGAGGTTATAATGAGAGAGAGCACTAAGAATTAGATGAAAGGCTACTGCTACTAGGGATGGACATTTGAAATGATTTTCATATTCAAATAATATAGTGACATTTTAGGATATCCGGATAGTCAAAATACATTAAAGAAAGCACTCTTGACTTTCTTGACCAATCAAAATGACGCAAATGCACATGGCAGAGATAAACAGAGGACAGACTGCTCAATAAAGTGTTCCAAAAACTACATTCAAAAGTTGTTGTTTTATTAAATTAAGAATATCAAATGTCATGGTATATCCTTGTAGGTAACAATGTCTCAAGGATCATTTAAATTCAATTTGGACAAAGCTTTTTGATTCTTAATATAGACCCAAACATTTTTTATGAAAAGAAAACTCACTCAAGTTATCAAATACTAACGTCCGTTCGAATATTTGATTAAACGATTAACCGCACCCATCTGAGGTTGGTAAACCCATTCAGTGGAGGCCCTAGCCAATTACAGTGGGCTCAGATCTCAGGCTAGCACCACACGCCTTCAAATAAACGTATGTTAATGTGTTCATGAGGGTAGCATGTTATAGGCTCAGGCAAATTTGAATTACACACAGCTTCCCTTTGCGGCCCTAAGTGTCTGTGTCACTGCTTGCTTAAGCTGTTTGATGTGGGGTGGCTGCTGCAGCTTGAGCAATGCTCCTGATTCCTGTGGAACAGTGTTTGATCTGGGCCTGCTCTCTTGCGTAGGAACAACCTGTTCAAGTTCAGAGATGTGAGTGCACCGTAGTGGAGAGCAAAAGAGTTAATCAGCTCATTGATCTACGGCATAAAATGTACTTCTTAAAAGCAGTCATCGTTGAAGATGAATTCAGAAAAAGGAAACAACAAAAGTAGACCTAGAATGTAACATGAACAGTAAAAGAACATGACTAAAAATTGACGTAAGCAGACACCTCCACTCCCTTCTGTAACAACATAGGGATCTGTCCTACTGAAGAAACCAAGCAGGAAGACTCATTCTCATTCACTGTCATGTGGCATGCATGGAGTCCCAATGCCAGTATGCAAAGCACAGTCACAATGCCAACCCACCATAACCCACCAGAGATTACAACAGTTGGGCTGTGTGGGGTGGGGCAGGAAGAGAGAGAAGGGGATGAGAGGAAGGAAGAAGAAAAGAGAGAGGGTAGAGAAAGAAAAGGAACAGAGAGCTGCCCTTGAGCCCACTTCAGGCTATATCACTGTGTTTGCTTTGTGCTTTGTTAAATTCACAAAACACATTCCTCTCTCCATCTCTCTCTCTAGCTCTCTCACTTCTCACTCTTTCACAAATACAAACATGGCTCCCACGGGCCAGTGATATCGCTGTCCCACTTTCCTCTCTCTCACAACCAGATTGTTCAAACTCGCTGGGGTGCCAAACAGCCGGCAACCCCTCTTTACTGTGAGAGTGTTCAACAAACATGGGGACACAGTGCCAGAACTGTGGGGGGCATCCACCTAGGGTTGTTAAACCATAGCCTCTGGTACGGCTGAAGGACTAATGGCAACAAATAAGCCTGCAGTAATAATCTCCATCATCAAAGTAAACTGCATGAATTAGTTAGTTATTCAATTCCGCTCACAAAAAACTTAACACTACTCACAAGTGCTAGCCAAGTACATGCCCAAGTGCCTCATGGCTACCCTCCAAAGACAATATTGTAGAATCCACAACAATACAACAATGTTATTAAGAACATGGTTTCATGGCCTTTCCTAACCTTTTGGGGGCCCTAAGAGGTGGCAAAACATTTGAGTGGCCGCCCTCTTGACGGTGGAGAGAAAAACATTTGAGTGGCCGCCCTCTTGACGGTGGAGAGAAAAACATTTGAGTTAATTTCCTGCAATTCTATACATTTTGCCATGGGACGCAGAGAAAGTGTTGCTGTTTCAAAGCAATTTTTTACATTGACAAGTTTTAGCAGTTCTTAAGCTAATTTCTATCAATTCTACACATTTTGCCATGCCTAATGCCATGTTAATATATCGGAGTGAGAATGACTAATTATCACGGTCAAACGCTCCCTAAAACACTTTCTAATCAACCTGGCCCGGGTATCCTGGAAGGATATTGACCTCATTCCGTCAGTAGAGGATGCCTGGTTAATCTTTAAAAGTGCTTTCCTCGCCATCTTAAATAAACATGCCCCATTCAAAAAATGTAGAACCAGGAACAGATATAGCCCTTGGTTCAATCCAGACCTGACTGCCATTGACCAGCACAAAAACATGTTGAGGCGTACTGCATTAGCATGGAATAGCCCCTACGATATGCAACTTTTCAGGGAAGTTAGGAACTAATATACACAGGCAGTTAGGAAAGCAAAGGCTAGCTTTTTCAAACAGAAATGTGCATCCTGTAGCACAAACTCCAAAAAGTTCTGGGACACTGTAAAGTCCATGGAGAATAAGAGCACCTCCTCCCAGCTGCCCACTGCACTGAGGCTAGGAAACACTGTCACCACCAATAAATCCACGATAATTGAGAATTTCAATAAGAATTTTTCTTCTTTCCACCTGTCTACCCCTACCCCGGTCAACAGTCCTGCAACCCCCTCAGCAACTTGCCCAAGCCTCCCCCATTTGTTCTGAAAGAGCTGCAAAATCTGGACCCTCTCTTTCTAAAAATATCCGCCGTCATTGTTGCAACCCCTATTACTAGCCTGTTCACCTCTCTTTCATATCGTCTGAGATCCACAAAGATTGGAAAGCTGCCGCGGTCATCCCCCTCTTCAAAGAGGGAGACACTCCAGACTCAAACTGTTAAAGACCTATATCTATCCTACCCTGCCTTTCTAAGGTCTTCTAAAGCCAAGTTAACAAACAGATCACCGACCATTTCGAATCCCACCGTACCTTCACAGCTATACAATCTGGTTTCCGAGCTGGTCATGGGTGCACCTCAGCCACGCTCAAGGTCCTAAACGATATCATAACCGCCATCGATAAGAGACAATACTGTGCAGCTGTATTCATCGACCTGGCCAAGGCTTTCGACTGTCAATCACCACATTCTTATCTGCAGACTCAACAACCTTGGTTTCTCAAATGACTGGTTCACCTGGTTCACCAACTACTTCTCAGACAGAGTTCAGTGTACCAAATCGGAGGGCCTGTTGTCCGGACCTCTGACAGTCTCTATGGGGGTTAAATTCTCAAGCTGACTCTTTTCTCTGTATCCATCAATGATGTCGCTCTTGCTGCTGGTGATTCTCTGATCCACATCTACGCAGACGACACCATTCTGTACACATCTGGCCTTCTTTGGACACTGTGTTAGCTAACCTCCAGAAGGGCTTCAATGCCATACAACTATCCTTCCGTGGCCTCCAACTGCTCTTAAATGCAAGTAAAACTAAATGCATGCTCTTCACCCGATATCTGCCCGCACCTTCCCGCCCGTCCAGCGTGCCTACTCTGGACGGTTCTGACTTAGAAAATGTGGACAACTACAAATACCTAGGTGTCTGGTTAGATTGTATACTCTCCTTCCAGACTCACATTAAGCATCTCAGATCCAAAATTAAATCTACAATGGGCTTCCAATTTCACAACAAATAATCCTTCACTCATGCTGCCAAACATACCCTCGTAAAACTGACTATCCTACCGATCCTTGACTTTGGCGATGTCATTTACAAAACAGCCACCAACACTCTACTCAGCAAATTGGATGCAGTCTATCACAGTGCCATCCGTTTTATCACCAAAACCCCATATACTACCCACCACCGCGACATGTATGCTCTCGTTGGCTGATCCTCACTTCATATTCGTCGCCAAACCCACTGGCTCCATGTCATCTATAAGTCTTTGCTAGGTAAATCCCTGCCTTATCTCAGCTCACTGGTCACCATAGCAACACCCACCCGTAGCACGCGCTCCAGCAGGTATATTTCACTGGTCACCCCCAAAGCCAATTCCTCTTTTGGCCGCCTTTCCTTCCAGTTCTCTGCTGCCAATGACTGGAACGAATTGCAAAAATCACTGAAGCTGGAGACTCATATTTCCCTCTCTAACTTTAAGCACCAGCTGTCAGAGCAGCTCACAGATCACTGCACCTGTACATAGCCCATCTGTAAATAGCCCATCCAACTACCTCATCCCCATACTGTTATTTTTGTTTTTGCTCCTTTGCACCCTAGTATCTTTACTTGCACATTCATCTTCTGCACATCTATCACTCCAGTGTTTAATTGCTAAATTGTAATTATTTTGCCACTATGGCCTATTTATTGCCTTTACCTTCCTTATCTTACCTAATTTGCACACACTGTATATAGACTTTTCTATTGTATGTTTGTTTATTCCATGTGTGTTTATTCTGTGTTGTTGTTTGTGTCGCACTGCTTTGCTTTATCTTGGCCAGGTCGCAGTTGCAAATGAGAACTTGTTCTCAACTAGCCTACCTAGTTAAATAAAAGTGAAATATATCTATTTTTTAACTAACAAAATCAATGGGGACCCCCTGGAGGTTAGGGCCCCTGGGCACGTGCCCTGCATGCCCGGTCGGTAATTCCACCATGATTACAACCAGTTTAGATAGCTGGCTAGATTAATTTACCAATCTAAAAATGTTTAGCTTACATAGGCTAATTGAGGGACTGTCAGTGACTGACATATCAAGAGACAAACTGCTGTTGCACAACAAATTTTAAAATGGCACCTTGTGTATTCTACTATTCTAACTCAAAACAGTAAGACTGAGTTCCCCAAAAATGTAATATTAATAAAGACCTGCATGGTTTTGATTAATCACTGATTACAAAAAATATAGAATTTATACATAAATCATAATGCATAAATCATACTGCATCTGCTTCACAACATATGCATAATGCAATTGATTTGCCTACAAATGAGGTAGAATTCAAAGTAAGTGGAAAATGTTGAGCGAAGTATGGTCAAATCCATTTATATTCCATGATAAGCTATATGCTTTTATTTAATAATGTATCCTCAGTCCAAAAGAGTGAATGATGAAAAAACTCTGAGAAGTTACTCACAACAGAGTATTCAGCAGGTGCCTTGCTTCGGCATGCCACCACAACAACTCCGGTGATGGGCTCTGAGGTCAGCTCTGGGAGAGCCTCAAACAGTTCCTGTACCTCAGGCATCATGCTGGACCCTTGGAAAGACAGCAAAGTTTACTTCAGAGCCTTACTGGGATACTAGTAATAGAAGTAATAGTGCCTTCACTCCCTCACAAAATACCTTTTCAACATACGTTGGGGGAAGAGGATTAGAATCTTAGTTTCTGAGTCAATAATCTAAATTTCCATGTATTGAACTATTTCAAAAACACTTTTCTCTCTCTTATATGGATCTTTCCCATAGGGCTGCATGTAGTCTAATGCTGTACTTTCTGTATGGAAGATTTTGAGCAACAGCACAGCTCATATATTTTGGAGTGAAGCATACTACATCATGACTAAACCCATAAAGATGTTCATCTTGGCCGGAATGATAACTGTCGCCCAATATTGACTTCTGTCAGCTTCTTGGGATCCAAAAGAAAAAGTGGCCTCTGAGCTTTGCATCGAATGACAAGTGAGACCAGCATGACAAAAAGGAATTAAGGGTGACCCAGTGAAGTCACCCAATAACAGCTTAGATGGAGTGATCACATATTTGCAAGAAAATCCAGATCAATTGTTATCTATTCCTGTCTAAAGAAGCTATAGCGTAATGTGTATGCAAGGCTTTTACAAGGTTAAGTGGCTTTGCAGAGGTTCCTTTGCCATTTTATTAAATTATGCTTAAAGCATCCTAGTGGGGTAAGTGACACAGTTACTGCATTCCATCTAAATGTTTACTGAATTTATTGTAATTAAGTCTATTGAATTTGGTAGATTTAATACAGGAATAGCTATTTATTTAAGAAATGTTAGTTGGATGTTCTTATTCATGAAAGAGATCCAGGATAGCAAATTAGTTTAGGGAGGGAGAATGTTCATTTGTGGACTAATCATTCTAGCTTTTCCTAACTGCAGTGTAGTGAGTGGTTGGAGGCAAACTGCCATTAAGCCACACTCTGTAAAATGTGCACATATCAAAGAGTCGGCCACCAACAAAACTGTAAACAATAGAGAAAATTCAATACTGCATCCCATCAAATTGCCACATGCAAATGTACTTGTGTGATGGAGACTTGTGTGATGGAGACTTGTGTGATGGAGACGGTCTGGGTTAGAACTAGGGCTAGCTGAGAAATGCTCTTGTGTGATGGAGACGGTCTGGGTTAGAACTAGGGCTAGCTGAGAAATGCTCTTGTGTGATGGAGACGGTCTGGGTTAGAACTAGGGCTAGCTGAGAAATGCTCTTGTGTGATGGAGACGATCTGGGTTAGAACTAGGGCTAGCTGAGAAAATCTAAACTCTCCATATACAAGTACAAGGGAGTTGAGTAGCGATGAGTGTGGGCAGACTGGAGCTGTGACTGCATCGAGTCGCTGTAAAATCTTAAACCCTTACCATGTACCTACAGTATGTTTGTCCCGTGTAAAGTCAGGCTTATCTATGTTTGATGAAATCCATATTTTTTTATTAATCTTTCGTTAAATACAACCACCGACTGTTTCCTCTTTTCTGTTACTCTAAAATGGCTCTAAAACGTAGATTACATTGCCATATTAGAGAAACAGAAACAAGTACATGGTCTGTGGTTGAATTTGACAAAAGTTTGGAGGACATATGTCTTCCTCTGAGTGACCAGGAGTGACATATGTCTTATGTCTTCCTCTGAGTGACCAGGTTGTTTGTTGCATCCTAACAACAAAGTTATGGGGAGAATTTACATTGGTGGTTAGGTGACTTAACAACAAACCTTAGGATAATTTATGTGAAAGGTTAGGGGAACTAAAACGACAAAGGTTAAGTGAAGTGCGTTCAATTTAGAGGCTTAGCTAAAATGCTGAAGTTGTCCCGACATTTCTACATTTTGTAGAAAGAATGATACAGTTGAAAAGTTCAACCTGATGACGTCATCAAAATGTGTAACATTTTAAAACCGTGATTTTCAAACACTATGAGACTCAACCCCCCCCCCCCCCCCCACCCACACTGTTTATTCACTTTCAATTCTACCCTGTGTTGTCACAGAGAAGCATTTTTTTAAACGTTTTATCTTTGTACCCACAGATCATAGAAGTGCGCTTGTTTCCACATGTGTAGACACTATTTTTTTTTGCCAACGTCTCCAGCGTGCCTAAAGACATTTTATGAGAGCAACATTACATTCGTCAAATCAAATCATATTTTATTTGTCCCAGCGCCAAATACAACAGGTGTTGACCTTACCGTGAAATGCTTCCTTATGAGCCCTAAACCAACAATGCAGAGTTTTTAAAAAGTAAGACAAATCTGATAGATCAACTAAAGGATTCATTATCTGTGTATTCTACGTAGCCTATTATCGGTGAGTAATATTCCTTTCAAACATACTAATTTCCGTTTGCAGAGCATGATTACCCAGATGGATGGCGATTTACAGATTTTTCAAGCGTGTGTCAATTTTCAAGAATGGACCAGCCAGCAACTGGGATTCTTACCACAGAATTTGACCGCCTGGAAAAAATGTAAAGTGTTCCTGCCGTATGGAATAGGACAGAGAGGGACACATGGTGCTAGACAGGTAGGCCTGTAATCCTTACCTTGGTCAATTGTTTTAAATGTTGTCCTGCTGTGGATCCTTAGAGGGTGCTGCTTGTGTCTTTTACTAGAGAGCCAGTGTCAATGTTCTTATCATGGTTAAGGAATAATTAACTACAACCAGAGACGGTTCAACTTTTTTGCCTCACTACGCAACTCAAATTTCCTCAACTACATAACTCAAAGTTGTGTGCCAATTTTCCATTGATAATGTACGCAGGCATCTAGCAAAGCCATTCACTAGTCTAGTCTAGTCTAGTCTAGTCTCATTGACATGTTAGAATTGGACTTGTTTTGTGAGTTGACAGTATGGTTTGGTGTCACAATCCCACCTGCAATAGCCATTTGCAATCAGTTTAGTCAGTGCAGATCGGGCATGGGCAACTGGCAGCCTGGTTGTGTATCAGCAGGGTTTTTCTATATGTCAGTCACTGATAGTCACTCAATTAGCCCATGTCAGCTATCATTTTTTGGGATTGGTTAGTCTACCGACCAGCTATCTCAATTTAGTAATCATGGCAAAACGTGTAGAATTGAAGCAAACTTGCTTTAAAACTGCAACATTTTCTCTACGCCTCATGGAAAAATGTGTAGAATTGAACGAAATGAACTCTATAACGTAGACCCGCAAGCAATTGCAGGCCCTCATGATGAGTTCAGGTTTTTTTGTGGCCCCACCTCCATCCCTGGTGTAATTTATAGGCTTGGCCTGTCTCTATAGGTTGATCTAACCTTACCACACATAATCTTGTCCCATGCTTTTGGAAGGACCTTGGGAATACCCATTTCAGGCATTCATCTGATGATGATGGAATAACATATTCCAGATTTTTCTGATGATGATGGAATAATATACCCCTTTTTCTCCCCAATTTCGTGGTATCCAATTGTTGTAGTAGCTACTATCTTGTCTCATCGCTACAACTCCCGTACGGGCTCGGGAGAGACGAAGGTTGAAAGTCATGCGTCCTCCGATACACAACCCAACCAAGCCGCACTGCTTCTTAACACAGCGTGCATCCAAACCGGAAGCCAGCCGCACCAATGCGCTGTAGGAAACACCGTGCACCTGGCCACCTTGGTTAGCGCACACTGCGCCCAGCCCGCCACAGGAGTCGCTGGTGCGCGATGAGACAAGGACACCCCTACCGACCAAGCCCTCCCTAACCCGGGCGACGCTAGGCCAATTGTGCGTCGCCCCACGGACCTCCCGGTCGCGGCCGGTTACGACAGAGCCTGGGCGCGAACCCAGGTACTCTGATGGCACAGCTGGCGCTGCAGTACAGCGCCTTTAACCACTGCGCCAATATTCCAGAATTTTTAACTATCTAAGTAGAAAAGCTTGTCGAAACAGCATGTAAGCAGGTAAGAGTCCTAGAATTGTTGTAGTCAAAATTCAGAGATTCTGTTCCCCATTCCCATCGTGTTGTGGATAATAATTACATCAAATAGGGCCTGCACATAATTGGGGGTGTGCTCTATGTTAATATTTTCTTGTCAAGGTTTAGGCCTAATGATTTCCTGCTTCTCCAGTGGTCTCTAGTGTCTTCCTGTCATGTACTGTATTTGTGCTTTGGGCAGAGTTAACAGGTTTTAATTTATTCTTATGGCCACATTGATCCCGTTTCACCATTCATATGATGAAAACCATTCAGCCAAGTCAAGCGTAGAAATAAACAGGCTGTAATCCCACCCAAGCACTTTCTACGATGAAACCTTAACGATAGAAGTTGAAACAGCCATACTGGAACACAGTGAGATGGAACAAATTGTGTTGCAGCCAATTGAGTGGTATAAGAATACATCTATCAGCATATTGTAATGGCGTGCACACAGGGCCATAACACTGATTGATTCAGGCCTGTCATTTCTAGGAACAAGTTAAGAACTGTACAGAGAGCAATGTGGTTGTGAGCAAGAAATACGGTAAAAGCATCTGTTACAGACCGAACATCCTATTTGAGTTAATAACGCACAATGAGATCAAGCACACAGGAACTAAACAAGATTTAATGAACATAATAAGGTAATGAGACCTCTTATGCTCATCATTATTCATGACAAACTGACAATGAGTCAATGCCAATAGCTCATAGGAGCAGAGTGCGTCACTGAGAGAGTAATGGCAGTCGTCGTTGAGACTGAGCATGACTGTGTCAGGTTGGCAGAACACCAGCACTAAAAAGCCCCAAGATACACGTCAGACAACATACACCGGTTCAGCTCCCAGACAACTAAACCCTTTTGTCCTCCTCTCTCTATGTCCCAAATACGGGAAGCTGACAGAGAAATCTAAATGATTGTGCTAGCTAGATCACACCAATGATCACACACACATCCCTGTCCTTATACGTTATGTACAGCTTTATGCCAGCATTGTTCTGTCAGCTTTTCCCAACCAATCTCACACCAGGAAGCTTCGACAACCCCCAAGAAACAGGCATTCTCATTTCAGCTAGATTTTGAAGCCAGACTAATTTTCTCAAATAAAATCTCAGGTATAAGAGAAAAATGCATTTGCAGTCTGAGGAAGAGAGGTGCACCTGTTAAAGTGATGGTCTAGTTATGGAAAAGGTGATGAAATGCTCAGGGCGAAAGTCTCAAGATATCAGCAACACATGCTAACTGTGAAAGCCATCAGCTGTTACTGTGTTTTTGGTGTGCGCCACGTCACACGTTGAGGATTGTGGGATAAGATGAATGATGGCTAGGGCTGATTCTGTGGGGGAGCAGTGCACACATAGAAAGTATGCAGAGCCTTACAGATGGCATGAGGCAGGGGTTAAACCCAGGCCCCTTTGTTCATGATCTTTATTTAAGGCACTACTATTCCTCTGGTCCATGCTAAATATAATTTCATTGCCAAATCAAACTGTCCTTTTGGTCCCCATTTTGGCAGTAGCTGGGATTGAGTGATCAAAAATGCCTTCGCATTAAGATACCACCACTATTGATAGCTATCTCTCTAAATCAGCTAAATCGCAAAATGGTTATGAAGTACTACTCTGTGAACTGTAATTGGTCAGTGAAAAAAATGGCAAAGCCAAAAGTATGTGTTTCGTTAAACCGCCTTCATAGTTTCACTGCTTTCCTCCTTGTGTGTAAAGGTCATCTGCTGTGTTTTCTAATTTGGTGGCACTAGTCTGGGGACTTTAGAGATGGATATTCCTTTGTTAGGGTAATAATATCCCTATTTTGACCTGGGAAATCTACAGTGCTGCAATGCCCCCATCACCCGTTTGAACCCATTACTGACGGGTGTGTTGAAATCTGCAGGTCTCATATCAAATATAATTACATTTCCCCATCTTCAGTCTGCCCATAAAGAACCCCCATGTCTCTTGAATAGCTTATAATAATATGTTTAAAGAAGCCCACCCTTAGTGCCCCCAAAGAATCCGGAATTGCACTTAACTGTTTGCTGTACTGTATAATATCCTTGCTTTTCTGATAGTGTAAAGGTTTGTGTGGGCTATCCCTGTGTTGCCCTGAATAACAAATCTCCCATGCTTTCATTCTCCTCCATTGCCTTTGCCAAATGCGCTTAAATCTCTTTTGGTGCCATCTGTTTTCTTGGCACTAAAATGCATAAAATGAAAGTATACCTCTTACCAGTACACTAACATGTCTCATCAGTAATGTGGTTGTTCACAGTAGCTATACAGAGGTACAATATAAGATGAATGAAATCCACCAATTACATGTTTTGGAGGCCGAGTAGTATTTTGTTTGGTTACATGTTGAGGTCTGGCAGAAGACTTTCACTGTGAGCACATTTTTCAGATGATGTTTCCATTGGGGATTAGATCAACTCTAATCTCATTGTCATGACATCTCTTGACCAACTCAATCCACACTGGCTGTGTTCTCATCCCATTGCAGAGTTGTCAAACTCAACAAAACCCTTAAGGGACATACTGGGTGCCTCACTTATGATTCACCATCACCTTAAACTTCATCACCCTACACCACACACACACACACACACACACACACACACACACACACACACACACACACACACACACACACACACACACACACACACACACACACACACACACACACACACACACAAAACATACACACACACACACACACAAAACATACACACATACACACACACACACACACACACACACACACACACACACACACACACACACACTCACACACACACACACACACACACAGATTCTTACTCCCGTCTGGTGGGGAGTCTGGCCTGCTCCGACTGACTGCGCCTCACTGCCCTCGTGCAGTGGTGTGCCAGTTGTGCCTTCCCCCATCGCTGTGAATGCCACCATCTGGTGTGCCACGTGGACATCATAATCTCTCCTTAATTACATTAGCAGCGCAATCAGTTACTGCATTACAAGGCCGGGCGAAGAGCTTTTAAATCTTGGAGGAAATCATAAATAATTGCACTAAGTACCCGGCACCAGATGTGCGTGCCAACTTGGCTGGCATGAGATAAATAGTAACCTCGACAACAGTGTTCAATATCGTCTCTGCAAATGTTTTTTGGACAGTGTCATCTTTTTACCCTTTGCTCTGCTCATCTCTATTTAGTCATGGGGTGTTGGCGAGCCTGCCTCCGTGTGATAAAACCCAAGGAGTGTTTAGTGCCCATTCACACTGCCGTACCTGTTGCTGCAGTAGTTCTCTTCAGTATTGAATAGCACAGTGCCCAAAGTCTGTGACGCACACGTTTGGTCTCACAGTCCCTTTCAAACCTTTTCATCCCTCGCTCCACTCTGCGTTAGTGTCAAACAGACCTCACTGTATGGAATTGGATTTAGATCCATGGTTTATAGGCTTCATTCTTGAATCGTTTGCTCTGGAAATGCGTGGTTATAAATGGTTGTGTTTATTATTATCTAGTTAGTGTGTGAGGCTGGCCTGCCTGTTTATGTGGGTGTCTGTCTGTGTTGAAATTGAATGGGCTGTGCACATTATTAGCTAATGCTATCATGTCTCTGGTTGCATTGAAGGGAACGTTGGTTGTGTCAGATAGCACCTCTCACTCGTCTTCCAGCCATCTCCCCTGTCCTAGGGACAGCTCATAGCGAAACACCTCTCACTCGTCTTCCAGCCATCTCCCCTGTCCTGGGGACAGCTCATAGCGAAACACCTCTCACTCGTCTTCCAGCCATCTCCCCTGTCCTGGGGACAGCTCATAGCGAAACACATCTCACAAAGTCCATTGTCACCCCAGAGCGGATCCATATCTCCAAATGACCCCACAATGACAGTGACATTCTTTTTGTGTTAGACCATAAATGAACTACAAAAGTTTGAATCCCCAAATTCCAATAGTCGCACACCGATTTAAACTATATTATTGCATATAGTTCCATTTGACTGTGTGGATGGGATCAATAAAGAAATAATAATGTATGTAAATCCCCAGTTACTTAAATGTAACCTTTACTGAAAACTAAAATTGAGACAATGAATAGAGTCATTCATTGTATCCAAGTCTTCAGAGTCGCAATAATTTGGTTGTTTTGAAAACGTAAACGGCTGCGGCATTCATCATATTCAAATGAGGCAGTAAAATAAATGATGCCCCTGTGTTTATAAACAGGCACTAGAGCAGACTGTGATTTCTAGATGGGGTTTCTTAAACATGTAAATGAGATACAACATTTGCAAAAAATACCCCTTTGGTGATTTGTCTCCTTGAAAGAGTTATTGATATTGACCTATCAGATGTCCATTATCCTTTTATCATAACATGGCCTTCAATGAACTTTATTTCAATGAAAACGTGTCGTTTAATTTGTTTCTATTTAAGCCAACCCTTGTGAGAATAAAACCGTGTGAGGTGAAAAAAGATAATTACAGGTAAATATCTTATCATTTATCATAATTTCTCCATCCACTTTGTCGCAGTTTCCGTATTTAAGGAAGATAGATGACACAAGATGTTGTCTTGTCTTTCTCACTCTCTCTGCTCTGTGAGTGTGTCCGAATAGGGAATTGTTTTACTATTTTACTATTCTCTAGTATGTGTTTCGTAACAATGTTCGCACTTCAGTCTGTTTTTATATATATATATTTTTACTTCTACTCTTCAGAGTAAGATGTTCACTTGGTGGCCTATGCAACCAAATAAGACATATTTGTGACTTGTCAATACTAGGATATCAGGGTTGGGGTTAGCCCAAAGGCTGGCAGATGGCGATATTGAGTCGTTTCATTATACCGTCCAAAGGGAATCCATGCATCCGGCTATAGACTTGTCTCCCCGTGGACCGGTTCGTACAGTCTCCATTCAGGCTACGAAGGTGTTGATTTCTTCCTTAACGTGATTTAATGGCGAGAAGGTGGAAAAAAACAGAGAAAATACTGTATGTGTACTTTCTTTATGAAACGGTGATTAATGCTACTTCTGGACATTGTGTACAGCATTCAGACAAAGGGTAAACAACCGACTGCTGCATCCTGATTGGCTGATTGTGATATGCAAAAACATCCTGGACTAGCATTTAGTCACTAGAATGGTGGTGGAAAATGGTGTTTCATAAAAAAAAGAATTCATATTTTCCCCGTTTTTTTGTGCCTTTTCACTATTAAATCGAGTTAAGGAGGAAATTGATGCCTTGGCAGCCTGAGTGGAGAATGTTTTATGTACGAACCGGTCCACTGGGGGATACGAGTGTATAGCCGGCTG
This sequence comes from Oncorhynchus clarkii lewisi, assembly GCF_045791955.1. Taxonomy (NCBI): domain Eukaryota; kingdom Metazoa; phylum Chordata; class Actinopteri; order Salmoniformes; family Salmonidae; genus Oncorhynchus; species Oncorhynchus clarkii. Next base: position 15,950,864 of record NC_092176.1, read on the forward strand.
CATGGACTCCTTTGGGACGGTAAAATAAAACAACTCAATATCGCCATCTGCCAGCCTTTGGGCTAGGTTGGGGTCAATACCATTTTAATTCCAGTCAATTCAGGAAGTACACTGTAATTACAATTACGCGTTTCTTCAATGCTTTTCAATTAGGAAAATCTGGAATTGAAATTTGGTTTACTTTCTGAATTGACTGTCTCGTTGAAATGTAATTCCCCCAACCCTGTAGGATATTAATGGAAATGCATATTCGTGTGTCTATAGCTGACACAGACCTTGAGTTTGTCTTGTTAGGAGAAGGCAACTTGAAGTGACTTTTTTAAGTGTGAATAGAACTTCCCAGTTTCATATTCACTGAAGCCATAACTTTAGAAGCTGTTTTTAAACTCACACAAGAATATGTAAAAAGGCAGTACCGTCGGAGGTTGTGTCTATGAAGCTACAATGTTGCCTACTGTAGGTGGCCATTAAGGAGTGAGACTTTGAAGGGTGTGGCAATTGCGATGCCTGGTGGGCATTCTGCTGAGGTGGCCTGCTCCACAAGGGCAGCCATTAATATCTCAGTGGTTATATTCCCATGGTGAGGTGACTCGTAGGAAAAGGTCCCGCTCTGCAGTGTAGCATCGACACCTATGAGCACAAAGTTCAAAAAAGAGCTGACTTACTCATAAACCTGGATGGACCCAACCATCTGCTCTCTCTCTCTACTTTAGTCTATGTGTGTTGTTAAGCATATTTAGTATTTTTTTTAAATCACAGTGAAGAAAACACACAGCACACACCATTGGACAACGGCATTTGATTAATGTTAACTCTTAAATGTAACTAAATATAATCAAATATGTAATCTACATAATCCCCCAAAGTTATTATTTATCATGAGAGGGCCATAAACAATAACTAGTAACTTGCTGCATACTCCAAGAAAGGTTAATATCTCACCTTTCTGGTAAGAATAGTTACAAATTGCTGAGGTGTAGTCATTTTTGGGGACACAATCTGAAGTACACAGTATGAATATGTTACAAATATAAAAATATGAAATATTTTAAATTATGTATTTCCTATTCAACAGAACAGTATGAATAAGGCTTGAAATGACTTATATGCTTTATAAATGTAGTATAATCAAATTATAAAATGACTGACTAGAAGATTTCACCTTCCTTATAACTGTAAAATACATATTTGTATATTTAGTGTTAGAGAAAATGTGCATATTTTCAAAAGGTCTCTCTTGATCAAAACATCTGCCCCCATCGCTGTGAATGTCTCACAGAGCTCTGGCTTGGCTTCCTGAACTCGTTAGAAACTCTCCTTTCATCTCATATAAATCGGTATCTGAATGTGCTACAGCAACAAAACCACTCTGTCCTGCTGCGTTACGTTGTAACAATTCCAGGCATATGCGTTCTTAGTGGCTATGACATAGGGTTCAGCCAGGAGTTGATGGACAGTTGGAAGAGTGAATGAAATGGTAGGAGGGACATTTTTTTCTTTTTATTTCACCTTTATTTAACCAGGTAAACTAGTTGAGAACAAGTTCTCATTTACAACTGCGACCTGGCCAAGATAAAGCAAAGCAGTGCGACACAAACAACAACACAACACACATGGAAAAAACAAGCGTACAGTCAATAACACAATATAAAAAAAAAGTCTATATACAGTGTGTGCAAATGGCGTGAGGAGGTAAGGCAATGAATAGCATAGACTTATAGATGACCTGGAGCCAGTGTGTCTGGCGACGAATACGTAGCGAGGGCCAGCCGACTAGAGCATACAGGTCGCAGTGGTGGGTGGTATAAGGGGCTTTGGTAACAAAACAGATGGCATTGTGATAGACTGCATACAGTTTGCTGAGAAGAGTATTGGAAGCTATTTTGTAGATGACATCGCCGAAGTCGAGGATCGGTAGGATAGTCCGTTTTACAAGGGTAAGTTTGGCGGCGTGAGTGAAGGAGGCTTTGTTACAAAATAGAAAGCCGATTCTAGATTTGATTTTGGATTAGAGATGTTTGATATGAGTCTGGAAGGAGAGTTTACAGTCTAGCCAGACACCTAGGTATTTGTAGTTGTCCACATATTCTAGGTCAGAACCGTCCAAAGTAGTGATGCTAGTCGGGCGGGTGGGTGCAGGCAGCGAATGGTTGAAAAGCATGCATTCAGTTTTACTAGTGTTTAAGAGCATTTGGAGGCCACGGAAGGAGTGTTGTATGGCATTGAAGCTCATTTGGAGGTTAGTTAACACAGTGTCCAAAAAAGGGCCATATGTATACAGAATGGTGTCGCCTGCGTAGAGGTGGATCAGAGAATCACCAGCAGCAAGAGCGACATCATTGATGTATACAGAGAAAAGAGTCAGCCCGAGAATTTAACCCTGTGGTACCCCCATAGAGACTGCCAGAGGTCTGGACAGCAGGCCCTCCGATTTGACACACTGAACTCTGTCTGCGAAGTAGTTGGTGAACCAGGCGGGGCACTCATTTGAGAAACCAAGGCTGTTGAGTCTGCCGATAAGAATACGGTGATTGACAGAGTCAAAAGCGTTGGCCAGGTCGATGAAGGCGGCTGCACAGTACAGTCTTTTATTGATGGCGGTTATGATATCGTTTAGTACCTTGAGCGTGGTTGAGGTGCACCCATGACCAGCTCGGAAACCGGATTGCACAGCAGAGAAGGTACGGTGGGATTCGAAATGGTCAGTGATCTGTTTATTAACTTGGCTTTCGAAGACTTTAGAAAGGCAGAGCAGGATGGATATAGGTCTATAACAGTTTGGGTCTAGAGTGTCACCCCCTTTGAAGAGGGGGATGACTGCAGCTGCATTCCAATCTTTAGGGATCTCGGACAATACGAAAGAGAGGTTGAAAAGACTGGGAATAGGGGTTGCAACAATGGCGGTGGATAATTTTAGAAAGAGAGGGTCCAGATTGTCTGGCCCAGCTGATTTGTACGAGTCCAGATTTTGCAGCTCTTTCAGAACATCTGCTATCTGGATTTGGGTGAAGGAGAAGCTGGGGAGGCTCAGGCAAGTAGCTACGGGGGGTGCAAAGCTGTTGGCCAGAGTTGGGGCATCCCAGCTTTAAGTGGTCAGATTTCACATCCTTCTTCACACAGGCAGAAAAGACAAACTCCCGTCTCAGTGAGAATCAGGGCTTCCGCTCAATGCAAGCCATTTCGATCTATGGTGTCCACATATCAATTTATAGGCGAAAGTGTCGGTCAGAACCAGTTCCAGAACCATGCAGGTCCCCAAAACAAGGGAATTTACATCTAAGAGGATTTTTTAGTAGTTGTACTGCCTACAGCTTGATGGATCCTCACTTAAGATATCTGTCTTACAATTGTAACTTATAATAGCTTTTGCATTGGCTGTTAGCTGTAGCTTGTAATAGCTATAACTTTAAAGGTAGACTCGCATTTGTGTTTAGTAAGTCCGCCAGATCAGAGGCAGTAGGGATGACCAATGATGTTCTCTTGATAAGTGTGTGAATTGGACCATTTTCCTGTCCTGCTAAGCTTTCTAAATGTGACGGGTACTTTTGGGTGTCAGGGAAAATGTATGGAGTAAAAAGTACATTATTTGCTTTAGGAATGTAGTGAAGTAAAAGTTGCCCAAAATATGAATAGTAAAGTAAAGTACTGATAACTCAAAAAACTACTCAAGTAGTACTAGTATTTTTACTTACCTTACATCACTGACAACTAAGAGCGTTAAAGCGTGAGGCTCAACTTCTCCACTGTTTTGGTCCCGTGGCTACCACGCTGTAACAGCGTGAAGTGAACTTGCGGAGGTGCTCATGGCAACGTCATTTTGCGGAGTCTACCTTTAACATCTTGAAAATCTTAGCAATCACATGGCTCCCCTCCCTCTCTCGGAACTCTCTGATCATCCATCCAGCCCATTCACAGCTTTCTCTGTGGAATTGGAATAGTGAATTATCATAATCACTCATAGGAACAGAAACAAAGAGTAAAGGGTGAATATAAAGAGTTATTAGTTTAATAAGAAACCACAATAGTATCACAAAGCCAGAGTTGCCTCCCCTGTCATGTTTTGATTCACTGATATACATAGCTATGAAATACACCCAGGACTTTGTCACTCAACTCTCTCATGTATTTGCATGTGCTGTTGGCCCTGGTCGCGTGATTTAGCGTGAACCTTTTATCAGAGCTCAGGCACGCAAACTCCACTGGGGTGCCCACTGTTTTATAAGGGTATAAATAATCAATGACACTGCATCTGTAATTGGCCTGTAATGCTGTTTGTTTAACCTCCCACCAGAATGGTATGTTGTTCGCAGTACAAACAATAGAAAGAGATATTCACTAGTGACTGAAAGGAGAGATATCTTTCACTTTGCCTTTCATTTCTGTCATTGCCTCTCCTGCTCTTCAAATTTTGACAATGTCAGCTATTTTACATTCAGCTATATTGGATTATAATTTACATAATTTATGTATTTTTTTAAACTTTGAGACATGTGACTTTCCCACATCAGCACTGACCTATCAAGCAAGAGGTTTGGCAAGTGGGAACACGTCTTAATTTTAAAAAACAAGATCTAAACAGGGGTCGGCAACAGGTGGCCCACGAGCCAAAACACGTGAGAGATTTTTCAGTTTTTGGTAAAAAGAAGACTGTAAATCACCAGGAATTCAGCTGAAATTATTTTAATGTTGCACTTTGTGTTGTAAATTAGCTTTGATGCACTTAAATTAAACCATTGCTTTTGTTTATCTGGTAGTCATCATGGATAACAGTGGGACGTTGGAATATAAGAGGTGTTATATATCTACTTGCGTTGTGTCAAAATATTATCCACACACACACACACACACACACACACACACACACACACACACACACACACACACACACACACACACAGTTTGAGCATTGCCCCCACCCAATCTCACCCCTGAGTCTCTCATTCCCATTATTATTAATATCTGCCTTTTTAATTTTCGACTGTCATAATGTGGCGGCCTAAACTGCAAGAGACAATCCCTTATTGATTACTTTCCCAGCAGACCTGGCGCATGCGTCAGCTGATCACGCCTCTCACGCACAGACATCTCATGCATTTCAGATAATAAGCCGCTGCTCCGGAGTTGATACAAATTGGATATGCAGTCAGTCACTGTCCAAGTGAATCATGTTGCAGTCTGTCAGTGGGCTAGGCTTGGGTTATCATTTTCCCCAACCGAGGCAAAGAGAGGAAAAAATGCCATGAGCACCTGTTATAATGTGGTGACGGCATAGAGACACACATGTTGGTGGGACTGTTGATGATGTAGGCTATACAATTTGAATCACAGCTGCATCTTATATTTCTGCAATATTACAAAGTATTATTAAGCCTATGTGAATTTGAATGATGTTTAAAACCCTCCCAAAGCATTATACTGAAACATGAAATACAAGTAACATGCTACACAGTCCACATCTTTTGACCACTTTACAGGATAGACAAGGAATGGGTATGGGGTTGTGAAAAGATAAAGAGTTTGTCAGAGCTCGGGTATGACAACCAAGCATTGTTTTTGTAGGTATCCTGTTAATTAAATGTATTTTCTTCTCTCAACAAAATCAATGTCACTCAAAAGAATAGGTTGTGGAGAAATCCATTTCTGGATTAAATCTACTTATCACTGTCAAAATCACATTTGATACATTATGCCAGTCATGTCATGCCAGGACCTTTCAACTGCTGGCTTGTAGAGCCATTTGACTTGTATATACATGACTATTGGAAGTTAGTCCAAACATCTTATGTTATAAACCCATTTTACACAGTATTTTGCTTTTGGATTTGCTTTCTTAGAATTATAGGAAAAAAGTAAAGAAAGATGGCTGTCCCACTGGACTTGGTTCCTTCAAATTTAGTGTATTTTCTGGTTAAAAATCAAGAGGGAAGTTTTTAGGAGTTGTGCCGAGGAGCATAGGAAGACATGATTAATAATACAACAGGATTATAGAGCACGGGCTGTGCAGTTCCGACTTTAATAAGCCCATGGAGGGAAAACAACACCAGACCAGGAACATGCACTTAGCACTGGCATAGCACACACCCCCACAGCCCCCGCAGTGCTAGGGGGGGCACGCGGGCTCTGTGGGACCCAACCCAGAGCTGTTTCTGTGTTTTTCTTCATATAAAGAATAAGCTATTAATTGAGTATGGTAAAAAAAAAGACTATTCTAAATGTTCTTGATCGAGGTAATTTCTCATCACTCTTTTCAGGTGTCATCTGCTGCAATAGCAATGGAAAAATAGCCTTATTTAAAAGAACAATACCTGAGCTGCTGTACTGTGGTTCGGTTTGCTCCGAAGCCCTGAGAAGTTGAATAATTGGCACCCCAGTGTAAGGCTCCCTCTGTTAGGCAGGAGCTGTTTAAAATATGGATGATAGTGTGGTCATTGTTGGGTTTTATTGGGTTCTACTGGGGACGTGCAGCATAATCTTCCCACTCTGACCTTTTCTGGCATGCAGAAAAAGTAAACAAACACAGCACTGATATATTCTCTCTGTCACCAGAGGAGCTGAGCAGCCTTTGAATTGATCACATTCAGGTGTCTGCATTGTGGAAATCAACTGTGAGGACCTGGAAGACAGGCTAGCTAGGAGGAAACGTCTCCAGTAAAGTGTAGAAGCAGAATCATGGATGAAGGGGAGGAAGTTATGAATGTATTGACAACTTTGATCAACAGATCAACTCTCTATTGGCATGGTTCCCATGCAAACAGAAATAGATATAGCAAACACTACATATTGTATTTCATTATTGTGCATGCTGCAGCAACAATAATATTTCTCTTTCAGTTTTTCCTCCCAGCATGCATCAATCCCACTTACTTCTATTATAGTTGTGGGCTGATTTGACCTAATCCTGTACATTGTGATGGGAACAGTGCTGCCACAGATTCAGTCATATCCTGTGTTGGATATGACATGCTTGGCATAGCGCCTGTGCAGACCTTACACATGTTTGTCACACTAATCCTAGTCTCATTTCTTTATTACACTCTGGACATCCATTGTTAACTCTTGCATAAATACATAGATAACAAAATTATTAAATTAAAGGCTTTCCCGTTGCACGCTGTCGCCTTAAATCATGCATGAACGTGATAATTACCAGGGCTAGGCCAAAAGGGCCCATCACTGCTGCTTTAAATCCCATAAACGCCACGACCTGATCATTATAATTGACCATCTATCAGGGTCATTGAGGAGTCCACTGTCGTTATCCACTGCTTATAATCCCTCTTGATCATTGCTAATTACGCATAGTGGGAGAAACCAATATCCCGGCACTACACTGATGGTAGGAAGAAGCCAGCCAATTGAGATGATGGCGAGGTAGGATAGTCTACGAAGGAAATGAGACGGTTTGTAAAGTGACATAAAATTCGACAACTTGAAATAGAAACTGAAGAAGCATGATGTTTCTTAGAGTTGTTGTGAGATTGTGACAGTGTCTTGTCAACCTGACTTCTGTTTTTGTATGAACACCACTTCTCCTGCTCCATTTTAAAACAGGTTCTGGTTGTCTCTCTATGAGGAGGTTTTGAGTTTCTGTCAAAGGGAATTCACCATCTATGTTGAGCATGCTCATTTGAAGAAAATACATGTTAGTCATTTTAATTCAAGGTCTGGTTGTTTCAATGTTCCTTTCATTATTTTTACGGTCATTATTGATTTTAGAATATTTGGATTAAAGGCAGTCAATTCAGGAAGTAAACTTAAATAACAATTCAAAATGTCAAAAAACATTATATTTTCAGTGACTTCTAAATAAACTGAGGAGTTGAAGATATTTATTTAAAACATAAAAAATAAAATTAAAATTAAAAAACACTTCCTGAATTGACTGTCTTCAATTCGACTTTAGGTACATGCTTCACAACAACAACTGCAAGAGATTAAACACTAGCAGGACTTTGTCCTTGTTTGACTTCTTATGAAATTTCAGTTTCATTGATATTGGTGAGGAAAAGTTGACATGGTTGTATTGTCTTTTTATCTCGTTGTCTGTCTGTCACCGTTGGAAATTTCCAAAGGAAGCTTGTGGTGGGCATTACTTTTGCCAGCACTTGCTCTTACTCCTCGTCCAGTTTCACTACTTCAGCCCTGCCAACAAGTCATTGAGAAAATACACAATTTATTAAAACCTTATGAGGAGATCCTTACCCCCTTTCACCACACAATAACGTAAAAGCCATCAAACCCTTGAGTAACCCTCTTTGTAGAAATGCATTTACGAGTTTGGTCACATAGGAGATGCCACTCTAGCCACTAACACCCTAAAACGTGCATGCTCGTTATGAGGATACATTCCACAATAAGCTGTGTTTTATTCTCATGGAAGGTCTCAGCTCTCATTCATTCTGGCTCTATTTTCTTCATAAGCACATCATAAAAGTTATGAAATCACACGTATCATGAACTTGTTTCATTAGGAAGTTGTACTTTAAACCTTTTATTGGAATGATAAAACCAGATCTATTTTGGCATTCAAATGTTTTTTTTATTATTAAACATGTGCACTCAATCCAAATGTCAAAAGAGTATTTTGTTCTTGTCACAGTAAAAGCGGGAGTGACGGTTGAGACACTGATGAAAAGAGAGCAATAAAAAGCTAGTGAAACCCAAAAAGGTTAGTGGGAAACGAAAAGACAAAAGAGTGAGACAGAGAGAGAGTGAGCGAGAGCCCTATTCTCCACCGAGTAAGCATACAATGATGTTCGCACCGTACAGTATATGTAGCACTAGAGATAAAACCCTCGGAGGCTTTTGGAATATGAAAACTCACTTCTTCTATTAGGCAGCATATACCACTCTTTTTTCAACACTGAGCATTGTTCACGTCTATGTTCCCTAAAGCTTGAAAGCACACCATTTTTCAGCCACCTGCTCCCTCTGGGACTGAGGCCCAGAGATGGAGATGCAAAGGATATGTTTTATTGGACAGTTGCAGACAGATACATCTAAATATGTATTTTGGTCATTTTTGTATGCAGGCTGCATCCAGAGGGGGTTGGAATGATTATAGGACATAAATAAAAGTGCAGTAGCAGGACATTAGGTCACGTGTTTTACATATATTTCCATGCCGAAAAGTCACACTACTTCTTCCCATTTGGGGTAGAGTGTGAAGAATATAGTAGAAAGGAGTCATACCTTCCAGAGTGATCGAGGTACGCACACAGCCTATCAATGAGAGATGAAACTGGACAGGCACGTAAAATATGCATACTGAAGTGGATAAAAGTCATGGATGTATTGAAACCTGCCAATGAGACACAAATCAACCTGTCCATTGCGGGGGGCTGTGCAGGTCACCCTCTTAATGAAATGGTTTAGGCCCACTGATGCGCTTGAGGGAAAGTCAATGGGAGGTGTCAATGAGAAGGCGGACAGGGGGCTCCTGCAATCATACTGTATGCTTTTTGATTGACACGTCTAAACCTGAGGGGCTTTCTAGGGTGTCAACATAGTGCAGCCCCCTAGTATGGCCTTCAGCGACGTCACCATATAGGGCCAGTGTGAGTTATGGACATAGCTCTGCTGACCAGCTTCACACTGTGGCTTGTTTTACATATTTCCTTCCCCATCGGTGTGGAAACATGAACCTCAGATTTCTTTTGTAGCTCAACAGTCTAATTGTATTTCATTTTCAATTGTTTCTATATCTAGCAAACCCAACCCGTACAATGTACTGCAGTAACAATAGAATGAACCCAGGTGCTGCAACTTTTCAATCCCTCACTGGTTCTTTGAAAGTAGACAAAACCTGGGAAGTAAAAGCAGCAGCCTTGGGCATACTGTACTTCAGAGAGTTCTGCAGCTTTTCACTCTGACAATCGCGCTATTCCTGCTGCACAGAATTATATCTGTGTGTCTAATTATTTCTTTTCAACTCCTGACAATACAATACTGCATGCCTTCCACTTGCAAGGACTAGGACGGAAGGAGAAGTGCCCTCCAAATTTTCCGCACATCTGTCTGCATGTCAACATAGCAACTTTCTAGACATCCCGCGATTTAATGAAAGAGATGTTGTGTTTCAATAGCAGAGTGCAAATGAAGTCTCTTTCTTTCTCTTTCCTTTCATCTTTTTTATCTCTACTCCTCAACTGTATGCCACATTTGAGCATTTCTAGTCATTTTCTTTGAGAACAATACAAGATACAGTACAACCATATTAGCAATTCTGTTTTCACTGAAATATGGCATGTCCTTAGTGAATTGTAAACGTAGGATAGTAAGACTAGTGACCGTGACTCAATGTCTGGATATTCATGTTCGCCATGTTGAAATACGTTGTTGGATGATTTATTCTTTTTTACAGTGATTACTGGCATGCTCACACAGAGCTACACATTATTTAATAGTATGGATTGTAAAATAATGCTAAACAGACCTACTGTACTGTAATATTCACATTGCCAATAGCAAGTGGTTCTCCCATTCCCCTGTACAGTGACAAAGACTGCTTGTCATTCTTATGTTCTCCCTGTACTTCTATTTCCATCCCCTTGTCTCCTGTGTTGCAGTGCAAGCTGTTTCTGCTGCCGTCTGGTCACAAGGGGGTAGCATTGACACAGTTGTTCAAGGCCTTTAGGTTGCAGCCGAGCGCTGGGACAAACTGCCTTTGATGTAATTGAGGTCTTAGACCTTTTACAAAAGCATATATTGGTTTGTATGGGCGAAATGTTCAAGGAACAATGGATTTCCATAAGTGGATGTACAATTGTATTTTGGGCATCCCCGGCATGCTAATCACTCTCTAAACAATAAGCAAAAAAGGACTGCTTCAGGATGAGACTGGACATTCATCTGCACTTATGCGGTAGAAATGTAATGAATGTAACGGAATATAGCATTAGGATTAAATGTGTGACTAAAAGATCCAGACTTAACTACTTCTGGGCCCCTTCCCCACTAAATCATTAGAGTACATGTGCAGATTTCCATAGCCTTATACAGTAGTAGCATATCCGAGACAGGCCGGGAGCAGTACAGATGTCAGATTTTAATTTGATCACCCTATTGTAGGAGAACTTTCCTTAAGGAAAAGCCTTTTTAGACCTCAAATACACTACATTTTGAGGTTAAAAAAGGCTTCTGAAGATTGCAATGTCCACTTTTCCTTACGAAAAATGTACAGTGTCAACCCCTACAAAAATTTCCATTTTCTTCCTCTCATATTTCAATCGTTTTAAACCACATAATAATTTCCTGTTGCTGCGTTATTCTCCTGCTGTAGCAAACTGACTCAAATTAAGATCCTGTCTATATAAAGCCTACTGTACATGTAATTTTCCTTTTGCACCACGCATTTGACTGCAGTGGCTGAGTGTACATTTTGGGGGGATTTGCAATGTTCAGTATACCAAACATATTGATATACTGTATGGTTTCAGATTGGAAAACAGAATTTCTACATTTCTGTCAGTGTAAATAAAAACCTGCAGGACATAGAGTTATTACCTCAGCACCGTATATATTAAGATGTTAATTATCAATCATGTAGAGCCCACACAAATGGCCTCCTAAAAAGCATTTGTATCTATCCATCTTATCATCCAAACTAATACTTAAATGTAAGAGCCTGGTACAGGGCTCATAAATAAAGGTTACATATTTACATATTCAGGTTATCATGAATATTGCAGACTCTGTACATACAAATTCAAATGTACTGTTTATGAAATATGATCATACAGCCAACATGAAAAGGTAGGTACATACACACAACAGTTCACTCATACATAGCAATGCTATGTTAAGTTATAACGCCCGTTCTGTGATTAATAAAGACTAAAACAGACATTTGACCCACAGAGATATTCTGTCCTTCAAGGGTTTCTGTTTTATTAGTGGTATTGATCCGACAAATATTGTCTAGTGTCGGTTTTGCTGAACAGGGATTTTTTTTAACAAAGCAAAGTTCAAATCTGATGCCAGTCTACCTTGGATTATAAATGTATGAATTTCCCATTCATATCAGTGACATATTCAAACAACTCTACTTCCCTTAGCTCACCCAACCAATAAGTCATTGGAAAATAATGATTGTCATAAAACAAGTACGGAAATTCCCTCATTGGGTGTTTTGTTGATGGTGGTAGAAAAAGCTGTTTTAGGCGCAGCTCCAGAATCTCCCATAAGTGTTCAGATGGGTTGAGATCTGGTGACTGAGACAGCCATGGCATTTAGTTTACATCACTTTCATGCTCATCAAACCATTAAATTCACTTGTGCCCTGTGGATGGGGGCATTGTCATCCTATGGGGGCATAGCCATGGTAGCCAAAATAATGGCCTGCCCAGCATTTATATACATGATCCTAAGCATGATGGGATGTTAATTGCTTAAATGACTCAGGAACCACACCTGTGTGGAAACACCTGCTTTCAATATACTTTGTATCCCTCATTAGCTCAAGTGTTTCTATTATTTTGGCAGTTACCTGCAGGTTACTACATTATTAGCTCAGATTAAACATATAAAACGATGGTGTCCACTGCCATAATAAATGCTTCTCTCTGTTATTATCTACTGTATATCTCCCATTTGTTTCAGTTACAATTCTGAGTTCTGACACTTGTGTCACTGATATTAGGTGCACTATCCCGAAAGCAAACACTGTAAAAAATATCATACTGTTCTGATTTTCAAGCAGCACCAAACACCAAGTAAAGCGTTTGCAATGTGGTGAAATGTGGTAAAAAGATTTGTAATGTCCAATGCTATTCCCCTGTATTAATATCATATTATAAGAGCTCACCGTACGCAGCAAGTGGCTCATCTCCTACCATGAACTAGTTAACCTCAAAGAATACCATCTACAAATGTATTTCAGCAAAAGCAAATTACCTGGGTTTTGTGGAGGGGAACTAATCTCTCCAAGCATGACACTGGACAGGAAAGGGCTCTTACTGTTATTATGATGTGTCGACTTGTGTTAGATGGTGGGCCTTGATGGCCGCATCTGGAAGGAGAATTGGTGACTCCTCCACCATGACAGGCCTCTGATGGATGCAAAGGTGGAGGAGGGGCAGAGAGGATGGGGGGTTAGAGGAGTTGGGCTGGGGGATGGCAGAGCATGGTTATATGAGTGTGTGAGTGTCGGGGGGGGGGGGGGGGGTGACACCTCCCAATAAGGGTGCATTGCCCTGTATGATAAATGTCTACAGTATATAGGTCATTTTACAATTTTATGTTTCTAATTGTATAAATATTTATTCAAAAGAATTTGCATTTGCATGCGAACATTGTGTTTGCTTTGACACACATAGACATACACCAGAAATGTCAAATAGCAGGACTTCAGACTACTACATAAACAAGTCAAAACAATATCCTGCACAAGCAATGCTATCTAATGCTGCACTGGCTGACATGAGCTGGGTGAAAGGAATGATCTGACACCTAGACCAATGGATGAGCTGATTTGAGGTGAGAGGGGTGGGCTTGCATGTTGTCGAGAGACATTTTCTGACCTTTCTGTTTTCATATGACAGTGAGACATTCAAGTGTCTGTAATATGAGTTTTCAGTCAGTTTTTGAATACAGCAGAGTAATTGAATGATACAGTAAGCTGGCGAACGGGGAAGTTGTTCTAGCTACAGTGTGATGCTGTTGTTGATAGTCACCCAGCACTAACATCACTACTGCAACCTCCACTGCAATTAGGATTGATAATTCCATTACAGTTTGTGTACCACTAATACTAAATGGTTTGGTTGGGCTTGTTCACATCATGGTGAACTTCCACTGGAATATCATGGACCCTTAGCACTGTGCCTGTTAGATACAGTGATGACTGTGATGCTACAGAGGCTGCCAACATTTGAGTGCCAGCGCAGACAGGCACTTGTTGGTGTATCACAATCCTTCTTTTGACTCCTGTTGGCAGCACAGAATGCTCAGTGCTCCGGTAAGGGAACTGTGGGGGCTCTGCTACAAACCAGAATGATCCATACTAAAATATTAATGCCTAGTTTTCCCCACATCAGCAGGGCCTAATTTGATTGCTGGTTAAGATATGCAGTTTTGGGGATACTGTCAGATCTCCCAATAGTTAGTTCTCCATTGGTCCCTTCTAGTCGTGGTCCCACAGGGGTCCCTAGAGAGTGTGGCATCATGGGGAGGTGTTGTGGAGAAGAATGGTGCTCCTGCTTGGCCTGGTAAAGATTGGGGGTGCAGAAACACAGCGGGACAGGTGTTGTGAGCGGCACACAAGGGAGTCTCACCAGGCTGCAGTGCCTGGCCTGCATCCATCTCTGTACCCCTGGAGATAAATGGTGAAACCATCCCGAAACAGTTCAACATCACAGTCATGCCTGGAGTGCTTTTCTCCAACAATGAGGAGAGAGGGTAGTTCCAAATATCATCACAAAAATGCAGGACAGTGCAATTAATTTAGACCAAGAAATGAATGGGAACACAATACCGTGGCATTGATGAGCTATAGATTAATAGTGCAGAGTAGAAAAATAATCTTATCCCCGTACTGCATAACACCTATATGAGCTCCAATATTTGCCTCCTTCCTCGATTATCAAAATGTTTTGTCATCATGCAGACCAGAGTTTTCGGCCTTTATTGTATAAAATGATGTGATCTTTCGACTGCCCTTTGTCTTGAAAGAAAAATGTATTCTCATTTGCATTACCATGTCTAAATGTCAGCCACCGATATTTTGTTAGACATTAGTAAAGCTGGCAGCGAGAGGCGCTGGATAATTGCACTCAGCCTAGCAGAGGGATTTACATAATTTCAGACAGCAATTAAAGAATCCTTGGGAATTTTCTTCCTGGCCTCCATCTCGCTCTCTCTTATCCACTCCTCCAACAGTACAAAAGAAGCATTCGTTTACATTAAGCCCCATGCTCCTTGCTGTGCATTTGCATGAAATTATAGGTTTTCATGATCTTGAACAGCAGGGTAACATTTAAAATGATGTTTTAAAGCCCTCACCTTGGAATAATAAAATGCCCCTACGTTTTTTCTTTATTTTTCTCAGACTGTGGGAGTTCATTGAATGCCACTCCACAGCAAACTTTCTCATTTTCCATTCAATCATTTACAATATAGCACATTTAATTGAATAAAGGATGGTTTTGACCTTCATTGCCACTCTTTACAAGGTCCCCGTTCCTTTGATCTGACCGTGTACTGCGCAATATTCCTTCCATGTCCAGGGAGAAAGAGAAGTGGTGTCCATTAAGGAGCAGCGTATTGTATCCACACTACTCACCTTTCAAAATGTCTGATGATATTCTGACATTCTGTGACCGATTGGACGGTAGCAGGTATTGTATGTACCATCACTTTGCATAATACATGAGAAACTGTTGGTCATTCAAAACACAAGGGGGATCTGTAAGAGGGAATGTGTTTTTCTATAGTAGCAATGCCTATTCATGTCATGACGCAATATTCAAAATGGTCATTTATCGGCTTAGTTACAGTGAATTGTAAAAAAACAGCACATTGAGAGATAATATCTATCATAACAGAAACGGCTTAATATATTAATCCGTGATGAGGTTGACTTGGATATGCACGTAAGAAGGCTCCGCTTTTTAAAGTAGCCTAACAACTGTCATTGAGTACAATGGCACAATAATATTTCTGCCCCTCTGCCCAGGACAAAGACAGGGAGGGAGTGTTGGTAATGCTGTGAAGATGGCTCTCTTCTGGACTGTATCTTTAATTAGGTCTCAGTGGGTCTCAGTGTAATCCACCGTGCTGATTAGAATATAAGCATTAACTTGTCTAAGCTAAAATATATAGCTGTGAAAAAAATTGCAAAATAGCGCAGATACTTTTAGCACTGTTGCGCACATCAGGAAAATCCACGACCGAACTCTCATTGTTAGTGTGGTATGGATGACGATGTGTACTTTTCAATGCAGCAGAAGACCGTGTGTTGTGATTCTAGATGGCCAGATAACTTGCAACAATGACAAGAAACTGCCATCTGGGGAATCGTGGGTGGCTCGTTTTAGTTAGTTGTATCTTGTTCTCGATACCATGTCATGATTTTAGGTGTTTTGACTGATGGATGTCACGTCTATGATGATATGGCTAAAATTCACTAGTTAGCTAACCAACTGTAACAATGTATCTGAGAGACAACAAGTTCTCATTATGCAACTTCATTTATATTCAATAAGTATTGGGGACTAAATATAGTTTACATGTTGTCAACAATCTAAGCCAACCCGGTCTGTTTTGCCCCATAGTTGCGTATGTTTCGGTTTTGTTGCTGAACAACCAATCCCGTATAGGATCACCAAGATTAGTTAAACCAATGCATTATTGGTTTAAACACATAGCTTCGTCAAAACAATACCTTCCCCACTGGTTCCTTGATTTTCTGTCCTTCCTTAATGGCATCACAGAACATTTTCACACTAGTCTTCCCACTGCTTTGATATAAATTGTGACAGTAACTCAATATGAACTGAAATAGCTGAGAAAGCCCTGAGCTCACATGTACTGACAGTGCTGTTTAATTCGATCTTGTGCCAGCCTGAGTTTTCTGCTGCCACTAAATATTAAACATGTATACCCGTTTTATTTGCATGTCGTAATGAGCTGGGAGACAGTGCCCAACTGGTCAAGCCACTGTTATCCCACTGCGCCAATGCTCCACGGGAACCACGTGGCCCAAGGTAAACCAACAGAAAGTGGTTTGGTGAGGTAGCGATAGCGAGAGAAAAGAAGGCAGAGTGAGAGAGATAATGTGAAGGGCAGCTAGAGCAAAGCATGTTTGTACATTTATGGACAGTAATTCAGCATTCTGATATCATTCTAAACCGACCTCAGTCACAAAGGGAGGGGGGGGGGGGGGGGGTTAAAAGGGATTGGTCTATACAGTGCCTTCAGAAAGTATTCACATGAAGTTGTATTGAACAAAATGTGGTAAAGAAATAAACTTTTTGTCCTGAATACAAAGGGTTATGTTTGGGGAAAATCCAACAGAACAGTCATTGAGTACCACTCTTCATATTTTCAAGCATGGTGATGGCTGCATCATGTTATGGATATGTTTGTCATCGGCAAGGATTTGCGAGTAATTTAGGATAAAAATAAACGCCATAGAGCTAAGCACAGACAAAATCCTAGAGGAAAACCTGGTTCAGTCTGCTTTCCAACACTGGGAGACAAATTCACCTTTCAGCAGGAAAATAACCTCAAACACAAGGCCAAATATGCACTGGAGTTGTTGCGATGTTCAACAACCAACTTGACAGAGCTTGAAGAATTTAAAAAAGAATAGTGGGCAAATATTGTACAATCCAGGTATGCAACGCTCTTAGAGACACAATTCATTTTAATCCCACGCCGAATATGTGGATGTCGGTAAAGGCAGCCCCCCGCACTTCTCTGATTTAGAGTGGTTGGGTTAAATGCGGAAGACACAAGACACCCGGCCAAACTCTCCCCTAACCCGGACGATGCTGGGCCAATTCTGCGCTGCCCTATGGGACCCGGTTGTGATAAAGCCCAGGATCGAAACCCAGGTCTGTAGTGGTGCCTTAGACTGGTGCACCACTCGGGAGGCCCCATCAAATCTTTATAATTAATATATATTCATGATCTGGTAGTCCAGGAGGGCAGATGCCAGAGTTGTGGTTAGTAATTAAAATGCTTTCCCTCAAATGGGATCACCTGAGCATCACTCTACAGATATTTCAAACACTGATATTTATCTGTGTTATTTGTAATGTATATTTTGTAGGAGTCATTATTGCTATACAGGTACACAAAGCATACCTGTATAGCAATAAGTATTTTAACTCCTCTGGGGCATCTAAAACCCAAACTTCGGATTATTTGGCATTTTGTATTTTGTTAGGATCCCCACAGACACTCTTCCTGGAGTCCACACAGAACATGAAAAATTACATAATACAGAACATTAATAGACAAGGACAGAACTACATACATTTAAAAATGGAACACATAGCCTGCTTATCAATACATACACACAAAATATCTAGGTCAAATAGGGGAGAGGCACTGTATCGTGAGGTGTAGATTTTTTCAGATTTTTTAAACCATTTTTGCTGTTCATTTGAGCAATATGAGATTGGAGGGAGTTCCATGCAATAATGGCTTTGAGGACTGTGAAAAGACCCCTGCTGGCATATCTGGTGGGGTAGGTGTGTGTATCAGAGCTGTGCGTAAGTTGACTATGCAAATATTTTGGAATTTTCAACACATTCATATTTCTTCTAAAAATAATAAGTGATCCAGTCAGTCTTTCCTCAACTCTTAGCCAAGAGAGACTGGCATGCATAGTATTTATATTAGCTCTCTGATTACAATGAAGAGCAAGACATGCCACTCTGTTCTGGGTCAGCTGCAGCTTAACTAGGTCTTTCCTTGCAGCACTCGACCACATGACTGGACAATAATCAAGATACGACAAAACTAGAGGCTGCAGGACTTGCTTTTTGGAGTGTGGTGTCAAAAAAGCAGAACATCTCTTTATTACGGACAGACCTCTCCCCATCTTTACAACCATTGAAATTTGCAGAAAAATTTGCAGAAATGTGCAGAAAAATCAATATTTCACATGAAATAGCTGTTTTCACATAATTGAGCTAATATTTCACATGTAAAACCAGATTTTCACCATCATAAAATGTGGAGTTCATGTGTTCATACCACTTCTCACATGTGAGAAGAAAAAAATGTTTTCACCACTTGTGAATTGCAGTTGCACATGTGAAATCTCTTTCACATATGGAATTGTATTTTCACATATAAAAAATGATCGCATGTGTCTGTGAGTGACCGTTGAAAGAAGCCCAATGAAAATAACAGAGAAGCTAGCGCTCTGAGTCTCCTTATTTATCCTGTTTGACATGTTCAAATTAGCGTTTTCAGAGTGAATCAGTTAACTCAAGTAAGCTTTTGGTATTTTAGGGCACTTTTTTATCACATTGTCTGAAAGCGTACACTGAAAACATCAATTGGAGCAAATTATTTGCAGATTAGTCATGATTAATCACAGCAAATCCTGCAATAAACTTAATGGGGGGAAAAAATCATTTGACAGCCCTAGTTGACATTTGAAGTGTGAAAATACACATGTGAAAGTTTAGCGGTCATGGAGTTGCTAATGGTTGCTCATGGTCACGTGATGAGGTAACCCCGCCTGCGACTTCAGAATTAATGTTATTTAATGTTATGGTCAAGACATTGGTCAAGACATTGGTTTCTCCCATGGGAGACCCGGATTCTAATACCGCCAGTTACAAAACAATTGTAGAATGTTTCATTTCACATATGAAATGTAGGGAAACGTCATGTGAAACACCCATGTGAAACTTCACTTGTCCGAAAACCAACTGTCTGTTTTTCCCACTTGACATTTTTCACATGTAAGTTGTTCACATGTAAAAAGTATTGTGAAATGCCACACATGAGTCCGTTAAACCACTTCTGTGAATATATATATATATTTTTTAAACTGATTTGTTCACATGCCTGTTTTTTCAAATGTTTTCACATCTTTTTTGTTCATGTCGTTTTTTTGTAAGGGTTATTCTGCATAGTACTGACCAAATACCACATTGCTATTGAGTGCATCTCAGTGCTTGAGGCGTCACTACAGACACTCAGAGTCGAATCCAGGCTGTATCACAACTGGCCGTGATTGGGAGTCCCATATGGCGATGCACAATTGGCCCAGCGTTGTCCGGGTTTGGCCGGTGCAGGCTGTCATTGTAAATAAGAATTTGTTCTTAACTCACTTGCCTTGTTAAAAAAGGTTAAATCAAATAAAAATAGGTGCAAAGTTCAGATATGATTGTTAGATTTCTCTCCAAATGTGGTTGATGAAAGGTATTTTGTTTGGCTTGTGCTTTTATTGCGAAACAACATATGTTTGATGCTTTGTAGACATAAAATAATTCCAAATAAAGAGCTGCATTGTCTTTTGTCTGTCAAAATCTCAAGGCTTTGTAGGACTATAATCAATTTAAAAAGGAATCATCTGTCAGGGACTAGTGTGAAGAAACTTTACAAATTAATTTCCCTTGTGAAACTCTTGGCAATGATTTCTGTTCTGTTTTTGTCGGGGGGGGGGGGGGGGGGGGGTCAACGAAGTGCAGTGGCATTGTCGTTCTCTACTGTACATCCCTTTCCAGCAGTGGAGCATGGAGATTCCTACCACCTCTCAGTGGGGATTGTATTGCTTTAATAATATGTATCAGATATGTCAAGGCAATTCAAACCTAGATCAAAACCAAAGCTGACTGTCTGAGAAAAACAGGGAAAGATCAAAGACATGAGATTGTGCAGGAAGGGTTGGTTGAAGAGGGGGTCTTCTTCTTGCCTGTTAATTATCACTATAACTGTTTTATTAAACACGTAAAACACATAGAGCAGTTGCTGAGAATGTTGTCCAGTGGGACAGCGTGTCCTGAGCTTTACTGCTGCTAGCTTGTCATGTCCACGTCAACTGTGCTTGTCGCTGTACATCTGAGCACTGGGACGTTTCTCAGGCATTTAGTTGTCTGTTTGACTTCTCTTGATTCTCTTTCCAAATCTTTTACATATAGTCTTCACCTGACATCACACAGACTGTTCCTCTCTAAAAACAATTTCAGAAACAGAAATCTACAGTTTTTCGTCCAACATGCAGCAGTATGACACAAGATTGGGCAAATGTCAAGAACTGATCAAGTAGAGTCAACCTCAACAGAATTAACCACTCCCCAGTCACAATATTAATCACATACTGTAGACACTGAATCATAACTTCTGTTTACTGCTAAGAATGACTTCCACACAATCAGACTTTCAGTATATGTCTTTATTAGGTGTGCTTGCTGAAAGCAAATAACAACTTTAGAAACTGTTCATACTTATTATTTGCTTTCCATTGCCACCTGTAGAGCAAAAATTGTAAAAGCTACCAACATCAAAACAACTTCAAAACTTTTAAGATAGAAATGCCACTCAAACTTTAAAACGTGTAGACCGGTCTGGAATAGTATGAAGGGGTTGCAGATGCGTCACAAATCACCTAGCAACCACACCATGTTGGAAGACAAGAGTCAATCCTTATACCCTAATGAGTCAGCCTGTGTTTTTCTACCACCAGAAACTGTCATGTCGTGTGTGTAGGTGGCAGGGAAGTCAGGCACAGGAGAATCAAACTTGGTATAATGGAGTAGTTTAATAATGTAAAACAAACTCCAAAACCAAAGTATATAATAAACTAAACGTGGGTACAAGAACCCATCGCCCACCAATCCATAAATCACGAGCATAACAATAAACAATATCTGACAAGGACATGAGGGAAAACAGAGGGTTAAATACACAACAATTAATGAATGGGATGGGAACCAGGTGTGTAGGAAGACAAGACAAAACCAATGGAAAATGAAACATGGATTAATGTGACGTCGACCGCCGAGCACCACCCGAACAAGGAGAGGCATTGACTTCGGCAGAAGTCATGACAGAAACATCGAGACGATTGCCCATTATTTTGTTTTTCCAAGGACCCAGAAAATGGAGGCAGTGGGAGAACCTATTCAAGTAAGTAAATATATGTTTATTATTGTTTTATTTTTTACAATGTAATATTAGCTAGCTAGCATTCTACAGGAACTTACTGTGCAGGCTAACTCAAATGACCTGCTAGTGTAATGTTAGCTAGCTAGATAACTTCACATACTGTATAAGCTACCTAAGTGAATTAAATATCACTAGATAGCTAACTTAATTTTAGCTAGTTAGCTATCTTGATGTATTTATCATTGTAAATGTAAAAACACAAACTCGAAATGCATTTGAAGCTAGGTAGTTAGCTAGCTAACAGCCATGGAAGAGGGTGAAAGGATTAATGTTAGCAGCGCCAGCTGTCAGAGAAAGGATAGTAGGCTACTCTGAATAGCGCAGGTACTTTGTGGGAGGACATTATGAAACGATTCTCCAATTCCGGTCCCTAGGAAGAAAAACTGAGGACCGAGAGATATAGCAACATAATATTCAGTGCTGTCTAATTTAAGTGTAATGAAGCATGTTTCTTTGTGATGCTTTCTGTTCTCAGATACAGAGAGCTGCGAATTCCTGTCTGCAGATGAAGAGGTCCCAATGAATGTCACGAGAATAAGAGTACATCCGTGTATACCATTGGTTATATGTATACCTATGTTAGCAAATGTTGTAAACAAAAATACAGTACCATTGGACATTTTTGGGACAATAATGTCCTCCTCTATGCTCGATGGACATATCCCTTTTTTGTAGGCCTAGAATAGATGGTTGCATTCAAGACAATGTCGTTTTTTTATTGATCTGTTTGTCAGTGTTAGCAGAGTAGGCCTAGGCTATCCCTTGATCTGTCATATAAAAAAAATATTCTGCTAATGTCTTTGGTCATGTAAAGAGTAGTGGAATTGCATGAAATGTGTTTATCAAAGACCACATTTTTCCTGTGCAAAGGAGAGAAAAGAAATGTCTCTGATAGAGCCTATAGGCCTATGCCTCTACTCGCTCAGACACAGTGATTAGATTATTAATAGCCTAATAAATGATATCACTATCCAATCTACTCATCACATTAGGAATAGTTGGCTTACAAAATGTGATGTTAGATTCTTGCAATGCTTTTATTATAACGGTGCATTTCTACAGTGAAAAAATTATGCACCGCCTACTTCATGAGAGAGACGCAAGCTAAAAGATAGACTACAAGTTATCTCGCTAGCTAATGTTGGCCAACTTAGTCTTATTGTTAACACCTGGTTAGCATAACAGCTAAACCTGAAATCGATCAGATTTACGAGTAATTGAATTGTTGGAGTAGACGTACTGACAGCTGTCTGGGTTCTGGTCTTGACGGGTAAAAAGGTTCTTGAGTCTTAATTATTTCCTTGGTGTTTCATGATTGTGGGTAATCAGTAAAAATATTTTTTGCCTGTTGTCTTTCCTGCCTTGTTAGAGCAGCCAAATACTGCACAAAAATGTACAGTGGTGATAAATTAAGTTGTTTTGGGCACAGTTATCATGCAGCTAGGGGTAGCCAATCATCTGTGGTTGTCGGAAGAATTGATACTGTGGTCTCCCTCTGTGCTTGTATACAGCTTTTTTTTAATACCATTTACATTTTTGAAATATAACCATTTTAAATGTGCATTAAAGCTCCATAGGCTTGAATGGGCAGTATTTTGATTCACCACTGCTCCTGAAACCTTAAAGCTACCAACACCAAAACAACTTTAAAACATGCAGGCTGGTACTGTTACTAGAAAAAAACTTTTAGATAGACTTCACATTACAACCATGTTTGCATAAATCCCAATGCATTTCAGGTGCCATAGATTAAAATGGGAAGGATTCTGGCCACTAGTCTTCAACCGTTTAAGATTGAAACACCATTCAAACATGCAGACCGGTCTGGAAGAGTGTGCTTGTATACAGCTTTTTGATAGTTTTGATACTTTTTGAACTATAATTTTTTTGAGTGTGCATAAAAGTCCAAAAGCTTGAATGGGAAGTATTTGAATTCACCACAGCCCTTATACCATTAGAGCTACAAACACCAATCTAATGTCATGTACAGACTGACTCAACTCAGATTGCTTGTCAAAAGATTGTTGATGCTATTTGTAGTATTAACACTCCATAGACTTCAAATGTAAAAATTGTATTCACCACTGCTCTTGATCTGTTTCGGCTACAAACACCACCCCAACGTTGAAATGTGCAGACTAACGCAACTTAGATGGCTTCGACACAGCTTTTTGCTACCATTCCTACTTCATAAACTATAAAGCTTGTTATATCGCTATTCATTTCAATGGCGAAATGGAGGCTTCAACATTCTAAACTGAAATCACTGTCACAAAACCTTCAGAATGTTCAAACTAAAACATTTTGACAGCATAAATACACATTATGTGGCTTATGATCGATTACTACTACTACTATTACTACTGCCACCACCATTACTACTACTATTTTACAACCATAAATACTTCAAGACTAGCAAGCACACTATATTTACTTTGGTAATTGTCCTTTTCTAGTTTCCCAGATATTTGAATTGTTTTAATGTAAGCGTGTTGGCATTTAAACACTGCACCCCATACAGAAGACATGGTTCTGACACCCTTTGTCCCCAGAAAAAACATTCCATTATTTCAATAAGTGCTTGGTTTTAATACATTATTGATCTTTAGGTTGAACTAAGGAAGCTTGTTATATCGCTATTCATTTCAATGGCGATATGGAGGCTTCAACATTCTAAACTGAAATCACTGTTACAAAACCTTCAGAATGTTCAAACTAAAACATTTTGACAGCATAAATACACATTATGGGGCTTATGATATAGTACTCACTCTAGCCTATTCTACTAGCCAACTATACCCACTATAATAACTCCACACATACAAACCACCCCAAAATAGGTTACTAACACAAAGCCTATTAAAACCCTATTACTACGATTACTACTACTACTATTACTACTGCCACCACTATTACTACTACTATTTTACAACCATAAATACTTCAAGACTAGCAAGCACACTATATTTACTTCGGTAATTGTCCTTTTCTAGTTTCCCAGATATTTAAATTGTTTTAATGTAAGCGTGTTGGCATTTAAACACTGCACCCCATACAGAAGACATGGTTCTGACACCCTTTGTCCCCAGTAAAAACATTCCATTATTTCAATAAGTGCTTGGTTTTAATACATTATTGATCTTTAGGTTGAACTAAGGGGCATTGCATTAGGCCCAGGATTCTAAAGCCCATCATCGCATGACACTCATGTACTTGTGAAAAATCATAGCAATTATGAAATCAACCAACAACTGCCTCAAAAAACAATCAATTGTCACATTGGAAAGCATTTTGTCCCACACTACTATAGGCTTTGTGGTTACACAGAAGGAGTGGGTGTTAGGTGTTTAATGACTTCCAAATACACATTTCTCTTTTATTTTTTTAACACCCATTACTATTCACCACAGCCTTGCTTTGGCTTTGGTCTGCTCCCACACAAAGCAGAGCATTGCTGATGCATGATGGTTTGCTGAGACCCAGTATTTTTACTCCACATAGTACTTGCCACAGAATTAAATAAAGCCTACCTCTTGGAGGTGGTATGTTTTGTCACTGGTTATAATGTTGCCACACCAGGAATTTGCCTGGATGTATCTTCTGGATTGCCACAGAATAGTATATAGCAACGTAACAAGTATTTTGAAGGGAAAAGGACTGATGAGACCTGTACCTATATTTTGCCTGTTGTCTTTCCTGCCTTGTTAGAGCAGCCAAATACTGCACAAAAATGTATAATGGTGATAAATTAAGTCATTTTAGGCACTGCTATCATGCAGCTTGGGGTAGCCAATCATCTGTGGTTGTCGGAATAATTGATACTGTGGTCTTCCAACATATGGTCTCCCTCTATAGTGTGCTTGTATACAGCTTTTTTTATACCATTTACACTTTTTGAAATAGGACTGATGAGACAGTAGGTCAGAATTGTCTGCTTGTGAGACATAGACCTGTACCTAGACCAGCGCCTTACCAACAAGCAAAACTAAAGCCAAGGTGATGGAGTATAATATGTATCCTGCAAAAGGAATGGATTTATTCATTTACATTTTTCAAGTGTTTCTGAAGGGGAGTGATGACACGAGCTGGGGAAAGAGAGGCATTTTGAGGCTCCTGTGACGGTGTGGGGGTGGGTGGTGCATGGGGGCTGAGTGCTTGTGGGGTCAAGTGCAAGCTATGTCTTTGACAATGGTTGCCTGGCTGCATTTCCATTTCACAACGCTCAATCATGCAGTCCCCTCATGCAGAAACCTTTAACTCAATGTCTATAAATGCAGGGAACCAAGGCTTACTGTTTACACCAGCACCAGCAGAATAACTTCAATGATAGTTTTTGATGTAATCAATGTGCATTTCCATTGTGTTGGTATGTTAGTGAGGTTGTGTGTATACTGTAGTGTAGCTTTGAACATATGTGCTGGTTACTAATGCACAGGAAGAGGACATGACATCAGGAAAAGTTATACATTTACAGTTTTAAACCTATTTTAATTTCAAAGCTAGTATAATATTGTGTCCAAGTTTGACATGTAGCTTTTTTGTTTTTGTTTTCATCAAGTGAGTCTCACTGATATTAATAACCACATTTTCTATAGTGAGAGATGCATGTCCCCTAAAGGATGCAACATGGGAAACAATGGGGGAAAACAGGCGAGTGTCTTTGGGGGGACGAATGCCTTGACGGGCGTGTGAAATCTGAACAAAATAAATGAAGTGGAGATGGTAATACAGTGTGTTATAGTGCAGAGTGACAAGCCCGTTCCTCCCATGAAGCAGCTGAGCTGGCATTAAACAGACAAGACATCCCACTCAGTCAGTTATCGGCCCAGGAATAATGAAGGAACAGGCTGGTGGAGCAGGACGAGTCGCCCTAGTCAGCCAAGTGGAGAATTACATTTCGTGCTGTTTCTCCGCAGCCAAGCATTTCCCCATTGGAGGTCTACCGGTGCTCGGGTGAACAGGGACAACCCATTGCACCCGAGTCCCCCTGGCATTGACAGAGATGGGTGGTAGGGTTGGTGGTGGTGGAGGGGGTTTGGGTGCTTGAGTGTCAGGGGAGGGTTGTATTTTAGTGGGGGGTAGGGCAGTTAAAGAGGCGAGAGCGATGACAAGTACAGTTCAGAGAATGAGTAAGAAAGTGATCACTCGTGTTTCTCATTTTCCAGAGTATGGATTTATTATGAAATAAAGGACAGTGAAATGGGTCCTGTCTGACCCAAAGAGCTGCTGGAAGGAAATAATATCATATGTGGTTAATGCCCTCTCTCTCGCTCTCTCTCTCTCTTTCTCTCTCTTTCAAAGAGGGACTGACAAAGCCACTTACCCCCTAACTCTCTGTACAGGGCACTAAGTTTATTGTAATATCTCACATACTCACCCCACAAATATAACTCTCATACATATATGACCCCTTTTGGAATATCCTGCCCGTATGTTTGTGCCTTATGTTATACAGCAATCCAACTACTGGTGCTCTTAAATCATCTCCATTGCGATAATAAAAGGGGACTCGCCAGGGGTGACCAATTTCACCTCTAAAAACATATCATGAACAGTGCATGGTTTGATTTTGACCAGTTTCTGTAACACCTGAACTGATCTGTAAGCTTGAAATATACACCCAGTTAAAGAGATTCTCCTGTACTTTTGTATACTTTTTAGCTAGTAGTTCTGAAAGTAGAGCTCACGAGCCAAAAGTGGTCCCTGAAAATGAGGTAAGACAGTAATTCTGCTCATAGATTATGCATGTACTAACTACACAATGACACATCCAGCCCAAAACGGGAGGTTTAAACGTTCCGGAGCATAGTGCATAGTAAGTGAATACAGATTTACTCTGTGCCCGTTCCAGATGTCAGATGAATGTCAACAACATTGCCAACTGATGGTCCCTGCCTTCGCTCTGCCCACAAGTCTCTATGTCCTGAAGTCAGCCAGTGCACTGTGTGTTCCACAAGCCCAAGTGCACTTTTGCATATGTGCAAGGTCTGCAGCACATTGGCCTTGCAGACATGCTGATTAAGCTGGTGATGTCCTAACACAGAGGAGTAGAGGTTCAGCCTAGTTGCCTGCTCTATGTGGCACCCAAATTAACCTGGATCCTCTCATTATCTCTTGTGTGGCTTTGACCTAGTCTGCACTGCAGTTCAGGGGAGGGCCCAGGATATAACGTCACATTGCACCAAAGTCTCTCTCCACATGTCAGTGGAAATCCACAGTGTTGGATTAGAGATAAGCTAATCACTTGTTCACACCCAACTCAGTTTGAGGAGATGATTACGATCTCATTTTTGATGTCCCCTTATCTGATTAAGGATGATGAAGGGTTATTTATCTGATTAACCAAGAGTAGAGAGATGGTGGTGATGGTGTACTTCTGCTATGAGAGCAAAAACATACTGAAACCACATTCAAACTTTTCCTCTTCATACCGCTAAGAATAAAAGGGAACCTTACATAAACATACAGTATGCAGTACACATACGTGAACGTATACAGTATGTACTGTGTTGGAGGTGGTAGTTTGTCTGACGACTCAAACTGAATTCTTCCACTGCTCTATGTTCGCTACGTACTTCAGTCTGAGACTTCCATGAAGTCATTTGTGGTAATGTCAAAATGAGAGGTGTTGTACAAAGTCATCAGCGATTGGATCATCTCTAACCAATCAGAGTATCATCCAATGACGAATTTTGTAAACACCGCTTTACCCATGTGTGTTCTGGCTTAGACCCAACCCATCAGTCTCTGGGACCTATCAGACAGTCTAGAATGGATTTACATTCTAGAAATTGTTGGGGAGGTGCACAGATCCAGACTCATTGCGGAGAAGAAACTAACATCTGTGGGTGTGGCATAGCGTTTGGCCGGAGCAAGGAGTTTGGGTAGCCAGGAAAGGTGGTAGTGGGATATGTCAACACAAATTGAATGCCTCAGAAATACTGTACATAGTTTGCAGGCCAAGCCAAGGTCTATGGCTGCAAAGACCTGCTGAGGGTTCAGGTTCTTAAAGTGGAAGTAATTACAGAGGTGCACGCTCCATTAAAAACAACTGTTCAATACAATAATCATTCGATTAAAAAGCCCTTGTAGCAGCTGCCAAGCCGGATTTTTATCAACTGAAGATTTTATTTTTTCAGCATGAAACAAACTGAGCTTCCAAAAGTAAAATGATACTTTCAGATGTTTCTTTTTATGGTGTAAGAATATCACCCCATTCAAAAAAAATACAATAAGAAAGAATTTACGAACTAAAGTTGAAGCCAAATATAGAATATCCAACATTATAGTCCTAAATTACTTATACTTCTACTCATGGTGAGTTGTATGGATATTGAGGTTGAGCATGTAAAATAT
The DNA here is from genome assembly GCF_045791955.1 of Oncorhynchus clarkii lewisi. Classification (NCBI taxonomy): domain Eukaryota; kingdom Metazoa; phylum Chordata; class Actinopteri; order Salmoniformes; family Salmonidae; genus Oncorhynchus; species Oncorhynchus clarkii. The sequence continues at coordinate 15,979,853 of NC_092176.1, forward strand.
GCATGTCCAACTTCTTAGTATGGAGACACATGATCATCTAATTGGTTGTTTGCTCAAAGCATAGCTTCCTCTGTGTCATCTAGCATATGCAGTGGTGTTGAATTGTATGCTCTTACACAAAGTCATGCTGGGCACATACATATCACCCCTAACTGTTCACCTGGACTCTGATCCTTAGTACTGTCGCCAGATGTGGCCAATTGCCTCCAGCCAACCCTGCCAGTTCATTTGCTTTCCAGGAAGAAAAAAAACATTGAAGTTCAGCAATGTATGACTGCAACAAAGATAAAAGGATAAGAGTAAAACGATGGCTGAAATGGTAGCAATTTCCAAGGTTAACACTGACAACAAATTCATCTCTATCCAGTGGAATTAAAAACTATAATCGACATTCAACTTTACATTTACAGTACTATGAAGTCTATAGTAGTAGCTTAGCTTATCATGAGAGTAAAGATATTCAACTTTACATTTACAGTACTATGAAGTCTATAGTAGTAGCTTAGCTTATCATGAGAGTAAAGATATTCAACTTTACATTTACAGTACTATGAAGTCTATAGTAGTAGCTTAGCTTATCATGAGAGTAAAGATATTCAACTTTACATTTACAGTACTATGAAGTCTATAGTAGTAGCTTAGCTTATCATGAGAGTAAAGATATTCAACTTTACATTTACAGTACTATGAAGTCTATAGTAGTAGCTTAGCTTATCATGAGAGTAAAGTTATTCAACCTTACATTTACAGTACTATGAAGTCTATAATAGTAGCTTAGCTTATCGTGAGAGTAAAGATATACAACTTTACATTTACAGTACTAAAATGTAATTAGACAGGCTTATCATGAGTGTAATGAGAAAGATATTCAACTTTACACTTACAGTACTATAAAGTTATTAGACAGGCTTATCATGAGTGTAATGAGAAAGATATTCAACTTTACACTTACAGTACTATAAAGTTATTAGACAGGATTATCATGAGTGTAATGAGAAAGATATTCAACTTTACACTTACAGTACTATAAAGTTATTAGACAGGCTTATCATGAGTGTAATGAGAAAGATATTCAACTTTACACTTACAGTACTATAAAGTTATTAGACAGGCTTATCATGAGTGTAATGAGAAAGATATTCAACTTTACACTTACAGTACTATAAAGTTATTAGACAGGCTTATCATTAGTGTAATGACAAAGATATTCAACATGTCTTACATATTGATCACTTACATATAGGGCCTTCAAAACTGTTGGCACGTTCAGTAAAATCTTATTATGGTGTTTGTTAACATTTCCAAGCACTAGCTAGCCACCTAAATGTTTCTAACTATGTTCCCATGAATGATAATACCACAGACATAACTTTATTCATAACGAATCAGAGAAAACGAATCATAGAAGAGCCAAATAGAGACACTAAATGCTGTTTTTTCATCCTTACAGTTTTACGATTACAAGCACAGTAGCCTTTCAATCGGCAAACGTGAGAGGTTATGCCACTGGTTTGTATGCAAGCCCATTCTTCATATAAGCAAGACGGCGTTGTATTTTCCTCTCGCTCTGTGTCTTTTGAGCAAAGGAGCACATTACTTCTAGTCTTTGTTATATTATGTTCAGCAGATTAATACATGGGGAGTGCACTGGAAAAATGTATATGAAAAATGTGTACTTTACATAATTAAAAACACAGGTTACAAGCAGCTATTATAGCAGTACAATCTGGGGAATGTAATTAAAGAGAGTGTGAGAAGAGTGCAGATAAAGCTGCCGTTGCCATTACTGGCTCCCCATCATAATATTACAACTTTTGCACTGAAACGTGTTTTCTCTGAACTCATTCTGTATGACATTTTGCATTTCTGCATAGCTATCAAGAGGCTACCTGTGAATTGAACAGGGTTCGCTATACCACAAATTCACAGATGACATTTTGGGACATGTAGATACCTCATCTTTTCTGTGATTTATTAATTAAAGCAAGACCAAATTCAAAATATCACTTACAGTTGAATTTGCCTGTGTCCCATGCAGGCTTGTTCGAATGGAAGAACTGCACAAATGGAGAAGAGAATGGAATGTTAGGATAATGGATAGATGGACATCTTCATGAATGGAATATTGTAAAATTAATAGAATTTACTCATGGTTATTTCTATCTAACACAATACTACGCATACATTACAGATGTTTAATAAAGCCACTAAGATATGTTCTTACACTCACTACATGTATTTTATAAACATTTTAGTAACACTTTACTTAAAGCCTGAAGGTATAATGCATCTATTATAATGCCATGTTCATCCTAGTACCCTCCCTAGTGCGGTTTATGTATTTTGGCATTCCCTGAACTGCATACAGTTCTCTATCTCACTGTGTGATGCCAAGCAACTGTTCACAGAGTGGATATATTTTTATAGTACTTCACTATCAGCTAGAGGTTATAGAAACACACTAAACATTTTGAAACAGACTCATCATCTTTAAGCAGTAGCGTTCTGACAGCAGTAGGACACACTGCAATCAAATACAAATGGCATTATGACCCAAAGACGATCTTCTCATCTTCCCATCATTTCCATGCACCTCCCCATCTTTTAATAGCTCCTCTTCATGAAACACAGAGATAATAGAAGGCAACGGGCCAAAAGTTGAAGAAAAGGGGAAATGATTAAAGAACCTTATTAAAAGCAACCTTGTAGAATTGGACATGTGATGGAGAGCACATTATGAGACCTGATCCTTTTCAAATGACACCACGGTTTCCCGAACACGCCGAAAAACCTGATTAGGGTGACAAGCACTGAGTGATACTGCAAACCTGTTAATAACATGAAAATTAGAAGGGGCTCATGCAAAGAAAGGAGATTAATTTAGCTGGAGTCCATCTCGGGCAAATTGCGAAGTTGTGAATATGTTCTCAGATAATGAGCCTTCCTACTTGTCAGCTCACTTGTCATTTTCTGTAATTAATGTTAAGGAAGACTCCTTCCTGATGGTTCGTATTACTCATGTACCAAGAACATTTCTTCAGAGAAATAATTTACATTTATTATCATCAGTCTGTTTGTGTGGTTTATTCCACTGCGGAGTAATTTATTGCAGCACCATTTCGCTCGCCTTGATTAGTCATTCGTCAGACTGAGATGTAATTTTTTTCTTCAGATGTCTGTGCCAGGGAAATGTAAAGTGTTGCAGCATCATATGGGTTCCTGGATGCTTTACCTCCCTGCTATATCTCTCCTTGTTTTGTCTTTTTTTTTTTTTAAACAAACATGCACAACATTCTTTTATGATTGGAAAATAAACACACACACACACACACACACTACGTATACAAAAGTATGTGGACACCCCTTCAAATGAGTGGATTCGTCTATTTCAGCCACACCCGTTGCTGACAGGTGTATCAAATTGAGCACCACAGACATGCAATCTCCATAGACAACCATTGGCAGTAGAATGGCCTCACTGAAGAGCTCAGTGACTTTCAACGTGGCACTGTCATAGGATGCCACCTTTCCAACAAGTCAGTTCATCAAATTTCAGCCCTGCTAGAGCTGCTCCAGTCAACTGTAAGTGATTTTATTGTGAAGTGGAAAGGTTTAGGAGCAACAATGGCTCAGCCGCGAAGTGGTAGGCCACACAAGATCACAGAACGGGACAGCCGATTGCTGAAGCTCGTAACGCGTAAAAATCGTCTGTCTTCGGTTGCAACACTCACTACCGAGTTCCAAACTGCCTCTGGAAGCAACGTCAGCACAAGAACTATTCGTTGGGAGCGTGAGATCACCATGCTTGTGATGAATCACACTTCACCATCTGGCAGTCCAACGGACAAATCTGGGATTTGGAGGTTGCCAGGAGAACGCTACCTGCCCGAATGCATAGTGCCAACTGTAAAGTTCACCTCAACCCCATCGAACACCTTTGGAATGAATTGGAACACCGACTGCGAGCCAGGCCGAATCGCCCAACATCAGTGCCCGACCTCACTAATGCTCTTGTGGCTGAATGGAAGAAAATCCCAGCAGAAATGTTCCAACATCTAGTGAAAAGCCTTCCCAGAAAAGTGGAGGCTGTTATAGCCTCGAAGGGGAAACCAACTCCATATTAATGCCCATGATTTTGGAATGAGATGATCGACGGGCAAGTGTCCACATACTTTTGGCCAGTGTACATTGTGTTGCATCCCCAAGACTCACTTAATTTCAGAATATTCCCAATAATCAGTCTTGTGAAATTATAGGTTTGCAGGACATAAATACAGCTCAGATGATAATTAAACAAATCTTTGCAAAGCTATCATCCCCTAATTGATCATTAACATGCTGAAATGATTGACTCTGGATTACATGAATACTGCTAGCTATAAATAACACAGCACACTGTCAGTATAAATGACTGAGGAGAGAGGAGAGGTAAATAGATTATGGCTAGGCCCAGAAAGATCTACATTTAGAATACTGTTGACAATTATACAGGGCCTGTTCCTTTTCTAACGTTGAATAAAAATCAATGCTGCGTTGTTGATTACTATGTTACTTTCAGAATACATTTGGTCACCATTGACGCTACCTGAGGAACTGTGTATCAATAATGGACTATATACTGGACTAACAGACCTTGACGTGATATGTCAAAACTGAACTAACGATCTACATCGAATAATCATCACATCACATTGTCATATAGCACATTAACATATTCATATTTTTCTTTACAGTATAGTTTTAACTGGTCATTGGTAACGGGGAATGTATATTTTCCCCTGTGATTTACAGAGGTGCAGAAATGAAATAAGTGCTCCTACTGTGCTGTAACCATAACTCAAATAATATCCATCAGAGATGTATATTTAAATCAGCCTTGCTTTGCATTGTGTCGGTAAATGTATACGCCTATTTCTTAAATGTATTATTCATCGGAGCATGTAAATAATGCATTCTTGGTTCCATAGTAAATTAACCCTTTACCTTACCAGGGGTACAGGAGTCATTGTTTTGAAAGGCAATTATGTCATTTAATTAATGCTGTAATTAATACTGTAATTAGCTTAAATACCCTGCAACCGGGTGCCACCACTAAGCTGTCTTAATTAAACAGATTGAAAGGTTTTATATCTTCTTTTTGTTGCACAGTCAGTTTACATGCAATATAGCGAAATACTTAGGTCACTAATCAAACATGCATATAGACCTATGCAGTCAGTATTTTGTATCTGTCTGTATCTCACTGTATATTTGAATAACATGCAACCAAACTCAAACAATGCAAAAAAATCCACTATGTGCTTGTCCAACCCAGACAATTAACATAGTTAGAACATTCAAGCCTTATTCAAATAGGAAATTATTATGCAGCTTGATGGACATCCATAATCAACCTGATTCTAAGACTCCTTCATGATCACAGACATGAGATCTTTCACTTGGAACTCAGTTAGTCGTCTAAAAAATAATCAAGGCCAATAAATCCATTGTAAGCACTTTCAAAATAAAGGCCGGGACTGTGTAGTAGAAGATAGTGTAGTCCAGTATTTTATTACTCGGGGGCAGTAGTGGAGCAAGGAGACAGCTAATCCACTAGTGCAGAGTTTTTATCCTTGCCCAACCTGACAGTGATAGAAAGTGTTTTCCCCAAACTAGAAAAATAGTTGAGAGAAGATGAAATAGCAGAGTGGTCAGTGAATACTGAGGGATTTCTAGCCCACTATACTGCAATGCCAAGTTTATCTTTGTATTCATAGGTTGTGAGCCTCCATACACCTCATGTATTGTGCACGTATGACACAATCACATATACAGAGAGCTACCATACTTGCTTAAACAGTGTAGGTTCTCCCTTTTCAAACTATGCTAAATTGTTCAGACCGGTTTAATTTAACATTGGGAGATGTACTAACTCGGTAGGCTATATCAGACTATTAAAATGGATGTTGTCTCTTTGCCTTTTGTTGTTACTAAAGGATTTGAAATTGAGTTATTACGCAGATATTTGAATAACTTCAGATATGCCCATTCTAATGTGCATAAATATACACAAATAAAGAAACAAACACTGTTCTCTGGTGCACACAAGACACATATTATATAAACTTGTTCTGTTCACACAAAACACAACTAGGCATCCCTGTGTTACCAGTGCCTTGAATTTGGTTCCTAGTGATTTTATAAATGTCGTTAGAACATTCATTGAACTAAGTGAGAAATCCATCAAAAGCTGACAGCAAGCTGTAGACTAATGGCTGTTAGGCTGTAATATTTTTTAATATGATTTTTATTTCACTTAATTTCATCTTCTCTTAACGGAGGTCCCAAGTCAGTAGAGAGCTGCTCAGAGCAGTGAGTTTACTGCCTGCTTCAGTTTCCAGTTACACTCTGTCCCCCAACCCAACAACAATATGTCAGGGAGTAGCCAGAGGAGTTTGGGGTTTATTTTTCTCTTTGTCCATGTTTACCTGTATGTCCTAAATACACAAGTTCAATCTGATGGGACATAATGGGTTGCAATCTGACCTGAAGTACTGTAGTTATTAACGTATTTGATACAAAAGTGGTTGTAGGCTATATTAGAAAATATAGGTGTGTTCAAGTTAGAGCAGTTCACTTTTTAATGGGATAGTGACGGAAACATGCAAAACATACAGCATACTGGCTGATATAAATAGTTGTATATCTCCACATCCTGCGTTGGAATGTAGCTTCCTAATACACCATGCACTGTAAATAAAAAAGTAGCCCAGTGGGTTTCAATTATGTGCTAACATAAACCTAATTGTACACCTCCCTTCAGCAGTAGCCCCTGTTCTTACACTTCGTGTCTCCTGAAACAATCAGACACTGCACTGAAATTGCCTGAAACATAACGAAACAAATGAAATGGAAATGTATTTCTCGGAACAGGATTATCTGTCCCTGTGACTCTTATCTCTCCCTTGCTGTTTACTTGAGTAAAAAGGAGAAAGATCATTTTACAATTAATGGTAGAGTTTTCAGGACCCCTACTGTAATAATTAGATGGCACATCTTCAAGAAATACCCCTCCATATAGCCTAACCTCAGATTTCAATGATCTTGACCCTGGATATATTAATAGATGAGTTAATGGCCTGCAGAAATCCTTTAATTTATGCCAGGGTGAATTAAGAAGAAGTAATGGATTTTTCTTTTCAAAATGTCCAGACACGGCATTTCCATTGAGCTTATCTGAGAAATCAAATGATCATATTATCTCTTTGAAGGGGTCTTCTGAAGCCACATTTCACACTGTCTGATGAGAGTAGTTCTGACATTCATTACATGATTCTTGCTTTATTGTAGCTTGGTAGTACATGCTATGACAATGGAGGATAATCATTTCCTAACCCACAGTGAAGGGGATGGCCATGAATCATCATTTTGGATTAAAAAGACAAAGTGAAACTTTTAGCAATTAATGCAATGTAAATATAAATGAAATGCTATAATGTGCAGTAAGGTACAGTATAATACACATTCCCAGACTTTTGGAAGACAGCAAACCACTATTTTGCTTCCTTCAGCTTACTCCTTTTCCTGAATTTAAGGATGTAAATGATGCTACCACATGTGTTGTTGATATTGATGAGAAACTACCACAGTATAATATGCAACAATCCATTCCAATTGAACAGATTTCTCCTCTTTTTTCCTTAGCAGGTAGCCAGGAAAACCTGACAGGGTGACGGTGTAATGAGAAATATGATAATTCTGTTGCACATTAATTTCATGTCCTGTGGGTTCTGCAAGATCACTTATTATTCGTAACAAATTAAATCACTGTTTTACCTAGTATCACCCTGTGTATCAAAGAATCCTTTCCACTCCTCGATCAAATTAGCTATATTCTTACTCCCACACAGTGGTTAAGTACTGTATATCATAACATTTCCTTGAAGTTGTAATGGGTGTGAAATGATTCAGAGATATGCATGGCAGACAGTACATAGGCTCATTTTTTCAAAGTGCATGGAGCTCTTAGTGCCGGATTTGATGCATTTTGTCTAAACTGGCACTTAAACATGAGCTATAACAATGTCATTGTGCTGCCCCGTGATGATGAAGTCATCCTTATGTACTTGAAGGAGACACTTTTTAAAATAAAGGGACCACTTTCTCCTGCCACCTAATGTTGTACACACCCCAGGGTTGCATATTGGTGTTATAAGTGAACTTGAGCCCCCCCTGTCAAATAGCAGTGCAACACTGGCAGTTATTTGGGGTTTGTTTGTAATCTTTTCGGGCGCTTTGTCAGGCAGGCACAGTGATATTAGTGCGAGTGCACAAAAGCCCCAGAGTGGTGTCACGCACAATTAATGTCCCCAGGTAGCAACTCCATTAGTCTTATGAACTCAAGCCGCAGTGGGGAATGCTAATGGCGGAGGTGCCGTAGGGCATTAGGAGAGTGCAGAGAAAGCCCCCACTATACCCTTCTACTTGACCACTGTGTACCTCCATCACACTTTAGAGCTGTGCGACTAACACCCCCCCAACCTTAGCACTTAAGTGAGACATACAGATGCAGGATATTAATTTGATCACTCTTTTGTTGCTGACAATGATCTTACACTGCAGGAATACAAACGTGTAGTGTATTTGAGTTTTAAAAAAAATACTTCTAAAGTTTGTCATTTCCAAATTTCAGATTTGATTTGCCCTAACAGAAAATGTATCAACCCCTACAAAAATGTAAATTTATTATAATCCACATTTCCAGTTGCTGCAAGATTATGTTTTAAGATCCTACATCTGTAGGGTTCTGTTGAACAGCAATTAGAATGTGAGGAATTAATGTGCAATGAATGCACCCAGCTCTCACGTAATGTATTGAGCATAATTAATGTGGGTTTGGTTTTATCAGAGCTAATGATACAGACCAACCAATGCTTCAAATAACATATATATTTCTCAAGATCTCTGGAATTTTATCCAAATACCGCCGAATCAACTCAATAATGCCCTCATCCCCTCTAAACGCTCCTGTAACATTTCATCCAATGGCATGTTCTTGTAAAGGCCCTAAATCTATTTTCCGCACGTTATAAGTGAGAGAAAAAACTAATGCGGTTAATCAGTGTCAGGTTTCATAAAATGTCAGGTTCCATGCCATGGTTTCCAATCCCACTTGGTCACATGACCTTCCACACGGACAATCCCCAGCTGACCTTGCTCATGTAGCCATGCCCACCAGTTGAGCTGATCTAACAGGCCTACAGCTGCGCTAGCTAGCCCCCAGGGTGAGGCCCTGCACCGTGCCTGCTCTAGCATGTACGTATTTAGGAAGGCTCGTAGCTACCTTTATATCACAGCTCAATAAAATTAGGTTTCCTTCAAGCGTACATATCAATTCTGTGTCACGCAGCCTATGAAGCAAAGAAAGAGACAGAGGTCAAAGCAATGAAAGTGTGAGCTGACAGAAAGCAGAGCAAGACAGTGAGAACATAGTAACAGAGTAATTTGGGAGACCGAGCCCACAGCGCTAACCTTCATTCATAGATGAAAAATACATCCCTGCCAAAACAGTGACTGCAAACACAGAGAAGTCACTCTCCGCTTATTCACACCCTTTATTATGTTATCAATTACACATTATAAATATACTCCGATGATTTTGTTTTCTGTGGCTTACTCCATCATGTCGTGCAGTCATCACTCAAGCTGAGGCCCACACGGGAAGGCTAGCACCGTTCTCACGTTCTTGGGGCTCCCTCTCACTGTTGCTGCTTGGAATGCAGTGCCTGCTTTATTGCTAGTGGCAGTAATTGCACTTATGTTTGACAGTCCTTTGTTGGGATAAACCCCACAGCTGGCTTTATTTCAACTCCTACTGTAACCATACAACCGCAGTCAGCCTTGATATCTGACATGTAACCCACAGCCAAATATACTGTATGCTGAAACAGCTTAGAATGGGCGCTCTGAATAGTGTACAGTATGTCTTCACAGTGCTGTGTTTTGACAGCATCCGTTAACCTGAGAACAACCCAAACGGTTTGTTTACATGTAGTAGTTCCGATATGTTGTATTGCTAGGGGGGGGGGGGGGGGGGGGGGGGGGGCATTCAACATGGAAGTAAGATGTAAAATTTCTATAGAGAGCCATTTACCTGAGAACATCAATATAGGTAAACATGAACACATGCAGCTAAATTGATCTCAGCAGATTCATCAGATTTGTGCACAAATAAGCATTTGTTTAAGCAACTATAAGCATGGGATCATAATGTGGATGCTATATGATTCAAGTCACTGGCGACTTTATGGAGAGAGTTTTGGGATGAGCCTGTAGCGTGTAAATAAGTGAAGGGCAAAGGAAAACTAGAGGAAGACTAACGATGACACTATAGTTCTTGTTCTGTCTCAAGCCTCTTTGAGAGACCTCTCTGCAATGTTATGTGGCCTTCAATACTGTAGGTGTATAGGTGTTTGCTCAGTCAGTCACAGAACTCATACACCCAAGGAGTGAAGCAAAATGAGTCCATGGGTACCTGATGATGAAGCAGGGATGGTGTGCTGGAGAATTATAGCTGTGGAAGAAATTAGATGTGCATTGAGCCTCCAGGCAGAGAGAAATAAAATACTACTTTAAATGGAGTGTAGAATTCATATCCCTAAGTCACTTCCAATATGTAAATCTTAGACAATTTGTGCAGTACACATGGGCTGCACTTTGTGTTTTCTGTGTATTATAATGGCTGGTCCAGTGATTTCCTGCCCTGTGTGTACTGTTGCTAATCCATGTCTATTTACTTTTTGTTTTTGTTGCAAATTATAGCATTCACTTTTATCCCAAAATGGCTTGCTGCATCTCATGGATCCATTTGATCTTGGTAACCATGGTAACATTTAATAATTGAAGCACACAGCCTGTACTGAATGCAATATTTTACATGCCCTGGGCTTTGATAGAGCACTTTGACTGTTATTGTTCCTCAACTAGTAGTCTGCAGACATGTGGACCTGGGCCAATGTTTTGGCGAAAATGGCGACTCACAGAATCCAGTTTTGGCTGCTTTGTACACTCTGACACTGTTATTTAAGATGGCCAACAACACTGCAGTTGTTAACTATTGGATTGTATTAAGCTTCTGCCACAGCCTTTTATGGATCCGATCGCATCCCACTGCTCACATGTTTGACTTTGTGACTTTCCTATCAATGAGGAAAACAAGTGTTCCCATTGATTTGCACATTAAATATATTAGTAATAAAAGAACATCCTGCAGCAAACCAATTGTAAAATCAATAGTAATTGGTACAAAATTATTATGAGTGCTTGGCCTGCAGTCTTATTGTCTCTGTAACTGACCACTAAAATCCTGAATGTTTGCACAATACATGTGATAAATGTGGATGACAATGTCAAATAAATGTATGGGTGTAATTCTGGGAGCCTAAATATAAATAGAATAAAATCTGAAAAGGCCAAAGAAAAACAGGGAAAAAAGAGCTGCTACATTTGACGTACATGTATCACAACGGATATTTTGATCTGAAGAAAATGAGAACATTTGAAAAGGGAAAATGTTCTGCCCACATATATCATGGGTGTTTCCCAAGGGTGGTGCGACACACTGCAAGGGCCTAAAACCACTGTTAATTCCCTCTGGCATCTACAAGGCCCCAGCCCTTCCCCCACGACTAGACATCTGAAGCAGTAGAGGACGAGGACATGCTGGGTGGAGAGGAGGGGTTGATGAGACATGGGGAGTATGAGGAGAAGGAGGAAACATATAAATGTTTGGTTTTTGTATTGGTTCCAGTCCTCACCGCATCACAGCGGATAATGAAAATGCATCAGATTCAAAATAGTTATGATTGGGCTTTTCAAGATAATGGTCTACTTGTAGTTTCCATCTGTTCCTCTCCAGAGCTTTTTAATGTTAGGATGAGATTGGCAAACTGCACTCAACACTCCTTTACTACCTTGGATCTCCATAGTGCTCTGTAATGTCTATCACTAATCAATCAGCTCCAATTGCATGTGGCCTATTGAGACCAAAGTAAAGCAACATTATCACCACAGAGATCAATAATAAGAAACATCCCTGGAAATAACACATTCTTAATTTAACCCTTTATTTCATTATCGAGGCTCCTCAAAAGTAACAACATAGTGTAACGACCCTGGGTTTATAAGCGCGGAAATCCACCCTGCCGCACGAGCATGCTTTTGCGGCACAGTCGATAGCGCGCAGGACCTCGGGCTCGAAAGTCGAGGGTTCGAGACCTGCTCCCTGCTGTTTCATTACAATACATTTGGACGATAAGGAAAAAAATGTATCACCTAGACCAGGGGTACTCAAATATTAACCTACGAGTTCTGGAGCCTTCTGGTTTTCTGTTCTACCTTATAATTAATTGCACACACCTGGTGTCCCAGGTCTAAATCAGTCCCTGATTAGAGGGGGAAAATAATGCGGTGGACCTGGCTTTGAGGTCCAGAGTTGAGTTTGAGGGACCTAGATGATATCGATATGGATAACTTCCCATGGAGAAAGTTGAGAGAGTCTCCTGTCCCTTTGCTCTCTTTCTTCTGTGGTCTCTGTCTGCCATGGTGTAGGTTAATTTTAACCCATGGAGCAGGAAAACAAAGCATGAGGTGTGTCTTATTCTCCACAGAGTGCCCTGGGGCCGAGGAGTGAGCTTGCTGCCATCCTGGAGGCTTTGAGTGCTTTATAACACTGTACACAAAGGACCAGCTTCACACAGCCTGGTCATTAGCAAGTGGGCAGTAGTGAAGGCAAAGCCGGAGAGAGGTCTTCCACTGTCCTGCCACCACACCTGCTTCCAGGCGTAGAGAGCTCAGAGAGCCAGCCCGGCCTTGCATGAAGAATTACTTTTTGTGCTCCAAACTCCTGGGAAAGCAGTCAAGCCCCTGCCTTCTGTCATGTCATTTAGGTAATTCACATATGACAACAGTCTTTGTCTGAGAGCACAAAAACAGCAGAATGGATGAGCAATACTTTAAATGTAATGTCTAAACAAGTTGGCTGCTCATAGATTACAATCCTCAGGATGCAAATTGAGCCATCACGTAGGGTTGAATCCGACCTTAAGATCCACACTTGTAACTCAGATTTCATGCAAGTCTCCCAAAGTATGATTTACTGAAATGTCTATGAGATGAAAATGACTACCAAGAAATGTCAATTTCGAATTTTCATAACCATCCAATAATGAACTCCAGTGTAATGGCTGGAGAAACAGAGCACCATCATTATCCAGGAGCCAATGTGTTGATTGCTTCATTATGTTTGTCGGTGCCTTGGATCAATGGACTGCACAGGGGTGGCATGTGAGTTCAGAGGTCCTGTACACTGTTAGAAAAAAGGGTTCCAAAAGGGTTCTTCGGCTGTCCCCATAGGAAAACCCTTTTTGGTTCCAGGTAGAACTTTTTTTGGTCCAGGTAGAACCCTTATGTATTCCATGTAGAACCCTCTGGAGAAAGGGATCTACGTCAAACCCGAAGAGGTTCTACCTGGAACCAAAAATGGTTCTTCAAAGTTCTCCTATGGGGACAGCCGAAGAACACCTTTTTCCTAAGAGTGTAGGCCTCATACAGTCAATATTAGAGATGAATGAATCTGAACATATTAGATAGTACCAGTGTAAAAAATGTTTTTATCTGAAGCGTGTAAAAACAAATCTACAAATGTTAGTGTTTGGTTTTAACATGTTGGCAATGTCAAATGTGCCACCATATTAGATCAACTGTAATTCACAGTCCTTGTTCCTTAAAATGACACCAGAGGATATGAGGCAACACAAGCTTCACTTCAACCAGCCCCTTCTGAAATAGACACCAATCCAGCTAGTTTCACCATGTGCAATGTTGATGGAGGCAGATACATCAGTCTCAACTGGACTACAGGTTGATGGATGTCAGCCGAGGGACTGGTAGATTGGAGAATGAGACCGGATGTGTGACATTTACTTACAGAGAGCGCTCGCCGGCAAGCAGCAGTGTTATGTAAATAGCACACCTGTCTGCCCATCGACATCCCTGGCTTATCTGCCTTTCATTTGAAATATCAGCACACCATTTTGTACCATCTGTGGTATTATTTGTTCAGCCGACTGAAAAGAAAGGACTTTGAATATCAATATGAGATTTGAGAATCACATAGCCATGGCTTTTGCTATTCAACATAAATAGGGACGTTTTAAGTACCCTTTTAGTGAATGCCTCCTAATGTTTATTTTGATATTATATCAAACTGATGTTGACCTTTTGATTCTCTGAAAACTATATAAATAAACTGTACATTAGGAAATTGACTAGACTCACATGTGACACTCATAACTACCTTGGGTCTTTGTTGCACAGCTCATGTTTGGTGGCATATCTCAATCAGACGCCGGCTCCCAGAGACACTATTGATTTCCACCAGTATGTCACTATGTCATTGGAGCATGCCAACAAAAATGAACCAGATAAAACAAGACATGTGATGCTGTGATTAGAACCATTCCTCCTTTCAGTCACTCTTTTTCAATATTCTCTGCCATGGCAGTCAAGCAACATTGGATACTTTCTCCAAGTGGAATCTCAGGGATTTTTTTTTTGGTCCCACACTGTTTTTTTTCCTTTTAAGGAACGGTGAAAAATGAGAAAGGACAAGCCTGAGAAGGAGGTGATGGATTGCAAGACCATCAATTTGGGAGAGCAGTCTCTTCTCAGGCAAGCGAGTCACTGAAATTTAAATTATTAATCTCATGTAATAATATGTGGCACAGGCAAAGGCTAGGGAAACAGTTTGGAAATGGTTGTCCTCTCTTCTCCAAACACATGCAGGTGGATATGACTATCCTATGGACTGTAAATAACTGCCTCTCCTCACTTTAATTGCTTTTTGGTGAATATGCCCCAATTGTGTCTCTCTAATGACTTTAGTTTCATCAGGTCCTGCAGAAATGTTTTGAGGAAGAAAATCCATTGTGCCCACTAACAATGAAAAATTCATATTGTTGTTTTTTTACACCTCTCTCCCTCTCCCCTTTTCTCCCTCTCTCCCTCTCACTCTTTCATAGTCTATGATATATTTAAATGTTAATAACCATTCATTCTTGACACCCGTTCTACCGAGCCCCAAGTTTAACAGGAAATCTATTTAATCTGAAGAATCTCATTACACGATCATGGCAGAAGCTAAAGGCTTGAAGGTACTCAATAAGAGAGAGAGAGGGGGGGGGGCAGAGAGAGAGGGAGAAAGACAGATAGAGGCAGAGAGAGGGAGAGAGGCAGAGAGAGAGAGGGAGGCAGAGAGAGAGAGGGAGAGAGGCAAAGAGAGAGAGAGATAGGGAGAGGGAGAGAGAGAGAGGAGGCAGAGAGAGGCAGAGAGACAGGCAGAGAGAGAGATAGAGAGAGAGAGGGGAGGCAGAGAGAGAGAGAGATAAAGGGGAGGCAGAGAGAGAGCTAGATAAAGGGGAGGCAGAGAGTGAGCTAGATAAAGGGGAGGCAGAGAGTGAGCTAGATGAAGGGGAGGCAGGGAGCAAGATAGATAAAGGGGAGGCAGAGAGAGATCGAATGAGGGAAGTCAGAGAGAAAGGAAGGGCTAGGAGAGGATACAAGGAAATAAATTATTCAGAGGAGATTCTTTATTTTAATTGTTGTACATGGAGCAAGGTGTAAAGACTCTTGCCTCTTCCTCCTTTTGAGAAGTTAATGATAGAATGTTTTCTATTGTGCGGTACAGCTGGTAGGTTTTACCATTCAAAGAGAGGCAGAAAGGAGAGCGCAGAAACCCTTCACACCCTCAGTGCTTTTGACTGCATACCAAATATTAACTCCTTTTAAGGCCATTAAAATATTATCACTGATTTAACTGTCTGTTCAGAGCATTAGCAACAGACTGTTCCCCAAACCTCCAGAACACCCTTCTCCCTTCCTGCTCCTATTATCTCATCCACCAGCACTATTTCATTTCATTCCCATGAATATGCAATGAATTTCATTTTGAATGCTATTTTCATCTGCTCCTGTAATCACAAAAAATTCCAGTGTAATTAGTTTCTAATGACTTGCTTTAATTGTTGTAGTAATCATTTTAATTACCCAAATGCACAGACATTAGACACTAAAAGGAAAATAATCTGCTTGTACCTCCTACTGTGTCTCTCATTGTCCAGAGTTTGATATCTAGATTTTGACATGGGCCGCCTCACTCAAAGACAGGGGCAACAGGGGGTGCAGTGTGTGGATGTTTGATGACACGAGAGGGGCTGTGAGTAGGGTGACCGAGGGAAAGAGACAAACAGATGGGACATGGCTTACATTGTAGCATCTCTGCTGTGTGGAAATGTGCATGTCCCTAAAAACCATTAAGTTAAAATATACAGTTATTGTACCTTTCTGGGACCGGCGCCATAGAAACGCTTATTGCATGTGCTTATAGCTCAGTCTAGCAGATGGCAAATCATCATATTTTATGAAATTATTGCGCCAGTGAGGTGTTTTGAAAAGGACCAGCTGTGAGGGAGATGGGACATTATAAGCACTCACAGGTGTTCTGTCTTTCCCCACCGCCAGCCACAACATAAAAAATTAAATTATAAACAAACCAGCAAATGTTGTAATCTCCTTCACAGACACACTACTTACAGGAGAAATTGCTAAAACTAAGCAAATAATAAAACATTTATTTGCATAAAATATTTATCGAGGCAAAGACATTTCACATTGGGGCCCACTCATTTGCCAAGTTTTGGATATTGTGGAAATGTAGGCTGGCATCTCGGTTGCACGGATGAAGACCCATTAGGGAGAGCACTTATGGGCAAGAACACCTACTGTAATAAGAGGGAGCTGGTCAGTGACATACACCACAACAAGCTTGTGTTTCTATTTAAGATTGTATTCCTCCCTTTAAGGTGACCGTTGCATTTCATTTTACATTCCAGCAGAAGGACCAAGGAAGATGCATCACAAGTCGCTGTTGCTACCTTCCAAGTCTACAGAATACAATAAACTGGAAGCCTTCTTGTCCTCTCTCTTACAAGCTGAACATTATCCCTGCACTTGTTGCTCTGCGTGAAATCCTGTAAGTTATTGGCAACCCTGAGACATCCTTATAGCCCTGCAGAAGCCCTATGGTCAAAACCAGCGGCGGTCGGTGCTGTTTAAGATTAGGGAGGACATTTTTTTTATGAGCATGGCCTTATTTCTATTACAGGATATTGGATGACTGTCATTCATGTTCCCTTCACCCATTTCAATGTAACATCTATAGGTTTAGGCTACTACATGATACTCAAATTTTCCATATACCCATCATGAGGTTGCTCATCCTATCCTATGAATGGAAGTTTATAATGTACGTGCACAGGTCGAGAGACAAATTGGTTGCAAATGAGAGTTTCTATTGGACAAATGCAGGTAGGTTTATCCCAGTTTCTTTCCGTTTGCTCTGTTTACGTTTTTTTTTTTACAGAATCGGCGGAATGATTACACCCCTGATCACCCGCACACAGAGTTCACTGACATTGCAGCCACATACAAACAGCATTGTCACTTTGCTTGTTGTATAATTCCTTCTCTCATCTATGCGCTCTCCTCCTCTCACAACACAACAGCTGTCTGTGACCAGGTGAAAAAGCCTATCCAAGCCCAACCGCTAACCGCTACACACAGCCTACATCGTTGTCACCATATTAACTAACGTAATAGTCAACATAGCTACTAGAACTAACATGTTAGTAAACCTGCTACGATCACGCAGTACAGTAGACAGCAAGCAATTTAGCAGTTACGCTGGCAGGCCCCGGTGGCAAGAAATTAATAAATAGCTGTCCTCTAGCTACACCATGGTGCTATCCCAAAGAGTGCTGTTGAGGCTACTGTAGACCTTCATTGCAAAACAGTGTGTTTTAAACAGTTATTTGATGACGTGAATATATTTAGTATAGTTTCTTTTTAATGTTTCACAATTAAATAAAATGTGAAATTCACTAAGTAGGATGGTCCTCCCCTTCCTCTGAGGAGCCTCCACTGGTCAAAACTAAGATTCATGTGCTTGAACTAGAGGTATATTCTGTGAAAGGTTCATGGAGAATATCACGCAAGCTATTAAAGGTTCAGATTTCTAGATTGTAATGATTGATCAATGGACAGGTGTAACTTATTTAACACATTTTGTCTGCCCAACTAATATTCTAAAAAGTGTCTTAAAGGGGCACTTGGGTAACACCTTATATGAACCCTGTCAGAAACCATTAGCATTACCTGTGAAAAATCGCTTAGATGTTCAAGCATCACGCAGGGAATGACAGTAAACAAACTTTGACTTGACAATATGACCTATAGGCACAGTACATTATGCACATTTGGAGGAAGAGGAGCAAACTAAAACAGCTCTGGACAAACCGTCATATGGCCAAATGGAAGATGTGTTGATCTGAGAGTAATATCTAATGTGGTGCCATGGACAAAGACTGACTTTGTGCCCATGTGTGACATTCAGCTTGCCTGCAGCAGAGCAGATTGTATTGGCATTATTGATACCTATTTAATAATGACCTCATTACTTAATCTTCCCCAAGACAATGTCATAAGATCAATGAAACTTGACAATTAGAACAAATTCAAACATCTTCTGTCACACTGGTAGGAAAACAAGGTGTACAACAGGACGTTTTTTGCAACCCGTGTAAATATAATAAGGACACCATAAACACCTACTTTAACTTGCAGTGGGCTAAATCAGGGTCCCACAGAGTGTTTCTTGGTAGTCTTAAACAAATCTACTTTGAAACAAAAGTATACACCTCACACACATGGTTATGGACACCTACCATGTCAGATATAGAGTTGAAATGTATAACATTTCGAGTTTGCATCCCAATATTACACTTTATATACATCACTGAAAAAGAACAAAACCGTTCGACATGGAAACACTGGAATTTTTGGTAGCATTTTTTAAACAATGTTTATTAATTATGAAATTCTTAAAAATATGAATACCATTCCATCCACGAAGCCACTAGGTCATTTGACTGCAGGAAAGGGCTGCAGTGTGCCTTAACAACGGAATGTTGTTTGGAATGTATATGTTGAAGGATTTTTCTCCTTACAGTTTATCATATTACAAAGTTTTTATGGGTATGTATTTATTGTCTATGACAGGACTCTGTAGGAACATATTCAAATGAGATGCCTGTGTATTCTGTTTCTGAAAATGCTGGTGCTTGGACACAGGGGCTGTGCTTCAAGGGAGACTGGGATGGTAATGCATATTCAAATCCACTGCTGGACATGGCTGCCCTATATAGGCGAGGAGCGTGCAGTGGTTTGTTATCCATGTTTTTCCAGCCCCTCCAGCATTCTGATAAAGCCCCTCCAAGGCAAGTATTTCACATTAGTTGTAGGCATTGCATGCCCCCGCTTCCTATCAACATCACAGGCGCATTCCAACTTAGAAGCGAATGAAAAGCGAAGAGGCCATCTGATTAAGCAACTTGGGCTTTTAGTGTTGAGGCTGCCTTACCGTGTGTGCCTATACGTATAGAAAAACCCAAGACTAGCCTATTTGGATAGCAGGTAGCCTAGCGGTTAAGGGTGTTGGGCCAGTAACTGGAAGGTCGCTGGTCCAAATCCCCGAGCCGACTAGGTGAAAAATGTGTCAATGTGCCCTTAAGCAAAGCACTTAACCCTAATTGCTCCCGTAAGTCGCTCTGGATAAGAGCATCTGCTAAATGACTAACATGGAAATGTTTGACCTCAAGTCACTCTCAGGCTGAACTCAGGAGAATAGCTCTGAAATACGCTCTATGTTGCACTGTAGCAAACCACGAAGAGAGCATTATCAATGTATTGTATGCCAAATTAGGTTTATTTGCAGCAATACTTCTTAAATGCACTCTCTCAGTTGCATTTACAAGCATAGAACAAATAGAAAACCACAGATTCTAGCTGCCATCTAAAATCAAGGCAAGAATTAAACAAAGACCAACAACAGAGGACATCTTTATATAATAAGGCACAAACACTGAAGTTATGGTTAATTTAATTGTGTCCACTTATTTCTCTCGTGAAACGGAAAACGAGGACGTGTTTATTCTTTCAATAAGCACACAGGGCCTAAATGATGAATACTATAAAAGACTGTGTGTGGTTAATCCTGCAGCTTGTTTATGGCGCTCTAAACCCGAGCTGCTGCTTCTCCTGCACTACAATGCCTCACCAGGAGAATCTCATTATGACTTGCAATGACAAATTCACCCTTTCCAATTATTTCCTGCCATTTCAATGCTATCTAGTGGGGAGAGAGTGCTGTTTGTGCTGGACTGGCTATAAAATATAGAACAGGCAAGTTATTGCAGTAGGGCTTGATGGTGATATCCTCTGGTAATGGTGGCATTGCAGACAAATGAAAGCTGGCACACAGGAGACCTACACTGGCCTTGCATAAGTTGTTGCAGTCATTTTCAAACATGGCCTATGTATCAGTCACCCAAGAGTTTGATGTTCTGAAACTATATATTTACAAAGTGTAGCAATGGGAATGGAAGGTTTTTGCTTTTGAGTCCTTACTAAAAAGACTAACAAGATAAACTAACAGAATATGATAATTAAGCATGCAGAATATGGTAATCAAATGTGCTTGCAAATTACCTCAAACTCATCAACAAGCGCCTTTTAATGAAATAACATCCTTAAATGAACACTGGGAGAGAGTAAAACGTGAGCAATGGCTTTTCAGGGTAGCTTGAATTTTTAATTGCCTATTGGGAGAATATGAGATCAAGCTTGATTAGAAATAAATTGGAAATCTCTGCTGAATGCATCTGCTGATCAAATTATTAAAAGAGACTGGTAGGGAGGGCCATCCATAAAATAGACCCAGAAGAGAAGGACATTTGATAGTTTCAACATCAAATAGTTTTTTTTACTTGTTCATACTGTGATAGTTCTTACATTATATGTTAAATGGTCTTTTCAGATATACATAATGCTCAGTGTGTTAAAATAGTTATTATTCCTTAAAATCACATAGATAGAATAAATCACCCTTTTGATTTAATCTTCTTGTGACAGACAGACAGACAGACAGACAGACAGACAGACAGACAGACAGACAGACAGACAGACAGACAGAGAGAGAGAGACAGAGAGACAGAGAGACAGAGAGACAGATGAGAACATCGGACAAAGTGCAGGAGCTAGACTGCTGGTACTCCCTTCTTACATATGTCTCCCTCGTGCATGATTTTGACCTCTGACTTTTCCTCCTGATTTATTTTACGTGTCTGTCGTCATCATTGGTTCCTTGGCGCCGTTAGCACCCAATTAAATTTAAAGGTCTGCAGTAGGAATTGGATTGAAAAATTATTTGAGCTCCTAATTATGTAATTTCCACCTCTGCCTCACATAAATTCAAGCTACATTTTTAATGGCCTTTATTACTTGTTCAGCAACTTATACATTTCAGTGATCCCTGAAAAAAGCAGTGAGTCACACTGCTTTCTCTACAAATCCCTCCATTCTGGAGACAGTCTAATGTTTCCCAGTGACCTTTGGACTGCAGGTCTGATTTATTAGCCAGACAACGTTTTCCACTTCTGGAAACATCCCAGCACATACAAAAGCTTTCCTTCCTGTACTGTATGTAGGCAATTTCTCTGACTAAGTGAATTAGACCACCACCTAGCCTTACATTATAAGGAGGCATCATTGATGTGGATCAGTTCTGTTAGCGTTGGAATAACCATCAATCTTAACATCATCCAACTACCCCAAACAAACACACATAACAAAAACACACTTTGCCACCTTTAAGGAGCCTTAACCTATTTATATCGGTAATTGGTGTTGCTTTATATTTTCAATCAAAGCCAAAAGGAACAAAAGTCCATCTAGAGTATGTGAAATAACTAGTTCTAGAGAACAGAAGCTATCACCGTGACAGGCAGGTCAGGGGTCGGCGGACTGCAGAGCATGTTCAGTGGCGGGTGTGAAAAAGAGGACACAGGGGACGCTGAGCCAAGCTCGTCTGGATAGACAAAGGGAAGGCTGCCTTCTAACCGGACAGTCCACAGGAAAAATACAAATAAAAGGAATGCATAAATAAAGCACAGCCAGACAGAGTAAACTATTTCTATCCACAAGTTGAGTTGATAGCTGGTGAGAGACACAGGGGGCAATTTATTAAACATCGCATTTAAGGCAGCTTATGATTGAGATTTGTACTTATAATTGTGGGGTGCAAAGCTGTGACATAGGCACATGAACATACCGGTATATTTTTGTTTTACCACAGTAAAAGGACAAACAGATATGGCTTGGAGGGCATAGGTATAGGCCAATGTGTGTGCATGTGTTGTTAGTGTGTGTCAGACTTTTTATGTGATAACATTGACTGGACAAGATAAAGAAGAGCCATAACAGTGGGCCAAGAGAACACAGGGCACGGATGCTGACATTCTATCACAGTAGACACATATTGACTGGCGCTCTGAAAGTAGTCACTCACTCATCAATGTGAGGCAAGCTGATTGAGTTGCCAGCAGCCAGTAAATGAGGCTTCCATTCACTGTGGGTCGAAATTAACTGCAATCTTTTCAGACCTTGTTTTTTGGCCAGCAGAGACAGATTTAAAACCCAGGAGGATTCCAAATAAGTTTATTGAAAAAGAAAGAATGAACAATAACAATGAGAACAGACATGGCTAAAGTATGCGCCTATTCTCCCCTTGCGTACAGTAGAATACATGTTTTATAATGTATGTCTATTATATATCGATTCTGTCCTTTTCCACATTACAGCACATTTTGAAATCTACAAACATTGATTTGATTATTTTTTTTTACAGCTTCTTTGCACCTGCATGGAATAGGACAATGTTATGTTGGTCCCAGTAGGATCATGGCATCTCTTCTGTCAAATATCAGAATACCATATTAACCATATCACTACTTTTTGATGGGAAGACGTATTATGACGTTCTCACTGTTATCACCATGCAGCCTGCGTGAGTTTTCAATTTGTTTACATTCCCTCCCAAGCCTCTCCCCCTCAATACAGACTTATAAGCTGCTGGTCGAGGAAGGACAGAAAGCATGCAGTTAATTATGGCTAATGAAAGCTTGTTTGAGCGTAGGAGGAGGGGTGTACATTAGGGGAGGGAGTCAAGCGGCTTGAACCAGAGGGTTCTACGCACAATTTGTTTGAACCTGGGTCCTCCTCACACTCTGCATGTTAATTTACCTTGGGGCTGTACTGCCTGTTTTTAAATATCCTTAATTGACTTAAGAGCTCATCAGCGTGCTTCGTCTTCATTAGGTTAATGAAAAGGCCCCATGTTTATTTTTTTGTAACAGATTGTGGCAATGGCATAATCTAATCGGTTACTTCCACTTTCTGAAGAATTGAGTTTCCCTGACACGTGCCATTGCAACCATTCAAATTCTATGTGTTTGTGTATGTCTGTCTTTGACGGGAAAGATGGGGAGGGAATTCGAATAAACCCATTAAGCCCTTGGCAGGAAAGCATGTTACACTTCTCTTATCGACAGTGTGAAGTAACAAGAACATAATGGTAGCTGTGATGTGTGAGTTGTTGGGAGATGTGTCGCAAGGGGAAGGGTGCGCTCCTGAAAACGGGGTGAGGGAGTGTAGATTTGTCTCTTTAAACCTAATTGGGCGAAATAAATCAGCTACAGCCGTGAAACGGCCATGACCCTGACCGTGACCCACGGGCCTTACAGAAATGTGATCAGCAGTAAAACTAAATAACAACATACTACGTTAACTATCTAAATATAAGACACTGTGGGTGTTTATATAAAGGAATACTATTGGAAAATGTATTTTAGACCACAAATCATATAGCTGACAACACACTCTTCAATTTTTGAGCAACTCCGTTTTCCTGTCCATAATCACGCTGTTTCAAATGTACTATATCAGTTCCTTTTAGCGACAGAAAAACACAGAATTAATACTGACACAGGCAACTTCATTAAGACGTTGAGAGAGAATTGCCACATGGTCAGAATTCCTGTGACTCGTTACCTTACTGTCACTTCAGCTTGGTTGGATATGTAAAAATATAAACATTGCCCTAATTGTCAACCCTAAGTTAAGAATAGTTAGCTAACTGGTTTGATGTACAATGTGATTCCACAGCCTGACACATTTATCCTTATTTACATTCTTCTCTTTGGACACCATTGAGACATGAATGTCTCACATCCTAAAAAGGCATGTACCTTGTATGGAAAACACAGAGCCAGGAGGGACACACAGTGAGTCCATTTGTCTGAGCTGCTGTAATGCTTGCCAGGGAAAGCTGTGCACTTATAGTGCTGATATTCCTCCTGAGGACGGTAACATTTGAGGCAGGCTCTTGTGGTGCGGCCCATAAAGAGTGACGTGGTGGTCAAATAAATCAAGCAGCCTTCCCCCCCTCTTCACTGTCTGAGCTTGGCTACCCGTCGGTAGGCAGCAACAGCTCACCAGTGAGAACTTCAGAATCCTCTTAGGGGCTGTTCTGGGGTCAGTTCAGTTTCTCTACACGATAAACAGCTCTCCCTGCAGTTAGGTTCATCACTAACTGTTTTCCTGTCCATCCATGCACTCCCTCTCTGTAGCATCCAACAGCAGACGTGTTCAATAAATCATTTTGAAACTCCCTCCTCTCGCTCCTTGTCCGGCACCTCCTGTCTGTCCCCGTGTTGGCCTGCTTAGGACTCTGAGGCGTTGTGTTGAAGTCACTTAAATAAAAAGATTGCAGTGGGAGACATAATGTGTTAAAGTAATAAGATGGTCTCAGGCAGGTCACAGCCCCTCTCCCTGCTCCAGTGCTCTTGCCGAGGCTCTTTGAGTTAATGGACTGTGGTCAGTGCACCAGTGAGCCATAAAGGCTGCCCTCTGCCACACAAACCCACTCCTGACTGGGAATCCTCAAAAGGCCACTAACTGGCCCATCTATATGACGGCACACCCAGCCCTATTTCCACAGCATCTGTCACTCTGTGTACCTGTAAATCACCTGTATTTATCATCTCTTGTTTTACCTCTTCTCCCTGTCTGCCACATTTACAACTGTCCTTCAATGTCATTTCTACGGTAGGTGGTTTTCACCGCCATCTCGTTTGCTGCAGTTCCGTTATGAGTTCTTTTGTTTTTTTCATCTGAATTCCCCCGATTAGTTTCCTACCACTACATTTCAATTGTTTGGGACTAAAGTGAATCTATTTGCATTATTCTGCTTTAACCTACATGTCAAGTCCATATCAACTGATGGGTCAATCTATTTAGGACTGTTTTCAAGCGAACACATTGTCATCACGTTAACAAAACATTGTGTCCGCTTAGAAAGTAAACAGACGGTGTGCACGTTGTATCAGTCCACCTCCTGGAATAAGGGCAGACTACTTTCACACCAGTGGGGACCCCAATCAGACATGGTACATTTGCAATCGATCTGAGACCACCTCGCACTGGTGCAGGTGTGATCCTATGAAGCACACTCAGATGCGGAAAATGCATTTGCGCCTTTTAAAACAAAATGAACGCATCCTGATCCTAAACATCCCTTCCAATGGAACCAGGTTTGAAACACACATTCCCAGATTGGTCTTTAATGACTGTTTCATTTCATTTACCAGACGCTCTTATCCAGAGTGACTTACAGTAGTGAGTCCATACATTTTCAATTGTACTTGTCCCCGTGGGAATCAAACCCACAACCCTGCCGTTGCAAGCACCATGCTCTACCAACTGAACCATACAGGACGCTTTCACAAAGGCACACTGATAGCTAAACTGGGGTGTGTTGAGAAGTGGAGAGGAGAGAAGAGGAGGGAGTGACTGTTAATGAATGTAGCTTGAGGGATTAATGAGAAGAAGCAGAGTACGTGTCATGGAGAAGTGTTCTCCCCTCATGACGACGGGACCGCAGCCCCGTGCCTCTTCACTTACAGTGATTACAAGTGAACCCCTGTCACAGAATATAAGTGGTTTTATGAAATTGTATTAAATGGCATTGTTTATGCGTCACTTTTCACTTGGTGTTCATCCGCCTTCCGTTTTGGTTTGTTGTTTTTTGGCGCCTGTGCGTTTAGCTTGGTTCATTTGCTTTTCACTTTCGCTTTCATCATCACGACATTAGCATGTTAACACAAATTAGCCCATTTTTCCTCTTGCCAGATTAATGTGACCTTTCATTTCTATTTTAAGTTTTTAGTGCATTGAAATACTTCTGCTACTGGATTTGTGGCTCGGGTGGCTCTCATCTCCTTCAGTTGTATCATCAACCACAACAAAATAACCAGTAACTGTGGGGAACTGGCTGAAGCAGCAGCTGAATTTGCCGCTGAGAAAACCTTTACTAATAGAGTTTCTGTTCATTTAAGCCTGAAAAACAATCCAATTGTCAGCTTCCTGGTGACAAGCTCTGAAGCCGAGACAGAATGAAGACCTACACTAATATGTCTAATGTGAGACACAGTCCAGCCACACCAGTGGGCTGCCAGAGTAATAACCGTCTAATATAAGGCTGGGGTCAACAAAAGCCATTTACACATCATCTCTCTGTTCTTAATAGCTTAGCCATAGGCTACAGTGTAAAATGAAAACCCTCCTCTCATAACTTTAGTCAAATTATATTTCAGGACAGATATTCTTAGATAAAAAAAAAAGATGGATGCGAAAGAGTTGAGATAAGTCTTTATCTACACACTCATAGTTTTGTTTGTTGACATACAATGGAAATATCATAGATTTTGAGGCCCATGGGTAATAAGCAGTAGATGTGGTGAAATGCTCTCAGATTGACTGTCTTTGTTTGACTCAATAACAAGAACTAATACTCCCATTGATTGTGCATTTCATAATCAAACGCTTAATTGTTGATATTCATTGAACATGTTCAGTGAGCATCGGCATGTCATCTGTGGATTAAGTGGAACTGTCATCTTGTGGAGAAAAGAAACCAATATGTCCATAAAGACACATTGCCATCGAGCTCTCGCTCCTATGTATGGAGTCCATATACTTCATCACTGTACGTCTCAAATTGATCTGGAATAACCAAACCATGAGCGGTGCAATTTAAAACTTCTCACCTTTAAAACCACGGAGTTATTTTCTCCACACCCGTCTTTTGTGTAGAGACCAGAGTCATGTTGCTCGTCTTACTTATAAAAAATCTAGTCTGTACAAGAGTATATCCCTCTCTCTCTCACACACAC
Organism: Oncorhynchus clarkii lewisi; assembly: GCF_045791955.1. Taxonomy (NCBI): domain Eukaryota; kingdom Metazoa; phylum Chordata; class Actinopteri; order Salmoniformes; family Salmonidae; genus Oncorhynchus; species Oncorhynchus clarkii. Next base: position 16,007,074 of record NC_092176.1, read on the forward strand.
ACATATACACACACACACATATACACACATATACACACACACACACACACACACAGACAGACACACACACACACACACACACACACTCACGTACACACGCACACACACACTGTCCTCTTTCCAGGATGGCTATAATAACCTCCCAATGTTGGGGCTGACTCTGAGAGATATCCTTGAGCCTCACCTCCATCTCTCTAACAGGTCACGCCGAGGCGAGATTCAGGAGATAGTGAGCTATAGTTAAGGTCCAGATCTGCTATCTGGACTTGAATGATGGAGGAAACCATGCGGGGACATGTTTATTGTCACCCAGATGGTCCACAATGCAGTCGCTTGGCGAGCCATATCCATCCCTAATAAAATTCATGTGGTGGCACCATTGTAGGGTGACTGATAAGGCCTTCACTTTGGCCCGCACTGGTCACTTGTCTCAAGGAGACTCCAAAGAAACTTCACTCTGTACAAATGGTGGCCAAAATATCTCATCCCACCTAGAGTTGCGCTTTTAGTGCTAAAAACTGTGGAAAGGTTACAGTATTGAGAGATGCCATTTATAACTACAGAATTCTCCCTTTACCAGTTCCTACAAAGGTATATTTTAGAAAACAAACACTTTGCTATTGGTAGCAAATAGTGTAAATGCAGAGCAGGTCAGTATGTTTATTGATATACCACTTTCATCAAAATCATGGGATGGTTTGGAGGCACTTTGATAGCTGAAAATCCCTGTCAAACTGTTGTTTCAACCGAGGGGTACTACAGCAAAATCAAATGTGTGGACCCCTCTCATGAGTGTTATGATCAGGCAGATCAGAGATGATCAAACTTGTGTAAATCACAAACTTGTGATGACTCCTCATATCTGTTTTCTATCCAACGTTGATGAGTCTTGCTCTCCAGAGAACACCCCCTGACAAGGAAAATGCATTACGGCATTACAAGTGGTGTAGTAATCTGTTCCAGTAATTACAAGTGGCATGCAGACTTGTAGCTTATGTGATAATCATGAACCATTGTTTAATGTTTCACTTTTATCTTTGGGCAAATGAAGGCTTGGTTTAGATTGTCATGCAGCAGCTCCACATGATGCAGGACCTCTTTTGTCTAGAGTATATACATGGCTGAAGTCAATGGAAAGGCAGTACATCAAAAATAATGATGTGTGTGGTAATCTCTCCACTTTTCAAAAGCCATTTATGAATGGACTCCGAGTCACACGACTATTTTTCAGAAACACCCAGAGTTGGACTTCTGCCTATCGAAGCAGCATCTTTATTTGGATGGAACACGAATCCTCAAGGAACATGGCCAGGCGCTTTATTGTGTATGCAGTGTGTGGCCAGGTTCAAATTGGCAATCAATTATCCAATTAAGACTGACAGAAATGCACATCAGGAATTCCAGCCCATCGGTCCAGGCTTCTGATTGGAACACGATTAGAGGGACTTAATTAAACCCTAGGTGCTGTGTGTTTAAACATCATTTGTGTGGCGTCAGAGGGGTTGCAAAATAGAAATCTGGACTCTTTGGATTCTTCACACACAAATGCAATGTCTCGAGAGGAAAAATCTCTCTCATCCTGAGGTAAATCTTGTAGATGTAACTGTGTATTTAACAGTACAAAAAGAAAGTGTACCCCCCCCGGGCATAGATAAGAAGCAAGAGATAAACATACAGTAAAACGATCGTACAATACCCCACAACAAATATTGTCAATGATATTGCCTTATAGAACATTTCCCAGGGTTTTCTTGGTTTAAATAATTCAAGGGCATGATCCAATATGCATAATACCATACTATGAAAACACAATGTGGGACATGTGGAATAAAATGCACCATGACTCCGAGAATCCTAAGGATATTTTCATGTGTTGTGCACTTGCCTCACCTTCCTTCTCCTGAGCAGTTGTTTGGTGCCCGTATTGATTTCTGAAGTGTGTCTTCTCCTATGTCAGACAGTGTGAAATGGAAGGCACTGCATTTTAATTTGGGGTTGTGAATTAATCATTTCCCCTGATACCACAGCTCAACTCGGTCCCTGTAGGAGAACACCTTATCACAGCAAATAGGATTCAAAGGAAGAGGAGGAGAATAATCCACAGCTAATTGGATGAAATGGCTCTGCACTTTCCCTCCTTCCAGTGGCTGGCGTCCACACAGCCTCATCCACAGGGACCTTGGAGCCACTGAAGAGGTTATTACAGTGTGTCCTAAGGGAGCATTAATACCGTAGCCCTTGTTCAGACATGCAAATAATCTAATTCAAGGTCTACCTAATTAACAACTCAGCTACAGTAAAGATAAAGAGGCTCAATAATAGGTGAGGGCTTCTTTCTGAGGGAGATACAGCACCACCTCCTTGAGTTACACAAGTGTCACAATAACAAAGATGTGGCTATGAATAACCCAGACATAGTGGTATTATAACTGCACCTTCCAGAAACGAACAGTGGTATGAACAACAACATACAAATAAAACAAAACACGTTTTTGAGAGTGGTTTTCTACAATACATCAATCAATGGCACAATGCAAACTATGTACGGTTGTCTTTATTGATTCATATCCCTTTTATATCCTAGCCCTATAAGAGTAGCATGCATACTCTACTGAAAATCTATAGAGCAGAAATGTTGCTACTCCTGGGATTTACATATTCAGAAATATAAACTGGTCGACGTGTTATCATTTCAGTCAAAGATTTGATGTGTATGCATTCCTTTTTCTGACACCTAGCATTTTTAGGACTAATAAGAGTTTTTCCTTGAGTGCTCATGGAGTATACTGAGGACATTCATTTGAATAGCCTCTGTAGGCTGTTGTCTCATAACACACAAGGAAAATGGAAAATGTTTTAAGGCATCTTCATATTTTCCAGGGAAAATGTTGATCCAGCTTTAGCAAGGTTACATGGTCAAGGTTGCCAAATTACCGATAAGCACTAATAACCCTTGCCTCAGAGCAAGTCTGGCTCGGAAGCAAACACTGTGGAACCATCGTTTCCAGTCCCTTCCGCAACGCCTCGCCAATCTCCCAGCCAAGCTCCTTTCCTGTTTATGAAATTGTGATTTACTACATCAATTTACACATGCCGATACCCAATAACCTTTCCTTAATTCTTTATAGTCCAAGGCGTTGATTTTGAATTTCAGGACCCCTTTAGGAATAAAAAAAAAAATATATATATATACAATTAAAACGGTAGGTAGAGGTAGAGAGAGAGAGAGAGCGAGAGAGAGAGAGAGAGAGCGAGAGAGAGAGAGAGAGAGAGATATGTTGGCCTACTGCTAAAGCACATAGAAATGCATTGAATAACACATTCATAAATGGCAGAAAGGATAGTCAAAAAATGTATCAGGGGAAACAAGGTTTTGAAGTGTTTGTCCTAAATCTAGGAGATGTAAAAGAAAACTGGAAATATACAGTACCAGTCAAAAGTTTGGTGACATCTACTCATTCAAGGGTTTTTCTTCATATTCTTTGACTATTTTCTACATTGTAGAATAATAGTGAAGACATCAAACTATGAAATAACACATATGGAATCATGTAGTAACCAAAAAAGTGTTAAACTCCTCCTCCGCTGCAGAGGATAAGTTCATCAGAGTTACCAGCCTCAGAAATTGCAGCCCAAATAAATGCTTCACATTGTTCAAGTAACAGACATATCTCAACATAAATTGTTCAGAGGAGACTGTGTGAATCAGGTCTTCAAGGTCGAATTGCTGCAAAGAAACCACTACTAAAGGAGACCAATAAGAAGAGACTTGCTTGGTACAAGAAACACGAGCATTCTGCAGCGATACACCATCCCATCTGGTTTGCGCTTAGTGGGACTATCCTTTGTTTTTAAACAGGACAATGACCCAATACATCTCCAGGCTGTGTGTGGGCTATTTGACCAAGAATGAGAGTGATGGAGTGCTGCATCAGATGACCTGGCCTCCACAATCACCCAACCTCAACCCAATTGAGATGGTTTGGGATGAGTTGGACCGCAGAGCGAAGGAAAAGCAGCCAACAAGTGCTCAGCATATGTGGGAACTCCTTCAAGACTATTGGAAAAGCATTCCAGGTGAAGCTGGTCGAGAGAATGCCAAGAGTGTGCAAAACTGTCATCAAGGCAAAGGATGGCTACTTTGAAGAGTCTCAAATATAAAATATATTTTAATTTGTTAACACTTTTTTGGTTACTACATAATTCCATATGTGTTATTTCATAGTGTGATTTCTTCAGTTTATTCTACAATGAAAATAGTAAAATAGAAAATAGTAAAAAATAAAGAAAAACCCTTGAATGAGTGTGTGTCCAAACTTTTGACTGGTACTGTATATACAGTGCCTTGCGAAAGTATTCGGCCCCCTTGAACTTTGCGACCTTTTGCCACATTTCAGGCTTCAAACATAAAGATATAAAACTGTATTTTTTTGTGAAGAATCAACAACAAGTGGGACACAATCATGAAGTGGAACGACATTTATTGGATATTTCAAACTTTTTTTAACAAATCAAAAACTGAAAAATTGGGCGTGCAAAATTATTCAGCCCCCTTAAGTTAATACTTTGTAGCGCCACCTTTTGCTGCGATTACAGCTGTAAGTCGCTTGGGGTATGTCTCTATCAGTTTTGCACATCGAGAGACTGACATTTTTTCCCATTCCTCCTTGCAAAACAGCTCGAGCTCAGTGAGGTTGGATGGAGAGCATTTGTGAACAGCAGTTTACAGTTCTTTCCACAGATTCTCGATTGGATTCAGGTCTGGACTTTGACTTGGCCATTCTAACACCTGGATATGTTTATTTTTGAACCATTCCATTGTAGATTTTGCTTTATGTTTTGGATCATTGTCTTGTTGGAAGACAAATCTCCGTCCCAGTCTCAGGTCTTTTGCAGACTCCATCAGGTTTTCTTCCAGAATGGTCCTGTATTTGGCTCCATCCATCTTCCCATCAATTTTAACCATCTTCCCTGTCCCTGCTGAAGAAAAGCAGGCCCAAACCATGATGCTGCCACCACCATGTTTGACAGTGGGGATGGTGTGTTCAGCTGTGTTGCTTTTACGCCAAACATAACATTTTGCATTGTTGCCAAAAAGTTCAATTTTGGTTTCATCTGACCAGAGCACATTCTTCCACATGTTTGGTGTGTCTCCCAGGTGGCTTGTGGCAAACTTTAAACAACACTTTTTATGGATATCTTTAAGAAATGTCTTTCTTCTTGCCACTCTTCCATAAAGGCCAGATTTGTGCAATATATGACTGATTGTTGTCCTATGGACAGAGTCTCCCACCTCAGCTGTAGATCTCTGCAGTTCATCCAGAGTGGGCCATGGGCCTCTTGGCTGCATCTCTGATCAGTCTTCTCCTTGTATGAGCTGAAAGTTTAGAGGGACGGCCAGGTCTTGGTAGATTTGCAGAGGTCTGATACTCCTTCCATTTCAATATTATCGCTTGCACAGTGCTCCTTGGGATGTTTAAAGCTTGGGAAATCTTTTTGTATCCAAATCCGGCTTTAAACTTCTTCACAACAGTATCTCGGACCTGCCTGGTGTGTTCCTTGTTCTTCATGATGCTCTCTGCGCTTTTAACGGACCTCTGAGACTATCACAGTGCAGGTGCATTTATACGGAGACTTGATTACACACAGGTGGATTGTATTTATCATCATTAGTCATTTAGGTCAACATTGGATCATTCAGAGATCCTCACTGAACTTCTGGAGAGAGTTTGCTGCACTGAAAGTAAAGGGGCTGAATAATTTTGCACGCCCAATTCAGTTTTTGATTTGTTAACATTTTTTGAAATATCCAATAAATGTCGTTCCACTTCATGATTGTGTCCCACTTGTTGTTGATTCTTCACAAAAAAATACAGTTTTATATCTTTATGTTTGAAGCCTAAAATGTGGCAAAAGGTCGCAAAGTTCAAGGGGGCCGAATACTTTCGCAAGGCACTGTATATATATATATATATTGTACATCTTTAACCCCTTTTTGCAGTAGTCACAAAACTACCTTCATACTTCCATTATTATATATTTTTTTACTGGTACCGGTTACCTTCAGTCCCGTGACACTTGTGGGGGTCATAGAGCAAAATGGAGAACACCATTGTGTTTGTGAGAGTCTCCCCTTTACCTAGAGTGGTCAAACGATTCGGACGCTACAGACGTTTACAAACATCTCTTTAGCTTTGCCACCTTTCACCGCAAATTCGGACGTGCAACACTGGCGGATGCAGTGGATTGAGACGCATCCAGATATCTCTAGCTTAAACTGAAAGCTTTTTTAAAGATTTTTTAGTTTTTTGCACCGGTGCGTCAATCGACTCTAGGGGGCTTTAAATACTCATAGTTTCTGGTTGGAAGAGTGGGGAGTTTTTCCTCTGAGGCAGTTTCTCTGAGATGTGCATTAAGCCATGCGTATTGAAGCTGTATCAGAATAAGACTTGATAAACATCAACATGACTATTGACCTTTGAAGATACAAGGAATTACCATTGCCATTATCAGAAGATAAACAGTAATGAAAAGCAATGACGAATATTCCACAGTATCATGAAAAAAATACACAAAATATAAAATGCTTTATTTATTGTTGATTCTATATTAAATTGTCCATGCAAAATGGCCTGATATTTAACTCATCTGGAATAAAAGGTTTGACATTTAGTAAGGAAAACATTTTTGAGTAAACTGAACCTTGATCTCATGACATATGATGCTTAACATAGCTAATAGATTCTGAGTGCAAATAAAGAGTTTTGATATCAACTCAAAGATACTGGGCAGAGTACTATAGTTTACAGAGTATGTTGCAAGAGTGCAGTAATGTTTTACAGAACCAACGAGACTGTTTTATGTGTTTATTGGTCTGGTTGGGGTAAGTGGAGTTAGGGCATAGAACACAAATGAATAAAACAGATAAAATATTAAATTGTTTTCTTCTCATCCATGAGAGTTTTAAAAGAGTCAAGAAGGCATCATTTTAATGTAGGTTTAGTTTTTAGAATTTGCTTCAAGCCAAATTAGAATATGTAAATGATGTACAAACAACAAAGACAGTCACACAACAGGGTATAGTCTGGCTAGGCTGAAACTGCTGTAGACGAAGACAGGGAGAGTTTGAAGTTACCCCCAACCTCACATCAATCTGTTTGAACACCTCAGCATGCCGCTTTGCATCTCTCTCTACAAAACTCATTACATAAGGGTGGAGAGAGCATGCTCACATTTCTTTAATGATGGTTTAACATAAAATATTGTATACTAAGTCTTAGGATTCAATCCCTCTTTTTAATAGCTTCGTAGAGGCCAGAAAATAAAGTGTTCATGAAGATTGAGGAAGATGATCCAGTGAACTTCAATTTAATTGGTGCAAATTAAAACAATCCATCTTTTCCAGCTGTCCATCTCTCTGCTATCACCACTTCATTGCTCGTCCTGCACCTTGATTACAATTATCTTTTAATAGTAAAACTTGTCAGCAATTTCTCCCCCTTCTGATTTACATCACCTCAACGCAGTATGGATTCACCAACATAACTCATGTTTTTACTGTAATTCAGAGTAAACCTCCACTGGGCAGACACAAGATATATTGACACCTTCACCTCATATCTGCTGGGTACCATGACATATCACAAAATGGCAGTCTACAGTCAAACAGCGAATCCTTTACCCATTGAAACACAGTGAGCGAAGGGACGTTTGCATGCTTGGAACTCTGTCTCTATGGAGTGCACATGCAGACACAATTTTTTGCAGTGTCCAATAATGGTTCTAGGCAATTAGAGCGAAGGATGACATTCCGACTTTTAATTTGGGACAAAGTGATCTCTCTCTCTCATACCTTTCTCTCTTTCTTCCTCCTCTGCATCCCACCTGAAATGCTGAGGTAAGAACTTTGGAAAGATACATGGCCGTAGTCTTTATTTTATCATAAAATGGGATCTTGCTATTTCTGCTCTTCATACTGACAGTAAGTTAAAATGCTCATTGTAAGTGAGATTTAGATTTGGTAGATGACACTACATGTAGCTCTGAGAATGGAACACATCAACAGCTACTGAGCTAAGTAGAAAGCATTCACATAACTCATTTTAAAAAGTTAGCAGGAATAAATTATTAAAGTTGAGTTTTAAAAAGTTGTTTGACTATGGCAAACAAACACCTTTGAGAGAACACACTTTTGAGATTCAATTTCACATAGACATTAGGCCTCTTTCTTTCAAAGTATCAACAACAGACTAGTTTTGCTGCACCTACAGTACACTGAGTGTACAAAACATTAGGAACACAGTCTTAATATTGAGTTGCACCCCCTTTTGCCCTCAAAAGAGCCTCAATTTGTCGGGGCATGGACTCCACAAGGTGTCGAAACCGTTCCACAGGGATGCTGGCCCATGTTGACGCCAATGCTTCCCACAGTTGTGTCAAGTTGGCTGGATGTCCTTTGGGTGGTAGACCATTCTTGATACACACAGGAAACTGTTGAGTGTGAAAAAGCCAGCAGCGTTGCAGTTGTTGACACAAACCTGTGCTCCTGGCACCTCCTACCATACCCTGTTCAAAAGGCACTTAAATTCACCCTCAATGGCACAAATACACAATCCATGTCTCAATTGTCTCAAGGCTTAAACATCCTTCTTTAACCGGTCTCCTCTCCTTCATCTACACTGATTAAAGTGGATTTAACAAGTGACATCAATAAGGGATCATAGCTTTCACCTGGATTCACCTGGTCAGTCTATGTCATGGAAAGAGCAGATGTTCCTAATGTTCTGTAAACTCAGTGTATAAAAACAGATTCAACCAGCAGGTATACAATCCATATAATGTACATAAAAAAAAATATATATAAAAAAATGACAGTTTTAGAATGTCTGACAGCAATTCCAACCCAGTAAGTATTGTGTAAGCGCTCCTGGAAAAGTGTTGCCCTTTTTCAGGACCAGTGTAAATCAATGTACACGTAGGTATGTTGTGCTAATCTAAGGCTACAGTATATGGTGAAATACTAAACAAGCACTTCTGCTATAGTGGTCTTTAAAAAAGCCTATGGGTGCTTTGGGGAATGGTTCTGACCATTTCCACTCTGCCCCAAATAAACGTGGATGTTCTCCATCCATCAGGTGACTACATGGAGAGCTGACCTGTCATAAATTCACAGTGGGGATGATGACAGCGCTGGAGCCAATCTTCATGAAAAAAATAAAAATGTCACTAGCTCCCTCCTACCATCCCCCACTCCCTAAGCCCCTTCCAACCCCAGCTCACCCTTTACCCTCATAACTAGAGCTCCTTCTCTCACTCTTTTCCCACTGTTTCTCTCTCTACCGTTCCTCATCTTACCCCTCTTTCTCTCTCAACCCCCTCTGTCTCCCCCACCCCCTTATATATATATCTCTCTCTCTCTCTCTCTCTCTCTTCTTTTCTCTCCATGGGTAAGCAGGTAATCATGAGCTGTCACAGAAAGGTGACCCATTAATGTGATGGATACGGTGTGAAAAACAAATGGTGTGAAACGTGTGGATTGCTGTCCTTACTGCACCTTGGCCTTTTGTTCTGTCATATCAATATCCACACAGGGCCTCATTACACCGCTGCACTACACAATGAGTGGAGCGCCAGGGTCAGGCCTGCGCCACGCTCCCTTTGACTGGCTTCGACTGGGCTTTTCAGCTAAATCTCGCCCCATAGGACTCCCAGGTAAACAGGAGGAGGGGAGCCTCTGGAGCTGCAGACAGAACACATCAACATGGGCTGAATGGGAACCATAAAACAGCCATATTTTAGAGAGGAGCCACCATTGTTGCCAAAGGGCTCCCGGTCTCCAAACAAAACCAGTGCTTCCGAGATAAGCAGATGCAATGGCTTCTTTGTTGATGTTAGACACTTTTGTTTCCCCTTTTGGTTGGGTTGAATTTCATTCAACAGGAGCAGAGAGCATCGCTCAGAGAGATAGGAGCTTCTCTTTGTGGTCATTGTGTATGTGTGAATGTGTTCAAGCTTATACATAATTGTACTTATTTCATGACAGCAACAATTGTGAATACTACCTGAAATACTATTTTACATTACCAGGTGTTAGAAGCCCCCAGGACATCTTATCCTCTACATACAGTATAATAATGGGGACACTAAAAAGCTATGATTTTCATAATGTTGTGACTACAGCAACAGTAAACCTCCCACACATGTTCTGCATAAGAGGGGAGCACTTGCTACAAGTGATGCATAGTTATATAATACCCTTATGAAACACATGTACTTCATACTACTTCATAATGCATAATTATG